>NC_137805.1:49243755-50664939 GCF_963383645.1 Muscardinus avellanarius
ACTAAGTAGCGGAGGCTGGCTGTGAACCTACAACCCTCCTGTCTCAGCCTGCCAAATACTGGGATATTTTAACTGGGTATAGAATTCCAAGTTGGCCTATTTTTTTTTTCTGCACTTTAACATATGTTGTTCCACTATTTTCTTCCTTAAACTGTATCCAATAAAAGATCTGCTTTCATCCTTATCTTGTCCCTCTGCACATAACCAGCCATTTTTGTACTCTATTTAATATTTTTCTCTTTGCTATTGGCTTTGAGCAATTTGATCTTGGTGAGTCATTTTCTTTCTATTTCTTGTGCTTGAGGTTTGTTAAGCTTTTTGAATTTGTGAGTTTATAGCCTACATCATCTTTGGAACATTTTAGGCCACTTGTTTTTCAAATAACTTCTATCTTTGGGGGTCTTCAATTATGTTGCCATGGTTTGGATATAAAATGGATATAGAAGAGTTCATGTATTAATGATATTCAGAGTTGATATAGTCAAGTCATGAGGGTTGTAGTCTGATCAGTGGGTGAATTCATTTAATGGATTTACTGGGTGGTAACCTAGGCAGGTGGGGTGTGGTTGGGGGAGGTGAGTTTCTGGGGTATGAATTTGGGTGCTGTGCTTATGTTCTTTGAATTCCCTTGCTAAGTCCCTGGCTTCTGGCCTTCACAGTGGGAGATCAGAGCATTAGCTCTCTCCCTGTCTCTGCCTCTTGCTGAAGTGGGAGTTTTACTTATCAGGGTTCTCGTCTACAAACTGCAAAGAATGACACTTGCAAACAAGAGAAAGGTGAGTAGGAAGTTTATTGTAAAGAGAAGGAGGAAAGGAAAACAGAGGCAGAGCGCCCTTGTGGGCAAGGGGACCACTGTCCTGGCAGCTGCCTTCTGGACACTACTCCAGAGCGGCTCAAGCCACACACCGCCAATTCCTAACTGCTTTCACCCAAAGTTCATGCGGTCTACTGAGGTGCAGCCGCCCCTAGAAGCCCCGGTCAGCTCCACTGTTGAGCAGGTGTCCCCTGGTCACTGCCTGGGAACTGCCCAGGCCGAGTGCTGTCAATTACATACTGAAGGAATGCAGGAAGAGAAATAAGAAAGCAGGATATTAGAATTAAAGTAGGACCATTGTAGAAGTAAGAGAGTAACAAAACATGTAAGAGTGCTGCGAGGAAACATTCCCCTCTCCTGATAAAATTAAAATGTGAAGACATAGAATTAGCTTAGAATAAAACTGCGAGTCTCTGCTTCGGTAACCCCACTTGCCAATATAAAGTACAACTTATAAGTTCCTGCTTATGATAACTGCCTGAGTTCTGGCTTCTGTGAAACTGCTTGCTTATATCCCAGCTACCTTAATGTTAAAAGTTGTTTTATTTTAAAACCTAAGTTACTATTAGAAATTATTTTAAGGATATTACTAAAGTTTGAAATATTTTAAAACAGTATAAAGTAGTTTAGAGATTTTAAAACAGTATAAAGTAGTTTAGAGAGTGAAGCTATTTTTCTTGGAAGTGAGTCCCAAGCTCGCCACAACCTTATCTAAAGGAAACACCCGGACAGTTCCTCAAACGGTCAGTTGCCATAGTAACCAAGCATGAAAGAGAAAGTCACTCCTTGGCGGGCAGTGACGTAGAAAGGCTGTCCTTTAAAACTATTTGCTGTAATTCAAGTGTGTGTGTGCTTTCTTTTGAAATCATTGGTTGTACTTGTTTACCTTTTTATTGGATTGGTTGTATCCTACTTTTTGGCGGGCTGTGACGTGTGTAACCACCCCTCCAGGGGCTATAAATATAGAGCCTGAAGTGTGTTCGGGGTCGACTCTGACCACTTGCTCTCTGTTGGTGAGGCTAGACGTTGGCTCGGCCAGGGCACTCCCTGGTAGCCACCCGGACAGTCCTCAAACCACAGGCGGGCTTGTAAAAGAGCTTCGACCACTGGCTAGCCAGTACAAAAGAGCTGTAGCATAATAAAATCTCTGCCTGTGTGTTACATCCTTGTTGAGTTCTTCGTTATTTGGGCAAGAGGGTGCATCTCGGACCCTAACAATACCACTTTCTCCCAGAGGGAACAAGACCTGCAGGAGAAAGAGAAAAGCTTCCACAAGGGAAGGGTTCCCAGGATCAGCAACTGTTCAGAGTGGCCAGTCTAGGGATTTATATGCTTTGTTGAGTTCTTTCCAGCTGGGGTCTCAGAGGCAGTTTCCTGGAATTTGCATAGTGTATTTGCATAATGTCCTTTTTTGAGTCACAGTTTCAGAAAACTGTTTCCTGGGCTCTCAGGGAATCTCCTGGGATTGCTTATCAGCAGGAACAATTGGAGTTTTATGAAGCCCTGGTCCTGATCTCATTATCACTTGACATTTGAGAGGTCTAGTCTTTTCAGGACTTTTGGAAATTAGTTGTGCCTCAGGAAATAAAGTTTTCCATTCTGCCTTCCAGCCCTATCTACAAACTTCTTTCTGTCTCCTCACAGATCCTGGCTTGACATGAACTGAACCCAAAATCTCCAATAAACTATGAGCAAATAAATTTTCCTTCCTCTAAGCTGTGTGGGAGGCTACTTAGACCACAGCAGTGAGAATGTTGACATAGTGGGCTTCCTGAAGTCGTCCTACAGGGTTGTTTGTTTTGGGTACTGAGGATTGAACCCAGGGCTATTCTACCTTTGATCTACATTCTCAGCTCGCTTTATTCTTTATTTTGAAACAGGGTCTGGCCAAGTTGTTGAGGGTCTCATTAAGTTGCTGAGATTGGCTTCAAACCAGCAGCCCTTCTGTCTTGGCCTCCCAGGTACTGCAGTTGTCATGGGAAAGCACAATAACTTCTGTGGGTTCTTGGCTTCCTCAGCAAAAAGAATTTTAACATGCACCAGTTAGAGATAAAGGTGGTTTTTTTGTTTGTTTTTTTTGTTTTTGTTTTTTACGGTACTGGGGATGGAACCCAGGGGCATTCTACCTCCAAGCTACATCCCCAACTCTATTTTTAAGTCTTTATTTTGAAACAGGGTCTCACTGAGTTGCAGAGAGCCTCACTGAGTAGTAGCTGAGGCTGTATGAGAACCTCGATCCTCCAGTCTCAGCCTCCCAAGTGCTGGGATTATAATTAGAGTGCACCATCACGCCTGGCAGGCAGAAGTTTTAATTCAAGTAAAGTAAAGATACAGGTTCAGGGAACATGCTGGCCATCTAGAAAGCATGAGAGTGGCCGCAGAGAGAGAGGGGCAAGAGCTGCCTCAAAAATGACCCAAAAAGGAATGGCAAAATGGCTCTGAATTGCTCAGAGCTCCACTTTTTATGTGGCTTACAAGGCAGGAGGGGCCAGGTCACATGGGATGGCAGCCTCTTCTTTGAAGTTCCCGGTTCACAAAAGGTGGGAATTTTTTAGATAAGAATTCCAGGGAGTAGAGACATGAAGCCAGGGTTCAAGGCTCTTTAACAGAAAGGTGTGACCCTTTTGAGGATCTTCCTGAGGGTGACCAGAACTTTGACAAAAGGTGAAGCTCAGCTCTTAATCGCCTCAGGAATTTCCTGAGCCAGTCTATTTTGATTAAAAAGTTTGGGCCTAGCCTTTTTAGAATAGCCAAGCTCAGGTGGGCTTGGTGGCTCATGCTTGTAATCCCCAGGCTTGGGAGGCAGAGACAGAAGGATCACGCAGAAGTACCGCAGATTTGAAGTCAGCCGTGCTGGCTTAAGAGACCCTGTTTCCAAATATTAAAAAAAAAAATAGGTCTGGGAGTGTAGCCCAGAGGTAGAAGGGCTTCCAGGAATCCCAGTACCACCAAAAAAAAAAAAAAAAAAAAAAAAAAGAATAAACAAGCTCAGTTAACTGAGTTTCTATATGCTATATCTTCAGATTCACTAATCTTTTCTTTCACCATGTTTAGTCAGCATGTTTTTCATTTCAGTTATTGAAGTTTTCATCTCTACAGTTCAGTTGGGGATTTGTTTTTGTTTTTATATATCTTCCACGCCTCTTCCTAATTTTAGAACATACAATTATATAAAATATAGTTGTTTCTCCCCACCCCTCACTCCCAGCACTGGGGATTGCACCCAGGGACACTCTGGCAGCAGTCATTTTTAAATTTTTAATTTTGAAACAGCATCTTGCTATATTACCCTGATGTCCTCAAACTTGTGATCCTCCTGCCTTGCCTTCCAAGGCACCTGGGATTGCAGGTGTATATCCCTGCAACTACTTGAACTATGTTTGTGCGCGTGCGTGCGTGCGTGCGTGCGTGCGTGTGTGTGTGTTACCCAGGACTGATCCCAGACGCATTCTACCTCCAAGCTCTATTTTATTTTGAAACAGGGTCTCACTAAGTTGCTGATGCTATTCTAGAACCTGCAATCCTTGCCTCAGCCTCCCAAGTACTGGGATTATGGGTGTGGGCCACCATGCTGTCTTGAAATAATTTTAGTAATTGTTTCAGTGTTGTCTGCTGTCTCTGTGTCAGATCCAACTGATTGGCTATTTTCATTATGGGGCCTGTTTTCTTGCTTCTTTGCAGGCCAATGTAAACTTTAGATGCCTGGACCTTTTTTGGTACTGTATATTTATATATTTCTTTGAATCTTCTTGAGTTATACTCTGAGATGCAATTAAGTTACTTAGAATCAATTTGATTTTTTTCTAGTCTTTCTTTTTATGATTTGCATAGTGTATCTAGAGCAGTGCTCTAGTGCTCTGCTGAGGGCTAATTGTTTCACACTCTGAGGAAATAAACCCTGAGCTTCTGATCAGTGCCTAGCAATGATCTGTTTGGAACTTTTTTCAGTCCCTGTGAGTGTTGGCCTCTGTTCTCTAATCTTTTCATATGCTTTTTCCAGCCTAAAGAAGTTTTGTCATACCAAAGCATCAACCACTGCTTAGCCTCATACTCGAGGGGGACTTTCTTCACAACTCTGGAATTTTCCTCCTCAAAACACTCTCTCTCTCTCTCTCTCTCTCTCTCTCTCTCTCTCTCGTACTGGGGACGGGGAGGAGGCTTCTGGGGCTGCCAATGTTTTGTAGTGGAAGTTACGCTGCATGCTTATTGTGGGGAGACTCATTAAGCTGAGGCACCTATCCGGATTGAATTCCCTTCCACATGAATGTAAGAATTCATTCTAAAAAATAAGATGGAGAGATGATGGCAGCTTAGACCAGGCTGTGGTCAGCGAGAGTGGGCTGAAATGTACGGGTTTGGACCCCCATTACAGGCAGATTGGCAGATGCATTTAATCTTAGGAGAAAAAGGGAAGAATGCAGGAGAATGGCAGGGTTTTTGGTGAGCTGCAAATATTGAATGTACACTGGGTATTATAACAGTGTGAGAGACGTAACCGCAGGTTCTTGTTCTGAACTAGGTATAGAAAACTCTAGCCTGAACTCTGTAAGCTTAAGCCACTTTAGTATTACAAATATGGAAAGATAGAACAGAGTTTAATAAAGCCCTATTCCTGAGATAGTATAGGGGGATGACTTGAAAAGAAGCCACTGAGGTCTTTCAGATACAGAGTATTTTTATAACCAGCCTTCTGACCTGACTAGATCTGCCTTTTCTCCAGGGAAGCTCTTTTGATGTGGAGATTCCTTCCTATAGATCTGCCCTGTCTCCAGCACAGACCCCATGCCTTTTGTTACACTCCAAAATGTGTTAGTTGATTATCGGGAGTCTGAGATCTCTTGGAGGCTCATGGCATTCCCCCACATCCTTGAGGAAGTTCACTTCTTTTAGAAATGTAAAAGACCCTAGGCTTCTAGGCTTCCTCTATTCCCTAGCCACCTGGGTCCTCTGCAGCCTTTTTTCTTAAGCTCCTGGATTTCTAATACCAATGTTATTTTCACATTTTTAAAACCACTTCCCAATACTGGTACAGGTATGAGACCTTGAGCTAAGCCATACTGATTTGTTTGATCCTTGTGTCCTTAGGTGGTATACCTGGCAAGAGCCTTCTCTGAGGCTTTCATGGAGCTATTTGGAATCTTTCCACTTGGAGTATAGTTTGTGTTATAGATTCTAGAGCCAGTGACCACTTTTGCCTCCATGAGGCCAGAACCTGCCTGAGAGTGAAGCCAACATGTCAAGAAATCAAAGTTAAAAGCCGGGTGTGGTGGCACATGCTTGTAATCCCAGTACCTGGGAGACTGAAATAGGAGGATTGCAGGTTCACGGCTAGCCTCAGCTACTCAATGAGGCTCTCCACAACTTAGTGAGGTCCTATTTCAAAATAAAAAATAAATTAAAAAATAAGGCTGGGGTGTAGTTCAAAGGTGGAATGCCCTTGAGTTCAATCCCCAGTAGCACAAAAAAAAAAAAAAAAAAAAAAAAAAGGAATTCAAAGTTAAGACAAAGGGAGAGACAGCCATATCCTGAGGCTAGGTTCAAGTCTCAGCTGAGTCTCTCCTCACCTTGGAGACATAGCTCACCAATCAGTCTTCCAGAAGTCTGCCCTTCTTCCTTGTGATTCTCCAGTCTCAGCTTCTCAACTACTGGGTTTATAGGCATGTGCCACCACATCCAGCTCTCCTTACCATCTCTAATACCTGTTCTACATTTTCTCTCTCTGGACCTTTATTCCCATGGTTTTCTATTTCCAGGATGTCTTTCCTCCTTTTGCTCCCTGTTCTCACTGCAAAACTTTCCTCCTGATCGAAACTATCCTCACCCTAGCAGGTGAAAGTTGGAGGTGGCTGAACCCTTAGAAACCAACCATTTTTTCCACCATAACTCCCACTTTATGGATGGTAATACCAAGGTTACTGTGTGAGACAGGGAAAGACTATGTTCTGATGTGCTCAGGAGTCAGCCCTGGCCATCTCTTCTGTCCCTGCCCTCACTCAGGGCCAAGTAGCACTTCAGAGTGATCAGCATTCACTCACTCCTCACACCTCTGCACACATTAGCTCAGCCTAGGATGCTCTATTCCACTAAGTCTTTCATTTGAACTTGATCTATGAAGTCTTTTATAGATTAGTCTTCTAGAAGTCTGCCCTTCCTCCCTGTTATGGTTAGATATATAATGGCCCCTGAATTGCACATAAATTGGTGTTTGGACTTGCTATGATCAAGTCTTGAGGGTTGCAATCCCAGTAGTGGATAAATCCACTGTAATGGCTTTACCTGTGTGGTACCCAGCAGGCCAGTAAGGTGTGGCTGGAGGAGGTGTCCCTGGGGGTGTGGCCTTGGACATTATATTTAGTTCCTCTTCCTGTGTTCTCTCTTGCTTCCGCTGCCATGATTTGAGCACAGCCCATGAACTATCCCTCTACCCACTTCCTGCTGCCATGACCTGAGATCTGCAGACCTGAGCCTCATGTGGACTCAGAACTGAAACTTAAGAAAATAAAACTTGCTGGGCGTGGTGGCGCATGCTTGTAATCCCCGCACTTGGGAGGCGGAGACAGGAGGATCACGCAGGTTCAAAGCCAGCCACGCGCACTGGCTTAGGAGTCCCTGTTTCCAAATAAAAATATAAAATAGGTCTGGGAGTGTAGCCCGGAGGTAGAAGGGCTTCCAGGAACCCCAGTACCACCAAAAAAAAAAAAAAAAAAAAAAAAAAAGAAAGAAAGAAAATAAAACTTATTTCCTCTAAATTACATGGTTAATATTTTATATTATAGCTGCAAGAATGCTGAGCAAAACAGAAAATGGTACCAGAAGTGGGGTTCAAACACACAGATTCATTGGGTCTTTTTGTAGTGGTAGACATGTTTTAAAATTGAATTGTCATACAGTGACACAACTGTAGATTTACCAAAAATAACAATTCAAACAGATGAATAGTATATGTAAAATGATTTAAAAGTATTTTTGTGTATTGCTAAGTAGCCTATTATAATAGTATCTTTTTATCTGGTTGTAAAAGTCCTTTGCAATAAAAAAACAAATGCACTAAAAAATAGAAATTGTGTGCCACTTATATTTAACAATATAAAAATACACTTTTATTAACTAATTGTACTGATGAGGTAGAATAGAAGAAATAAAGTTTAGGTAGAAACAAGAGACATTGGGAAGGAAAGGAAAATATTGTTTTAAATATGAAATCTTTAGCTTTGTTATAAGAGAGCTTGTTTATTCTAAAAAAATTTTTTTTAAAAGCCAGGCCCATACTTTTAAATCATAATGGGCTTGATGAGGTAGTATAGAAGAAATAAATTTTAGAAAGGAAGGAGACAGATTGGCAAGGATATAAAAATATAGCTAAAAAATCTGACATCTTGCCAGGCATGGTGGCGCATGCTTATAATCCCAGCACTTGGGCAGCTGAGAAAGGAGAATCACATAGGTTCAAAGCAAGCCTCAGCTACTTAGTGAGGCTCTCAGCAACTTAGTGAGACCCTGTTTTCAAATAAAGTATAAAATAGGTAGAAAGCCCCTGGGTTCCATCCCTAGTACCACCAAAAACAAAAACAAAACCAAAAAACCAAAAAACTGAAATCTTTAGTTTCATTTAATGGAGGTTCATTATTCTTTTTTTTTTTTTTTTTTTTTTTTTTTTTTTTTTTGTGGTACTGGGTGGGGATGGAATCCAGGGACATTCTACATCCAAGCTGCACTCCTAGCCCTATTTTTTGTCTTTAATTTTTTAAACAGGGCTCACTGAGTTGCAAAGGACCTCACTAAGTAGCTGAGGCTGTCCACGAACCACAATCCTCAGGTCTCAGCCTCCTGAATACTGGGATCACAAGCATGCACCATCATGCCTGGCTGAGTTTGATTATCCTTAAAAAAAAAAAAAAAAAAGAGGCCAGGAGTAGTGTACACACTTGTAATCCCAGCATTTGGGCTGAGATCATGGTTTTGGCCAGCCTCAGCTACTTAGTGAGGCCCTTTGCAACTCAGTGAGACCCGGTTCAAAAATAAAGAATAAAAAATAGGGCTGGTGGTGTAGCTCAAAGGTAGAATGCCTCTGGGTTCTATCCCCAGTACTGCAAAAGAAAAAAAAATAAATAAAATAAAAGGCCAAGCCAGGTGTGAGGATCCAGGTTTGTGGACAGCCTCAGCTACCTAGGCCATCCACAACTTCGTGAGACCCTGAATAAAACAAGAATAAAAAATTGGGCTGGTGGTGTATCTCAGAGGTAGAATGCCCCTGAGTTCAATCCCCGGCACCACACACATACACAAAAAGGCCAGGCCCATACTTTTAAATCATATTGGGCTGGCTCGGGAAATTCCTGAGGTGATTAAACCTGAGAGAGCTTCACCTTTTGTCAAAGTTCCCCGTTTGCTTCCAGGAAGATCCTCAGAAAAAAATTATACTTTTTGTTAAAGAGCATTGCACCCTGGCTTCTTGTCTCCACTCCATTTTTACTAAAAAGGAATTCCCTCTTATTTAAAAGGAATACCCCAAGCGTCAAAGAAGGAACCTGCCATCCCAAGTACCCCTGGCCACCGTCTCTACTGAGCCCTGTAAAAAAAGGCTAGATCTGGGGGCCTTTAGGAGGCAGCCCTTGGTCACTCTTGGCTGCTCTTTGCCCCTCTCTTCCAGCAGCTACTGTCATGTTTTGGAAATGGCCCGAGTTTCCCCTGAACATGTATCTTTGCTTTACTTGAATTAACCTCTGCCTTTGTTTCTGGTAGGCTCCTGTTGAAATTCTTTTCACCATGGCAGCCAAGAACCCACAGAAGTTATTGTGCTGACCCATGATGTATTCTTTGGCGCCCAATGTGGGGCTTCAGCAATTAGTTACATGGGGGCGTTCGTAAGACCATTGAAAATGTTTGGGTTGTTTTTATTATTATTTTTAAATGTTCTATTTGTGTGTGCAAATGGTGAGGAGTGCTGGGGAGCTCAGAAGTATATGGATTAGAGAGGCGAGAAGTGGGGCCAAGCCCATGGAGGTGAGCCGGCTGCCTTTTTTCTTGAAGGGAAGGGGGTCAGGGCCACCTCTCTGCCTCAAGCCAAGGCCTATGAGGCTACTGCTGGCTTGTACCTCAGGGCTGTGTGCCCGGCATTGATCTACAGGTTGCAACAGTGCAGTCTGCGGTGTGAGTCACAGTTGCACAGATGATCACCCCTGCCCCCCCCTGACCTCTTGCAGGCTGCTAGCAAGCCACCATGGCATGGGCAGTCACCACCTCCTCTAACCAAGTGCCTGTCCACTCCTGGAGAGAGCCAGTGCCCTAGTCGCTAATGCCAGTCGCTAGCTATGAGGCTTATAGGAAGAGATTCCTCTTTCTTTCTCTGGTGTTCTCTCTCTCTCTCTCTCTCTCTCTCTCTCTCTCTCTCTCTCCCTGCTTCCCTCCCTCATTTCTCCCTCTCTCTCTGGCCAAACCTGCTCTCCCTCAAAATGAGTACTTGAAAGCAACAAAGATGGGGTCTATCCTTTTTAGGCTAAACAGCATTTATGTTTGTGTCCTGACACATTTTAGTAGCCAGTCTGTTTACTCCTTAAGACTTTTGTTATAAGTGTGAGCTCTAAGTTGTTTTCTTACATAACTATCTCTCATTGTTCTAGTTAAACTGGTTGACCACATGGATATGGGGTGGGGACACTTTTGGGATTTTGCTTTAACTGAAGTATGCTAAAATAGTTTTTTCCCACCTTTTGAAAAAACCTTACCTTGCTTAGACTGCTTAATTTAAAAAATAGCACATACTGGAGACAGAAACTGTTTACTTAAAGTGTGCTTATCTTAATCTCTGTTTAATATATAATTTTGTTTCATCTAGGAAGTGTCCTCAAGTCCTCAGAAAAGACTTTGCAAGTTATACATAAAATTGTTCCTTCTGCTTTTTATTTACTTTCACATTTTACATATATGAGGTTATAGATTTTTAAGAGCATTTAAATTACTTAGGATGAGCTAGGCATATGCTATTCTTTATGTGTGTGTGTGTGTGGTACTGGGGATGGAACCTAGGAGCTTTCTACCTCTGAGCTACACCCCCCAGCCCTATTTTTATTCTTTACTTTGAAACAGGGTCTCACTAAGTTGCAAAGGGCCTCACTAAGTAGCTGAGGCTGTCCACAAACCATGATCCTCCTGTCTCAGCCTCCCAAATGCTGGGATTACAAGCATGTGGATATACTGCTCTTAATTTTTTTTGTTTTATTTGTTTGTCTTTTTATTGTAGAAGGCAAAGAGGGCACTCTAAATTTGGTAGGGGCCAATTAGGGCACTCTAAGTTCAGTAGGGGCCAAAGAGGGCACCCCGAGTTTGTAGAGGCCAAAGAGAGCACCCTGAGTTTGGTAAAAGTCAAAGAGGGCACCCTGATATGGTAAAAACTGCCTGTTGTATTCAAGGATGCTTGCTTTCCAATAGCTGCAGAAAATGGGTGAGCCAGCATTGTCTGTTCAAATTATAGGCTGGCTATGGAAGATATTGACAGCTGGTTGGGGGACAGACAATGATCTGATCCCGAATTGCCTTTTGTTTTGTCTTGTTTGTTTGTTTTAAAATTCTAGTTTTGTGTTTTTCTCTTTATTTTTTTTTAAATCCTAAAGTGCACAAACAAGATCGTGGGTGATTCTGCTTTTGTGCCTAAGAACTCTTCCCTTAAGTATAAATTAAATAAGTAAAAAGCAAGGGACTTCCAGGAAGATGGCAAACAAGGTAAGCAGACATTTCAGTCCTGCTGACACCCAATCTCCATTGCCTTAAAAACAGCATTCTTACAAAAGCAAGAAAACATCATAATTTTAAAAAGATCATGATAAGTAAAAGGTGGAAGGGGGAAAAATAAGCTATAAGACTGATCAGAGAGCAGATAAGAAATTTGTTTGCCAATAACACCATTAATTAATTAATTTTTTAATTTTTGTGGTATTGGAGATGGAACCCAGGGGCATTTTACCTCTGAGCTACACCCCAGGCCTATTTTTTATTCTTTATTTTGAAACAGGGTTTCATTGAGTTGCAAAGTGCGGCAGACTGGCTCAGCTGGGCACTGAATATGTGCACTAAGTCCGTTCAGGACCGAGTTTATCAGAAAGGTGGGCAAAGGTTTTGGTTGTAGTTCTGCAGCCACTTATCTGCAGCAATTTTTTCCCTTTTTTATGAAATAAACTCCTTTAAGTTCCTGTTCATGGCGCTAAAAGTGGAGATTACTCTCAGGGAAAAAATCTGAAATGATTGACACGGACAAATGCCTCTTGTGAAATTGATACTTTATTACAAGAACCCAGGAAAAATTATATCCTTCACCAATGAGATTAATAGTTTAAAAAAAAAAAAACAAGTGTAATCAACACAAAACAATAGTGAAGGACATGTTAACAAAGTAAAAGGACACTAGTCCGGCATTCAAGATTAACTCCGGATCCTGTGACCAAGTCCAGCCCCCTGCACTTGAGCCCCCTGCCCTTGCAGACAGGCGGCTGTGAAGGGCAAATTCCAGAAGGCACAGGCACGCCCAGGGCTTGGAGAATACGGCCTCTCATGGAATTTCCTTTAACTCTTTTCAGAACTTTCCGTTCCTAGGGCTTAGTCCATATGGCAGGCATGGGAAGATATGGAGATCCAAGGGGCTGCGATGGAGGTCTCCCAGGTTTCGTCTGCATTGCCATCTAAAGTCTGAAAGCTTAAACAAGCTCACAACACAGTTTATTAGATAAACACCAAAAAGTAACATGAAGTTTTTAGATTTAGTTGTCAGATGTACTTCTCTAGCTGCTGAGCACTTTTCCTCAAATGATAGGCTTATTAGAAGCCTATTTTCCTCTTTTAATAATCCATTTTCCTATCACAAACCCTCTGCAATTTCCTTTTCTTTTCTGATTACCCTGATTCTCTCTTTCCCATTTGGGACAATCTTAGGATAAGCTCTTCTTCATACAAAAATGCTTTCTTATTCTAACCATTTTTCCTTTCACACTTACACATTTATTATATCTGTCCTTGTTCTGACATATTCATTTCTTAACCACGTGGTGCCTCCCTGTCTCGGGCAGCTCACATACTGGGTGTAAAGGTCAAGGATCTTCCTAGCCTTCTGGCTCTATTGTATCAGGCAGTATTGGCTGCTCATCTACTAGGCTGCTTTGAAGTCACACACAAAGTTTATCTTCTCTGTATCTAAGCTGGATCACAAGGAGAGGGGGTAAAAAGAGGCACCAGTTGCCTCCCTTGAAAGTTTTTAGGGCTAATGGTTTCAGCTGACTTTTAAGGCTTTTACTATAGGTTAATGATTAGAATGAAGGTTAGAGATAGAGAGGAATTCTGCACTTGTAATTGCTGTAGCTGGAATTCTACCACAGCATCTGAATTCAGACTAGATTTTATTACCGTTTGAGCAAAGCCAAGGGCGTTTAAAGGTTCAGACAAATTACTAGAAAATTTATTTTCCACGGACTCAGTTTCTCCCACAGTCCTGATCTTACATCACCGGAGCAATTCATGTGGAAAGTTAAAAGAATCATTACCAAAAGAATAATAGTTATGAAAGAATACCTAAGAGTGGGGGAGTACTTTGGCCAAAGACAACACTTTCCCTCGGGGCACTGCTTTCTTTAAGCTAGCCAATTTTTTGCGTGCGAATCTTTCACGCATGCAAATGCTGAGGAAGAGGAATCAGAGGCGGCAAAGGACCTCACTAAATAGTAACTGAGGCTGTACGTGAACCATGATCCTTCTGTCTCAGATTCCCGAATGCTGGTATTACAAGTGTGCACCACCATGGCCAGCTCAGTGGCGCCATCTTGCCTCACTGCACCCAACTCTAGAGATGAACAGAAAAACAACCAAGGACTTGAAACAAAGTAAGTGGCTACAGATCATCAGAATTGTAAGCCATCAGTTCCTCCTGCACAAACATTAGCTACAACTTGTAGCAGTGGCAGCAGAGCTCACCACGCCTTCCAGAGGTCCAGAGCAGTGCTCAATAACACCATAAGTGAACCCACTGTCTCTGGGGGAGAAGCCCAGTGTGGTGCCCCCAGGCACTCATGCAGCCCTGATAAACTCCCTGGGTCTGAGACTTTGTGGTTCAACCCAGTGAAGGTGGGGATGGAGTCTGCTTTGGACATAGCAGAGTCTCAGACAGACTCAGGTTCTGCATCAATGGAAAGCATGGAGAGAGACCTACACTTAACACTGGATCCAAATAGTAGGATCTCTGGGATCACCACAGAGCACCCAATTGTGGTGAATGGAGAAAAGTCAGACCAGACCAGCCCTCACTGTGCAGAATAAAAGACTCTTTGGTCCCAGAGGCATCCACCACCTACGCAGGCAGAAGAGACCCTGATTGATAACTTCTGTGGGTTCTTGGCTCCTGGGGTGAAAAGAATTTCAATACAAGCTAGTCAGAGATAAAAGCAAAAGTTTTAATTTAAGCAAAGTAAGGATACATGTTCAGAGGAAACACAAGCCATTTTAAGAGAGCACAAGAGCGGCCATGTGAAGAGAGGCCAAGAACTCAAAACATTGCCCAGAGTGTCCACAAGCTGCCCAAATGGCCCTCAAATTGCTGCAAAATGGTCTAGAGTGGCTTAGAGCTCCTTAGAGTTCTACTTTCTTATAGGGCTTACTAGAGAGGGGGTGGCCAGAGGCACATGGAATTACAGGCTACTTCTTTGAAGCTTCCTGGTTCACAAAAGGTGATAATTTTGGGGGGTCAGGAGTCAGAGACAGGAAGTTGGGATTGGAGATAGGCCTGTGAGGTGTGGGGCTCTGTTAACAAGAAGTGTGACTTTGGGGGAATCTTCTTTGAGGGGAATAGAACTTTCACAAAGGATAAAGCTCTTAGGTTTTAATTGACTCTGGAATTTCTTGAGCCATGCTTTTTTAATTTAAAAATGTGGGCCTGCCTTCTTAAGAATAACCAAGTTCTGTTAACTGAAGATTTCAGATTTTTTTTTTTTTTGGTACTGAAGATGGAACCCCTTTTTTTTATTCTTTATTTTGAAACAGGGTCTCACTGAGTTGCGAAGGGCCTCACTAAGTAGCTGAGGCTGGCTTTGAACCTGTGCAATCCTCCTGTCTCAGCCTCCCAAATGCTGGATTACAAGTGTGTGCCACCACGCCCAGCTAAGATTTCAGATTTTTTTTTGGTGGCACTGGGGATGGAACCCTTCTACCTCTAGGCTACACTCCCAGACCTATTTTATATTTTATTTGGAAACAGGGTCTCTTAAGGCAGTGAGGCTGGCTTCGAACCTGCGCCATCCTCCTGTCTCCACCTACCAAGCACGGGGATTACAAGCGTGCACTACCACGCCCGGCAAGATTTCAGATTTTAAAACCCTATCTTCCCTTCCCCAAGTCTCCTTTTTACCTAAAATTTTATTTCTTCTATTCTACCATATAATTCCCCCCACCCCCTGAGACTTTCGACCCTTAATCGTAAGGCTTGCCAAAAGATGAAGCACATTACACATTACTTGTGTAATGTCTTCTCAGCTGGCAAGGGGGTTCTATCCCTGCTTATCCAGGGACCAAAAATCTGGTCCTAACTGATCTAAAGGAGACATGGGAAGGTCAGGCCTATTGTTAGTTGTTGAATTATTATTCTCTGATGTTCTGGAACAGAAGGCATAAACATGCTAGAGATTAGCCTTAAGCCACAGCAAAGTAAACAACAGAAGACTATACTGGTACAGAGTATACTGGCCAAGAAAATAAAATTTTTATCCCACCAAGATGCTAAACCCATCATTTTTTGTAAAGGGAACATGCACCAAGGCAGTCTAGGTGAAGCGGAAGGGAGTAACAGCCCAGAAAATCCAAGAGGCATCCTCATTAATATCCTGTTGTGGTGCCCAGTCTAGGACAAAATTTGCTTTTCCCTGGAAGAATGATATGAGAATTAGGAGACAAATAAGTTGATATTTTCTAGTCTGAATAGACATAATGTACTTATAAGGGAAAAATCACAAAATAAAACTTATCCTGACTCAGTTATCTTGGTTCTTTTGAATAATTCCATTAAATCTTCCAAAGGCTCAAAGGAATAGTATTTGTGGGTCTTTTTAGCATCTGGGGATTTATTTCTGTCTTCAGCACCTTCATTCTGTAAAGTCTCAAGAGGGACAGGTTTAATTCTAGACATATGAATCCAGGAATTGTGTCCCTGTAATTTAACAGCCATGGTGGTGGCAAGAAGAACTTGGAAAGGTCCCTTCCACTTTGGGAGAAGCTGATCTAAGGGCGAGTCATTTTTCCAGGTTTTGAGTAAGACAAGCACTTGGTTGTACTTTTACCACATGATGGGCCATAAGCATAACCAGAGCGCTAAGCTGTTTAGAGGAAGTGGCTCTTTCTCTGTTACCTCCTGAAGGCTCACTACTGCATAGCCTGATTTCTGAGTTCCTCACTCATGAAGCTGTTATCAACAGTAAACCATTTCACATCAGGGTCAGAGGCTCATCATTTGGATCAGGCCTGGTAACATACAAGAATGAACTAAATTATCTTTTTACAAGCTTAAGACATTATAAATATATTTGGCCTTGGGGTGTTGTCAATTCCCAGTTAAAATACAGGTCTCTTTAGAAAATAATTCTAGGAGAGACAAAGTGAGCAGAGAACTAAGCCCTGGATCAATATCTTTACCTGCCATGTCAAGAGTCACCCAGGCTCCTCTGTTGTGATGTCCACCTGGTTAGAAGCTGATCAGAGGGGGACTTCTGAGCCTCAGGCATCCTCAGTCTTTGAGGGCAACCATGATGGAGGCAGATGACCTCACTTCCCTTCACAGGTGAGGGCAACACACCTCCCAATATATTTCTCTTTACAGAGGTGGCACAACCCAGGTGCAGAGGAACTCTGCTCGGGGAAGTCCTTGACCCAGTGCCCAGGCACTTTGCAATAAGGTAGGTGCCAGGCCTCTAGCTCCTTTTCCTCTCTCTGGAAGAATCCTTTGGTATCTCTGAGGGGGCAGGGAATTATTACCCAATGCCAGGGCAATTAAATGGGCTTGTCCCTGTGTCTGCATTTGTCTCCTCTGGTGCTTAATTTTGTATATCTTGTCTGTTGTTGAAAACTCCAAAGGTCAAATTTAAAAACTGATTAATAGGTCCTTTGCCTGGGCCCCCAGACCCGACCCTGGGCGGGTGGGCAGGTGCTGGCGGGTGCCCCTAGGCGACCCTCCTCTCCACCCAGAAGGACCCCGTGGTCAGGGCCCCGGGCCCTGACCCTGGGCGGGTGGGCAGGTGCTGGCAGGGCACCCCTAGGCGATCCCCTTTCCACCCAGAAGGACCCGGTAAAAAAGGAAAAGAAAAATAAAAAAAGAAAATATCGGAGAGAGGTCAAGGAGGCTGTGGCGGATGCCAGGATACTGGAGATGCAGACAAAACTTATCCAAATGAACTGGAATTATTGGAAAAATTCCCTGCTAAAGATGACTGTTTCTTCTCTACACTGTTAAGAATCTTGGACATCACCTGTAAGGAGAGAGACTTTAGCGGAGACCAAGGAGAAAGGCGGTGCTGAAAGCAGTCTCTGAGTTGGTGGTGGAGACTTGTATTCAGGAGGAGCAGAAATCGGAGCCTACCAAACTTATTTTTTTATTTTTTATTTTTTGGAGAAATTACACCAAAGGTCAAATGCTACCATCGCGCATGCTTAGGAAGACTGGACAACATTCAGAGTGGAAAAAGAGCTTGGGAAAGATTTGAAATGGTGGAGGCAGTGGCAATGGCAGTGGCCAGTACTCAGGGGAGGCAGAAATCTGATGCATTACACCTGAAACCTTTGAAGTAATGACCCCAGAGGCAGAATGCTACCACCACCACACACCCTCGAGAATGTGGGACAAATGGTTGGGCGAAGAGGGTGCTCGGATTAGAGCCTGCCGAGGGTTGAGGCCGGCGACAGACACAGCAAAGCTGGGATCAGAGCCTACTGTGAGGCAAGGCCGGTGCTGGGGCCTCCAAGGCCGGGATCAGAGCCTGCCGAGGGGGTAGGCTGGTGCCGGGGCCAATGGCTGGCATCGGAGCCTTCCATGAGGCAAGGCCGTTATTGAGGCCTCCGAGGCTGGGATCAGAGCCTGCCGAGGGGTTAGGCCGGTGCTGGGGCCAGCAAGGCCGGGATCAGAGCCTGATGTGAGGCAAGGCCGGTGCTGGGGCCTCCAAGGCCGGGATCAGAGCCTGCCGAGGGGTTAGGCCGGTGCTGGGGCCAATGGCAGGCATCGGAGCCTTCCATGAGGCAAGGCCGTCATTGAGGCCTCTGAGGCCGGGATCAGAGCCTGCCGAGGGGTTAGGCCGGTACTGGGGCCAGCAAGGCCAGGATCAGAGCCTGCTGTGAGGCAAGGCCAGTGCTGGGGCCTCCGAGGCCAGGATCAGAACCTGCTGAGGGGTTAGGCTGGTGCCGGGGCCACTGGCCGGCATCGGAGCCTTCCATGAGGCAAGGCCGTCATTGAGGCCTCCGAGGCTGGGATCGGAGCCTGCTGAGGGGTTAGGCCGGTGCTGGGGCCTCCGAGGCTGGGATCAGAGTCTGCCGAGGGGTTAGGCTGGTGCCGGGGCCAGCAAGACCGGGATCGGAGCATACCATGAGGCAAGGCCAGTGCTGGGGCCTCCGAGGCCGGGATCAGAGCCTGCTGAATGGGTTAGGCCGGGGCCGGGGACACTGGCCAGCATTGGAGCCTTCCGTGAGGCAAGGCCGTTATTGAGGCCTCTGAGGCTGGGATTGGAGCCTGCCAAGGGGTTAGGCCAGTACTGGGGCCAGCGAGGCCGGTATTGGAGCCTGCCGTGAGGCAAGGCCGGTGCTGGGGTCTCCGAGGCCGGGATAAGAGCCTGCTGAGGGGTTAGGCCGGTACTGGGGCCAGCGAGGCCGGGATTGGAGCCTGCCGTGAGGCAAGGCCAGTGCTGGGGTCTCCGAGGCCGGGATAAGAGCCTGCTGAGGGGTTAGGCCGGTGCCGGGGCCAGCGGCCGGCATCGGAGCCTTCTGTGAGGCAAAGCCGCTATTCAGGCCTCCGAGGCCGGGATCAGAGCCTGCCGAGGGGTTAGGCTGGTACTGGGGCCAGCGAGGCTGGGATTGGAGCCTGCTATGAGGCAAGGCCGGTCCTGGGGCCTCCGAAGCTGGGATCGGGGCCTGCTGAGGGGTCAGGCCAGTGCCAGGGCCAGCGTAGCCGGGATCAGAGCCTGCCACGAGGCAAGGCCGCTATTGAGGCCTCCGAGGCTGGGATCGGAGCCTGCCGAGGGGTTAGGCTGGTGCCGGGACCAGCGGCTGGCATCGGTGCCTTCCATGAGGCAAGGCCACTATCGAGGCCTCCAAGGCTGGGATCGGAGCCTGCCGAGGGGTTAGGCCAGTACTGGGGCCAGTGAGGCCGGAATCGGAGCCTGCCGTGAGGCAAGGCTGGTGCTGGGGCCTCCGAGGCTGGGATCAGAGCCTGCCGAGGGGTTAGGCTGGTGCCGGGGCCACTGGTCGGTATCGGAGCCTTCCGTGAGACATGATGGAGGACATGGAAGAAGCCTGAGGAACGAAAGGTTCCGAAAGAGTTAAGGCAGTTTGGCGAAAGGTCAAGCTTTCTGAGACTCTGGGTGACTTCTTGTCTTTCCGGAATTTCTTACACCCAACCCACCGGTGAGAGCAGGAACTGGCTGCAATCATACTCTTAATAATCTTTAACCAGGCCTCTTTGTTTCTTCTTTTTTTTAAATTTTCCCTCCATGATTGTATTCTGCAAGCATATGACGTATGTTCTATATCAATCATTCTGGATTGTGTTTGAGATTGTACTTTGATGTTTTTCTTTCTTTTGAAGTTGTGGTTTTGGTGCAGGGGAAAAAAGATATAAAAACTTAGTTCTAGAAAATAAAGTTGTCAGTGGTCCAAGAGACGACTGTCCATGTCTTCATTTCAGGTCTCTCCCTCCCAAGTCCCGGGGAAGAATCCCCATAAGGCAAGGCCGCTATTGAGACCTCCGAGGCCGGGA
The DNA here is from genome assembly GCF_963383645.1 of Muscardinus avellanarius. NCBI lineage: Eukaryota > Metazoa > Chordata > Mammalia > Rodentia > Gliridae > Muscardinus > Muscardinus avellanarius. Next base: position 49,263,549 of record NC_137805.1, read on the forward strand.
TTGGAGCCTGCTGAGGGGTTAGGCCGGTGCTGGGGCCAGTGAGGCTGGGATCGGAGCCTGCCGTGAGGCAAGGCCGGTGATGGGGCCTCTGAGGCCGGGATTGGAGCCTGCCGAGGGGTTAGGCCGGTGCTGGGGCCAGCGAGACCGGGATTGGAACATACCATGAGGCAAGGCCAGTGCTGGGGCCTCTGAGGCCGGGATCGGAGCCTGCCGAGGGGTCAGGCCGGTGCCGGGGCCAGCGTGGCTGGGATTGGAGCCTGCTGTGAGGCAAGGCCAGTGCTGGGGCCTCTGAGGCTGGGATCAGAGCCTGCCAAGGGGTTAGGCTGGTGCTGGGGCCAACGGCTGGCATCGCAGTCTTCCGTGAGGCAAGACCGTTATTTAGGCCTCCGAGGCTGGGATCAGAGCCTGCCGAGGGGTTAGACCGGTGCTGGGGCCAGTGAGGCTGGGATCGGAGCCTGCCGCGAGGCAAGGCTGGTGCTGGGGCCTTCGAGGCTGGGATCAGATCTTGCTGAGGGGTTTGGCCGGTGCCGGGGCCACTAGCCAGCATCGGAGCCTTCCGTGAGGCAAGGCCACTATTGAGGCCTCTGAGGCCGGGATCAGAGCCTGCCGAGGGGGTAGGCTGGTGCTGGGGCCAGTGAGACTGGGATCGGAGCCTGCCGTGAGGCAAGGCCGGTGCTGGGCCCTCTGAGCCGGGATGGAGCCTGCCGAGGGGTTAGGCCGGTGCTGGGGCCAACGGCCGGCATCGGAGCCTTCAATGAGGCAAGGCTGTTATTGAGGCCTCCGAGGCCGGGATTGGAGCCTGCCAAGGGGTTAGGCCAGTGCTGGGGCCAGCAAGGCCGGGATCGGAGCCTGTCGCGAGGCAAGGCTGGTGCCGGGGCCTCCGAGGCTGGGATCAGAGCTTGCTGAGGGGTTAGGCCGGCGCTGGGGCCACTGGTCGGCATCGGAGCCTGCCGTGAGGCAAGACTGATACTGGGGCCTCCGAGGCTGGGATTGGAGCCTGCCGAGGGGTTAGGCCGGTGCTAGAGCCAGTGAGGCTGGGATCGGAGCCTGCCATGAGGCAAGGCTGGTGCTGGGGCCTCCGAGGCCGGGATCAGAGCCTGCTGAGAGGTTAGGCTGGTGCCGGGGCCACTGGCCGGCATCGGAGCCTTCTGTGAGGCAAGGCCGCTACTGAGACCTCCGAGGCCTGGATTGGAGCCTGCCGAGGGGTTAGGCTGATGCCGCGGCCATTGGTTAACTTTGGAGCCTGCTGTGAGGAAGGCCGGAGCTTGGGCCTCTGAGGCCGGGATCGGAGCCAGCTGAGGGGTTAGGCCGAGCTGTTGGGGCCAGTGAGGCCAGAACCGGGGCCTCCCATGAGGCAAGGCCGCTGCTTGAGCCAGCAAGGTCTGGATCAGTCCACCGGGTAGCCAGGCCACAACTGGGGCCGTCAAGAGTGGGATTGGTATTTTCAACACGGCATGCACAGAGAAATATTGCAGAAAATTAAAACCAGATGCTTCCCCTAATCAGCAATAACTAGAAGGAAACAGGCAACAGGAAGTGGTCGAGCTATAGAAAGGGCCCTATAGTGAAGCAATTAAGGTGACCAATCAGAGGGTATGGAATAGGGGAGGATGGAGCCTCTTTAAAAAGCAGGAGGTACATAAACATATGTATCATAGTTAATCACCAAACAAGCATGGGATCGAAGGAGGGGGAGGGAATGGGATGGGGACTGGATGAGGGCTAATTGGATGATGTGTGCTTGTATATCCTCTCAAGTCTTATATTCCAATGTGATGTATGATTACAATGCACCAATAAAAATAAACTTAAAAAAAATAAAAACTGATTAATAGGAGTCTGAGGTCCCAGAAATACAGAAGGTTTTACATCTCCTTATTTCTGTGAGACCAAACATAATATTCAGGTTTTTGAAACCCATTAATATATCCATCAAGGTCCTCTGAAAAAGACCCATTTTTTTACACTGGACTAGCTTAGTAAAGTAACTATAAGTCTGTGTAGCATAATAGCATTTGACAAAAATCAAATAGCTCTAGATTTTTATAATCTTAGATAATAACATTAATAATAAAAATAAACTGATTTTTGTCAGATGATTGTATCTTATACAATTATGTATTATTATTATTATTATTATTATTATTATTATTATTATTTTGGTGGTATTGGGGGTGGAACCCAGGGATTTTTCTACATCAGGGCTATACCCTCAGACCTATTTTTATACTTTATTTGGGAACAGGGTCTCACTAAGTTGCTGAGAGCCTCACTAAGTAGCTGAGGCTGGCTTTGAACCTGTGTAGTTCTCCTATATCAGCCTCCCAAGTACCAGGATTACAAGTGTGAGCCACCACACCTGGCTAAACCAGGTCTTAATGATGAGTCTTTGAATGGTACTAAACATAGATGACAAAAGATTTAGCAACTTAAGATATGAATACAATGCACATTGCATAAAAAGATCACTTATTAGCTCACACACAGATATAAAACCCATATACCTTTAACTTATAAGTTCTAATGAAATATTTAAATGAACCTAGATACATAGCACATGTAGTTTCAGATATACCTCTGTGGTCAGACATATATACTTCATATTTGGCAGCTGATATTTAGCTTTTAACTTATTTAGACATACTTTATTTACTTATATTTACTTAGTTTATCCATTTTAATATCCAGTCAGTACCTTAAGCCATCATTTTAACAAAGTAAAGCCTAAAAAGCAATGGGCATTGCAATGTAAACATCTACTAGGAAGACAATATGATAGTAATCGGCTAATTGGCTTAACCTGAGAAAAACAAAATCTGTTAGCCTTTTTTTGTGGTAGTAGGGATGGATCCCAGGGGCATTCTACCTCCAAGCTACACCCCCAGCCCTATTTTTTTTAAAATTTTTATTGGTGCACTGTATTCATACATCATAGTGGGATACAAACTTTTGTAGACATACATGCACACATCGCCCAGTCAGCCCCCACCCGATCCCCACCCCATTCTCTCCCCATCCCTCCCTCCCATGCTTGGCTTAGTGGTTGACATCTAGTATTATAGCAATTTATCCAAACTTAAAAATGATAATCTCACATAACAGTTTCATTTGTCTGATACCAAGCTTTTGATGACTTAAAGATAACATTTCAATATTTCTTTTTACTTTCTTTCTTACCAGAGAATATTTTTTTTCTATTTTTTTTTGGTGAAACTATCATATATTTATATATTTATTTTTCAGAAAAAAAATCTATCCTAATATGGAATATGGACTCTAGATACCCACAATGATCTTAAAAAAGAACAAAGCTAGAAGATATATATTTTGATTTCAAACCATATAAAGCTACAATAATTGAAACAGTGTAGTACTGTTCTAAAGGCAGATATATAAACCATTGGAGTTAAATACAAGCCTAGAGCTAAACTCTTCCCTATATTGTCAAGTTATTTTTGACTAGGTTTCCATGAACATTTGGTGGTGGAAATAATAATCTTTTAACTAAATATTGTTGAAAAATAATAATTACATGGAAAAGAATAAAATTGGACCCTTACCTAATCCCATATACAAATATTAACTCAAAATAGATATGGCGCTGCTGCCACGCCCTCGGCCGTGAGGCTGGTGTATTTCTTCTTGGTTTTGATTTCCACTCTGAATCCCTGCAGCGTGTGCTGAGCTCAGCCACTGGGAGCTTTAGATGTTCCTTCGCCGAGAAATCCTGCCTGGCTGTTCTGCAGCAGCTCACCTCAGCTTGCTGTAGCCGTCCGGTGAAATCGCTGCTGCCGCTGTCTTCATTGGCTGCCAATGTTTTCATACCTAGGGTCCTAGGCTATGGAAATTTGCAGCTCACCAGGGGTACATTGCCCCCTCCATGCTGACAATTCTCTGTGCCTCGGCATCCCTGTCACAGAGTTGCAGCCTGGATTCCAAATGGACCACTTCAGTTCATTTTCTCTGCCACCTTTGAAAATACAAATGTCATTTATCTAGTGGATGCCTTTTACCAGACCCTTGCCCCTTTCAGATCCTCTGAGCACACTCAGGGGCTTTAACTGAAAGGTAAGCAAACAAAACTAAACTAAACAAGGCAAAACAAAACAACACAGATAGTTTTTAAGTACAGTAAATTCCTTCTCTCTCCCTAATAATTTTACTCTTAAGTTGATAGGAAAGTCAGATCAGTTCCCTGAGAAAGCTTGTTGTGAGCATACAAAATATATGTCAAAAATGTTGAGTATATGAAATATATGTCAGGATATAGGTATAGTGTAGGGACAGATGGCCTGGCCAGATATACAAAAAATTGGGGCGAAAGAAGGATGTAACTGACATGTCCAAGACAAATTAATGGACACACCCCGGGCACACATCTGTAGGATGGGATAACTGGAAGACGAGATAAGGATGAAGTAATGGACACACATCCTGGACACATGTCTGTAGGATAAAACAGCTGGGAAGGCAAGATGATGGCCACGCAATGAGCATATGTGATCAGTGGCATCAATTTAGGGTATGTATGACCTAGTAAATGGCTCTGACCCAACTGTCTTTAAAAAGCTGAAAGGTAGCCCAGCTGGAGGGAGAGACTCCCCTGGTAGCTGCTGGACAATTCCTTTGATGACAGTCAGACTCATCCCCGTCCGACTCCTGGACATTGGGCATCTGCACCTCGACCATGGACGACGGCTGTGACAGCGATCCTGAGCCTAGGTTACCCATGGAGACCCGTTTTGCCTCAGGTAACCAAGTGCTATCTGGCCAGTGGCTTAGTTAGAGAAGGATGGGAGTGTTATGAGCATTGTGAAATAAAGCGAGTATTTGTGAAAGACATTAAGTGTGACCTGTCATTCTCGCCACTGTGTCAATAAGACTCATAACAAAGCTCCAGCCCAAGGCCAAAAGCTCCAGCCCCAGGCCAGCCTAGCCGCTCCATCTCTGTCCCCATACTCAGTTTTGTTTTCTTGGGAGGGTCCAACCCCTTTCCAGGAAACCACACAAACTGTCCGCACGCCATTTCTGTTATCCAATGAGTTTAAAAGGCCATAAGACCCTCCAGTGAGATGTGACATCCAGCCTGGTTGGCCAATGACAACACGCCAACTCAGCCTAAAACTGTATTTAGTCCCAAGCACTGCCAAGTTCTCTCTGTGACTGCTTCTCCTTCGGACCCCACTGCCCAAATAAATCTCTTGGCTGCGTGGTGGTTGTCTTTGGTGCAGTTTTTTGCCCTTAAAAATTTATAACCTTATACCTGCAACTAAAGCATTTAAGCAAACAATTTGAAACAGAATGAACAATTTTTATATAACTTGCAAAGCTCTCTTTCGAAACCTCGAGGACATTTACTTTTTTCTTTTCTTTTCTTCTTTCTTTCTTTCTTTCTTTCTTTCTTTCTTTCTTTCTTTCCTTCTTTCTTTCTTTCTTTTTGTTGGTCTGGGTATGGAACCCTGGGGCATTCTACCTCCAAGCTACACCCCAGCCCTATTTTAGTCTTTTTATTTTTGAAACAGTGTCTCACTGAGTTGTGAAAGGCCTCAATAAGTAGTTGAGGCTGTCTGCAAACTGCGATCCTCTGGTCTCAGCCTCCCGAATGCCTGATATTTTCTAGATAAAAACAAAATTAAGCAGGGTATAGTGATGCATGCTTGTAATCCCAGCATTTGGGAGGCAGAGACATGGAGGATCACCGTTCACAGACAGCCTCAGCTATTAGTGAGGCCTTTTACAACTCAGTGAGACGCTGTTTTAAAAATAAAAAGACTAAAAAATAAGGCTAAGGGTATAGCTTGGAGGTACAATGACACTGGGTTCTATCTCTGGTACCATAAAACAAACAAACAAACAAGGTGGTGCTGTTCTTAGGTGCCCCCACCCCAGTAACCATGTGGTCTTCCAGCAATAACTAGAGTCTGAGACGACAACAACCACAATTCAGAGCTCACAGAAACAACAGGCTTAAGGTGTCAACAGATTGGCTGCAAAAATGTGCCATGGTCCAAATATACGTGCTGTTTTCTGTTAAAAAGAGTAGGATCCTTTAAGAGAGGATGGGGCTTGACAAAGAAGGGAGGGAGCATGAGAGAGGAAGGGAGAAAGAGAAATCTCTTAGATTGTCTCCAGCTGCACAGTGGGCAGGCAGGCATGGGGCTGGAGGAGGTTGCAACTGTCCACGCCACTGGCTTTCTAGCATCCCGCCAGTGGCAGGAGGAGGGGCCACGATCGCCTGTACAATTGCCCACTGCAATCCTGGATCCTCCTGTGGCACGCAAAAGGCTTTGGGTAGGTGGCCTCTGAGCTTGGCCTCACCACTCGCGGGCTCAGCCCCGTTCATACACCTCTGATCCATGAGCTCCCCCGGTACTCCCCGAAATCTGCACACACAAAGAGAACATTTAAAAACAGGAAAGGAAACAACCCAAACATTGTTAAACTTCACCAAAACTCCACAGTTGAGCGCCTAAGCATATGCTATAAGAGGACTTAAAAATATGTCTCTAAAACCAGGTGTGGTGGCACATGTTTGTAATCCCAGAAATCGGGAGGCTGAGCCAGGAGGATTGAAGTTGGAGGTCAGCTACTTAGTGAGGCCCTCTGAAACTTAGTGAGACCTTGTTTCAAAATAAAGAATAAGAAATAGGGCAGGGGGTGTAGCTCAGAGGTTGAATGCCCCTGGGTTTCATCCCCAGACCTGCAAAAAAAAAAAAAAAAAAAAAAAAAGTCACAAACAGCACAGTAACTTCTTTAGTTCTTGGATTCTGTGGCAAAAGGAATTTCAACACTAGCCAGTCAGAGATAATGGCAGAGGTTTTAATCTAAGCAAAGTAAGGATATATGTTCAGGAGAAACATGGGCCATCTCAAGAGAGCATGAGAGCAGCCCAGGGAGAGAGGATAAGAGCTCAAAACATTGTCCAGAGTGTCTACAAACTGTCCCAAATGGTCCAGAGCTCCTCAGACAGAGCTCTACGTTCTTATAGGGCTTATTAGAGAGGGTGTGATCAGGGCACATAGTATGGCAGGCTACTTCTTTGAAGCTTTCTGGTTCACAAAATGTGATAAATTTTTTGGGGCCAAGAGTTGGGACCAAAAATACCAAGCTCTGTTAACTGAAGATTTCAGATTTTAAAACCCTATTTTCCTTCCCTTCCCAAGGAGTCTCCTTTCTACCTAAAATTTTATTTCTTCTATATTACCTTCTTGGTACTGCAAAGAAGAAAAAAAGAAAAGATAATGCGAAAAAGGAATACAAATTCTGCTGTGTTTCTGGGACCCCAGACTTCTATTAATCACTTTTAAATTTGGCCTTTGGGATTTTCAACAACAGAGACAAGGTAGATGAAATGAAGGACCAGAGGAGATAAATGCAGATACAGGAACAAGCCCACTTACTTGCCCTGATATCAGGTAATAAGTTCCTACCCCCTCAGAGATATCCAAAAGACTTCTCTCAGAGAGAGGAAAGCAAACTTCAGGCCTGGTGTTACGGTGGTACAGCAGAACTGTACCAGTGTGCAATGTAGCTGTGGGTTCTTGTTCTGAGCTATTTTAGAAAAAGAATAGCTTGAATTCTCTTGTAAACTTAAGTAATTTTATTATTACAAAGACAGGAAGAAGAAACCAAAATTAGATTAAAGTACTGCATTAAAGAAATAAATGCAGTGAAGCAACTTGAAAATAAGTTACTGAAGTTTTTGGCTATAAAACAGTTTTTATAAAAAATTTTATCCCATATCTTTGCCTAACCAATCATCTTCCTGACCCGACTAGATCTGCCCCTTTTTGGGGCAAGTCTTTTGACATAGGGATTCACTGTCTTACATCCTGTCTGACCAAAAGTCTTCTTCCTATAGCTTAAATCTTTAAGACCCCAAAATGTGTTATTTGATCAGAAGTCAGGGATCTCTTGAAGGCTTGTGCCATCCTCTCACATCCTAGCCTATCTGCTAGAATTTATTTTCCCTGAAAACTTCTCTTTTGCAAAGGCCCTGGGATACCTCTATTTTCTTGCTAATCACCCTTGGCGTGGGGTGGGGTGAGATGGGGGGGGACTCTGCAGGGTTCCTTCCCTGTCTGAGTGCCTGTGCAACACCCAAGCTCTGACTACGTTCTATATTTTAAAATTAATGCCAAAGCATTTGAAGTCAATATATTTTGAAATTAGTATCAAAGACATTTCTGAAATTAGTTCCCAATACCAGCACATTGGGACCTGAAATTGCTGCAAAGAGCCTGGGTATTGGGTCAAGGACTGCCCTAAGTGGAGTTCATCTGCACCTGGGTTGTGACCCCTCTGCAAAGAGGAAAAACACTGGAAACATGATTGCCCTCATCTCCAAATGGAAGTAAGGTCATCTGCTCCCATCATGGCTGCCCTCAAAGACTGAGGATGCCCGAGGCTCAGCAAGGCCCCCTTTGATCAGCCTCTAACCAGCTGGACATCACAACAGAGGAGCCTGGGTGACTGATGTGGCAGGTAAAGATATTGATTTTCTTTTAAATATATATATCTTAGTTCTCTGTTTGCTTTGTCTCTAAAGAGACATAAATTGTAACTGGGATTGACAGCATCCCAAGGCCAAAAATATTTAAAATGTCTTAAGCATGTAAAAAGATAATTTAGTCTACTCTTGTATAGAGACTATAGAACAGATGTATGCTATCAGGCCTGATCCTAATGATCAAATGGCACTTCCTCCAAACACCACAAAGACCTGGTTGCACTTACTGTCCACTAACCTATGTGGCAACACTACAACCAGGTGATTACGTCTTACTCAAAACCTGGAAAAAGGACTCCCTCTTAGATCAGCCTCTCTCAAAGTAAGAGAGTCCTTTCCAGGTCCTTAGCACTCCCACAGCTCTTTATTTTTTTATTTTTATTTTGTATTTATTTATTTATTTATTTATTTATTTATTTATTTATTTATTTTGGTGGTACTGGGGTTCCTGGAAGCCCTTCTACCTCCGGGCTACACTCCCAGACCTATTTTATATTTTATTTTTGGGAACAGGGTCTCTTAAGCCAGTGTGCCTGGCTTCGAACCTGCACGATCCTCCTGTCTTCGCCTCCCAAGCACGAGGATTACAAGCGTGCGCCACCACGCCCGGCTCCCACAACTCTTTAAACTATAGGAACACAATTCCTGATTTCATATGTCTAAATTAAATCTCTTGAGACTTTACAGAAACAAGGCCCCAAAATCAGAAATAAGCCTCCAAACACTGATAAGACCTATCAGCATTATTTCTGAAACCCTTTGGAAGTTTTAAAAATATTATTAAAAAGACTAAGAAGGACAGCTGCGCTTGAGTGAGTCTGGGAGAGGAGTTAGTCCTTTGGGGTGACATTCAAGATGGATCCAACCCTAACAGCGAGTGAAATCTGGAAGCGATTTATAGATTTCTTCAAGAGAAATGAGCACACCTATGTCCACTCATCTGCCACCATTTCCTTGGATGATCCCACGTTGCTCTTTGCCAATGCAGGCATGAACCAGTTTAAACCTATCTTCTTGAACACAATCGATCTGTCTCACCCCATGGCAAAGCTGAGCAGAGCTGCCAATACCCAGAAATGCATCAGGGCTGGAGGCAAACAACGACCTGGACAACATGGGCAAGGATGTCTACCATCACACCTTCTTTGAGATGTTGGGCTCCTGGTCTTTTGGAGATTACTTTAAGGAATTAGCATGTAAAATGGCTCTGGAACTTCTCACCCAAGAATTTGGCATTCCAGTTGAAAGACTCTACGTTATTTACTTTGGTGGGGATGAAGCAGCTGGCATAGAACCAGATCTGGAGTGCAAACAGATCTGGCAAAATTTGGGGCTTGATGATGCCAAAATCCTTCCGGGCAACATGAAGGATAACTTTTGGGAGATGGGTGACACGGGCCCATGTGGTCCCTGCAGTGAGATCCACTATGACCGAATCGGTGGTCGGGATGCTGCACATCTGGTCAACCAGGAGGACCTCAATGTGCTTGAGATCTGGAACCTTGTCTTCATCCAGTACAACAGGGAGACTGATGGCATTCTGAAACCTCTTCCCAAGAAAAGCATTGACACAGGGATGGGCCTGGAGCGATTGGTGTCCGTTCTTCGGAATAAGATGTCCAACTATGACACTGACCTTTTTGTTCCTTACTTTGAAGCCATTCAGAAGGGCACAGGTACCCGGCCATACACTGGGAAAGTTGGTGCTGAGGATGCTGATGGGATTGACATGGCCTACAGGGTGCTGGCTGACCATGCTTGGACCATCACTGTGGCCCTGGCTGACGGCGGCCGGCCTGACAATACAGGGCATGGGTAGATGTTGTGACAGATTCTCAGACAGGCTGTTCGATACTCCCATGAGAAACTCAATGCCAGCAGGGGTTTCTTTGCTACATTAGTGGATGTTGTCGTCCAGTCACTGGGAGATGCATTTTCTGAGCTGAAGAAGGATCCAGACTTGGTGAAGGACATCATCAGTGAAGAAGAGGCGCAGTTTCTCAAGACTCTCAGCAGAGGGAGTCGCATTCTGGACTGGAAAATTCAGAGCCTGGGAGACTGCAAGACCATTCCAGGAGACACTGCTTGGCTCCTCTATGACACCTATGGGTTCCCAGTGGATCTCACAGGACTGATTGCTGAAGAGAAGGGCATGGTGGTAGATATGGATGGCTTTGAAGAGGAGAGGAAACTGGCCCAGCTGAAGTCACAGGGCAAGGGAGCAGGTGGAGAAGACCTCATTATGCTGGACATCTATGCTATCGAAGAGCTTCGAGCAAAGGGTCTGGAGGCAACAGACGATTCTCCAAAGTATAATTACCATTCAGACTCCAGTGGTAGCTATGTGTTTGAGAGTGCGGTGGCTACGGTGCTGGCTCTGCGCAGAGAGAAGATGTTCGTGGAGGAGGTGTCTACGGGCCAGGAGTGTGGAGTGGTGCTGGACAAGACCTGTATCTATGCTGAGCAAGGAGGGCAGATCTATGACGAAGGCTACCTGGTGAAGAAAACTGAGTTTACGGTGAAGAATGCTCAGGTGTGAGGAGGGTACGTGCTGCACATAGGAACCGTCTACAGCAGCCTGAGAGTTGGCGATCAGGTCTGGCTGTTCATTGATAGGCCCCAGCGGAGGCCTGTCATGGGCAACCATACCACTACCCACATTCTTAACTTCGCCCTGCGCTCTGTGCTTGGGGAAGCTGATCAGAAAGGCTCACTGGTTGCTCCTGATCGCCTTCGGTTTGACTTCACTGCCAAGGGAGCCATGTCCAACCAGCAGATCAAGAAGGCCGAAGAGATTGCTAATGAGATGACCGAGGCAGCCAAGCCTGTCTATACCCAGGATTGCCCCCTGGCAGCAACGAAAGCCATGCAGGGTCTGTGTGCTGTGTTTGATGAGACCTATCCTGACCCTGTGCGAGTCGTCTCCATTGGGGTCCCTGTGTCCAAGCTGTTGGATGACCCGTCTGGGACTGCTGGCTCCGTCACTTCGGTCGAGTTCTGTGGTGGAACGCATCTGTGGAACTCAAGTCAGGCGGGAGCGTTTGTGATTGTGACTGAAGAAGCTATTGCTAAGGGTATCCGGAGGATCGTCTCTGTCACAGGCGCTGAAGCCCAGAATGCCCTCAGGAAGGCGGAGAGCTTGAAGAAATCTCTGTCTGTCATGGAGGCCAAAGTGAAGGCCCAGACCGCATCAAACAAGGATGTGCAGAGGGAGATCGTTGACCTCGGAGAGGCCCTGGCCACTGCAGTCATCCCCCAGTGGCAAAAGGATGAACTGCGGGAGACTCTGAAATCCCTTAAGAAGATCATGGATGACCTAGACCGAGCAAGCAAAGCCGACGTCCAGAAGTGGGTGTTGGAGAAGACAAAGCAGCTAATCGACAGCAACCCCAACCAACCCCTGGTTATCCTGGAGATGGAGAGTGGCGCCTTGGCCAAGGCACTGAATGAAGCCTTGAAGCTTTTCAAGACGCATTCCCCTCAGATGTCTGCCATGCTCTTCACAGTGGACAATGAGGCTCGCAAGATCACATGCTTGTGTCAGGTCTCCCAGAATGCAGCCAACCGGGGTCTGAAAGCCAGCGAGTGGGTGCAGCAGGTGTCGGGTCTGATGGATGGCAAAGGTGGTGGCAAGGACGTGTCTGCCCAGGCCACAGGCAAGAACGTGGGCTGCCTGCAGGAGGCGCTGCAGCTGGCCACCTCCTTTGCCCAGCTCCACCTGAGAGATGTGAAGAACTGAGGGCAGGGGCAGCTCTCACTGGGAGGTGTCTCCCACTTGCCTGGAGGCATCAGTCCAGCTGGGAGCTCATCTGCCACAAGGACATGTGAGTCTTGGGACTTGTACACAGCCCCATCCGTCCTCCTAAACCAGCAATGACTGGAACACACCTGGGAGCCGTCCTGTGACTCAGCGCCCCGTTACATTGCTGCCCTGAGCCCTCCCACAGCGCCATCTGTCTAGAACCACCACCCCAGGATTGCAGTTTAACATTGTCATGCTTGTGTCTGTAGGTAACAGTTCTCTGCCCACCCAAAGCTTCTGGGTCTATAGTAGGAAGCCTCTTTGATGTAGAGAATAAAAGGACCATGTGCAATAAAAAAAAAAAAGACTAAGAAGACTGGATCAGGATAAGTTTTTAAAGTGCCTTTTGGATTTGTGTGCTAGTACTCACCTCCAATTCAGATTACCTTGGTGGATTTCCCCTTTTCCAGAAGAGTATTGTTAACATCTTGGTGGGATAAAATTCTTATTTTTTTGGCCAGTATACTTAGCTTTAGTATACTCTTCTGTTGTTTGATTTGCTGTTGTCTAGGGCTAATTGATAGGTCGGGTCCCTCCCTTCCCCACAGGACCCCGTAGCAGTGACAGGAGGAGGAGCCCCAGAAGCCAGAAGCGGGGATATTGTGAGACTCCAGGTGTCAGGAGACTCCAAACATCATGAGACAGACTCCAGGCATCATGAGACTCTGGATGTCGTGAGAGAATCGGCATTCCTACACTGCTAGCCCCCCTCCCCCTCCCCCCCCGCTTTAAATATCGGGGTACTTCTGCTCCCCTGTGCGACTCTGCTGACTGCATGGCTCATCAGTCCCTTCTATTATGGTTGAGGAAACTGTTCCGGGGACCCTGTTAGGCTACCAAAACTGTTCTAGTAGCTGCAGGTTCTTATTATGAACTAGGTAAAACACTAGTCTGAACTCTTGCTGAAAGCTTAAATGAGTTATTATTACAAAGATGGAAAGATAGAATATAGTTTAATACAGCCCTATACTATCCCTAATCCGAGATAGTATGGGGGGGGTGTGACTTGAAAAGAATACCCCGAGTATTTTATACCAATAATCTTCTAACCCAACTAGATCCACCCCCTCTGGGGCCAGTCTTCTGATGTGGAGATTCCTTCCTGTAGGTCTGTCCTGTCTCCAGTACAGATCCTATGCCTGAGTCTGGTATCTCTTGAATGCTTATGGCATCCTCCCACGATTATCAGAGTCTGGGATCTCTTGAAGGTTTATGGCATCCTCTTACATCCTTGGGAAATCTTACCTTTACAATGAAAAAGTCCCTGAACTATCTCTGTTGTCTTGCTAATCACCCTTGGTGCCTGGAATTATGCAGCCCTTTCCCTGAAGCCCCTGGCCTTTTTTTTTTTTTTCACTACCAAAGATATATTTTGAAAATTGAAAATATTTCCCAATACTGGTACATTAATATATTTTGAAGCCTCTTCCCAATACTGGTATATTTGGCAGACCAGCCCGAAGGCACCTGTTGATTAAAGCAGCTTTTGATAACTCAGCTAGTGTTTACCCTCTTTGCGACCCTCGCTCAATTTTAACGTTACACTAATATCTTGCATGTTTATGACTTCTGTTCCAGAATATCAGAGGATGATGGTTGTTGAAGCCAACAAAAAGACAATAGAAGAAATAAAATTTCATGTAGAAAGGAGACTCATTGGGAAGGGAAGGAAGATAGGGTTTTTAAATCTGTAATCTTCAGTTTACAGAGCTTGGTTATTCTCAACAAGTCAGGCCCACACTTTAAAATGAAATAGGATAGCTCAGGAAATTCCTGAGGTGATTAAAACCTGAGTTTCACTTCTGTCAAAGTTCCTTCCCCACCATTGGGCGTGGTGGCGCACACTTGTAATCCCAGTACTTGGGAGGCTGAGACAGGAGGATTGCGCAGGTTCGAAGCCAGCCTCAGCTACCTAGTGAGGCTCTCTGCAACTTAGTGAGACCCTGTTTCCAAATAAAATATAAAAGAGGTCTGGAAGTGTAGCCCAGAGGTAGAAGGCCCCTGGATTTCACCCCAAGCACCACAAAAAAAAAAATAAAAAGTTCCTTCCCCTCTAGGGAGATCCTCAAAAGGTTTCCACGAACATTTGGTGGGGGGAATAATAATCTTTTAACTAAATATTGTTGAAAAATAATAATTACATGGAAAAGAATAAAATTGGACCCTTACCTAATCCCATATACAAATATTAACTCAAAATAGATAAAAGACCTAAATATAAATCTTAATACTATAAACTTTTAGAAGAAAATCTGGGTCATAAAACCTCACAACATTGAAATTGGCAATGATTTCTTGGATATGATTTCAATGGCACAGGCAACAAAAGGGTATACAAACTCCCTAAAAAATAAGAAAATATTGTATATCCAAAGACAATGTAAACAGGGTTAAAAGTTACTGATAGAATGGGATAAAATATTTCCAAATGCTATATCTGAAGGTATATTAATATTCCAACTAGAAATCCTAAAAATTAACAACAATAAAAGCAAACAATACAATTTAGAGATAGGTATAAGACTAACATAAATAATGAATCTCCACAGATAACTAATCTTAGTTGTCTGTTGGATGGAAAATCTTGTTTCTCTGGTTCTGGTGTGTGTTACCTATTTCTTCTTTGTAGTTAATCTCTTTGAGTATTTTCTCTAGCGCTGGTTTTGAAGACATAAATTCCTTCAGTTTCTGTTTGTCATGGAAGCTTCTTATTTCTCCATCTAATTTGATAGAAAGTTTTGCTGGGTAGAAAATTTTTGGCTGGAAGTTGTTTTCTTTCAGAGTTTGGAATATGTTACTCTAAGCCCTTCTGGCTCTCATGACTTGGTTTGGGAAGTCTGGAGTGATTCTAATTGGTTTGCCTCTGAATGTCACTTTGTGGCAGACTGGAAAAATACTAAGCCCACCTCCTGGAGGCCTACATGACCTTTTGAGAAGTGATATAGATCAACTGTAGCAGGAAGGAGCCTGCAGCTGTAACCATAGGAATTTTTACAACACTGTTACCTCCTCCCCTTCTCATTTACTTCCTTCTTCTACTCTCCATATAAACTACCGCTTATCACTGAAATAAACAGACCTTGATAGGAATTATCTACTTGGTCTCGTCTCTCTTTCTCGCCCATTTTTATTTGCAGATTGGGGTCCTCCTCGCCCCCCGAATTACTTGTCCCGCGGGACGGGACACGTGGCTCCCAATGTGGACTCGAGGCACGGACCCCCATCGAACGACCCCTCATCAGATGAACGCAGCTGCGCCCCATTCTCGTGGAAGACATCCTCATCGCTCGTGGGACCGATATCTTCCTGGTAAGTCTTTTCGTCGTTCCATTTATCAAAATGGGCCATACTTTGTCTAAAGAAGCAGTCTCTATCAGAGACTTAAAGTGTTCTCTCAGAGAAAGAGGGATAAGAGTTAAGAAAAAGGATACCATACCACATGAGCATTAGAAAAAAAAATGTTGAATGTTGTTAACAGTTTTTATACAGAGATAAGTCATTTTGGATAAAGACTTAAAATTTTATGAAAAATGTTCAGCACTTAAACGTGCTTAGTGTGAAATTTAAATGTTTTTATGTTTTACCTGCTTTGTGGATGCAAAATATTTCTGAGTGGTAGTTTTCTGACAGGTAGGCCATGTCTTCTTATCTTGTTTCAAAATAAATATTTCTGATTTTGTAAAATGAAATATAAAATATGTCTCAGATCTTAAATTTTCATGCAAGTTTTTACTGTTAGAATGGTTAAGATGTATATAGGAGAAAATGTTAAAGTCTCTACTATACCTACTTTTTTGTTGTTTCCTTGACTAGTAATAGTAGTAGATACTTCTTTTAAAAATGTTCTCTTAAGATCCTAATTCTTGGAGATTATAAAATACTGACAAGTATATTGTTTAGATTTTTTTAAAGAACTTGAATTCAAGAATCAGTATGGGTAAACAATGGAAGTTTAAAAATGCTTCATAGAACACCCAGGATTTACACTAGAAGGTTCTCATGAGAGCTACTGTAGAGGGGAGTGGAACATTTTACTGCAGAGAACAGTTTGAGAATAAAACTATAAAAAACTTTATTTTTGTTATATTTTCTAATAGAGAGTATTGTTATGTTTTCCTAACCTCTGTTGACTACTTTGTAAGTGATACCCATTTAAAACATTGAAAATTTAAATGAGAATTTTAGAAAGTAAATAATGATTGACCTATTTTTGTCTTATTATGTAAATCCTCATTTCCTCTCCTTTGCTCTGTGTTCCACTTGGGTTTGGTTATATGGCTATTAAGTTGAATTTGGTCTGAATTGTCTAAGTTTTACATTTAATTATACCTATCTCAATACATAAGGATAAAAAAAGTGTTAGAGTTTTTAAAATATGGTTTCCTGGATAATTAAGCTCCAAGCAGGTAGGTAATTGAGTCCAGTTGTTAGCCAGGGTGGGGAGTCGTTTCAGGCCAGCCCTGAGCCATCTCTTCACTCAGCCTGCAGAGGTGTTTAAAATGACCTGCCATTCTACGGTCTTAGCCACACCAGGAAATTCAGCGCCTTTGTTCTTACTGGTTGCACTAAAGTTATTACTCAAAGATATTTTATCTCAATTAGTCTTAGCTAAAATGGTTACTTCAGAAAAGTTGTCCAACTAGACTCCTGTGAGAGGTGATTAAATAAAGTTATTTTCTTTGACAAAATCAATATTTTAAGACACTAGGGATGCTTTTATGATGTCATGAATTTCTGTGGTAATTTACAACAGTTTTAAGGTATGTGGTCAAATAGGATATACCTTGTCTTTAATATTACTCCTTTTGCAAAATTAAGGTTTTAAGGTGCTAATGATATCTATCTAATGTCTTAATTTTCCATATAATTTATAGTTCATTTATTAAAAATGCTAAATATAATGCTTTAAAAGGCTCTTAACTTCATGAGGTTTAAAATAACACTTAAGTCTTTTAAATGTTTTTTTTTTGATTGCTGGTATGTGGACAACATTAAATGGTATGCTCCTTTTGGGGTTTGTTTATAGATAACAACAAAAAGATAGACGGAGAAAGTCTATAGATGTATTTCTTTATATGTTGGTAAATACAGAGAAAGGAGGTTTTGTGAGACTAAGAAAGCATGTTGTGAGGTTTGTCCTAAGGTTGTCCCTAAGGAAAACAAAGGACCAGATAAAAAGTTAGAGGGTTAAAGCAAGGTATAAAGCATGGATGGAATTTGTTTGGTTGTAAGTTTTATCCCAAGATTGTCTCAAATGGAAAAAGTAAGAAATAGGATAAAACAAGAAAGTTAAAGCACATTGCAAAAGGTGTGTGATAAGTTGCAAAACAGTGTTTGTGATATGTTTTGGGTATGTGATGAAGATGGATTATTAAAAGGAAATACTAAAGTTCACCAGCAGGGATATACTATGGATAGAAAGGCTAGAGGATTACTTTTTGCCATAAAATTGGGAGCCTCAGTTCATGGAAACTTTTCCTTTAAAACTTGTGTTTAGAGTTAAGTAAGTTCTTTTTTTTTCCCTCTCCATGAGTTGTGAAATTTAATGCATGAAGCTGAGGAGGCTAACAAGTGTATTTTAACAACTGTTTAGAAATGCTGTTGCTTCAGGCTCTTAAATCACTCAGCACTCCAACTTCTAATCAAAATTTGGAGACTTACCAGAGTCTGTCTGAATTCACACTACAAAAAAGCTTTAGACCCTTTCCATCTAATTGTGCAAAAATTTATCATTTACAAGGTTAATAATATAACCAGATCCAAATCTCCACAGTTCTTACTATCCACATGTAGACAATTCCCTTGTGTGTAAG
The DNA here is from genome assembly GCF_963383645.1 of Muscardinus avellanarius. Taxonomy (NCBI): domain Eukaryota; kingdom Metazoa; phylum Chordata; class Mammalia; order Rodentia; family Gliridae; genus Muscardinus; species Muscardinus avellanarius. The sequence goes on from NC_137805.1 coordinate 49,281,673, forward strand.
GTTCACTCTAGAATTTTTTGGGAAGTCACTCTATTTTATTACATTTTAGTCATGTGAAGATTGAAGTTATTTTGTAATAATTTGGTGTGCTGATGAAAAGCTTGGCTTCACCTTTGAGCAATGAGCTTAGCATTTATAAAATTCCAGTTTATTAATTAATGACTCCAAATTGCCTTCCCTGCTAGATTTGGTTTTTCTCCCCTCCCTTTGATTAGGGACTGAGGTTGAGTGGGTGAGTGTATATAATGTGCATTATGATATTTTGTTGTTTTATTGTTATATTATTTAAATTTATTTATTTTCATTTTAGTAGATGGAATTTGTATTTTGAGCTCTCAAAATAGTTACTACCACCCTAGCATTAGTGGCATATATTGTTCCTTTTGGACCCAAATCATTATGTATAACTCTGAAAAACCTTCCCTTGAAAAGGCACAAGAAGCTCATGCCCTTCACCATCTTAATGCTAATACTCTATGTCTAAAATTCGCCATCACTAGAGAACAAGCATGACAAATTGTTAAAAATTGCAAGGGATGTTTAACATTTTTACCTGAACCACATTTAGGCGTCAACCCTCGGTGGCTAATACCTGGGGAATATTGGCAAATGGATGTTACACATTATCCGCCCTTTGGAAAATTAAAATACATACATGTATCCATAGATACTTTTAGTGGCTTTCTTTGTGCCACTTTACAAACAGAAGAAGCAACAAAACATATAATTAATCATGTTCTTTCCTGCCTAGCTTATATTCCCCTCCCAAAAACTATTAAGACAGATAACGGACCAGGATATACTAGTCAAAAATTCAAACAATTTTGTGCCCAAATGAACATTAAACATATAACAGGTATTCCTTATAACCCACAAGGACAAGGCATTGTCGAACGTGCTCATCAAACCTTAAAAAATATGATTTATAAACTCCGCACCGGACATCAATCCATTTATATTGCCAATACAAATCCTAAACTATTATTAAATCATGCATTTTTTGTATTAAATTTTTTTAATAGTAGACCAAAATAATAAATCGGTAGCAGATTGCTTTTGTCATCCTACCACTTCACAAACTTATGCACAAGCCTTATGGAAGGACCCTCTGTCACACAATTGGCAGGGACCTGATCCTGTGCTAATCTGGGGCAAAGGATATGCATGCATATATGACTCCAAAAATCAAAATGCCCGATGGCTCGCGGAAAGATTAATAAAACCATATAATTCGTCCAGGAACAACCGTCCCTGAGAATTTCTGCATTTCCTCTCTTTTAGATGCCTCCTTCACAATGGCTGATAATTGTTATTCAGGTATGTATACCTCCTATTTTAGCAACATCTCCCCACCAAATATTTAATTATACATGGACTATTATCAATGAGGCAGGAGATATTGCTCTTGCCTCCTCCAGCATTGGTCCTTCTCCCTCTTGGAATCCATTAGAAGTGGACTTATGTAAACTAGTCCTCAGAGGCCATCCCGACTGGGGAACACCCAGCACCTTTTTACCCTTATCATCTGCCCCCGAATTACAGGATAGTACCACCGATCCTGGGTGTAGTAATGCCCGAAGGAGAGCCACCCTTGCTGTTTTCCGTGATGGAATATATATATGTCCTGGACCCACCCACAGAGATCGTACCCTAAATCATAAATGCGGGTTCCAGGAAGCTTATTTTTGTGCCTCCTGGGGATGTGAGACTACTGGAGATACATACTGGAATCCTAGCTCCTCCTGGGACCTCATAGCCGTTAAAAGAAAACATCCCCCTAAAAAAGTTTATTCTGCTGATGAACAGCCCTTAAACTCTGAATGTTCCTCGGATAGTGCCCACCATGGCTGGTGTAACCCCTTGCTTATTACATTTACATCAGCAGGAAAAAATTTTAATTGGGCTTCCCCCCGGGGAGCAGAATGGGGCCTTATATTATATAAGGACAGTAAAGACTTTGGCCTCACTTTTAAAATAAAACTTATTAAAGATTCCCTCGTATCATTATCTGAAGTAGTGCTACAAAATAGACGAGGCTTAGATATACTTTTTTTTTTTTCAAGAAGGAGGGCTTTGCGCTGCTCTTAAAGAAGAATGCTGTTTCTTTTCTTTTTTTTATCTTTTCTTTTTTTATTTAAAAAAATTTTTTTTATTGGTGCATTATATTCATACAACTTATTGGGGTAAAAAACTTGTGTGTACAAACATGTACTCATCGCTGATTTAACCCCTAACCAAATCCCACCCCATTCCCTCCCCGTCCCTCCCTCCCTTGCTTGGCTTAGTGATTGACTTCGATATGTTTTTAAGTACATTGTGAGCTTTAGAGATTTTCCTCTTCCCCCCTCATTTCTCCTCCTTTAGGTTGACTTGTTTGCTCCTCTTTTCTCCCTAACTCTCACATATTAGGGAAAGAATCTGATTTCTTATTTTTTGTGCCTGACTAATCTCACTTAGCATAATGTCCTCCAGTTCCATCCATTTCCCTGAAAATGATGTAATTGAGTTTTTTTTGATGGCTGAGTAAAATTCCGTTGTGTACATATCCCACAATTTTGTAATCCATTCATCTGTTGATGGACATCTTGGCTGGTTCCATAGTTTGGCTATGGTGAATTGTGCAGCTATGAACATAGATACACATGCATTAGTTTGGTAGTTTGGTTTCTTTTCTTTTGGGTAGATACCCAGAAGTGGTATTGCTGGATCATATGATAAGTTCTTTCCCATTCTTCTGAGAATCCTCCATACTGTTTTCCAAAGTGGTTACACTAATTTGCAATCCCACCAACAATGTCTTAGAGTTCCCACTTCTCCACATCCTCGCCAGCATCTGTTGTTGTTTGTGTTTTGAATGATGGCCATTCTAGTTGGAGTTAGGTGAAATCTCAGGGTAGTTTTGATTTGCATCTCTCTGATTGCCAGTGATGTTGAGCATTTTTTCATGCATTTATTGGCCATTTGAATTTCTTCTTTTGTGAAGTGTCTATTTAGTTCATTTGCCCATTTTTTTTATTGGATGCTTTGTTTTCTTAGTGTTGAGTTTCTTGAGTTCTCTGTATATTCTAGATATTAGTCGTCTATCAGTGGTGTAGGTGGCAAAAATCTTCTCCCATTCTGTTGGCTCTCGATTGAGATTCTTGATAGTTTCCTTTGCTGAACAGAAGCTCTTCAGTTTCATGCAATCCCATGTATTGATTCTCCTTTTAATTTGTTGTGCCTTTGGGGTCTTGTTGAGGAAATGTTTGTCTGTGCCTATGTGTTGTAGTGTTGGACCTATGCCCTCTTCAAGGAGCTTCAAAGTCTCTGGTTTAATTTCCAAGTCTTTGATCCATCGTGAGTTGACTTTTGTACAGGGTGAAAAAGTGGGATTAACATCCAATTTTCTGCATATGGTTAACCAGTTTTGCCAACACCATTTGTTGAAGAGGCTATCTTTTTTCCAGTGTATGTTTTTGGCCTCTTTGTCAAAAATCAATTGGCTGAAAGTGTGTGGACTTGTTTCTGGGTCTTCTATTCTGCTCCATTGGTCTATATATCTGTTCTTTTGCCAGTACCATGCTGTTTTTATTACAATGGCTTTGTAGTATAGTTTAAAGTCAGGTATTGTGATTCCTCCTGCGTGGTTTTTGTTGCTGAGAACTACCTTGGCTATTCTGGGCTTTTTGTTATTCCAGATAAATTTAAGGACTGATTTTTCTATGTCTGTGAGGAATGATCTTGGTAGTTTAATGGGCATTGCATTAAATCTGTAGATCACTTTTGGGAGGATGGCCATTTTAATGATATTTATTCTGCCAATCCATGAACATGGAAGGTCTTTCCATCTTCTAAGATCTTCTTCGATTTCTTTTTTTAGTGTTTTATAATTTTCTTTGTAGAGATCTTTTACCTCCTTGGTCAAGTTTATTCCTAGGTATTTTATTTTTTTGTGGGAGATCCTGAGTGGAAGTGTTTTCTGAATTTCTTTTTCAGTGGATTTATGGTTGGTGTACAGGAAAGCTTCTGATTTATTAAGATTGATTTTGTATCCAGATACCTTGCTGAATTTGTTGATCAGTTCTATAAGCCTTTTGGTTGAGTTTGTTGGGTTTTCTAAATATAGTATCATGTCATCTGCAAATAGTGAAAGCTTAAGTTCTTCTTTTCCTATTTGTACTCCTTTGATTTCCTTTTCTTGCCTTATTGCTCTGGCTAGAGTCTCTAGTACTATATTGAAGAGAAGTGGTGATAGTGGACATCCTTGTCTCGTTCCAGTTTTTAGGGGGAATTCTTGAAGTTTTCCCCCATTTAATATGATGTTGGCAGTGGGTTTATTGTAGATTGCCTTAATAATGTTGAGATATGTTCCTTCTATTCCAATTCTCTGCAGTGTTTTTTATCATGAATGGATGTTGAATTTTATCAAATGCTTTTTCAGCATCTATTGAGATGATCATGTGGTTTTTGTCTTTGATTCTGTTTATATGATGAATTACATGGATTGATTTTCGTATATTGAACCAGCCTTGCATCCCTGGGATGAACCCTACCTGGTCATGGTGAATGATTTTCTTGATGTGGTTTTGAATGCGTGTTGCTAGTATTTTGTTTAATAGTTTTGCATCCAAGTTCATCAGAGATATAGGCCTGTAGTTTTCCTTCCTTGAACTGTCTTTATTCGGTTTGGTTATTAGTGTGATGTTGGCTTCATAGAATGTATTTGGGAGAGTCCCGGTTTTTTCTATTTTCCAAAATAGTTTGAGTAGTATTGGGATTAGTTCTCCTATAAAAGTTTTATAGAATTCACTTGGGAAACCATCTGGTCCTGGGCTTTTCTTTGATGGTAAGCTCTTTATTGCTATTTCAATCTCTTTGATTGTTATTGGTTGGTTTAAGTGTTCTATATCTTCTTGACTCAGTTTAGGAAGGTTGTATTTATCTAGGAAGTTGTCGATTTCCTCCAGATTTTCCATTTTGTTGGAGTATAGTTTTTCAAAGTAGTTTCTGATAATCCTCTGGATTTCTACGCTGTCAGTAGTAATGTATCCTTTTTCATCCCTTATCTTCATAATTTGGGTTGATTCTCTCTTTTTTTTAGTTAGGTTGGCTAGTGGTTTATCAATCTTGTTAATTTTTTCAAGAAACCAGCTTTTGGTTTTGTTGATTTTCTGTATTGTTTTTTTATTCTCTATTTCATTAATTTCTGCTCTAATTTTAATAATTTCCCGTCTTCTGCTGGCTTTGGGGTTCAATTGTTCCTGCTTTTCAAGGGCTTTGAGATGTGTCATAAGGCTATTTATTTGAAGATTTTCTGTTTTTCTTATGTGAGCACTCAGTGCTATAAATTTTCCTCTTAATACTGCCTTCAAAGTGTCCCAGAGGTTTTGATATGTTGTTTCTTTATTTTCATTTGTTTCTAGAAATTTCTTGATTTCACCTCTTACATCTTCTATGACCCATTCTTCATTCAAAAGTGTGGTGTTCAGTCTCCACATGTTTATGTTGTTTCTCTGGGTCTTCTTATAGTTGATTTCTAGTTTCATTCCATTATGGTCTGAAATGACACAGGGAAGTATGTAACATTTTTTAAATTTGCTAGTGCTCATTTTGTGTCCCAGGATGTGATCTATTTTGGAGAAGGTTCCATGAGCAGCTGAGAAAAATGTAAACTCTGCTGTAGTTGGGTGAAATATTCTATATGTGTCCAACAGGTCCATTTGGTTAATGGTGTTCTTTAGTTCTGAGACATCTTTACTGACCCTTTGTCTGGAAGATCGGTCTAGTATTGTGAGAGGTGTGTTGAAGTCTCCCAGTATTATTGTGTTGGGATTTATGTGTGACTTCATATCACAAAGAGTTTGATTTATGAAAGTAGCTGCCCCATGTTGGGGGCATAGATGTTGATTATTGTTATTTCCTCTTGCTGGACTATTCCTTTTACCAGTAAAATGTGACCTTCTTTGTCTCTTCTAATAAGGTTGGGTTTGAAGTCTAACTTGTCTGATATCATAGTTGCTACTCCTGCTTGTCTTCGAGTACCATTAGCATGGATTACTTTGCTCCAGCCCTTTACCTTGAGTTTGTTCCTATCTTTACTTGTAAGGTGTGTTTCTTGTAAGCAGCAGATGGATGGATTCTGGCTTTTAATCCATTTTGCCACTTTATGTCTTTTTGTTGGGGAGTTGAGGCCATTTACATTCAGTGTGATTATAGAGAGATAATTTTTAATTACCAACATGTTAAGATCTTATTTCTGTTTAAGATACTGTTTATTCTTCTTTGCTTAGTTGTCTGCTGGATGGGAATTCTTGTTTCTTTGGTTCTGGCGTGTATTACCCATTTCCTCTTTGCAGTTAATCTCCTTGAGTATTTTCTCTAGTGCTAGTTTTGAAGACATAAATTCCTTCAGTTGCTGTTTGTCATGGAAGCTTCTTATTTCCCCATCTAATTTGATGGATAGTTTTGCTGGGTAGGAAATTTTTGGCTGAAAGTTGTTTTCTTTCAAAGTTTGGAATATGTTACTCCAAGCCCTTCTGGCTCTCATAACTTGGTTTTGGAAGTCTGGAGTGATTCTAATTGGTTTGCCTCTGAATGTCACGTGGCCTTTTGTTTTTGTTGCCTTTAAGATTCTCTCCTTGGCTTCCACATTACTCATTTTGACAATTATGTGGCGTGGGGAACCTCTTCTCTGATCCTGTCTAAAGGGAGTTCTATAAGTTTCCTGGACCTGTGTATCGACTTCTTGCTCTATGTTTGGAAAATTTTCTGCTATTACTTCCTTGAAGAGATTGTTGATACCTTTGGTTTCACCTTCTTTTCCCTCCTCTATTCCAATTATTCTTAGGTTAGCTCTCTTGAAATGGGCCCATATAATGTCAGATTCCTGCTGTCGGGTTTTTTTTTTCTAAATTAGAAACTATGCGTTCATTTTTAGAATGATCATCTTCAAGAAGCGAGATTCTATTCTCCATGTGGTCTAATCTGTTGTTTATACTTTGAATTGAAGCCTTTACTTCATTAATTGCATCCTTTATCTCTTTTTGACTCTCTCTAAATTCTTTTCGAAAGTCCTCTATTATTTCTAAAGTTATTTTTCTAATTTGATCTTCTAGAGATCTTTGGATTTCTGTGTTATCAGATTCTGATGTTGTGGGGTTGTTGGCATTCACTGCTCCATTGTTATTTCTCTTTCCCATGATTTTGGAAGTTTGTGCCTTCTCTGGGTTCTTCTCTGAGTCACTACGAGTTCACTTAAGATGCTCTGGATCTCGTGTCTGTGGTATCTCAGTCACCACTACTCCTTTACTGGGTTGTATCACAAAGTCTCAGACCCAGGGAGTCAATCAAGGCTGCTTAGACCGTGGGGGATGCCAAGTTGGGCGTTCTCCAGTGGGGAGTTGTGACTATGGTATGATATCTCTGCCACTGCCACTCCCCCACTGGGCTGCACTGCTAAAATCTCCGACCCAGGGAGACTATCTGCGCAAGTCCCTGGGAGTGCAGTACTGGGATTTCTCCCCTAGGGGCCGCAATTTGACTCACGGTTGTTGAGTGCACTGATGGAGCTGTAGTGAACTCAGTGGATTCGCTGCTGCCGCCACTGGCAATATGGCACCACTGCCACGCCCTCGGCCGTGATGCGGCATATTTCTTCTCTGGTTTTGAACTCCGCTCTGAGTCCTTGCCAGTTGTGCTGTGCCCGGCCCTTGGGAGCTTTAGATGTTCCCTGCACCAACAAAACTGCTGACTGCCGCCCGGCTGTTCAGCACCTGCTCACCTCGGCTCACTGTCCACCCCTCCTCTCAGGCGCCTGGTGGCTGGTTGAGTGGGTTGGCCTAGGGCTGTCCGGTGAACTCACCGCTGCCGCCAGCAGTAAGACGCTGCTTCTGCATCCTAGGCCGCGAGGCCAGAGTACCTCCTCTCTGGATTTGATCTCTGTTTTGAGTCTCCCTCCTCTCTGGAGCCTGGTGCTGCTAGGGGAGATGTAGGCCGCGCCACTCCGGCCGCTCTGCGCCGTGGCTCTGGCTGCTCCACACCACGGCTCTGGCCACTCCGGCTGCTCTGGCCGCTCTGCACCGCAGCTCTGGCTGCTCTGCACCGCGGGTCTGGCCACTCCGGATGTTCTGCGACGCAGCTCTGGCTGCTCCGGCTGCTCTGGCTGCTCTGCTCGGCTGCTCTGGCTGCTCCGCTCAGCTGTTCTGGCCGCTCCGCTCTGGCTGCTCCAGCCGCTCCACTCCGCGGCTCCGGAAAATCCGCGCCGCCGCTCCAGCCAATCCGCGCTGCGGATGTGGCTGCTCCGGCTCTTCTGGCCGCTCCACTCGGCTGCTCTGGCCGCTCTGCTCGGCTGCTCTGAACCGCGGCTTCGGCTGCTCTGCACCGCGGGTCTGGCCACTCTGGCCACTCAGGCGGTTCCGTGACGCGGCTCTGGCTGCTCCGGCTGCTCAGGCTGCTCCGCTCCGCGGCTCCCCCCAATCTGCGCTGCAGCTCTGGCCGCTCCGGCTGCTCAGGCCGCTCCCCTCCACCAAGAATGCTGTTTCTATGCAGATAAAACAGGTTTAGTTCAAGATAGCATCGAAAAGGTTAAAGAAAGCCTAGAGAAAAAAAAAAAAAAGAGAGAGAGAGAGAGAGAGAGAACGCGAAAAACAAGAATCTTGGTACCAAAACTGATTTTCTTCCTCTCATTGGCTTTCTACCTTGCTGCCCAGTCTTCTAGGTCCCCTCATGAGTATTTTTTTTTTTTTATCATTTGGACCCTGGGCCTTCAATCGTCTAACATGCTTTGTCAAGTCACAGGTCGATTCCGCCTTCAAAAACACCGTCTCCGTGCATTATCACCAAATAGCCACCAAAGAAGAAGATGATCATACCTCGACCCCGGTCACCACTCATGGCCTACAATTTTCAAAACTTACCTCTGCCAGATCACCCTTCTGGTCACGATGGGCTCACAATATAAAAACTGGAGGCCATAAGCTGTAAAGTTGCCAATGACGGGATTTTTGTGGTACCAAGGATCAGAGGCATGTCGCTAGGTGCTACAGAGTTACCCAATGACGGGAATAGAATGAGGCCGAGATCCAGAGTTCCACTGTTTATGGTGCTGGAATCGGGGGCACCTCATTTAGCCTAAGACAGGGGCTCTGTCACTAGTCGACACTGACCTTGGAGGCATACCACATAGCCTAAGACAGGCGCTTTACCGACCTCCTTTTCCCACCCTTCATTAATGAAAAAACTAAGGGGGATATGTGGCAGACTGGAAAAATACTAAGCCCACCTCCTGGAGGCCTACGTGACCTTTTGAGAAGCGATATAGATCAACTGTAGCAGGAAGGAGCCTGCAGCTATAACCATAGGAATTTTTACAACACTGTTACCTCCTCCCCTTCTCACTTACTTCCTTCTTCTACTCTCCATATAAAGTACCACTTATCACTGAAATAAACAGACCTTGATAGGAATTATCTACTTGGTCTCGTCTCTCTTTCTCGCCCATTTTTATTTGCAGATTGGGGTCCTCCTCGCCCCCCGAATTACTTGTCCCGCGGGACGGGACATCACTTGGCCCTTTGTTTTTGTTGCCTTTAAGATTCTCTGCTTGGCTTCCACATTGGTCATTTTGACAATTATGTGGCGTGGGGATCCTCTTCTCCGATCCTGTCTAAAGGGAGTTCTATAAGTTTCCTGAACCTGTGTATCGACCTCTTGCTCTATGTTTGGAAAATTTTCTGCTATTACTTCCTTGAAGAGATTGTTGATCCCTTTGGTTTCACCTTCTTTTCCCTCCTCTATTCCAATTATTCTTAGGTTAGCTCTCTTAAAATGGGCCCATATATCTTCAATGTCAGATTCCTCCTGTTGGATATTTTTTTCTAGATTAGAAACTATGCATTCATTTTTGGATTGCTCATCTTCTAAGAGCGAGATTCTATTCTCCATGTGGTCTAATCGGTTGTTTGTACTTTGAATTGAAGCCTTTACTTCATTAATTGCATCCTTTATCTCTTTTTGGCTCTCTCTGAATTCTTTTCGAAACACCTCTATTATTTCTACAGTTTTTTCCTGATTTGATCTTCTATAAATCTCTGAATTTCTGTTTTATCGGGTTCTGATGTTGTGGATTGTGGGCATTCATTGCTCCATTGTTATTCCTCTTTCCCATGATTTCGGGAGTTTGTGCCTTCTCTGGGTTCTTCCCTTGGGTCACTACGACTTCACTTAAGGTGCTCTGGATCTCAAGTCTGTGGTATCTCAGTCACCACTACTCCTTTACTGGGTTGTATCGCAAAGTCTCAGACCCAGGGAGTCAATCGAGGTTGCTTTAGACCATGGGGGGGGGGTGCCAGGTTGCGCGTTCTCCTATGGTGTGATATCTCTGCCACCGCCACTCCCCCACTGGGTCAAGTCCCTGGGAGTCAGTACTGGGATTTCTCCTCTGGGGCCCGCAATTTGACTCACTGTTGTTGAATACGCAGATGGAGCTGTAATGGACTCGGTGAATTCGCTGCTGCTGCCGCTGCTGGTGGCAATATGGCGCTGCTGCCACGCCCTTGGCCGTGAGGCTGGCGTATTTCTTCTCTGGTTTTGAGCTCTGCTCTGAGTCCCTGCAGGGTGTGCTGAGCCCAGCCACTGGGAGCTTTAAATGTTCCCTGCGCCGAAAAATCTGCCGAATCCCGCCGGGCTGTTCCTCAGCGGCTCACCTCAGCTTGCTGTCTGCCGCTCCTCTCTGGAACCTGGTGGGCTATTGAGGTTGCCGTTGCCGCCGGCAGTATGGCACTGCTGCTGCTGCGTCCTCGGCTGTGAGGCCAGCGTATCTCCTCTGTGGCTCTGAGCTCTGTTATGAGACCCCTTCCTCTCTGGGGCTGGTGATTTTCTTGTTTCTCTGGTGATGGTGTTTTCTGGCTATGAAAGGCACTGATTTTGTGCTAATAGAGATTGGTTGTTAGCGGGGCTCTTAAGCCCCGCTTTTCTCGGTCGCCATCTTCCCGGAAGTTCCCTATTTTTATTCTTTATTTTGAAACCGGGTCTCACTGAGTTGCAAAGGGTCTCACTAAGTAGCTGAGGCTGTCCGTGAACCGCGATCCTCCGGTCTCAGCCTCCCCAATGCTGGGATTACAAGCGTGTGCCACCTCGCCCCGCTAGCCCTTTTAATTTTAAAGCAGGATCTTGCTAAGTTGCTGAGGCTGGCCTCTGACTAGTGACCCTCCTGTCTCAGCCTTTCAAGTACTAAGATTACTGGCATCTGCCTTCCTCTGGAGCACAGGGCCTGGAGGGCAGAGGCCTGAGCTGAGGAAGCCCTCATGCAGCGCCTGGAGCCTGCTAGCCTGAGACCTGGGGCCTCTATCCTCCTGCTCAGGCTTCTTCTACTTTGGGTGGGAGACAGTAAGTGCACCTGAAGGTGGCTTCAGGGTTACAGGGAGGCCTCCAGGGGGCTGTGGGAGGAGCGCCCTGCTGCAGCCTGCTGGTCCTGTCCTCCAGCCCCTTCCAGTCTCTGGGCAGCTGTGTGGCCACCAGCCCTCTCCTAGCAGCCACTGGCTAGTGTCAACCTCTCCAGGTGTGGTTGTCCCCAAGTTAGTACACAGCCCAGAAAGTGGGTGGGAAGTGAGTGGGAGCAGAGGGCAGCCAATGGGCCCTCCCTCCCCCTCCCTCCCTCCTTTCTCAGCCATCCCTGCTTCTGTACTCGTGTGTTCTCTCTCTCTCTCTCTCTCTCTCTCTCTCTCTCTCTCTCTCTCTCTCTCTCATCTCTCTCTTTCTCTCTCTCTGCAGTACTTACTGGGGATGGAACCACCCAGGGGCATTCTACCTCCAAGCTACACCACCAGCCCTATTTCTGATTCTTTAATTTGAAACAGGGTCTCACTGAGTTGCAGAGGGCCTCATTAGTAGCTGAGGCTGTCTGTGAACCATGATCCTCACAAATGCTGGGATTACAAGTGCCTACAACCATGCCCGGCTCTTTCAGTTTAAATTTTAATTTTTTTCTCATTCTTCCCTTTGTCCTCCTCTCCCTCTCTTTCCTCCCCTTCCTCCCCTTTTCCTGCCTTTCTTCTCCCTTGCCTCTCTTTTCCCGCTGTCTGTAGTCACAAGGATTAAGATTGTGGACTCTGGTGTCAACCCTCTGGGTTCCGATCCCCAGTTCTGCCATGTCCTGGTTGTGTGATCTTGGGTTAAGTTACGTGTGTGTGTGTGTGTGTGTGTGTGTGTGTGTGTGTGTACGCATGTGTGGTTGTGCCTTGTGCCTTGGTCTCCTGATCTGTAAAACGGGATACTACTGGTGCTCTGGGCCCAGCTGTGTGCCCCCTGGGGACTATGTGAAAGTTCCCTCTCCATCATCTCTTTCACCTGCTGCCCTTGCTGTCTGTACTGTCAGCCTCCCTCCCTTTCTCCAAGCCTCAGGCTGCCAACCTGCCTCTCTCTGCCAGGCATCTTGGGCCCATGTGGCACCCACCCTGCGCCACTGTCCCTCCTCTCCTGCACAGGCAGGGAGGGGAGCCCAGGCTTGGAGCCAGGCTGCCCGTGAACACTGGCACAACCGGTGGCTAGAGCTCTTCCCTCATCCTGTGCCGGGGGTGACAGCCCCGCTGGGTGCCTCACTGGTGAGCTGCAGCTGGCTGGCCAAGGTGGCCCTGGAGGCAGGGCACCTGGGCGTCCCTATGCTCACTTGCATGGCCTGCATAGAGCAGTGTGCCTGACTGGTGCCACAGCCAGCCCTTCCTCTCTGTTTCTGGTGTCAAGGCAAGATCAGGGCCCCTCTGCCCACCATCTGCAGAGAAGCCTGAGAACCTGCCTCTTCCCCTTGTCCCAGAAGCCAGCTTGGCAAGGATCACATGCGCCCTGCAACCCACTCCCCATTCCTTCCTTTCTGGAATGTAGATACTACACACACCAGAGCACACAGAACATGCACATCCTAAGTGTGCAATTCAGTGAGTGTTCCCACAGCACACAGCTGCCTGACTACCCTGCAGATCAGGACAGGGAGAACTGCTGGCCACTCAGCCCACTGACCACCCCCGAGGGAAACACTATCCCCACTTTTCATCACTACATATTTTTCTTGTTCTCAAAATTCACATAATTTCAATCATACTTACTGTACCTAATTGCCAGATGAGGAAAGTATGGACCAGAGAGGGAGGCTGGCCCGCCACAGCTCAGCACTCATTCCAGCAGAGCCAGGGCAGTGGAAGCCTCCTGAGCCACAATAGCTCAGTGGCTAGAGACAGGGCCGGAGTGTTATTTTCAATAAATGGAGAGCATGAAGCTCCTACAGACGTGTAGCGATTCCATGTCAAAGTTTTGATGGAGCTGGCAGGAAGGCAAAGCTGGCAAGATGCAGTGAGGTGTAGCTGGCGAGTGACTTCTAGAACAGAACAGTAAGTTTTATGGTTATTTTTACTGCCAGACAGAAAGTATTTGCAACATGCGTTTCTCTTACAAGCCAGCAAGCGATTTCCTAGAGAACTAGGGGCCCAGGCAGGCTCATCAAACAGTGGCTTACAGTGATGTAGAGGGTGCACGGGCTCCCTTGGTCTTTCACTTAACACTGTGTGTGTGTGTGTGTGTGTGTGTGTGTGTGTGTGTGTGTGTGGTGCTGGGGATGGAACCCAGGGGTCCTCTACCTCTGGGCTACACTCTCAGACCTATTTTATATTTTATTTGGAGACAGGGTCTCTTAAGCCAGCTGAGGCTGGGTTCGAACCTGCACCATCCTCTTGTCTCAGCCTCCCAAGCACTGGGATTACAAGCGTGCGCCACCACGCCCAGCCTGACCTATTTTTTATTTTATTTGGAAACAGGGTCTCACTAAGTTATTGAGAGCCTCACTAAGTAGCTGGGGCTGGCTTCAAACTTGCTGAATCCTCCTGTCTCAGGCTCCTAAGTACTGGAACCACACCCAGCCACTTTTTTTTTTTTTTTTTTTTGAGGCACTGGGGGTGGAACCCAGGGGCATTCTATCTCTGAGCTACAATGCAGCTCTATTTTTATTCTGTGTGTGTGTGTGTGTGTGTGTGTGTGTGTGTGTGTGTTACTGGGGGGTGGAAACCAGGGGCATTCTATCTCTGAGCTACAATGCAGCTCTATTTTTATTATGTGTGTGTGTGTGTGTGTGTGTGTGTGTGTGTGTGTGTGTTACTGGGGGTGGAAACCAGGGGCTTTTCTACCTCTGGGCTATACTCCCAGACCTATTTTATACTTTATTTGGAAACAGGGCCTCACTAAGTAGCTGAGGCTGGCTTCGAAACTGTGAGATCCTCCTGTCACAGCCTCCCAAGACCACCCCTGGCTTTATTATTTTGAAACACAGTGTCACTGAGTTGCAAAGGGCCTCATTAAGTAGCTGAGGCTGGCTATATACAGTTTTTTGTTTGTTTTTTTTTTTTTTTTTTGGATACTGAGGGTTGAACCCAGGAACATTTTACTTCTGTGCTATTTTTACCCAGCTCTTTTTATTGTGAAATCATGTCCCCTAAATTGCTGAGGCTGGCCTCCAACCTGTTGTCCTCCTGTCTCAGCAGAAGTAAAATGCAACCAGGGGAGGAGACCTGCAGCAGACTTATTTTGCCAACCACCAAGTCCTGAAAAGATTGCTGTGACCCTTCTTGTCAAGTGGAATACGGCGACCTGCAGATGTAGGAGGCGATTCCACTTGGGTGGTGTGCCCGGGTCAGTCACCAAAGGTATCTTTCTGGTCAGGCAGTTCTGGACAAACGGTCGCAAACCCACGTTAGCGGGCCTGGTGGGGAGAAGGGGAAACAATCTTGTAGAAACAGAGGAGCAAAGAACTGCATCTTTCACGTCGGCTACTCTGAGCTCCTTTCCCTGTGTTATTTGTGGCTTCTTAAAATGTGTCTTTCCAGGCTTCTGGAAGAGCCAGAGGGACAAGGGCCTCCTGCAGGTTCCCTTCTGCTCCCTTTGGCTTCTCATTCCTGCTGTTGCCCTTCCAGCCCAGGGCAGGAGCCCAGGAGAGACGGGGCTGGACGCCAGCGGCGCGGGGCAGGGTGCTGATGTCGGGGGAGCCGGGCGCGGGGCCGGGGCGCCGGGAGCCGCCCGCCCAGGCCTGGCCCCTCGGCACGGTCCGGGCCGCAGCTGGCGGCGGCGGGGGCGGGTGGGAGCAGATGGACCGGGCGCCGCGGCTCGGGTCCGTCCCGTCCAGGTGGCCCCGGCCGACTCCCAGCCAGCTGCGGGGCGGGGGAGGAGCGCCTCGGGGCGGGGAGGGGACCCCGCTTTCCATGACAATGCGGGGCGGCCAGTGAGGAGCGCAGTCGCGGGTTATTGGTGGGAGCTGAGCGTCCCGAAGATTCCCCAGGCGGTGGGCGGCCCGGCTCAGCCCGGCGCCGGCGCCCCCTGGCGGCCCCCGCGCGCACTCGCTCGTCCCTCCACGAGGCCTCCGCAGCCGGGGAGCGCCCAGAGCTCCCGGCTCCCTCCTCCTTAAGGAAAGGCTCTCAGCCCAGGGCTGTACCGAGTCCCCGAACGACAGTTTACAATGCGTTCCCCAGGGCTAGCGCGAAGGCAGGACTGGGGTGGGCCCCCAGGGGGCTTCAGAAGAGCAACCCCTGCGGGCGCCCTGGAGGAGCGGAATCTGAGCTAGGTCCAGCGGGGGCGGGGCCGGGGAAGGAGAGCGGGCCGGCCAGGTGGGGAGGCTCCGCCCCCTGACAGTGTGGGCTGGGGGTGTGTGGACAGGAGCGCGTGCCACCTGACAGTGTGGGCTGGGGGTGTGTGGACAGGAGATGCCTTTCAGATCAGGTAACCGTGGCTTCACAGGGTAGAGGCATTTGTCTCTCATGTAAGCAAAGTTCAGAGACAGGCCGTCTAATCCTGGCGTGGCGCCACAGTTCAGGAACCCAGGCTCCTATCCTGTTATTCCACCGCTCTCGGTGCATGGCTTGTGTTTCCATGGCCCGACATGGCTGCTCAAGCACCAGCTGTCATATCTGCATCCCTACATAGAGAGCCGTCCAGTCATTAGACGGGAGAAAGGCGCCAAGGTGGGGAGCATTTCTCTTAGAGACCCCCTCTGGAGGTCACCGGCGACCCTTGTTCCTCTCTTTCATTGGCTAGTCCTTGATCACGTGGTCACACTAAGCTATAACACAGGCCATACAAGATGGTCTTTGTTCTTGGCATCGCGCGTCCAGAAGAAAATCGAGACTCTATTTCAAAGGAAGAAGTGTCGTGTGAATCCTGGGGGCCAGCCTCAGTCTCTGTGTGCCCAGGAGTTCCGCGAGTGACACAGCCCAAGGCTATTCCCTGCAGCATTGTTTGTTACAGTCAGAGACTGGCGATGACCTCAGTGTCTCTGAAGAGGGCGTGGCCAAGCTACAGGGCCGCGTAGGCGGGGCGCACGATGGCAGCAGAGCCCGAGGCTCTCAGTGTGCCGGGATGAAATGACACTACACAGTGGAAAACAGCCTGGCAGTTTCTTCCAAAGTTAAACATATGCCTTCTCTTTGGCACACCAATTTTGCTCCTGGGCTTTTGCCCTTTAAAAATTAAGAATAAAGCCAGGCATGGTGGCACACACTTGTGATCCCAGTTCTTGAGAGGCTGAGACAGAGGGATTGCAAGTTCAAGGCCAGCCTCTGCAACTTAGTGAGACCCTGTTTCAAAATAAAAAGATAAAATAGAGCTGGGAATGTTGCTCAGAGGTAGAATGCCTCTAGGTTCAATCTCCAATACCACAAAAAAAAAAAAAAAAAGAAAAGAAAGATGTAGCCGGTGTGGTGGTGCACGCTTGTAAACCCAGTATTTGGGAGGCTGAGACAGGAGGATAGTGGTTCACGGTCAGCCTCAACTACTTAGGGAGGCCCTTTGCAACTCTGTGAGACCCTGTTTCAAAATAAAAAATTAAAAATAGAGCTGGGGCCGGGCGTGGTGGCGCACACTTGTAATCCCCACGCTTGGGAGGCTGAGACAGGAGGATCGCACAGGTTCGAAGCCAGCCTCAGCTACTTAGTGAGGCTCTCAGCAACTTAGTGAGACCCTGTTTCCAAATAAAATAGAAAATGGGTCTGGGAGTATAGTCTGGAGGTAGAAAGCCTCTGGGTTCTACCCTCAGTACCACAAAAAATAAAAATAAAAATAAAAATAGAGCTGGTGTGGCCGGGCGTGGTGGCGCACACTTGTAATCCCCACGGTTGGGAGGCAGAGACAGGAGGATCATGCAGGTTCAAAGCCAGCTGCGCTGGCTTAGGAGACCCTGTTTCCAATTAAAAATATAAAAAGTAAGTCTGGGAGTGTAGCCCGGAAGTAGAAGGGTTTCCAGGAACCCCAGTACCACCAAAAAAAAAAAAAAAAAAAAAAAAAAAAATAGAGCTGGTGTGTAGCTCAGAGGTAGAATGCCCCTGGGTTCCATTCCCAGTATCACAAAAAAAAAAGAAAGAAAGAAAGAAAGAAAGAAAGAGAGAGAGAAAGAAAGAAAAAGAAAAAAGAAAAGAAGATGACATGTCCCCCAAGGACCTGTATTCAGGTGTCCCTAATAGCTGGATCTCGCCCTAGATCACCTGGGAAAACCTCAGTGCCAAGTGGTGGAGGGAGAACCACGCCTCCCTAGAGTCAAAGTATGAAAGTATGGAGCTCAGCACCAGGCAGCGAGCGGGGACACAGCACACGGAAGCAAGCAGCAGACAGAAGTGACACGTGAGGATTTTATACAAATGGTGAGATTCTAGAGCGGGTGGGATGAGGTGGCCTCTGGCTCTAGAGAGCAGAGCGGGCTGCCCTGGGGTGGGGTTCGGTAGGACCAGAGAGGGTTTCTTGGGCACTGGAAGTGTTCTGAGTCAGGGTTAGGGTTACATGGCTGCGTTTCACAGCACTTACATGATACCTCGCTATTTGTAAAGAGCGAGATGCAGGATGGCGTGCACATTTGATGATCTTGCACATTTGAGGAGGAAGGGAATTTGTATCTGCACCTTCTGGAGAAACAGTAGGAGCCCGCGGGGCAGTGGGGACCTAGGCCGGGAAGAGGGAAGCCTTTTGTGGGATCCTATTAGACCTGTTGAATTTCAATCTGAGTAAAGTATTGTTTAGTAAAAAAACAACAAACCAGTTATAAGTGAAGCACCGAGGTCGCTGAGGATCTGACCTCTCTGCGTCCCTGCTCTAATGGTTCCTCAGGGCAACACGGACAAAGTCCAGGCCGAGCTGCCCTACCAGCCAGCACCCTCAGCACCACCTGCCACCAGCCCACAGGCTCAGCTGTGGCTCCTGCACACACGCCGCCCTGGGCCCCGGTGTCTCCGCGCCATGTGCAGCTGCTGCGGGAAGCCCTTACCAGTCCCTGGACTGAGCTGGTCCCTGTGGACTCACGGACTGTCCTCCCCACTTGTCCAACCAACACACACTTCCTGGTGCTCACGTGAGTTGGATCCCAGAGTCCTGCAGACCCGTGGGACCCATGTTGAGAGACAGTCTGTGTCTGGATCCATTGCCCTCCGGATACAGCCTTTTCCTGTCAGATAGATCATCAGAGACCCTCTCTTCCTGGCCTAGCTGTGGGCGGGGGCTGACGCCTTGATGCACTGTGTTGTTTTTAAATCAAGCGATAGCCACATTGAGAATATATCCCATGACATAAGCCAAAAGGGCTTGCCAACTCAGAACACCAAAAGCAAACTGCTGAGGACTGCGTCTCCAAAATGAGATGCCCTATCCCAACCCAGCGGCTCCGTGCATGTGGCCTTACGTGGAAATAAGGTCTAGATAGAAGTAATGGAGGGCAGATGAGGCCGTACCAGAGTGAAGTGGGCGCCAATCCACTGTCTTATGTCCTCATCAGAGGACAGTGTGGACACAGATACATGGGAAAGACCATGTGACTGCAGAGCCATCCATCTGCAAGCCGAGGACCTAGCAGGACGCTCATTTCCTTCCTTCCTTCCTTCCTTCCTTCCTTCCTTCCTTCCTTCCTTCCTTCCTTTTTTTCTTTTTGTGGCACTGGGGATGGAATTCAGTGACATTCTACCCTTGAACTATACCCCCAGCCCTATTTTATTCTTTATTTTGAACCAGGGTCTCACTAAGTTTCGGAGGGCCTCACTAAGTTGTTGAGGCTGTCCTCAAACCTGTGATCCTCCTGTCTCAGCCTTCCAAGTACTGGGATTACAAGTGTGTGCCACCACCCCATTTCTGAGACCCTGTTTCAAAAAAAAAAAAAAAAAAAGGCTGGGGGTGTAGCTTGGAGGTTGAATGCCCCTGGGTTTGATCCTCAGTACCTCAGTACCCCAAACAAACAAGACACATTAACAGAGCAAGGGGTGGGGAAGCAGCCACACTGGCCGGTGGCCAGCAAAGGCTCTGGGAGGAGTGGCCAGTCAGGGGGGCCCGTGGGAGGTGGAGCTGGCCATGTGAGGACCAGGCAGAGGTGCTGGAGAGGCGCTTGGTGGGTGTGAAAGCCCCAGGTGCAGCCCTGCAGATGGAGGGCACTTGGCTGGGTCTTCTGGGAGGTCCTAGGAGAGAGTCGGGGAAGCAGTGGGTTCTGCCTCTGTGGTCTTCAAGCTTACCGCGTGGCTGGTATGGGTCGTCCCTTGGCCAGGCCGGCTGGCAGCCGATGGAGAGGGCCAGCCTTGCAGCTGACGTCCTGCTCTCCTAAGTGTGATTAACTACCAGGCCTCTCCCTGCTCAGGCCCGCGGCCCCACGTGTGACAGCTGCGGAGTAAAGCAACGAGGCCAGGAAGGGGTTAATGGGCTGCCCTTGCATCTGAGCCTCAGACAATGAGGGGAGCGGAGGCCCCTGCGGGCTGCGTGGCATCAGCTGGGGCGAGGGAAGGGAAAGCATGCGGCCTGGTCCCTGGGGACAGGGCACAGGGCTCGGTGGAAGAGGGGTCAGGAGGACACCCCCACCCCGCACCATTATTTTCATCCTTCCCCTCAGCCTCGCCCCTCCCCCGCCCGCCAGAGCATCGCAGACACCTGCCTCCGGATCTCACAGTGGCCGAGCCTCCCCTCCGCCATCCTGGGGCCTGGGGTGGACCGAGAGCTGAGAGAGCTGGGGAGCTGCGCACTCCTGCAGTTTACCTGTGTGGGGATTCCTCCCTCGGTCCCTTGGTGCTAGCGATGGAACCCAGCATATACCCAAGCTACACCCCCAGCCCGATTTTTTATTCTTCATTTTGAAACAGGGTCTCACTAAGCTGCGGAGGGCCTCACTGAGTAGCTGAGGCTGGCCGCGAACCCGGATCCTCTGGTCTCAGCCTCCCGAATGCTGGGATTACAAGCGTGCGCCACCACGCCCGGCCTCTTCACACTTTCTTGCATAATTATTAGCAGTGGAGCCCAGAACTCCTCAAAGCACCTCTCCCCAAGCAGGGCGCCCACTGCAGAGAGGAGTCGTCCAGCCCGCTCGTCCTGCCACCTACAATGTGTAAGTGGGACAGATAATGACAGTTCTGTAGGTTTTGACAAGTGTACAAATTATGTAATGACCCCCCCCACCATGATTAATACATAGTAAACGTCCATTGTCCCAAAGTCCCCTCAGGCCCCGTTGTGGTCAAAATCCCTCCTTGAACCCGATGTACCAGGATGAACCAAGACAGTGAGTTCTAAACCTGGAATGTTGCAGTGCGACCTATGTTGACAAAAGAGCTTTGCAGGCACACTTCCATCAAGGGTCTTGACGTGAGGATCAGCCAGGTGGACCACAACTGTCGTCGCAAGGAGGCGGCATTGTGACCCTGGGGACAGAGGCTGAGGGATGTGGCCACAGGCCAGGGGATGACAGGAGTCATGTGAAGCGCGGAAGGGACTCGCCCCTAGAGTTCTGCTCCAGGGTGGCCTGGTGACCTCTCTCAGGCTAGTGGCTTCAGGACTGTGAGAAGAAATTTCTGGGTTTAAGCAGCTCAGAGCATGATTCTTTGTTACAGTGGCCTGCAGCACGCCTGTCAGCCATGCTGATTTCTGTCTGTACAGTTTTGCTTGTGCAAGAATATTAGATAAGAGTTCCATGGTAAGCTTGTAGCTGGTGTGTGTGTGTGTGTGTGTGTGTGTGTGTGTTACTGGGGATGGACCCAGGAGCTTTCTACCTTCGAGCTACACCCCCAGCTCTATTTTTTATTCTTTACTTTGAAACAGGGTCTCACTGAGTTGCAAAGGGCCTACTAAGTAGCCGAGGCTGTCCTCGAACCATTATCCTCCTTTCTCAGCCTCCCAAATGCTGGGATTATAAGCGTGCGCCACCACGCCCGGCTAGCTTCTAGCTTTCTTTTTTTTTCTTTTGTGATACTGGGGTTCCTGGAAACCCTTCTACCTCTGGGCTACACTCCCAGACCTATTTTATATATATATATTTTTTAATTTGGAAACAGGGTCTCTTAAGCCAGCACGGCTGGCTTTGAACCTGCACAATCCTCCTGTCTCTGCCTCCCAAGCGTGGGGATTACAAGTGTGCGCCACCACGCCCAGCTAGCTTCTAGCTTTTTTGATATGACCTCTTTCACTCAGTGGGGAACACATTTGAGACTGTGTGTGTGTGTGTGTGTGTGTGTGTTGCTGGGGATTGAAGCCAAGGGACATTCTACCTCTGAGCTACACTAGCAGCCCAATTTATTTTATAATAATAATAATAATAATAATAATAATAATAATAATTATTATTATTATTATTATTATTATTGGTACTGGGGTTCCTGGAAGCCCTTCAACCTCCAGGCTACACTCCTAGACCTACTATATATATATATATAATATATATATAATATATATAATATATATATATTATATATATAATACATATATATATATATATATATTTTTTTTTTTGGAAACAGGGTCTCCTAAGCCAGCGCGCGCGGCTGGCTTCAGCCCTGCGCGATCCTCCTGTCTCCGCCTCCCAAGCGCGGGGATGACAAGCGTGCGCCACCTCGCCCGGCCCTGTTTATTTATTTTGAAATAGGGTCTCATTAAGTTGCTGAGGGTCTTGCTGAACTGAGATTACAGATGTGTGCCACCATGTCCAGCACTCCACTCCTTTTTATTGCTGAGTAGTATTCCATGATATATATAAGCACCATTTATTTATCCTTCCACCATTTGGAAGGGCTTTTGGATTATTTCCATTTTTTACAAATAACCTGCTTTGAACATGTGTGTACAGGCCTTTGTGAGAACATAAGCTGTCACTTCTCTGGAGATGAATTACTGGTTATATTTCAAGTGTCTATAATTTTATGAATTTACAGGCTACCTTGTAATGTAGCTGTACTGTTTTGTATTTTCTGCAGCACTTAGTATTATCGGTCTTAAAAAATAGCCATGTTAATAAATATATACTGATTACAGGGTCACTGTGAGGACTAAATATATATGTGTGTGTGTGTGTGTGTGTGTGTGTGTGTGTGTGTGTGTGTCTATATATATGAACATTCATATGTGGACATACAGATGACCCTTGACTTACAATGGCATGACTTACCATTTTTGGGGTTTACGATGGTTTGAAAGTATACCGAATACAACCCATTCTGTTTTTCAATTTCTTTGCAGTATTTAGAAAGTTACATGAGCTATTCAGCATTTATTATAATATAGCAATAAAAATATAGGCTTTGTTACATGATTTTGTCCAACTGTACTAATGTTTTGTAGGCGAGGTGTATTGAGTACTTTTCTTCCTCTATCCCTCTCTCTCCCTCTCTCTCCTTCCTTCTTTCTTTCTTTGGCAGGGATGGAACTCAGTGGCATTCTACCTTCTAGCTATTTTTTTTTTTTTTTGGTGGTACTGGGGTTTCTGGAAGCCCTTCTACCTCCGGGCTACACTCCCAGACCTATTTTCTATATTTTTGAAACAGGGTCTCTTAAGCCAGCGCGGCTGACTTCGAACCTGCGCCATCCTCCTGTCTCCGCCTCCCAAGCACGGGGATTACAAGCGTGCGCCACCACGCCCGGCTACCTTCTAGCTATTTTTTAAAGTGGGGATTGATCCTAGGGGTGTTCTACCACTGAGCTATACCCTCAGCCCTATTTTTAAAATGTACTTATTGATTGATTGATACTGGTGTTGAACCCAGGGGTATTCTACCTCTGAGCTACACACCCCTCGCCTATATTTTAATTCTTTTCTTTCTTTTTTTTTTTTTTTGCAACAGGGTCTCTCTAAGTTGCAGAGGGCCTCACTAAGTAGCTGAGGCTCGCCAAGAACCTGTGATCCTCCTGTCTCAGCCTCACAAGCACTGGGACTACAAGTGTGTGCCATGTGGCACAGCTGCTATTTAATTTTTTATTTTGAAACAAGAGTCTCACTCAGTTGCGGAGTGGCTCACAAGTTGCTCAGGCTCGCTGCTAACCGGTGATCCTCCTGTCTCAGTCTCCCAGGTGCTGCGATAACAAGTGTGTACCACCACTTGAGATGTTTTTAACTTCTGCTGGATTTACCAGGATGTCACCCCACAGGTAGCCTATGACCCAGCTTTGGGAGTGGTGGCCTCTCCTCTGACGCCCTGGGAGACGCCAGGATGAGTAGGGTGGGAAAGTCAAGTGTTGAGGGTGCGGTCAGAAGTGGTGGGAGCTGGCGGGCACGTGGCCTTTCTTGGAAGTCAGGGTCCCTTGGAATCCAGCGAGATGGGCATGTGCTTGTGGGATTTTTCAGGAAGTGCATTGGACTCTTGGCAGGTGAGGAAGCTGCCCTAGCCTCAGGGGCCCTGGAGCTGGGACTGGCCACAACCTGCTGCAGTCTGAGACAGGAAGAGGCGACTGCAGCCAGGCCTGCCCAGCCTCCAGAGGGACCTGAGGTGCCTGGGAGGATTCAAGGAGTCCTCAGCCCCTTCCTCCTGAGCAACCAACACTTCAGGCGGGTGGGGGCTGTGTCTTCCACACAGCAACTGCCAGGGCACCAGGCCCAAGTCCTCATATCTTTCAGCTCTCTTCAAAGGAGCTATAAATCTAGATTTTGGTGTTAACTCTCCCAATGTTTTTAAATCATGGAAACTCTAGACCTTCAGGACACGCTGTCAGGGGCTGGCATGGGAGCCAGGGTCAGAGGAGGTCTGAGGCTGCCTGCCACCTCCTGACACGAGCGAAGAGTGTCGGACGGAACCCAGGGGTCTGCTCCCCAGGGCACACCTGGCAAAGACCAGTGCCACGGAAGGAAGGCGGAGCCACAGTGAGTGATTCGAGTCAGCTTGTAGGGGATGTGATTTCAGAGAAAGACAAAGTGCTGACTTGATGTGCATGCCAACAGGAAGATGAGCAAAGGGGTGCTTTCCAAGGAAGACACACGAATGGCCAGGAGGCTTATGGAAGGGTGCTCATCCTCACAGGCCATCAGGGAAACGCAAAGCAAAGCCCGAGCAGTGGGACGCCACTTCTCCCTGCCCACAGAGAAGACGGAAACGAACAAGTGCTGGTGAGACTGCAGGGAAACTGGAGCCCTCGAGAAGGGCTGGTGGGGATGTCTGATGCCACAGCTGCTGTGGGAAGGCGTGCGGTGGTTCCTCAAAAACAACCTAGAGTTAGCCTGGCATGCTGACACATGCTTGTAATTAGTACTTAGCAGGCTGAGACAGGAGGGTTGCAGGTTTGCAGCCAGCCTTAGCAACTTAGTGAGACACTTTTTTTTGGGGGGGGTCAGGGTCTGGGGATGGAACTCAGGGGCATTCAACCTCCGAGCAAAACCCCCTGCCCTATTTTTTTTATTCTTTATTTTGAAACAGAGTCTCACTGAGTTGCAGAGGGCCTCACTAAGTAGCTGAGGCTGTCCGCAAACCAAACCGTGATCCTCCTGTCTCAGCCTTCCGAATGCTGGGATTACAAGCATGCGCCACCAAGCCAGACTCTGAGACACTGTTTCTAAATAAAAACAAAAATAGGTCTAGGGGTGTAGCTCTGAGGTAGAATGCCACTGGGTTCCATTCCCAGTAAACACACACACACACACACACACACACACACACACACACACACACCAGAAGGATCTGGGTGTGATGGTACATACCTGCTATCCCAGTACTTGGGAGGTTGAGATAGGAGGATCTCAGGTTCAAGGTTATCCTGGATCACTTAGTGAGACCCTGTTTCAAAATAAAAAGGGCTAGGGGTGCAGCATAAAGCACCCCCAGCTCAGTACTCCCCTACGACCTCCCCAACACACACAAAGAAGGAAATTCGGATACCTGCTGTAACAAGATTAACCTTGAGGGCTTCCCAGGAAATGACAAACCAGTCACAAGAGACACAAAATCATGCAAAGCTCGCGGGGCGGGAGTGCCGGGGAGTTAGGGTTCAATGGGCACTTTCAGTTTGGGAAGCTGAGGGGTCTGGGATGGGCGATGGTAATGGTTGCCCAACTATGCTGATGTACTTAATGTCACCAGTCTGTAGGCTCAAAAGGAAAGTTGTAAATTGCATGTAATGCAAATTTTACCACGGTAAAAGGGGGGAGGGATTTCTCTCCTCATGGCAGCTAGCTCCAAATGGCCTTCGGTGCTGCTCCCACCATTCGTGCGTGGAAGGAAGTACCCCTCGCCTCTGGTGGGGCTGCGCTGACCAACAGGCCAGGGTAAAATGGCTGAACACGGTCTGAGGTCGGGTCATGTCTGGGCAGGACCCGCAGCAGCAGCTCTCTTGATCTCTGGCTGTGGGAGGAGGCAGCCATCACTTCAAGAATGCCGGGAGCAGCCAGTGGAGAGGAACTGAGGGTCTTTGGTAACAACCAGCTCCATATACCTGAGTGGCCTTGGGAATGGCTCCTCCAGCCCCATCAAGGCTGCAGATGACACCTCATAAGAAACCCAGAGCCAGCCAGGGTCCTTTGTTAGGGAAGGTCCCCAGCCCACCAAAGAGAGGGCAGGGCAGCGGCAGGGCCAGCTGTGAGGTGTGACTTGCCGTGCATGCTGTGGCTCGCAGGGGACAGGTCGGGGTGCCGTGCATGGGTGTGAGGGGGCGTTTCCTGCATACCTGAGTCCCAGCAGCCAGAGCAGGGCTGTGGCTCAGAGCTCTGTTTATTCTCTGGAAGGGTTCCTGCTCACGGCGCAGCATGCTCAGGGCAGCATGAGCACACACAGGAATCCCACGAGGCCTGGCTGGAAGTGTTATTACAGGCAGAGAGCGGATCCTGGCTCTGCCACCCACTTGCTCTGGGCCCAGCTGTGTCGCCTGGGCTATACCCCTATCCCTATTTTATATTTTACTTGGAAATGGGGTCTCCATAAGTTGCTGGAGGCCTGACTAAAGCGCTGAGGCTGGCTTTGAACCTGTCATAGCATCCCAAGTGTTGCAGGGGATAGGTTGGGGGGGAAAGGTGCGTGGTGTGTGTGTGGAAAAGTAATCCCATCCCCCACTATCACACAGACAGACAAACAGAAAAACCGTGGATTCTTGTCCTAAGCTAAGAATAAGTATTCATCGCTTGGACAGCTGCTGAAGATTTAAAGAAGTTTATTAAAAAGATAGAAATATAGAGATAGTTACAGCCCTGTGCCGGAGCGGGGCACAGGGGGGCAATTCGAATGAAAATGCCAACGAACTCCAGTTTACTGAGTTTTTATCCTGTCTAAGTCCAGCAGGTCCCTCTGATTTTTGGAGATCATGTTACCCCTTATCTCCAACCCCGGCTCTGCTTCTGTTATCTCTCCAGCCGAATTTATGGCCTAAAGGGGGAAACATCTCTGTCTCCAAACACAGGCTCAGATTTATGGCCTGAGGGGGAGGCATCTCTGTCTCCAGACACAGGCTTTTACCTTTCGTCTTCTCCCCCAAAATGTGTTAAATTGTTCTTAGGAATGCAAGGACATGTTAGCTAACCCTGGCTTTCTTAGTAAAGAAGACATATTTCAAGATTGGACATCTTTCCCAGTATTGACACATTAATACATTTTAAACCCTCTTCCCAATACCAGTACACCAAGTACTGGGATTAAAGGTGTGTGCCACCATTTTTTTTTTTTTTGCAGGTCTGGGGATGGAACCCAGGGGCATTTGACTTCTGAGCTACACCCCCTGCCCTATTTTCTTTATTCTTTATTTAAAACAGGGTCTCACTGAGTTGCAGAGGGCCTCACTAAGTAGCTGAGTTTGTTTGCAACTGCGATCCTCCTGTCTCAGCCTCTCAAACTTTGGGATTACCAGTGTGTGCCACCATGTCCAGCTTGTCTGATTGTGTGTGTGTGTGTGTGTGTGTGTGTGTGTGTGTGTGTGTTACTGGAGGTGGAACCCAGGGGCTTTTCTACCTCTGGGCTATACCCTCAGACCTGTTTTTATACTTTATTTGGGAACAGGGTCTCACTAAGTTGCTGAGAGCCTCACTAAGTAGCTGAGGCTGGCTTTGAACCTGTGCATCCTCCCGTCTCAGCCTCCCAAGCGCTGGGGCTATAATCATGAGTCACCACACCCGGCTTATCTGATATTTTTGACTGTCTTATCTACCCATTTTTTTTCCTGCCAGGGAAATGACCACCCATTCCTGCTCTGCTCCTGCCTTTCCCCCTGGGGCGTGGTGGCTGTGGGGCACATGTGCTTGAAAGGAAACAAGCAAGAGAGTGCAGAGTGAGGGGAGCTCACACTGGGGTTTCTGGTGCCCTTGGTGGGGGGCCAGGCTATCTCCCTGTGGTTGATGTGTCAGTGCCATGTTTGAAGAGGGGCCAAGCATCTCTACTACTCCAAGGGCAGAGACACCACGGCATGCAGTCCTCCGGAATTTGTCCTTTACTCTTGGGAAGCATTAAACCTTAAAGAAACCGCTCATCTTCTTCCTGACAGCCTGGCTTGCATTCAAATTAGAGGATGATGAAACCTGGCTCCTGCAGGGAAGAGTAAACCCCGACACTAAAACAGATCTCTTTTGTCAATGTTTAGGGAAGGGGTTAGAAGTGGCAGGCTTCTCTGACAATCCCAACTTTTGTAAGAGTCAAGGCAGGTCCCAAGCTTGCCCGGGCAGTTAGACCCATTCCATTCAAGGACCCTGGCTTGTCACCCTTGGGTCCTCTTCCTCTTTTCTCTGGCCTGTCTCTGGTCTCTTTTACACACCTGGCGCTGATATTCTCTGCCCCTGTTAAGATCTTGGGCCTCTGCTCCCTCAACCTTGCTGCCTCCACAGGAAACAGCTCCAGAATTTGATCCTCAAAATATACATGTACCCTTTCCCTTAGAACATCAGGGAAATAAAGGCGCACTTGGGAAAGTTATCAGATCACCCCCAAAATATAGAGACGGGTTCTTAAAATTAGGCCAAATGGAGGGATGTTGATCTTCGGGCAAACCTGCCTCCCACAGAGAAACAGAATGTCTTGACAGTGCCATTGCCTATGGGGACAACACCGATACACGTGTCCTCTGGGGGGTTGGTAAAGGTCTAGAGGCACACCTCTATGAGCGGTGGTGGAAGGAAGGCAAGGAGCAAGCAAGTCCAAACTCCGCCAGTAGACCAACTTTCCTCCATTGACTAAGGGCCGCAGGCGAGTCCTGTGGCGTATCTAGAACACTTACGGGAAGACATGAAAATGTTTACCCCAGAAGATCTAGATACCATGGAAGGGCTGATCCTTTGTAGGGGCAAGTTCATGAGGCAGGCAGCCTCTGATATCAGATGAAAACTCCAAAGGATTGTTGTGGGCAAGAGACCAATACCAATAGATGACCTCTTACAATTCCAAGACCAGAAAGAGCTCTGTAGGAGGAAACCCATGCAAAAACAAATCAATGCTTTAGTCTTGACATTGAGAGCCCTTCCTTGGTCCCAGGGACCCAGCGGATCAGTAACTGCTACCAGTATGGCCAGCCAGGACACTGGAAGACAGAGGGCCACAAGGGAAGGTGTCCATATTCTAGAGCCTGTCCATCTGAGGTGGAGACCATTGAAGAGAGACTGCCCCAGGGGCCTAGAACCCAGGAGTCAGTGCCTCCCACACATATAGCCCACAGAAACCCAGAAGTTGGCGGGTCCTGTGGCCTCCTAAGACTCCCGTTCTCACCAATCCCACAGAGAGGAAGGTCAGGTGCTTGAACTTTTACAGAGTACTGGAGCTATGTATTCCATCTTGATTTCCCACCTGGTTCTAGGTGTCAGAGGTCAGCTACTGTCACTGGGCCTCAGGTCAGCCCTGGCCCCACACTTCACACCTCCCTCAGTTGCCCTGGGGGCAATATCTTCTATCACACGTATAGTTAGTTATGCCTGAGTGTCCTAGCCCAATGTTGGGGAGGGGTCTTCTCTCCCAACTTGGAACAAAAATACTTTTTATTTTGATACTTTTTATTCCAATACTTTTTATGCCTGTTACTAGTAGAAATCAACCTAGAGATATGGGCCATTAAGGACAAGATAGGCTGAGCCCTTAGAGCCCAGTACACACACACACACACACACACACACACACACACACACACACACACACAAACAATCTCTCTCTCTCTCTCTCTCTCTCCAGTTCCCTTGGCAACTGAGCCCAAGGGCATTTTACCTCTGAACTATACCCCCAGACCTTTTTTTTTTTTTGGTGGTACTGGGGTTCCTGGAAGCCCTTCTACCTCCGGGCTATACTCTCAGAACTATTTTATATTTTTATTTGGAAACAGGGTCTCTTAAGCCAGCATGGCTGGCTTCGAACCTGCGCGATCCTCCTGTCTCCACCTCCCAAGTGCGGGGATTACAAGTGTGCGCCACCACGCCTGGCAGCCCCCAGAACTTTAAATTTTTTGTTTTGAAACAGGGTCTTACTAAGTTGTTGAGAAGCCCCCTAATTTGCTGATGCCAATTGTGAGCCTGCAATCCTCCTGTCTCAGCCTCCCAATTACCGGGATTCTAAGAACTTGTTCTCACCATTAGGAACCTTTTAAACCAGCATCTGTTGACTCTTTGCAATAGCCCTGTGACACTCCCAACGTCAGGGTATAAAAACCTAATGGATCTTGGAGGCTAGCACATGGTCACATCAGGGAGCTGGTTGTGCCCCTACATCCTGTGATTCCCAAACCCCATACTTTGTTGGCAAAAATCCCTGAAGACAGTAACTATTTCTCTGTCTTCAACCTCAAGGATGCGTTCTTTTACATCCCAGTACACCAGGACTCTCAGTTCTTGTTTGCTTTTGAGGACACCCTAAAACAACAACCAACCCTCTTTTACCCCCAGAGGAACTTAGAAGTCCCCTCACTAACAGCAGGTCCTGGTTTATCTATCTGTGCCTCTCACCTGGCATGGCTTTTGTACCATTTCAGCACCTGTTCCTTTAGTGTGATTCCTTAACAGCCCTCAAATGACTGCCTCTGGCAACTTTTGTAACCCCGGCTTCATTTTTTTTAGAACAATCTCTGCAGCGTGGCACCCGAGGAAGTGTTATCTAAGCCCCCAAAATATTAGGTGCTGACTTGTCAGACTGGGATTGGGGCAGACACTCCCTTGACAATCCTCTTCTAGAATGACCAGGTGATCAGCACTCTATTTCTAGTGGCTTCTTCTGGTTTTCTGGTATAATGGTTTATATTTAAAGTGTCCTCCCAGCCCTCATGGAAGCAGTGTAGCAATGTTCAAAGCAGGACCTGCTATGGAAGGGTCCCTGGGAGTGTGGCCTTGGGATTACATATGGTCCCCCCAGTTCTCTCTGCTTCTGGCCTCAAGACGTGAGAGTGAAGCCTTGCACTCCCCCTCTCTCCACTTCTCACCACCATGCCCTGAGATCCAGATCCTGGCTCACATGGACTGAACCCAGAATCTCCAAGAAACTGTGAGCAAAAAACACTTCTTCTTCCACGTTGTGTGGTCAATTGTCTTAGGTTATACCAGTGAAAATGTTGACCAAGATAACTGGTATCTCAATCCTTGATTACTTAGTACTAAATCTTACCAGCTTAGTATTAGTACATCAGTCCTGGAAACAACTGTAAGGTATAGAAGCCCAACAAGAGTCTCTTAATTCTCTTGCCTCTCTAATGCTCTCAAATTGTTGGGCACTTGATTTGTTTTGTTTTATTTTTGATAGTTTGGGTCCCTCCCCCTCACCTCATGGGATAGGAGGCGGAACCTCGGAAGCCAGAAGCAGAGATGTCGCGAGACTCCAGACATCACAGAGTAGACTCCAGTTGCCACAAGACTCCAGATGTCGTGAGAGGGCCGGCATTCCCATGCCGCTAGACACACCCCAAGACCGGGCTACATAAATACCCTCAATTCCTCTCTGCATCATGACTCTGCTGACTGGTCATCAGCCCCTTCCCCCGCGGTCGGCAGACCTTGCCCAGAGGTGCCAGTTAATTAAAGAGACCTGGTCTCACACGATAACTTGGCTGTTTTTTTGCCTCCTTTGCAATCCCCAACTCAATTTAAATGCTACTTCTGGTGTCCAAACCTGCCGAATCCGAGTGGATTCATTCATATTTTTTTTCTCTATTTTTTACCCCTCCCTGAGCCCCTGTAATTCCCCTCAGGAGGCCTCCTCTTTACTCCCAGGAACCTGGACTCTCTGGCTCTTAATTGGACAGACCACTTCTGCTTTCAGACAGGGTAAGTTTACTTCACTTCCTCTGGTCAGCAGGTCCCGGCTTCTTGCCTCTGGCTTCTCTGTTTATCCAAACATGTGGCTATGTCAGAGTTGCCTCCTGATGACCAGGTCGTCCTCTGGCCTTGAGAAGTGGAGACGTCCCTCCCGTCCTCTTGGCTCCCATTCCTGGGAGGACAATGGGGATGCCTGTTTCCTGTTCTTTGTTCTTGCCCATGGATCAGACATGGGAAACCAAAATTCCAAAATAATGAGTTACGGTGGCCCCAAAATGGAACTTTGGATTTTAATATCTTGACCAAACTCAACAACTTTTGTAAGTGGTCAGGTAAATGGTCAGAAGTCCTTTATGTCCAGGCCTTTTTCCTGTGCTCCTGTACCTCCAGCCCCTCTCCTCCAATTAGCCTCCATTTCCCCATCAGCCTCCATCTTCCCGTCAGCCGCCATTTTCTAACTCTGCTAGGTCACTGTCGCCATCTTGTGACATCACACAGTTGCAACCTTGTGATGTTACACAGTGGCCATCTTGGTCACCATCTGGTGATGGCGCACAGTCACCATCTTGTGACCTTCCAGGTTACAGGTGCCATTTTCTGATTTCACCCAGTTCCCATATCTACTCCTCCCTCTTCAATCTCAACCCACCATCGGAGCCCCACCCAAGGCCTCTCACTCTAACCCACTCCTTCCCCCCACCCTCGCTATCATCCTTTAAGGGACCCTCAGACCCCTATTCGAGATTTGGTGAACATGGCATTTGCCAAAGACCAGCTCCAGCCAATTCAGGGGTTCTCAAAGGTGGTGAGGAGTTGACTTGAGGGAAGAGAGACAGCTTTTTTTTGAGGCGTGACTCCACCATGCAGAGTCAATGCTTTATTTTTATATGCTTTTACATGAAAGTATTTGGTATTAACAACTTTCTGCAAAACATCCTCAGTACACCTGGATATAAACATATTTTCAGTACACCTGGGTACTTTATTTGGAACAATTCAACCTGCCCCATGAGCTCATATTTCAATACCATGGTTGTAAAAAAAAAACCCAAATTATCCAAATTAGCGTCACCCAATTCATTCTGATTACCTAGCCACAAAAATCAATTTTATTCTAATTATTAACCTAACTGATAAGTTGGGTCCTGCACTCATGTGACTTTGTGTCACATGACCTCTGCAGGGCAAGGGAGGGGCTGAAACCCCCGCGAGAATTGGGCGTTCCCGCGAGTAAACCCTCATCTCGCGAGATGCATACCTTGAAAAGGAGAGCCCGCGTCCTCAAGCTTCGGACAGGTGCGCGGGCTCCACGGTGCCTCGCCCTGATCCCCGGGAGAGCCATGCCATTAAAACTTTACATGCCACGTGTACCGGACCTCTCTCGTGTTTTTCACACTCCGCCATACGCACATTATTTTTTATTTTACTCACATTAATTTTTATTTTACTTATCATTTGGTGCCGAACCGGGAGAACTCTTGGGTCCCTCCCCATTTTTTTCCTTTTTTTTTTTCTGTTTTCTCTTTTTATTTTTAATCTCTTTTTGAGCCCCGGACTCTCCGACCCGCCAGCAGCTCGACTGTGAGGTCCCACACCAGCGCTCCGCTTGCAGGCGTTGCTCCCACCACTGCCGCCGCTGCCGCCCCGTGCCTGCCCGGACCGTAAGCCTTCTTCCCCAGCCCCGTGCTCTCCAGGAGAGCCAGCGGCCTTCTTCCTGCCCCGGGCTCTGCTGAGAGTCCACGGCCATCTTTCCAGCCCCGAGCTCTGCTGAGAGCCGGTGACCATCTTTTCGGCCCCACGCTCTGCTGAGAGCCGGTGGCCATCTTTCCGGCCCCGCGCTCTGCTGAGAGCCGGTGGCCATCTTCCAGCTCTGAGCTCTGCTGAGAGCCGGTGGCCATCTTTCCAGCTCCGAGCTCTGCTGAGAGCTCGCGGCCATCTTTTCGGCCCCACGCTCTGCTGAGAGCCGGTGGCCATCTTTCTGATCCCGCACTCTGCTGAGAGTCTGCGGCCATCATTCCGGCCCTGCGCTCTGCTGAGAGCCAGTGGCCATCTTTTCCTGCCCACGTGCTCTCTTCTGGAGCGCCGATGGCCATCTTCCACTGCCACCGCGGCCGCAGCCACCACTGCCGGGGCGTGCAGGCTCTGCCGGCCGCCAGTTCCACCCGCCCGGAGCCAGGCTCCTTGGGTGATGCTGGCACCTGCTCTGCTTGCCGACCTCCTGCACGGGCCAGGACCTTTGCCTGCTGCTTGGACCTCCTAAAACCGCCATTCCAGCTCGGCGCTCCAGTCACCACCGGGACCTCTGGCCGATTTGCCCCGCCCGCCCCGAGCCAGGCTCATTGGGCGGCGCATAGTCGGCTTCGGTGTCCGCCACAGTCACCCGCGCCAGGCGTAGCTCTACTCGCTGCTGCTGCTCCGTTTCGCCCGCCCAAGCCAGGCTCACTGGCGGTGCTCCTCGGGGCCCAGCCTCAGCGACTGCTGCATGCCTGGAAGCCATTTTGTCTCCACGCCGCAAACTGGGCAAGCCATGCCGCCTGCGTGCCACCGTTTGATCCCGCCTGCGCCAGCCGTCAGTACCATCCACACCAGCCACCAGCATCTGCGTGCCCCAGCTCCACGGCGCCCCCAGCAGCTTCTCAGCGCTTCTGTTGCAGCCAGCACTGGCTGGCAACACTTCACTCCGGTAAACTGCCTCCTTCCCTTGGTTAGCGGGTTCCGGACTTGGGTCTTCCGGTCCACTGGGACCCCAAAATCCAAGCGCTTGGTGACCCATTGTCCCCCATTCCACTGGGACCACCCTGCGGATGACCAGGTCATCCTCCGGTTTTGAGAAGGAATGAAGACGTTCTTCCCTATCTCTTAACCTCCGTTTCCGAACGATTGAGCAGGGAAATCGGGGACGCCCATTTCCTGTTCTTCGTTTCCGCCGTGAACCAATTATGGGAAGTTGAACCTTTATACTAGCAGATGCCCTGAGAGCCTGTCTGCCTTGATACAAGTTGGGAAATGGGTTGTGGTGGCCCAGGAATAGTTAGGAACTTTTATAAGCAGTCTCGTATCCCTCCAAATGCTCTCCCCTATCAGCTGCCATTTATTTTCCCGCCAGCTGCCATTTTGTGATGGCGCATAGTTGCTGCCTGGTGATGTCACAGTCGCCATCTTGGCCTGTGCCAGACTGCAATTTTGCTGGGCGGCCTGCGTGGGCGCACCCTAGGTGCTGTGGGAAACGCCGGGCCGGGGCTGGGGCGACACCCTCTGTCATGGGGAGTCTGCGTTGCCATTCTTGCCGGACACCAGCCCCGGGACGCGCTCTTTGTGAGTATAGGTCCGTCGTAGCTGATAGAACCTTAACATGGCATCTAAGTTTTAATTACAGAGAGAAACAGGCGGAAATGGAGCATACACTCCGACTTTGCCAAAAAGCAGATCCCTGGTAGCTGCCCTTCGGCTGGCGGTGGCGGCTCAGCCCTCTGAAGTGCCACCTAGATGTGGAGGACTGCAACGATGACTACCTCCAGGAGCCTGTCTGAAGTGGGGCGAAGCCACGCCCACCAATCAGACTGTGCCCGGCGTGCGGCCAGGAGGGCCACTGGAACAGTGCCCTTGGAAAAGGGTGAGCCCCAGGTGCCTCAACACAGGGGGAGCACCTTTCCAGACCCGGCCCCGCCTCTGGCCCTACTCAGCCTGCCTGAATACTGACGGCTCCTGGATCCCTCAACCTCCATCCTCTTTGCCAGCTCAGGGTAGCTCTCCAGGTACTGAGTAAGCCAGTCTCCTTTTTGGTTGCCTGCTCAATCTCATGATTTGTTTCTTTCTTTAATAGCCCTTGCCTGTTCAAGCCTCCTCAAGCGCACATCACTAAGCTGTTCAGGGTAACCTCCAATTCGCACTGCAGCTATGCACCCACCTGCACCCCCTTCTGGGGGACTGGACTCCTGACTCCTCCCGGCCTGGGGCCCCTGACGACACCCCTTGACAGCAGGAAGAAGCTAGAGGGTCCAATCGTCATCCTTTATCCCTACCATCAAAAGGCCGGGATGATAAGTTGGGTCCTGCACTCATGTGACTTTGTGTCACATGACCTCTGCAGGGCAAGGGAGGGGCTGAAACCCCCGCGAGAATTGGGCGTTCCCGCGAGTAAACCCTCATCTCGCGAGATGCATACCTTGAAAAGGAGAGCCCGCGTCCTCAAGTTTCGGACAGGCGCGCGGGCCCCACGGTGCCTCGCCCTGATCCCCGGGAGAGCCGTGCCATTAAAACTTTACATGCCATGTGTACCGGACCTCTCTCGTGTTTTTCACACTCCGCCGTACACACATTATTTTTTATTTTACTCACATTAATTTTTTATTTTACTTATCACTAACTAACAGTGGAGCTCTGCAAAGCACATTCAAACCTAAGGATAAACTGAAAGTACAGAAAACAAGGGGCTTTTCCATTAGAAGGAACACAAAGATTTTAGGAGATCTTTAAGGGGCATAAGACATTTTGCTTTTATATTTCATATTTTAAAATACAAAGTGTACAATTTATTTTTTTGAATTCTTATAATCTTTGGTCAGAAACGCCAAAAAAAGGGAGCCCCACCTGGCCAATCACTTGGAATAAACTTAAACTTATTCTATCCTCTAACTTAACTACTAAATATTAAACCTCCTCTCTCTCTCTCTCTCTCCCTCTCCCTCTCCCTCTCTCCCTCTTTCCCTCTCTCCCTCTCTCTCTCTCTCTTTGGTGGTACTGGGGTTCCTGGAAGCCCTTCTACCTCCGGGCTACACTCCCAGACCTATTTTTACATTTTTATTTGGAAACAGGGTCTCCTAAGCCAGCGTGCACGGCTGGCTTGGAACCCTCGTGATCCTCTTGTAATCCCCAAGCACGGGGATTACAAGCGTGCTCCACCACACCCGGCGTAAACTTACTATCTCTATAATCTAAAATTAACTGGTAATATTATCTGCTATTTAACTACTAAATATTTTATTAACTTATTCTAACCTAACCACCAAATCCACACTAAACGTATTCTATTTTTCCAACATACAATGTCTACACCTAGTTTTCTATAATACCTAGTAAGCTGTTTACCAAGAGAACTCTGTTGTGTTTTAGTGAGCAGGCAGGCACCAAGGAGGTCCCTGCCTGCCCAACCCTCTGTAGGAATGGCAGAGTTCTGATGTCAAGCAATTTTCCAGTAATATTAATTCTGTGCTTTCCATTCATTATACACTCCTGTATAGGGAAGTGGAGGATTGGTTGGAGGTGGGAAAGTATTCTAATTAGTGCTAGCCCCCTGAGGGGGATACCACAGTCAAACCCCTAACTTATGAGCAACATATGGAGGGCCTTGAACAATAGGAATAATTTGCCTGAAGTTAACCTTTTCCTTTCATGGCTAAAACCTTAAGTGAGTCGGGTGTTGTAAGCAGAGGAGCAAAGAACTCTTTCCTCTGTAGCTTCTTGAAAGTTCTCCCATAGTCACAGTCTTCTTAGCGCTATTCCCAGCACAAATCTTAGGGCATTTTCCAGTCATAGTCACATCAACTTCAGATTATTACAAAACAGCCATTCCCATTCAAAGCAATTTTCAAATTTCATAAATAATATTATTATAACTAAAAGCAAAAGGGATAATGGCTTCAGTTTTGCCCAAGTCTTCCAGCCCTGCAGAATTCTCTCCCAGCTGCAGCCCTGTCATACAGCAGGAATGGCGCCGCCTCCGCCAGGCATATAAAGTTTTTAATTCTCGAGAGGAACAGACTGAAATGGAGTATACAATCCGACTCCGCTAAAAGGCAGATCTGCAAGCACAGCCTTAGCACTGGCCCTGCAGCCCGTGGTGCCCGCCCAGCTCTCTGGACAACCAGCACCACCTAGGGGTGAAGGACTGCAATGACAACTATCTCCAGGAGCCTGTTTTATTTTTTTCTGGTGGTACTGGGGGTGGAACCCAGAGGCTTTCTACCTCTGGGCTATACTCCCAGACCTATTTTACATTTTATTTTGAAACAGGGTCTCACTAAGTTGCTGAGAGCCTCACTAAGTAGCCGAGGCTGGCTTAGAACCTGTGTGATCCTCCTGTCTCAACCTCCCAAGCGTGGGGATTACAAGCGTGCACCACCACGCCTGGCTAGGAGCCTGTTTTAAATTCGGTGGACAAGGTCATTGGGCCAAACACTGCCCTCAGCCACATCCACCAACCAGACCATGCCTGTTGTGTGGCCAGGAAGGACACTGAAAAAGTGATTGCCCTTGGAAAACTGGTGAGCTCCAGGTGCCTCAACACAGGGGACCACCCTTCCAGACCGGGCCCTGCCTCTTTCCCTACTCAGCCTGGCTGAAGACTGATGGCTCCTGGACTCCTCAACTTTGATCATCCTGGCCAAGCCCAGGGTAACTCTCAAGGTAGCAGGTAAGCCAATCTCCTTTTGGGTTCCTGTTTCAGTCCTCCCTTCCTTTTCAGGTCCCAGTTTTCCTTCTCCAGTCTCGGTACAGGGGATCGACAGTAAGCCCTCCTGCCCATGGCAGGACAAAATTGCACTCCTTGAGGCTCAGCCTGAAGCGGTCATTAACCTAATACCTAATTCCCTGCATGTTGGGCCTATGGTGATTAAACATTTCCTAACTCTCTTGTGTTATTCCCTCCTACAACAGCTGATTAGTCAGGTCAGTGCCTCCTGTTCTACTTGCGCCACTGTTTTCCCCCAAGGAGGCCTTTGCCCCTCTTTTTCTACCCACCAAATGAGAGGACAAAATATTTTCTTACCATAATTGACACCCTATCAGGTTGTAGAGGTTCCCCCTCAAAGGACGAGACGGCCAGCACGGTGAGCAATGCTGTATGCTTGGACATCATCCCTTGATCTGGAATCCTTGATTCCTTACAGTCCGATAATGGACCAGCTTTTATATCTAAGGTTACTCAACAGGTGGCACAGGCCCTTGGCATTTCTTGGAAGCTCCATATCCCATATTGACTACAGTCATCAAAATCAGGCCCACCTGGGTTTTTTTTTGTTTGTTTGTTTTGTACTGGGGTTCCTGGAAGCCCTTCTACCTCCGGGCTACACTCCCAGACCTATTTTTATATTTTTGAAACAATGGTCTCTTACGCCAGCACGGCTGGCTTCGAACTTGCGCGATCCTCCTGTCTCCACCTCCCAAGCGTGGGGATTACAAGTGTGCACCACCACACCTGGCAGGCCCACCTGTTTATGTCTGGAAATGCACCATGCAGGAGACCTATTTACCCCTTCCATAAAATGGACCAACCACAAGGTGGGTTCAGCACAGTGCTCTCCCTCTCTGGATGCCAGACAGCTGTAGGTATTAAACTCTTTCTAAAATCTATTACTGATCCTCCTGATCCAATAGCATGTTATCCATTTGACCAGACTGACCCATACTTACTCACTGCTGAAGAGGGTGGTGTGTGTCTCTTTCTTAGGGAAAAATGCTGCTATTACATTAATTAATCTGGTCTAATGAAGGAAACTGCTGAAAAGGGTGGGGTGTGTCTCTTTCTTAGGGAAAAATGCTGCTATATTACTGAATCTGGTCTAATGGCTGAAAATGTCTAAACTCTGACCAGGTTAAGTGAGAATCTAAAAATGTGATATTGACAGTCCGCCTCATATCCGGAAGAGTTCCAAGGGCCAGTAGCTGCTGGGATCCTTCCCTTCCTGGGACCTGCTGTTACAATTTACCATTTTTTAAATAGCCCCTTGTCTGCTAAAGTTCATTCAAACATGCATTATCGAGCTGTCCAGGGTAACCTTCAGTCAACTCCTGCTGCAGCCATACTTCCACCTGCCCACTTCCAAATGACCTGACCTCTTTTGGCCAAGGGGCCCCTATAACGATGTCTCCTCTGACAGCAGGAAGTAGTTACTGACTCGGTCATTGCCCAATATCACCAAAAGGCCAGGGTGATAGGTCGGGTCCCTACCCCTCCCCTCATGGGACAGGAGGCAGAACCCCAAAAGCCAAAAGCAGAGATGTTGCAAGACTCCAGACATCGCGGGGCAGACTCCAGATACTGAGAGACTCTAGATGTCACGAGAGGACTTGCATTCTCATGCTGCTAGCCCCACCCCAAGACCCTGGCTACATAAATACCCTCACTTCCTTCTGCTGACCATGACTCTGCTGACCGTGACTTTGCTGACCAGCCATTGGCCCCTTCCCCTAAGGTCAGTAGACCTTGCCCAAAGTAGACTTAATTAAAGAGGCCTGGTCTCACATAATAACTTGGCTGGTTTTGGCCCTCTTTGTGACCCCCAACTCATTTTCAATGTTACAATTTTGTGTGTGTATGGTACTAGGGATTGACCCCAGGGGCATTCTACCTCCAAGATTTACCCCTAGTCTTATTTTATTTTTTATTTTGAAAGAGGGTCTCAGGAAGTTGCTGAGGATCATGATATGTTACAATCCTCCTGCCTCAGCCTCCCAAGTACTGAGATTACAGGTGTGCCCAGCCACTTGATGTTCTGACAGCCAAAATGGGAGGTATCTGTGCATTGCTAAATGAAAGGTGTTGCTTCTGGATCAGTATCTCCTCCAAAGTTGAGGAAAACCTTAACATTATCAAATACAAAATCAGAATTATTGACGTCTTATGAAACAATGACCAGGATGGTTGCAATCCCTAGTATAATCTCTTGAGTCACAAATCTGGTCTTGGATCTTTCTCTGTGTAGTGCCCCTTTGCCTAGTTTTGCTGTATAATTCATGTCTGCTTAACATGACTGTCAGGAGCTGGGTGTGGTGGAGCATGCTTGTAATTCCAGCATTTGGGAGGCTAAGGCAGGAGGATCATGGTTCGAGGCCAGCCTCAGCTACTTAGTGAGGTGTTTTGCAACTCAGTGAGATCCTGTTTCAAAAATAAACAATAAAAAATAGGGCTGGAGGTGTAGCGCGGAGGCACATTGTTCTTCATACTTTAAGTCGGGGATGCTGCAGATGCCTGTCAACAGGGCTGCTGAGAAAACCCAGGCTGAGCTTTGGGCTGAGGATAAGAAATGAGGTCATTCTGGACACAGGACCTGGAACTAAGACCTTCTTCTGTTCAATAAAAAGAACATCTGAAAAAAAGAAGTTTCCAAATCCACAGGAATCAGCCAAATATATATAAAAAAAGATGAGTCAAGTTCATGTGTGTGACCTCTGGAAAGGCTTCTGAAGCAAACCTTGGTGAATTAAACAACAGGGTCTATTTATAGAGCCTTTCTTTCTTTTGACTTTACCTTTGTTGTATTTTGAAATAATACATACTCAAAATAAAATTCAGAGTACAGAAAAGTGTCAGGGGCGGGGCACCCCAAGACCGGAAAGTCATCTCCCTAGAGTACCGGCTAACATTTTGGTGTATGTCTCAGGTTCATGTTCTGGGTGACATAGGCGTATGTGTGGATGTGTGTTATTCTCAGCCTGTGACTTCCTCCTTGCGGCCT
This sequence comes from Muscardinus avellanarius, assembly GCF_963383645.1. Taxonomy (NCBI): domain Eukaryota; kingdom Metazoa; phylum Chordata; class Mammalia; order Rodentia; family Gliridae; genus Muscardinus; species Muscardinus avellanarius. The sequence continues at coordinate 49,322,533 of NC_137805.1, forward strand.
AAGTCGACTGATCCAGATCCGGCCATTACATCTGTATTCTTGCCAGCAGGCGAAAGGGAATGGGAAGCTCCTTCCTTGTAGTTAGGCCACGGGGAAGTCACGTACATTATTCTTGGCTATAGCCCATTTGTTGAAATGTAATCATGTGGCCACTCCTAGCCATCAGGAAGCTAGGGAAATGGAGTCATTACTCTGAGCTACCATGTGCCTGGTGAAAAGTCCAGGGCAGGCTCTAAGGCTTTGGAAAGAAACAGGAAGTGTGTGTGGCCACAGCCGAGCCTTGCTGCTGGAGCCTTGCTGCTGGGGGCTAATCGGCTCTCTCAAGGCTTCCTGGCTCCCGCCTGGAGGGGAGTTCTTACAGGAGGAACGGTGGGTCACACGGAGCAGCTCTACTTTCTAGCGCTTGTGGCTTATGGACTGGTGAGGGTCATGTTTTTGCTGCTACACAGGCAGAGCTTAAAGACAGCACGTGGCAGGGCAGGAGCCAGACCCTCTGCCGCTCCTCATGTGATGCCATCAGTCCTGGAGTGCAAATCCCTCCTGTCTAGCAGAGCACCTCATTTCTCTTCCTTCCATTTCCCTTCCAAGGGTGTGTGTGTGTGTGTGTGTGTGACAGAGAGAGAGAGAGAGAGAGAGAGAGAGAGAGAGAGAGAGAGAGAGAGAGAGAGAGAGAGAGAGAGAGAGAGAGAGAGAGATTGGACAAGAGGCCACAGGAGTGGATTCCAGCTTTTTAAGATTGAATCTGAAAATGATAAGCCGGAGGAGGGGATTTAATCTTCCAGTGACTCAGTTTCCCATCTGGTGCTGGCCTTGGCTCTGGGTTTTCTTGGACTGGTTCACATGCTTTGAGACTCATGTCTCTGACAGCAAGACTGTGTACTGCACAGCTTGGGTAGCCTGGGTCTGAGTCACTGGCCTGGTCTTAGGAAGACACTAGACCTCTCCTGCCTTAGTTTCTGTTTTTGCAAAACAGGACTGATAAAAACAGGAAGCATTTCATAGAGTTTCTGTGAGAACTAAGTAAGGAGAGGCGGGTAGGGAGCAGGGAAGGCAAGCTGCAGAGAGCCTTGAGCCCTGGCACCGACCAAGAGGAAGGGCAGAGGTACGAGGCCCTTTGAAGTCATAAAGTGGTTGGAGTTTTATTATTTGCCTTTTGTTTCAGACGGTCTTGCCCTGTTGCCTGGGACGATCTTGAACGCCCAGGCTCCTGCCTCAGCCTCCTGAGTCGCATGTGCTGCTGCACTGGGCTTAAAGCCACAGAGGTGGCAGTGCCCGTGACCTCAGTGGGCAGGAACGGGGACAAGCTCGGTCACTCCAGGGATGTCCAGCCCCAGGGACTGTACACTCTTCCAGATGACTGTGGGCTGTCCTAAGAGTGGTCTTAGCCTCATTTTACCTTTCTCTCTTCCTGCGGCTACCTTCCTGCAAGACAGATTCCAAGTGTGTCATCTCAGTCTTTATGCCAAAGGTTCACAAGGAAAAGCCCTGTGCTCAAAGTCACTAGAGTGGCCTTTGCCTTCCAACGCTGCAGCCTATTCCCCGGGGACCGTGGCTAGATTTTCCCCCATCTGCAATGTGACTCTGGTCTCCCGAGGCTGCTCTGTGATGATTGTAAAGCCCAGAACACACTTCCTAAATCCAGAGGTTGTTGGAACTTGGGAGGAGACGCTACTGTGTCAGTTTTCTATTGCTTCAGCCACAAAGACAGCAAATAGCAGCTCGAACCCAGTGCTGTCATAAGCCAGGCACAGTGGTGCACACCTGTAGTTCCAACCACTGGGGAGGCTGAAACTAGAGCATCTCTTGAGACCAGGAATTTTGAGACCAGGCTGGGCAAGCATTGTAAGGTCCTGTCTCAATAAACACAATAAAAACAAAGACAAAGCATAGGTGTGATTTCACAGTTCTGTAGGTTAGATATCAGACCCAAGTCTCAAGAGGCCAACCCCAGGATGACTGCGGGCTCCTGGGAGGAATCAGCTTCCTGCTCCTTCAGGCAGAACCAGTTATACTGAAGCAGGATGAGCTTCTAGGCTGCTTACTGGCGCAGCCTGGCTGTCCCAGCTCCTGGCGTTCCTGGCTAAGCCCCTCTGTGCCAGCCTGCAATCCTCTTCATCCTGGGACCTCCCTGGACCACTCAATCCCTCCTCTCACCCCTTTGCTGAATCTTCTGTGATTCTCACTTGGAGAGGCTGGGTCTTCTCAGGTAATCAGAGATAATCTCCCTATTTTAAAGTCTGCAACCTTTGCCCATTTGTTGAGTTCTTTTTCTAGGTTATATAGCCTGTCCTTGGGTTCCAGGAATTAGGGCGAGGCGCCATGCTGTGCTCTGGGGGTGGGGTCAGGGTGAGTGATCAGACTCAGTCCTGCCTTCTGTACAGCTCCTGGAGACCTGAAGATCGGGAGCACTCCCACCTCAAGTGCAGGCTCCAGGCCATTTGGTTGAAGCCCAGGAAGGAGGCCACGCCACGCCCACGTGGGTGTGGCCTGGAAGGCTAGGGTTCCTTCCCAGGGCCAGGCCGGGAGGGGCAGAAACTGGGCTCTGGTCCAGCATTCCTGGGCTTGTCCAAACTTAGGACAGGACTGACTGAGTCGAGCTTCCCATGGTGCCAGTGGCTGGCCCTTGCCTGGTCTTGTTTCCAGGCAGTTCGAGTCTCCCTGAGTAGGGAGCAAAATGACAGGAGAGTGTCTCCCGGGGGCAAGGCCAGCTTCAGGTCCCCGGGGCCCCTCTGGCCGTGGTTTCTCAGGCAGGGGGTGGGGCCCCACACCGACCCACCTCTCTCCTCTCAGTGCCCATGGCGGCCTGCACTGGAGGGAGGGCCATTCTGTCCTTCTCCCTGCTGTGACCAGTGCATGCTGCAGGGCAGGGACCTCCTTCCTCCTGCCTGCCGCAGATGCCAGGTTGGGGGCATTCTCAGGGAAGCTCACTCTGTGCCCACCCAGGCTGAGTCCTGGGTGCTGATCTTACTCTTTTTTTCTTTTGAGCAGAGGTCTCACTGTTGCCCAGGCTGGCCTCAAACTCCTGGGCTTGAGAGATCCTCCTGCCTCAGCCTCCTGGGTAGTTGGTACTGCAGGCACGTGCCATCGTGGGCCTGGCTAATCTCATTGTTTGGACACTTGGCTGGCTGGTCACTCATTGGTCCATACAAAAATTGGGCTTTAGGAGAGGTGGCCACAGTGCATCTCGTGGGCATCAGGGGACTGTGGTGGTCATTCTCCCAGCTTTTTAATGACATGTATTGAGGACTTACTGTGTGCAGGTGCAATGCTATTAAGCACTTTACACACATCAGCTCAATTATTCCCTAGCAATCCGAGGGTTTGATCAACTGGGGTGCACTGACTCACCCACCAACCTTCTGGCTAAAGGCTCCCTAGGGCAGGAGGTGCAGCACTGCCAGGGAGGGCGGCCCGGAGCTGCCTCCTGCACCTGTCTTTAAGTGCATTGGCGTGGACAGCACCTTACCCCTGGGCTCTTCTGCCTCTCCTGAGAGTGTGTGATTAATCTTGGAGTATCTCTGCACAATAGTACAGGGACACTGTCTTCTCAATCATTACCTGCTCAACATCCCCTTGTGAGGAAAAACACAAATGAAAATAAAAATTAAAATTAAAGCCAGGCGTGGCGATGCTGTAATCCCAGTACTTGAGGGGCTGAGATCGGAAGATTGCTGAGGCCAGCCTGAGTAGGAGTGAGACTTTCAGCAACTTAGAGTGACCCTGTTTCAGAACAAAGCAAAAATAAAATAAAATTGGGCTGGTGGGTGTAGCTCAAAGTAGAATGTCCCTGGGGTCAATCCCCAGTACCCCCCCACAATTCTCTTAGGTGCAAAAGAGGGGGATATTTTCTTTTTGTTTTCTTGAGTATTTGTGGTAGAAAACTTGTAAATTCTCTATTCTTTTAAGATGTGTGAAAGTTCTTTTATTTTTTATTTTATTTTGATTTTTGGTACTGGAGATTGAATCCAGAGGCATTCAGCCTCCAAGCTGTATACCTCCAGCCCTTTTTGATTTTGAGAGAGGGTCTCCGTAAGTTGCTAAGGCTGGCCTCAAACCTATAGTCCTCGTGTCTTGGCCTCAAAAGTACTGCAGTGAAAGGAATGAGCCCTTCATCAGTTTTACAACCTGGAAATGATTTTCTAAAGGAATGAGAGCCATCTTTGTAACACAAACATCAAGAAAGATAGCAACCCTGTTGCCTAGCCTCTTGGGGAGGGCAGGAGCCCAACTCAAGTTGCAAAATGTCTATCGTAAAGACAGGAGTTTAGGTGACTAGCTGACACAGTCAGCCCAGGCAGCCCAGGGTGAATGAGATGGGCCCAGTGCTGCCCTCCAGTCTGTCCTGAGGACACGTGACAGCGGTGCCGTGGCCGAGGAAGGGGATTTCGGCATTTGCACCTTCCTCTGCGGGCTGCCTGCCACGCACAATGAAGTCCGGTTTACTGCTCATCCATAAACGTTCATTCAATGATAAAATTCTTTCTCCTCTGCTTTCGAAGAGGTTTTTCTAACTCAGGAGGAGAATTTATTCTTAACCTTCAAATGTCCTATGGAGGGTGGATGAATGAACCTGGTAGATGAATGAATGCTAACCCAGTGTAGCCACGAGAAAGGTTCTGTCCATTTCTATTGAATGAGATGTCAAAGGTACACAGTAGTTTACTAGTTTTTCTGTAAAAATAAGGTCCAAGAAGAAAGGCTATTTGTATTTGCTTACATTTTTGCATAATCTTTGGAAGGGGCAATACGAGCTAATAAAAGTGCTTGCAGCCACTGTGTGAAAGGGGAGCTGGGGGGAGCGGCTGGGGATCCTCTCTGTACACTGCTTTGTATTATGATTTGAATAGTTAATATACATTAACTATTCAAAATCAATTAAAAGAAAGTGGTGCTGGTGGCAGCCAGCAGACAAAACCACTACAGAAAAGAAGTCCCAGGGCCAGATCTCTCTGAACTTGGTTCTGTTCAGTCTGAGCTCAGCCTTGACAACTGATTATATGGATACGTTTTGGGGGTTCACACTAGACGTCTGCTTTGAAGCTAATCTGAGTGTCAAAGCAAGGAATACCTTTATTTTTAAAAAAGAACAACAAAATAACAAACTTCTCTTGCCCTCTCTGGTTTCAAGGACTGTTCCCAAGGTCGTGGATGCTGCCCAGTCCGTCTAGTGGGGGTCTGCTTTCAGAGCCTCCCCCAAATCATCTCTGCCTCCCAAGATAGCACGTGAAGAGCAGGGCTTCACGTCCAGGAAGGGTGCTTGTGATCCGCATGGGGAATCTGAAAGCCAGGATGCCCAGGATTCGGCTGTTAGCCATCTCTTACAGAAGGGGTGGGGCAGGGCACCACTCTCGGCCCCTCTGCCCACTTCCAGGTGGTGTTGACTGCCACTCTTGTTATTACTGGGCTGTCAGGAAGGAGATCAGGAGACCTGCGGTGTTGGCTACTACTGTCTTTCGTCCTTGTGCCAAGCCTACCAGATAGGTTGCTTATTGTACCTGTCCTCTTATGGGTAAGGCACAGAGAAGTCAAGGGACTGTCCAAGGTCACACGCTTCCAAGGCAGCCTGGCTGCTTCCCTCTCATGTCTTTGGGCCTGCCTCCAGCTGCATGTTGCAAGTAGACCTCTCAAAAGTCAAACAAAAGAAGTTTGGAACTTGTGGAATCCCAGGCCCTGAGAGCAGTGGTTCTGTGCCCTGCGATGAGGGCTCATGAGGCCAGTGGCACTCCCCACAGCCCTAGTTGGACCTTTAGGTTCGTGGCTTAAAGGCTCAGGGTCTGCTGGCCTGCTCTCTGCCGGGGCGCTGTGACCTCAGGCACCCCTGGCTCTCTCGGTGCTGGTGGAGATGGGGCACAGTGGGTGCCCGGTCATGCCCATGCCGCAGCAGCGGGCCTAGGCAGAGCAGTGTAGGCTGCAGTAGTCAGCAGAGGAGAAGAGTTGCAACACGTTGACCAATGGGAACATGAGCAGCGCCCCCAGCAGCGAGCCCAGCTGTACGGCCGCCCCGCACCACAAGAGGGCGCTGCGACTCCGGTCGCGCAGGATCACGCCCAGCATCACCTTGATGTAGCTGAGGCAGCCGGCATACAGCACCCAGGAGAACACCTGCGAGATGGGGGAGGCGGAGGTGTAGAGGGGCGGGGCTGGGCCCCGGAGAGCTCTAGGATGGCCTGGCTAGCCCCATGGGATAACCTCTTTAGACAAGGCCACTGAAGGTGTACAGATGGCCTGAGGCTGGGGACAGCCTGGACAGCCAGGTCACCTCCTCAAGCCCCTAGCTCCCAATGTGGAGTGCCCCTCCCCCTTGAAGCTTCTCAAGGGGCAGCGGGCAGAGACTTTGTTCCAGGCTTTCTCACGCCTTTTAGGGGTGAGGGGCAGGGCGCAGGCACAGGTGTGATACTTACAATGAGGACTTCCCCGCCCCAGTGGCCCTGCAGGAGGGGGCAGGGGCTCATCGCAGCCATGGCCATGTTGTAGGCCCCAAAGCTGGTCCCAAGCACTGTGAGGACGCCCAGGAACGGCAGAGACCTAGGGTGGAGTGGGGGAGATGCAGGCCTGACCTCTGCCCCCTTCACTGGGGACTGTGTGGAATGCCAGCACCTTCAGGGCCAGGGTTAGATGTGGCAAATCCCAGGCTAACGGCTCCAGTGGGGGTGAGGATCTGGGACCAGGACACTGCGGCCCTAATGGCAGGCCCAGCCTCCTACCAGAAGGGACTCGATGGACCCTGGCAATGGATGGACCTGGTTAAATCCCAAGTTCACTATTTAAACTTTAAGACTGGTCCCCAAGCCCCAGTGTCCTCACCTGCAAAACAGACGTCCTCAGGTAATCTACAGGAACCAGTGCAGGGCCGCCCAGCCCTGGCTTCCCCTGGAATTTCACTTATCTGTTGCCATTTCCTTCTCTGACAATCCCAACCTTGGCCAGGAAGCTGGGCTGGGAAGAAGGCTTTGATCTCATCAAGAGCCCTGTAGGGTGGCTCTGTGACCTGCATGACCCTGCCTGGCTGGTCTCAGGTACCTGAGAACACTTGAGGTGGCATGCTCCATAGGTAGCCTCCCGTCAGCCCCCGGGTCTGACAAGCGAGGACACCATCACCCTAGTTTCACGTTTCTGGGGGCCCAGTCTTCACAACACCAAGACTGGTCTACACCCTGGGTGGAGACAGCGGATCTGCTCTGACACCAGGGATTCTTTCTACTCCAAGACTCTTGGATTTTGAGACTCTTGGGTGTTTTTTGTTTGTTTCTATTGTTTCATTGTGTGTGGGATTGAGCCCAGGGGCATTCTACCTCTGAGCTACACTCCCACTATTAAAAAAAAAAATTTTTTTTTTTGTTTGTGTTTGAAACAGGGTCTTGCTAGGTTGCTGAGAATCTTGCTAAGTTGTGAGGCTGGCTTCAAACCTGTGATTCTCCTACTCAGCCTCCCAAGTACTGGGATTTCAGATGTGAGCCACCATGCCTGACTACTCTCAGGTGTTTTATGTCTAACATTTTGGGCTTTTCAGATTCTGCCGATCTGAGCCATTGGTCCTGCCACCCCTAAAGTCACACTCTTGACCAGACACACAGGGAGGCTGGGCCTGGAATGTGGGGCTCTGGGATGGAGTGCTTCCCAACCAGAGTTCTCCAGGCTGGGGGTACCTGCTGGGCAGGAACATGGAGAGCAGGCAGGCGAGAGGGCTGGCCACGGAGCTGAGGGCGGAGGACAGGTGGTAGGCAACGGGCCCGTAGGGCAGGCAGGAGTACGTCTGCACGGAGGGCAGCACGCCGTTGGTGAGTGCGTTCACGAAGGCCACCAGGGTGTAGATGAAGGCCAGCTGGGCTGGGCGGTGGCGGGACGCCTTCTTCTCTGAACGCCCCGTGCCCCCAGGGCCGTCCACTGGGCCCAAGGGGCCCACGTCCTTCCCTTCCTGTGGCCGGATGGAGTGGAGGGTGACCTGGGAGCTGAGCAGGTCTTCTATGGAGCCAGGCTGGCCCCTGGCCTGGTGCTGGAGCAGGAAGAAGGCGGCAAGGCAGCAGGCCATCATGAAGGAGAGCAGGAGGAAGAAGACCAGGGGCGAGAAGCGGGCGGGCAGGTAGCGGCTCTCCAGGGAGCCCGCAGAGCCGGCCATCTCAGCAGAGGCCCATTCCTGGGAACGTTATGATGCAGGTAAGGACAGGAATGACCGTGATACTTGAGAGCACACATTGTGATTGCTATTAGCAAATAACTGATAAATAACAGATTCTAAACCCAAACGGGATCCTAGGGATTTCAGATATTCCCTGTCCTAGGTTGTAGCTCGCTGGCATGAATTCACTCATGTCCCCACCCCCTAATCCAACCGTAAGAGACCAGAATCTGCTGCGCTGTGGCTTGCATCTGGAGTGTCCCCAGAGGCGCACGTGTTGAAGGCTCGGTCCCTGTGTAGGATCACCAGGGCTCTGACCTCCTCCGTGGACTTGTCCACTTGTAATCAGAGTGCTCTGCCAGGAGGTGGTGGGGCCCGCAGGAGGCAGGACCTAGTTGGAGTTGGAGGGGCCTTTCGGGTATGCCCTTGGGGGCTGTGTGTGTCTTGCTCCTTCCTCTCTCTGCTTCTCTGCTGCCAGGAGCTGAGTGGCTTGCCCCCACTCGCCCAGCCACCAGGACGTGCTGCCCCACCCAAGGCCCAAGGCACTGGAGCCTGCTGACCACGACAGAGACCTCCAAAATCTGAGCCGAACAACCCTTTCCTCCCGTAAGGAGTTCTTCTCAGGTGTTCCGTCAACAGCTAACACACCACTTCAAACTGCTTGGGCATTGATTATTTGCAGATGGTTATTTGGAGAAACTGTAGACAGAGGAATTCTGAAATGATGCCCATTTGTAGAGAAAATTTATATAAAGGGTATTTTCATGCCAGGCATGGTAGTGCATGCTTGTAATCCTAGTACCTGGGAGGCTGAGACACAAGGATTCAAGGTTCAAGGCCAGCCTCAGCAACTTACCTGTTTCAAGATAAAAAAAATTAAAATAAAAAGAGCTGGAAGTATAGGCGGGCGTGGTGGCGCACACTTGTAATCCCAGCATTTTGTAGGCTGAAACCTGAGGATCGCGGTTTGCAGACAGCCTCATCTACTTAGGGAGGCCCTCCGCAACTTAGTGAGACCCTGTTTCAAAATAAAGAATAAAAAATAGGGCAGGGGTTGCCCTATTTTAGCTCAGAGGTTGAATGCTCCTGGGTTCCATACCCAGAAGAGGGGGAAAAAAAAAAAGCGCTGGGAGTATAGCTCAAAAGTATAGTGTCTCTGGGTTCAATCCCCAGTACCAAAAATAAGTAAGTGAATAAATAAATAAATGAATAACTGGTACTTTCAGTAGTAAAGGTATCAGTACCAGGAAGAGATAGAAGACCACTCTTATCATGGGAGAGGCGTTGTCTAAACAACAGGAGAAGCCTGACTCCCACACTGCCCCAGAGCTGCCTCCCAGAAGCCCCAGTGCCTAGACCTTCCTGTGGCTCAGGATAGTAATCATCTGGTCTCCTCTGAGCCTCCTGTTCTTGGGAAACTCCCACATATATGTGCTTTGTTAAAATGGTTCTTTCACTTCATCTGCCTTATAACACTTTAATTTCGGTGGTGTCAAGGCGTGGGGGAGCAGGTCTGCCTCCCCTGCCCTGCGTCTGGGTCATGCTGGATACCTGTGTGACGTGGGTCCCCGTGGTGGTGCCGGGGCTCCAGGTGGTGCCAGGTGTCTCTGTGACATTGACGCAGGTGGTGATGCCTGAGCCCTGGGCCAGAGCCACCAGCGCAGGCAGGAGGCCGCTGAAGCCTTCACCCACGAAGAAGGTGGTGAGGTAGGGCGGCGGCAGCCGGCTCATGAAGGGCAGGAAGGTAACGGACGAGGTGCAGTCCACCAGAGCCAGGAAGAAGGTGAGGACGATGAAGGCGATGCTGTGGTGGCCGCCCAGCACTGGGGACGTCACGTGCCAGAGGAAGGCAAAGAGGACGCAGGCAACGGTGCCCACGACCAGCACGGCAAAGATGACGGGCACCTCCGGAAGGCAGCCGGGCCGGAAGCGATGCAGCAGCGTGACCAGGAGGGGGCCGATGTTGGCCAGCTGGATGACCACGGTGAGGTAGGACGGCAGGTTCCAGCTCTCGGGCAGCTCCGTCACCAGGAGGGGAAGCTCCACCCACAGCCCATTGATGGCCACCCAGGAGCCCATGCCGAAGACGCAGACCAGCAGGTGTGTCAGGAGGGCCATGGTGGCACCTGCAGTGGACAGACGGAGGGGACAGCAGGGGACAGTTCAAGCTCAGCATCGACAGAGACTGTACTTTGGCCCTGCCCCTCTCCCGCCCTCCTCTCTTATTACTTCTCTCCTGGTGGACAAGCTGACTTTCTGTTAGCAGAGAACACAAATTCCCTTATAAGTAACCTTCAAGAAGGGAAGGTTTGGCCGGGCGTGGTAATCCCAGCATTCGGGAGGCAGAGGTGGAGGCGGAGGATCACGGTTCGCGGACAGCTTCAGCTACTTAGTGAGGCCCTTTGCAACTCAGTGAGACCCTGTTTCAAAAATAAAAAGACTAGAAACTAGGGCTGGGGGTGTAGCTCGGAGGTACAATGCCTCTGGTACTGAAAAAAAAAGAAGGGAAGGTTTTCCAAAACATTTGCTATATTCAAAGGCATAAATGATAAAACATACAAAAGCAATCAATAAAATACCTGCCAAAGGCACTAACAGAGGCAGAGCATTGAGCACAAGCCTGGAGCCCGAGCTACTTGGAGGCCCAAGAAGGAGGACTTCAAGTCTGAGGCCAGCCTGGGTGACTCAGGAGACCCCATCTGGAAAAAACTCCAAAACCAAGACAAAATCAAAAAGAAAAGAAAAAGACTAATAGCAAGGTCAAAAGACAATTAGGCAGAGTTTTTTTTGTGTGTGTGGTACTAAGGGTGGGACCCAGGGGCTTTCTACCTCCGGGCTCTACTCCCAGACCTATTTTATACTTTATTTGGAAACAGGGTCTCACTAAGTTGCTGAGAGCCTCACTAAGTAGCTGAGGCTGGCCTCGAACCTGCGCGATCCTCCTGTCTCAGCCTCCCAAGCGCGGGGATTACAAGCGTGCACCACCACGCCTGGCCAGGCAGAAGTACTTGCAACATAAAACATAAACAGCTTATCTTTCTAATAGGCAAGCTAGTTTGACAAATCAAGGACAAAAGACTCAAGAAAGTCGGCCAAGATATAAACGGACAGAAGAAAAAGCACAAACAAACCCGCATTGTCTGGAGATTATCACCCTCCTCGCTGTGAGAAGATGCCATTCCTCTCTGTGACACTGTCCCAAAGCCCAGGTCACTGCTTTGACAAATGACTCATGCAGAAGATCACTATTCACTATGGCCTTGTAACGGCAAGATGTGGCCGGTGCCCCTCCCGCCTGCCGGGTCCCACACACCTGATACAGAGAGGCGGGAGGGGGAGAGCTGGCGGGTTGAGAGCAGGTGTCTCTAGGCTGCCTCCATCCCCGAGCAAAATCCAGGGAGTAAACCACAGGGGGGGCAGGATATCAGCGGATGCCAGCGGCCCCTCCACATACATCTTTTTATGTAGTTTTAATTTGTGAACCACATCAACATACTACGCAATACAAAAATAGTTACCTGAAATAAAATTTCAATGCGTTTCTTTCCTCCTGAAATCAGAGATCTCTCTAGCCCGACGGGCCTTCTGAACCCACCTGCCCCAGCCCTCCAGCACCAGCGAGCACCGTCTGCACCTCCTGACCGGTCACCAGGGCCCTCTACTTGAGCTCTCAATGCTCTTCCACTCCCTTAGCTGAAGCCAAAATACCAGCCAGGCCAGGAGCGCGGCCGCAGTCAGCCGCTGGGCGTGACCCCAGTCTGCCCCTTCCTCGCCGGGTGACTCTGGGCAGGTAACGTTGCCTGGCGGTGCCCTCGTCTGCCCTTCGACAGTGAGCAGAGCACGTGGATCTTGTTGGTGATGAGCGGCAAATACCTTGGTAAGTGTGTGTTGTTTCAAACAGCCAGGCACACCGTAGGCTCGCACTAAGAGGTCGCTATTACTGCAGGTATGGCGACATAGTTATCTTCTAATTCACATGAAAATCAGTACATAACCATTAAAACAGAAAAATGTCCCCACCAGTTACCCCCCCCCGTGACGCCCCCAGTGGTAAGAGCGCTGTGGAGAACACTGCGGGGCCATGAACCCTTCTATAGACAGCTGACAGGCAGGGAGGGGGCTCTGCCTGGATGCTGATCTGGAGTGGGCCTGCAGCCCATGACTAGGACACCCCTGACGAGCTTTGATCTTGCCTTCTCTCCCCCACCCACCCCCCTCTTTTTTTTTTTTTTTTTTTTTTTTGCTGATCTGGGGATTGAAACCCAGGGGCATTCGACCTCCAAGCTACACTCCCTGCCCTATTTTGAAACCAGGTCTCACTGAGTTGCAGAGGGCCTCACTAAGTAGCCGAGGCTGTCCGCGAACCGCGATCCTCCGGTCTCAGCCTCCCGAATGCTGGGATTACAAGCGTGCGCCACCACGCCTGGCTCTCTCTCTCCTTTTTTTAGTACTGGGGATTGAACCCAGGGGCATTCTACCTCTGACCTACATCCCGAGCCTGCCCTTTTTATTTTTCATTTTGAAACAGGGTCTTGCTTGGCCAGGCGTGATGATGCACACTTGTAATTCCAGCGCTTGGGAGGCTGAGACAGGAGGATTGCACAGGTTCAAAGCCAGCCTCAGCTACTTAGTGAGACCCTGTTTCCAAATAAAATAGAAAATAGGTCTGGGAGTGTAGCCTGGAGGTAGAAAGCCTCTGAGTTCCACCCCCAGTACCACCAAAAAAAAAGAAAGAAAGAAAGAAAGAAAGAAAGAAAGAAAGAAAGAAAGAAAGAAAGAAAGGAAGGAAGGAAGAAACAGGGTCTTGCTGAATTGCCGAGGGGCTCACTAAATTGCTGAGGCTGACCTTTATTTAGCCTGAAATCCTCTTGTGTGTAAATTGATAACTCATCGCCCAAGCCAGTCATCAGACTCGGCTGGCAACAATTCACTACTGTCACCTGCTGTCCCTCAAAAGTGCTGCATGCTGGGGACTCCGGACGCGGCGGGGACACCCAGGAGCAGCGCTCAGTGGGGACGTCCCAGGCAGAAGGCCACCTGTTCAGAGAGCCGAGGAGAGGCTCAGAAGGGCTGCTGCTGGAGTGTGCGAGGACTCGTCTAATGGGCTACAGGTCTGGGGTGGAGTGCTTTCCTAGCATACAGGGGGCCCGGGGTCCACCCCAACACCAAAATAAATATAAATAAATATATGAAAAAGAAAGAAATCGAAAAAGAAAAAAGAACAAAAGAAAAAGACGATCTATATATTCTATTTTGCAGTGGTCTCAAAATTCTTATTCATTCACTTAACAAACAACATTTATTGGTTGCCTGTTACCTACCAGATGATGAACACTGTTCTCAGGAGCATGAGGGAGGCAGTTGTTGAGAACAATAAAAACCAGAAAAATAGAGCAGGTCAGCGGGGGCAAGGGCTGTGAAGAAGCAGAGCAGAGCGGGTGGAGGTAAGGTGGGAGCCGAGTCCAGGGAAAGAGGGCCCAGAGTGGAGACAGCAAGTGCAAAGGTCCTGGGGTGGGCCAGTGCCAGGAATAGATCTTGCAGGGGAGCCAGAGTGACAGGAAGTAGTTGCCCAGGGCCTGCAGTTGAGAGCTTCCATGCTTTTTCTGTAGCCCCAATCCCCAACTTAATGTTTAACATGCTGGCCACGGTGAACAGAACAGCGAGGAGGCAGGACAATGCAGGAGTGAAGCCCGGAAGCGTGTCAGCTGCAGAAATCATCAAGGAAAAATGAAAGGGAATGAAATAGGAGGATCCAGCTGTTATTGTGCCCAGCCCTGGGCTGAGCTCATTATACAGATGACCCATCATCCCCCGCAGTCCAAGGCAGCACTGTGAGTTTCTCAGTGCGGAGCAGGCAGCTCAGCTCAGAGAGGGAGAGCAATCTGTGTGAGGCCACAGAGCTGGCCACCTGGCAGCTGAGGCCTGAGCCCAGGCCTAGGAGTGAGGGAGGCCTAGGCTACAGGGTCACCCGAGCACCAGCTCTCCCCACTTGCTTAGGCCTCCCTAGCACCTGGGCTGGAAAGGAGAGCGCCCCCAGGAAAGCCCCAAGGCTTAGCTGCTTTTCTGTGAACAGGATTCAAGAAACCCAAGGCTTTGAACGAAGCCAGGCTGCTGCGTGCTGCACCCCACCGCAGGCCCTCTTACATTCTTGCCTTCTGTATTCTTGGGCCCAAGAGTCCCCGGGTTAAGAGCCGAGGGGGTGAGTGTGCTCTGCCCAGGGCCAGGGCCCCTCACGGCGGGCTGGGTGACCTCCTCCCCACTGCCTGGGCTTGGCCACGGGAGCCAAGAGCTTCCCCGGGGAGCTCATACTCACTTCTCTATCTTCCTGGTGCCCTCAGACACCAGCTTAGTGTCTGGCAGGTGCTGGTCCTGCTCATGGACGTATAATCTCCATGTGAGGGACCCTGTCCTCTCTCCCTAGGGCCCAGGTGGTGTCTGGTTTGCCCAAGGCTCCCCCATCCCCGCGGGGTCCTCACCCTGCAGGGATGAGCTGGCAGCTGGTGGGCACCAAGTCCTGTGGGCCACACTAGAGAGAGCCTGTCCCAGCCTGAAGGATGCATGGGTCAGGGTGGCCCTGGGGAGAGGCTGCTGGCCACCTGGGTGCTGGACACATCTCACTCTTGATAAGTATCTGAGGCAATGCCCCTGGGTCTGAGATTCCTGGAGAATGTGGAATGTGGCCCTGCCCTCCTCTAAAGAGACTGGGTAGGACCAGGCTGGCTTTTTTGCGTGTGTAGAGCCAGGAGGGTCAAACACAGAACATCTGGAGGGAAAGGGGTGGGGGCACAACCCAGAAGCAGGGATGGGCAGAAGCAGGGCAGAGAGGAGAAACAGAAACGGAGGCAGAGGACGTGGCCCGGCGGGGAGCAGGGTGCCCTGGGCCCTGCAGCTCAGCCATGTGCAGTAGGAGGTCTTTGCCACCTCTGGGACCTCAGAGTGCCCTATGCTCATCTCTGCTCAATGCTTTTCTCCTGCAAAGATGTGGGGAAACCAAGGCCCAGGCCCTGCCCACCAAACCTCAAGCAGGCAGTCCTGCTCTCACTGTGTGATCTCGGGCCAGCGCCTCATCCTATCTGGGCCTTTCGCAGTCATCTATGAAAGGATCTGGGGATGCAGGACTTGCCAGCAGGGGAGGAGACAGGGACGAGGTTCAGGCGCCTGCAGGGCTGTGAGTTCCCGGCCTTCCTTCCCTCGCTGGCTGACCTTGGTGGTGAAGCCTCCCCATGCCGGATTTCCTCCCCTACGCGCGCATCCCAGCCTCGCAGCTCCCAGTCCTGGGCCTGGACCGTGAGGCTCAGCCTCCACGGGGCAGAAGCCCGCAGGTCCGCGATGGCGGAGCAGAGATGCGGCGCGGCGGAGGCCAGCGGGGCGCTCAGGCCCGGGAGCGCCAGGCTTTGGAGTCCACCTGGCCAGGAGGCTCCGCCGGTGCCAACCCCAGCTCGCCACCCCGCGAGTTAAGCAGACTTCTTCCCGCCCATCCTGGCCTCTCCCGACCCGCGTGCCTGCAACTAGGGGAAAGGCCACGGGCCGCCCGCTGTCCCCAGACAAGCCCCCCCGCCCCGGTGCCCTGTGCCCCAGACGCAGCCGCACCTGGACGGCACTCGGCCACTCACCCGCCGGCCCGGCTCCCGCCGCTCTGACAGGCTGGCAGCGCGGCTCGGGTGTAAGTGCGAGAGGGCACAGGAGGGCGGAGGAGGGCGCAGGGGGACGGAGGAGGAAAGGGGAGGGCACAGGAGGACGGAGGAGGAAAGGGGAGGGCGCAGGAGGACGCTGGAGGACGGAGGAGGAGGGCGGAGGAGGGCGCAGGAGCGCACAGGAGGGCGCCGGAGGACGGAGGAGGGCGCCGGAGCGCGCAGGAGGCGGAGCCGGCTGGCCACGGAGTCGCGCTCCGGGCTCGCTGGGCCAGGCGAATTCTGCAGTCCCGACTTTATGACCGTTGATCCCTACAGGGCAAAAGACTCGCGCAAGCAGCTGCTCTGCCCCACCCTGGAGCGGCCAGGGCCACCTTCACGCTGGACCCGCCGCTGCGGCGCAAAGGCTGCAAACGCCCGCGCTCCTGGAGTTGCTGGGACTCGGCTTAGAGCGCCCCTTCAGACGGAGGAGGAGCACCGCCGCCAGGGCGCCAGCCCAGGATGAGATCCCCATCCCTGCCTTTTGGGGACACGCTGCTGCTATCCCCACTCTACAGATGAGGAACCGAGGCTTAGAGAAGTTGAGTCTGTGCAGAGGCACACAGCTGGTCCATGGCTGCTACTCACTGAGCTACCCTGACAGGGACCACGAGTATCTAAGTAAATCTTCAGCAATAGTATGTGGCAGGTGCCACTTACTTTCCGGATGGAGAAACTGGGCCTCCAAGATGATTAGAAACTTGCTGAAGGTGCTGTAGCTGGCAAAGTGCTGGGTTAGGGTCGGAGCCAGGTCCAGTAGACACCACGCAGTGTGAAATGGCTCCCAGCTCCTGGCGCTGTGAAATGCTCATTGCATATTTCTGGGGCGGGCCTCAATCTGGCCTCAAACCTCCTGTCTCCGCCTCCCAAGTACTGGGATTTCAGGCATGTGCCACTATATGCAGTGTGATGACTGGTTTTTTTCTCTCTCTTTCTTTCTTTCTTCCTTTCTCTCTTTTCCTTTTTGGTATGTGGTGCTGGGAATTGAACCCAGAGGCATTCAACCTCCAAGCTACACCCCAGTCATTTTGTTTTGCTTTCTTTTGAAACAGGGTCTCCCTAGCACGGGGAGCCAGAGGCTACACAAGGCTACATAGCCCTGGGGCCTAAATTCAAGGAACCAAGGCCTTTCCCCAAAAGCCTGAGCTGGGACTTGGCCCCAGAACAGTAGCTGTGTTTATGCACTCTGTGTTTCCAGATATTCTTGTTGATGTGGTACCCTTGATTGTTTTCTGTGGTTGTGCAAACTGTGGTGGGGTTAATTCATAGCCCGGTGGGGCATGGTGGGGCAAGCTGTGTGCGACTTTGCCTGTGGAATTTCCAGCTGAAACGTCCTCCTGGTACTGTACAAACCTGAGCAGTAGGATGGCAAATCTGCTCTCTGGGGTCATCAGCCTTTGAGAGTGCTCCTGATCCCACTTTTCTATGTGGAGTCTTTTCTCTCCCACCCCCTACCTCCCCTCAGGAGATCCTCCCAGTGCTGTGCTGGACAGGCATGGCGGCACCCAGAACAGGGACCTGAGCACAGAGGAACAGCATGGACAGGTGAGGAGGCGAGCTAGGGCGTTGTGCGTGCACCGTGTGGGCTTCTGTGAGAACTGTTTTCATCAGGAGTACAAATGGGATGGTGTGGATCTCGAGAGCAAGATCCTCTCACTCTGCCTCAGACTATGTTGTGGACCAAGGGCTGTATAGTAAAAAGAGCTGGAGAGCCGGGCGTGGTGGCACAGCTTGTAATCCCCGTGCTTGGGAGGCGGAGACAGGAGAAGCGTGCAGGTTCAAAGCCAGACTCGCTGGTTTAAGAGACCCTGTTTTCACTGGGCGTGGTGGCGTACACTTGTAATCCCAGCATTCGGGAAGCTGAGACCGGAGGATCGCAGTTCTCAGACAGCCTCAGCTACTTAGTGAGGCCCTGTGCAACTCAGTGAGACCTGGTTTCAAAATAAAGAATAAAATATAGGGAAGGGGGCATAGCTCAGAGATCGAATGCCCCTGGGTTCTGTCCCCAGACCCGTAAATAAATAAATAAATAAATAAATAAATAAATAAATAAATAAATTAAAGGGACCCTCTTTCCAAATAAAAATATATATAAAAAATAGGTCTGGGATGGGAGTGTAGCCCAGAGAAGAAGGGTTTTCCAGGAACCCCAGTAACACCAAAAAAAAAAAAAAAAAAAAGCTGGAGAAGCTTTTAGAATTGTATCCAGGAGATTTTTCCATAGTTGCAGAAGGAAGAGTGGTTAATTTAGAAACCTAGTGATAAGTAAAATAAAAAATTAATGCGAGTAAAATAAAAAATAAGTGAGTACGGCAGAGTGTGAAAAACACGAGAGAGGTCCGGTACACATGGCATGTAAAGTTTTAATGGCACGGCTCTCCCGGGGATCAGGGCGAGGCACCGTGGGGCCCGCGCGCCTGTCCGAAACTTGAGGACGCGGGCTCTCCTTTTCAAGGTATGCATCTCGCGAGATGAGGGTTTACTCGCGGGAACGCCCAATTCTCGCGGGGGTTTCAGCCCCTCCCTTGCCCTGCAGAGGTCATGTGACACAAAGTCACATGAGTGCAGGACCCAACTTATCATCCCGGCCTTTTGATGGTAGGGATAAAGGATGACGATTGGACCCTCTAGCTTCTTCCTGCTGTCAAGGGGCGTCGTCAGGGGCCCCAGGCCGGGAGGAGTCAGGAGTCCAGTCCCCCAGAAGGGGGTGCAGGTGGGTGCATAGCTGCAGTGCGAATTGGAGGTTACCCTGAACAGCTTAGTGATGTGCGCTTGAGGAGGCTTGAACAGGCAAGGGCTATTAAAGAAAGAAACAAATCATGAGATTGAGCAGGCAACCAAAAAGGAGACTGGCTTACTAAGTACCTGGAGAGCTACCCTGAGCTGGCAAAGAGGATGGAGGTTGAGGGATCCAGGAGCCATCAGTATTCAGCCAGGCTGAGTAGGGCCAGAGGCGGGGCCGGGTCTGGAAAGGTGCTCCCCCTGTGTTGAGGCACCTGGGGCTCACCCTTTTCCAAGGGCACTGTTCCAGTGGCCCTCCTGGCCGCACGCCGGGCACAGTCTGATTGGTGGGCGTGGCTTCGCCCCACTTCAGGCAGGCTCCTGGAGGTAGTCATCGTTGCAGTCCTCCACATCTAGGTGGCGCTCCAGAGGGCTGAGCCGCCACCGCCAGCCGAAGGGCAGCTACCAGGGATCTGCTTTTTGGCAAAGTCGGAGTGTATGCTCCATTTCCGCCTGTTTCTCTCTGTAATTAAAACTTAGATGCCATGTTAAGGTTCTGTCAGCTGCGACGGACCTATACTCACAAAGAATGCGTCCCGGGGCTGGTGTCCGACAAGAATGGCAACGCAGACTCCCCATGGGCAGAGGGTGTCGCCCCAGCCCCGGCGTTTCCCACAGCACCTAGGGCGCGCCCACGCAGGCCGCCAAGCAAAATTGCAGTCTGGCGCGGGCCAAGATGGCGACTGTGACATCACCAGGCAGCGACTATGCGCCATCACAAAATGGCAGCTGGCGGGAAAATAAATGGCAGCTGATAGGGGAGAGCATTTGGAGGGATACGAGACTGCTTATAAAAGTTCCTAACTATTCCTGGGCCACCACAACCCATTTCCCAACTTGTATCAAGGCAGACAGGCTCTCAGGGCATCTGCTAGTATAAAGGTTCGACTTCCCATAATTGGTTCACGGGCGGAAACGAAGAACAGGAAATGGGCGTCCCCGATTTCCCTGCTCAATCGTTTGGAAACGGAGGTTAAGAGATAGGGAAGAACGTCTTCATTCCTTCTCAAAACTGGAGGATGACCTGGTCATCCGCAGGGTGGTCCCAGTGGACCAGGGGACAATGGGTCACCAAGCGCTTGGATTTTGGGGTCCCAGTGGACCGGAAGACCCAAGTCCGGAACCCGCTAACCAAGGGAAGGAGGCAGTTTACCGGAGTGAAGTGTTGCCAGCCAGTGCTGGCTGCGACAGAAGCGCTGAGAAGCTGCTGGGGGCGCCGTGGAGCTGGGGCACGCAGATGCTGGTGGCTGGTGTGGATGGTACTGACGGCTGGCGCAGGCGGGATCAAACGGTGGCACGCAGGCGGCATGGCTTGTTCAGTTTGTGGCGTGGAGACAAAATGGCTACCAGGCATGCGGCAGTCGCTGAGGCTGGGCCCCGAGATGCACCGCCAGTGAGCCTGGCTTGGGCGGGCGAAATGGAGCAGCAGCAGCGAGTAGAGCTATGCCTGGCGCGGGTGACTGTGGCGGACACCGAAGCCGGCTGTGCACCGCCCAATGAGCCTGGCTCGGGGCAGGCGGGGCAAATCAGCCAGAGGTCCCGGCGGTGACTGGAGTGCCGAGCTGGAATGGCGGTTTTAGGAGGTCCAAGCGGCAGGCAGAGGTCCTGGCCCATGCAGGAGGTTGGCAAGCAGAACAGGTGCCAGCATCACCCAAGGAGCCTGGCTCCGGGCGGGTGGAACTGGTGGCCGGCGGAGCCTGCACGCCCCGGCGGTGGTGGCTGCGGCCGCGGTGGCAGTGGAAGATGGCCGTCGGCGCTCCAGAAGAGAGCACGTGGGCGGGAAAAGATGGCCACTGGCTCTCAGCAGAGCACAGGGCCAGAAAGATGGCCACCGGCTCTCAGCAGAGCGCAGGGCCGGAATGATGGCCGCAGACTCTCAGCAGAGTGAGGGATCAGAAAGATGGCCATCGGCTCTCAGCAGAGTGCGGGGCCGAAAAGATGGCTGCGAGCTCTCAGCAGAGCTCAGGGCTGGAAAAATGGTCACCGGGTCTCAGCAGAGCGCGGGGCCGAAAAGATGGCCGCGAGCTCTCAGCAGAGCTCGGGGCTAGAAAAATGGTCACCGGCTCTCAGCAGAGCACAGGGCCGAAAAGATGGCCGCGGACTCTCAGCAGAGCCCGGGGCGGGAAGAAGGCCACCGGCTCTCCCGGAGAGCGCGGGGCTGGGGAAGAAGGCTTACGGTCCGGGCAGGCACGGGGCGGCAGCGGCGGCAGTGGCGGGAGCAACGCCTGCAAGCAGAGCGCTGGTGTGGGACCTCACAGTCGAGCTGCTGGTGGGTCGGAGAGTCCGGGGCTCAAAAAGAGAGTAAAAATAAAAAGAGAAAACAGAAAAAAAAAAAAAGGAAAAAAATGGGGAGGAACCCAAGAGTTCTCCCGTTTCGGCACCAAATGATAAGTAAAATAAAAAATTAATGTGAGTAAAATAAAAAATAATGTGCGTACGGCGGAGTGTGAAAAACACGAGAGAGGTCCGGTACACGTGGCATGTAAATTTTAATGGCACGGCTCTCCCGGGGATCAGGGCGAGGCACCGTGGGGCCCGTGCGCCTGTCCAAAGCTTGAGGACGCGGGCTCTTCTTTTCAAGGTATGCATCTCGCGAGAGGAGGGTTTACTCGCGGGAACGCCCAATTCTCGCGGGGGTTTCAGCCCCTCCCTTGCCCTGCAGAGGTCATGTGACACAAAGTCACATGAGTGCAGGACCCAACTTATCACCTATCATAACGTAGGACAACATATATGATACCACTATACTCTGTACAAGCTTTCTATCTTTGGGATTGATCAGATTGTTTAGATCCTATGGGGTCTGTTAATTGCCTGCCTAATATATCACAAACAGCATTATAACTTCTCTGGTTCTTGGCTTCCATGGCGAAAAGAATTTCTCTCTTTTTTTCTTTTCTTTCTTTCTTTCTTTTCTTCTTTCTTTCTTTCTTTCTTTCTTTCTTTCTTTAATTTTTTCTTTCTTTCGGGTCTGGGGATGAAACCCAGGGGCATTCGACCTCTGAGCTATACCCCCTGCCCTATTTTTTATTCTTTATTTTGAAACCGGGTCTCACTGAGTTGCAGAGGCCTCACTAAGTAGCTGAGGCTGTCCACGAACCCGGATCCTCTGGTGTCAGCCTCCTAAATGCTGGGATTACAAGCATGCGCCACCACGCCTGGTGCAAAAAGAATTTCAACATGAGCCAGTCAGAGATAAAGGCAGAGGTTTTAATCTAAGCAGAGTAAGGATATGCATTCAGGGGAAACACGGGCCGTCTCAAGAGATCACAAGAGCGGCCATAGGGAGAAAGGCCAAGAGCTCAAAACTGTCCAAAGTGTCCACAAGATGCTCAGAATGGACCAGAATGACCCCCAAATGGCCCAAAGTGGCCCAGAGCTCCTCAGAGCTCTACTTTTTTTTTTTTGGTGGTACTAGGGGTGGAACCCAGAGGCTTTCTACCTCCGGGCTCTACTCCCAGACCTATTTTATATTTTATTTGGAAACAGAGTCTCACTAAGTTGCTGAGAGCCTCACTAAGTAGCTGAGGCTGGCTTCGAACCTGTGCGATCCTCCTGTCTCAGCCTCCCAAGCGCAGGGATTACAAGCGTGCGCCACCACGCCCTGCCAGAGCTCTACTTTCTTATAGAGCTTACTAGAGAGGAGGTGGCCAGGGGCACATGTTGATGGCAGGCTCTTTCTTTGAAGCTTTTTGGTCCACAAAAGATGATAGTTCCTCTGGGCCAGGAGCCTGAGACAGAAGTCAGGAAGCAGAAATAGGGCTGTGAGGTGTGAGGCTCTGTTAACAAAAAGTCTGACTTCTGAGGATCCTCCTGCAATGGAACGGAACTTTGACAAAGGATGAAGGTCTCAGGTTTTAATCACTTAGGAATTTCCTGAGCCATCCTTTATAAATTTAAAAATGTGGTCCTGTGCTGGGGCTGGGCGTGGTGACACAGGCTTATAATCCCCATGCTTGGGAGGCGGAGACAAGAGGATCACAGGTTGTAAACCAGCCTCTCTGGCTTAAGAGACCCTGTTTCCAAATGAAAATATAAAATAGGTCTGGTAGTGTAGCCCGGAGGTAGAAGAGTTTCCAGGAACTCCAGTATCACAAACAAACAAACAAACAAACAAACAAACAAACAAACAAATGTGGTCCTGCCTTATTAAGAATAACCAAAGCTGGGCGTGGTGGCACATGCTTGTAATCCCAGCATTTAGGAGACTGAGACCTGGAGGATCACGGTTTGCGGACAGCCTCAGCTACTTAGTGAGGCCCTCTGCAACTCAGTGAGACCCGGTTTCAAAGAATAAGAAATAGGGCAGGGGGTGTAGCTTGGAGGTAGAATGCCCCTGGGTTCCATCCCCAGACCCGCCCCCGCCAAAAATTATATATATATATATCTCTTTGGTAGTAAAAAAAAAAAAAAAAAAGAGCCAGGAGCTTCAAGGAAAGGGCTGCAGATTTCCAGGCACCGAGAGAGTAATCAGCAAGAGAAGAGAAGAAGCCCAAGAGCCCAGGGTCTTTTTACATTTCTAAGAGAAGGGGACGTCCTCAAAGGATGTGGGGGAATCCCAGACTCCAGATAAGCAACTTAGCACACTTTGGAGTATAACAAAAGGTGTAGGGGTCTGGGCTGGAGACACAGCAGGTCACCTAAAACGACCTGCCATGGAGATCTAGTCAGGTCAGAAGACTGGTTATGAAAACACGGTGTCCAGGAATCTTTGGTGACTGTTTCGGGTCATCCCACCATGTCACTCTGTGGCGTGGTACTTTACTCTAAGCTCGAGCTCTCCCTCTTCCTAATGGTGCCATAACAGTTACAACCTGCATTTCTATCTTTGTGATAATAAACTCATTTAATCTTCAGTAAGAGTCTGGACTAGTGTATATCCATCCTGAGTCTGGACAAGAACCCACGGTTTATGGGAACAGTTTTCAGGAACCTAACAGAGGTCCCTGGGGACAGTTCCCCCCAAACCATAACAGTTCAAATCCGTAACAGTTATGGGTATTGACAGCAAACCCACCTGCCTGTTAACTACTGGGCCGCTCTCCTGCCCCCTAGATGATGGCCCTCTCACCCACTGCTTCCTGGCTATGCCCTCCTTCCCTTGCTAGGAAGGGATCTTCTCTCCAAAGTCAGGGCTGTCCTACAGCTTTCTCAAGGTCCCTCAGCCTCCCTGCTGCTACCACTCCTTCCTCCTCCCAACCTGACCCGTGACTCGCACTCTCAGCACCCCTTGCAAAGCCACAGGTCTGGGACACCTTGACACCAGTGGTGGCTAAACGTCATGCTCCTGCTAAAGTTAACGCAAGGACCCTACCTCCCTCCCTTCCTGCCCTCAGTTCCCTATTTCTCTCACCCACTGCTGAGGACTCATTAGGGCCTGCTAATACCCATTAATTCAACCTGCCAGAGTGCTTTGATCGCAGGTTCACTTCCCTTTGGGGTGCTTGCTAACTTTCCCACTCCAACCTTGACATTAGTGGGGTCGCCTGCACATCTACAACACCCCCCTTCACCTGGCATTCAGATCCGACCCCTTTCTTGCTCCCGCCTTCCCTCTGGGCACTCAGTTTCAGAGCCTGGCCAGCTCGGCCAGCACACCCTCTTCCCCACGCCCCTGTGGCTCCTCCTCCTGCTCGTGTGGCCTGCGGCGCCCAGCCTCCTATGGCTCCTGCTGCCGAGTCTCACAGCCCCTGCTGCCCTGTCCCCACCACCGTCGCTTGTGTTCAGGATGCCCAAGCCCGTGCCGGTTATTTGGATAACTTTTTTATCTGGACCAGCAAAAGGCAGGAGTCTTTATCTGTACAGGTCTTTTCTACTCTGTCCCGGCCATTTCTTTATAAAATTTGCTCCTCCTTTCATGGTCTTCTCAATGCCAGACTCAGAGAATGAAAATCCTCTTCAGATTCCCATTCTGATCACTGTGACTCAGTGGAGAAGCTCCTACCCTACCTTACTGCCCCTCTCATTCCCATGCTAGCCTGTGCACCCATAGTAGTGCCTGCGCCTCCTACCTGCATCCGCCTGGCTCAGGGTCCAGGCTCTGAGCCTGCCTGCTTCCTTGCCCACACCTGGTGCTGAGCCTCAGCCTTGTCCCTGCACCACCCTCTCCTAAAGGAGCAGCAAAATGTCCTGGTGGCTAAAGCTCTGTGCATTCAGCCTGGCAGCCTGGGTATGCTCCCAGTTAGGGACTCATCACACCTAAAAGGGACACTGCACTTTAGTCACTGTGGTTCCTCAGCTAACCCTATATAGAAAGGCAGAAATTACCTGGCTCCTTCCCTCTTCCTGATCCTGGGTTTGACGAGTCCAGTCACCTTTTGCCTGTTCTCTGAGGGGTAAGTCTCGCTGCCTCTATTGGCTCAATGGGACTTGCAAGAGGGGCCCTTGGCCACAGCCTGCTCTTAGCTCAGTACTTTAACAACAAGCTCCATCATGCCTTAGAGTCCACAACTGCATCTCTTGCCTCCCTACAGTGACAGGTGACCTCAGTGGCCCAGGTCACCTTACAAAATAGGTGGGCTATGGACTTTCTGACAGCAAAAGGGGGGCACCTGCCTGGTTTTTTTGTTTGTTTGTTTGTTTGTTTGGTGGCACTGAGGGTAGAACCCAGGGGCTTTCTACCCCCAGGCTACACTCCCAGACCTATTTTATATTTTATTTGGAAACAGGGTCTCACTAAGTTGCTGAGAGCCTCATCAAGTAGCTGAGGCTGGCGTTGAACCTGTGCGATCCTCCTGTCTCAACCTCCCAAGCACGGGGATTACAAGTGTGCGCCACCACGCCCGGCAACCTGCCTGTTTTTGAAGGAAGAATGTTACTAGTACATTAATAAATCTGGTCTGGTGGAACAAAACATACACACCCTAACCAAGCTGGGCAAGGCGCTGCAAGCAAGACACACGCGAGCCGAATCTTTCCTTGGCTGGTTTCAAACTCCCTGGCCCCCTGGATCCTACCCTGCCGGAGCCAGCCGGCAAAAGTACGGGTTCCAAAGAGAGGAGAGAGGATCAAAGAACTCAAGCATGGGAGGGCACCAGTCTCTACTGGGCAGATCTTGGGTTTTTTCTCTTGTGGTTATATATAGAGTTTCAAGCTTTGGGTTACACAGGAATGCAAGAAAGACAAGTCCAAAGTACATACCCTTGTGGGCAAGCCAAACAATACCCGGGTATAACACAAACCAGCCTTATCTCACAGACAGAACAATAGCATCAATCTTCTGAGAGAACCTTAATTGCATGGCAACATACCTTGTTGACTCTGGGCCAAGGACAGTCAGAAGTACTCTTTTAGTAAAGATAAGGGGAAGACCTTAATGGTTCCCCACACTACCCATTAGGGCCAGTGATTTTAATCTCTTTTTTCTTTTAGCCCCTTGCCTCATTTGCTCCTGTGTCTTGGAAATATCTTGGGTGAACGTTAACCAATTCCTGCTATAGTCATACACCCACCTGCCTATGGACCCTGGCCACCTCATTCCAGCCTATAGTCCCCTACTTTGCCCCTCAGTCTGCAGGAAGCAGCTTGTGAGATTCCGGTGCCCCTATCATCAAAAGGCTGGGATGTTAGGTTGAAACAGGGATACTGGCAGCCCCCACCCCTAAAAGTTCCAGTCGGCTGGTGCGTGCAATCACAGATGCAAGTGTCACCCACCCAGCTCCAGGAACTCAGCCTGTTCCAAGATCCTGACACAATAATGGCCTAACTGCCATAAACAGGCCCCAGCTCTCCACCCTCCCCCACCCTCAAAAAACGGCCTATAAATGTTTCAACCCACGACCCTAGATGCTCGCTTCACTGGCCCCACCTTTGGACCAGGGAACCTCGCCCAGCAGTGCAGAACACAGCGCTTCTTGCTTTCCCTGCCTGCTCACCTCATTCCGAGTCGCGACTTTACAGTGAGGGCACGTAGATTGTCTGTGGCTGCTGAGGAGTGATGCACAGCAGCTTCCTTTCTCCTGCTTTCCAGTGCTGGAGCGACAGGATGCCCAGGGAGCATGAGCCCTTGCCTTTTAAGGTTCTGAACGGTTGGAAATCTGCACACAGTACGGCTCTGTGGCTCCCTTTGCTCTGTCGTTACTGGATCCTTCTTTAGGCAACGCCCTTCCTGCTAGTGACTAGAAGACTATTGCCAGAGCTTGTTGATCTGGGGACACTACTTGCTATGGAAGTCAGAATATGCAGAGAGGGCTGCTGAACAGGCGAAGAGGAATGGACATGTTAGCCTTCATTCTTTCAGCCTCCCAGTTGATGCTGACAGGTTAATGGAAGAAGGAGCTCTTGGTCTCATGTGACAACAATAGAGGTTTATCAACAAACTTATACTTTGGCTGCACAAGCATGGCAGAGGCTGCCTGCATCTGGGCTAAAACTCAAGAATTAAGTAAGATTTCTCAAGGACTTGATGAGCCCTATCAGAATTTTGCCAATTGCTTGCCTCAAGCTGTAAGAAGGCTGGTGGTAGATGAAGAATCTGGGACCTTATTAGTAAGACGATCGGCCTATGAAAATGCGAATTCTGCCTCTCAGGCTGTAATTTGACCTTATCAGGAAAAGGACACACTCTCTAATTATGTAAGACTTTGTGCCCACGTCGGCGCTTCACATATCCAAGGTGTACCAGTCTTGGGAATGGCCTAGGGAGAGTTGAGAAAGCTCTGATTATTAATAAATATATTGATTATCTGCTCTGCTTCATCATATAGGGTGTTTTTATATTTGGCTGAATTCGTTCGAACCACCCCCTCATGGTATAGCATGGGGCTGTGACTGTCTTCTGTATTTCTATCTTTTTAATAAACTCCTTTAAATCTTAGCCAGAGTCTGGGCTATTGTATATTTATTCTTATCTCGGGACAAGAACCCGCTGTTTGAGGGGAATTGTGTCCGGGAGCCGAACGGGTTCCTGGGAACAGTTTCCCCAAACAGTAACCCTCACCCCACACTGTAGCACAAGGTCTGTTCCTCGCCACAGCATAGCAAGGGAAATTACCAGGTCAAGGTGTTAGAAATACCTTTTCATGGCTATTAAAACACATGGTTGAAAATTGCTTGGCAAGACAATTTTACTTTTTTGCAAAAATGGGTGCTCCAAGGTATGCGAGAGGGCACACCTCACCAAGAACCAGATTGGTGGGCATGCTAGCTTCACACTCTTCCAGGTCAGTACAGTTTAAGATGAGGAGAGGGTCAGCACCTACAGTCTCTTAAGAGATGCTAATTTTGCAAAGGAATTTAAGTCCCTACCAGATTACAAAATGGTGGTTGTTTGAACTTTAAACCACTCATTTGAGAGAAAAGGTACAACTATATTTGAACAAAGGGAAAGGGCCTTCCCAAGGGGCTCTAGCCATGGAAACGGCTCCTTTATTTATTTATTTAGTTAGTTAGTTAGTTTTTGCGGGTCTGGGGATGGAAGCCAGGGGCATTGGACCTCCAAGCTACACCCCCTGCCCTATTATTTTTATTCTTTATTTTGAAACAGGGTATCACTAAGTCACAGAGGGCCTCACTAAGTAGTTGAGGCTGTCTGCGAACTGCGATCCTCCGGTTTCAGCCCCCCAAATGCTGGGATTACAAGCATGTGTCACCATGCCTGGTGAAACGGCTGTTTTAGATGTGGTCAGCCTGGGCATTTTGCCTGACAGTGCTCCCTTCCTGACTCACAACAGAATTTCAATCAGGTCTTGCCTTCCCCTACCCCCATGCCTACTTCCCTTCCACCAGGAGTTTGCCCTTTGGTGCAAGTGAGGACATCATTGGGCTAATGAGTACTGATCTAAAACTACCATTGCTGGTCACCCAGTGCCAGGAAATGAGAGGGGGGGCCAGCCCTGGCCCCACCAAACAGTATGGGCCCTATTAGTATACCCACATCAGGTACTTTCCAGTCCATCCCAGGGGTATCATCCCTCCCAGCGCAACACCAGGCAGTGTAGGACTGGACCTAGGCTGCTGCCACTTGGAACAGTGGAGTTACTTCTCGGGCAGAGCAGCTGTTGTGGGCAACACGATAACTTCTATGGGCTCTTGGCTTCTGTGGTGAAAAGAGTTTAAACACACACCAGTCAGAGAGAAAGGCAGAGGCTTTAATTCAAGTAAAGTAAGGATATAGGAACGAGGAAACGCTAGCTATCTCTAAAGCATGGCAGCAGCCCAGGCAGACAGGCAAGAGCTGTAGAAGCGGAGCGAAAATGGCTCCAAATCGCTCAGAATGGCAGAATGACTCCAAAATATAGCAAAGAGCTCCTTAGAGCTCTACGTTTATAGAGCTTACCAGAGAGGGGCGGCCAGGTCACATGGCATAGCGGTCTGTTCCTTGAAACTTTCTAGTTCACAAAAGTTGAGAATTCCTTTGTGCCAGGACTCCTGGAGAGCAGAGACAGGGAGATAGGGAGTCAGGGTGCTGGGCTCTTTTAACAAAAAGTGTGACTTTTTTGAGGATATTCCTGGTAGCGAGCAGAACTTTGAAAAAAGGTGAAGCCCAGGTTTAATTGCTTCAGGAATTTCCTGAGCCAGCCCATATCATTTTTTAAACAATTTTTTTTATTGAACATAAGTAGTATACATTTACACTATATTTGGTGCCCTCTCCCCCCCCTGCCCCCGTTTTCTCCCCCCCCACCACCAATGGTTGTCCAGGTTAACCATGTCTTATTCATAATTTTACACATGTTCAGGTGTAGACCCTCATTAATCAAGATCGGCCTTTCTCCTCTCCTATCTTTCCATTAAAACTTAGCTAGTATTTCCCCTCTAATATCTGGGGTCCTACTGGTATCCTTTGTGTTTTCTAGTTTGCAGTCCATATCATTTAAAAGTATGGAGCCAGGTGTGGTGGCGCATGCTTGTAGTCAGCATTTGGGAGGCTGAGACAGGAGGATCACGGTTCGTGATCAGCTTCAGTTACTTAGTGAGGACCTCCGCAATTTACTGAGACTCTTTCAAAGTAAAAAAAATAGGGCTGGGGGCGTGGGTTTCATCCCCAGTAACACACACACACACACACAAAAAAAAAAAAAAAAAAAAAAAACCAAGCTCTGTTACACTGAAAATTTCAGACCTTAAAACCATATCTTCCTTCCCTTCCCAATGTGTCTCCTTTCTACCTAAAATTTTATTTTTTCTACTTTATCTCATCACAGCCTTGCTATGAAAGGGTTAAATTTGTGGTCTGGAGTCATAAATTCTGACTATCTGGGGAATTGAAGGCAATGGACCAAACCAATCAAACTATCATTACCCTTAGTCCCCCCAAAACAATCAACTATCATTACCCTTAGTCCCCCCAAAACAATCAAACTATCATTACCCTTAGTCCCCCCAAAACAATCAAACTATCATTACCCTTAGTCTCCCCAAAACAATCAAACTATCATTACCCTTAGTCCCCCAAACTAACCAAACTATTATTACCTTTAGCCCCCCCCCCAAACAAATTGTCCAGATCCTTTTGTTTCTGCACACAGAAATAGGGCTGTGCTGCAATCCCAGCTTCGAGGCAGTCTAGGCTTTTGTCTCTCCCACTGAGAACACTGGAAGAAGCAGATAGGAGCTGGTCATCTGGAGTTAGAGTTGGTTATACCTGGCAGAGGGTTCGAGGGCCTGTCAGACGCCGGAGCTGATGTGTTCGTTATCTCCCAACTTCATTGGCCTGCGTCATGGACCACCCAACAGGCCACTTCTGAGTTGCAGAGCATAGGCCCAGCCACTTTCCCCTTACAGAGTGCTGGATGGTTAACTTAACAGATGCTGCAGGCAGCCAGGGAACTTCACACTGTATGTACTCCTCCGTCTTCCTGTAAATCTATGGGGCAGGGATACACTAACAGAGATGGGAGTCATGCTCCTGAGTCCAAACGCTTTGGTGTCCCAAGGGTTTCATTCTTTAAAGGGCTTAGGTGAACGTAACAAGGCAGGTGTTCCCTTCAACCCGGGGTCAAACTTGCTAAGAGTGGAATTGGACACCATCAAGCTTTTCCCTAAGGGCCCTGCTGTTCCCGCCATCCACTGCGGATTCAATTACCTGGTTATCTGATGACCCAGGATGGGTGGATCCATGGCCCCTGATTTGGGAAAAGCTTTCAGGTGCACATCAGCTTGTACAGAAACAGCTTCAGCTAGGACATATTCAGGAATCTAATAGCCTGTGGAATACCCCTATTTTAGTTATTTAAAAAAAATTAGGTATATGGAGAACACAGCAGGACCTCCGAGCCATTAATAAGACCATGCAGCTTATGGGGGCCCTGCAGCCCTGCCTTCCCTCTCCCACTGCAATTCCTTTGGACTTCAACCTTATTTAATTGATTTAAAAATTTTTTTAACCATTCCTTTTGCACCTCAAGATTGTCCTAGATTTTCCTTTATTATCTCTTCTATAAATTTCCAAAAACCCATGGAAAGATATAAGTGGATAGTCTTTCTCAAGGGATGACTAACAGTCCTACCCTTTGTCAAAAATCTGTGGCTCAAGCCATCAAATCTACCTGCAGGGGCAAGGGATTGTGGAGTGTGCCCGTCTCTCCATCAAGTTACAAGTGGAAAAAATAAAGAAGGGTGAGCAGTACCCTACTCTCCATACAACCCTTTAGACCATGCCCTTTTTACCTTAAAATTTTCAAGTGTTGTTCTGTGGCAGAGTGGCTGTGGGGCCGGCAGCAACAGAGTCAGCCAGAGGTTTTGTGGAAAGATCCTTTAACAGGCCAGTGGCATGGTCCAGATCTGGTACTCACTTGGGGACAGAGCATTTTTGTGTTTCCCCACGTTGGCTCTCTGGGTGACAGGTGTGACATTGTGAGTAGAGGCGGGTGCAGCTGATTCTTCCCTCAAGAGGCCCAAGATCATGTCTCCTGTGTCAATGCCATGGAGACCCCAGTCCACCCAAAGGCATCCCTCCCAACCTGGGCCAAGGGAAGAAGCTGACCAATGAAGCTCACACCCCCTGCTGCTCATGCCTTTGTTTTATGGACACTATTTTATAACATTTGCCTGTATCTTTGTTATTCTGCCTGTATTCAGGACCAGATCTAGTCAATTGCAATGAACCCAAGCTCTTGTTTATAAATTGAAGTGAAAAAATAAAGGGGGACTTGTTGGGAGCCAGAGGCTACTGGCATGGGACGAAGGTACATAGCCCTGAGGCCTAAGCTTAAGGAACCTTTCCTTGAAAGCCCAGCTGGGACATGGACCCAGAACAAAACCAGTGTCTATGCACACTAACTTTCCAGATATTCTTTGCCGATACAGTACCCGTGATTGTTTTCTGTGGTTGTGTAAATTCTGTGGAGGGGTTAATTCACGGCCAGGTGGGGCGAGCTGTGTGCAACTCTGCCTATGAAATTTCCAGCTGAAACTTCCTCCTAGTACTGTATAAAACTGTGAAGTATGAAGGTCAATCTGCTCTCTGAGGCCAGCAGCCCTTGAGAATCCTCTTGATCTGCTTTTCTATGTGAAGTCTTTTCTTTCCCACCCCCACCTCCTGTCAGGTGATCCTCCCAGAGTTGCCCTGGACGTGACACACCAGGTTTCTGAGATTCTTGCTGAATCGCTGAGGCTGGCCTTGAACCTGACATCATCCTGTCCTCCCTAGTACTGGGATGACAGACATGCGCCACCACGCCCAGTTGTATGTTGACTTCTGTGAATCATTCTGGCCTGTTTTTTGCATTATTCTCTGAGACATTCACTTATGCAATAAGCTATTGCTCCCAGGCAGAGGCTTGAGAGGAGAGGTGGGGCAGAGGTCCTGGGAACAGGAAGAGTTAAAGCCGCCGCCACCTGCACCCCTTTCTGTGAGGCCTGGGGAGGTGGGCAGGAAGTTGAGAGACTGTACGCACCAGGGCACCAGGGCCCTGACCAGCCACAGATAACCATTCACAGTGGAGTTTGAAACTGCAAAAATCATTGGACCCCAAATCCAATTCTGACCAATCCTAAAAGAACAGATAGAAAACCTCAAAAAGGCTTAAAAGCCCCTTCCCCAAGAGCTTTAAGGCCACTCTCTTTCCAGAACACTCCCCTTTGGGGGGGCTACTTTGTCTTCTGTCTTTCCCTAACTTAAAATAAACTTTCACATTTCTATGTCCTTCGCTAGTCCTTGGACTTCATATGTCAAGATCCACTGGACAAGAACCCTAATAAGAGGAAACAACCCATTTCAATAGGACCCTGCCACTGCTCAGCTGGCAGGGCTCAGGGTTCAGAGCACGCTTCCCCCAAATACGACTGTAGAAGGTTGAAAGACGCCACCCCCAAATACTGTTCTTTGGTATACTTTGAGCTGCTAGTTCTCGGAGTTACAGGAGCAGCTCTGGAACACTGTTCTGTGAAAGACTCTTAACATGGATAAAGGAAATTCATCCTGGCAAAGTACCTGTCTATCAGGAAGAGGACTGCTCCCCACAGCTCTGAGACACTTTGCATAACAAGACAACTTTACTCACCCTAGCACAGGCTTCCTCTCCCAGGTTGCAGCCTGCCCCAAGCCCCTCCTCCATTCAGCATGCTCCATAAGCACCAACCACCTTGCCCTCCTCCAGATCTCATATTTTGTGTGCACAGAATCCTGTATGGCTTCTTTCCCGTTAATTTGTTTCATGTCAATTTAAACTGTGGCCCAACTGAAGTGCCTAGAAGGGTGGAGCAAAGCCACTGCACTCTCCATTAAGAGCCAAGGAGTTTGGGTCTCCGGACTCGAGGCATTGCTCCCTAGTGGGGCCTGGGAGGCCACTCCTGTGCGCCCATAATGATCAACTCCAACAGGAAGTTCCCCTGAGCCACACACTGCTGCAGTCTCCCCTCCGGCCATCTTCTCACAGGCGCCGCTCATCCTGCTGATGTAGGCTACAAGAAATAAATAGGTAGGAAGGAGACAGAAAGAAACAAAAAAGAAAAGTAAAATACAACTGTAATACAAGAACCTGGTGCTAGAGTGCCTCAACCTTTACTCCCCAAATCAGTTCTCTTTCCCAGGCCCATCTCTCCCAAGTTTCTTGGAAATCTCTAGATTCTAAAGTTAACTGGAAAGACGAGTGTGGTGGCACACAATTGTAATCCCAGCATTCGGGAGGCTGAGACAGGAGGATCGCAGGTTCTTGGCCAGCCTCAGCTACTTAGTGAGGCCCTCTGCAATTTAGTGAGACCCTGTTTTAAAATAAAGAACAAAAAACAGGGCAGGGGGTGTAGCTCAGAGGCCAAATGCCCCTGGGTTCCATCCCCAAACCCGCAAAAAAAAAAAAAAAAAAAAAAAAAAATTATAATAAAGTTAACTGGAAGAGCCGGGCGTGGTGGTGCATGCTTGTTAATCCCCGCGCTTGGGAGGCTGAGATGGAAGGATCGCACAGGTTCCAAGCCAGCCTCAGCTGGTTTAAGAGACCTTATTTCCAAATAAAATATAAAATAGGTCTGGGAGTGTAGCCCGGAGATAAAGGGCCCCTGTGTTCCATCCCCAGTACCACCAAAAACAAAACAAAACAAAACAAAAGTTAACTGGAAGAAACTATAATTGCCCTGTGCATTGTTAACAAGACAGATACGATATCTTGAAAAACATATAACTTAGGATACTCTGCAGCTTATTTGTTCATCAGACAATAAAGATCTCAGTCAGCCTGAGGACTCTACAGATGACCAGACCACCAGCAATGGCCTCGGGACCACCGGGCTGAAATCATCCTCCCTGGGGCTGACCAGACCACCAGACCACCAGACCGCCAGCAGCGGCCTCGGGACTGAGGTCATCTTCGCCCAGCTCCTCTGGCCCACTCCTCATGGAAGTCCCCTGAAGAACAGAGCCCTGCACGCTCCCCAAATGTCTCTCCCTCGTAAGACGGCTGCATTCTCCTTTGAATGTGTATTTTCTACTTTCCTAAATAAATCTCTGTCTCTGTCTCTGTCTGGCATGTGCTGAAGTTCTTTTCTGTCATGTTAGCCAAGGACTCCACCCATCCTGAGTTCTAAGCTGAGGAATGGACCCATCACCCGAACACTAGCACTGACCTTGAGAGACTCCTTATTGTTCACCAGATTAAGAAAGATGCTGATGCCTCGTATTTAAGTCCTCTCTCTACTGCGACCGATGCACCTGGATAGCTTCATTCTTCTCTTCCTGTAGGTCACCTTTGCCACTCAAACCTGAACTTCTTACCATTCTTTAAGTATGTATATACCTCAGAGCCACCAAATTCTCTCTACAGATCCTGCCCCATTCTTTTCTGCCTCGTCTCTTTCTGCCCTAATCGGGTCCATATTTCAAAGCCAGTCATAGTCAGGTGCAGTGTTGCATGCCTGTAATCCCAGTACTTGGGAGGGGGAGACAAGAGGATTGTGAGGTCAAGGCCAGTCGTGGCAACTTAGCAAGATCCTATCTCAAAAATAAATAATAAATAAATAAATAAATAAATAAATAAATAAATAAAGGGCTGGGGGCATAGCTCAGAGGTAGAGCACCCCTGAGTTCAATCTCCATTCACCCAGGAGCTGTCACCTCCTCCAACAAAATCTCTCCTAACCTCTTTATCTGTAAAATCCAGTATATGTTGGGAGTTCAATAAGTTTTTGTTGCATCCATGAATGAATAAACCCAACAATACATTCTCCCCATTCTTTGCAATAACCTGTGTTTTTAATAGACTGTTTTTGAATAACTATTTTGAATAGAATATTTAAAATAACTATTTTGTTATTTAATAGACTATTTTTGCTGCAGCTAGGGAAGAGCTACCCCATGGGGCTACAAAAAGTCCCTTGGAGCAGCTTTTTTATTCTTTTGCATGTCTATGGGGTTACTGGAGAGTGAGCCCAAAGGAATCCTATCTCTAAGCTACACTATCAACCCTATTTTACTTTTATTTTGAAACAAGGTCTCACTAAGTTGGAGAGGGCCTTGCTAACTTGCAGAGGCTGGCCTTGAACCTATAATCCCCCTGTCTCAGCCTCCCAAGTAATGGGATTATAGGTGTGTGTCACCACACTGGGATCCTTGGGGCAGTTTTAAGTTTACAGAAAAACATCTCGCATCTGGTGTCTATAGGAGCTAGGGGCAGTAGACCATCCACATCACTAGGAGACTTGCTTTTACCACTCAACACCTGCCAGAGATTTCTCTATATCCCTCACATTGCGAACTTCATTCATTCATTCAAATTTATTCAACAAATATTAAGCATGGGCTCCATGCAGGTATCGTGAGAGGTTCTTGGGACATACAAGACAAGATGGACAAAGTCCTTTTCCTTGAGCATTTGATGTTCTAGTGGAAGGGGACAGACACTAAACATAGCAAAGGAGGAGTCTTTAGTCTGTTAGCATGTATGCTCTGCAGGGAGAGAAGGACCTGGAACTGGGAAGGCCTCCATGGGGTGGTGTTGGGGTTGAGGCAGTGAGTCCAGTCACTGCGTAGGGACTCGAGGCCTAGGCGCGGGAGACCAGCTCCGATGCTTGCTGGGGTGGATAGGGGGACTTTCCTGAAGGCCAAAGGTGTTGGGAGATCCAGATGTGCCTGGATGAATTTAACACACTCCCACTGCTGGATACTTATCATTTGCAAATGAGAAGGGTACTGCAATAAAGGTTCTGGCGATGGCATTTTGCCTATTCACAGAATATTTATAGATTCAGGCCTTAGAAGTGAATTGGAGTGAGGTTACCTGGTTGTGCTACAGAGGAGCTGATTCAGTAACAGGTGCCCTGCCACACCTGGCACTCGAACCTGTAGACACTTCTGGCAGGCCCCACCTGCCAGAATCTGGAGAGATCAGGTCATCTGGTCATCTGAATAGCACTGCCAGCCCCAGACACACAGGAAGTTTCCCGTAGCTGGTTGAGACTGAGGGCAAGGCTGCAGTTATGGAAAGCAGCCACCAGGAGGCACAGGGAGCCCCAAATTCTGTCCAAGCATACAGCACTGGCCACCGTGCTGGCTGTCTCGTCCTTTGAGGGGAAAGCTTCTACCCACCTTGTTAGGGTGTCGATTATGGTAAAAAGATATTTTAGTTTTTTGTGAGAGGGCATATGAGTAAAACCGATTTGCCAGTCCTGTCCTGGCAAATGTCCTCTCATTTGGTGGGTAGGAAAAGAGGGGCATAGGCCTCCTTGGGGAGAATCAGCGGCACAAGTAGAACAGGAGGCACTGACTTTACTAATCAGCTGTTGCAGGAGGGGAGAATAAAACAAGGGGTTTAGGAAGTGTTTAAGTGCTGTGGGCCCATCATGTAGGGAATTATGTATTAGGTTAATGACCACTTCCGACTGAACAATTTGAGCAAGGTCTGGGAGGGAGAAAGGGACACGGACACAGACCACGCCCTCCATATCAGCCACCTCGCGGAGCGGGGCCAAGGGAGAAAGGGGGTCCTGGGAGTGGGTGTGGTGACTTATGGGGAAGGTGAGGGGAGGTAAGGGTTGTCCCCTTAAGGGAGGACGGCTGTGGGGGGAAGGAGCGGGTTAGGGTGAGAGGCCGTCTTAGGGTAGGGTGGTGGTCAGCGTGGTGAGGACGGATCCGTGGTGGAATCAAAAGATGGTGCCTGTAACTCAGCAAAGTCACAAGATGGCGGCTGTGACTCAGCAGAATTAGAAAATGGAGGCCAATGGGGGAGAGGTCAGAGTTTGGGAGGTGTCCCTAGACAGTAGGACTTGGGCGGTGGGACAGTGGGAACAAAAGAAGGGACAGGAGCGCAGGAAAAAGGCATGGGCATAAAGGACTTCCAACCACTTACCAGACTGCTTATAAGAGTTGCTGAGATCGGTCAGGATGTTAAAATCCAGAGTTCCGTTTTCGGGTCAACGAGACCCATTATCCAATGCATACTGAGACCATGCTGTGTTACAATAGAAACGGAGGTGCTCAGGGCACAAATTCTCTGATAGCCCCAGGGTTTGGAGATTAGCAAGGAGATAACCCAGTAGGGACTGGGGATCTATCTGGAATTTTGGTTTCCCGTGTCTGGTCTTCGGGTGAGAATGAAGAACAGGAGACAGGTGTTCCCGTTATCCTGATCAACGTCTGGGAATGGGGCCAAGAGGATGGGAGGGACGTCTCCACTCCCTTCTAAAGGCCGGAAGAGGACAACCTGGTTGTCCAGGGACAACTCTGATGCGACTGTGTGTTTGGACAAAGAAGCCGGAGGTGATGACCCGCTGACCAGAGGAAGGGAAGGGAACTCACCCTGTCCGAGAGCAGTTGCTCTAATTAAGGGTCAGAGAGTCCAGGTTCCTGGGAGTAAAGAGGAGGGCTCCCCTCAGGGGCCCTGTGGAAACACTGGGGAGTTGTGGGGGCTCAGGGAGGGGTTAAAAAAAACAACAACCTCCCGGTTTCTGCATCAGATGCAACACTGAAATTGAGTTGGGGGCTGAAAAGGAAGCAAAATATGGCAAAAGAGTGTGATAACAGGCCCCTTTTATTAAAGGTCTGTCTCTCCTGGTCGGGGTCTGCAGAATGATGTTGGGGGTGGGCTATCGGTCAGCAGAGTCACGTTGCAGAGAGAAAGTGAGGGTATGTATGAGCCGGGGTCTTGGGGTGGGGCTAACAAGGAGGGAGAATGCCGGTCTTCTCGAGACTGTCTGTCCCTCAACATTTGGTCCTCTGACAATATCTGGAGTCTGCCCCATCTCTGCTCCTGGCTTCTGGGACTGAGGGGAGGGGAAGGGACCCAACCTATCAGGGAAGAGGGTAAAAGTACATATGGGAGAAAAGGCTCAGAGGGCCAGAGGGAGCCTTCAGATGAATTAAGGATCAGTTTGCTCCCCATAAGGGCCAGAATCACGACAAGGCCCCCATCAAAGCCAGCCTGGCCTCATACCCAGAAATTGAGAGCAAGAGCCCAGAACAGAGTGGGAAAAGAAACTGCAGGGTAAATATATATTCTGTATGATTTCATTTGTGTAAAAAAGAAAAACTCCTACAAGTAAATTCTACAAATTCTTTAGGGCTGTGTGTGTGTGTGTGTGTGTGTGTCATATGTAAATCCAGAGGAAAAAATCTGGGAGTATTGGTAACAGTGATTATCTTTGAAATTGTGTGTGAAAGAGGAGCTGGGACAAGAAGAGGGGGTGGAGAGTAATAAAAGATTTCATCCTTTTAAAACAAAATTTTTTGGAGCAGTGGGAATTGAATTCAGGATCTCACATATGTTAGGCAAGTACTTTACCCCTGAATGATATCCCCAGCACAGACTTTAGCTTTGACTGAAATGTTTAATTATTTAGGAATCTATAACCGTATTAACCTCAACTTAAAATTATTTTAAAAAGGAAAAAGGAAGAAAAGAAACAAAAGAAATACTGAATGCTACCTTGTATTGCATCCATAAAGGTCCTACATGGAGGTCCAGGGAGGTGACAAGCCCCTTTCTCTTGCTTCAGGGCAAGTGGATGCTTGCAGCGTATCCTCGGCCACCTGCCCAGGTGGGGATCCAGGAGTGACGTCAGTGCGTATTCTGGCCAGGGCACCCCACCACCCCTGGCTGGGGCAAAGCCACTCACACTCAGCTGAGTGGGGCTGGCAGGGGCTCGGGGGATCTGGATGGAGGCAGATCTTTTTAAAGATTGGGAGAATATGGTTGTGGGGAAACTGTTCCCCGGGGACCCCTGCTAGGGTCCCAGACACACTTTCCCTCAACCCACAACAAAACCCAAAATGACCCAAACCAGAAAAACCCCCACGGATTCTTGTTCTAAGCTAAGAATAAATATGCATAGCTTGGACAGTTGCTGAAGATTTAAAGAAGTTTATTAAAAAGATAGAAATACAGGAGATAGTCACAGCCCTGTGCCTGAGTGGCACAAGGGGGCAATTCAAATGAATATACCAAAGAACTCCAGTTTACTGAGTGTTTTTATCCAGACCAATTCTGCGGCAGGTCCTTTGATCTGTAGATATGTTGCCCTATCTCTAGCCCAGTTTTTCTGCTATCTTTAGCCGGATTTGGGGCGGCCCTGTCTCCCTGACACAGACCTCTCCACCTTTTGTTTTACCCCCAAGATGTGTTAAATTGTTTCTCCAGGATCTGGGATTTCCTCAGATTTCCCTTAGACCATCCGTCTTTCCTTAAAAATGTAAAGAAACCTCTTCCCTGGCTCCGGCTTTCTTCCTTCTCTTTAGAAATGTAAATTACAAGTCCCTCCTTTCTGCCAGCCCTGGATTTCTTAGTATAAACGATATATTTTCAAAATTGGAAATCTTTCCCAATACTGATACATTAATACATTTTAAAACCTCTTCCCAATACTAGTACACATCTCACAACCTATGATGGTGCGGGAGCCCTGGGAAGTGAGGAGGAGGAGCAGCGGTGGTGGTGCTGGGGTGGGGCCAAGCCTCAAACGTTGGCGGACCCACATCCTTATGGGGAAAGGGAGTGAAGTGTGGGGTCTGCCTCTGATCCGCCTTCAGGGATCTTCCAAGGCCCAGAACCTGAAGACTTGTAGTTCAACAATTTGCCACAAGAGGGCACTGCCCGAAGGCTTGAAAAAGAAAAACCCCACTGAGCAGGGCAGGAGGAGCCCAGTCTGGCATTCTCTTTCTCGCCCCCCCACTTTGTTTTCTTTCAATGATTATTTGTTGAAATCAACTATATTCTATCCACTGGGAATATGGAGGGGTCCCCAAACGAAGCTGCAGATATTCCCTGTGGACTCTACTTGTGATCCCACAAAATGCCTCCACCCCTCCCCACCAGCAACACCCAAGCTGGCTCGCTTTAGTTCTGCGCAGACTACTGCAGCGGTCTCTTCATTCGCGCTGCTTCTCTCCATCCCCCTTTTGCCCTTTTCAGCCCAAGACATGCAGGCAGCCCCTCCTTTCTCTGCGCAGACCCCTCCCCTTGCTCAGTCCCGGCTCACCCACCCCAGGACACCTGGCTGCTTCTTTCCCTTCCCAAGGCTGCACAGGGGCCTCCTTGTTCCCTCCCCCGGCGAGCTCTTCCCTTGCCTCAGGACCTGGGGCTCCGTCCAGCTGGGCTCTTTCCCAGGTAGCCACAGGTGTCTGCACAGTCTTCACCTTACGCCCCAACCCTGTCTGCTCCTGTGGACAGACACCCTGGGGGTGCCTGTGTTCCTTGTTCACCAGCCAACCTTGCTTGGGTCCTGTCTCCTCATCAGTGTGGCTCAACCAAGGTTAGGGATGTGCCCGTGCTGTCCACAGCGAAGGCTTGGCACCTAGTTCATGCCTGGCACACAGAAGGGTTTCATTTAATACTTGCTGACCTGATGGGTGACAGCAAGGAGGGCAGCAGATTGGATGGTGGGGGGACGAGAGGGATGCATCGAGTGACTGCGGCTTGGACTAGTTTGGGTCTGAGAGCCTCTTCCTCCTCCACCCCTGAGCCAGGGGCCTGGGCAGCTCTGATGCAGGGACACAGCTCAGGAAGGGGAAAGCCCCATCTTCTGGGACTGAGTGTCACATGCATCAGAGACCTCAGGCCTCTGGGTCCTGTCCTGCCCTCTGCTCATGGCCCTGACTGCTACTGTTTCTGGGTCCTGGGCTTGTCACTACATCAGACACTGGCAGAGTGGCCTCACCTCCAGGGGATCGGGGACAGCTAGGCTGTTGGCCTCCTGCCTGACCCCGACCTGAGAGCAGATGCACTGCAGCAGCAGGCAGTCCACGCCAGGCCTCAGAGTGGCTCAGCACCAGGTGCCAGGGCTGGGGCAGAGAACCAGGGAGTCTCAGGAAGGGCCTTGGTCAGGGGCAGGGGGTACACAGCGCCAACACACCTCTCACAGACAGGGGTGCTCTTCTTAGCCCAGAAAGTTCTTCTACCATGTGCAGTCCTCTACTTTTGTTCCACGGTCATGATTTTGGCTACACGTACCCAGGGCTGGCCATAATGATTGTCTCTGTAATATTTTCCTTATTAATTTTTGGAGGGTATTAAGGATTGAACCCAGGGGCATTCTATCTCCAAGATATACCCCAGCACATTTTACTTTTATTTTGAAACAGGGTCTTGCTGAGTTGCTGAGGCTGTCCTCAAACCTGCAATCCTCCTGTCTCAGTTTCCCAAGTACTGGGATTTCAGGTATATGCCACCATGCCCAGCGAATATTTTCTTTAAATCAACTTGCTTAGATTGAATAAGAATACTTTCAGACACAAAGAAAAATAGAGAATAACACTGTGAACTACACGCGGGGTGCCCAGGTTTGGGGTCAGCATTTTGCTACGTTTGCTTTATGTATTGCTCCATTTTCATCTGCAAATACTTTAGTCTTCATCTCTAAAAAATGCCATTTCCCTGAATAACGCCGGGCCATTATTCACCCCAACACTAACATTCTCTGGTACCTACTACTGAGTCCTCAGCTGATCGGCCAGCTGCCCTTAGGGTGTGTCTTTTGGTTGACTTTGGATTTTTCCTAACAGCAACTTGACATACTAAATAAATTAGAGACAAGTGTCTTCCATCCTAAGCAGAAGGTATCCCAGGAAGGGGACAGATGTTTTAGCCTGACACAGTAGTGGGCCCAGAGCTGCGGTGGGCCCTGCTCCCCACTGTAAAGGATGTGGGTGGGCGCTCAGTGTGGGGCAGGCCTGTTGCAGAGGAGCTGTTGTGGAGAGGGCTTGGAAAGGAGGCAGGAGGTGACCCCTTCCCTAGGCGAGGCAGGTGACTGAGGCCTCCCCAAGGCCCAGAGCTCCTGGGAGCCTGCTTATGCCCTGGAAGGAGCACTAGACAGGAGGCCAGAGGGTGTGCACCTCTCTCTCTCTCTTCTGATTTTGTCTCTAAAGGGGGAAGTGACAATTCCAGGACAGGGTCCCCCCACCCCTCGCCCTCATGGGGCCTGAGAAGTCTCGTGACACCACCTCCTCCTGTGCCCTCCTGTGTCCCTGTGGTTCCCTCCTGCCCACCCTTCCAGTCTGGGTCTGGCTGTCACCTCCTGAGCCAGTGATGGCCCAGGCGTGGGGTGGCCCCTCTGGGCCCCAGTCGCCCCGTTTGGCATCTCTGTCTCCGTGTCACCTCTTGAGCCTCTGCGTGTGGAACGGGAGTCAGAAGACCCTCAGCCCCGAGGGTAGGTGTGCATAGCAGGGCACAGTACACTTGTCAGAGGGACCGTGGGTACCGCCACATTCCCCTCTCAGCAGCCTGCCTCTGGGGCTCAGGATGGGTGTCAGGTCCTCGATCTTCCTTTCATTCATTCACTCACGAGCGACCATGGAGACTCGCTGGTGCAGCCCCGGGTAAGGCTCCTGCCCTGCACAGCTTGCACTGGGGTGTGGGAGGCGAAAAACAGAACAAGAAAGCAAACATATGAAACAATTTCAGAAGCTACTCCTGGTGTGAAGGACAGGCAAGGGAGGGGCTGAGGGAGCAGGGGCCGCGTGGCAGCTTGGAGGAGGAGCTGACGCGGTTCAAGGTGGCTCCAGGCTCCAGGCTCCAGGCTCCAGGCTCCAGGCTCTAGGCTCCAGGCTCCAGGCTCCAGGCTCCAGGCTCCAGTGAAGGCGCTGGCTGAGCCTAGCAGGGGTGCAGGCTGTGCTGAGCCCAGAAGGACCAGGGAAGGCCTGCCTGCTCTGGGTGGAGGGTGCATGGTGGAGGCCCAGGCCCAGGCCACATGGGGTGGACAGGGTGAGCCCAGTACGTGCACCTGGGTCCTGTGTGGAGGGCCCCAAGCAGGCTCAAGTTGAAAGCTGGGAAGGCCTGGTCGAGGGTCCCCAGGCCACGGCCTTCCTGTGCAGAAGGAATCCCCCCACCCCATGCCTGGCCCTG
The DNA here is from genome assembly GCF_963383645.1 of Muscardinus avellanarius. NCBI lineage: Eukaryota > Metazoa > Chordata > Mammalia > Rodentia > Gliridae > Muscardinus > Muscardinus avellanarius. Next base: position 49,365,801 of record NC_137805.1, read on the forward strand.
CCATCTGTAGCTGGGGAGGGGCCAGGCAGACAAGCTTTTCTCCTTTCATCAGAGGCCTGCTTGCGCTGAGGACCCCAGCCCCTTCCTCCACACAATGCCATCTGTCAGGCCCAACCTATGACCTTCCACCTCTCACTCAGTGAGGCTGAGAACCCCAGGGAGGCCTGGGCTCGCCTGCTGTCCTCTGCCATCTGTCCACACTGCCTCTGCCACCTGCTCCATGCCATCTGAGCCAGGCCACTTCCCTTCTTTCCTTCCTTCCTTCCTTCTATTTTCCTCTCTCTCTCCCTCCTTCTTCCTTTCTCCCTCTCTCCCTCTCTTTGGCAGTGCTAAGAACAGAACCCAGGCCTTGCTCATGCCGAGCAGGTGTTATGCCACTGAGCCATACCCCTGCTCCACCTCCCCTCTGAGCCTTGGTTTCTCTGCCCATGGCTTTCCCAAAATGAGTAATATTTATAACCCTCTTTTGTAATGGTTGTCATAACCACAATTTTTTAAGTGAACTTATTCTCTTTTACTTGAATAGATTTAATTTTAAACAAGTTTCATACCAACTATCTAAATGGAAAATCAGTATTCTCTGTCACAATTCAAAACATGCTGGGATGAAAATAATGTTATCAAATTTCAGTCTAGCCAGACACAAAAGTGGTCATACTGTATGATCTTGTTTAATTACTTATTTTCTTTTGTGGTACTGGGGATTGAGCTCAAGGGAATTCTACCTCCAAGCTACCCCTGCAGACCTTTATTTTTATTTTTATTTTATTTTTTTGCAGTACTGGAGATGGAACCCAGGGGCATTCTACCTCTGAGCTATGCTCCCAACCCTATCTATCTTTCTTTCTTTCTTTCTTTCTTTCTTTCTTTCTTTCTTTCTTTCTTTCTTTCATTTTTGGTGGTACTGGGGATGGAACCCAGGGGCCTTCTACCTCTAGGCTACACTCCTAGACCTATTTTATATATATATATTTTTTTATTTGGAAACAGAGTCTCTTAAGCCAGCTGAGGCTGGCTTCGAACCTGCGTGATCCTCCTGTCTCAGCCTCCCAAGCACGGGGATTACAAGCGTGCATCACCACACCTGGCTTTTATTCTTTATTTTGAAACAGGGTCTCACTGAGTTGCAAAGGGCCTCAGTAAGTAGCTGAGGCTGTCATTGAATCATGATCCTCCCGTTTCAGCCTTCCGAATGCTGGAATTACAAGAGTGCGCCACCACACCCAGCTAGACCTTTCTTTTTTAAAATTTAATTTTTATTCTGAAATAGGGTCTCACTAAAATGCTGAGAGTTTCGCTAAGTTGGTAAGGCTGGCCTCAAACAATCCTCTTGGCTCAGCCTCCCAAGTCTGGAGATTCCAGGTATGTACTACCACACCTGGCCAGAAGAGGTCCTTCTTTTTTGTGTGTGTGTGGCACTGGAGATGGAGCCCAGGGGCCTCTGAGCTACACCCCCTGCCCTATTTTTTATTCTTTATTTTGAAACAGGGTCTCACTAAGTTGTAGAGGACCTCACTAAGTAGCTAAGGCTGTGCACGAACCGTGATCCTCTGGCCCCTGCCTCTCAAATACCCAGTCCTCCTAAGGGAGCAATGAAATCCCAACTTGTCCTGGTACGCTCTTGACCTAGCCCACTGAAAAGAATTCCAGGACATGTCAAAAGGAACGCTCGAGCAAAGATGTGCACACAGCAAAGGTGTGCACACCCAAAGGCAGGCAGAGTGTGGGTCCCCCTCGCCCCTCAGAGGAGAGAGCTGTGATGCCAGAGGAGAGCTCTCTGATGATACATATGATTCTCTTGGGAAGAAATGCACAGGCTCCCAGGGATGCTTCTGTGAAGATCAAGTCCTGTGTCAATCAGATATTTGGGGCCCAGAATGCTTCTTCCTGGTCCAGCAGTCAAGCAGTCTGACCCTAACTCAGCCACGGACACATTGTGTAAGTCTTTGAATCTGGTGACATTTAAATTGTGTTTTATTCCAGTTGATCTGGTCCAGGCACAAGCTGGGGGTTCTGTTCATCTCACTAAAAAGATAACACAACTGGTCTTACTTGGAGAGTTGGGTCCCCGTCTCCCAGGCTCCCCTGAGCTCCCCTAGCTCAGGGTCAGTTCCTCTCAGGTGCTCAAGTCTTTCTGCTCCTATGCTTGTTCCTTCAGTGCCAGCATGCCCCTAACCCCCAGAAAACTGTTTTCCGGGGCCCTGGAGTCTTCTGTAGGGCCCGACTCAGAGGGTCCCATCATGTGAGCATGTGTGACCCCTGGACAGGAGGTCTGGCCAGGAGCCTCCACGGCGGCCCTGAACAATCCTGTACAATCCTGTGCTGTGGGTTCTGCATTTGATTCCCCTAAATTCAAGTGTGTAAGCCCTCAGCCCCCCGTGCTGGTGTTTGGCGATGGGACCTTCATGTGGTGACGAGGGATAGACGAGGCCCTGAGGATGGGGCCTTCACAATGGGTTAGTAGCCTTCTAAGAGCAGACGGAGGACCCTTCCCCATCCCGCCACTCACCAGCACACACTGAGTCTGCATCTCAGGCCGCAGCAGCTTCAGCGGTGTCCATACCCACTTGCCAGTCCTGTAGTGACCACCCTGGTCCAGCCGTCAGATGACACGGTGAGAGACCCTGAGAAAGCCCATTGGCTCTCCACACTCCCGGGGCACGGCAGCCGGTGGTTCGCCGGTTATCCCTCCATCCCTGCTGCTGCTCCTGCTTCCAATTAGTAGCAATGCTTGTTCCATTTTTCCAAATCTCCATCATCTTTTTTGGGTCAATTTATTTTCTATTTTATCATATTTTTGTGTAGTACTGGGGATTGAACCCAGGGGCATTCTACTTCTGAATTACACCACCAGCCCTATTTTTTTTTTTATTTTTATTTTTGAAACAAGGTCTTGCTAGGTTGATGAATCTCTCTATGTGCTGAGACTGTCCTCTCCTCGAACCTGTGATCCTCCTGTCTCAGCCGCCCAACTACTGGGATTATAGGTGTGTGCTACCACGCCCAGCTCTTTGGATCAATTCTAAAAGCACAGTCGTAGGATCACAGAACAAGCCCATTGACACAGCATTTTTAATTGTTTAAAATAAACATGACTAAGCTGGGCGTGGTGGCGCACGCTTGTAATCCGGCGCTTGGGAGGCAGAGACAGGAGGATCGTGCGCAGGTTCGAAGCCAGCCGCGCGCTGGCTTAGGAGACCCTGTTTCCAAATAAAAATGTAAAAATCGGTCTGGGAGTGTAGCCCGGAGGTAGAAGGGCTTCCAGGAACCCCAGTACCACCCAATAAATAAATAAATAAATAAATAAATAAATAAATTAAACATGACTATGCTGCTCTCCAGAAAGGATATCTCAATTTATCTTCTCACTTACAGCGTCTGAGGGTATCTAGGCTAAGTTTTCTTATACTTAACTGCCTTCTTTTTTCTCATAGAATATCCAGAAAAGTGTTACTTATGTTTTTCAAAATATACAATACGTTTTCAAGGCACAAAATCCAAAAGATAGAAAATGTACCTTATTTATTTATTTAGCAGTATGGAGAATTGAACCGAGGGGCACTCTATCCCTTTTTATCTTATTTTGAGATAAGGTCTAAGTTGTCCAGGTTGGCCTCGAACTTGGGATCCACTGGCCTCAGCCTCCTGAGTAGCTGGAATTACAGGTGTGCGTCAGCATGCCTAGCTACAAGGAGCTGTACCTTGTTGCTGTTCCTCAGTCAGCCCAAATAGGTACCTTTGGGGCCAGTTTCTACTGGGCCTTCCAGAAAGGTTCAGCTGCAAGTAAATATACACACGCCCTTGAGATTAAAGGAGATGAAACAGATGCTCAGGATGGAAACTGACGTCTGAGGCTGATTCCATCTTGGTTTTGAGGTGAGTGGCGCAAACTTTGCCAATGTCAGGTTCTGGAGGAGGCAGAACCCACACACTGCACCAGCCACAGGCCTGTGAATAGGGCCAGATGTTATTGTTACTCTCATGCCGGGTCAGGATAAAATTCAAGGACTGCCCAGCATCCTCTGACTTAGGGCATAATCAATGACAGTTTGTTTGCCTTATTATATGAACTCTTCTTCCCCACCCTCCAAGGTGTGGGACGGGAAGGGCTGAGATGCTTAGGGACTCGGAATCAGCAGCAGGCGTTTATAATGAGTTTCTGGTAGAACGTTTCTAATGTCCTTGGCTCTCAGCGTGTGAAGGTGCCCAGAGTTCTCGAATCTGAGTCTGCCCAAATGATGCCTCTTGCTGTGACCTACTGTGGGATCCTGGCAGCAACCCTCTGACCTCTACCTCCCTTTCTTAATCCGAGATGGAAGCTTGGTTTTTTTGTTTTGTCTTATTTGTCTTTAGCTCTGCGGTATGCAGGGCAGAGGGAAACTTTGAAGATGCAAGGATCAGCAGGCTCCTTATCCAGACATCTCAAATACCTCCCAAGCCCTGATTAGAATTTTCCATCTTGAAGAAGAATCCAGTCTACACCATTGTTGCCATTCCCATTTAATGACAGGACAGCTGGGTCTGGGAGACACTGAGCAGTGTGTTCACATGATCACATCCTCTGTAGCAGTTGCCAGAGTAAGCTATTGCAACCCCACTCTGTCAAAACGACTGCCTCCTTCCACTATGACTGCCCTGCATGGCACACGCTATGGGGGCAGGGGTGGCATTGTGGGCACCTGGCTAAAAGTGCCTTGATGGTTTTCTGGTCATATTTATATGGTTTCCGGTCATTTTGGGGAATAATACACATGGTTGTGCCGGGCGTGGTGGTGCACACTTGTAATCCCAGCATTAGGGAGGCTGAGACCGGAGGATTGTGGTTCGCGGACAGCCTCAGCTACTTAGTGAGGCCCTCTGCAACTCACTGAGACCCTGTTTCAAAATAAAGAATAAGCCGGGCGTGGTGGCGCACGCTTGTAATCCCTGCGCTTGGGAGGCAGAGACAGGAGGATAGAGCAGGTTCGAAGCCAGCCTCGCGCGCTGGCTTAGGAGACCCTGTTTCCAAATAAAAATGTAAAAATAGGTTTGGGAGTGTAGCCCGGAGATAGAAGGGCTTCCAGAAACCCCAGTACCACCAAAAAAAAAAAAAAAAAAGAATAAAAAAATAGCGTTGGAGGTGGAGCTCGAAGGTAGAATGCACCTGAGTTCCATCCCTAGTACAATAATAATAATAATAGCAACAACAACAACAACAACAACCACAACAACAATCCACATGGTTGCTAACTGATATACTATAGGAATTACTTCAGGAAATCCCCAACCACATATGCTGAGCTGACTCAACTTGGCTGCGTGACAGGAAGTTGCAGGGTCGAGGTCACATCTTAAGCATCAGGCACAGTCTTGCAGGGCCCAATCTCACACGCATTTGGAAGTAGAGAGGAAAAGTAAACACCAAGCCAGGAGCCAGTCTGTGAAAAGTGTCGCATAGTTATGGCAAACAGGCAATCAGTAAATATCATGACATTTTTCTGGGTTTTATAATGTTTGTGCAATCTGGCATTTTTCATAGTTTCTTTTCTCCTTCCTACTAGATCCTCATTACTTAAATTTATACTAGTAATTCTATATTCTTTTTCTTAAAGAAGTCCTCCTGAGTTGTACAAGCATCAGGAAGCAAAAAACCTCGCTCTGCTTGGCTTAGCTTTCTCTGGTGTTATACACGATTGCAGCATCCCCAGTGCCGGTGCTCATGGCTATCACCAAAGGGTACTCACAGAAATGGTTGAGAGGACTTGTTCTGAAATCACCAGGCCTGAGTGTTCTCACATATGAACTGGGAATAATAATAATAATAATAATAATAATAATAATGTCTTAAATATAATAATCCTAATACCCTAAGATAGTCTTGAGCACCATCTATTTGAGGGTCTAGTAAATGCCAGGTCTGGTACCTAGCTGGTCCTCACAGATGCAGTCCAAGTCCCTGTTTCTTACAACCGTCTGCTCTGGGCTGGTGCTCATGCTATAGGCTGCAGTCATTGTTTGCAATTGATAAATGAGCAGCCCCCTCCCCTGCGTACCCAAGGCATGCACACAGTAAGTGCTCAGCCATTGGTCGGCCAAGGAAGGAACTGAAGACATCAGCTGGAATAAAACACAGAGGCTAGCTGCCAAGTGAGCAATGCAGATCCAAACAGTGAAGACAGCTAATTTGTCCTGTCCTCTTAAAAAATGATGTTTCTTTTTTTACATGTTCAAGTGCCAACACCTATGAATTTTGGGAAATTCACAAAAGCACAAAAGAGAAAAAGAAATTAACTGCTGTAATTAGAAAGGATTACGTATATGCACACAGGATATTATGGTTATGTGCTTAATATATGTTTATGATGTACACAGAGCTTTGAAACATTCATTTAAAATGTAATAATTCACAGGCACGGTGGTGCACGCCTGCGATCCCAGGACTTGGTAGGCTGACACAGGAGGAGCACAGGTTCGAGGCTAGTCAGCAAATTAGCAAGACCCTGTTTCAAAAATAAACAACCAAAAGGACTGGGGTGTACCATGGAGGGAGAATTCCCCAGCGTTCAATCTCCAGTCCTAAAAAACGAAGTAGTACTTCCTTAGTATTTCTCCTTTTTTAATATTGTTTAACTACATCTTTTTTTTTTTTTTTTTAATAGTGGGCATTGAACCAAAGGGTGTTTTACTTCTTAGCTACACTCCCAGACTTTTTTTTTTTTTTATAATGGTACTAGGGATTGAACCCAGAGGCATTCTATCTCCGAGCCACACATCCGCCCTATTTTTTATTCTTTATTTCGAAACAGGACTCACTAAGTTGAGGAGGACCTCACTAAGCAGCTGAGACTGGCCACAACCCTGAGATCCTTCTATCTTAGCCTCCCAAGTACTGGGATTACAAGCGTGTGCTACCACACCTAGTTTTTTTTTTTTTTTTTTTAATAGTATCTCACTAAGTTGTTGAGGGTGGCCTTGGACCTGCAGTCCTCTTGTCTCAACTTCCCAAGTACTGTGATTACAGTTGTGTGCCACCATGCTTGGCTACATCATTTTTAATGGCTGCATACTATGCCTCATCAGAAAGTAGGGCTAACCAAAGGAACTATATCAGAGCATAATGTTTTGAGCACAAGACACAAGACAAGAGTTATGCCATGTAAAGCTACCTGGCATGCAAAAAGGTCAATTAATTTAGCTCTTCTCCAAGGTGTACTTAACATATAATTGATCTCCTTTTGGCGGGCACATAGTTATTCCTATAATTTTGTCAAAATGAATAAAGCTGGGGAATATGAACCTTTGCTCATATCTTTGGCTATTACTTTTGCTTATTTCGGGACTGCTAACGTATGCACATTTAAAATCGAATGCCTTTTATCATTGTGCAGTTGGGAAAACAGGGCTTTCCGAGGTCACTTAGCAAGATAACTGCCAATCTGGGACTAAGACTCAGCCTGAGGCTGCTGATTAGTACCTCTTCCAGGTGGGGACCCAGATCCCAGCCGGGAAAGGGGGAAGTGGAAGAAAGAGAAAAAAATCCGTCGCCAGTTGGCGAGCAGCGGCCGGAAGAGCGCGGGGCCAGCTGCGGTGGGGGCGGGCTGCCAGCTGCGTGGTCGCCTGGCAACCCGGGCGGCGCGGCGTTCGAAGGAAGCGAGGAGCCAATCAGGAAGTCCGGGGCGAACCATTCCGGCGACGGGGGTGCTCACTTCCCCTTCCTCTGCGCCCTGGGGACCTTCGCCGGGGTGGGGGCCGGCGGACTGCCAGGGCCACCCGCTCGGCTGCGGCGCGGAGGACAGCCCGGGAGGGGCCCCTGAGGGTCCCTGCGGGGCTGGGCTCGCCGTCGCCTTGGGAGCTGTCTTGGGCCAGGACGGAGCTGTCAGCCTCTCCAGTACCCACCCCGAGGAGCCGCAGGTCCAGGTGAGCGGCGGGAGGTCGGGGTGCCCGGGGTCTGGGGTCACAGCCAGGACGCCGAGGCTCCGAGGCCCGTGCCCTGTGAGGTCTGGCTGAGGTCTGCGCCTTTCCACTTCGCCTCACATCTGGCTTAGGCAGATGTAGATTTGGCCTGAGAGGCCCCCAGGGGCAGCTGGTGGCCACTTTCTCAGCCCCTTAACGCAGGGACCCGGCCCAGAGATCCCTGGCTGGATCATTTACCTCCCCCGACCCTCCAGGGCCCCGTCCTCGGGATACCCCTTCTGAACACGTCTGGGGTTGGTCTCGGGTCATTTGGGACCCTTCTACCTACAGGGTTCTGAATTCCAATGTTGCCCGTCTCTGCGGGCTCTCTCTGGGGATCAGACAGGGCTGACAGTTCTGGGCCGGATTGGGGGTAGGTAGCACTACAGGCCTCTAAGCAGAAGCCACTAGTCCCTGGGGACGCTGGAGGTGGGAGTGGGGCTGGAACCCTTCCAGGTGGAGCATTGCATTTAGGCTGGATCCTGCTCTGGCCCTGGTGACACCCCTTCCCGCAGGTCGCCATTGTCGGCTTCCTTCTGTAGGTGGGGAACCTGCTGAGAAATGAGGCCATTTGCCTAAAGCCTCAGACTTGGCAATGCGGGGGTTGGTTCCCAATCTGTCTTGCTTCAATTTTAGATTCTGTGACACATAGAATCATAGGATTGGGGAGCCTTGAATCTCGTCAGAAGGCCCTCCTCCTGGCTTCTGGGAGAGGAGCTCAGAAAAACGAAGAAAATAAATCTTCCATTCATTCTTCAAAGAAACATTTATTGACTTCCTGCGACCCTGCCTTCCACTTGCATGGGTTGTTTCTCGCAGCATCTACTCCATCTTAGGCCCTATGTGTTTTACTTATTAGCTGGTTTATTGCCTTCTCCCACTGGACTGTGCTGTAAGTCAGGGGCTAGGAGGAGGCAAGGGAGGGACTTACTACCTGCACAGAATTTAATGGCCAGCCATTGGCTGTAGGTTCTGCTTGCAGGAAGTCAAAGCCAGTCTTTGTGGTATGCAGCGTCCCCATCTCTGTCTCCGTTTTAAGTGTACCCCACCCCGACCCAACTGTCTCACTCCTAGGCAGATGATGTAGGTGCAGTGTGGCTTGTGTTTTGTTTGTTCGTGGCACACCTCATACGTGCCAGGCAGGTACCCTGCATTGGGCCACATCTCCAGCCCTGGCAGTATGGTTTGTAATAGAAACTGGACAGATGCTAAGTGGCCACCAGTAGGGGCTGATGGGAAATAATTGGATGCTCTTTGTGTACAGATGTGACGTTAAGAACAATATATATCGCTGAGCCAAAGAGCCAGGTGAAAACAGTGTATTCAGCATGATGCACGAGAAAGAATATATGTCCACAGCTGCTTATATCGGCTTAAAATTCCTCTGGAAGAAGAAACAGCTGTTGTCATGGGGTGCCTGCAAGGGAGAGTGCTGAGGACAAAGGTGGGAGGGAGTTTTGTTTGTGTTCTCCCTTTAATGTTCTGGATTTTGAGTCATGCCCATGTATCACCTCAATGAAAAATCATCAAATGTATATATTTAAAAATTAAATATAAATAAACCCTGAGATCACTGCCCTGTCGGTGATCTGCCACTGACTTGCTGTGTGACTTTGGGCAAGTTTCTTCACATCTCTGGGCTTCGATAAAAATGCCACACAGGTGAGCTCCGGCAGAGGCGAGGGCAGTCTAGACTAGGAACTGGGCTTGGCCCTGCATCTTTCTCAGCCCCAGCTTGCTCATCCTGAGTTCCAGGCCCTCCCCTAAGGCCTACAATGTCTTATTTCTCTCATTCAGTCCTCACTGCAAGCCTCTCTGTCCCCATTTTGCAACCTGGGGTGTAAGCAAAGGTCCAGAGGTTTAGCTAGTGTAGTAGCACACAGGTGGGCCAGGCTCAATGCCTGCAGCATCCACACCCTTCCACAGCCTGCTCATCTGCCCTTGCTGAGGTTTGTCCAGGCTTTGCGGGGCAAGATTGACTCCTGGGCAGGCCGGGGAATGAGTCAGGAAGACTCCAGAAATAGCTGCAGACCTAGCATGGCTTTGGAGAATGCCCGATGGGGTGTCTCTGACCTGGACAGCTGGGCTGCAATGGAGCTGGGGCTGCCCTTCTGGCTGGCCCCTGTCCACTGCCTGGAGCCTTCTTGATCCTCCTCTGGGACAGGCCATGACCTCCCTGTCTCTACCAAGTCTGAGCTGGAAAGAAAGAAGCAGGTGGAGGGTGGTGGGGGAAGAGTGGGTACAGAATGTCATAAAAATCAGAAGCCACGCCTCCCACTGAAACAGGGATGTTTTTTCTTATAGAGTTCTTGTCCAGTGGATTTCAACTAATGAAGTCCAAGGACTAGTGAACAGTATAGAAATATAAAAGTTTAAGTCAGGGAAAAATATAAGACAAAGACGGCTTATCCCCCCACACAGCGGGTAGGTCCCAGAAAGAGTAACCACCAACTTTGACAGGCGGGCTTTTAAACCTTACAAAGGTTCTCCATCTGCTGTTTTATGATTGGTCAAGACTGGGTTTTAGGAAAACAGTGTCTTTTGCAAAATTTTAATCCTTAATTCGAGTTGTTATCTTGTGGGCTGATGGGTCCTGGTTTCCTGGCACCCATTGGTGTCTCACTTCCGGCTCTCCTCCCTGCACAGAAGGCCTGCAGGAGGCCATTCATTTATTTATTTATTTATTTATTTATTTATTGGTGGTACTGGGGTTCCTGGAAGCCCTTCTACCTCCGGACCTATTTTTACATTTTTATTTGGAAACAGGGTCTCCTAAGTCAGCGCGTGCGGCTCGAACCTACGCGGTCCTCCTGTCTCTGCCTTCCAAGCGCGGGGATTACAAGCGTGCGCCACCACGCCCGGCGTGTTAGGATTTTAAATTGGAGGCCGGATAACCAACCCATTTGTAATAGACCATGAGTCATAACATTGTGAAAAGGCCTTGTGTCACAAAGCCTAAAAAAACAAACCCAATCATGTTGTTTTGAACTTGCTTAAGTAGGTTTTTTTTTGTCTGTTATTTTGAACAGGGCTCAGATCCCCCAGGAGTTTACAGAAATAGAAATATCCAGTTTTCATAGTGTCTGATGGTCCTGAACCTGTAAAACCTCAAGAACAATAGGTTTAATTTTACAGTATCTTATAAGGACTTACCTGAAGGGAGGTTTTTGGCTTTGGTATTATATTTTATTTTGTGTGTGTGAATTAAAAGGTAGAAGTACAGAAAAAAAATTAGGCATTTTTCTTTACTGTCTGGGGTCAGCGGATCTCCAGTTCGATAAAATGCAATCTAAGAAGGTGCGAGTGCCCTTAACAGATGGGGAGTTTCCCATCAGCAAAAGGAGGGAAAGGAGGCTTTTAGTTCTCTCACTGTGTTATTGGCCTGACGAGTACTATTCAGATTCCGAGTCTGATTCTCACCCATGCTTGGCCATCTGTACATGCATACACGTACACCTCTGTGGTTGCTAGTGAGACTTGGCACTAGCGTGGTTTTTTTTTTAACTTTAAATTGTTTTTTTTTTTTTTTTTGGTGGTACTGGGCATGGAAACCAGGAACCTTCTACCTCTGGCCTACACTCTCAGACTTATTTTATATTTTATTTGGAAACAGGGTCTCTTAAGCCAGCTGAGGCTGGCTTCGAACCTACGTGATCCTCCTGTCTCAGCCTCCCAAGCGCGAGGATTACAAGTGTGCGCCACCACGCCCGGCTAACTTGTATTTTTTAATGAAAGCCCACGTATACATTTGTGGTAGCTGGTGGAGCCAGCACCCATTTGCAGCCACCATTCATTTATACTGGTGGTGGCTGCAGCGAGTATGGCTGCCTGCCTGTGACTTCCTTTGTTGATAAAGGGGAGTATCCTTAGTCTCTCCGAGCTTATTTTTTTTCTCCAGGAAGATGTCCAGTAAGGGAATGAAACTCAGGGTACATAGCCCCACTCTTGGCATCTTTGCATTTCCAGCATCTGGACCCATAAAATTTGTCTCCTTTTTCTAGAGGGTTTGAAAATCTCCTTGCAGTTCTATTGGCTAAAGATTGTTAAGGAGTGTTTATTGGTCTGATCATTGTTTCTAAAACATTAGGGTGCTCCGGTAAAAGAGTAGATAGTTGTTCCTATCATAGCAATGTAAAAAAAATACACATTGAATTGAACCCTGATTTCTAGAAACCTTTGTTGTCTTAGTAAAGACCCCAAAACAAAGTTATTTTACAAGATTGTTTTCCTATATACTGACAATTTAGAAGCCCACTTAATTGACTGAAATGTTATTCTAGATCCTAAGAAGCCAAGGGCATTGTAAAGCATTGATTACATTTTGCATTTACCTAATTTAATCTAAGAATTATAGTTTACCCCTAAAAATCAGTACATCACATCAACATCATTTGTTTCTTAAAACATTTTTTCTGCCACAGAGAAAACCTTAAAAGCAATGAACATTGTATTTGAAAACATCCTACAGAGGTAAACACAATCCTGATTGACTACCTGGGGGAAAAAAGGGCATGTATTAATTATTTTGAGGACATTTTTAATCTCATGAACAAATCTTAAATTTATTCAGTTGTTAGACTTATTTAAGTCACATGAACACAGAGGCATATGATTTTATGTTTTTTAAAAATTATGAATGTTCATTTATTAATTTGCCAACTTTTGGTACCATGTAGATAATATAGAGACTTATTACATATATAACACAACAAAGAACATCAACGGGTAGGGACAGGAGAGCTGCAGATACTTACTACCCAGAGTGAAGCCAGATCTAGCGTTTCAAGAGACCAAAACATATCCTGTCACGGATTTTATTGTATGACACAGACATGGGGAAAAGTTTTAGAGTTAGCCATTCTGTTTCCTCATTTCCCCCTGAACGAAGGATAAAAATTGCTAATACTTCTTGGGTACTTCTTCTATGCTAAGTACTTTATAAGTTTGAACCAATTTAATTCGCTTACCTACTAGATGTAAGACCTTCCTGCCGGTACTATTTACATCTGATTGGAACGAGGTGGAAACTGAGCACAGGAGAGGTTTACAAACTTGCACAGGGCTGGGCATGGTGGTGTGTGCCTGTAGTCCCAGTACTTGGGAGACTGAGACAGGAGGAGCGCAAGTTCATGGCCAGCAACTTAGTGAGACCCTGTTTCCAAATAAAAAAATAAAATAAAATAAAATAGGACTGGAGGTTAGCTTGGAGGTAGAATGCCCCTGGGTTCAATCCTCAGCAAACACACACACACACACACACACACACACAGAAACAAAACAAAAACTTGCACAAAGGCTGGGCATGGTGGTATATGCCTGTAATCCTAGTACTTGGGAGGCCAAGACAGGAGGATCACAGGTTCAGTGTCAGCCTCAGCAACTCTATGGCGCCTAGCAATTTAGTGAGACCCTGTTTCAAAATAAAACATATTAAAAATAGTGTGCTGGCGATATAGCTGAGAGGTAGAACACCTAGGTTCAATTCCCAGTACCACCCTCAGGTGGAGGTGAAGTCCAGCTGGGATGGGGGCACTTGGGGCTAGAGGAGAAGGGACAATTCTGGCAAGGCCAGCAGCAGGGTGAGGGGTTGGTGTCCAGGGATCTTGTCTTTTTATTCCTCTCACGAGATGATTAACTACAAAGGGGAAAATCACAACTCTACAGAGGGGACATGTGGCAGGCACTGCCCTGGTCACTAAGGCTCCTTACGGGTCCACTAAGGACATGCAACACTTCTGCGCTGTGCCTGACAGATAGCCGCAACCTCTCTCTTCATTCCTGTCTTTGTATGTATGTATGTATGTATGTATTTATTTATTTATTTATTTATTTATTTATTATTTTTTTGGTGGTACTGGGGTTCCTCGAAACCCTTCTACCTCTGGGCTACACTCCCAGACTATATATGTATTTAAATTGAGATATAATTGAGCCATGAACAACTGTGGTGAATGTACGTTCTTGAGTGGTAGCCTGGGTCCCTGTGCAGTCCCTCGGTCCTGCGGGTTTTTCTCGTGGGGACGTTGTGATGGAGCTTGGCGGAGGTGGTAGACAGGCACGGACATCTAGATGACAGGGTGTGGGAACAAAGGGAGTGAGAGCTTTGGTGGCAGCTTCTCGGGGTGATGGGAGCCTCGGAGACCGTGGCATTTGGAGGGGAGTTAAAGGCAGCAGGGGAAAAGGTTGCGGAGGGCAGCAGCTGCAAAGGCCCTGGGGCAGGGAGACCTCGGTAGGTCCAGTGCCAGTAAGAAGGGTGTCGTGGCTGGGAGAGTTGAGTGCGGACTTGGTTCTGGAGGCCACATGGGGACGTTGAGTTCTAATCCTTAACCACAGGAAGGGTTAAGTGCCGTAGTTATGAGGTCTGGGTTGTTGGGGAAACATCACCATTATTTCCCTATTTTAGGGCTGTGGAAACTGAGGCCTGAGCCCTAGCTAGGGCGTGCTTCTGAAGGTGGCTTTCCTGGGGCCCACGTAAAGAGGCTGTGGATTTTTTAGGCATTCTCTGGGAGACACATCTACTTCCCCTCCTCAGACCCAAGTCTGTGCTCAAACCAGGCTCTGCCATTTGCCAGCTGTGTGCCTCTGTTTCCTCATCTGTAAAATGGGCACAGTAATAGTACCTGCGTCCACAGAGTGGGTGTGAGGGTGAACCGGCTTCACGTGAGTAAGGGCCAGAGCGTGCCTGGAGCCAACACGGCTCTGAGAATAAATCAGTTCTTTCTGTGTCCTTATGGAAATCGTTGACTCGGGAGGCTCAGACTGGAGGATTGCAGGGTTGTACCCAGCCTCAGCTTCTTAGCGTGGTCCGCTACAACTTATTTTGGCCGTTTTACAATTTTTTAAAATTATGGCTGAAGTAGAATGGTTTGGGGTTCAATCCCTAGTTATCCCCCACCCCCTGCAAAAAGAAAGAATTGTTTCTTTGTTTCTATTGCTTTGTAGTTCCGATGGTAGTGCCTAAAGAGGCCCCACCCCACCCCCATCGCTACTTCAGTGGCCGGCCAGCGGGAGCCTGTGGGCCTCTGTGGCAGCGCCATCATCGTGTTACCCCCCACCCCAATTAGGAGCTAGAGGTCTCTCCCACCCAGTCCCGAACAGCTTCATCCGATGTGAAAATGGAACTCGACCCTGTCTGGCCTTCCCACTTCTGAAGCCTGGTGGACCACCTTCTGTGGCCTCAGGCTCCCAGCGGAAAATGGCCTAATCCAGTGAGACAAAGGGCTGGGGCTGGCGGAGGAGACCGCCCTCCCGTGGGTGCCTTCCCGCTGAGCTGTCGGGGTCACAGAGTGCTTCCCTCAGGGGTCCGGAGGGTTAAATGAGCACAGGGCTCCTGTGGGCACCCACAGGTCCTTACAACTCACACTGGCCTGTCCAAGAAGGGGAGCGAGGCCAGCAGCCCTGCGTGGTGGAGCACGCCTGGAATCCCAGTACTTGGGAGCCTGAGACGAGGAGGAGCAAAGATTTGAAGTTAGCTTCAGCAGCTTAGCAAGACCAGCCTCAGCAATTTAGACCGTTTCTAAATAAAAAAAAAATGGGGGAAAAGGAGGAAGAGCCGCCAATAGCCTGCGCAGGGACGCACCGTGAAGAGGCGTGCTCTGGAGGGATCATGCCTGGGTTGAGCTCCCCTGGTGGCTTTGGGCAAGTGAATCAATCAGCGAGTTGTGGCTGCAATTTAACATTAATCATATAGGAATAAATTAAAATGGGTTAATCAGTACCAGGAAATGCAGTTGTGGCTGTGAGGGAGGTGGGCTGTGTTTCCTTTCTTGGATCGGTGTGCTTTCTTGGATCGGTGTGACCGTTTTGGGGACTCTGTGCACCAGATGTCCCCGGAGGAGCTTCCCGGGGCAAGCCTGGAGCGGATGGGCCCAGGCTTGGCTCCCGACCAGCTGTCAGCGCGCTGGGGATGGGTTCCAGTCCTTCCCTGGCTTTCCTCCCCCCTTTTTGGGCAATCCAGACCTGGCGGGTTCACCTACCTGTGGGCGGAAGTTGCGCAAACGCCAGTTACCTGAGACCCAGGTGGGCCGGGCTGGAGGAGCTTGGGGCTGGAGGAGCTGGGGTGGCACAGCCAGGTACGTGCAGGCAGGGGCTGGGGGCTCCTGGTCGAGGTTGGGGTAGGGGCTGCCCAGGAGGGCAGGGGCCCGGCAGGAAAGGCGGCAAGCGGCAGGCGCTCACCTTAAGGCCTTAATGGACCACTAGGGATCCTGTTTGAGCCCCAACCATTGAGAGATGGGCCAGCCACCTGTGGGTTGGGGCCTTAATGCTGCCCCCTTTCACTGTGGCCTCTGCGCTTCCTTCCCCTCACCCTCTCCGGGGGGAGGGGGCTCAGGAGACCAAAAAAACAGGGAGCCTGCCGGAGGGGGTGGAGGTGGGCTGTGTGGGAGGGGACAGCAAGGGCTGGGGGCACATTTGGGGGCATTCATGGGCAGTGTATGGAAACCCGTGGGTGGGGCTGAGGGCAGTGAGACGGGCCTGGCCTGGGAGAGGACTTTGAGCCCCACCTCTGGGCCAGGCACTCCATTGTCCCCTTGGCGGGGACTGGCAGCTCTGTGCACCCTGGGCTATCATGCCTCATTTGTCCTTCCTGAGTCTGGGGCTCAGACCCTTCTGGAGCAGCTCAGGGATCCCTGCGGGGCCAGTGTGTCGGCCAAGTCAAGACAGTGACCTGGTCTGTGGAGTATGGCCTGTCCTCCAGGTGCCGCGGGACATTCTTGTCCTGTTTGATCTCTCTACTCTTGATGACCTGACTGTGCAGGGAGGTCTATTTTTAACTGCATTTCACAGATAAGAAACAGGGTCTATTAAGAGGAGCACCTGCTTGCGCAAGGCGCTCCACAGGTGGGTAGGTGAGCTAAGACTCTGGGCCAGTGCCCCAAAGCCTGGCCTGCTGACCCTTATCTGTCTTGGCCTGCTGGAGGAGACCCTGGGCCCAGCGGGTTCTGTTAGAGAGTGTGGGTATCTGAGCAGGGTGGCTGGGGCTTCTTCCCTGGCCCTGCTGGTCTGACCTCCTTCCTCTTTTTCCCTGGCTGGTGCCCGGAGGGAAACACCTCCCTACTGCTGTGGACAGGTTGGACTGGTTTGCTGGACTGGGTGGCGCAGCTGAGTGGGGAGTGGGGCTGAGGGGGTGGGGCAGAGTCTGGCTACCTCTACTAGGTTCCAGAGGGCCCAAGGTCGTCTGGGGGCCTGCTCACAGTGGGCCAAGCCTTCTTTTCCCACCTGTCCCATCTGGGCCAGCAGTCCCAGGTCCTCTTCCCAGCTCACTGCCCTGTTGCTGAGGTCTCGAGCTGGAGGCTGGGGGTAGATATGTTTGCAAACATGCTTTGTTTACCCGGAGCATGCAATATTTAATAATCATTACCCAGTGTGCTGAAGCTGTAGTTTGCATGCACTTCTGGACTGCAGCCTCCTGGGACACTGTACCTGACACCAAGGCCCACCGGCCTGCCAGGGCCCTGCATGCCCCTCTCTAGCCTGCTCCTCTGTGTCTGCCCATCCACTCCTGGCTCCCACTTTTCTTTTGTTCTTTTTTTCTCTTTGCAGTACTGGGGATTGAACCCGGGGACATTCTACCTCTGATTTACACCCCCAGTACTATTTTTTATTCTTTATTTTGAAACAGGATCTCACTAAGTTTCGGAGGGCCTAAGTAGCTGAGGCTGGCTGCCAACCTGCAATCCTCCTGCTTCAGCCTCCCGAGTGCTGGGATCACAAGCGTGCGCCACTGCACCCGGCTCCCATAGGCATTTCAAGTTCAGTAAGTACTTGTGGATCAGGTCGTATGTGTTGAGAACATCAGGAAGGTGAGATGCAGTGAACAAAACAAATCCCAGCCCTCAGGGAGCTGATGGTTTAGAGAGGAAAGCCACCATGGCTATAATAGAGTGAATTAAATGGTGAAGTGATAGGAGAAAATGGGGGTAGAGTTGGGAGTGCACGGGAACAAATGGGGTGCAAAATTGAAGTTAGTGTCATCAGAGCTGCCTTCCTACACGCTGTACCTTCTGTATGGAATCCAGGGCTGTCATTTCTTCTAGTCTCCATCTGAAATTTCTCCAACTGAAAAAAAAAAAAAAAAAAAAAGGGAAGGGAGTGACAGTCTATCGGCTTGTTGAGGTTGTACAGGAGAGGATGATGTCAAATGTCTGGCACACAGCAGGGGCCCTCCCGGCTTCGTCACCAGGGTTTCTGGGTTTCTGGGCATCAAGATGAGACTGTCCAACCGGCTGCCATGGATGGCAACACTCATAGTCTGTGCTGTCTAGGGCAGTGCCCTCTGGCCACAGGTGACTTGAAAACTTGAAATGCTGCTAGTGTGATTCAGGAGATGGATTTTAAGTTTTTATTTAATTTAAAATTCAAGTTGAAGTTGAATTGCACAGCACAGGTCTGGATGGCTTGAGCTGCTAGTCCTCTTGGAGACGAGACTAAGTCTTCCACTTCACAGATGAGATGTTTCTGGACTTGGTATATGGGGTTTCTTCTGCTCCTCCTCAGAGATGGGGCACGATCAGCTTGATCTTGGGGCCTGATGCTTTGGTGACCAGTGGACACCTGTGTGCCCAGGCATGGGCACCCTGGCCTATGAGTGCCCATCTGTGGCTGCTGGCAGCCCAAGGGTCTGCAGGATGCCTCTGTGCAGGGCCAGGTGCCCTTGAAGCTCAGGCTGACAGGTGCTGCAGATGACTGCAGGCGGGCCTCAGAGCCCCACACTGGGAGCTGACTGGTGTCTGGACTCCTCTGGGGTGGGGGTGGGGATTTTCTGCTCCTCCCCTGCACGCTCTGCTCCTGTGCCTGGGCCCTGGCATGTCCAGGCAGGTGGATGGCACAGAGCAGCTTCCTGTCTGGGAGGGCAGTGGGTGGGGTGGTACCAGGCTCTGCGGGCAGTGTAGGCGTGGTGTGGGGCTGGAGCTCTTTCTCTTGGCCACTTAACCCCAACACCCCTGTTGCCAGCACCTCCCTGCTTGGAGGCAAGGAGTACAGCCAACTTTCTGTGTTGCAGTACTGGGGATTGAACCCAGGGACAATCCCTGTGTTAGCTTTAGCAAGCTGAGTGCCTCGCTGAGCTGCAGGTTCCCCACCCACAAAATGGGACAGTTGTCAAGACACGGAGGTTGAGCGGGCTGGTGCGCAGCAGAGCCTGGAATGCTTTGCTACCTCTAAAGCAGGGCCTTGTCCCATCTGTCTTCTCCAGCCCCGTTGACTCCCTTCAGCTGGGCCGCCCCGCCCCGCCCCGGGGGGAGGGATGTGGGCGAGGCACAGGCCCGCAGCTGTTGCTTGCTGCCTGATAATTGGCTCGCCCCGAGACGGGGGCGTGGCCTGTGGCTCATAATAGGAGTGGCGGCTGGTCGCTCGCTTCTGCGCAATCCTTTTGTCCCAGCTTGCTCAAGCCCCTCTCTCTTTCCTTCACCACAGCTATTGCCAGCGACCACCTGCCAATTTACGGCCCGCATCGTCTCATTTCTCCCGTTCTCCTCAGACCCACGTCCGTCCGCGGGGGATGTAACAGCCATGCCTGTGGACACGATGAGCCCCGGGGCCCCTGCTGCCCCCGCCTTACCTTTCCGCCTGCGGACCAAGGTTCCCGGCTACCTGCTACGGAGGCCGGCGGATGGTGGCGCCAGGAAGCTGAGTGCCGTGGAGCGCCTGGAGGCCGACAAGGCCAAGTACGTCAAGAGCCTGCATGTGGCCAACACCCGCCAGGAACCTGTCCAGCCTCTGCTGTCTAAACAGCCGCTCTTCAGCCCCGGGACTCGCCGCACAGTGCTCACTCCAAGCCGCCGGGCTCTGCCTGGCCCTGGCCGCCGGCCGCAGCTAGATCTGGACATTCTCAGCAGCCTGATCAATTTGTGTGATAGTCCCGTGTCCCCTGCAGAGGCCGGCCGTACCCCTGTCCGGGCAGAGGGCTCCCGCCAGCCCCCTCCAGCCACCCCTCCACGCCCGCCGCCCAGCACAGCCGCGGTCCGCCGTGTGGACGTTCGCCCACTCCCTGCCCTGCCCGCCTCACCGGCCAGGCTCTGCCCTTCACCAGGCACCACTGCCGCCTCCAGCCCAGGCCGGCCACCGGGTTTGCAGCGCTCCAAGTCGGACCTGAGTGAGCGCTTCTCCAGGGCTGCAGCTGATCTTGAGCGCTTTTTTAACTTTTGTGGCCTGGACCCAGAGGAGGCGCAGGGATTAGGGGTGGCCCACCTGGCACGGACTAGCTCGGACATCGTGTCCCTGGCGGGGCCCAGTGCGGGGCCAGACAGCTCTGAGGGGTGCTGCTCTCTCCGCAGCTCCGCCACTGTGGAGGAGCGGGCCCAGGAGCGGGTCCCCTACGGCGTGTCGGTGGTGGAGCGCAATGCCCGCGTCATCAAGTGGCTGTACGGGCTGCGGCAGGCACGGGAGGCCCCGGCCACTGAGGGGTAGCTAGCTGCTGGACTCGGAACTGGCCACAGGAAGGTCTTGGAGAGGCGGTTTGCCCTTGATCTCTTCTCCATCCAGCCTGTCTCTGGACAGACCAGAGGCAGCCCTTGTGTGAACTTAGCGCTGGGCAGAGGACTGGCCCTGGGGAGTATTGCTCTTGACCTTGGACTCTTCTCCCCCACACAAGCTTTCTGAGAAGGGTCCATCCTTGCACGGTCCCTCTGCTGGGGCTGGATTTAGCTTCCCAGGGAGCAGGAAGCCAAGCCTGTCTACCCAGAAGTTCTGTTTCCTCCTTCCTCAGCATCTGCCCCTTGCTGACTTCCTCTTCTGTACCCAGGGCCCTGGCTTCCTGGGAACACATGGGGGTGGGTGGGGGAGGGGCGCTCTGTGACTGGCCTCTTCCGCAGCTGGTCTGGGGTAGAGAACGGAAACTGGTTAGGAGCTGCCCTGCTCTGCCCGCCTTCTCTCCCTCTGGTTAATAAATGCAGATGCCTCATTCTCAAAGGCTGAGCCTTCAGACTCTTCTGTGTTCAGGAAGGGGAGGGGCGAAGTCCTGGGTTGGGGCCTTGAACACCGAGGAGTGTTCACCCCAAGACCTAGTTTGTCAGAGGGGGCCTTCATACCCACACGGGGAGGCTACAGATCTCCTTCAGAGTGGGGAGCCTGGGATCCAGCCACAGTGAGGGCGGTGGGCTGGGACAGAGCTGGGGCCTTTCCCCTGCACCAGGAAGAGGGCATGCAGGGAAAGGCCTGCCAGGGTATACGGCCCTCCCCAGCCTTGAGCGCCCCACCCCCACCCGTGCTTGCCCCCCCCCCCAGGGGCAGGGAGCTGGGAGGAGGCAAACTCTGAATTTGAGGCCACAGGGTGGGAGGACCTGGAGGAAGAGGGACTAGAGTGGACAGCATGGAGCGGGTGGCCTCTGGGCGATTCTGGGCAGGCCAGTCTCCCTCTGTAGCCTCTGAACTGGGGACACTGTTGTGTCTGGGCCCTTTGTGTTGTGTTCAGTACCTGGGGAGCGGCAGGAGAGCTTGGCCCTGGGCCTTGCCGATTCAGCTCCTCCTGGTCTCCTCCTAGAAGCTCACCCTTGACTGGTGGGTGGCCAGGGCCAGGCACACAAAGGGGGCGGCCTGGGCGGCCTGTCCTGGCTCCCGGGTTGGGGGCGGCTGTGTTTCCTCCCACACCAGCTGCCAGACTGTAGTGCTCTGAAACAGGAAGTGCTAATTGGAGCCCTGTGACAGGTTGCATGGAGGCTTATTTTAAGCATAAAGAGGAGATTTCTGTTGGGCTGTTGACAAACATCCAGATCAGCCTGTCTGTCTGTCTCTATCTCTGTTTACCACCAGCTCCCAGGGTCCTGTCTCAGGCCCTTGTAATTTGGGGAAAGAAAGAGAAATTAGATAAAAGATGATTGTGTTTGCACTCACAAGCATGTGCTTTACTGCCTCATGATACAGATTGGGAGACTGAGGCACAAGGAGGGTGTGGCCCGCCCCAGGTGCCAACAGTGCCAACAGTGCAGGAGCTGGGCCCTCAAGCCCCATACTAAAGGAGTGATGGGTGGGGGGACAGTCCAGGCCAGCTCTACAGAAATGGTGCCCCTTGAGGTGTGGAAAGCCCCTCTGCACACCCCAGCAGGAACTCTGTTCCAGCCGTCGCTCCTTGCTATGCCTGGTACCCCAAGGACCCAAGAAGTGGGCGAGGTGGCTGCATTCTACATGTACAGAAATTGAGGTTCAGTCATAGATCTGGTGTGTGGCCCCCTTGTTTCTGAAGGATGTTTCAGGGGCTCATCCTCTCACCAAATCCTCAAGGTGACCTTGGGGAGTCAGGAGTGTTGTCTTAGAGCAGGAGATTGAGCTCAGGGAGGGTAGCAGCTTGCGGGCCGTCACACTGCAGGGCCGCCTGGGCTGGCACACCACGCATTCCAGATCTCTGGTTTTCCAGCACATACCCTACCCTCTTCCTCATCCTGGCAGTCTTTGCTTCTAGTCATCTCACTATTGACCACCTACCGTGTGCCTGGCAGTGAATAAGCAAGACATGGCCCCTGCCTAGTCTGGAGGAAGAGAACAGACCACTAGCAAGCACATCCATAGTCCTGGGGTAGGAAGCAGGTGTACTCAGGGACTGCTGCCTAGGACCAGAGCTGTTCCTGGAAGTGGCCTGGCCTGGTCGGTTGGCAAGAGAGCAGGGAAGGGTTCTTGGAAGTGGCCAAGGTGCTAGCTGAGCCTTGATTTTTTCCACAGGTGCTGCCTGGTCCGGGGGGTGGGGTACCCCTCCTGTGCTTCTGGAGCCCCTGCTTGCATGCAAGGATCTGTGGGGAAGCAAGTGTGAGAGGGGGGTTTCCCCTCTCCCCCTGCTGGCCAGGCTCTGCAGAAGCAACCTATTGTTCCTCAGTTGGAGTGGGAGTGCAGTGTGCCTTTCAGTCTCTGCCTTTCAGGCCCTCTGAGGTCTGTAGCTGCTGCCATTTCCCGGGGCTGCTGGCCTCAAGCGCCTCCCCAGGCCAGCTTGGGCCCAGCTGCCTAGCCCTTAATTAGGCAAAGGTGAGATCTGCTCCAGATCTATTTCCCACCAGCTAATTATATACACGTGGGGTTGGGAGACCGGAAACCTGGCTGCTCACTTCTGTCACAGACGTGTGATGGGCTCCTGGGAAATCACCTCCCATTCTGTTTGCCCTTTTGGCAGAGGATGGGATGTAGGTACAGGGCTACCGCTGATGACATGGCTCTGTTTGTGCCACTGAGACACCCAAGGGGGCCAGGACACCCTGTCCTGTGCACAGGGGAGCAGAGAGGGAGGGATTAGGCTCGACATCCCTGCACTCTGGGATCCCAGGGCTGGGTGAGGGCAAAGGTGACAGTTGACCCCAGACAGACACACACAGGGAAGGGCCAGAGGCATGTGGGTCCATCCCAGCCTGAGGCAGAATGCCCTGTCCTGTAATATTATGTTGTCAGTAATATCCTCAGATTTTTGTTTGCAGTATTTTACTTATTTATTTATTTATTTATTTTGGTGGTACTGGGGTTCCTGGAAGTCCTTCTACCTCCGGGCTACACTCCCAGACCTATTTTATTTTTGGAAACGGGGTCTCTTAAGCCAGTGCGACTGGCTTCGAACTTGTGTGATCCTCCTGTCTCCGCCTCCCAAGAGCGGGGATTACAAGCGTGCGCCACCACGCCCGGCGCTTTTGCAGTATTTTATAAAGAAAAAGTTTTTTTTTTTTAGGTACTGAAGGTGGAACCCAGGGGCATTCTACCTCTGAGCTATACTCCTAGCCCTATTTTTTATTCTTTATTTTGAAACAAGGCCTCACTAAGTAGCTGAGGCTGT
Source organism: Muscardinus avellanarius (assembly GCF_963383645.1). Lineage (NCBI taxonomy): Eukaryota > Metazoa > Chordata > Mammalia > Rodentia > Gliridae > Muscardinus > Muscardinus avellanarius. The sequence continues at coordinate 49,389,472 of NC_137805.1, forward strand.
CTGCTAACCGTGATCCTTCTGTCTCAGCCTCCTGAATGCAGGGATTACAGTGTGCACCACCATGCCCAGTTTAAAGAGAAAGTTTTAAACATAAATGTTGAAAGACCTATATAGAAAACATTCATATACTTACCTATAATGCACTATTGTTAATATTTTGCTGATTACACTATCAAGTATTTCCCCACCCATGTGTCTTATTGGCCATCCATTAATACAACATTTTTGGAAGCTTTTGAAAATTAGTTGCAAACATCAGTATGCTTTCCTTTAAGGCACCTCAGCATGAGCATCTTTAAGTAGAGTTGAATGTTTGTTTACAGTTCTTTCTTGAGGTAAACTTTAAGTGCACAGCCTTTTTTCCCCCCTCCATACTGAGGATTGAACCCAGGGGCACTCTACCATTAAACTATACTCCCACCTTTTTTAATTTTATATTTTGCGGTCCTATGGATGGAGCTCAGGGGGACTCAACCCCTGAGCTACATCTCTAACCCTTTTTATTTTATTATTATTATTATTAATTATTATTATTATTATTATTATTATTATTAGTGGTACTGGGGTTCCTGGAAGCCCTTCTACCTCCGGGCTACACTCCCAGACCTATTTTTACATTTTTTAAATTTGGAAACAGGGTCTCCTAAGCCAGCATGCGTGGCTGGCTTCAAACCTGCACGATCCTCCTGTCTCCGCCTCCCAAGTGCGGGGATTACAAGCGTGCGCCACCACGTCCAGCCTTATTTTTTTATTTTTAGACAGGGTCTCACTAAGTTGCCTCTGCAGGCCTGGAACTTTTCATCTTCTAACCTCAGGCTTCTGAGTTGAGGGATTACAGGCATGTGCCTAATTTACAGCTCTGAAATCCAGTGTTCAGACAAGCACACTGTACTCCCAGCCCCGGTCAGGACATGAAGCATCCTCAATACCAAGGGGAGTTCCCCGTGTCCCACAGTTCTGGCCTTGGCCTCTCAGGCATATCTCTATATCTGTAGATATTAAGGAGCACCAATAAAACAACTACTTGCTCCACCCTTCCCTTTCCAGCCTTGCTCCCCAGGAGTGATTTCAGCTCTGTAAAGTACTGGGATTTTCCTCTGGGCTTCTAAGTAGTTTGCTTTCCCTGTTTTTGATTGATTTTATGCAACTATTGACTGACTTTCTGGTCTATGGTTTCTGCGGCCTCCTAGTCCTCCCTCTTCCTGACCACGTGACCCAGGCCTCCTCCTGTCTCCCTTTTCTCATTTATAAAACAAGAGTTAGTTAAGAGTATCTAGGTAGCTAGGTGTGGTGGTGCACTCTTGTAATCCCAGTACTTGGAAGGCTGAGACAGGAGGATCATGGTTAGCAGCCAGCCTCAGCTACTTAGTGAGGCCCTCTGCAACTCAGTGAGACCTTGTTTCAAAATGAAGAATAAAAAATAGGGCTGGGGGTGTGGCTTGGAGCTAGAATGCTCCTGAGTTCCATTCCCAGTACAGAAAAAAAAAAAAAATAAATAAATAAAAAAAGGTAGGGGAGGATTCCTGGATGGTAAGAGGATTCCAAGTGTGAAATCCTGGCCGGGAGTGGTGGCGCACCCTTGTAATCCCCGTGCTTGGGAGGCTGAGACAGGAGAATTGCACAGGTTCGAAGCCAGCCTCAGCTACTTAGTGAGGCTCTCAGCAACTTAGTGAGACCCTGTTTCCAAATAAAATATATAAGGACTGGGAGTATAGCCCAGAGGCAGAAAGGCTCTGGGTTCCACCCTCAGTACCACCGAGTGTGAAATCCTGTACATAATGTATGTCCCCAGTAAGCAGCCAGACTATCTATCATTAATCTATCTATCATCTATCTATCTAATTATCTATCATTGATACTAGGGATTGAACTCAGGGGCATTCTGCCTCTGAGCTACACCCCCAGACCCAGACCCCCCTTTTTTTTTGAAACAGGGCCTTGCTAGGTTGCTGAGAGTCTTATTAAATTCCTGAGAGGCTGACCTTGAGCCTGTTATTTCCTGACTTAGCATCCCAAGTACTGGGATTACAAATGTATGCTATCATGTCTGCCTTGTTCCTTTTTATTTTATCAACGATGATTTAGCTTTTATTCATCTTCCCTTTCTTCCAATTTACATTTATCATGAGGGCTTTTTTTTTTTTTTTTTTTTTTTGCGGGTCTGGGGATTGAACCCAGGGTAGTCTACCTCTCCCGACCTATTTTTTTTAATTCTTTATTTTGAAACAGGGTTTCATTGAGTTGCAAAGGGCCTCACTGAGCAGCTAAGGCTGTCCGTGAACCACCATCCTCCTGTCTCAGCCTCCCAAAAGCTGGGATTACAAGTGTACACCACCACGCCCAGCTCCCCAGCCCTATTTTTATTCTTTATTTTGAAACAGGGTCTCACTCAGTTGTGGAGGGCCTCACTAAGTAGCTGAGGCTGTCCTCAAACCTGTAATCTTCCTGTCTTAGCCTCCCAAGTACTGGAATCACAGCATGCGCCACCACGGCCGGCTCTTAGCCGTTCTTATTAAGTAAACGTTAATGCTCCTCGTGTTACGGCTCTAGACCGTCCTGCTTCACCATGTCACATATTTGGGCTGCATTTTCTCTCTTGGCTGACTCTGCTTTTCCTGGAGTTACCCCCCGCTTTGCACTTTTATTTGTTTAGTTTTCTTCTAACTTAATTCTCTTAGTTTCCCCACACACTTGATTTCCTCGTAATCATATTCCACATGGCAGCTGGTGTATCGATTCCACGTCCCTTCCTGAAAGCCTTCGCATGCTTTCCAACAAGCCCTCCCCGTCCTCCTGAGTTAAAACTCAGGGCCAGGTTTTTAAATTTTGTTGCTGTATTTTGGTTCTGGAGATTGAACCCAGAGGGATTCTACCTCCAAGGTACACCCCAGCCTCATTTTATATCTTATTTGGAAATAAGGCCTCACTAGGTTGCTCAGAGCCTCTCTACATTGCTGAGGCTGGCTTTGAACCAGTGATCCTTCTGTCTCAGCCTCCCCAGTCCTGAGATCACAAGCGTGCTCCACCACGCCCAGCCGGAGCCAGTTTTAAACATAGAATCTCCACCACCTCTGTAGGATAAGCGTCTTGAGTGCCGCTGTGTGCCACGCTAGGTTCTGAGAGGATATGGGAGCTGACAGGTAACATCCTCACCCTCATACAGCTCTAAGCGCAATCAACACTGAGGCTGTAGCTCCTGCCACCAGGTCTGCCCGCTTGTTTGATAAGCCCTCCACCCATGTGGGAATCTCAGGTCCTCAGGGAACCCAGATTCACTTGTATGTAAAGTGGAAATCAGACCGGACGTGGTGGCGCACCCTTGTAATCCCCACGCTTGGGAGTCTGAGACAGGAGGATCGCACAGGTTCGAAGCCAGCCTCAGCTACTTACTGAGGCTCTCAGAAAGTTAGTGAGACCCTGTTTCCAAATAAAGAATAAAATAGGTCTGAGAGTATAGCCTGGAGGTAGAAAGCCTCTGGGTTCCACCCCCAGTACCACCAAAAAATAAAAAAATAAATAAAAAAATAAAGTGGAGATCACTGAGTCATTCTACAGTCACTATGTGGTTTGGGGCTGTGTTCTGGGTGCTCTTATGTGTATGTATGGCAACAGTCTCCCCATCTTTCCTGGGGTCCACAGAAGCCTATGGGGGAGCAAAGAGGCTGTGGATGATGTGGAGTGCAGATGTGGAGTGGGCTTTTCTCAGAGGAGGTGGGTGCTGATGGGTAGGGGCAGTACATTTCTGGTTCCCTGTTCTGGACACCATGCAGTTCAGTTTCTATGCCAGAAGGAAAGACAGACAGATCTGGGCAGCCTGAGGGACATTTGAGCCAAGAAGTGAAAGATAGGTAGGAATTAACCAGAAGATGAAGGGATGGGAACGAAAAAGATTCCAAATGGAGGCCACGTGCAAAGGCCCTGTGGTGACAGTGGTAGATTCTAGGGAGAGAGAAGGTGGCTGAGCCAGACCTGGAGATCCAGGCCAGGTCATGAGGAGCCGTGGGGACCTGTGGACGATGTGAGGACAGGGCAGCCTGAATGAAGCCCAGCTGCCTGGCTGCTTACTAAGGCTCCACGGTCTCAGGTTGTTCCTCTTCCTTTAGCCCTTGTGCCGCAGCCACGCTGTGCCTGACGTCCAGGAGCACAGCGGCGTTCCCACCTGGGGACGCACCCCACTTACTTTTTCCTCTGCCCACGCGACTCAGTTTTTCCTTCATTCTGATGTCCCAGAGAAACCCTCCCCCGTCTCGCTGAGCCTCCAGCACCCACCTCCCCACCCTGGCTCAGGCCACCTCCTGGCCACATTCTGGGACTCACCAGAATGCGGCTCCCGCAGCAGGAAGCTTGCTCTGCTCTAAGCTGTGTTCCCGGCCTCTGGGGAGAGGGAGGCACTCCGTAAAGGTCGCTGAGAGAGGTGGCATGTTGGGGTGCATTGCCTCCCAACACGAGGGCTGTGGGCTCAAGTTCTAGGGGCCACCCAGATCAGGTCTCCTCTTTCTGTCCCTCGGCTTTCCCGGTTGAGCTGTGAGGCACTTGGGTCTTTAGGGAGGTTCTTGGATGAGAAAGGCAGAATAATAAATATAAGATAAAGTAAAAGAAAGTAGCTGAGAATCCCTGACACAGACAGGCAGGAAAATGTCAGGCCTGCAGGCTCAGCAGGCCCTGTTCTGGGGAACCTCAGGCCACGCTCTGGGCTCTGCCCAGCTTGGGCTCGTAGTTCCACCCTCTATAGTAATATTTTGGTTTCTACACACGCAGCGTCCACAGGAACCCTGGCAAGGGTTCCCAGGCAATGACATCAGGTTCCGGGCTGGGCTGGCCGCCAAGACTGACGGTGGGCACGACACAGCCCAGGAATGGCGTCTTCCAGATGCCTGGGCGCTGATGCGGCCCGTGGAATGATGGCGCTTCCCATAGTGGCACAGCCCGCCCTGTAGACTGTGGGTGTCTGCTGCTGGCAGGTAGGTGTCAGGCCTTCCAAACAGCCAGCCCATGGACCTACTCCAGCTTGCAGGACTCTTCTAGGTTCAAAATATATTCCTACCTGTGGAGCCACAGATAACACATACCAGAGAGGGAGGAAAAAAACCACAGAGGGAGAGGAAGCGGGGAGGGAGTTGGGAGCCATCATGGGGTTTTTCTTGTTTACCGACATCATCGATCCATTTTGTCCAGTTCAATGAGTTTTGACAGCTGTATACATGTATATTTACCATTATGAACAAGTGACTCGACAGCTCCACCATCCCATAGAGTTTCATCCTTCCTCTGTTCATTGAATCCTGACCTCCAGCCTGCTGCCTGCCTAGGAGGTATCTAGTTGGCTTTCTTTTCTTTCTTTCTTCCTTCCTCCCTTCCTTCCTTCCTTCCTTCCTTCCTTCCTTCCTTCCTTCCTCTCCCTCCCTCCCTCTTTCTTTCTCTTCTTTCTTTCTTTCTTTCTTTCTTTCTTTCTTTCTTTCTTTCTTTCTTTTTCTTCTTTCTTTCTTTTTTGTGGTACTAAAGGTGGAACCCAGAGGCTTTTTACCTCCAAGCTACACCCCCAGACCTATTTTATATTTTATTTGGAAACAGGGTCTCACTGAGTTGCTGAGAGCCTCACTCAGTAGCTGAGGCTGGCTTCGAACCTGGGCAACAACAACAGCAACAGCAGTAACAAAGCTGTGATGAACATCTGTACATGATTCTTTGTGTGGACATATATTTTCATTTCTCTTGATAAATACTGAGGAAGGGAATTGCTGGTCCTATTGATGAGTGCCTGTTGAACGTCACTGGAACCAAGGACCATTTTTCTAAGCCAAGTGGCTAGGGCAGGGTTTGCCTAGGAGCTGACCTTTTGGAAGGTGCTAGAAGGGGGTGGGGGATGTCTATGGGGAAGAATGTATGAGGCGAAGGGGATTTTTTTTTGTGGTACTAGGGATGGAACCCAGGGACATTCTCTCTCCAAGTTGCATCTCCAGCCCTTTTTATTTTTTTGTAGTACTGGGGGTGGAACCCAGGGGCTTTCTACCTCTGGGCTATACTCCCAGACCTATTTTATACTTTATTTGGAAACACGGTCTATCTACATTGCTGTGAACCTCACTCACTAGCTGAGGCTGGCTTCAAACCTGTGCGATCCTCCTGTCTTAGCCTCCCAAGGGCTGGGATTATAAGTGTGTGCCACCACACCTGGCTCCAGCCATATTTTTTATTATTTTTTTTATTATTTTTATTATTTACTATTATTTACCATTATTTACTATTTTTTATTATTTTTATTATTTATTTTGAAACGGGGTCTCACTAAATTGCAGAGCGCCTCACTAAGTAGCTGAGGCTGTCTTCGAAACTGTGACCCTGTCTCAGCCTCCAAATGCTGAAATTACAAGCATGCGGCAGCACACCCAGCCAGAGGATACTTTCTGAGCAATAATGCAGAGGTCTGTGTGGAAGGAGTGGGGCATGTGCTGGGGAGAGGACAGGTGTACACCCGCAAGGACATTGGCTTGATGACCTACAGAGGGTTCTGAACAGGAGTGAGAACAAGATCCGACTTTTGTTTGTTGTTTACTTACTTACTTACTTATGGTACTGGGGATTCAACTCAGGGGCATTCTACCTCCCAGCTATACCCCTAGTCCTATTTTTTAAGTTATTTTGAAATAGAGTCTAAGTGGTAGAGGGCCTCTCTAAGTAGCTGAGGCCGGCTGTGAACCTGCGATCCTCCTGTCTCAGCCTCCCAAGTACTGTGATTATAAGCGTGTGCCACTATGCCTGGCTTGATTTATTTTTACTTTTTTTTTTGGCAATATTGGGAATTGAACCAAGTAGATTCTACCTCTGAACTATACCACCTGCCCTTTAAAATTTTTATTTTCAAATAGGTTCTCTTTAGGTTCCTGAGAGTTTTGCTAAATTGCTGAGGCTGGATTCCAATCTGCAATCCTCCTATCTCAGCCTCCCAAGTACTGGTATTATATGTATGCGCCACCATGCTCAGCTTAAACCCAGCGGTGTTCTACTTCCCCAGCCCTTTTGATTTTACTTTAAGACAGGGCTTTGCTAAGTTGCTGAGGGTTTGCTAAATTGCCTGGGCTGGCCACAAACTTGCACTCCTCATGCCTCAGCCTTCTGAGTTCCATCACTGAGACTGGCCACACATGCATTTTAGTCCCCATCTGCCAAGTGAAGAGGCCTCAGGGCAGCAAGGGTGCTGCAGCAGTGCTGGCAGGAGGTGAAGAAGCTGGGCCAGGGAGGGCAGTGGAGAGTGTGGGCAGCGGGGGTGCACTGAGCGTGAGATGTGAGAGAAATGGGACAGGAAGGATGGCTAGGAGCTGAGCTGGCCTCTAGGGCCGAGGGGAACTGGCAGCCACAGCCAGAGGAATCATGCGTGTCCTCCAGGCCACCCGAAGGACTGAACTTTGTGGATGGCCTGAAGGCTACAAGTAGAGCCTGGGCCTCCGCAGGGGAGCACAGCCCAGCTGGTGCCAGCTTTCAACCCGGTGAGATGCTCAGGTGAGAACCCAGTGACACTGTACCGGGACTTCTGACCTGCAGAGATGGTGACATAATGGTGGGTGTCGTTTTAAATCACCACGCATGATAAATTGTTATGCAGCCAGCGATGATACTGACACGCGTCCTAAAATCCAGCCCAAAGGGTCCTTGGTGGCTGGGCATGTTGGCACACACCTGCAATCCCAGTACTTGGGAGACTGAGACAGGAGGGCAAGTTCGAGGCCGTCAGCACTTGTTAATGTAGTGAGATCCTGTTGCAAAATAGTAAAATAAGGCTAGGAGTACAGCTCAGAAGTAGAACAGCCCTGGCTTCAATCCCTAGCATCACCAGAAAGACAAGTGTTCTTAGCACCCTGGAGTCCAACCCCCTCCTGAACAGATGGTGACACTGACCCAGAGAGGAGATAGTGCTTGAAGCTCCCTGCTACAGGAGGGCTCCTGGGGAGGCGCTGCCCCTGCCGGCGAGGCCCCCTCTCACCTAGGAGTCTGCAGCCCCTCACCCACCCCTCCCCTGGGCTCTGGCCTCCCGCTGAGGACCCTCAGCCCCGACAGTGAGCTCTCACCTCACAGCAGAGCACAGGGAAAGCGCAGGTTGGATCCCGCCAGCTCTGCCACTCCCTGGCCAAGGCGCCTGGTCACTGTACACCCTTGCGGCGTGGCTGCAGCCCCACTGTGCTTTATCCAGTTGGCCTGTGAACATACACGAAGCTCTCAGTGGGAACTTTGTAAGTGTGTGCCCCCAACCGCTTCCTCTTTGTGGGCCTGGTAAGTGACCTTGCATCCTGGCTGTGTTTGGGCGTCCGTGCAGCTCTTACAGTTGAATATTTTAGGATCCAAATCCCGGCTCTGCTATGTACTAAACGTGTAATCTTGGAAAGGTCACTCGAGTTCTCTGAGCCCCAGTTTTCTCACCTGTAAAATGAGCCCATTAGCAATGTCTACCATTACAGGAGAGATGCGGGTCACACTCAGTAGGGTGCTTCACACATTGTCAGCTGGTTGTGTCATCTTTGTCACCCTCTGGCTGGACAGCACGGAAGGACAGAGCCTCCCAGGGTGGGGGAAGTTTGGTTTCCCAGGAGACAAACATTGTGGGTGGGGCCCGGCGGGTGCATCTTAGGGGAACCGGCTCCTGGGCCTCCAGCCCTCCCCTGCCTCCGCCCAGAGCACCCCACATTTGTAAGTGGGAACTCCCCCGGTAGGTTTGGGGAAGTTGACATGTGCATTTATTTCAGTCCCCAGCTCCAGGAACAGCCTTCTGTTTCCGTCTGGGATAAATGGCAATCACTTGTGCACAGGCGTGGAGGTGGGAATGTGTGTCAGGGACCTGGAAGGGGTGGGCATCTCCGCCAGCTGTGTAGAACTGTATGTGCCATCTTCCAACTGCTGCTGACTTGGTCCACTTTCTGGTGAGCGGTCATGAGTCTCGGGCGGGGGCCTGAAACCCGAGTAGGGGGACACATGGAGCCAGTGTACCACGGCAGAGAGCCGTGCTCCCTGCCCCTGAGCTCCTGGAGTGCCCTCCCTGCCCGGCCCTCCCCTTGAGGCCCCCGTGCCCCAGGGCTGGTCACTGCTGGGCCCACCAGCTCCCCTGAGAGGATGGTGCACTGTCAGGGTGAGGCAGCCTGTGTACTCAGCAGTGGCTCTCTGTCCCTAGCAGGCAGTTCCTGGTACTTCTGGACTGAAAGAGCACTGGACTCAGAGTCTGTTTCTCTACAAATTACTCCTGTGTGCTCCTGGGCAAGTCACTTTCCTCTGTGTGGGATGGAGTGGAGGGATGGGGACCTGAGTGAGCAGAGGGGAGAGAGAGGAGGGTTTTAGGACAGACCTGGGGAGCTGAGTCCTTCCCAGCCCCGGGAAGGGTGGTTCTGGGTTAGGGCTTGGTTCTAATGATCAGCTTGTTACCCTGGGAGGACAGGGCCCCTCAGCCCCTCTGCTCACACCCTCCCAGCCAGTTGTTACATTTGGTAGAGCAACAGCATCAATGTCTCATTAGGTGGCTGAGCAAACCGTCCCGAGAGAAGGATTTGGCCACGGCCACACGACAAGTTCACGGCTGAATTAGAGTCTGAGCTGCCGCTCTTTGCTTTCAACCTAAGTTGGTGTCTGGGAATGACCCTGGGTTGTGGCTAATAACTTCAACTCATTTGCTTTCATTTTGAGGCAGGTCTTAAGACAGTAACTCAGAGGTGCCCCGAGTCCCCCGCACACCCTGATCTTGTGTTTGGACTTGGGAGAACACCGGCACCACGGATGACCTTGGAGGGGACCAACTGTGGGCGCCTCCCTTTGGCTTCCCAACCATTCCCACTCACGCCTCGTGCAGCCCTAGAAGATAGATGCCGTTAGCTTCCTCAGTCTGCAGATTGGGAAGTTGAGGCACAGAGAGGATAAGTAACTTACAGCAAGGTCAGCAGCCAAGATTCAAAGCCGGGCTGACTCCGGAGCTGGGATCTCGACCTCTGGGTTGACCAGGGCTTGGCCAGGTGATGGGGAAAGGGCAGAAGCGGCTTGGTATGCAAAGAAGTGTCCTGCCAAGTGCAGGCCCAGGGCGCAGCGGGGAGGGTGGGAGCAAGGCCATGGATGCAGGGCTGGCGGAAGCGACTGAGAAAGCTGTGTGCTAAGGCATCTCGGTTCAAGCCCACGTTCGTGGCGCTGGTGGCGGGTCAGGTCGCCAAAGCAGCCTGCTGGTGCCGCTCAGTTACTGCTGTTACTTTGATGATAGGGCAGCATGGCCTAATGGTTAGGGCCGAGGGCCTAGAGACCTGATTTCTCACCTCACATCTGTCTTCCTCCTTGCCCAGAGGCTCCAGGCAAGTCACTCAACTTCCCCGAGCCTCAGTTTGTCTCTTTCAAAAATGGAATTATAATAGCCTTGAAAATCTGCGAGCTGCCTATGTTATTCCATTCTTTTTTTTGTTGATGATGAAAACCTCATTTTTTTTTTTTTTTGTGGTACTGGGGATGGAACCCAGGATATTTATACCCCCAGGTGACACTCCCAGACCTATTTTATACTTTATTTGGAAACAGAGTCTCACTGAATTGCTGAGAGCCTCACTCAGTAGCTGAGGCTGGCTTTGAACCTATGCGATCCTCCTGTCTTAGCCTCCCAAGCGCTGGGATTACAAACGTGCGCTACTAGGCCCAGCTGAAAATCTCATTTTGTTTCTGGTGGTATCACCTCCCTTTCACCCCCAGAAAAAAAAAAAGAAAAAAGAGTATATTTCCAGCCTCCCTTGCTGCTACTGCTTGCCAACAAACAAGCTGTTATGTGAGATTTACTGATACAGCTAGGAGGAAGCCCTTTTCCCCTTCTTAGAAGCGGCCTTGAGGCTGAAGCCACGTGGTAAGAATGAAGCGCCACAGAACTAGAAGGGGGCTGATGGCAGCGTGGAGACTGTGCCACCCCTGGACTGACTCTTCCCAGACTTCTTTTTAAAAATAAGTTATTTATTTTAGAATAGTTTTAAATATATGAATTGTTACAAAGATAGTAAAAACTTCTTTTATATCTCACACCCAGTTTCCCATATTATTAGCATCAATATTCATATAGTACATATAAATAACAAAGCAATGTTGTTATATTGTTATTAACTGAAAAGTCTATATTTCATTCAGATTTCCTTTTTTTTTTTTTTTTGGCAGTACTGGGGATGGAACCCAGGGGCCTTCTACCTCCAGGCCACACTCCCAGACCTATTTTATATTTTATTCGGAAACAGGGTCTCTTAAGCCAGCACGGCTGGCTTTGAACCTGCGTGATCCTCCTGTCTCCGCCTCCCAAGCACGGGGATCACAAGTGCGCGCCACCACGCCCAGCTCTTTCATTCAGATTTTCTAATCTTTTCTCTAATGTCCCCTTTCTGTTCCAGGATTTCAGGACACCACATTGCAGTTAATAGTTATGTCTGCTTAGGCTCTGCTTGGTTTTGATAGTTTCTTAGGATTTCCTCTGTGTGTGTGTGTGTGTGTGTGTGTGTGTGTGTGTGTGTGTTACTGCAGACTAAACCCAGGTGTGTTCTACCTCCAAACTACCTCCCCAGCCCCATTTATTTATTTATTTATTTATTTATTTATTTATTTATTTATTTATTTATTTATTTGTGGTACTGGAGTTCACAAGCGTGCGCCACCACGCCCGGCTATTTATTTATTTTTATTTGGGAACAGGCACTAAGTTGCTGAGAGCCTCCCTAAGTTGCTGAGGCTGGGCTGGTCTTGGAACTGTGATCCTCCTGTCTCAGCCTCCCAAGAACTGGGATTACAGGTGTTTGCCACCATGACTGGCTCTTATTTTTATATTTTTCTTAATATTTAATAAATAATTTATTTGTAAATTAATAAATAACATGTCTACTAATCCTAAAATCTTAGACAAGACTACATTAGTTATTTATGGGTTGTAAGACTGGGCTCCATTTGCAGCTGAATGCTGACTCCAGCAGGCGCTGCAGACACCCTTAACGTCCCACTTGTACTCTGTTGAGTAAACAGCACACACTGCCTACGTCAGCACACACGTGCACGTCATTTATAACCTGTAACCACTAACTCGCCTCAAAAAGGATGAATTCTTCTTGGTCCATTCTCTCTTCTTAGTCAAAGTACTGTAAATCACAAATTAATAAAACTTCATTATGTTTGCGGACTGCCAAACCTAAAGTATTGCTCTCTCAGGCATTTGTTTCTTACATAAAAATGTATAGATGAGTAAGCCGAGGTGGTGGCACTTTGGAAGTTTAAACCAACAATGTAACAGACTATGCAAAATTATCCTGTGATTCCATTCTAAACTTACAGTCCAGTTAACTTTACTGTCTTCCTGTGAATATGTATAAATATTATACATGGGAGAAAATACTGGAGTCTTAAATCAAGGTGGTTATTTTATTTTGCTGAAGATTCTGCTTATAATCAAGAAGTTAACCTACATAGTTAGTTAGAGAGATCATTTTAGAATTTCATCTTTTTTTTCTTTTGCAGTACTGGAGATGTAACCCAGGGGTATTCTACTTCTGAGCTACACCCCCAGTCCTATTTTTATTCTTCATTTTGAAACAGGGTCTCACTGAGTTGCAAAGGGCCTCACTAAATACTCGAGGCTGGCCTCGAACCGTATCCTCCTGTCTCAGTCTCCCAAATGCTGGGATTACAAGCGTGTGCCACCACACCTGTCTTTAGAAAAGTGCCATCTTTTGACCCTGTCTTTCTTAGAGAAAACTGACACATCATTTCTGGAGAGAATAAAATTGAAACCTTTCCATTTAGTTTTAAAAATGAGCATTTATCATGTGTGGTGCACACACCTGTAATTGCAACAACTGAGGAGGCTGAGGCAGGAGGACCGAGTTCAAAGCCAGCCGTAGCAACTTAACAAGACTCTCTGAAGATAATAAAAGGGGGGAGGGCTATAGGTATAGCTCAGTGGTAGACCACCCTGTATTCAATCATTTTTTTAAAAAAGTAATAAGATGAACAGTTCTGTGTACCAGATTTCGAAATCTATCTTTCTGAATTCACTGTTTTTAAACTGGCTGTTGGCTAAGGTCTGAAATTTAGAGAATTCTCAGGAACCATCCCCAGCCCAAGAAGATGCTTCAAAGTGTCTTAGAATTGTCTTGAAGTAATAGAATCCACCAAATCCTAAAATTAGGTGTATAAAGGGCCTTATATTCCAGGTTATTTCAAGAAAATTCCGTGCCTTACAAGGGAGCATTGGAAAAATTTTGTCTTCAGGGTAAATATTCCCACTGAAAGGTTCACTGCCATCTTTCCCTTACGATATACGAGAGACGCTGGAGCGTGAGGAGGAGCACATGTACTCACAGAGCACCAGACATGACTGCCAATTTCCCAAAGAACAGAGAGACCAAGGACAGAGAGTCTCAGAGTGTCTAAAATTCAAATACGGAGTCTCTTATACATGGTTTTTCCTCTTACACGAAAGATACAAATTTACATTTAATCATCTTACTTATATTTTTAAGATAAAGTAGAAATTATCCCTAAAAGGAAGTGAATATTCACCACTCTTCCTCCCTTCAAAGTAGGTAATTACACCACAAGGAATTTCACAGGGAGATGCCTTTTTGCTTTGATAAATGTAAATAAAAATAAAAGCCATCTTGTCTAAATTTTTAGGGTTAGAAATATATAATTCTACTCTTGTGACAAATCAGCAAATTGAAATATGTCAGCACAGTCATTTGAATGGGTTGTCTGCAGACTGGAAGGGATTATTTCTTTTCTTTAGTTTCTTTGCACATGTGAAGCATAAGATGCCCGGTTTTATCATGAACGGTGCAACCATTTTTCAGGTCGACCTTGGCAAATCACACAAGGTTCAACGGCATTGAGGGGGAAACTAGATTCCATATATTTTTTTGTCTTGTGTTTCTTCCCTCTTAACCTCAACATCTTTTTGGCTGCTATAAATAAGGCTGCTAGAAGTTGATGGCTGAGAAAGTCTTCACTCTCTTGTGACTGAGAGGCTTCTGTGAGAGGCTTGTGTATTGTCATGGTTTCCCTTGACGCATAACTCTCTGGATTCATTCACTGTAGTTTTCCTTCCTTCCTTCCTTCCTTCCTTCCTTCCTTCCTTCCTTCCTCCCTCCCTCCCTCCCTCCCTCCCTCCCTCCCTCCTTCCTTCCTTCCTTCCTTTTTCTTTCTTTCTTTCTTTCTTTCTTTCTTTCTTTCTTTCTTTCTTTCTTTCTTTCTCTCTTTCTCTCTTTCTTTCTCTCTTTCTTTCCCATCAGGCACATCCAAACCTGCCTGTGTTGGGTGTTCTTGTTTGATTTTCTCAAGGATTTCTCCTTTATCTTCAGGAAGCCAATTCTCACGAAAGGCCCAACACCTGTTGCAGTGTCGTGGAAGGGGAAGATTCCTTTGGTTGCATGATGAGTCAGCTAAGGAAATTCCAGCATCTTACTCACATCTAGGGAAAGGGAGATACTCCCCATCTGTGGCGCTTTCCTTGTCGTTTCAGGTAATTCATCTGCGTTTTCTTCTGTTCACTAATTCCTCTCTTCATCTACCCCTGAAATAGGTGGTCTAGATAGCAAACTGGAATATGCAGGCGTCTCTTCCGTAGCTCTTGCACAGGGTCCTTCTGATCATTCCCACCTCAAGCGGACCTGCACTCATGGATGTGCTGGGGTCTGAGGTTCCTATTGATTGACTACCACCACCAAGTCTCTGGAGATCACTGTACACCTTCTCATCTTTCATAGCGTCAGTGTCTTTCTGTGCTTCAACAGACTTCAGTGACTTCAAGAGCAGTGGCTTTGGTCTAACCAGGGTCTCTTGTTCCAAAGCTGGAATCTGTGAGGTGCTCACAGCACCGTCAGGAGACACAGACGTGCTGGGATTGCACATGACTCGGTCAGTGAGAGAAACGTGCCGTGAGCCGTGAGTCCGTGGCCACAGGTGTCGATCTCGGTCGCCAGTGACTCCAGCTGCTCCTTGCCTTGCAGGGCTTTTCGCATGGGATGGGGCAGGGGGTTCTTTCAGGGCTCCCCAGTTTCCTTCACAGGTGCGCAGAAGCCCAATCAATGCTCTGGGCCCCAGCGACCATTCCATCGTGGGGCCCAGCACGCTCTGGCTTGAGGGAGGCTCCCAGGTGGGCGGCGGCAGGACCTGGGCCTGGAGGCTTGGGGCTGCACCTCCGACTCCCTTCTTGCTCCATCGCCTCCCATTCACACCCGCTGCCCTGGCCCCCCTGGAGGCACCCAGGTCTGTGCTTATTTCTTATTTTGAAACAGGGTATCATTAAGTTACCAATCCTCTTGTCTCAGCCTCCCAGGTACTGGGATTGTAGGAATGTATTACCGCACTTGGCTAGACTTTTTTTCTCTTGGATGAATTTGACAGTTGAGAATTACTGGTCAAGTATTTTGTAAAATGTTCCTTGATTGGGAAATTTTTTTCTCCATTTTTCTCTCCCTTCCTCCTACCTTCTCTACTTCTTTCTCCTCCTCCTCCTTTTATTTTTGGGGTAATAGGGGTTGGACCCAGAGGCGTTCTACCTCTGAGTATACCCCTTTTTTTTTCATTTTGAAACAGAGTTTTGTTAAGTTGCTGAGGTCTTACTAAGTTGCTGAGGCTGGCCTTGAACCTGAGATCCTCTTGTCTCAGCCTCCCAAGTACTGGGTTTGCAGGCATACATCACTGTGCCTGGCATGATTATTTATATATATATTTTTTCTGTTATACTAGTATTGAATCCAGGGCTTTCTACCTCTGAGATACACCCCCAGATCTATTTTTTACTTCTTTATTTTGAAACAGGGTCTCACTGAGTTGCAAAGAGCCTCACTAAGTAGCTGTCTGCAAACTGGGATCCTCCTGTCTCAGCCTCCTGAATGCTGGGATTACAAGTGTGCGCCACCACGCCTGGCCTTTTTTTTTTTTTTTTTCCATGTTTGGTAGGTGATATGTCCTGCGAGAAAGAGCACGAAGGTGAAATGCCTGTGTCAGATTCTACCAAGGGCACACGTGTTCAGTCGCAAGCCTCTGCTGTGGGTGTCAGCTCTGACCACTAGCAAGCTTCTGAACTGTAAAGTATCTCTTCTTTTTTATTACTTCACCTTTTGGGAAAAAATTACATGTTCAGCCCCACTTGAGAAGTGAGGAGTTATGTGACACCTCTGTAGAAGAATCCATACAAATTATCTGGGGCTCCTCTGCACGAGAGATTTATCTCGTCTCATGATTTATATTTGGACGAACTCATGGTTATTTATATTTATTTATTGGGGTCATAATGCAGTACTGCCCGATTTCTCTTCTTGCACACATTGTTCCATGTTTGATCTTTGGGATTCTTTTGGTTGGCTCCCAGACTTCTCGACTGGAGAGAAAAACAATCTGAGGTAGATATTTTGTGAGGCAGCAGCCCGACCATCTCGACTGCTCCCGTCTGCCTCTCTCTGGTGGAAAGCGCTCTTCCTTAGGCCCCTGGATCTGGGCTAGGCTGTGTGACCTGCTTTGGCCAGCGGGAAAAGGCCAAAGCTTGACAAGAGCTCGTGCCTGGAGGTGCTGTCTTGCCACCCCTGGGAGCCGAGACTCTTCTCAGAAGCAGGGCTTGCCTGCTGGAGTCGGGCCATCCACCAGAGCCCCCTGCAGACACGGGGTGATTGAAGGCGGAGTCCTGCCCAACCGTCAACCCACAGAGTAGGAGCAAGTCACTGGATGAATTTTTTTGGGAGGTCTTGCAGGTGGTAAACAAGTACTCTGCCCCCGAGCTGCACCCTCAGCCCTTAAGTGGCTGTTTTAAGCCACTTGGTGTTGGGTAGATTTTTTTTTTTTGTGGTACTGGGAGTGGAACCCAGAGGCTTTCTAACTCCAGCTATTTTATTTGGAGACAGGGTTTCACTAAGTTGCTGGGAGCCTCACTAAGTAGCTGAGGCTGGCTTTGAACCCGCGCGATCGTCCTGTCTCAGCCTCCCAAGCGCAGGGATTACAAGCGTGCACCACCATGCCCGGCTAGTGTTGGGTAGAATTTTATGTAGCACAAGCTAACTGGTAAGCTGTTTTGTAAGTCTATGTTATGTTCCTTGAACTTTCTGTCACATGTAGTCCAATATAACAGAAACACTGTGTATTTCTCAGAGAGGTTGTGAGGAAAGAATTATGGAGGCAGAAAAAATACATGTAGCAGAGTTTGGTGAATAAATAGTAATAAATAAATGAATTGGTAATAGCGATTGTTTATTTTTGGTACTGGAGACTAAACCCAGGGGCATTCTATCTCCAAGTTACACCCTCAGCTCTATTTTTATTTTATTGTTTTTATTTTTAAACAGAGTCTCACTAAGTTGCTGAGAGATCTCTCTAAGTTGCTGAGGCTGGCCTTGAACCTGTGATCCTCCTGTATCAGACTTCCAAGTACTGAGATTACAGGTATATGCCACTACACCTGGCAATGATAGCAATTATTAATGTTAGTTTTGTAGTGGGTGTTGACACTTAGTTTCTAATTTTGTATAAGATTTTTAGTCATTTGAGAATTCCAAGCCTAGGGATCTGATACCTTCTTTATGATCACACAAGTAATTTTCTGCTAGGGACCTGTAGCATAAGACCATTAGGAACACACCTGCGATTAAATGGGAGGGTTTCTTACTGGTGCAGCAAGTTGAAATGCAGCAGGGAACTCTAGGGTGTCAGAGTCAGGAAGCCTCTTCATGGGCTGGCATGTTAGGTGGCTTTGAAGAGAGTTTGAGGTAGTGAGCTTCCACTGTGGATTGGGTGCTGTTGGGCTGATGATATGGTCAGATCTTAACAAATCCTGTCTACAGAGAAGGCAGGTGGGACCATGACTAGAGGCACAATCTGTGCTAGATGTAGTTTGGGTTCCGGAACCAGTCGGTGTCTGTGGAATGGGCTTACTTGGCCCCTCTGACTGCTACAGAGAGAGAGAGAGAGAGAGAGAGAGAGAGAGAGAGAGAGAGAGAGAGAGAGAGAGACAGAGACAGAGACAGAGACAGAGACTGGAAGGACATGCTTTGCATCTCTCGCTGCTCAGGGTCTTGCTGTGTGCAAGCCATTCTAACGTGTCGGCTAGGAAGGTCAGGGCTTGAGCTGAAGCCCCCTGGAGCTCAGACCCAGGCTGAGTAAAGTAACAAAGGCTCCAGTGTGTGGCCCTGGATCCCTGTCTACAAGCCTTGTTTGAATGTGCATGAGCCTTGTAGCCGCAGGTATGCACGGGCAATGTCTTCTTACTTTTGTGTTTGCACTGCATGGACATACATGAAATGCACATACAATTCATGCATGTGTAAGGTATGTGGCTGCTATCTTGCAGTGTTTCAAAAGCACATATATGTTTATGTGTGTGTATATATATGCACAGTTCTGGGTAGATGAATCCTAGCAGCTTATTTACTGTGATAAAGGAGATTAAATCCATGGATTCTCTACTAGTGAGCTACACCTGCAGCCCTTTTTATTTTCATTTTATTTTGAAATAAGGTTGATAGGTCGGGTCCCCCCACATGACCCTGCAGTGGAGACAGGAGGCGGAACTCTGGAAGCCAGAAGTGGAGATATGGCTAGATCCAGGCGCCCCAAGACTCCAGGCATCACGAGGCTCCAGATGTTGTGAGAGAATTGGTGTTCCCACACTGTTAGCCCCTCCCTGAGCCTCCACTTAAAACATGGGTACTTTTGCCCCGCCACGTGACTCAGCTGAGCGACCGGGACTATGCGCGACATGTGGCTCATCGGTCCCTGCTCCCTCGGCCGGCTGACTCCCAAGGATGTCTATTATTAGGCTGAATAAAGCAGCTTTTGATAATCTGGCTGGCGTTTTACCTCCCTCCTGAACTCCCGAATTCCATTTTCAATGTTACATTTGGTGCAGAAACCCAGGAAAGGAACTTCCCAGAGTTAGCCACGCCCAGGCTCCCCGCACAGGCTCTTCCTGTTTAGAACACGTCCCCTCAGCCTCACCATCCTGAACTCTGAAGTTGCCGCCGGCGGGCTCCTGGGCCTTGCACATGTTCCCCTGGCTGGGAGCCTCCCTCCCCCTCCTCCCTGTCCACCAGGGCTGCCTCCACCAGCCAAGGTGGCACCCCTGCTCTGAGAGTCCCCTCTGTTTCTGTTTGAGGTTGTGTTAAGTCATTTCTGCTGAATCCCTGTCTATCCCCGGCCCACCCTGGCCCTCTGAGCCGTGTTGGTCGGTCTTGCTCGTTCTCATCCTTGGGCCAGCATAGCTCCTGGCCAGAGCAGTGCGCAGTGAACACTATTAAGGGAGGGGTCTTATTTGAGTCTTGCTGCCACCCTGCTGAATAAGCAGAGCTGGGCTGCTCACCGCCATTTTACAGATGGCCTAAGTGAGGCCCAGAGAGAGGTGGGGCCACTCTGGTCCCCCATGACCTGTGGACACAGCCAGGCCTGCACTGTGCCCCTCACCCCCTCCTGGATGCGGGGATGCAAGGGCCAGTGCTGGCTGAGGGAAGAGCCTCGGCCAGCCACAGGGCGCCCGGGCTCCTGCGGGCTGACTGCGGCCGTCCCTGCATCTCCCTTCTTGCCCAGGCTGGGTTGGGGAGAAGAGGGAGGTCAACAAGGAAAAAAGTTCTACTCAGAAAAGAGTTGGTGGGGCAGCCCTGCACCGTGCACCCTGAAGCCTAGGCAGGGCAGAAGCTGGAAGGAAGGTTCTGTTCCCCCATGGGCTCCTCCCTTAGGAGGCTCTGGCAGGGACCTCGAACCTTTATCTCCTGGGTGAGTTTCAAGTACCAGCCAGCGTAAACTCAGCTACTGCTTATATATTGAATTTTTCTTCTTTAGCCTTGGTCTTGAGGGAACAAAGGTCCTGATAAAGCCACTCTGGAGCCAGGGACGTGGGTTCAAAACTGCTTCCGTGAGCCCCTGGGCTGCGACTTTGGCCATAGGACTTTACTTTCCCTGGGCCTCATCCCCACTTGTAAAATCTATGCTCTGTCTTCTTCAGCTACCGTCACTGCCATCGGACCCTGTGGTGTAGATGTTAGGTTGGTTAGCTATTCCTGTCGGGCTAGTTGTTCTCCAACTAGGTTCCTGTGGAGCCCTGGGACTCCTCAAACAGCAAGCAAGAACAAATGCGCAGGCTGGCTCTCCCTCTTCAAAGCTGCCTTAAAGCCTTTGCTCACTGGTGATGACCAAGGTCCAGGCCATCCTTCTCTAGGCTAGGCGCCCTGGCGGGTGGTGCTGGGGAAGGGCTGAGCTGGGGGACAGAGGCCCTCATCACAGGACAGGGATGACTCTGGTCTTTGTTCTCTGTGACCAAGGTTAAAGCAACATAATTAAGCATGCAAAGAGTTTAGCGGCCCAGTGCTTAAAATTCAACCGAAGGTAAACGCTCCCTTTACTCCCAGGGTACTGAGGAGCCACAGGCCTCCTGCAGGGTGTGATATGGTGCCAGGCCAGGAGCCAGGAGCACAGGCCTGGAGATGGCCTGTTAGGAGCTGCTGTGACTTTGCAGGCAAATGGCAAGGCTGGGTTAGGACTGGGCGCTGCAGGGGCAGGCTGATGCGCTGTGTCAGGAGCCGGCACCTTTGGGTCCAGCCATCCTGTCCCATGGTTCCTCAGTTCCAGACTTAACATGAGAGATACATCTAACTCACTAAATTCTCGGGCTGTTAGCCTGGATCCTGACTCACTGTGTGCCCTTCGGCAGACACTTCAACTCTCCGAGCCTGTTTTCATATCTGTTTAATGGGGGCAATTAGAGAACTTAGTAGGACTCCAAGAGATGTGTCGAGTTGTCATGGAGAAGGCACACAGATAAAGCCTGCTATCCCCACCCGTCTCCTGGCTGGCCCTGCGGGAGACATGCCTCTGTCCCACTTAAGGGAAGGTGCTATTTTTCTCTCTGTCTTCCAACGCCCTGTCAGTGCTGGGCTCGGGGTTATGAGCTCAGGAGGCCCTGACCTAGGCTGCTGCAGTGGCGGGATCTCAGAGGTTCCGATGGAGGCGGCGCTTGATCTCTCTCCTGCACGTTACATGGGAAGCTGAGAGGGGAAAGGGGCAGGAATTCATCCCCGGTCCACCACAAGTCAGGAACACCTGGCTGGGTCTGTAGCTGGCAGGCACCATGGGGTGCCTGACTCGGTGCTTGGAAGGCCGCCCTCTCCATTCACCAGGCTCGGTGGTGCTGCCCTGTGGTTCCTCGACTCACACAAACTTGTGCCCGTCTCAGGGCCTTTGTGCCTGCGGTTTACCGGTGGGTGTTTCTTCCTATAGCTCTTCCTCATTGCTACACATAGGATAGAAAGTTGGAGGCCAGCCTCAGCAACATAGTAAGACTCTGTCTCAAACTAAAAAATAGAGCCAGCTATGGTGGCACACTCCTGTAGTCCCAGTACTTGGGAGGCTGAGACAGGAGGATTACAGATTCAAGGCCGGCCTCAGCAACTTAGCTTACTCAGTAACTTAGAGAGACCCTGTTTCAAATTTCAGAAATAATAAAAAGGCTGAGGGTTAAGTTCAGAGGTAAAAAGTCCCTGGGTTCAATCCTCAATAGCAATAAATAAATAAATATATAAAACAAAAAGGGCTGGGATGTAGCTCTGTGGTAGAACCCCTGTGTTTAGTCCCTAGTCCCACAAAATAATACCACCTCCTCACAGTAGTCTTCCCTGATATCCTAGGTCAGATAGACTCTTTAATTCTCTTATTTCTACCTCCTGCCCATTGTCTTCATTTGCAATACTTTAATTACCTTCTTAACTGGCCTTTTTTTTTAATTCTGTCTGCCAGTTTCCCCCTTTTCTTGTTCTGCTCAGTGAGCAGAGCGTCATGGACTTTTAGACCCTGGTCTTGTCCCCTAATGAGGCCTGGCCCGGCGGGTCCGCGATGCCCAAGGCCGGGTGAAGAAATGAACAAACAGGTGAACGAACGTGGCATGCTGGTGCTGAGCTCTGCGGGCTTCCTCGCGGGCCAGATCCTGGATGTGGCCTGGGCCGGCCTCATTCTCTGAAGGGCTCTCCATCAAAAGCTGCTGCTGCTGCCGCTGCTGCCAAGGCAACACGACTCCCTTTCTAAAGCCTCTTGAATGGGAGCGGCGGAGGCTCTGAAGGCAAGAATTCTGCCCCTGGCCTTCCGGGCCCCAGCCCTGCAGAGGGCCACTTTCCACCTTGCCCGGGATGGTTGTCTCTGGGGTGTGCACAGTGACTCTCTCACTGTGGAAACTGCCTTTGCTGGCGACTCGTGGAGATGTCAGGAATAATGTGCATGACTCTCTGGCTCTGTTAGAATAGTAGGTGCTAGTAGAAAAAAGATTGGTCCTGGAGACCTTTCCAGAAAGTTCCTCTAGCCCTTGACATACAGACAGAGGAAACCCACTTCGATTTTTCTTTGTAGTAGATGTCAAGATGCCTCCCAAGAGGAGGGAGAAGGAGACATCTCTCTGAAGTGCCCTGCGGGTGGTAGCTGCTTGGGCTGCCTCAGAGGAAACCCTTTCCCTCTCTGAGCCCTAATTTTCCATCACCACAGTGGAGATGATGATGGTCTGATGCAGGGGAGGTGACAAAGCTTTCATACAGGCACCTGTAGGTGCAAGTCTCCTAGAGCCAGGTTCTGTGACATGGCCCCCAGGAGACCTGGCCAGGGCAAGGCCACCCCGCTGTGTCCCCACAGGGCCTTGTGCCCCCAGGGTCCTCTGGATGGCTTTGTCTGCGGCTCTCCTGGGTCGGCATCACGTCAGGGAGGCTGTCAGAGGTCAGCAGGTGCATTACGTCCCCATTGCCCAGATGGAAAATGAAGTTCAGAGAGGGCGGGGCTCCGCCCCGGGGCACAGCAGGACCCTGAGCCAGGGCGCGGCCTCCTAGGTGGACAGAGCTGTGCCTTTGATGGTCTGAGCAGCCTGGGGAGGGACTGGCACCTGGGCCCAGGGAGAGGGGCGGAGATGGACAGAAGAGTGAAGGGAGTTGGAGACAGAGAGCATCCTGCTCCTAAAAGCAGACCGTGGGTACCAGTGCCCCAGCTCCCCGTTTCCAGAGTGATCACGTGACCCAGGTGTGGCCAACCAACATCACAGCAATTTGTGGGGACCGTTGCAGATCTCGTCTTGGCTGGAAAGAATCATTCCTTTGCGAGAACCACGGGGCCAGGGGAATTTCCTGGCCTTGACATGCTGAGCCAGGAACTCACAAGCCCCGACTGCTACAGCCATTTTGTTAGGAAAGACCCTGGCTGAGAATGAAGTCAGCACAGGCGATGGCAGGGAGGTAGAGGGACATCATTTGAGCCCCTAGAGCCAACTATGCCTGAAGGCCGCGCTGGCTCTCCCCGCTAGGGAGTCAACCCATTCCTTGGCATAAAGTCTGCATCACTTGCCTGTGAGTCCAGGTATGGAGGAGGAGGGAGACAGGAAGGCAGCAGGGCAGTTTCTTATTTATTTTTGTTTTATTTGGGGGGTTATGGGGGTGGAACCCAGGGGTACTCTACCTTCGAGCTACCTACACCCCCAGCCCTATTTTTTATTCTTTATTTTGAAACAGGGCCTCACTGAGTTGCGGAGGGCCTCACTAAGTAGCAGAGGCTGTCTGTGAACCACGATCCTCCAGTCTCAGCCTCCCAAATGCTGGGATTACAAGCGTGCGCCACCACGCCCAGAGGCAGTCTCTTATATACTCATCAGAATCATGTTCCCGACTGTTTTAGAACACTGGGATGCAGGCAGGAACTTGAACCTTCACGCGAGCCAGGAGGGCCCCGTGCTGGGGCTTTGCTCTCGTCTTCTTCCCAGCCTGAAGCTGGCCTCTAGATCTGCAGTTCAGAAACAAATGCACAGACATGAAAACAAAGAGACTGGGTCCAGGGGTGTGCATCTGAGGAAGGGCTCATCTTCCTTCCCCATCCATCTTTTGAAGAACTGACATTTATTAGGCGCCTGCTTTGTGCCAGGCTCTGTTAAGGAGTTTACATAGTGCTCTAAGTTCTCCTCACCACAGCCCAGCAAGGAGTGAGCCTCATGGTCGCCACTGTTCAGACAAGACAGCTGAGGCCCTGAGGTCGGGTGCTGGTCTCAGGGCTCAGGGCTCAGCAGCTCTGTCCGCCTCCAAAGCCTCCCTTGCGCTGGCCCCGCACTGCAGGTGATAAATGAACGTCAAATGTCGTGAAAGACGACTTGAGCTTTCTGGGCAGCATCCTACCCTGGGTCCTTTCCCATCTCATCCGAAATGCCCTATCAGCAACCCCATCTGTCTGCTGAGGCTTGAGGAAAAGCACTGCTTCCTTTGAAGGTGATCTGGGCTGGGTCTAGTTGGGGCAGAGCCTCGAGGGATGCAGGGGTCAGTCCTGCCTCATCCAGGAGAAGACTGAAGACAGGCACCTCCCGGGGATGCTGCAGGTGA
This sequence comes from Muscardinus avellanarius, assembly GCF_963383645.1. Taxonomy (NCBI): domain Eukaryota; kingdom Metazoa; phylum Chordata; class Mammalia; order Rodentia; family Gliridae; genus Muscardinus; species Muscardinus avellanarius. The sequence continues at coordinate 49,413,813 of NC_137805.1, forward strand.
GATTTTGGCTGGCCCGGGTGTCTGATGACAGGGATCTCATCAGGGCCGAGGAGGGGGGCAGAAGATGGGGTGGGCAGTACCCTCTGCTGCCCAAATTCAGGCAGAGGCCCTGCCTTACCCTGTGGACCCCAGGATGGCGTCACTGTGGGGTGAGGCTGGGCGGGTTTGGCCCCAGGCCCCAGTGTCCAGCCTGCAGTCCCTGCACTTAAGGCTGGGTGGGCCCTGAGAGCAGCCACACATCAGTCCATAACACAGCAGGACTTAGTTCTAGACGCTGCTTCAGGGATGTTGTGTGTCTGTTCTAACACAAAGTTCCTTCCAGTTGTTTCTAGAGTTTGTTTTGAGGTTGCAGTCCTTGTAGCCAAAAAAGGGAAGAGAAGGGGGACCTACAGCTCTTTCTCATGATGAGAGAGGACCAGCTTTTGCCAAGGGCATCACAGCCCTGAGACGGGCAACCAGAGTCCATTTTTAAATAGGTAAATTTGGAGAAAGCTGTCACTCCAGCCCCTTCACGGGCAGTCACAAGGCACAGACTACATTAAAGGCTCAAACAAGTCCTGCAGTTAAGAATGCCGATTCCCTTTGGCTTAACCTGCTATTTCTCTCTGACTTGACCATAGGTACATTAGAAAGGAGCCCTAGTTGTTTCCTATGGGACATACACTAGAACCTGCTGGAAGTAAAGGAACCCTCGTTAGCCTTCTAAAGCACCAGACATGGGAGCCCAAGCAGCGGGGTGCAGAGGTGAATGATGATTATCCATTGGGGGTAATCACTGAAAGAAAGTTCAAATACATCACGAGGCTAGAAAGATTGGGGCAGGAGCTGGGAATAGGGCTGGCCTCGCACAAACCCAGGCCATAGAATCTGGACAGCTTCTTGCTTGCAAATTCCTTCCCACCATTAGTCTTTATTCCTTCAAGGAGCTAAGTGTAGCCTGTCCTCGGCTCACCGAGGGGACTGTGCCCCTCCAGCTGGCAGGGTCCCTGCAGGAGGCCGAGGGGAGGAGGCCGAGGAGCAGAGAGGCAGGTGGCTCTTCTGGTTCAAGGGCTTGGAGCGCAGGCTCAGGTGGCACCGGCCACAGTGTCCTGGGCTGGGGCGAGGTTGTCCGAGGGATCCAGGCCAGGATCCCCCTGTGCAGTCCAGCCCCGGTGCAGGCTGGTTAGATGCCCACAGGGCGTACCATCATGCGGGTGGCGCGCAGTGAGTAGCTGGGGCCCCGGAAGTAGTGCCAGCGGATGCCATTGAGCCTGCGCACGTGCTGGCCAGCCGGGTAGTAGATGCCGTTGAGGTTTGAGAGGCCGCAGGCGTCAAACCACCATCCTGGTAGAAGAGGGAGGACAGAGGCTTTGGGGAGGTAGGGGCCCACCAGTGGGTTGAACTCTAGGAGGGACAACAGACCCTCTGCTCAGCTGGGGCCTCTGAGCAGCAGGGGGCTCCAGCCACCTCTCCAGCCCCTCTGCTCCTCCGGGCCTGGTGCCCTTCCCTCTGTCCCTGTGCCCCCTCCCCACCGACCTTCTATATTTCTGGCTTCCTAATGGGCACCTCTCTCCTCCTTGGTTTCTAGTGGTCTCTTGTCTCTCTGCGTGTCTGCGTGTCTGCCTGTCTGTCTGTCTGTCTGTGTGTCTGTCTGTCTGTCTCCACTCCCCCTGGTGGTGGTCTCTGTGCTGTGCGTGTCTCTCTCCTGGTCGCCTCTCTCTGGTGCTCTCCATTTCTGCCTCTGTTGCTGGGTCTCTCCGGGTCTGTCTCAAGTACTGTGTCTACCTCCCAGCCTCGTCCTGGGTTTCATTCGCTCTTAGTCTCTGTCTGAGGTCTGTCCTTGGGAAGCTCTGGCTCCACCTCTCTCGTTTCCGTCGGCCTGCTATTGCTCTCTGCCTCTCTCTGTCGCCATCTCTGTGACCCAGGTCTCTCCTCCTGTCTCTGACCATGGTTTTCCCACTCTCTGACTTCTGTCCCTGCCAAGGAACACGTCTGGGGCGGAGCTGGTTGGGGGCGCCTCAGTCCTGTCTTGCCCGGCCTGGGGGTGGGACTGATGGGGCGCCCTGTGCCTGCCCTTGGCATTCCTCCAGCAGGGGAGGGGGACTCGGGGAGCTGCTGGTCGAGCGGGTGCACCCACCTCCGGACAGCATCTGGGCACACTTGCAGAGGCAGTTGTCGTTGTCTGCGTCGCGGGTGCTGAAGTTGGTGCCCTGCAGGACTAGGCTGCTCTGGCGCCCTGCTGAGCCATGGTGCCCACTCAGAGAGAGCCTGGTGCCACGGGCATGGGGATGGAGGTTGGAGAGTCAGGCTGGGCCATGTCAAGGAAGGGCCTCCCCTGGGGGCTTGCCCAGGGCTGGTTCCCTTCTGGTTGTTCCTGCAGGGGGCGCCCCACCCTGAGTGGGGTGTTTGTACCTCCCCCCCCAGGCCCTCCCTGCCTGCCGCCAGTCAGTGTCAAAGCACCAGCCTTCCCCAGCTCTCTGAACCGGGGTCTTGGAGAGGAAGGAGTTCCACCTCGACCAGGACAAGGGTGGGCATTTTGTTGAGTATCTACTATGTGCCAGGCCCTGGTCAAGTACCTTTGTGGGTTAACGCGTTCCCACTTAAGTCTCACAACAGCCTCTTAAAGGAAAACATGGGGATCCCCACGAGCCCAAGGAACCTTCCCAGGGTCTCAGAGCCAGCAGGGTTCAGTGCTGCCTTCTAGCCTGGTGTGGTCCGACCAGGGGCCTCTATGCGCATGGCTCACTGTGACCGTCCTGCAACTCCCAGCTGCTGCGTCCACCACCACCTTTGTATTATTTTTACTTTGAAATGGGGTCTTGGTAAGTTGCTGGGGGGCCCTAAGTTACTGGCACTAGCCTTGAGCCTGTGATCCTCCTGTCTCAGCCTCCCAAGTACTGAGATTATAGAAATGTGTCACTGTGCCTGGCTTAAGGGACTTCTTGGAGGCCGTAAAGTCATGAGTGATAGAGCTAGGGTTCAGACCCCGGCACATAGCTCCACAGCCTGTGATTTTCACTGCAATGAGCTGCTCCTTCTCCCAATATTTCTTCCCTAAGGAAGATGAGCTTCCAGTGACGTGGGCCTGGTTCTGACTCACACAGAGGCTGCCAAGGCTGGGCTGGGCTTCCCTGGGAACAGAATTGTGTTATTATTTGCTGAGAATTTTTTGTCTGCTAAAAAAGGGAGGTATGCGTAGGGCACCCATTTGACAGATGGGAAGGTGGAGGGACTCACTCAGGGTCTCTGAAGGAGTGAGGGGTGGGCTTCAGCCTCTATCTTAGGGCCAATGGCTTACTGAGGAGCTAGCAGGGCCTTGTGGCTCCTCACCATCAGGGTGAGGAGTGGGGCACCAGTTCAGCCCCGTGGAGCCATGACCCAGCGGGTGTCTCATTCAGCTCTGCAAAATAGACCTGAGATTGGGGCGGGTCTCAAGGCAGGAAAGGAGGGCATTTAGTAAGAGGGGGAAAATCACTGAGAAGTCCCCACAGTGACATGGGGCCTAAAGTGCAGGGAACAGTCATTCAGAGATTCCTTGGGGGGCAGCGACCACCCCATCTGTGGCGCATCCCAGCAGGGCTGAAAGGGGACTGTGGAAGGATTCTGGTACCCTGGGAACAGCCAGGTGCCACGTGAGTCCTTCTCAGCTCTGAGCACGTCTGGTTCGCTCTGTCCTGGCTCAGAGATAAGTTTGGAATCTCCAAGATCAGCGAGTTTTTCAGAAAGGGGACATCATGGGTGGGGATACAATGAGTATCTCCAGCGGGGACACCCGAGTTCAGACCCAGGCTCTACTAACTTGCTCTGGGAAGCTTAGTACTGCAGTTCCCATACTACACTAGGGAATGCCCACCTCAAAAAGGAGGATTAAATGGAGTGCCTGGAGCACAGCAGGTGCTTGGCGAATGCCCATTCCATTCCCGAAACACACCAAGAACCAGACTGAGGAAGGGGTGGGAAAACCTGGATGTTTTACAAGATTCTCCCATCCAAGCTCATCCTGCCATTGCAGAAGCAGAGGCCCCAAGAAGCCCGACCTCCATCTGCCCTTGTTCTCAGAGAGGGTGGTGGCAGTACCAGCGTGGTCCCGGTTTCCACCTCCCAGCCCTGCGGTCTTGCTGCCTCCCATAGGGCCCAGAACAGAGCAGGAAAGTCACTTCCTCCTTCTGAGTTTCTGAAAATGGCTGACTTGGGGTGAGCGACCTCAGAAGTCCCCTTCCCGCTCTGGGGGCTTGGCATCAGTGACATTGCCTTCACCCCACCCAGAAGCCAGGACGTGTTGAGTGCTAACCAGCCGCCTCCAGACCCTGTGACGTGTGCTCAAATGGGGCACAGATGGTAGGAACAGAAGACGCCCAGGGGCGGACCCCGGTGCAGACTCTGCAGCCGCCCGCGGCCCGGACCCCACGCCTACCTGTACAGCTGCCCCTCGCTGCCCAGCTGGAAGCGCTCATACTGGGCGTAGGCCTCATGGCCCTCCCAGTCCTGCAGCTCCACACGCAGAGAGTAGGCTGCCCTGCTGGTGAGCTGGTGCACCGCCTCATTGCCCAGCCAGTGCTCTCCAGCCGGGTCCCCGAAGCCCTGCCGGAGGGGGAGAAGGGTGGGCATGCGCCAAGCACAGAGGCTGCAGCCCCGCTGAGGGACGGGGCAGGCCAAAACCACTGTGTCTCATGGTCAAGTTTGTAAGTAGCAAGTTCATAAGTGCAGGATTAGGAGCCCCATCTCCCCAAGGAAAAAAAACAAAGACATTTGTCAGTGTAAGACTCCATTAAACATCACAGAAACGACATCTCTTTGAGGTTCAGGAACAGGTAAGCCTAATCTGTGGATACAGAAATCAGAATAGTGACTGCCTTTGGGGGGTGTTGGCTGGTTGGGAGTACAATAGGATTTCTAGGGTTTCTTGCAGGGCTATATATCTAGTTCTGAATGGTGGTCAATGGATGAAGATGTATGCCAAAATTAATTGAGCATTACACTTTATATTTGTGCACTTAGCATGTATGTTAAAAATTAAAGAGCCAACTATGGTGGCATATGCCTGTAATCTCGGTACTTGAGAGACTGAGGCAGGAGGATCACAGATTCAAGGCCAGCTTCAGCAATTTAGCAAGACCCTCAGCAACTTGATGAGAACTTGTTTCAAAATAAAAAATAAAAAGTGTTGGGGGTGACTCAGAGGTAGAATGCCCCTGGGTTCAATCCCCAGTTACCCCCCCCCACCCCAGTTAGAGAATTTAATCAGCTCCATAAATAACAGAGCACATGTGTTCAGGGCAGCCCTGCAACATGGAAAGGTCAAGCTCAGAACAAGGGCGTGCTCCCCACCAGTGTCCCAGTGTCAGACCAACGTCCTCGGCCAAACCAGAATTCAGCACCAAGGACAGGGCACACCTGAGCCCAACCTGCCTTTTTAGCCTAAGGGTGAATACCCAGCATTCTTTTGCGTATTTCTCTATTTGGCCTCCCTATTTCTCTTTGAAATTTGAGTGATTGTTTAAAGCTCATTTGGTTCAATGACACTCATAACTTTGTTCAATATTTTATTTTTAAGTACCACAGCAAGCAGACACATATAATATTGCTATTTCCTTGTGGTATCTTTTTCTATTTTCTTTTAATTTTGAAAACTTCAAGAGTTGGCTTGCCAAAAACACTTCACTCAAATTTTAATTTAAAAATTGGAAGACAAGCACACACTATTTCTCATCTTCAAAAATGCATATGATCTTTGGGTCACAGATTTCACATTAAAAAATGCATTCTTCAGATGTGGCCACAGATGTGTAAAAAGACAAGGGAATTCATGTAGCAAGGTAGTCAGGTTATGGGTAGGGGAGAATTTTTTTGTTTCCTCTTTTTTTTTTTTGGTGTGGTACTGGGGTTCCTGGAAACCCTTCTACCTCTGGGCTACGCTCCCAGACATATAGTTTGGAAACAGGGTCTCTTAAGCCAGTGAGGCTGGCTTCGAACCTGCGTGATCCTCCTGTCTCCACCTCCCAAGCATAGAGATTGCAAGCATGCGCCACCATGCCCGGCTCCTTTGTCTCATAAAAAAAAAAAAAAAAAAAAAAAAAAAAAAAAAAAATTAAGCCCAGGAGTGGTGGTGAACATTTGTAATCCCAGCATTTGGGAGGCTGAAAACCAGAGAATCACAGTTTTCAGAGAGCCTCAGCTTCTTTGTAAGGCCTATTGCTACTCAGTGAGACCCTGTTTTAAAAATGAAAAGAATAAAAAGTAGGGCTGGAGGTGTCACTCAGAGGTAGAATGCTCCTGGATTCCATCTCCAAGACCGCAACAAACAAACAAACAAACAAACAAACAAACAAACAAACAAAGCTGGGCTTGGTGGCACACACCTGTAATCCTAGTACTTGAGAGGCTGAGACAGGAAGATCACAGATTTGAGGTCAACCTCAACCATTTAGTGAGACCCTCAGAAGCTTAGCAAGACTCTGTTTCAAAAACAAAATAGAGCTGGGAGTGTAATTTGGAGGTAAGATGCCTCTGAGTCCAATTCCCAGTACCAAAATAAATAAATAAAAAACAATTAATTCAACAATGATTATCTTTTCCAAAAACTAAAACAAAAATAAAGTTAATTTGTCATTCTAAGACATATCAAAAATTTCAAAGAGGGTTCAATTCAGGGGAAGGGGTATCAGAAAGTGAATGTGTCCTGGGAAAATCTGTTTGAGAGTAGTTGGCTTTAGGTGAGCTGAATTCCCCACCCCTTACTCCCCAGGGAGGGTGAGGGCAAATCAGTCCCCTGCCAGCAACCCAGCATGGACTTCCTGTTCTGGGCCGCCTCCCCAGGGTGGCAGCCTTACCTGTTTGTAATCCTTCCAGTTCCGCTGGAAATCCACGTTGCCATTCTCCCTGCGCTGGATGAGGGTCCACCCCCCTCCGTTGGCTTCCATGTCACAGAACACCTGGGGGAAGGAGCGAAGCTGGAATTCCATGGGGCCGCCAGAAGCGGGGTCTGCGCCACCCAAAGGTGACTTGGCTGCCCCTCCCACCCCTCACTTCCAGCTAAAGGTGATCCTGGCAGTTAAAGGCATCAGAAAGCTGCACCTTCAAATTTGCCGCCCACTGTCACCATTTTCCAAAGTGATGGGTGAGTGACATCCTCTCAGCGCTTCCCTCCCCTCGTTTATAAAAGGGGGTGTTCATGCCTTAGCTTCACACCTCAGTTTCTCCTCTGCAAGCTGGTGTTATTGGGGGAGCTACATGAGGTGAGTCACACGAGTCATTCAGAAGCAAGCCTGGTGCACGCCAGGAGGGAAGTGAGTGGAGGCTTTTCACGCATTATTACTGCAGGATTGCTGCAAGGATTCAGGTCGATGGGCATGGAGTGCTGAGCCAGTGCAGATTCAGGAAACGCTATTACTACGGTCATTCTGTAGACAAGTGCTTTCTGAGTACCTACCATGTGCCAGGCTCTGTTAAGGCACCGGGGATGCCGATATTGGTAAGAATCTGTTCTCTCAAAAGTATTTACCGTCTATCACAATGAAACTTTCCAGGCTGGCTGAGCTGTGATCACGTATTATCTTTCCAGCCAGGTCAGTACATGTTCAGTGTTCAGTAACTATGGACATGGTGCCTGACCCTGTACTAGGGGAATCATCATTGAACCAGAGATAAGTGAGTGCTCACGGCTGGCACGGTCTAGAGGAGGCTATGACAGGACAGGCTGACTATGGTCAACGTCTGGGCAGCTACAGGGAGGAGCCTCAGGGAGGAGCCAGTGGGCAACGCGGAAGGCTCCCTGGCGGAGGTGGTACTGAGTGATGACGTGCCTGCCAGGCAGTGGCCGGGATTCCCAGGGGATGGTGCTTCACGAGGGAGGCTCTGAGGCGGGAAAGGCCCGCGGAGGGAGTGAGGCCCGGAGAGGGAAGAACTGACTTCAGGCAAAGGAGTTAAGGAGAAAGCTGAAGCCGGGCGTGGTGGCGCCTTCAGAAGGCTGAGACAGGAGGATCGCGGTTCACGGACAGCCTCTGCTGCTTAGTGAGGCCTTCTGCAACTCAGTGAGACCGTTTTAATAAAAAATAAGAAAAAATAGGGCAGGGGGAGTAGCTCAGAGGTCGAATGCCCCTGGGTTCCATCCCAACCTCGCAAACTAACTAACTAAATAAAATAAATAAAATAAAATAAAAGAGGAAAGCTGAGGTTTGAGCCCAGGTCTCTTGCCTCCCAGGCCACCTCTTCCGTCTCCATCTGTATCCTTCAGATCTCAGTCATTCCTAACCTTCCCAAATTTCACAAGAGCTGAATTTACTTAATTTCACACAGGATATTTACCTAAAAATACAGTGTACCCCCTTTTTTGTGGTACTGGGTTTTTTTTTTTTTGGTGGTGGTACTGGGGTTCCTGAAGCCCTTCTACTTCCGGACTACACTCCCAGACCTATTTTGTATACTTTTTTTTTTAAAATTTGGAAACAGGGTCTCTTAAGCCAGCGAGGCTGGCTTTGAACCTGCGCGATCCTCCTGTCTCCGCCTTACAAGTGCGGGGATTACAAGCGTGCGCCACCATGCCTGGCTGTGGTACTGGGGCTTGAACCCAGGGACATCCTACCTCTGAGCTATGCACCCAGTCCTATTTTATTTTGAAACAGGTGTCACTAAGTTTATGAGTCTCACTTGAGGCTGTCCTCAAACCTGCAATCCTTTTTCTCGGCATCCCAAGTACTGGAATGACAGGTGTGTATCACCATGCCTGGCTATGGTATCTTTTTTTAAACTTAAAATTTTAGAAGGAAATATTTCAGGAACATAAGTGGAAAACTGGTAACCCTTGCCTTTATTTACATTAGCATAAAATACATCTAATAAGACTGTTATGAACCCAGCCCTATTTTATTTTTCATTTTGAAACAGGGTCTTTCTAAATTGCGGACAGTCTCCCTAAGTTGCTGAGGCTGGCCTTGATCCTGCAAATCTTCCGTCTCAGCCTCCCAGTACTGGGATCACAGGTATGCACCCCCAGGGCCGGCTTTGATCTCTTTTTCTTAAAAAGGGAGTTTAGCAGGTGCGTGAGAAGTGGAAAGGCAATCTGGGGACAGACTGAGCCAGTCTGCGTCAGAAGGGCTGAACGGATACTGCAAAGAATTATGAAGTGGGATGGCTGGCTGGTCACTTTCACCAACACAACTATTTCCTGCCATCCCAATCAGAGGCATCTTGGAGAAGATGCCACCATAGGCCACTCCACCCTGCAGTCTGCAGGCTTCTGGCAGGCAGGGCTCCCAAACCTGCACTTGTATTTCAAATGCTAGGCAAGTCTGAGGCTGATGGGGGTCCAACCTTCCTGGGCTCTCTCAGCCCCCACTCAGAACATCAGTCCCGGGGGTCCAACCTTCCTGGGCTCTGTCATGTTGGCCACGTGGATGGTGTAGACTCCGCTGGCATTGGCCCCGAATTGCTGGATCTCTGCACAGTCCTGGAACACCGGCTCGGCTGCCCTCATGGAAGCCACTGTGGGACCAAGCACAAGTCAGCTGCAGGCTAGCAAGGAGGGGGAGGGAGTGGGTGCGCTGGCTGGCCCCGTGCAGGTCTGCCATGAGCACAGGTGCCCAGGTGGAGAAGGGGAGGGTGCACCGAGGTTCCCGGGAACAGTCCTGGTGCCTGAGACTAAACCGGGAAGGGATCGGTCACACCGAGTGCAGAAGCAGGCCAGAAAGAGTGCTGGCTGTTTGCAGGGAGTGTGAGGCTGACACAGAGAGGGTGAGAAAGGAAGAGGGCAAATGGGAGGCAGAGCTTCAGCAGGACCGGCCAGCCTGGAACGCCAGGCCGAGAGCCCGGGCTCCTGTGATTTGGAAGAATGCTCGGGCCAGAGGGCATGAGGCTTGTTTAGGGAGGTTGGAGGAAGGCTGCTACATTACTGGGAGAGGGCGATTGGAACCTGAACTCCAGTGAGACCGGGAGGCTGGGCCCAGGGGTGGCAACCAGCTGAGGGCACCTAGTCGGGTGCGGCAGAGACTTCCCTTCTGCGGCTCCCTTGGGTGGGAACCTGAACTTCCTCCACTGCCACCGTTTCAATTGGCTGCCTGCCCTCCCTGGGAGCAGATCACTGGACATCAGGGGGCCATGCTTCTTCTTGCTGTTTCTTTTTTCTTTATGTGGTATTGGAGATTGAACCTAGTGGCATTCAACCTCTGAGCTACTCTCAGACTTTATTTATTTATTTATTTATTTATTTATTTATTTATTTATTTATTTTGGTGGTACTGGGAATGGAATCCTACCTTCGGGCTACACTCCCAGACCTATTTTATATTTTATTTGGAAACAGGGTCTCTTAAGCCAGCACGGCTGGCTTCAAACCTGCCTGATTCTCCTGTTTCCGCCTCCCAAGCACGGGGATTACAAGCGTGCGCCACCACGCCCAGCATATTTTTTACATTTGAAATAGCATCTCACTAAGTTTTGGAGCCCTCTCTAAGTTGCTGAGGCTATGTCCCAGCCTCCCACATACTGGGTTTACCGTACGCGGCTTGGACTGTGTTTCTGGGGTCTGGAAAGCATTGATTTAATGACTAAAACCTGCTGGGACCCAAGTGTCTCCAAGTCTGTCCCACAAAAGTGACTGTTGACTGGATGAAGGGTTTAAAATCCTCTCTCTAGCTGAGTTAGATGCAATTAGGTCTGGGCTACGATTGCACCAGAACCCAGTCTCTCTGGGTAGGCTGGGGCTGCAGCTCCAGGTAGGTAGATGGGTGTCAACACCAACAAGGAACCAGGAGGCAAAATTTCCTGTTTGGGCCTTGAACTGTGCTCACAGATCCAGGATGGGGGCGCCTCTCAAGGAGGATATTGTTCTCATATCACCAATGAGGTGACAAGGGCACCAAATCCATGCCGGCCTGCGAATAACATTTCTTAGGAAGGAGTCTCCACAACCTACCTGTCAGCAGCCCCCAGCTCTCCGTGGTCCTTGGAGAACTGGGGTCCGATCAGCCCAGGGAAGGTGGTAGCCTACAGGTGAGCAGGGTCAGGCCAGGTTCACCCAGCGCTGCACAGGCAGAGCTGGGGTTTCCAGCCGCCCTTCCCAAGGCTCTGTCCACCGCCATCTCCTTAGTTAACACTAGTACCAATAACAACAGCAGTAGTAATAAAAGTGAAATACCCGCCACTATTGTACTGCAGTGTTTGTTAGGTGCCAGGGAACCGTAACAATTGGGCGGCTAGTATAGCTATGCAGTGTACCTTGATCTGGGCTGTGGCTGGGCTTTCTCTGAGTCTCCATTTTGCTGGAGTCAGTCTGAGGCCTGTGCCGTGCCCCTTCATATGAGCCCCCATTTTACCCTCTGTGCAAGAGCTCAGTGAGATTGTCATCCCCCCCCTTTTTTTAGTGGTACTGGGGTTCCTGGAAACTCTTCTACCTCCAGGCTACACTCTCAGACCTTTTTTTTAAAATATATTTTTTTAAATTTGGAAACAGGGTCTCTTAAGCCAGCAAGGCTGGCTTCAATCCAGCGCGATCCTCCTGTCTCCGCCTCCCAAGCTTGGGGATTACAAGCCTGCGCCACCACGCCTGGCGTTGTCATCCCCTTTTATAGGTGAGGAAAATTAAGGGGCATTCTACTGCCGAGCTATACCCCACAGCCCTATTTTTTTATTCTTTATTTTGAAACAGGGTCTCACTGAGTTTCAGAGGGCCTCAGATCACCGTTTTTACATTATGCATAGCTGTTCGTTCCCTTCTGTGTCCCTGTCCTAACCTCTGATGCCTGAGACCCAGGAGACTCCTACCACCAGCCTCCGCCTGCCTGGGACGGCAAGACTCTGCAGAGCAGGGAGCTCCCCTCCTGCCAGGCTCAAGGATGACCGGTTCTTGTGTCCATCCACCCTGAGCTCTATGCAGTGATGAATCCTCTTTCTTGGCTTCTCCATCTAGACAGAGGACAAAAGCAACTTCCCAGTGTCCTTTTCTGGTGACAGTGGGCAAGTGGACATGGTGTTTGGGCAAAGGCTGCCTGACTCAACCTTCCGCCAGACTGGCCGGCAGTCACTGGTCTGCAGGGGCGCTGTGAGCGGCGGGCCTGAGGAGGCCTAGGGCGCAGGCCTGTGTCTTGGGCTGAGCTGTGAGCAACCCACACCTGGGATTCACTGGGCAGCCTGCTGCCAGGGCTTCGTGCAGGCCCATGGTGGGCTCTGGTCACTCCGCATCTTTTGGTTTAGAAGGCGTCCAACTCTTCTGCCTGTGGCTTCCTCCTGGGTTAGGATGGAGCCGCAGTGAGACCCTCCCTCCCCCAATCCCTGTCAGCCACGGTACCCACAATCCATCACTGTGGCTTGGTTACTTGGGTTCTACGGCTTTCCGTGGCATCCAGCGTTGCAGGAGCCCCTTCCTTGATTTTTTACTAAGCCATTTTCCCCTCCATGGTCCCCTTCTGGGCTTCCTAAACAGAGTCCTATCCTGCTCCTTCCATATCTCTCGCTGGCTTCAGGTCAAGACCCCTTTCTTAGCATGGCCCTTTTAGGCCTTCTGTGGTGTGGAAGCTTCCAGAACCCTGCTAACTGAATATGTGGTGCATAGTAGGCCCTCAGTGGAGATGCATTTCTGTTTCCTTCCCTCTGAGACAAACACCTAACCGGGCATTTTTATAAGAGACTGGTGTGACGGGCTGTGCACCGCTGTGTCCCGGGCACTGGGCCAGGCAGTTTGTTGACTGAGCAGTGGGGGCCAAAGCCGAGAGTGCCCTGGCCATTCCAAGTGGCCAGGAGGAGCCAGTGGGTGCGGAGGAGCAGGCCCAGTGCTGTCGTAAGGTGGGATGCCTCCTCGCCTCCGTGTGGTCCTCCTGGCTCGGGGCAGGGGGCGCTGGGAGCAGAGAGTCCTTGGGATGTATTTTTGCCTCCAACCTTCCCATGGGACAAGGGAACTAAGAACCAGGCAGGCACAGGGCAAGCCCCAGCAAGTGGGGCTAGAGGGCCAGTCCTGGAACCCAGACGTGCCAGTCTGGACTACTGTCCTCATTATTATCATCTCCATTGAGCAGATGGGGAAACTGAGGCCAGGAGGCTGTGGGCATATCCAAGGTCGGGGCAGTTTGGATTAGCGCCTCTTAAGACCGTTGTCGGAGTGACTGCCATTCCTTGTTATTTCTACTTTACAGCTCGGGGTTGGGTGTGGCTTCTCCCATGGCGGTCAGAGTGGTCCAGGAGGGTGGCAGGGCCCGGCCCCTCCCGCCCTCACGCCCAAGCACTCACCGGGGGCCTGGGCCAGGAGGCGCACCAGGCGCTGCACCGACTCCAGCAGCTGGCTCTGCTGGAGCTGCAGGAGGCTGGAGTTGGTCCTGGCGGCTTGCAGGCTGCGCTCCAGGCCCGCGAGGGCGCCGCTCTGGCGGCCCAGCAGGCGCTGCAGTTGGTCCTTCTGGCCTCGGAGGCGAGCCAGCTCAGCCTCCTGTTGTGTCTCCAGGGCCTGCACCCGAGTTTCCAGCTCACTGCGGGGCGGAGCACACAGGAGCGAGGCGCCATTTCAGTGTTTGCACACCCGCTTCCCCTGCGCACACTCGTGTGGAGGCTCTAGCCTCTGCAGGGAGGGGAAGGAGAGACCCTGCCCTGGAGTAGTATGGCTTGGGGTCCAGCAGAGGAGAGAGGTCAGCTGCGAGGGACACACAGTAACCATCCAGGTAGCCATTATCCAATCCAAATATGCGTGCCCTTTGACCCTGCAGGGCCCTCTTAGGGGTATTCCCCACGGAGCAGGGCCCTCGGGAGAGTGTTAGTGAAAGAGCAAAAGAGAACAGCTTGGGTGTCCAGCAGCCAGGACCGGCCGACTCTGCTCTGCCGCGGTGTCCCGGGGATGTCGTGCAGCCACCAAGAGGACGGAGGCAGGGCACGTTTGCGCAGAATTGGACAGACTCCCGGGCTCCGAGAACCACTCGGCCTCGTCAGCGCCTCTACCCTAGCCCCAGGTGTGGGGGAGAGGAAGACGGTGCCCATGGAGACAGAGATACTGGTGAACCTAGGAGGGAAGGCACGCCAAGACAGGCGGACCTCGGCAGGGGCCGGGTTCAGTGAGGAGGTGAAAACCCCCCTTAGCATGGCTTCTGCACAACAGGCAGGAGGACCAACCTGCCCCTTTATTTTATTGTAACTAATTAGTGGTGTGTTGCTGGGGATTGAGGCCAGGGACATTCCACCTCCAACTTACACCCCTGGGCCCTTTTTATTTTCTATTTTGAAATAGGGTCTCACTAAGTTGCTAAGGGTCTTGCTAAGTTGCTGAGGCTGGCCTCAAATCTGCAATCCTTCTGTCTTAGCCTCCCAAGTACTGGGATTATGTGAATCATCAGGCCCAGCTTAATTTATTTCTTTTTATTGTTATTATTTTCATGGTGCTGGGGCTCAAGCCCAGGATCTCAAGCGTGCTAGGCAAATGCTCTACCACTGAGCCCCTTGCTTTTATTGTATACAAGTCTCTGTTATAACAAGCACGAAGCATCTTATGCGTTAAAAACAGATAACTGTTTTAAAGAAGACTGCTCTCCACTCAGCTCTTCCTCTTTAGGTATTTTACTCTCCGGGCCTCACATGTCTGTGAAATGAGATATGGAGGTGAGTCACTGCACTGCTGACTGGGTTAGGAAAAGGCTGGAAACAACCTTGGTATCAGTGAATTGGAGACTGGGGAAGTAAATGCTTTGGAACACTGGGAAGCTGAAGAAAAGAATGGGCAAAAGCCGGGTGAGGCACGCTTGTGATCCCAGCATTTGGGAGGCTGGGACCGAAGGATCGCGGTTCGAGGCCAGCCTCAAACACTGAGGCCTTTTGCAACTCAGTGAGACCCTGTTTCAAAATAAAGATAAAAAAATAGGGCTGGGGGTGTTCCATCCACAGTACCCCCCCACACACACACACACAATGAATGAGCAAGCACGCTATGCAGTGATAGAAACACTTCCAAGATAAGTGGAAAGATTAGGCATAGAAAGCATGCTACAACGGGCTTAAAAAGCACACACACAAAAAAGGGCTGTAGGTGTATGCTTGTGTGTTCATAAGAAACCCTGGACAACGAGGGCGGGGTCTGCTCATTTCTGCATCCCAGTCCGTGCCTGACCCTGGAAGAACCCTAGAGGTGCCTGTGCTGGAGTGCACGGAAGGGCACCAGGACGCTCGCGAGGCAGGCTCCTCTGCTGGGGTGGGTGGTGGCCGAGGGGCCGGAGGGGCACTTTGCTCTCTATCTGGTTGTGGCCACTCATTTTCCAGATTGAGAAATGCATCTAGTCTGGAAAGAAGGAATTTTCTCCAAGCTCCAAATTATGCTGCAGGAAACAAAAATTGGGGAATTAGGGCACACAGAGATTCTAGGATTCCGCTGTCTCCAGTCTTGGGTACCTGCTGCCAACCCACTTTGGGGAGGGGGAATAGGAAAAAGAACGCGTTCGGTTGTTTCCGGGTCGGAGGGAGGCGTGATCTCCCAGCTGTCTCCCGATCAGCTGTGCCTCACTGCCACCGTGGTGAGGAGACTCCCCTCCCCGGAACCCCACCCTGGGCAGTCTTCTTCTCCACTTAGCTAGAAATCAAGATAAAAATCAGCTCTGGATGTAGATTTCTCTGACTTATCTACAGGGCATGACTACTTTTTTCTCTGTAATTTAGAGGGTGTTCTCCTGATGTGTATTTGCATATAATGCAGGAGTCTGATAGTGCAGACAAGAAAATTGGCCAGGGTTTCTTGAGGGAGGGGATAGGTGGGTGGGATCAGCTTTCTTTACTGACAAATAAGAAAAGCCAATTAAACATTAGGAGGTGAACTGTATGTTGTGTAAGTTACCTCTCAGTGAAACAGTGACAATTTATGAGGGTGGGAGAAAGGAAGAATAAAAGACAAAGAAAAAGGAGGAAAGGAGGGAAGGAAAAAGAATGACAGTGTTCAGAGCGACAGGGAAACGACCTTTCTCTGTCCCCAGCAGGTGCCGGGAGCCAGGCCTGTGGGCCCGGTGCCCACCGCCCGCCCTCCCAGCTCATCCCATCCCTATGCGGCCCCGGCTCTGCCCGCGCCCGCCAGGCGCCAGTGCCCACCTGTTGCGGCCCTGCAGTCGGTGCAGCTCACCGCCCTGCAGCAGCAGCTGCTTCTCCAGCTTGGTTGTGGACAGAGAGGTCGCCAGCATCTGGGTCTCCATGCGCAGTGTCTGGTTCAGGACCTATCCCACAAGCACCGGGTCGAGGGGCCAGGCGAGCCCTCCAGGGGCCCTGCCCAGCCTTCCCACCTGCCCGAGGGTCGCGCTGCAGGAACTTGCTGAGCACTGCCACCCTCCAGGTCCCTCCCCTCTCGCTCAGTCCTCAGCCCTCTCCCCAGCACCACAAGGGCAGCTCCACCCTCCTGCGGCCTTCACCACAGGCTGGACCTTGTGGTGAGGACTCTGAGTGGCAGGCAGACAGAGGGAGGGGACAAGGGAGTGACTCATAGGCTTATGCTCGTTGAAGCCCTACTATGTGCCCGGCACCAGTTGAGATGGCTGGTTCCAGGTTACTGCAGTGAACAGAGCAGGCAGACATCCCACCCTGAGGATCTTATGGTGGGGGGGGGGGTGAATGGCCGATGAACGGCAGGTTCCATGCTGACAGGACTAAGGTCTGCCCAGAAGAGAGAACAACAGGGTGTAGCTGGGCATGGTGGGAGGGAGGGGAGCTGCAAGTCCATATAACAGGGCCGGGAAGGATCACTGAGGTTGGACGAAGCCAGGTTTACTGGGGGCAGTGGGTTGGGCGGGGAGGACAGCATGTGCAAAGGCCCAGGGGTGGGAGTGTGCTGACAGCTTTAGACTGGCTTGCGGAAGTGATGGGAGAGCAGCAGGAAGACAGGTAGGCCGGAGGACGGGGTGCGTCAGAGGAGGGCCTGGAGCCACCCACACCCCTGCCACCCCCTTTACCTGTGCCTCCACAGGAGTCAGCTTGCGCACCGGGGCCGCGCTCTGGTTGAGGAGGGCGGTGCCCAGCTCCAGCATGGTGGCCGTCTGGTTCTGGGCCACGTGCTGCAGGGTTTGTGCCAGCTCTGACCTCAAGTTCATCTGGATGTACCGCTCGATCTGGGGGAGACCGTGGGCTGGTCACAGAGCAGGGCTGGGGGAAGCCTCCTGGCCCTTCTGAGTCCGCAGGCAGGCGCAGAGAGGCCTGGGGCCATCTCCCTTGCTCTGAATGCGCCAGGTCAGGCTGCTGGTCATCTTGCCTGGACCATCGCTAGCTTCCTCCTGAACTCTGCCGTGTTCTTACACAGCTCATCCTCCACTAGGCAGCCAGAGAGATCTCCTTAGGCCTCAGGAAAGCCACCCCCTTCTTCTACTCAAAACCACCCCAAGGCTCCTGTCCCACTCAGAAAAAAGCACAGCCCTCCCCACGATGCAAGCCCTCCATGACTGGCCTCCTTTGCCACGTCCCTCCCCCACTACAGACGCACTGCCCCCGTAACGTCCCTCCAACCCAGAGAGCACGCGTCCACCTCAGGGCCTTTGCACAGGCAGCTCACTCCGTGTTGCTCTGGAGCCCTCTCCAATCCCAGCCCCACCTGCATGGCTTGCCTCTCATGTCTACTCTTCATACATTGATCGCTCCCACCTCTGTACCACATCTGTCTACCCTAAGATGTCATTCCATGAAGACGGGCTTGGTCTTGTTTACCACTCTATCTCCATGTCCGGAGGGAGCAATGCTGGCATGCAGCGGGTACTCAGTACATATGTTGTCAAAGAACTGATGAAGAAGAGGGAGCCAGGGCCATCATGCACCCATCTGCGCCCTTCCCCGGCTCCCGAGGCACGAGCCCGCGGCAGGGCGGGCACGTATCTCGCCAAGCTGTACTTTCTGTCTTCTGGTCTCCTCAGTCTCCCAAACAGCGCTGGATGCATGGTCTTGGGGGCTCTGGGGCTCCAGGGGCTAATGTCTGTTGCTCTTTTCTTTGGCAGAGCTGGACTTTCTCTAGAGCCCGAGAGGCTGGCCTGGCACAAGATCAGGATCAAGTCGTAAAGGTGGACAGCGTGTTCTTAGGCTGCGTGCCTGTGGACGGAGAGCCTGCTCCCTGCCCCCGCTCTGCACTCATGCCGGCCTCTGGCCACCGTCCCAGCCGTCCCTGGCGGCTTCCCTCTGTCTTCCAGGAGGTCCAGTGGGGCAGCTCCGAGGGTCCCTGGGAAAACGCCACTCCCCAGAGAGAGGCTGGATGGCCAGGCTCTGGCCGCCTCCTCCTTCCTCTCCTTTCCTCTCTGCTTTCATCTCAGTGACCCCCCATTCCCTCACTCCCCTCCTTCTTCTTCTCTCCTCTCCTCTCTTTGCATCTCAGTGACCCACTCCATGCTCTCCTTCCTACTCCACGCCCTCCTTCCCACCCCGCGCCCTCCTTCCCACCCCGCGCCCTCCTTCCCACTCCCACCTCATCCCCTCCTTCCCACCCCGCGCCCTCCTTCCCACTCCACGCCCTCCTTCCCACTCCATGCCCTCCTTCCCACTCCATGCCCTCCTTCCCACTCCCACCTCATCCCCTCCTTCCCACCCCGCGCCCTCCTTCCCACCCCGCGCCCTCCTTCCCACCCCGCGCCCTCCTTCCCACCCCGCGCCCTCCTTCCCACCCCGCGCCCTCCTTCCCACCCCGCGCCCTCCTTCCCACTCCATGCCCTCCTTCCCACTCCCACCTCATCCCCTCCTTCCCACCCCGCGCCCTCCTTCCCACTCCACGCCCTCCTTCCCACTCCATGCCCTCCTTCCCTGGAGCACTTCTGAGGAGTACATCCATCGCATGTGCTTTTCTGAGTGTGGTTCTAGGATGGGCGTCACCTGGAGCTCCTTAGAAACCCAGAGTCCAGGGCCTCGCAGCCCTGCTGGGCTAGGAACGCCGGCGCCCTGCGGTGATTCAGCCCCGGAGCCCCGCAGTGTGCAGATGGAGGGTCAGCTGCAGGCATGTTGTTCCAGGCCCTGTCCTTGTCACCCACCAGCGCCCTGTGCTTACCAATCCCATCCAGAAACAAACCCACCACCCCTCCTGCTGCCTCTCCAGTTTCCCTGCTCCCCTCAAAGCAAAACTTCAACAAGTTCTCGCCGCTTTCTTTTCCCCATGCCCGCCCTTTCCTTAAAGATTAACATATAATTATAGTGTACTCTGCACACACACAAAAACATACACAGAACAAACATACCCCTTGGAATTACTGGGGACAGGACCCAGGGTGTTCTACCTCTGAGCGAATACTCCCAATCCTTTTCATTTTTTATTTTAAATTTTTTATTGGTAATGGGGATTGCGGCCAGGGACATTCTCTCTCTGAGCCACACCCCCCAGCCCTATTTTTTTTTTTTAATTTGGAAACAGGGTCTTGGTAAGTTGCTGAGGAGCTCATTAAGTTGCCAAGGCTGCTCGTGAACCTGTGTCTTTCCTGTCTCAGCCTCCCACGCTCAGAAGACACTTGTGTGCCCTGCCTTACCCAGCCTGTGGGCGGACTCCCTTGTCTCCTCGAAGCCCTCACCCCTCTGGCTCCTCTTTGCCTGGGCCCCGCCTTTCTGTACCATTTCTCCCTAGGTCAGGGGTCCTCAACAGGGACCACAGCATTTGTGAAAGAATTCAGGGGCTGCATGAACTTGAGTGAGAAAAATACCACATCTTTTGGCCACTAACTTGTAATAAAAATATTAGAATTTCCTTCAATTATAAGCTTATGCCACAAACAGGAGAAGTCCTAGCAGATACTGTGACTTCATGGCCAGTGAAAACCATAACTATTTTTCTATTTGACACAGTAACAATATAATTTTTTTTTTTGGTACTGGGGATGAAGCCCTTCTACCTCCAGGCTACACTCCCAGACCTATTTTATATTTTATTTGGAAACAAGGTCTCTTAAGCCAGCGAGACTGACTTTGAACCTACAGGATCCTCCTGTCTCCACCTCCCAAGCATAGGGATTACAAGCGTGCGCCACCACGCCAGGCAGTGACAATATTTTAAAATATTCTTTTTTTTTTTTTAAGTTGGAGGTGGTGGTGCACAACTGTAATCCCAGTACTTGAACTCTGACACAGGATTGCAGGTTCGAAGCCAGCCTCAGCAACTTAATGAGTTCTCTGCAACATAATGAGACCCTGTTTAAAAAAAAAAATAAAACAGGGCTGGGGATGTAGCTCAGAGGTAGGATGCCCTTGAGTTGAATCCCCAGTACCACATACATGCACTGGATAATGCTACAACTTTATTATTTTGTTTTTAGTGTTGAAATTTTATATTAATTAAAATCTATATTTAGCATAACGTTAATACTTTAATTATAATTTCAGTGTCATCAAGTGTTTTTATGCCTTAATTTTGTGTGTTTCTGAGAATGGATCCACAAACTTTGCTCAGGACCGAATGCCAAAGGGCCTGTGGCTCCAGGTACATTGGGCCTGGCCCAGGTGCTTAACCTCGTCTAGGACTTCTGCATCCCCCATGCCGAGGACACCTCACAGTCTCCTTCCTGCCATCTCCCCGGGACGTCCCTCCAGCTCTCCATCAGGCCCCAGGAGACTCGGCAAGTTCTCCACCCACCAGCTAGGTCCCAAGACTCCCTGCCCAGGGGATTCTTTAGGTCTGCAGAGCTGGCCTAGGGAGTCAGGGTAGTTTGGGGTCACCTCCCTAAGTGCCCTCTCTAGTCCCCATTTGTCCTGTGGCTGCAAGTGACGAGGTGGGGCCAGGGCCACCACAGCTGGATCCCATCACCCAATTTGCCATGCCCGCCCACTAGCATGGTCCCTGTGCTGGATAATCCAGACCAGATGGGCCCAGTTCAGCCAGGCTGGACCTCTGGAGACCAAATCGGGGCCTGCATGGTGCAGACTGGGTCTGTCCTAGGGATCAGGTACCAGCTGGAAGGGCTAGGGAAGGATTTCAAATGGAAGAATCTACCCAGGATGGGATCTCGTGCCCAGCCCAGGCCTGAGATAGGGAACAGGGGTTCAACCTCCCACCACCCCTCCAACCTCAGAGAGGCTGAGCCGGGGCACCCAGGCCGTCGTCTGCCCTTGTTGGCCCTGGGTTAGGGTGCTACATGACTTCGAGCCTTAGTTTACCATCTGTGGATGGGGAAAGTAAACACCGCTCTTTGTTGGAAAGAGGGCATTTGCAAAGGAAAGGAGTTTGGACAGGTAGGAGAGAGGGGAGGAAGGACGTCCCAGACAGACACAGACACTGAGTGATGGATGTGGGGCCTCCGTGGCCGGGAGATCTGCTGGAGCCTGGTTTTCTTCTGCACCTTGTGTGATGGGACTTTGGCGACTGGATAAACAGCTGTGGTCCAGCCACCTGCAGGGCTCTGCTCGGCAGTGAGGAGGAGCACAGGTCTGTCGGCATGCGGCAATGTCGACACATCTCACATGTAGTGACATAGTGCGGGACTTTCTGGGAAAGTCAGAATCTGTGATTGCTGGGAACTGTGGCTTCAGGCTAGGGCTTGTCTGCAAAGGGAGGCAGAGGAACTTTTAGGGGGTCTTGATGGTGTCCTACATCATGATGGTAGTGGTGATTACATGACTGTATATGTTTGGAAAGCCTCATAGAACTGTACAGGAAGAGGGTGAACTCTATTGCAGGTGAGTTATACTGCAGTAAAAAGCAGATCACCCTGCGCAAGAGCCTCTAAAATGCTTCCCCTGTTATTAAACGTGCCTCCTCAAACTCATCCTTCACCCTGCGTTTCGCTCGTGTTTCTCTCATGTCCTCAGAGAGGACTCACTGTGTGCTGGGCTCTGTGCCAGGTGCTATGGAATCAGATACGAATAAAACTGGAAAGTTTTCTGATCCTAGGGCTCTTCCACGGAATAAATCAGTTTAAGTACAATAGTTACGAGTGCTGTGAACCAAATAAGCAAGGTTTATGAGGGGTGGGGGCGAGTCGAGCCAGGATGTCAGAGAAAGCCACACCAGAGTCATCCGAGCTAAGGGGAGGAGATGAGGCCAGCTTGGCGGGGGCAGGGGCTGGCTCCAGGTGGAGGCCAAGGCAAGCGCAAGGCCCTGAGGGAGATGAGTGTGTCCAATATTTAAAGATCAAGGAAAAGATCAATAACAGTCATATTCTCTGACGTCTTTTCCATGGAAAACGGTGTACATGGTTCATGACTGGGAAAAGCATTTGTCAGCCTCAAAGGTCAATGCAGAGAGGTGGCGCTTGGGCTTCAGCTGCAGCTCTCAGCTTACTGGCTGAAGAACCTGGGCAGGTATCTCTGCCTGTCTGGCCTCTTAACTCAAACAGTGATAACCGGAGCTCCTGTTTCCCAGCATTCCTGAGGGCCTGGGGCGTGGTTACATAGCCATCTCTGACACATGCTGGTAGGCGGGCTCATGGGTTAGCACACAGTTATTAAGAACAGGCTGCGGTTCATCAAGTGCTGATCTGACAAGTGCCCCAGACACAGTCTCAAGTGAAAAGGCAGGATGCTGAGCGCCACTGACCGTGTAGACCTGTGGGCGTCAGGAAGATGCACAAGATGTAAATTTCCATATTAGGGCCAAGGAAACCAGACTCTTAACCATGGTGATTTGCTGCAGGGGAGAGGGTAGCAATGTCTTCCCTTTTTATTACGTATTTCAAAATTGTTCAGATTTTAAGACTAGAACGAGACTATGTACAGGTATCATTAGCATACTATTTAAGTAGTATATACACTAAGTGTTCCTTTTTATTTTTTGTGGTACTGGGAATTGAACTGAGGCATTCTACCTCTAAGCTACACCCTATCCCTATTTTATTTTATTTGGTACTGGGAATTGAATCCAGAAGCATTCTACCTCCAAGCTACACCCCCAGCCCGATTTTATTTCTTATTTGGAAACAGAGCTTCACTGGGTTGCTGAGAACCTCATGAAGTAGCTGAGGCTGGTTTTGAACCTGTGATCCTCCTGTCTCAGCCTCCCAAATACTGAGGTTGCAAGTGTGCACCACCATGCCTGGCTTCCTATTTTAATTTTAGCATTTTGAAGCAGGGTCTCACTAAGTTGTGGAGGACCTCACGCGGTTTCTGAGGCTGGCTGCAAACCTGCGATCCTCCTGTCTCAGCCTCCCAGGTACTGTGATTCCAGGCATGTGCCACTGTGCTGGCTACTCTAGGTGTTCTTAACTGATGGCCCTACACACCCGAGAGATCTGTGACTAGATCTTAGGAAATCTGCAGAATTGGATGAAAAAAAGTAACATTATTTTTCTCTCGTCTCTAGCTGAAATTAACTCTTCCTACCTGAATGAAAACAAGCCACAAACTACTACCGTGATAGTAGCTGTTCCTGTGGCTTCAACATCAGTGGATGGTTGTGGGTATTACAATATCCATGTCCTCTCATCATGACCCCAAACTGATGGGAGGGACCAAATCTACCACTAGAGTCTTTAATTCAACAATTGATAGTAGCAGAAACCTTTTTTTTTTTTTTTTTTTTGCGGGTTTGGGGATGGAACCCAGGGGCATTTGACCTCTGAGCTTCACCCCCTGCCCTATTTTTTATTCTTTATTTTGAAACCGGGTCTCACTGAGTTGCAGAGGGCCTCACTAAGTAGCTGAGGCTGTCCTCGAACCGCGATCCTCTGGTCTCAGCCTCCCCAATGCTGGGATTACAAGCGTGCGCCACCACGCCCGGCAGAAATCTGTTTTAAAAGCATTTTGATCCCTGTATCTCATGTCAATTTGTTTCATTTGTAAATCTACGCAATTATTTTTTTATTCATGCTAGGCAAGTGCTCTACTGCTGAGTGAGCTATCTACCTCCAGGCCTGGTGGCTGCATATCATTGTGTAAGGAGCTCTTCTGAGAGAGGACCCGGAGCTTCACCAGACGAAGCTCGAGGGAAAGCCAAGGGCCTGGAAGGCGCCTCCAGGTGGCATCAGTGCCACTGTGCGGGGCCTCCACCTGCCTTTGCTCCTTGTGCCTGGAAGGATCTGGTAACTGGTTGGTTCCCCATGAGTATTTGTCAGGTTGAATGAATGAATGAATAAATGAATGAATGAATTGTGCCCTTCCATGGAAGAGATAGCGTTGAAATAAAAGCTATTTATCACGTGGCTCTGTGGTTCAGCCATTAGGGAACATGGCAGGCAAGGGAGAGAAAGGAGATCCCAGCCTGAGCTGCCGCACGGCCTGTCCCCTCAGCCTTCCTGTGTCACCTCCCCCGGGTGGAGTGGAGAGAGGAGGAAGGTCTTGTTGGCAGGATGCTGGTCTGGACCAGGATGCTGGGGGATGCAGGGAGACCGGGAGAGTGGGGGCCCACTATTCTGGTTGGCAGGGCTGCGCTGGGTGGGCATCTGGGGTCAAGGCACCTCTGCGGCATCTAGCATTGGGGTCTGAAGGGACCTGGTCTGTCAGAGAGGGTGGGGAGGGGCCCCTGGGTGGGCAGGGCACAGCAGGAGCATGGGGTCTGACGGCCAGAGGGGGCCAGGCTTCTAGGGTGAGAACGAGAACGGGTGCAAGGTCTAGCTTCACTAGCCGGCCACAGGGCTGCAGCAGTGTCCTCTCCAGGCCTTAGGTTCCTAATCTGTCAAACAAGGACCCTAACATCTTGTGGGATGTGGTTTATTCTGTCCAAGAAGGACTGGGAGTGACTGGCTCCCAGTGGGCACTCAATGAGCACCACCACGGACACCACCGCTCTCCCTGCCCCACCCCTGCAGAGGCTCTGGAAACTTCTTGCTGTCACAATTCTTTTGTGCAGGCCTAAAGAAGGCCTGTGTGCATATCCAACCTGCGTGGCTTTTCAGAGCCTCAGTTTTGCCACCTGCAAAACTATCATGATGGGCTATCATGACGGGCTCTCCCAAGAGTTAAAAGAGACTGGGCCTGGCACTTGCTGGGTGCACGGCAGCACGAGCTCTGTCATCACTGTTAAGTCACTGCTGTCATCACTGTTAAGCTACTTGAAGCTGTGGCTACTGCCTGGAGCTGGCGCAGGGGGCAGGGGTGCTTCAGAGCATCCTGGCTTCCGGCCCCTCTGCCCCTTGCTGGTGAGACTGTAGCAAAAATCAGAGCAGGGGCAGAAGTCAGGTGGGCATTTGCTCTGGCAACACGTATGGCGTGCCTGCTATGTCCATGGAGCTCAGGCCCCTTGGCCGTCCTCTGCGGGGAGGCGCCGCAGCTGCTCCCACTGACACAGAGCAGCTGGAGGCCATGGGTGGTCCATCAGGTGGGCAGGGTTTGTCTCCAGGCCTGCCGACTGGGAAGGTCAGATGTGGTGGATGCAGGGGCTGAGTGAGCAGAAGGCCGCCTACCTCACCCAGGGCGGTGGGGACCAGCCCTCTTGCCATGAGCCCAGGGCCCTGCTGCCGACGTCTGCCTGTTGCCCCAGCTGCTGGGTGAACCAGACCACAAAGGACCAGGCTTTGTTTGTGTGCGCTAGGTATGTGTTAAGGAAGAGGAAGGCCAGGGATTCTCCTGAAATCGCTACCCAGGAAATTACAGGGAGTTGAAGAGCACAGGACTAGGCTCGTTTCCAGCCCTGGGACTTGGCTTTATCTCTCTGTAAACTCCCTCCTTCTAGTCCCTCCGGAGCCCTTGACCCTGCTCTGTCTCACATCCCGTGCCCAGCCTGTGGTCTCCAACTCAGCCCTGTGCAGGACCAGGTCGCCTCTGCCTGCCCACCGTCATCTCCCTGGTGGGGCCTCCTGCCTCCTCTGCATGCTCAGCCCTGTCCCCACCTCCAGGACCCTCCAAGCAATGTTTCACACATAGCCAGAGAGGCCCCTGACAAGCTGAGGCTGTATTGTGGCACCTTCTGCTCAGTGCCCTTCTCTGGTCCCCATGTCACCGAGAACCAGGCTTCTTTGCAAATTCCTTTCCATGAAAATAGAAGTGTTTGCTTTGGAAACATGCCAAACCACCCCAGTGAGCAGGGTCCAGACTGGGCTGCCCTGGGTTGGGCTGGAACGAGGGTAGAGCTGCACCTAGGCCAGGGCATGGGGTGAGAGTGATGCTGCAGCCTGGGTAGGCGGTGATGGGCTCAGCAAAGTGCCCCAAGGACCAGGCCCAAGGAGGTGTGAAGACCTGGAGAGACTAGGGGACCCTGAGGGACCACTTAGCCCCTACCCCCTTTGCTCACAGGTGGGGAAACTGAGGCACCAATCAGGAAAGTGACAGAGCAGGGAGAGGCATAGGAGCTAATGGCCAGGCTTGGTCCAGATCTGGGGAAATCTGGGAGGCCAGAGCTTGGGTGGTTTTGTGCAGATGTGCGTTTAATATAAATGTAAATTTCTATAATTCTAATTGTTTTGAATGAATGATATAAGCATATTGTTCAAAATCCCCAGGAGCCAAAGGATTGTTGTGGAAAACGCCTATTTCATCCCTGCCGCAGCCTGCGGTCCCTGTCCTCCCTCCCTTGAGAGGGAGGTTCCTGGGTTTCCTTCCAGAGACACTGTGCACACCCTCCGCCCGTGCTCTGCCCAGGGGTCAAGACGTGGGCTGGCCGTTCTGCCTGGCTTCTCTCTGCTGAACATGTGCTGGAGACTGAAGCATATTCATGCAGCTAGACTGGCCTCCATCGAGGCCGTGCCAGCTAGCCCAATGGCCACCGCCAGGGCGCTGCCCGCGCTTGCACTCCCTAAGCCATCTCAGACAGGGCTGCTGTGGCATCCTGGAGCTCCTGCGTGGCTGGCCAGCTAAATCCTGTGCGGTAGTGTTGCCGAGTTCAAGGGTGTGTGTGCTTGGGATTGTGACTACCGTCTCACTCCTGGGAGGGGCAGTGCCTGAATGTTTCTGCTTTATGTTTGGAGGGGACTTAGAGTCTGCAGAGGTGGCCACAGAAGCTAGAGCTGCACCCCAACACACACCCACACCCCACCTCTCCTGCCAGCCTCCTCTGAGAAGCCTTCCCTGACCACCCTGGAAAGGCCCCACCCAGCCCCGCACTGCCACATCTATCTATCCCGTCCACCCGGTTCCTTCACGCCATCTGAAAACCACCACGGTCATTTGTTATTCGTTGGACTCCCCGGAAATATCAGCCCCAACAGGCCACATTTCCCACGCTGAAGCCATGCAGGCGCTCAGGACGTCCTCACTCAATATTTATAGAGGAACATATGGGTGGGTCTTACATAGGGACACTGGGTTTCCACTGAATCCAGTGCCTGGCAGCTAGAAAGGAGTCTGGACCTCCAGGTCCCAACCTGAGCCACCCAGGACCCCTGGGAAGAGGCAGGGGAGTGCACCCAAGGGGCCAGATGGAGCCAGCGCAGGGACAGGAGGACAGGGAAGACCAACACCCAGCTGGAGCCCAGAGGACGGGAGAGTGGGGGAAGGCAGGCAGGGGGAGGTGTGCAGGGAGGAAGGGGTCCAGTTTGGGGTGTCTGGAGGAGGAAAGTTCTAGAAATGAGCCCGGTACGGTCTCAGTGCTCACCGGCCAGTGCAACATGTGGGGGTGGTTTAGGAGAGGGCAGTGACCAGGGCATCCCAGGGGCACCCAAGGGGGACCCGGAGCACTACGTGTGCCAGGCGTGGTCCCGAGGAACAAACAAATCCAGCCCACCCAGACCTCGCTCCTGCAGGGCCCCGGCTCACAGGTGCGGAAAGAAGGGGCCAAGAAAGAAGCCACTTACCTGCAGCTGTGAGCTGCAGGGGCCAGACTTAAATGTGGGCACTTAGGGGGCTGGGGAGGATAGGAGCGTGGATGAGCCTCATCAAAATCTGGTGCACGAATGGATAGAAATGTCACAGCAAATCCTACTCATCTGTGTGATTAATGTATGTTCTGTGTAGGGGGGCACTGGAGACTGAACCCAGGATCATTCTACCTCTGAGCCACACCCCCAGACCTCTTTATTTTTTATTCTGAAACAGGATCTCATTAAATTGCTGAGGGCCTCACTAAGTTGCTGAGCGAGGCTGGCCTCAGACTTGTGATCCTTCTGTTTCAGCCTCCCAAGTACTGGGATTACAGAAGTGTGCCAATACGCTGGGCTTGTGTCCATAATTACAATGAAAACTGCAGACATTTGGGCTCCAAAGTCCACTCTCAATCACATGTATGGGCTGCTTGTGGCACCGGCCTCCAGTGGCTCCCAGGACGGCACATCCTGTCGTCTACACCCCGTGCTGTCCCTGTTCTGAGTCACGATTCCAGAGCGTTACATTTTGGCTTCCTTCTCGCTCTCTCGGATCACTTGTTCTAGGACAATCAGCCGCCATGTCCTAGAGGGGAACTGAGGCCTCCTGCTCACAGCTGGCCCCAACACTCGGCCCCAGCCGACTCCTGAGCGCCACCGCAGGAATCAGCTCGCGGCAGCACTGTCTGGCTAACTCCTGAATCCCTGACCCCCAGAAACGGAGACAGGACTGTTCACTGTCATCCTGAGCGCTGCGTGCCCTAGGGCAGCTCGTCACGCTGCAGCAGAGAGCTGACGCGCGGATTCTCTGGAGTCTGCAGAAATTCAATCCCTTGCTTCCCGTTGCTGGCCCCCGTGCTAGGTTACTCACTCTCCACTCTCTGTCCCTGGGCCTTGGTTTCCTCCTTGACGTGTGGATTTGCAGACCGCGAGGCCCACAGCTGAGGACTCCCACCCCCTCGCCCTGCCTCTTGTCCCCCTGGCACACCAAGCCTCGGCCCCATGGCTCACCGCAGACTGAGCTGTTTGTCTTGTCTTCTATGAGCAGCTGGGCCCAGCTGCCTCTGCTTTTTCCCTCTCCGGAGAGAGATGCTGTGGCTTTTCTTTGGGGTCAGAGCCGGCAGGGTGGGCAGGGAGCCAGGTGGAGAGTGAGGGGCAGGAGGGTCTCCTGGAGGGTGCGCTCGGCTCTCACTGCACGCCGTGCCTGCCCCAGGAGGGCCGTGCCTCCAGCCTTCCAGCCGCACCTCCCTGCCTGAGCCACTGTGCCGGGGCAGGGCTTGGTCTCCTCAGTGCTCACCATCTCCTCTCCGTGTCAGCAGTGTTACTTCTCTGAGCCGCAGTGGAAGACAGAGCTCAGCATCTCTCCCACACAGATGGGAGGGAGGAGGAGAGGAATGGCCACGGGAATCGTGCTTCAGGAGCTGGATTCCGTCTGCTTTGGTCTTGGGGCCTAACACAGAGCCTGGCACATAATAGGTACTTATCAATATGTGTTGAGTACCTGTGACCGTCCTGCCTTCTAGACCTCACTTTTCATGGGTGGGAGTCTGTTCCAGGAAGGAGACGACGGGGCTGGGGAGAAGCAGTGGGGAGGAGCCTGCCTCAGTCATCTGGGTTTGAGGTGGTTCTAAGATGGAGAGGGACTGCCAGGCTCCTTGGTTTTCTGGCTCAGCTGCCCCGGTGTGGCTGTGTCACAAGAACCTTGAGCCCTCAGGAGGTGGGCCCACAGTGGGGCCCAGAGAGGACGGCTCTTGCCCTTCCATGTGCAGCCACTGGGAGCCGCATTGGATTGAGTGAAGAAGCACCTTGCAGAATCCTCACCTCCCTGCCACCTGGGCATCAGTCTTTTGCAAAGAATGAGGTGGTGTCCATTTTGTTGGTCAAGATGCCTATCGAGCACTGTTTTTTTTTTTTTAATGTGTCGGACACTATTCTAATCACTATAACTAGTAAGTCCTCATTGCCACCCCCTGAGGCGGGAGAGCCGTTACCCCCCCCCCCCTTTTTTACAGAGGAGGCATGCTGAACATGAAGTAAAACGCTGAGCAAAGCAACTAGGCTGCTGTTTGGCAAGAGGAGGGGCGGGGCCTGGAGCCCGGGCCTGCGGGACGGTGGAGCCGCACTGCGCTCCAGGCTCGTCTCTCCAGCTCCTCCAGCACGTGTGGGCTCGTCTGCAGCCTCAGCAGAGCTTCCCAACAAGGATTCCCCTCAGCTGCTTGGAAACTGTCTTCACTGATGGATGTTGGACTAGGGTCAGGAGTCAGGGTCCACAAGGAAGGCTCTTCTGGTCTAAGGTTCCGAGGCTCTATTCCCTTGTCCAAGGGCAGCTGGTTTTGCTTTTAGTTTCAAGGATCCCCAGGCATCAGCTCACCCATATGCCCTACCAGGTAATTAATTATAGGCTTTGCCTTATTATGTCTTCCCCAGAATATTTGTTATTATGATCCCCGTTTTTCAGATGAGGAAACAGAGGCCTGGGGAAGAGAAAAAGGCTCTTGCACAGGACATGAAGTAGCGCGGCTGTGGTCCACTCCTCTGCTTCTGACCCCTCGGCTGCCCGTGCCAGGGGCTCAGTGGCTGACGTCCCTGTCTCTGTTTGCTAACTCATTTAAACATGGGTTAAACTTGTTTAACCAACACAGAACCTCTCAAGTAGCTTCTGTGAGTGTCCTCACCTCACAGATCAGGAAAATGAGACCCAGAGTGGCAAAATGCTTGCCTGGGAGGTAGAGTCAGCAGGGAGCTGGGGTTCCAGCAGAGTGGGCTGCGCTGAGAGTGGCCCGGGGACGGGGATATTGTGGAGATACTCAGGTGGAGAAGGCTCTGGGTCTCCCCGCCTTTCCAGGCCTCCTCTGCTGGGAAGCACTGCTGAATGTTCTCTGGCAGAAGAACCCTAGGGTGAAGCCGGGCGTGGTGGCGCACGCTTGTAATCCCAGTACTTGGGAGGCTGAGACAGGAGGATCGCAGGTTCACAGCCAGCCTCAACTACTTAGTGAGGTCCTCTGCAACTTAGTGAGACCTTGTTTCAAAATAAAAAGAATAAGACAGGCCTGGCAGTGTAGCTCAGAGATAGAATGCTTCTGGGTTCTATCCCTAGCATGGCAAACCAAACCCTAGGGTGGACTTTCCTTGTTTGCAGGGCTCCAGGGCAAGGGAAGACGAGGGCTTAGAGTCTCCGTTTGGTGGCCAGGTCTCCTGCGTTCCCTGGGCCCCAGCCGGGTGTCTGGGGACTTGCCCACATGGATGTGTCTCCTTGATTAGCCCAGAAACTGACTAAGCGCTGAGAGCCAGGGTCCTGGCATCTGATGCCTGGGTTTGAATCTAACCTCACCCTTCTGGGCTGTCTGATCTTAAGATTCCAACCCGAAGCCTGTTTCTCCATCTTTTAATGGACAGACAATCGTGCTTCATAGGGTCATTGTGCCAATTAAATTCCAGAATCTGTACAAAGCGCATCAGTCAGTGTGTGGCACAGGGAGTGCTCAGTAAACGCTGAGCGGGAATTCTCTGTCCCTCCTGCCCTCATTCTGGGAGGCGGGAGCATGTGAATTCTGCTTCCCGGAGAAGCCAGCTGAAGTCGCTGACTTCCTTGGGGTCCCGCAGCAGCCAGTGGCCTCCTAGGACATGACTCCCTGACCTCAGCTCAGTCCACCCCAGACACCAGAGGCAACTCTCAGAGTCCATTCCAGACACTTCTCTGAGGTTAAGCAAATGAACGAGGCCAGAGGTGAAGGTGTGTGCTGGAGGGCAGACCTGGGTCTGATTGCCCCTGTGTCTTGCCTGAGGAGGAGGAGGAAGAAGAGGAGGAAGAAAGTGGAGAGGCTCCCAGCCCTGAGGAGCTCTGGCTGGGGGGGGGGGGGGGGCGCTCTGGCTGTCTTGCAGGATGTCCTGGCCAAGGCACTTGAACAAATAAACCTGTCCCTCTGGGGAAAGCTGAGAGGGCCCCCTGCTGCTGTTGCTGCCCCCAGCCCTGCCCCGGGGCACTGACTAACTGGCCACCCCCACCGCAGGCCCAGGGCATCTGGACTCAGTTTCTAGACTCTTTATGGAAAAATAATACCATTCTTCCACCCCATCCCCCAGTGCCAAACTGCTCAGAAAGGAGCCCACAGTGAGGT
Source organism: Muscardinus avellanarius (assembly GCF_963383645.1). NCBI lineage: Eukaryota > Metazoa > Chordata > Mammalia > Rodentia > Gliridae > Muscardinus > Muscardinus avellanarius. The sequence goes on from NC_137805.1 coordinate 49,445,458, forward strand.
TAAGAAATCAAACCCCAAGATGTTTTGTTCAACAATTAAGATTCATTTCTTGTTTGGATAACCAAAGGCCGAAAATGCCAAGAATTTACTGGCAGCCTGGGGAAGCCAAGACAGCTGGGAATCCCGGGCCAGTTAGGGAAAGTCTGGGCCAGACCAGGACCCCACACTGGGCTCTGCTGGATGCCTTTTGACCCTCAGCCAGCCAGGCAGGGCCTCAGGACCACGGGCCAAGGGAACTGCTTATTCTGAGGATGGATGTCAGGGACCTGGAACTGACTCCAGATCCTGGGTAGTGTGGAGTCCTGAGCCCCTGCCCGCCCGGACTCTCCTTGCTTGGCTCTGGGTGCAGCAAGGAAGAAGGAGGCCCCTGCTGAGCAGCTTGGCTAGGGCGGAGACTGGCCATGGGCCCTCGGGTTCCAGGTCTCAGAGTGGACACCGGGGAGGCAGAGGTGGGAAAGATGGTCTAGGAGTTGCTGGGGATCGGAGAGAAAGATGGAGCAGCTAAAGGGAGAGACGCAGAGAGCCAGCCAGCCAGAGATGACAGCTAGCAAGAGCGCCGGGCTGCCATTGCTCGGTCCAGGTGAGAGAACAGAGGGCCACACGTTCAAGATGCGGCTCCACCTGCCCCTGGGACGCAGAGTAGGGGGCATTCTGCAGGGACACAGGGAGAAGTCAGAGGGTGGCATTTCTTGGCAGAGAAAATGGGGGCAACCAGGGACCGAAGGTAACAAGAGAGGTCTCATGGAATGCCTGCTGTGGGCAAGCGCTCCATCTGTCCTCTCCCCCAGCCCACCCACCTCCAGGTCTGGCATAGGTGCCCTTATTCTCCCACCTCGTCGAGGAGGCCTGGAGTAGGGCAGCTCTGGTCCTGGAGGACCGGGGAGGCCACAGTGCAGCCACGGGGCAGCCAGCCCCGCAGAGAAGCCCCATCTGGCTGGGTCTGTCCTGGCCCTCAACCTTCCATAGCTTTTCACCCAGAAGAGGGGGTGGAGCAAAGCCCAGGGCTGACGTGCAGTCCTCCCCAGCTGCTCCAGATGTGAGTCACTGGGCAGGGCTTTCGGGGGGGAGGGGGAGAAAGGGAGAAGGAGGGGAAAAGCCAGGAAGGGGAGGAGCGGGCCAGGAAACCCTTGCAGTTGGGCCCCTGCCCTGTGCGCTGTGCAGGGCAGAAGGTACCGCAGCCCTGGGGGGATTGGAGACTCACTGGGAGGCAGAGGGAGCCCTTTTCCTCCAGATCCTGCCCCATCCGCCTCCTGGACACCTCCCAGAGGCAGGAGCGAGATCACAGTGAGAGCCCAGGCTGGCCGACACTGCCACGCGACTCCAGAGAGCCATTGTCCCTTCCTGGCCTCGGTTTCCCCTCCATACGCTGGGGAGCAGGAAGGGAGTTGGGGCGGGAGCTGAGCAGCAGTGGCCACCAGGAACTCACAACAGGCCAGCTGTCCCCAGTTCTCCAGGTGAACAGATCTCCCTGAGACTTACACATCCTTTTCTTTTTCTTTCTTTTTAAAATTATTATTATTTTTTGGTACTGGGGATGGAACCCAAGGGCATTCTATCTCCGAATTACACACCAGACATTGTGTATGTGTGTGTGTGTGTGTGTGTGTGTGTGTGTGTGTGTGTGTGTGGTACTGGGGGTAGAACCCAGGGGCTTTCTACCTCCGGGCTATACTCCCAGACCTATTTTATAATTTATTTGGAAACAGGGTCTCACTAAGTCACTGAGAGCCTCACTCAGTAGCTGAGGCTGGCTTCGAACCTGCGCAATCCTCCTGTCTCGGCCTCCCAAGTGCGGGGATTACAAGCGTGCGCCACTACGCCCGGCCAACACACCCAGCCATTTTTATTTTTTATTTTGAAATAGGATCTCGCTAGATTGCTAGGAGCCTCACAGAAATGCTGAGGCTGGTTTCAAACCTGTGACCCTCCTGTCTCAGCCACCCAAGTCCTGAGATTACAGATGTGCGCCACCACGCCCGCAAAGGCATCCTTCATGGCTGTGGTGATAATGGTGATAAAGATATGATTAGAGGATATTTTGAAACTCATTTATCTTCTTTTGTAAGATATTATGACAAGTGCTAAAAAGATGACTTTGAGTTTCAAAGGCTCTGAGGTATGCAAGGACAGGAAGAACCAGAAGAAGGTTCACAGAAGATAGAAGGCACCCCTGCCCGGGGCTGGAGGGGGCCGAGTAGTAAAGGACACAGGGATTACGTGTCTCAACTGTGAGGGGAGGACCTCCGAAATTGTAGGGCCCTTGGGCTCTATTTCCAGGACAAGTCCCCGATGAAAATAGCCAGCGTCTCACTCAGCCAGCACTCCTCAACAAGGACTTCCTGGGGATCATCCTGTTAAGTCTTCACAGAGATGGGAAGTATTATCACTTCATTTTGTAGGAGAGGAAAGCAAGGTTCAGAGAGGGGAAGCAACTTGCTCCAGGTGGAACAGCTAGGAGAGGCCAGAACTGAGGCTGGAATCCTGACAGCTGAGATCCAGAGCCGGGCTCTCACCTTCTGGCTCTGCTCTGCTCAAGCAGGTGGTAGACCCAGGGAGAGTGACTACCAGACGCGCTGAAGCCAACAGGTCTGACCTATGGCAGGCTCAACAGGCATGGGGTGACTGGCAGTGGCCCCAGTGTCAGGGAACAGTAAAGGGGTGTTCAACTCTCAACTCCAGAGCCCCCCAGCCAGAAGGTGCTATGGCAAATGTTTGCATGCGTCTCTCCTAGAAGGGGCAGGATCGAGGTCCTGCTGAGACCCCAGCAGGGGTGGTGGCATCCGCAGCCCCAAGAAAACCTGTAGCCCTTGGACTGACTTGACTGAGATTGACCACACCTGAGCTCAGCAGTGCCGGGCGAACAGGGACCACGCGGACTTGGCTAGATTCAGCTCTCACCAGGCCTTTCTGACATGTGGTCAGGCGCCAGCCTGAGTAGCCATCTTGCTAGGTTGCTGGCCATCCCCTGATGTACTGTTGTCTTCTCTGTTTTGCAGAGGAGACTCACCCATGGCAAGTGAGTACTGGGTCTGATGTGAAACCAGGCTGCCTGGACTCCCATCGCAGTGCTCTTCAGCCCCACAGAACTTATGGTGACAAGAACTCTCCCCAGGATCACTAGGCTCAGTGGATACAGAGAGAGGACACTCTACCACAGACCGGAGAGTCTGTCCAGGTGGCCTCCTGAGCCCAAAGGCCATCAAGACAGATCACATGCTGGCTCAGTGTCCTCGCACCAGGTACCTGGAGGCTCGAAGGGGGACAAGGGGCTGAGACTTGGGGCAGGAAGCCAAGGGAAGCCGGGCAGCAGCAGGGAGAAGGAAGATGCACTAGGCCTGCTGCCCGGGGCCAAGGAGGCAGCCTGTGCTGGGTGGCGTGACCCCGACATGGGGTGGGGGCCGGAGAAGCTGCCTCTCAGGCACCTCTGGCATTGAGGTGCCACGGGTCCTCAGGGTAGGGGAGATGTCTTGCGGGGCAGTCAGGGTCCTTGGCTTGGGACTGAGGATCCCATCAAACGCCAATCGGTGGGTGTCGTTGCAGAGTAGGTGCCAATGAGACGACCAAGAGGTGGGAAGTGTGTCCATGCACCTCTCAACAGATGTCATCATGACCTCTTTGGGGCCCCGGGACCCTGGTAGAGAAGGCAGCAGGAAACCACCGCAACAGAGCCAGGGAGGCGTCAAGGGTACAGAGGTGGTGGCTATTATAAAGGGGGAATAGGGAGAGCTGCTTTCAGGTGGAGACATTGGAGCTGAGACTTGAAGGTCATCAGGGGCAAGTGGATGTCTGGCAAGGGGTGTCCCCAGGAAGGAATTTTACTCCTTCCTTCCTTCCTTCCTTCCTTCCTTCCTTCCTTCCTTCCTTCCTTCCTTCGACTGAATCCAGGGGGCATTCTACCTCCGAGCTGCACCCCCAGCCTTTTTTATTTTGAAACTTGATTTTTGCAAGCTGCTGAGGGTCTCAATAAGTTTCTGAGGCTGGCCTTGAACCTGAGATCCTCTATCTTAGCCTCTTAAGTACTGGGATAACAGGTGTGTGCTGCTATGCCGGACTAGGATTTTTACTTTTGTTCTGGTGAGCTGGGATCCCTGAGACGAGGCCCAGCATCTCACAGTTTTGATGGAAACTGCTTTATCTGCCAAGTGGAGAATGGATAGTGGGGACAGGGTAGAAATCGGGAGCCCAGGGTGGTGGTAGGTGGGACACGAAGGTGCCTGGGAAGGAGGGGACCACAGTGGGAGGAAAAGTGGTTGGAGTCAGTGTGTTTGCGGGTAAGGACTGGCTGATGGAGACAGGTGCCAGAACAATGGTGTCAGTGACCACTGTTAAGCTTGTCCAGAGGTCAAGTAAAATGGAGGCTGGGCTGTGGCCACTGGATTCCGGACCTGGGAGGTGAGCATAGGACTCAGAGGAGAAGGGAGTGAGGAAGAGGAGGCGGGGCTCGTGGCATCTGTGCTGGAAGAGGCTGTTCTTCCCCTCACCTCCTCCTCTTCCTCTATTTCAACATGGGAGTGGGGGCCAGCAGAGAGGGGAAGGCCTTGGAGGCAAGGGGTCCTGGTGTGAGGAGGCGGAGGGGCTGAGGGAACCTACGGTCTAGAAGGAAGGATGGCCTTGTGCATGGAAGGTCCGCCATTCCTCTGAGCCTCCAGGGAGCCCTGGGCCCTCGGGCTATACTCCCAGACCTATTTTTTATATTTTATCTGGAAACAGGGTCTTACTAAGTTGCCGAGAGCCTTACGGTGTCACTTCTCCTTAAAGCAGGAGGTCCTGACTGTGGAGGATGGGGGTGGCCACAGGGGCAAGGCTTGGAATGTCTCATGGGGCGTGGCTACAGCATCCCTAGGGTGTGTGCACAGATTTCATGTGGGAGTGCCTTCTGGGCACGTGGGTGTCGGGGGGGCATCAGGGCGAAGCATTTCCGGGCAGGGAGTGAAGGGGGCAGGAAGGACCCGCAGGATGGCCAGGAGCTGGGGCAGGGGTCAGATGTGAAAGCTCACGAGTGTGTACAAAGGTTGTGGACAAACATGCCCTGTGGCACAAACTTGGGATAGATCAACCCAGAGTGTGGAAAATAGGAGAAAACCCCAGATCTTCCATTTACAGTTTCATGTCACCTTTTTTTTTTTTTTTTTTGGTGGTACTGGGGTTCCTGGAAGCCCTTCTTCCTCCGGGCTACACTCCCAGACCTATTTTATATTTTTGAAACAGGGTCTCTTACGCCAGTACGGCTGGCTTCGAACCTGCGCGATCCTCCTGTCTCCGCCTCCCAAGCGCGGGGATTACAAGCGTGCGCCACCACGCCCGGCTCATGTCACCTTTTTTAAAAAAATGTTTGTATTGGTATATTGTAGTCATACATCTTAATGGAACACAAGGTTCTTAAAGTACTATTTTTAAGCCAGGCATGGTGCTGCACACCTGTAATTTCAGTAAGGGGGCGGTCGCATGTTCAAGGTCAGCCTCATTAACATAGTGAGGCCCTTCACAACTTAGTGAGACCCTGTTTCAAAATAAGAATAAGCCAGAGGTGGTGATGCAGGCCTTTAATCCAGCACTTGGGAGGTAAGATAGGAGGGTCGCAAGTTCAAAGCCAACTTTGGCAACTTAGCGAAGCCCTCTGTAACTTAGTGAGATCCTGTTTCCAAATTAAAAAAAATAAAATAAAATAGGGCTTAGGAAGTATAGCTCAGAGGTAGATTGCTCCTGTGCTCAGTACAATAAATAGATAAATAAACACATGCCATTTCTGTTTGCCTTACCATGCATGCCTGCTGTCGACAGGCGTGCATGTGCGTAACTACCAGCAAGCATGCATGTGTGTGTGTGTGTGGGGCAAACATTGTCTCCTGATGAGGGGCAGGTTTAAACGGCTCAGAAAGCATGAGGCTTAGAGGCATGGCGGGGTCTGCGCCCTCCTCGCCTGGCCGCCGATGGAGGCTGTGGCTGAACACGCTCGGAGACTGTGGATCAGCCCGCTTTCTCCACCGATGGCCCCCAGCCCCCTTCTTCTCCTTGGTAGCTCCTACCCAGGGGCTCCAGCCAGCAACATTGTGGATGCCGGGTCTTCCCTGCCCCTTGTGGCCCAGGAGATAAGGCGGCCTGGTCACCTCCTCAGCCAGCGCCTTACCTGGCACACACAGCAGGTGCTCACATGTGCTCAGAGAACGCAGGAGACAAACCACTGCGGCGCCCACGTTCCCTGGCTCTCTGCCACTCTACACCCAATTTAGCAGCTCATTGCTCCCTTCAGAAAATGCCAGAACCTTCCCCTTCCCCGCCCTGTCTGCTGGGACCTCCTCCTTGGGCACCCCTGTCCACCTCAGGCCATTATCTGTTCTGTTACAGTCAAACCAGGGATGGTGCCACCTGCCCAGTGCCCTGTGGTGTCTCCTGTGACATTCAGAGCAAAAGCCAAAGTCTTTCCAGGGGCCCATGGGCCTGGGACAGCCCTGCCTCACCTGCAGATGCTGCTGCACCCGCTCCCTCTCGGCTCCAGCCTTATCCTCGTGGCCTGGCATCCGCAAATCCCCTGCCTGCCATGTTCCCCACAGATTCTTACTTCAAATGCCACCTTCTCCCAAGATGTCACCTTGAATGACCTGGCCACACCGTCCCTGTTCCCTGCCTTCATTCTGGGTCATCAGTCAGTCAGTACAGCTGACACCTCTCCATCGCCCCTGCCCTGCTTCCAGGGGACGTGCTAGTCTGTTCACTGCTTTTTGTCCAGCAACTAGGTCAGTGTGCAACTCGCTGGTGCTGCGGAATGAACGGAAGGCGGCAAGCAGCCTGCTTTGCTGTTCTGATGCTGTGTGGCTTCAGGCCCATCTCTGCCCTGCTCTGGGCCTCACCTCCCAGTCTAAACAGCTGGAGTCTGGTCCTTTATGTCCAGGGAAGGTCTCCTCCGGGCAGGCTCTCCACCTGCTGATTAGGGGCAACCCCACCCCAGTCCCCACAGGCCGGGCCCTTACCTTCTGCAGCCTCTGTGTGTTGTTCTCCAGCATCTTCTCCAGCTGCCGTACGCGCTGCATTCGCCACTCCCCCAGGTTCAGCCCCGCTGCTGGGGCGTCCCTCTGAAGGCTGTTGGGACCCCCAAAGGCCTCGGGCTCAGGTGAGCAGGGCTCAGGCTCGGGCAGCAGGAAGGTGTAGCTGCACTGGCCGTGCTGGACCCGGTACGTCCGGCGCTGCCCGCCCACTTCCTGTCCTCTCCGTTGGGCCACAGTCATGGTGGCCACCATGAGGAGGAGGCCGCCCAGCAGCATGGCTGGCTGAGAGAGCATCCAGAGATGTGGCGGTGGCACGGTGTGTCTGGTCAGAGCTCTAGGCCGTGCTGTTTGCGCTGCGTGGCTGGGATGGACTGGCCTCCAACCCAGTCTGGTGAGCTCTGGCCGGCAGCTATTTATACTTGCTGCAAGAGCACAGCTGCTGGGCTTCCTCTCCTGGCCTCGCCTCCTGCTCCCACCCCTAGGAACCCCTCGCTCTGTCCTCTCCCCGTCCCTCCCTGCCTCTTCCCTCTCGCTTGCACCAGCCCTGCTCTGCCACCTCGCCTCAGAGACCTCTTACTGTCCAGTGGGGGGCTGACGCTAAACAACACACTCACGCACGCACACACGCAAGAACCTGGACGCTGCTGGCTTCTGGACCACACACCACAGGCCTCTGAACTCTTCATCTCCCCCAACACCCGCCCTGCCCCCCAAGGCTGGGCTCTCAAGTTTCAGCGCCCTCCTCCCCCCTCAGCTCACCACCTCCCCACACTGCTCCCTGCTCATGCCCCTGTTAGGCAGCTAGGGAGAAGCCTACATGCCAGGACAAGATTGGGATGGACCTGAGGGGAAATGGAGCCGGCCCCCAGGAGAGGAGGTAAGGGGGCCTGCCCAGGAGGATGTCAGAAGGTAACTTACCAGGGGAACGCCTACCCCAGCTCAGCCAAAGGTGGCCTCTGACAGTCACCGCTTAAGACACCCCCTGACACCTCGAGGGGGTGTTCACTCAGCACCCATGGGGAACTTTCCACCATGTGGATTGGTGCAGACAACAAAGCATGCTGGGAGAAAGGACAAGAGGCCAACCCAAACACACGCGTGCAAGATGGCTCCTGGGGCCGAGGCTCCATGGGAGAATGCCCTTCTGTTTTCACGGTGGGAGGCGGCCTGCTCCATACCTTCTCACCAGGCGCAGCCCATTATCATGGCCTTCTTTACATTGTACCCCACTTCCCTAAATAAACCTCAAGGGTCCCCTGTTCATGCTTTCTGTCTGAAATCTTTCTCTTGGGAAAGGACCACGGAAGAGAAATCACTACCCTGTAACATTTGTTTCTAGGAGAGAACACCCCCTGCATAACACTTGGAACATAGGCGAGGCGAGTCACCCCAGGGACAGAAAACAGGGGAAGAGGCAGCAAGTCCTGTTTGCTTTGAGCCATGCAGAAAATCCTTTGGAGACTGGAGAGCGGGTGCCTGCCAGGCCTGCCTCCGCCCTCTCTCCTCCCTTGGGCCAGGGGTGATGTTCTGCCTTGGGTGGCCCTGGCTTGGTTGCTGTGACAGTAATGAGAAGTTGTCATGTCCTGGAGTAAGTTGTCCCAAGACTGCCTGTGACTGGAATGGGGCAGGGGGTCGTGGGAAGAAGAACTTGGGGTGCGGCAGTATAGCCAGCCACCCAGAGCCGGAGGCAACTTGTCCTAAGTCCTGCTCCCCCTGCTGGCTGGGAGACCTGGGGTGGGCAGCTTTGTGTCTCTGTGCACCCTCCTCTGGGAGTCAGAGCACCCCACCTCTCACCGGGGAATGCCTATAAGTCAGTGCAGAGACTGAGGAATTGTCAGTGTGCTCATTCACAATCGGGCTCCACCAGCGAGCAAGCTGTGTGACTCTGGCTGAGTCACAGGACTTCTCTGTGACTTGGTTTCCTCTAGCACTAAAACAACAGCCCCCGCTTCCTAACGCATGAACAGCAAATGAGTCCAGGCAGTGTGGGCACCTGGCGAACACAATTCTTTTCTACTTTATTATTGTGTGTCTCCCTCCCTCAGCGACTGCCCTGCAAACCCAAGAGCCTTGAGATTTGTCCTTGGGGCCCTGGTGGCTGGGCAGAACGTGCCCCATGCCCTGGGCTGGCTCTGGGCGGGTGGCGTTTGGGCTCTGCCAGCTATGTTGGTCCATCTCTTCTCCCTGTTGTTTTCTGAGAGAGGGAGAGAGAGAAAGAGAGAGGGAGGGAGAGGGAGAGGGAGAGGGGGAGAGAGGGGGAGGGAGAAAGAGAGAGGGAGGGAGAGGGAGAGGGAGAGGGGGAGAGAGGGGGAGAGAGAAAGAGAGAGGGGGAAAGAGGGAGAGGGAGAGGGGGAGAAAGGGAGAGAGGGAGAGGGAGAGGGGGAGAAAGGGAGAGAGGGAGAGGAAGAGGGAGAGGGGGAGGGAGGGAGGGAGGGAGGGAGAGAGAGAGAGAGAGGGAGGGAGGGAGGGAGGGAGAGAGAGAGAGAGAGAGAGAGAGAGAGAGAGAGAGAGAGAGAGAGAGAGAGAGAGAGAGAGAGAGAGAGAGAGAGAGCGCAGGCGCACCATTGGGTATTGTTTCTTTCCTTTTGTTTCCTAAAACAAACCCTGCTGGGAGCAGGCTGCTGGGGGCATTGGTGAACTAGGGACCTGAGGACACTAAGCCAGGTGTGGGCTCTGGCAGGAGGAGCACAGCAGATGGAGATTGTGTTCCCAGCTCCCAAGTTGCCCCACTGCAGAGGAACCCATGACTGCAGGACGCTGCGCAGGCCCAGCATGCACCCCAGCACCTAGGAGGTGAGCCACAGCCAGAGGCAGCCGGCACTAGGACCCTGTGGGTCAAGCAGCTGCCCACCCTCGGCCTCCCCCCACGTGCCCCCTCGGGTCTGCATCTGTGCACAGAAGACTGTGGACACCTCCTGGGAGTCATGGCACTGCGGCAGTGGGAAGCGCCCAGCACAAGAGATACGTATGATCTTTTTTTTTCTTTTCTTTTTTTCTGGGGATTAAACCCAAAGGCATTCTATTTCTGAGCTACAACATCAGCCTTATTTTAATTTTTCTTTTGAAACAGAGTCTCAAGTTGCTGAGGCTGTCCTTGAACCTGTCTCAATCTCCCAAATACTGGGATTCTGGGTGTGTGCGCCATGCCCAGTGATGTATCTGGTCTTGATGGAGAGGATCACTGAGCAAAGGTCAGAGGAAACAGTGAAATGTGGTGCCCTTCCCTAAGTAGACACAGCCCAGAATCACATAATGGCTCTTCACCCAGAAGAAAACACAAATTTACCCCCTATATAAGAAACCTAGGCAGGACCCCAAAAGAGAACTGTGTCTGGTGGACGGGTGTGCGCCCGGCTGCTCAGGCCTGCCCAGGGCTGGCTAGTTCCGTGGTGGGCGCTATCCCCCCTCCACCTGCATTTCAGCACTGTTGCCTCCCCAGGGCCTTACACGTGGTGCTTTCTCTGTCCATCCACACTTACTGTTCGTGTTATTGCTTCCGTTACTGTGGCTGCTCACGAATCACCCCAGTGTTTAGTGGCTTTAAACAAAAGAGCCACTTGTTGCCTCTCAGGGTGTCTGTGGGTCAGGAGTTCTGGAGGAGCTCAGCTGGGCAGTTCTGCTGGGGTCTTTCATCGCACCTGACGGTGGCTGAGCCGGGGCCATCCCGAGTCCCGCACCTGTCACCGCCTGGGTACCCAGGCTCTTCAGCGGGCCGGCAGCATCATGGCTTGAGAGCCAGGCTTTTCAGGAGGCCGCTGAGGCCTGCAAAGGTGAACGTCCCCAGGGAACCAGGGGGAAATATGCCACTTCTCAGGACCCAACTTCAGAACTCATCCAGCAGCCTCCTCGGTGCTTGGTTCAATGCCGTATCACTGTCCTAAACTGCTTAGCAAATATCAAACCGAGGGCAGAGCACTGCACCCTGCCCTGGGCCCCCAGATGCAGCTGGTCCTGCCTGGAGGACGCACCTCCTCTTCTCCCACCGCTGTCCTGGCCACCAAGGCACGCGCCCTCCACGGACCCCCCTCGGGCCCTCATCAGTGGCCTGTGTGGAGGGGCTCCGGTTCTGCCGACTGCCTCTGCGTGGTCATATAGAGCTGCCGCCCTCCTTCCATTCCTCAGTTTCTTCTCCTGTGAAGTGGAGCTGAGATGAGCCATTTCCTGATGATGTTCCTAGGTGGTTAAAAGGCCGAGCCCTGTCACGAGGCTAGGCAGAGCGCGCCACGTCGTGCCCACACACACGCCATTATCCCCTGCCAGAGTCTGAATGGCTATGTGCCCCAAACTCATATGTTGACACTGACTCCCCAGAGTGATTTGTTAGCAGGCGAGGCCTTTGGGGTGAGTAAGTCATGGGAGTGGGGCCTTGGGAACAAGACTGGGAAAGAGACTGCCCTCTGCTTCTGCCATGCGAGGGCACAGCAAACACGTGGTCTGTGCGAAGCGGACAGAGGCTCCTCGCTGGATCCACACCTGCCGGCCTGGATCATGGACTGTGAGCAGTAAACTGCTCTTGTTTCTGGGTCAGTCTGCCTAGTGCCAGCTGAGCAGGTGAGGACACCGGCTGCCATGGCGACAGCCCAGGAGCTTCATCCATTGCTGAGGAGCTGGCAGCGCAGGCCGGGGCTCCCTGATCCACTCTCATGCTGCAGCTGGAGTGACTTTTCTTTCTTTCTTTTTTCTTTTTTTGGAGGGGATGGGGATTGAATCCAGGGTATTCTTTTTTTTTTTTCTTCAGGTTTGGGAATGGAACCCAGGGGCATTTGACTTCCGAGCTACACCCCCTGCCCTATTTTTTATTCTTTATTTTGAAACAAGGTCTCACTAAATTGCAGAGGCCTCACTAAGTAGCTGAGGCTGTCTGCGAATTGCAATCCTTCGGTCTCAGCCTCCTGAATGCTGGGATTACAAGCGTGCACCACCATGCCCGGCTGAACCCAGGGTATTCTACCTCTCAGCTATGACTTAGCTCTATTTTATTTTGTTTAATTATTTAATTTTTTGAAACAGGGCCTTGCTAAATTGCTGAGGCTGGCCTCACACCTGTGATCCTCCTGTGTCAGTCTTCCAAGTTGTACTGGGATTATAGGGGGGCACCACAACTCAGGGCTCAGAGTGATTTTTCTAAGACATGAGCCCAGCCCCTGATGCTTTTTCTCAGAGCTCCTCAGCTGTAAGTTACTAACTCCTTCTGTGCTCCACAACTACCTGCAGGATCTGGCCTCCAACCTCGCCCTCGTCCTGGGACTCCGCGCCTGGTGATGTGGGGTCCTGTTCCCGTTTGCACATGTGCTCTGCTATCTGAGGCATCAAGGCCCAGGTTCTTACAAAAACATCTGCTTGCCAGTCCTCCCCTCTATGTCCTCCTGGACCACCTTTTCTGGGAGCCTTCTCTCATCTGTCCCTCTGCTTCAGTAGGAAGAGAGCCTCCCCCTGGGATCCCGGGATGCCACTGGTCTGCCATCCAAGTTCTTGCCTGCATTCTTGAGGCTCTAGTCATCCCCCTCCTCTCAGACCGAACACTCTTCTAGAACAGTGACCACACTTTCCATTTTGTGCCCAATGGTCAGGCTTGCAGAAGTTTGGACAAGTGTTTGTTGAATGGATAATCCCCATCTTGGGTGGGAGCTGGAGCGCCAGTCCCAAAGCAGAGGTGCAAGTTGTCACCTTTTCCTTTTCAGGGGCAACAGGCACTTCTGAGTGTCTTGTCCCCAAATCCCGAGAAAAACCCCAACAAGATTTATTTTCACCAGAGACAGAGCATGGGGAGCATATTTATAACCCTCTAAGCTGGGCATGGTGGCTCACGCTTGTAATCCCAGCATTCACGAGGCTGAGACCAGAGGATCGCGGTTCACGGACAGCCTCAGCTACTTAGTGAGGCCCTCTGCAACTCAGTGAGACCCAGTTTCAAAATAAAGAATAATAAAAAAAAATAACCCTCTAAAGACTGCTCAAATAGCTTGGGCAAAATGAGAACTTACTGGTCAGTGTAACGGATTGCTTAAGGGCCTGTCTTCAGATATGGGGCTGGATCTGTATTTAAATAATGCTGGGAGTTTTTTTCCTTGGGCCCTCATTGGCTTCTGTTGGCTTGGTCCTCTGATGGTTTCTACCAGTATCTCTGTCACCACTAATGGCAGCAGCTGTGATCTGTCAACCCCCCCCCCCCATGGAATGCTTCTTTCCCGATAGATTTGGGGAAGGTTCCAGGGTGAGTCACATGGCCATTCCTGAACTGACTACTGCAGCCAGCGAGATGGGGACTCTGGTTGACAAGGCGAGGCCGTATGTCCAGGCATGGAGCGTCTGAGACCCCAAAGGACTTAGTGTGGGGTAGAGTGACCAGAGTGGGGGTCGCTGGTGGGCATGAGGCCCCTGCCCATCCTGGCCACTCACCAGGCCTCACTTCCCATGAGCCAGGGGCTGGGGCACTCATGAGGGGACTGAGGCCGTAGAGGGAGGCCACTGCCCATGGTCACACTCTTTTCCTGAGAGAACTGACATTCCTGCTCCTGGAAACAGAAGGTAGGAAAACAGGTCACACTTGCCAGTTTGGTCTCCTTGAGTATCTGGATTCAAAAGAAGAAGACTGTCACTGGCCTGCACCTGCTGCCGCTGTCATCCCTGCAGCCCGCCCCTTCCCTTCGAGGGTGCCACACTGGGCTTCTTGTCTCCTGCACTGTGCTGTCCATGTCCTTGAGGACATTAAGCAGCCATCTCCCGGGGCTGCCGATGGGCCTGTGGTTACTTCCTGGCAGAAAGCTCCAGGGCAGAGAACAACCCTGGGCTCAGTCTGTCAGTTTCCCCAGTGGCCAGGGATGAATCTGATGGACACGCACCACAGTGTCCTTGTGAGGCTTTCCCCCCACACCGACAGCCTGTCCCCTGCTTGAAGTTCCATCCCCCCGGCCCAGAGCCACAGCATGACTGAGGGGCCAGAAGAACCTGAGGCTGGGCTTTGGCGTCGTCTTGTGCCCCAGGCCTAGAGCTGGGGCCCCATCCTGTGTTCCTGGAGCTGAATCTTGATTCTGCTTTAGCAGATGAGACTCACTTTCCTCATTTACAAAATGAGAGCAGCCCCTCACTGGCACGACCATGGTGGAAGCTCCCAGCACGGTGGCACGAAGCTCGAGGCTCTGGCTGGGTAAAGCCATAGTGGCACCTGTCCCCAGTGGGAGCACTCAGCTCTGCCGTGTGTTGCAGGAGCCGCAGCTGGAGTCTGCAGAAAGCTTCTCCATCCACACGTCTGAGACCTCAGCTGGGGCTGTCCTCAGCTGGGCTGTCGCCAGGACAGCTCCATCTGGGTTCTTTATGTGGCCAGGAGGACATGTGGGATGAGAGGTGCCACTGCGGCCATTTGGGGGTCCTACATTGACCACAGGAGGGCAGGATGCTGCCCAAGGAGCTGGCGCCCAAGCGTTGCATAGACAGGAGTTGCTGCCACTATCCTTGCTATCACTGGAAAGACCCAGGATCTCTTTGCACCAAAATTCCTTTAGACCCTGTGATAGCTGAAGTTGCAGCAGGAGGTAAGATTATTTCCAGGGGGGCTAACAGAGGAACTGGCCCCAAATGCATTGGGATTGGCCCCAAGACACCCAGCACGTCAGCCCCAGTCCAGCCAAACAGGCCTCGAATGCCGCTGCTTCTGCTGCTGCTAGCACACTATTTTCTTCCAGGCTCTCCTCTAGCCTCAGTTCCCCCTCTGAACAACAGAATCATGCTGGCTTTGCTGCCTCCGAGGCCAAGGGGAGCAGGGTGGAAGGCGGGTACCCTCTTGGCTGTGCCCAGCCAAACCGTCAGCCATACCCGTTTTTTCTCAGGCCTGGGGAGCGCCCCTGGCACTCACTGTGGGACGTGAGGAATGAGCCTGCTGGGTTGGAGGGCAGATCTATTTTGGAACCTGGGACCCTGCAGAGGCCCAGAGGAGCCTGTGACCCAGAGAACCAACAGGCCCCTCTGTATTTTGTTTGTTTTTATTAAACAAGCACAGCATGTTCCTCGTAGAAAAGTCAGAAAATACATATTGGCAGGAGGGGGAATATGAACATTGCCTGTGCTCTCCGCAGCCGGAGGCAAAATCACAGCTAACGTCACCGAGGTTTTCCTTCCACGTATAGATATTCATATTTTTCTAGCAAACACGCATGTGCACGCGCGTGCGTGCGCACACACACACAAATAGCCTCAAAACCACTTTTATTTTATTTTTACTTGTTTTGGATTTATCTTTGGCAAAAAATCACAATTGTACAAGATATACCCCATCTAGCCATTATCCCAAATGAGCACATGTCCACATTTTTCCTAAATTTGGAAAGAAAGAAAATATCACAGATAATGGTGGCACCCCTCCTCGCTCCTTCCTCATCTCATTTCTCTCCCTGCTCACAGGTACCTGTAGATCTCTGCAAACAGAGCATCATGGTCTCGTGGTTCATAACTTCGGTCTAGGCTCTGATGACGAGTGCGTGTTCTGCTTGTCCTCCACGTTTTCCAGATCTACTAAACTGAACAGAGATCTTGTGACCAGAGCCATCTGTTTCTGCTGTGCTGCACTGCAGCATACAATTATTCCACTGTTTATTTTTCTGGCCCTTGGCGGATGGCCGTTTGGGTTGGTTCCCTTCCTTTTACTCCTAACGATGTTGCTGTTGCTCTCCGCCCAGGACCGCTTGGCTCGAGAGCCTGGGTCTGCTTCTCCTGGGACACAGCGAAGCGCGTCCTCTGGGATACGTGGTGTCTGTGTTGCCCTCTGTGATTCTCAGCGTCTGCTGGAGCCATCTCCCGCCTGGAGGGCATGGGACTTTCCACCCCTCCGCACCCTGTCATTGCTCAGCAATGTCAAGCTAAGGTTAATGCTGACGCCAGTGCCTGGCTTCATTCCAAACTGCTGGCCAGGAAAGAGTACATATAATTTTATAGGCTGCTTTTCCAGAGAGAGAGAGAGAGAGAGAGAGAGAGAGAGAGAGAGCGAGAGAGAAGAGAAGAGAAGAGAAGAGAAGAGAAGAGAAGAGGAAAGGAAAGGAAGGGAAGGGAAGAGAAGAGAAGAGAATGAATATACACATATGGGGGATTGAACCCATGGGCATTCTACCTCTAAGCCATGCCTCCAGCCCTGTTTTGTTTTAAATTTTATTTTGAAACAGTCTGGCTAAGTTGCAGAGGGCCTTTCTAAGTTGCTGAGGCTGGCCTTGAACCTGTAATCCTCCTGTCTCACCCTCCCAAGTAGTGGGATGACAGGTGTGCAGCACCAGGCCCGGTTCCTGCCTGGTTTGTTAGGAACTGTTTTCTTTCCTCAGCAGAGCATCCTTCCACATGCACATGCCAATGGTGGTAGACTCCTCTGCGTCTCCATTGGGCACTGCTAGGATTCGCTCTTGTTGACACTGGGTTTGCTTCTGCGGGTGACTGAAGCCTGGCCCCAGATCTTCCTGTTCCTGCAAGTAGCTCTGCGCAATGTTCACCCTCTTCCCCCTGCATCTGTCTGTGGCCCGGTGGCTTGCTTTGACAAGAAGGACATTTGCAAATGCCAGGAGAGCAGCAGCTTTGAAAGGGCTTGTGACTAGGCTTTTTCTCCTGCCTGCTTGGGATTCCATGGCCACCGTAAGAACACATGGGGCTAGAAGAATGAGGCACATGCCACCCAGCCATTCTGCCAACCCAGCAGGCACGGAGCTAAGCCCAGACCCACTTGTGAGGCCAGCCTGGACTACCAGCGCGACTGAGCTGGCCCAGCCAGGGAAGAGCCTGGTCAACCTTGAGGGGTGAGAAGGGAGAGCGTTTGCTCCTTGGGCCCTGGCTGGAAGTGGCACTGTCACAACGTCCCCGGCTCTTTCCTTTGCTCCCTGGCTACTAGCTGTGAACCTCGGACATGACACTGAGCCTCAGTTTCCTCCCCAGTAAAGAGGGGCTATGACGTCTTGCAGCCACCGTGGAGATTGAGTGGGAGATTGAGATTGAGATTGATGTGCATGTGCTGGTTTAGACAAGATCAGCAGGGAGTTTTTCTGAAGACCTGTCATTGGAAACTGACGAGGCCCGTAGGTCCAGTCTGGGGATTTAGCAGCTTTCTGCCTGGAACTTTCTTCTCCACAGCAGAACAGGAAAGCATAGCAAGTTCATAGGCTGGGATGTCAGAGTCCTTAGGAGTGAAGGGTTGAGCCAGATGTGGTGCCACAGCCCTATAATCCCCGCACTTGGGAGGCTGAGACAGGAGGATCGCAGGTTTGAGGCCAACTTCAACAACTTGGCAAGGTCCTCAGCAATTTGGTGAGAACCTATTTCAAAACAAAAAATAGCCGGGCGTGGTGGCGCACGCTTGTAATCCCCTCACTTGGAAGGCAGAGACAGGAGGATTGCGCAGGTTCAAAGCCAGCATCGCTGGTTTAAGAGACCCTGTTTAAAAAAAAAAAAAAAATATATATATATATATATATATATATATATATATATATATATATATATATATATATATATATATATTAGATCTGGGAGTGTAGCCTGGAGGTAGAAGAGTTTCCAGGAACTTCAGTACCACCAAAAACAAACAAAAAATAAAAATAAATATAAATAGTACTTGGATGTAGCTCAGAGGTTCAATCCTCAGTACCACAAAAGTAATAAAATAATAATAATAAAAAAGAAGTGAACCGGGCGTGGTGGCGCACGCTTGTAATTCCCGCACTTGGGAGGCCGAGACAGGAGGATCGCACAGGTTCAAAGCCAGCCTCAGCTACTTAGTGAGGCTCTCAGCAACTTAGTGAGACCCTGTTTCCAAATAAAGTATAAAATAGGTCTGGGAGCATAGCCTGGAGGTAGAAAAAGCTCCTAGGTTCCACCACCCCCTGTACCACACACACACAAAAGAAGTGAGAGGTTTGGAGAAAGAAAATTATAGTAGGTCTTTAAGATTAAAAAACAAAAGACGAGTGTGGTGGCCCACACTTGTAATCCCAGTACTGGGAGGCCGAGACAGGAGGATTGCGGTTCACGGTCAGCCTCAGCTACTTAGTGAGGCCCTTGCAACTAGTGAGACCCTCTTTCAAAATAAAGAATAAAAAATAGGGCTGGGAGTGTAGCTTGGAGGTAGAATGCCCCTGGGTTCCATTCCCAATACCGCAAACAAAACAAAACAAAACAAAACAAAACAAAAAAAACCCCAAACCCAACAAACAACAACAAAATCAAACAGAAAATGCCAGGCATGGTAGCACGTGCCTATAATCCTAGTACTTGGGAGGCTGAGACAGAAGGATAGCAGCCTCAGCAACTTAGTGAGACCCTATTTCAAAAAAAAAAAAATAAAATAGGGCTAGGGGTATAGCTCAGAGGTAGAATGGCCCTGGGTTCAATCTCTAGTAAAACACACACACACACACACACACACACACACACACACACTAAACTGTGATTTCTTAATATAGGACACATGAATCATAAGAGAAAAGATTGATAAATGTCATCAACATGAATTGTTTTTATTCTTCTGAAGACGCTAGTAAGACAGTGAGAAAAGCAAGTCACACGGTAGAGAAAAAGACTTACCTGACAAAGGATTTATATCTAAAATATGTTAAGAAATCTCAAATTTCAATAATAAATAAAAAAGGGGCAAAGGTTTTCAACAAAAGCTTAATGAAAGAAGCGCAGGGAAGCAGTGGAGCCCTGAAGGACGTCGGGTGCTCGGCAAATGCAGGGCGGGCCCGGCCTCGGCCCCCGCAGCCTTTGTATGTACGGGCAGAGAAGGAGGCTGCTGCCCATGGCCTGTCCACGCCACGCGCCACACGCCACACACAGCCCATTTACAGACTGGCAGGGCCCAGAGAGGTGAAATGTCTTGGCCAAAAGAAAACTTAGAACAAAACCAGGACAGGAACCTGGGTGGCCGTCTCCAAACCTAGAGGGCTGTCACCTCTACTGCCAGGCTCCTCTTAGAAAGAGGTAAAGTCCAGCTCAGGTGCGCTCCAGCAAAAGTCACATACCTGTAATAATACTACTAGTAGTAGAAGAAATACTAATATAATAACTATTATTATTATTGTCATTATTATTATTAGTGGATTGAACCCACATAGGTAGGGATTGAACTGGCCTCTGAGTTACACATCCAGCTCTGTATTTTATTTTGAAACAGGGACTCACAAAGTTGTGAAGGGCCTTGCTAAATTACTGAGGCTGGCTGGGAACCTGCATCCTCTTGTCTCAGTCTCCCAAGTCCTGGGATTACAGGTACGCACCACCACCCAGCTACACACCTGTAATTCCAACTGTTGTTGCTTTGTCAAGTCATAGACACATGGAGAACTGCAGCCTCATCAGCTAGCCCCAGAGTCTCTCACACCACCACCAGGACTGGTTCTACTGTCGCTGCACAGGACGCCGCCTGCAGTACCAGTCCTCCTACTCAGAGGACCCAGGCCTGAGGGAGAAGGAAGGGGCTTCGTGTGTCCACTTCCTCAGCCTCCTCTAGCTGCGCAGGCTGGGTGGCCAAAAGCCACCCTTTCCACCTCTCAGACAACTGGGCGGCCACACGGGCGAGATGCAGTGGCAGATGTGGCTAGCTCTGCCCTCCAGCTTTCCCTGGCCCTGAACACAGTGTGATGCCCCAGCAGGCGCCATCTTAAAAAAAAATCATCATCAGCCTGACAACCCTAAGCTCCTCCACTTAACTCCAGACTCTTTCCTAAGAGAGAAAATAAACTCGACTGTTGATGCTACCTTAGATTCCCCGTGACTTAACAGCTATTCCCCAAGTCCCTGTGAATTTGTGGGGAGGCCTCATGGATCCTGCGCCCCCTTTTCCAGGCCAGCCTCCCAGCTGGAGAGCCTCCTGTCCCTGTTCTGGGGCCCAGAGCTGACTGTGCTGACCAGCCGGTGGGGACGGGCCAGTCGAGCACGCAGGCTGGCAGGGCTGGGGGCTCCCAGTGCAGGGACAGCAGGTCTGCCAGCAGAGGGAGGCGGCGGCCACTCCTGAACCCGTGTCGGAGGCACAAGAAATACCTTGCTTGCGGCCTGTACTCGCTTCCACTCTCTCTTGGAATGCAGATTGGCTCACTCACCTCTAGGCTTTTCATTTGAGGTGAGTGATAACTCAGGGGAACCCTCCAGGAAGGAATCTTCTTGGGAATAAAGGGCAAGCTGCAAAAAGTGCACTGGACACCAGTGGTCAGTGTCCTCTCTGTGTTCCAGCCCTGGCCAAGGCCTTGCCTGGCCTCTGGATTGGTCCTATCTCCATCCTGCTGGCCTGAAAGATGGCACTCCCCCAGCAGAGCCTTGAGCTAAACACACCTCAGTCCCAACCTCCATCTCACCAGCAGGGTGCGCCCAGGACACATTCTCCCACTTGAGACTCAGAATGAGGACAGAGTTGGGTGTGGTGGCACATACCTGTAAGTCCAGTACTTGGGAGGCTGAGACAGGAGGATTGTAGGTTCCAGGATAGCCTCAGTGAGACATTGTTTCAAAATAAAAAAATTAAATTAAAAGAACTGAGGGTATAGCTCAGAGGTAGAATGCCCTGGGTACACACACACACACACACACACACACACACACACAGATGAGAACAGAGACAGGTGTGGTGACACACGTCTGTAATACCAGTATTTGGGGGGCTGAGACAGGAGGATTGCAGATTCATGTCTCCCTAGCTTCCTGTGCAGTTAGTGGCCATTCGAGCGGGTCCCCTACTCCAAGGCTTAAAGAATGCAGGCCAAAGACCTTGGGAGCTATGTAAGACAGTGGAGCAAGAGATGGGCTGGGCGTGGTAGTGCACACATGCCTGTAATCTAGTACTTGGGAAGCTGAGACAGGAGGATCACAAGTTGAAGCCAGCCTCAGCAACCTAGTGAGGCCCTCAGCAACTTTGTGAGATCTGGTTTTGAAATAAAAAATAAAAATATTAGAGTCTGTTTGGGGGCATAGCTTCAGAAGTAGAATGCCCCTGGATACAAATGAGAGAGAGAAGAGAGAGAAAGAGGGGGGGGGGAGCACGTGCACATGGTGCTGTGAAGGGCCTGTGTCTGGAATCATGGCGTGGCAGCCGCTCACTGGCTCTGCTCTTCAGGAGCACCCAGGCTGGACTTTGGTGAGTGAAAGAAGCCCCTCTGGTGTGCCCTTTGGTTTGCTAACATCATCTGGTACCCATGAATGGGGACGCCCTATAAAGGTGTGTAGGAGAAGCGGATGACCAGAGGCCGGGGGCAAAGGCAGAGGGAGGGGTGCGGACTGTCCTTAGCCCTCCACCATTGGTCACAGAACAGCTGCCCAAGACTGGCATCAAGCCTGGAGTCTGGGTAGGACCTTACTAAGAACGCATAGAACAACGGAGTGGCGCCGTAGCCGGGAGCTCCACCCGCGGTGGCTCAGCCAGGCTTCAGAGCACAGTGCTCCCCACAGCAGGGTCCTCCGTGCAGGGTCTCCATGGGGATGGGCCTCCTCTGCTCCTCACGTGTGTGCAGTGCATGTGGCATCAGCAGCAGCAGCGGAGGAAGCCGATGGGAGGCCTGAACCTTGGGGCGCTGATGTTCTAGGAGGAGAAATCAGGCAAGAGGAGTTGGGGTGCGGATGGCTGTTATGGCAGGAAGCCAGGCAGGGGGAGTTTGCCTGGGGGGAGCTGAGGGCCAGGGGAAGGGCGCTCAGGGCCCGAGGAACTGCAAGTACAAAGATCCCGAGCTGGAGGTGTTGGGGACAGAAGGGAGGGTGGCGGGCTGGCGTGGAAGGCCAGGACAAAGGCGGCCCGAACAATGGTGGGGACACGGACTCCTTTCTAAAGACTCCTCTGTGTGTGGGGAGGGGATCCCAGGAAGGAGTGGAGACAGGGAGTTAGCCCAGTTATCTCCCCCTCCCCACTTGGCTTAAGACAGGCCCTCCTTCCCTTCCTCTCTCTTTCTTTTTATTCTCTCTGTTTCTATTTCTTCCTCCCCCATAGAAGCCACATCCCTCAGGAGAATGCGGCTCTGGCTTGAGGCCTTTGGATTGACAGGGCCACCTTCTTGCCCTCCCAGAGGCCTGGCACGGAGAGAGAAAGGGGCTTGTCCTGGGAGTCAGGCCCCTTGCCACCCCGCCTTTTCTTCAATGTGCTGTGTGACTTGGAGCTGGTCTCTGGCGCTCTCTGGGCCTTTCTTTTCTCCTCTGTTTGAAGAGAGGGCTGGCCTGGAACCACTATATTCCTGCTGCCTGTCCTTGGGCATGTTATTTAACCCTCTGGCACCTCCTTCCAGGGCTGTGGTAAGGATTAAATGCACGGTGACTGCTTGGAATCCCTGCCATTACTGCAGTCTGACTGCTCCTTTGCTATCTCTGGTGTTGCCACAGTCTCATCTAGGCAGGCCGGCGTGGTGGTGCACACCTATGATCCCAGTACTTAGGAGGCTAAGAAAGGAGGCTTACAGGTTTAAGACCAGCCTCAGCAATTTAGAGAGGTCCTCAGCAACTTAACAAGGCTCTGCCTCTAAAAAACAAAAAGGGCTGGTGGTGTAGCTTGGAAGTAGAATGCCCCTGGGTTCAATCCTCAGAACAAAACAAAACAAAACAAAACAAAACACCCCAAAGAGTCTCATTAGGGCAGATTGTTGCCGAGGCCCCTCTGGCTTTCTCGATGGCCTGGCTCAGTGGTCTGCACTGGGGACAGTGCTCCTCCAGCTGGAGTGGGTTTGGGGACAGGCGGTGATGTTCCCTCCACTAGTAGACCCTTCTCGCTCCTGCCCACAGCGCCTGGGCACCCTTCTGCGGGGACCCAAGGTTTTCCTTCTGGAGAAAGTGAAGTTCCACCAGGAAGGGAAGGTAGGACCAGAATTGTCCCCAAGGTTCTAGCGGTGCGGGTGCAGGCCTTTTTGAGACTTTAGATGGAGGAGGCCTAGGGTGGGAAGGAGAGAAAGCCCAGGCTGCCAGTTCCCTCTGGAAGGACCAGTCTCCCATTCTTTCTCTTCCCTGTCCCACCCTGGCCCCTGCCCCATTTTCTGCTCCCCAATGGGGTGTTTCTTTTCTCTCCCATGACCCTGCTGGCTAGCCAGCAGCAACTTGGGCTGGGTCTCCCTGTCCCGCTCCATTAACATGCAGAAGGCGCCTCTCCAAAACACTTGGCCGGGCCCTGAGCACTCCCAGCCTTCTTGGCTCAGCGGCCCTGCGGCTGGCTGCCCCCCACCCCAAACTCTGGGAGGGACGAGGAACAGAGGCCAGAGTGGACCACAAGCCAGGCTTCAGACCCTGGCCTGGTGCTCAGGCCTGTGAGCTCAGGGGCAGGCAGCCCAGAAGTCCCTTAGGGGGAGGCCTGTGGGCTCCGGTGTGAGCTTTACCCCGTGGGTGACACTGCCCTCTAACAGCCGAGCCCACTGGGCTTCCATTCCCCCCGCTGTAGAATGGGGAGCCCCAGTAATGGAGGCTTCACACTCGAACCCCTGCCTGACCACCGTGCGCTTCTGCCCCACTCCCGGCCCTCGCCTTGGCTTCGGCTCCCTCCGGCCTCTTCCAGCAGGCTGCTTCCAATTGGGCACTGGGGATGCATTCCAGGAACCGGCCGTGACTCCCTTCCCAGCTGCGCCAGCGTCAGTCACCAGGGGCCCAGGGCATCTCCACCAAATTTGGGCCATGCCTATCACAGGGCAGGCACACTGAGGCCCTCCTGCTCTCTCCGTCTCTCCTTCTGATTGACAGGTCTTGCTTCTGTGAAATTCTTCATTCCACAAGGGCAAAAGGTGAAGAGTTAAAATTGCTTCCATCTGTCCGTAAGTCCAGCCCCTCTGCCGCGCGGACACTGCCTGCCCGCAGCCTCCTTTGTCCTCAGAACAATGGGCTCTGGGTGGAGCCCGGGCAGCACTGGAGCCTGCGTCAGGATTTCATCACGGCAGAGCGAGTTCTCCCCGTGTGGCTGGGCCACCATCAGCGGGACCATCGGCCACCGACGGACACCCGGGCCATGGCCAGCTTCCTTCTATTTTTAATAGGATGGGGGGAGTTTTTCTTCCTGCCTCCTTGCCCACATGGGCAACCTCCTGGACACAAGGCCTACGAGCAGCTCGTTGGTATGGGGTCTGTCAAATCCCACCTCCCAGCATCCCGTTCTAGACTGCACCCCATGTGGAAGGGGCCTGCCACCCCAGTTCCTCTACCCTGGCCATTCCCAGTCTCCTGCCTTCTCTCATTTTGCCTTCACATGGCTACAGGCCAAGATGTCTCCCATGGCCCTTAGCCAACCAACACCGGTTGAGGGCAGTGTTCATCTCCATCTCAAGGGCACCCCAGTCACCACACTGTCACGGGCACCCCAGAAGTCAGGGGTCAGTGGGGAAGAGGTGTCAATACACAGAGGCAGTGGAGAGAGTGAGTGCTTTAAAGAGGGAGCCCTGGTGCTAGGTGCCCAAGTTACAATCCTGCTTCTGTTACCTGCAGACTGTGTGACTTTGGACAAGTTCCCCAGTCTCTCTGAGCCTCTGCAGGGCCATTAGAAGAATGAAGCTAGTGTGAGCATCCAGCCCAGGTGGCTGCTGTGACTCGTGGATGAGCTGGTGCATACTTACTGCTTACAGTGGCACTGGACACATCAGCTGCAGGTGGTATTATCTGGATACCTGCACCATTGTAACAAGGCCAGGAGAGGTGTCCAGAGATAATAACTGATTGCTATTGATGCCAACCGTCTGGCATGAGCACCTTACAAGGACTTCAAAGCTCTGGTGGTAAAGGGCCAGCGGGCCTGGCGCCAGCTGCTCCCTGGACTGCCTCTCCACCGGCACCCTTGGACAGCCAGGTCCAGTGGGGGGAAGCCAGGGCTGGCACCCAGCCCACAGCTTGAGGCTGATGAGGAACAGATGCCGCGCTCTGCCCCCTCTGTCCTGCCCAGGGTGGGGCTCCAGATGGCCGCCCCTCTGAGCAGTACCGACAGGGACAGTCTGGGGCCCTGGGGTGCGACAGAAGGCCTCTTCCCTGGCTCTCAGAGCCTCTGGCCCCGTTGGACACCTGGCAGAGTATCTTGGGAATACTGTCCCTACTCAGGACCTGTTTCCCAGCTGGAAACGGAGCACTGTTTCTCGAGCTGCTGTGTGCTGGGACTGAGGAGGGACATGGAAAGCTTTGCCCAGACTGTGGAGGGCCGTGGATGTGGGATGGAATCTTCTAGACCAGGTGCCCTGGAGAAGCAGAGCATCTTTATTTGGTTCTCTTTTCTTGTGGACTCATTTCCTGCGCAGCACACACCCACAGGATAGACTCTCAAAGGTGCAGGAGGAGGCAGAGTGAAGAGCAGGCCTCTCCCCACCCCTGCTCCTCAGACCTCAGAACCCCCTTCCCCAAGGACGTGCCGGGAGGAAGGCTTGCGGATGACTTAGAGCAAGGAAAGGACATCTAGGGCAGAGCATTCCAGGAGAAACCAGAAACCAGCGAGGCCCATGGAGCCCGGTGTGTTTAGAGACTGCCTGTCTGGAGCAGGCGTTGGGGAGGCAGCAGGTGCTCAAGGCAGACTAGGGGCCTGCTATGGAGAACCTGTGGCCATTGGGAGGAGGCTGGAGTGAGGAGCCACTTGGTGTGCACTGGCCCTCCTGACCCTTGGTCCTGGAGGGTCCAGTCTCCTCCTTTCTCCCGTTTGTCAACACCGTGGACAGGCTGAGCTCCAGATCTGCCGCAGCGCCTGCCCCGTCCACGCACCGTCTAAACTGCTCTTCTCCCACGCTCCTGGGCTGGCAAGCAGCTGTTTCTGTTGATTCAGAGTTATCGCTCCAGCCATGGTCCCCTGAGGCAGAGTCGGTGCCAGCACACACATGGCATTGCTGCTACTGGGGAGGGGTCAGTGAGGGCCTCACCCCGCGCACACATGGCTGCGCCCCTCGGCTCCTACTACTCCCTGGGGGCCTGGGCCTCACCCATAACTGGAGAAAGTAGGGCAAAGGAGTGTGCAAATAGATGCTCACCCTCAGTAGTGATCAGAGAGATGTGACTTAAATAGCGACGAGACACGTCCCCTCACTCACACATACCGGGCAGGCAAAGGTTGGTAAGCTGGGGACTTCTGAGTGTTAGGGAGATGTGAGGGGGAATCCTACATTCTGCTGGGTGTTTGGACTGTGCAGTACCTTGGGACCAGAAGGAGGATGATATCTGATGATCCAGCTCTTTCCTCCTGGGTGTATACCCAGGGGGACTGTCCCACAGGCCCAGGAGGAGGCCATGAGAGGCAGTGGTCACTGCGGCACAGTTTAAGGAAACGGCAGGCGGTCTCATGGCGTGTTTACAGAGGCAAGTGGTGAACAGCTGTCCACACCTAGTGCCAGGGGATATGAGCCATAGGTGCATCTAAGAAGCACCAGCTAGAGACAGGAGCGATCGGAAGAAATCTGTAACACAAGGTCATTTCTGTGAATAAAAAAGCCACACAACCTACAAAATACCCCCATGTGCTTTAAATAGACCTGCATCTTTGTAGACACAGAACAAACTCAGGACAGTGGGCACCTTCAGGAGATGGCATGAGCAGGGACATCAGAAGGAAAATTAAATAAGGCAACAGATGGATTTGCAAGGATTGAGAAAGATGGATGTAACTCCTGACACCCGAAGTTTAAGCAAGAAAGTTAACAGAGGTTGGAGGCAGGGTGCAATACCAGTGCCTTCCTCAGGGGGCAGCAGGAGGCTCCCGTAAGCTAAAGCTGCTCTGCAGGGGCCTGGCACGCAGGGGCTTCAAGAGGTGAGCACTTGAAGGCACTCTCTCCAGTCCTGGTACTGCGTATTCCTCCGGCAGTGCTACCCCTGGTGGCCAAGACAATTACAGGACACTGGCTGAATAGAACTGGTCAGAGTCCCAAGAATGAAGCTTGTAGCGGAAGGAGGGCGAGGTGGAGCCCCAGGAGGAAGGGCAGCTCCCGGCTGGGAAGAGGCAGTGGATTAGGTAAAGCTTTCAGAGGAGCCGCCTCTATGTCAAAGGTGAATATGGTTAGGAGTCAAGACTGGCGAGCAGGATGAATGCAATTATAATATCAAGAGCTGCCATTACTTATCCCTGCTGTGTGCCAGGGCATTTTCACCACTCCTGGGGGGGGGGATTATTGCTTTTAATCTCATTTGTAGCTGCAGCCCACTGGGGGCACCCAGGGCTTGCTGGTGCCATCTTTCATGCCCCTGAGAGCTGGACCAAGGAACCCAGGGAGCTCGGGCCCCATCAGCTTGGTGTCTTCGCAGAACCTCACATCGGGCCTGCAGAGGGCTGCTGTTAGACCTGGTGTTGGTCAGCGCGGCTGGACTTTGAGGTCAGACCCTTGCTCTCAGCTAGGTGCCAAGCCTGGGCGTCAAGGAGCTCTCTCCTCCAGCTGAGTCTCCAAGACACTGAACAATGCTTGTCTTTGGAACTCAACTGGTGAAAGCCAGTCGAGTCCTTCTGAAGGGCAAAGTGTCAGTCTTCAGAATACCCCCAAAGTATTTTGGTTTTTTGTTTTGGATTTTCCAATATAGTTCCATGGCTTAAAACAGAAAAGTAACAAAAGAGAAAAATCAGCCTCCTTCCCCCCTGCAGCCCAGCAAGGCTGGAGCCCCCAGCCCGTACCCAGAGCCACCACACTTCTGGATCTCACGAGGCTCTCACAGGTAGGTTTGGCACATGTACGGATCCCACACTTGTATGGCCTGTTCCTCCACATGGTAGCTTCCTGGACCCCCTGACCTGCGCTGGCACTCATCTGCCACGTGGGGGCTCTGGGTAGCCACATCAGATGCTTCATCCTGAGACTTTGCAGCCGCACAGCTGGGCGACATTCTGTGGGTGTGAGGAGATTGTTTTATTATTTATTTATTGGAACTGGGGTTGAACCAGGGGCATTCTTTCTCTGAGCTACACTCCCAGATCTTTTTATTTTATTTTATTTTATTATTTTTTAAAAATTTTTTTATTGGTGCACTGTATTCATACATCATAATGGGATAAAAAAAAAAAACTTGTGTAGACATGCATGCACACATCGCCCAGTTAGCCCCTGCCCAACTCTCACTCCATTCCCTCTCCATCACTCCTTCCCACTGCTTGGCTTAGTGGTTGACATCTAATATTATAGCAATTTATCAAAAATTAACAATGATAATCTCACATAACAGATTCATTTGTCTGATATCAAACTTTTGACCACTTAGAGATAACATTTCAATATTTCTTTTTGCTTTCTTTCTTACCAGAGGATATTTTTCTTTTTGTTTTTTAAGGTGAAACTATCATACATTTATTTATTTTCAAAAAAAATCTATCCTAACATGAAATATGAACTCTAAATATCCAAAACAATCTCAAAAAAGAACAAAGCTAGAAGATGCACATTTTCTGATTTCAAACCTTATAAAGATACAATAATTGAAAGTGTAGTACTGCTATAAAGGCAGATATATAAACCAGTGGAGTAACATAAAAATCCTAGAAATAAATTCTTTTTTTTTAAATTTTATTTTATTGGTGCACTGTATTCATACATCATAGTGGGATACAAATTTTTGTAGACATACATGCACACATCGCCCAGTCAGCCCCCACCCGATCCCCACCCCATTCTCTCCCCGTCCCTCCCTCCCATGCTTGGCTTAGTGGTTGACATCTAGTATTATAGCAATTTATCCAAAATTAAAAATGATAATCTCACATAACAGTTTCATTTGTCTGATACCAAGCTTTTGATGACTTAAAGATAACATTTCAATATTTCTTTTTGCTTTCTTTCTTACCAGAGAATATATTTTTCTTTTTTTTAGGTGAAACTATCATATATTTATTTTTCAGAAAAAAATCTATCCTGATATGGAATATGGACTCTAGATACCCAAAACGATCTCGAAGCAAAAACAAAGCTAGACGATGTATATTTTCTGATTTCAAACCATATAAAGCTACAATAATTGAAACAGTGTAGTACTGTTCTAAAGGCAGATATATAGACCATTGGAGTTAAATACAAGCCTAGAGCTAACTTCTTCCCTATATTGTCAAGTTATTTTTGACAAGGTTTCCACGAAGATTTGGTGGTGGAAATAATAATCTTTTAACTAAATATTGTTGAAAAATAATAATTACATGGAAAAGAATAAAATTGGACCCTTACCTAATCCCACATACAAGTATTAACTCAAACTAGATAAAAGACCTAAATATAAATCTTAAGACTATAAACTTTTAGGAGAAAATCTGGGTCATAAAACCTCACAACATTGAACTTGGCAGTGATTTCTTGGATATGATTTCAATGGCACAGGCAACAGAAGAATATACAAACTCCCTAAAAAATAAAAGAAAATATTGTATATCCAAAGACAATGTAAACAGAGTTAAAAGTTACTAATAGAATTGGATAAAATATTTCCAAATGCTATATCTGAAGGTATATTAATATTCCAACTAGAAATCCTAAAAATTAACAACAATAAAGGCAAACAATACAATTTAGAGATAGGTAAAAGACTAACATAAATAATGAATCTCCACAGATAACCAATCTTAGTTGTCTGTTGGATGGAAACTCTTGTTTCTCTGGTTCTGGTGAGTGTTACCTATTTCTTCTTTGTAGTTAATCTCTTTGAGTATTTTCTCTAGCGCTGGTTTTGAAGACATAAATTCCTTCAGTTTCTGTTTGTCATGGAAGCTTCTTATTTCTCCATCTAATTTGATAGAAAGTTTTGCTGGATAGGAAATTTTTGGCTGGAAGTTGTTTTCTTTCAGAGTTTGGAATATGTTACTCCAAGCCCTTCTGGCTCTCATGACTTGGTTTGGGAAGTCTGGAGTGATTCTAATTGGTTTGCCTCTGAATGTCACTTGGCCCTTTGTTTTTGTTGCCTTTAAGATTCTCTGCTTGGCTTCCACATTGGTCATTTTGACAATTATGTGGCGTGGGGATCCTCTTCTCCGATCCTGTCTAAAGGGAGTTCTATAAGTTTCCTGGATCTGTGTATCAACCTCTTGCTCTATATTTGGAAAATTTTCTGCTATTACTTCCTTGAAGAGATTGTTGATCCCTTTGGTATCACTTTCTTTTCCCTCCTCTATTCCAATTATTCTTAGGTTAGCTCTCTTAAGATGGGCCCATATTTCTTCAATGTCAGATTCCTGCTGTTGGATATCTTTTTCTAGATTAGAAACTATGCATTCATTTTTGGATTGCTCATCTTCTAAGAGCGAGATTCTGTTCTCCATGTGGTCTAATCGGTTGTTTGTGCTTTGAATTGAGGCCTTTACTTCATTAATTGCATCCTTTATCTCTTTTTGGCTCTCTCTGAGTTCTTTTCGAAGCACCTCTATTATTTCTACAGTTATTTTCCTGATTTGATCTTCTAGAAATCTCTGATTTTCTGTTTTATCAGGTTCTGATGTTGTGGGGTTGTGCACATTCATTACTTCAGTGTTATTCCTCTTTCCCATGATTTCGGAGGTTTGTGCCTTCTCTGGGTTCTTCCCTTGGGTCACTATGGCTTCACTTAAGGGGCTCTGGATCTCGAGTCTGTATTATCTCAGACCCTACTACTCCTTTACTGGGTTGTATCACAGAGTCTCTGACCCAGGGAGTCAATAGAGGCTGCTTTAAACTATGGGGGGTGCCAGGTTGCACGCTCTCCTATGGTGTGATATCTCTGCCACCACCACTCCCTCACTGGGTCAAGTCCCAGGAGGCACAATACTGGGATTTCTCCTCTGTGGCCCGCAATTTGACTCACTGTTCTTGAGTACGTAGATGTAGCTGTACTGGACTCGGTGAATTCACTGCTGCTGCCGCCGCCGGTGGCAATATGGCGCCTCTGCCACGCCCTCGGCCATGAGGCTGGCGTATTTTTTCTTCTCTGGTTTTGATTTCCACTCTGAATCCCTGCAGTGTGTGCTGAGCTCAGCCACTGGGAGCTTTAAATGCTGTCTGCGCCGAAAGATCCCGCCTGGCTGTTCCGCAGTGGCTCACCTGGCTTGCTGTAGCCGTCCGCTGAGTTCGCCGCTGCCGCCGGCAGTATGGCGCTGCTGCCGCGTCCTCGGGCGCGTGTGTCTCCTCTGTGGCCCTGAGCTCTGTTCTCAGTCCGCTTTCTCTCTGGAGCCTGGTGGTTTTTTTGTTTTTCTGGTGATGGTGTTTTCTGGCTATGAAAGGCGCTCTTTTTGTGGTAATGGAGATTGGTTGTTAGCGGGACTCTTAAGCCCCGCTTTTCTTGGTCGCCATCTTCCCGGAAGTCCGAAATAAATTCTTCCATATATGGTCAAGTTATTTTTGACAAGGTTTCCAAACCTTGAAGGAAATAATGATCCTTTCACTAAATATTTTTGAAAAATAATAATTACATGAAAAAGAATAAACTTGGATCCTTAGCTAACACCATATACAAATATTAACTCAAAATAGATAAAAGACCTAAATGTAAGTCTTAAGACTATAAACTTTTAGAAGAAAACCTGGGTCATAACACTTCACAACATTGAAATTGGCAGTGATTTCTTGGATATGATTTCAAAGGTACAAGCAACAAAAGAATAAACAAACAAACTTCCTAAAAAATAAAAAAATATTGTACATCCAAAGACAATGTAAATAGAGTTAAAAGTTACTGATAGAATGGGGCAAAATATTTCCAAATGCTATACTGAAGGTATATTAATATTCCAAATAGAAATCCTAAAAATTTAGCAACAATAAAAGCAAACAATACAATTTAGAAATAGGTAAAAGATTAAATAAATAATGAATCTCCAAAGATTTTCACCAATAAACACATGAATATATTCTTCTTTGCTTAGTTTTCTGTTGGATGGAAAATCTTGTTTCTCTGGTTCTGGTATGTGTTACCTATTTCTTCTTTGTAGTTAATCTCTTTAAGTATTTTCTCTAGCGCTGGTTTTGAAGACATAAATTCCTTCAGTTTCTGTTTGTCATGAAAGCTTCTTGTTTCCCCATCTAATTTGATAGATAGTTTTGCTGGGTAGGAAAGTTTTGGCTGGAAGTTGTTTTCTTTCAGAATTTTGAATATGTTACTCCAAGCCCTTCTGGCTTTCATGACTTGTTTTGGGAAGTCTGGAGTGATTCTAATTGGTTTGCCTCTGCATGTCACTTGGCCTTTTGTTTTTGTTGCCTTTAAGATTCTCTGCTTGGCTTCTACATTGGTCATTTTGACAGTTATGTGGTGTGGGGAACCTTTTCTCTACTCCTGTCTAAAGGGAGTTCTATAAGTTTCCTGGACCTGTGTATCGACCTCTTGCTCTATGTTTGGAAAAATTTCTGCTATTATTTCTTTGAAGAGATTATTAATTCCTTTGGTTTCACCTTCTTTTCCCTCCTCTATTCCAATTATTCTTAGGTTAGCTTTCTTAAAGTGGGCCCATATTCCTTCAATGTCAGATTCCTGCTGTTGGATTTTTTTTCTAAGTTATAAATTATGTGTTCGTTTTTGGAGTGATCATCTTCTAGGAGCGAGATTCTATTCTCCATGTGGTCTAATCGATTGTTTATAATTTGAGTTGATGCCTTTACTTCAATGATTGCTTCCTTTATTTCTTTTAGACTCTCTAAATTCTTTTTGAAAGTCCTGTATTATTTCTACAGTTATATTCCTGATTTGATCTTCTGGAGATCTCTGAATTTCTTTGTTATCAGGTTCTGATATTATGGGGTTGTGGGCATTCATTACTCTATTTTTGTTCCTCTTTCCCATGATTTCAGAAGTTTGTGCCTTCTCTGGGTTCTTCCTCGGGTCACCACGACTTCACGTAGGGTGCTCTGGATCTCGAGTTTGTGATAATCTCAGCCGCCACTACTCCTTTACTGGGACGAAGAGAGTTAATTGAGGCTTCACGAAACCGTGGGGGTGCCGGGCTGGGTGTTTTCCCACCAGGAGCTGTGACTTGGGTGTGGTATCTCTGCTACCACTATTTCTTCACTGGGTTGGACTGTAAACTCTCAGACCCAGGGAGATTATCAACGCTGCACAAGTCCCTGGGGATTTCTCTGCCACAATTTTACTCACGGTTATGGTGTGCGCTGTCATGGGCGTGGTGGACTCATCACAGCTGCTGGCAATATGGCGCCACTGCCATGCCCTCGACCGTAAGGCTGGCATATTTCTTTTCTGGATTTGAGCTACGTTCTGAGTCCCTGGAAGGTGTGATGAGCTTGGCCACTGGGAGTTTTAGATGTTCTTTGCATTAAAAGAACTGCTGAATTACACCCGAATGATCTGCAGCTGCTCACTTCAGCTCCTTGTTTACCTTTCCTCTCTGCAGCCTGGTGCTGTGATGTATGATGGCACCGGTGCAGCTCCACAATCCGGGCTGGTTTCTTTTCTGTTCTCTGATTGTTCTTCTAGTTTTCTTTTTCTCTGTCCCTTGTGTTTACATTTTTTTTTTTTTTTTGGTGGTACTGGGGTTCCTGGAAGCCCTTCTACCTCCGGGCTACACTCCCAGACCTATTTTTACATTTTCATTTTGGAAACAGGGTCTCCTAAGCCAGCGCACGGGGCTGGCTTCGAACCTGCGCGATCCTCCTGTCTCCGCCTCCCAAGCGTGGGGATTACAAGCGTGCGCCACCACGCCCAGCTACATTTTTTTAAATTTCTCTGCTGATAGTGTTTTCTGGCTATGAAAAGCTCTGATTTTGTGGCATTAGAGATCGAGTGTTAGCAGGACTCGTAAACGCTGCTTTTCTCGGTTGCCATCTTCCCGGAAGCTACTTTATTTTATTTTTCAGTTTTGAAACAAGGTCTTAATATATTGCTGAGGGCCTTGTCAAGTGACTGAGGCTGGCCTCAAACCCGAGATCCTTCTGTCTCAGCCTCCCAGAATTTCAGGTGTGCGCCACCGCCTCCAGCAGGAGACTGTGTCTTTGGTGGGTCCCTGGATGTGTCGGCCATTTCCTGTGATCCCAGGGCTGTGGGCAGCAGCTGACCACCAGGAGCACTTGCCATCTCGCAGGTGGGCAAGGCTAGGGGAGGACGAATCCACAGACATGGGTCCTAGGGCAGAGTGCCGGTGCCTGTGTCACAATCACTGCTTTGCAGTGATTGGCCCAGTCATTCCCAGAAGTGTGGAGAAGGCAGCTTACCCACAGCCCAGCCGGGGGCCCAGGGTTTTGGCTCTTTGTCAGTCAATTTTACTGTCATTAAATTTGAGTATGTTGGTAATGTTCACTGGTGTTAAGAGATGCTTGGAATTCCTTTTTGGGGTGGAGCTGTCTCCCTTACCAGAGCGGTGGTGCTGGGGGGAGGGTTCTGGGAGGCACAGAGATTCTCTGGCTGCATTAGGCCACCCATCTCCCTGGGCTGCGGGGGAAGCTCCCATGGCTGCTCACCTGCCAGGCAGCTGCTTGGAGGGGATTTTTGTGTTTCTACTCCATTGCTTACTCTTGAAGCCTTGGATTTTCTGTTAGTAAAAAATGGGAATAGTAATAGAACTCACTTAAGAGGGCTTTGGGGAGGATGAGTTCCAGTGTTTAATGTTAAATGCCTGCCACAGTCCCTTGCCTCAGACTATGCGGTTAAGAAATGTTTGTTGCTGGGCACAGTGGGCGCATGCTTGTAATCCCAGTACTTGGGAGGCTCAGACAGGAGGATCTCAGATTCACAGCCAGTCTCAGCTGGTGAGAACCTGTTTCTTACTTAGTGAGAACATGTTTCAAAATAAAAATCAAAATAGGGCTGGGGGAGTAGCTTGGAGGTAGAATGCCCCTGGGTTCAATCCCCAGTATGGCAAAAAAAAAAAAAAAAAGTTTGTTGAATGAATAAATGAACGATGTGTAATTTAAAACTCTGTTTATTTTACATATGTATCTAAGCCATTTCTTGTGTATTAACTTACTTAGACCTCACAGCAACACCCTGAGGGGAACTCTCGCTCTATTTTCACAGATGAGGAGACCAAGGCACAGAGGAGTATACGGGATCTTGTGTATGGGTCAGAGTGAAAGTGGAGTCTGGGGCTTTCTGTCTGCTCTTACACACCTCACTTTGCCTGTCCACCCTAGGGGGCAGTTGCTCCCATCCTTAGGGGTACAAAGCAACCACATTTGTTAGCTTATGGGCTCTGAGGATACAAGCTCTGGAGGACAAGGGCACCTTATCCTTCCCAGGGCCTTAGCAGGGGCTGGAGCAGTGGCCGGGGGGACCCCTGTCCCGACCATGCCCTCAGCTGCAGGTCTGACTGCATCCGCTCTGGCTCGTGGGAGGGAGGCAGGTTGGATGGAAACACAGGCTGGGGTGGGGCGGGGTCATGGCGGGAGAAGAGCCCAGGGCTGAGCCCACTGTCCACAATTTACCAGCTTATAAGGCTCGGAAGCTCTGGCTGGGCACCCAGAAAGAAAGAGCCTCCTCAGCCCCCGGCACATGCACGGCCTCCACATGGGAGCCCACACACTTGCCCGCAGTGCTCACCTGGCTTCCGATCCTGAGGGAGGAGCCCCCGACCTGTGGGCTGTGGGCAGGTTTACTGACCTCCCCTCCTAGACCGCATCCTCTTTCCCACAACGGAGCCCGCTGGGACCCAGGAGCAGGGCCTGGACCCTTACCATGGGCACCCTGCACACAGTCCCCAGCGCCCAGTGGACACCGTATGCACATTTACTGAATGGGCGAATAACAAGCTGGTGGGTGTGAATGACTTTAACCAGAGCCTCAGTTTCCCTTTCCTGGTTTCTCAGTTCCCCAGGCCTGGCCTGCAGTACTGCCGTGAAGGCAGGAGGAGATGAGGATGTGAGGAAGGGGGTATGCAGGAGGAGCGAGAAAAACGAGGAGGCACAAGCAGAGGCAATGAGACAGTGCGCACGGCACCCAGCACATCACGGGCGTTCAGTGAATATATGATCGGCATCACTGTAGTTTTTATTATTGTTTGGATGCACATTTCCAACTCAGAAGGATCACACAGAAGGAATGAAACTTTCTGTAAGCAAAAGTAGAGAATTGTGACGCCTCCCTCGCCTGGGGCTGATGTCTTGGTAAAGTTCACATCTGCCCTGGTGGCTTTCCTGGGAGGCCAAGCTGGGATCCTCCTCTGAGGGAGGTCTTTCTGTGCAAGGAAGGGCTTTAGCCTTCCTTGGTAAAGTCTGACCTCCTGTGCTGCTGTGAACGCCATTCCGCTGAAGAAGGCCTTTATAACTGTGGCTGTTCAAGCTGAAGAGAGAGGCAGCCTCTCCTCACCTCTCCCAAGGATGAAATAACCTGACCGGAGTTTAGAAACTGCCCAGCCTGGCTGCTGCCCGGCTCCTGGTCGAGCAGCGCCCTCTCGTGGCCTGATGTGGGAACGACAGCAGCTCCGTGGTGAAGGGAATTCCTAGGGAAGGATGGGGAGTCTATGGTGAAGGCCCTGGTGTGGCTCAGCTGGAATGGGGCCGGGGGTGGGGAAGGCCGAAGAAATTCCTCAGCTGTAGCCAGCCCTGGTTCTCCCCTGCTGGAACAGCATCCAGAGGTGCCTGAAACCTCCCTGGGGACTTCACTCCAACTCCCTCTCTGCCACTCTGATCAGAGACTTTGTCTCCTTCCCAGGAAGGGGCCACGTCCCCAGGAGACCGTGGGAGAGGCTGAGATTTGAAAGGAGCAGGATCTGGTGGGAGGGAAGGAAGCTTTGAAGGAAACTTATCTTTTAATTGGAAAATATTAAATGCTGTTCACAGCCCCCAGGTTGGGACAGAAGGCCATTTCTATGCACCCCCACCCCAGGGGAAAGACCAATGCTAGGAAATTTTAAGACTGGAAGCTCACTCCTATCTTAGTCTTTTAGAATTGTGTGAATTTGGAACCTCCAGCACCCTAGCGTTTGAATCTTAGCAGAAAACTTGAGAATATATTCTAGGGTGTGCATATATATGTATATATATTCTAGAGTGTGTGTATACGTGTATCCTAGAGTGTATATATTCTAGAGTGTGTGTATATATATGTTCTAGAGTCTGTGTGTATATATTCTAGAGTGTGTCTATACATGTTCTAGAGTCTGTGCATATATATTCTAGAGTGTGTATATACATTTTAGAATCTCTGTATATATATTTTAGAGTATGTATATATGTTCTAGATTGTGTATGTGTTCTAGAGTGTTATATACACTCTAGTGTGTATATTTATATATGTTCTAGAGTATGTATATATATTTTAGAAAGTGTGTATATATTCTAGATTGTATATATGTATATGTTTTAGAGTCTGTATGTGTATATATATATTCTAGAGTGTGTATATTCTAGTGTGTCTATATGTATATATGTTTTAAAGTCTGTGTGTATATATATTCTAGAGCACATGTGTATATATACTCTAGAGTGTGTATATGCTCTAAAGTCTGTGTGTATATATGTTCTGGAGTGTGTATATGTATATATGTTTTAGAGTGTGTGTATATGTATTCTAGATTGTGTGTATATATATGTTCTAGAGTCTCTCTGTGTATATATCTTCTAGAGTGTATATATATTCTAGAGTATGTGTATGTATATATGTTCTAGAGCCTCTGTGTATATATTTTAGTGTGTATATATATTCTAATGTGTATATGTATATATATCTTCTAGAGTCTGTGTGTATATATATCTTCTATAGTTTGTGTGTGTATATTTATATCATAGTGTGTGTAAGTATATATATCTTCTAGAGTATGTATATGTATATATAGAGTCTGTGTGTGTATGTATTTTTTCTAGAGTCTGTGTATGTATATATATTCTAATATATATATTTTTTTCTAGAGTCTGTGTGCATATATATTGTAGAGTGTGTATATATAGTGTGTGTGTGTTCTAGAGTATGTGTGCATATACACACACTCACACGCACACACAGGTTCTATAGAGTTTTGCATCAGGCTGTGGCAGCTGGGTCAGAAGCAGAGTTGAAGTCCTGGATCTGGACCCCAAACTCTGGGCTAGAAGGCATCTCAGATGCACTCTTTCCAGCTTGTCTGTCTTGTAAGTGTACTGGTATTGGGAAGAGGGTTTAAAATGTATTAATGTGTCAATACTGGGAAAGATGTCCAATCTTGAAATATGTCTTCTTTACTAAGAAAGCTAGGGTTAGCTAACATGTCCTTGCATTCCTAAGAACAATTTAACACATTTTGGGGGAGAAGACGAAAGGTAAAAGCCTGTGTCTGGAGACAGAGATGCCTCCCTCTCAGGCCATAAATCTGAGCCTGTGTTTGGAGACAGAGATGTCTCCCCCTTTAGGCCATAAATTCGGCTGGAGAGATAACAGAAGCAGAGCGGGGGGGGGGGGGGTGTTGGAGATAAGGTATAACATGATAACATGATCTCCAAAAATCAGAGGGACCTGCTGGACTTAGACAGGATAAAAACTCAGTAAACTGGAGTTCTTTGGCATTTTCATTCGAATTGCCCCCCTGTGTCCCGCTCCGGCACAGGGCTGTAACTATCTCTATATTTCTATCTTTTTAATAAACTTCTTTCAATCTTCAGCAGCTGTCCAAGCAATGAATACTTATTCTTAGCTTAGGACAAGAATCCACGGTTTTTCTATTTGTCTGTCTGTGTGATAGTGGCGGGGGGGTTACTTTTCCACACACACACCACGCACCTTTCCCCCCAACCTATCCCCTGCAACAGTAAGGATGTTTGCTTTCAACACCTGCTCCTAAACTTATTCACCATTAGTAGGTTTGAGGTCTGAATTTAAAATTTTTCTAGGATAGGATGATGGATCTCTTAGATGTGAGCAATGAGCTTAATCCAACCCTTATCTCCTGTTCCACTGAATGGGGAAACTAAGGCCCAGAGAGGGGAAATGATTTGGCCCAGACAGGCTGGTCTCATACCTGCTTTCCAGTGCTGTGGCCAGGTTTTTGATCACCTCCTAAGAGTCCCTGGCCTCTCAGACAAGCTGTGTAGAGCACACAAGGGCCCCAGGGCCACTTGATTCAAGGTGCTGAGGGCTTCGGGGACATGGTGTTGCTTCTTCTGCCTCTGGCGAAGCCTTCCTGAGAAGGGCCTAGAGGAGTCTCAACCTCTTCCTCTAAGCCAACTGCTGGGCATCCACCCCTCAGCCCTGAGCATCCCAAAGGAAACCATCCCCAGGATTTAGCTTCTGCACTTCAGACCATCAGCATGATGCTTTTTAACACCCGCTTGATGCCCAAGAAGCATTTACAAGAGTCTTTTTTCTTTTCCCTTTATTTAAAAAATAAAAACAAAATATTGGTGGGGTCTTGGATGGAGAAAAATGAAGCATTTCCTAGACACACTTTTGCAGAACAGGAGCTGGCGCCCAGGCTTCCCAGTCAGAGGGAAGGTGAGGGCGGGGCCTTGGGGCAGGCGGCAGTACTGTGGGGGGCTGGCCTGAGGGTCTGTCTTGAGGAGGGAAGGTGACATTTCTTCACCTAGTTTCACGGCTGGCCTGCGGTCCCCTCCACCCTAGGCTCCCCTCCCTGTCCTGCTCGCAGTGCCTGGCTCCATCCTGGGGTTCTGGAGCAAAGAAGGAAGGGTAATGCAGCATGTGGCAGGCAGGGAAACAACCCTGTTCAGTAGCTTGGTCTAACCTGGAGACTCCTCCCAGCATCCTCCCTGCCCACCACGTGTCAGAACAACTTGCGCAGTGGTGGGCTCTTCCCTGGCTCTCCACCCAGCAATCTCCTTCATCCTTTCTCTGAGAGCCCCTCAAAGTTTCTCCTCAGCTCTAGATGTGCTGAACAGTGCAACCACTACATGGAAGCAGATGTGTGCTTCCTGCGGGCGTGTCTGGCCTGTCTCCCCAGGGTACAATGGGCAGGAGATGTCAGGGTGAGGACTGGAGGTCCATCCTGCTTCGATGGCCTCTTCTGGGATAAGCTGCTTGTCCCATTAGGAGTGACAGCCCCATCATGTCTCCAGGGGCTCTGGAGTGTGGTTCCTGGGGAAGAAGGGGTGAGGGAACCACGGAAGGGAGCCGGCAGGGGTGGCAGGCAGCCTCCCGCAGCTGGACCTGGCACCTCTACTACCTGCCCCGGCTTCTGGTTCTCTGTGGTATAGAGCAGTGCTATCTGGACCACAGCTCTAGGCCAGCCCCCAGTAAACCGCTTCTCTGCAAAGATGGGGTCAGGACAGGGTCAGGGGAAGGCCTACAAAAAGATGTTTGTTTTCCTTAAGGAGAAGCCACAGAGAGGGAAAAGGCTCAAGCTCCCTGTGTGTGTGTGTGTGTGTGTGTGTGTGTGTGTGTGTGTGTGTGTGTGAAAGAGAGGGGGGGCATGGTGAAGAACAAAAAACCAGAAGGAAACAGAAGGGCAGACATATAAATGGAAAAAGAGAAAGAAGAGGAGCAAGAAGGGAAAGAAGAGAGGGAAGAGAGGAAAATGGGGTTAGAAGAAAAAGGAGAAATAAGGGCAGGTAGAGTGGAATTGGGAGGGAGAGGGAGCGCTGGCGGGGAGGGGGGAGGACAGGGAGAGTGGGCCGGGCTGCAGAAGCTCTGCAGAGCAGAGCAGGTCACTGAGGGCCAGGCTGGGGCGGCCTCCTGTCCAGCCTGTGGTCCAGCTTCCTGTCCTTGCGCGTGCGTCCGTCCTTCCGGCCCTTCTTCTGGCGGGGACTTCTCTCTGCAAGGAGAGCACAGGACCTGGTTTCTGAGGCTGCAGGGCCTGCTGGTCGTGGGGGGTCCTCAGCTCTGAGAGACAGGTGCCCGGCCACATGTCCATGGGCTCTGAAGAACCCCGAGGCGTTGGCCTCACAATAACCAGGCTTTAGACTTTGGCTATGGGAGAAGCTGCCCCAAGTGAACGTTTCTCTAGAGTTGTTTGGGGGCCGAGTACTGAGTTCTGGGAGTGCCTGGCCTGCGGTTCACACTGTGCCCCATTGTGACTCTGGGTCTCGTGATGTCTCTGGTCTTATCTCAATACCCTGTCTGTTCCCAGAGGCACCATGTTTTCAAACCCAGACACCATAAGTCATTCTGAAACCAGGGGTGTCAGTGGGTTTGCGTCCTGGTTCCGTGTCCCAGCTGTGTGCCCTGAATGCCCTGCTCCAGGCGGCTCACTCTGAACCATGACTTCAGATTCATCTTTGCACACTGACCTATATTTGAATTCCAGGTCTATGCCTATCTGACTGTGAAACCCTTAAGCAAGTGACTCAACACTCTGACTCTCCATCTCTTCATCTGTAAAACAGGGATAACAATACCTTCCTTACAGCATCACTGTGTAGATTAAATGACTCAGGAGCTGTAGGAAAAGTTAGTACAGTGGCCTGGCACATCTTATGTGTACTGTTAACACTGCCAGTTCCCTATTGCTGCTACTACTATCATATATTACTCTCCACACTTTAAATCTTCTCTTCTAAGTCAATGGTTCTTAACGGCCTCCAGGAGTATTTGGGAATCTGGGTAGGGTCTTGGTTGCCACAATGAAAGGGGTCCCAGTAATGCTGAATGTACAAGGATAGGGGAACTGTATGGGATAGTCCCCCATCCCATCCTGCTCCACCCTCATGTCACTGAAAAGTCTGCTTGCTCTGAGCTGAGCTCTGCTTCCAGAATATTCTAGCACTGCTGGTGTGGTCTTGAGCAGAGACCAGACAGTTTGGTTGGATGGTACGAACTGTGAGCCCCCACTGGGGAAGCCACGTCTCTGACTGGGTGGTGCTGGAGTGTTTACCATCGCAACAGCTTTCATCTTGACTATTTCCCTGGGTGTCCTCACAAAATTTATTTATTTTTATTTAATAGTTGAGGTGATTAGGCAGAACAGAAGAAATAAATTTCAGGTAGAAAGGAAATACATTGGAAAGGAAAGGAAAATATGATTTTTAAATTTGAAATCTTTAGTTTCGTTTAACAGAGCTTGGTTATTCTTAGAAAAGAAGCCAGACCCATACTTTTAAAATCATAATGGGCTGGCTCAGGAAATTCCTGAGGCAATTAAACCTAAAACAGCTTCACCTTTTGTCAAAGTTCCATTTGCCTCCAGAGAGAGCCCCAGAAAATGTTACATCTTTTGTTCAAGCGCTCTGCACCCCAGGTTCATGTCCCCACTCCCTGGGATTCTTATCTAAAAGGAATTTCCACATTTTGTTACTCTGAAGCTTCAAAGAAGGAGCCTGCCGTCCCATGTGCCCCTGGCCACCACCTCTAGTGGGCCCTATAACAAAGGATGGATCTGGGATGCTTTGGGCAGCATTTTGCAGCTCATGGCCTCTTTTCTCTGCAGCCAATCTCGTGCTTTTGAGATGGCCCACATTTCCCCCTGAATGTGTATTTTTGTTTTTTACTTGAATTAAACCTCTGCCTCTGTCTCTGACTGGCTTGTGTTAAAATTCTTTTCACCATGGAAACCAAGGACCCAAAGAAATTATAGTGCTGACCCATGACATATATTCTTTGGCGCCCAATTTGAGGCTTCAGTGAGCATTTCTAAGTCCACTTATGATATATTCTTTGGCACTTACCATTTTAAGCGAGCACCACATATATTTGAGCCCTGGAACATTTTAGCAGCCACTATGTTGACTCCTTAAGCCTTTTGTTATAAGTGTGAGCTCTAAATTTTTTTAATGTAATTGTCTCATCGCTCTAGCTAAATTGATTTACCACATGGATGTTGGTGGGGGGATACTTTCAGGATTTTGCCTTAACTGAAGTATGTTAAAATAATTTTTTCTCTCTGAAAAAAAACCCTTACCTTGCTTATACTGTTTAATTAAAAAAAAAACACAACACAGCAGCTACTGAAGACAGAAACTGTTTACTTAAAATGTGCTTGTCTTAATCTCTTGTTAACATTTAGTTTTGTTTTTATCTAGGAAATGTCCTCAAGTCTTCAGAAAAGAGCTCTGCATGTTATATAAAAATTGTTTATTCTGCTTTTTAGATTATTTGCCTGCATGCTTTAGTTGTATGAGGTTATAAATTTTAAGAGCAAAATTATTGGAGATGAGATAGGGACATACTGTTCTTAAATTTTGTTTTGTTTTGTTTTGCTTTGCTTGTTTGCCTTTTAGGTATGGTCCCTGAGCAGGATCAGAGGATCTGATAGGAGCAAGGGTCTGGTGGATGGTGCACACTGGATCCAAGGACACTTGTATTTTCAATGATTGCAGAGGGAGTAAACTAAAGTGGCTCATTTAAAATCGGTGACAGGGATGCATAGATTTTGTTACAGGAGACTGTCAGCATAAGGATCAGTGTTGTCCACGTAGACTGAGCTCCATATTTCCATAGCTGACATGCCAGCTGTAGAGAAGTTAACAGCTGAATGAGGACAAATCTGATCCTGATTGTCTGTTGTCTCAGTTTTTTTTAAAATCCTACTTTTGTTTTTCTTTTTCCTCTTTATCTTCAGGAAAAAAAAAACCCTCAAAGTTCACAAACAAGATCATGGATAATTCTGCTTCTATCTCTAAGAACTCTCTCCCCTTAAGTATATATTAAATAAGTAAAAAGCAAAAATAAGAGGACTTCTTAGTTCATGTGACTTGAGTTTTTAATAAATAAGTTTAAGTTTGTTGGTAAAATAAAAACAGGAGATGTCATTAAAGATTAAGGAATTTTGTTTTCCTCAGGTTAAATTAAGTCAATCACTAAGTTGCATTTTTATTGTTTTTTAGGATTTATTTTATAAAAATTATTTCAAGTGTAAGCCAAAATTTACTAAGACAAAGAAACAAACAATAAATAATAGGAGATATTCATAGGTATAAGGAGGTATTAAAATAAAAAAATAGACTTTACTCAGATGCTCCCATACCAAAGATATAAATAT
Source organism: Muscardinus avellanarius (assembly GCF_963383645.1). Taxonomy (NCBI): domain Eukaryota; kingdom Metazoa; phylum Chordata; class Mammalia; order Rodentia; family Gliridae; genus Muscardinus; species Muscardinus avellanarius. Next base: position 49,489,084 of record NC_137805.1, read on the forward strand.
CTCCTGGGGGTTTTGCATCCTTACATTTACTAAGAATCAGCTTAAAAGTTGCATTTTAGCAAGATAATCTTTTATATGTACTGTTTTTGATTATCTAGCAAGTTGCATTTTAGCAAAATCAGGGTTTATAATTTTGGGTTACTATATTTGAATATATATATATATATATATATATATATATATATATATATATATATATATGTATCTGGGACCATAGATGTGTATATATCCGAGAGCTAAGTACGCTATGTATCCAGTTCCATTTAAATGTTTTATAAAAGCTTATAAAGTTAAAGGTGTGTGGGTTCTATATACATGTAAGCTAACAAGTAAGTGACCTCTTTATGCAACATGCATTGTATTTGTATCTTAAGTTACTAAAATTTTGTCATCTATGTTTAGTACCATGCAAAGATCCATCATTAGGACCTGGTTTACATATGTTTGCCTTGATTGAGTGTCTTATTATGTATAAGAAAAATGCAGGACTTCCAGGAAGATGGCGACCGAGGAAAGCGGGGCTTAAGAGCCCCACTAACAACAAATCTCCATTACCACAAAATCAGCGCCTTTCAAAGCCAGAAAACAACTTCACCAGAGAAACAAAAAAAAAATCACCAGGCTCCAGAGAGAAAGCGGACTGAGAACAGAGCCACAGAGGAGATCCTCATGCCCGAGGACGCAGCTTCACACCCGAGGACGTGGCAGCAGCGCCATACTGCCGGGGGCACCGGCGAATTCACGGGACAGCCACAGCAAGCCGAGGGGAGCCGCTGTGGAACAGCCAGGCAGGATTTCTCGGCGCAGAGGGCATCTAAAGCTTCCAGTGGCTGAGCTCAGCACACGCTGCAGGGATTCAGAGTGGAAATCAAAACCAAGAAAAAAAAAACGCCAGCCCCATAGCCGAGGGCGTAGCAGCGGCGCCATATTGCCACTGGTGGCAACGGCACCAAATTCACCGAATTCAGTAGAGCTACATCTGCGTACTCAAGAACAGTGAGTCAAATTGTGGGCCACAGCAGAGAAATCCCAGTACTGTACTCACTGGGACTTGACCCAGTGGGAGAGGGGCGGTGGCAGAGATATCACACCATAGGAGAACGTGCAACCTGGCACCCCCCACAGTCTAAAGCAGCCTCTATTGACTCTCTGGGTCAGAGACTCTGTGATAAAACCCAGCAAAGGAGTAGTGGGGTCTGAGATACTACTGACTCGAGATCCAGAGCACCTTAAGTGAAGTCATAGTGACCCAAGGGAAGAACCCAGAGAAGGCACAAACTTCCGAAATCATGGGAAAGAGGAATAATACTGGAGCAATGAATGCTCACAACCCCACAACATCAGAACCCGATAAAACAGAAAATCAGAGATTTCTAGAAGATCAAATCAGGAAAATAACTGTAGAAATAATAGAGGTACTTCGAAAAGAACTCAGAGAGAGCCAAAAAGAGATAAAGGATGCAATTAATGAAGTAAAGGCCTCAATTCAAAGCACAAACAACCGATTAGAACACATGGAGAACAGAATCTCGCTCTTAGAAGATGATCATTCCAAAAATGAACGCATAGTTTCTAATCTAGAAAAAAATATCCGACAGCAGGAATCTGATATTGAAGAAATATGGGCCCATTTTAAGAGAGCTAACCTAAGAATAATTGGAATAGAGGAGGGAAAAGAAAGTGAAACCAAAGGGATCAACAATCTCTTCAAGGAAGTAATAGCAGAAAATTTTCCAGACATAGAGCAAGAGGTCGATATGCAGGTCCAGGAAACATATAGAACTCCCTTTAGACAGGATCGGAGAAGAGGATCCCCACGCCACATAACTGTCAAAATGACCAATGTGGAAGCCAAGCAGAGAATCTTAAAGGCAACAAAAGCAAAGGGCCAAGTGACATTCAGAGGCAAACCAATTAGAATCACTCCAGACTTCCCAAACCAAGTTATGAGAGCCAGAAGGGCTTGGAGTAACATATTCCCAATTTTGAAAGAAAACAACTTCCAGCCAAAAATTTCCTACCCAGCAAAACTTTCTATCAAATTAGATGGAAAAATAAGAAGCTTCCATGACAAACAGAAACTGAAGGAATTTATGTCTTCAAAACCAGCACTAGAGAAAATACTCAAAGAGATTAACTACAAAGAAGAAATAGGTAACGCACACCAGAACCAGAGAAACAAGATTTTCCATCCAACAGACAACTAAGATTGGTTATCTGTGGAGATTCATTATTTATGTTAGTCTTTTACCTATCTCTAAAGGGTATTGTTTGCCTTTATTGTTGTTAATTTTTAGAATTTCTAGTTGGAATATTAATATACCTTCAGATATAGCATTTGGAAATATTTTATCCCATTCAATTAGTAACTGTTAACTCTGTTTACATTGTCTTTGGATATACAATATGTTTTTTATTTTTTAGGGAGTTTGTATACTCTTCTGTTGCCTGTGCCATTGAAATCATAACCAAGAAATCACTGCCAATTTCAATGTTGTGAGGTTTTATGACCCAGATTTTCTCCTAAAAGTTTATAGTCTTAAGATTTATATTTAGGTCTTTTATCTATTTTGAGTTAATATTTGTATATGGGATTAGGTAAGGGTCCAATTTTATTCTTTTCCATGTAATTATTATTTTTCAACAATATTTAGTTAAAAGATTATTATTCCCACCACCAAATGTTCGTGGAAACCTTGTCAAAAATAACTTGACAATATAGGGAAGAATTTAGCTCTAGGCTTTTATTTAACTCCAATGGTTTATATATCTGCCTTTAGAATAGTACTACACTGTTTCAATTATTGTAGCTTTATATGGTTTGAAATCAGAAAATATACATCTTCTAGCTTTGTTCTTTTTCAAGATCGTTGTGGGTACCTAGAGTCCATATTCCATATTAGGATATATTTTTTTTCTGAAAAATAAATATATAAATATATGATAGTTTCACCTAAAAAATAGAAAAAATAGATTCTCTGGTAAGAAAGAAAGCAAAAAGAAATATTGAAATGTTATCTTTAAGTCATCAAAAGCTTGGTATCAGACAAATGAAACTGTTATGTGAGATTATCATTTTTAATTTTTGATAAATTGCTATAATACTAGATGTCAATCACTAAGCCAAGCATGGGAGGGAGGGATAGGGAGAGAATGGGGTGGGGATCGGGTGGGGGCTGACTGGGCAATGTGTGCATGTATGTCTACAAAAGTATGTATCCCACTATGATGTATGAATACAGTGCACCAATTAAAAATAAAAAAAAAGAAAAATGCAATTAACTGTCAGGTAATAAGTTTATTTCTAATTATTAATGCCATCCTTTAAGCTTAAAATATCTAGAGCTATTTTATTTTTGTCAATACTGTTACCTACATAACTTGTAATTATAGTTACTTTACTGAGCTAGTTGAGTGGAAAAAAAAAAGATTAGGTCAATTTTTCAGAGGACCCTGATAAATATATTAATGGATATCAAAAACTGGCTATTATATCTGATCTTACAAGAATGAGGAGATGTATAAATAAGTCAGTTAATTATGATAAGACAAGAAAAGATAACACAAGAAAGGAATAAAAATCCTGCTGTCTTTCTGGGACCTCAGAAATTACTTTTAAATTTGGCCTTTGGGGTTTTCAACAATAAAAATAAGGCAGACAAAATTAAGGACCAGAGAAGATAAACAGAGACACAGGGACAACCCCACCTAATTGCTCTGGCATCGGGTAATAAGTCCCTGGCCCGCAGAGATACCCAAAGGCTCCTTCCAGAGAGAGGGAAAAGAGCTGGATGCCTGCCATCTGCTAATATTGCAAAGCACCTGGGCATTGGGTCAAGGACTGCCCTGAGCGGAGTCCATCTGCACCTGGGTGGTGCCACTTCTGTAAAGAGGAAAACATTGGGAGGTGTGTTGCCCTCACCTCTGAAGGGAAGTGAAGTCATCTGCTTCCATCATGGCTGCCCTCAAAGACTGAGGATGCCCGAGGCTCGGCAAAGCCCCCTCTGATCAACCTCTAACCAGCTGGACATCACAAGAGAGGAGGCTGGGTGACTCTTGATGTGGCGGGTAAATATGTCGATTTTCTTTTAGATATGGGGCTCAGCTCTCTACTCAGCTTGTCTCTCTTAGGATTCTTTTCTAAAGAGAACTGTTTTGTAACTGGGGTTGATAGTACCCCGAGGCCAAATGGATTTATAATGTCTTAAACTTGTAAAAAGATGATTTAGTATAAAGACTATAGAAGAAGTGTATGCTAGCAGGTCCATCCTAAAGATCAGCCTCTAACCAACCCTGATGTGGAATGGTTTACTGATGGGAAGAGCTACTTAAGGGAACTCAAAAATCAGGCTATGCAGTAGTAAGCCTTCAGGAGGCAAGGGAGGGAAAGCCACTTCTTCTGAATACCTCAGAGCCCTGGTTATGCTTATCACCCATTAACCTATGTGGCAAAAGTACAGCCAGGTGATCGTCTTACTCAAAGCCTGGAGAAAGAACTCACCCTTAGATCAGCTTCTCCAAAAGTAAAAGGGTCCCTTACAAGTTCTTCTTAGTACTCACACAGCTCTTAAACTATAGGGACACAATTCCTGAATTTATGTGTCTAGAATTAAACCTGTCCCTCTTGAGACTTTATAGGAACAAGGCCCTAAAATCAGGAATAAGCCTCCAGACTCTGATAAGACCTGCAAGTGCTATTTCTGTGAGCCTTCAGAAGATTTAAAAATATTATTCAAAAGGACATCCCAGCATTAAGGAGGTTGAGACAGGAGGCTCATGGTTCATGGACAGCCTCAGCTACTTAGTGAGGCCCTTTGCAACTCAGTGAAACCCTGTTTCAAAATTAAAAAAAAAAAATATAGGGCTGGGGTGTAGCTCAGAGGTAGAATGCTCCAGGGTTCCATCCTCTGTACTGCAATAAATAAATAAATAAATAAATAAATAAATAAATAAATAAATATTATTCAAAAGGACAGAGAAGACTGGATCAGGCTAAGTTCTTAAAGTGCCTGTTGGATTTGTGGGCTAGTACCCACTTCCAGTTCATCAAAATTGCCTTGGTAATTTGGTCCCCCTTTCCAAAAAATGATTGGCTGACATCTTGGTAGGATAAAATTCTTATTTTATTAGCCAGTATACTTTACATCAGTATACTCTTCTGTTATTTAATTTGCTATTGTTCAGGATTAATGTCTTGCATGTTTATGCCTTCTGTTCCAGAACATGATTCAGTAGCCAAAAAAAGACCTGACTTCCCAGGTCTCCTTTAGATCAGTCAGAGTGAGGCTCTTAGATAGGCAGAGCCAAGGTCCCCTTGTCAGCTGGGAAGAAACTACAGAAACAACTTTGGCCGTTTAGCAACCCTTAAGATTAGGGGACCTAAGTCTCAGGGAGAGAAAATGATGAGGTAGAATAGAATAAATATTAGATAGAAAGAAGACAGATTGGGAAGGAAAGAAATATATGATTTTAAAATCTGAAATCATTTAACAGAGCTTGGTTATTAAAAAATAAAAAGCCAGGCCCATACTTTTAAATCATAATGGGCTGGCTCATGAAATTCCTGAGAGAGCTTCACTTTTTGTCAAAGTTCCATATCCAGGGGGAACCCCAGAAAAAGTTACACCTTTTGTTCAAGAGCTTTGCACCCCAAGTTCATGTCCCCACTCCCTGGGATTCTCATCTAAAAGGAATTCCCACCTTTTGCTACCTTAAAGCTTCAAAGAAGGAGCCTGCCATCCCACGTGCCCCTGGCCACTGTCTGTAGTGGGCTCTCTATAAAAGGATGCATCTGGGCAGTGCATGGACACTCTGGGCAGCATCTAGCAGCTCTTGGCCTCTCTCCCTGCAGCCGATCTCATGCTCTTTGAGATGGCCCGAGTTTCCCCCGAACGTGCACCTTTCCATTATTTGAATTAAACCTCTGCCTTTGACTCTGACTGGCTTGTGTTGAAATTTTTCACCACGGAAGCCAAGAACCCAGGGAAGTTATTGTGCTGATCCATGACAGGGGCACTATACTGCTATACTGAGCTATTTGTTGTTGTTGTTGGTTTGTTGTTGGTAGTGAGGATTAAACTCAGGGACATTCTACCTCCAGGCTACATAAATGCCCAACCCTATTTAGTTTTTTTTTTTATTTTGAAACAGGGTCTCACTAAGTTGCTGAGGATGTCCTAGAAACTGTGATCCTCCTGATTCAGCCTCCAAAGTTTTGGGATTACAGTTGTGTGCCATGGTTCCTGGCTAGACTGAGTTTTTAAAAATGACCTGTGAATTTCATTTCAAAGCAGTAAAGAGCACAGGGTAAGATCTTCACTACAGGGGAATGGTCAGCCCCGGAGGGTGCAGAGTCCTGAGGAGCCCAGCCTTCTTGAGGCCCTTGGGACTGACCCCAGTGAGGGAGGCCCTCCTCTGAAAGGTGGACTTGCAGGAGCTTTGCAGGTAGTATTTGTGGGCACAGTGTCTCAAGGCCACTAAGACTGCTCATTGCAGCCTGATGGTGCCCTGTGCTCACCTCCTGGGCAGGGCCTCTGGATGAGACATTTCCTTGTCTCTGACAGCAGCTGGCAGGTTGGCACCTCTTCCCGCCCAGCCCGGCCAGCCTCTCGCACTCGGGCCTCCAGGCCCCAGGTGGAGCCACAGGTCTTCCCATTGTGTGTGCAGGGGCTCCAGCTGCCCCAGGGGCCCAGTTCACACTCCTCTGTAGGGTGAGGGAGAGAGGAACAGATGGGTGAATTTGTTAGTGGTAAGGGCCCTTCTGGAACAAGGGTAGGTTTAGGGGTGTGGTGAAACCATCTCCACCTGCAAGGGGCTTGGTCAACCACTAGGCGTCAGGGATACATTTGTTCATTTTATTGTTTATTTGCAGTGCTGGAGACTGAACTCAAGGATGCTCTACCACTGAGTTCCAGCCCCAATTCTTCTGGAACAAGGTAGGTTTAGGGGTGTGGTGAAACCATCTCCACCTGCAAGGGGCTTGGTCAACCACTAGGCGTCAGGGATACATTTGTTCATTTTATTGTTTATTTGCAGTGCTGGAGACTGAACTCAAGGATGCTCTACCACTGAGTTCCAGCCCCAATTCTTCTTCTCCTTCTCCTTCGCTTTTTTTTTTTTTTTTTTTTTTTTTTTTGGTGTGTGGTATTAGGGATGGAACCCAGGGGCATTCTATCCCTGAGCTATACCCCTAGCCCTATTTTTATTCTTTATTTTGAAACAGAGTCTCACCGAGTTGCAAAGGACCTCACTAAGTAGCTGAGGCTGTCCTCGAACTGTGATCCTCCTGTCTCAGCCTCCCAAATCCTGGGATTACAAGCGTGTGCCACCACGCCCAGCTCCCCAATTCTTTTTAATTTTGATTTTGAGACAGTCTTTCTAAGTTGACCAGACTTGCCTTAAAGCTGCAATTCTCCTGCCTCGCCTCAGCCTCTGGAGTGGATGGGATTGCAGGCCCCACGCCTGGCTGGGTGCTGTGAGTTCTGTGTTCCACTGTGATCTTTTAACCTCTGGGGAAACTGAGAGGCACAGAGCAGTAGGGACTTGCATGAAGTCACTAAGGGGTAGGCTCTGTTTATTTATTTATTTTATTGTGGTGCTGGAGATTGAGCCAGGGGCCCTCTACCACTGCTACATCTGCAGCCCTATTTTATTTCTAATTTGAGGCAGGGTCTTACTGTTTTGCTGGGGCTGTCCTTGAACCTGTGGTCTTCCTGCCTCATCCTCCCAAGCACTGGGATTACAGGCATGCACTATCACCAGCGTTTACTTGTTTTCTTCTAAAATCGCTGCTCTCCCATCCCCTGCGGCACCCTTGGTAATGAATGCTGCAATGGGAACCCCAGGCCTGGTGGCCCTGCTGGCCCTAGCAGGTGCGGGATCACGCTGCTGGTCCCTGTGCACGTGGTGCTGAGCCTCCTGTTGCTGCATGATGTTCTGCTGTGATCACTTCTCTGCCCCCCAGCACCCCTCTCAAGTCCCTGCTCAAGGGTGGGCGCAGGGGCAGGGCGCGAAGGCCACTCACCCTGACATTCCCGTGTGCTCTGGTGGGTCAGGGTGCCAGGCGGGCAGCTGGGCAGACACTTCCCCTTGTACAGGTAAAGCCGTCTCTTGCACCGGATGCAGAAGTCCTGACTGAAGCAGCTTTCGCATGTGGCCCCACACTCTGTAACAGAGCCAGGGACACCAGATAAGGGCGGCAGCCAGGGATGGGCCCGGGGCCTGCCTGAGCAGCGCCAGGCTCTGAGGATCAGGCTCAGCATGCAGTGTCTCCTCTGAAGTGTGGACTCAGCCGAGGTCAAACTGGGCTACATGTGAGATCTCCCTTCTCACTTGACGTGAGGCTCAGAAGAGGTAAGAAACTTGCTTAAAGACACATGGCAAATCTGGGCTCTGTTTCCATCAAGACTCAGAGATGGGGTGACTTGTCCTAGGTCATAGTGAAAATAGTTAGGACTCCTTTTCCTATTTGAGCTAGACCCAGAGAAGGTAAATAACATGCCCAAGGCCACACAGCAAACTAGGGTAGAATGAATTTCTGTGCTCTACTAGCACTGAGACCTGTCACTGTCCTGCTGAATCACTAGTGCTGAGGAAGGGAGGGAGGGGATCGACTGACTGAGGCCCCATGGCCTGTCTGGTGCCAAGCGGGGTAAAAATCTGGGCTCAGGCACCTCTACTGTATGTGTTGGGGACCAGGCCGGATGCGGCTGGTGCTGCCCAGGAGCCCGCCGCCAGCACGGAATGAGGGGGGGAGCTACATACTTTTGCACCTGTTGACCTCCTGGCCGCGGACGCCGAAGAAGCCGAGGGGACAGTCGTGCACACACTTGCCGTACTGGCGGATCCCTTCCCGGCGGATGAACAGGAAAAGCCTCTGCTGGCAGGTGGAGCAGCCGTTCTCCTCCGAGCAGATGACGCAGCCCGTGCAGTTACCCCCAAGGCCAGCGCCCACTGCCAGCCAGCCGGGGTGGAAGGAGAAGGAAAGGGAGAAAGGCATGATCAAACCGTGTGCGAGCAGCTCAGGCGGCTCACTGGCATATCAACCAGGCACCTGGGCACCCAAGCAAAGGACCACATTTCCCAGCTTCCCTTGCAACTAGAAAGTCATGTGATCAGAATCTGGCCAGTGGGATGTGAGGTAAAGCAGTGTGTGCAAAATCTGGAAAGCTGCTGTAAAAGACCAGGGCATGCCCTCTGTCACCCTCACACCGTTTCTTTTTTCCTTTATTAACATACTTTTATTGGTATGTTGTAATTACATATCATAATGAGATTCAGAGTGATCAAAACATACATGCACTCAGCAGGCACTCATACCCTTTCTATGGGTCGAATGTGAACATGATGGGTGAACACAAGAGCCATTTGGGGTGGAAACCATGTCCTGCAGATAATGGAAAAATAAGATCAAAGGAGCCTGGATCCCTACAGAAGGCGGACATCTGGCACCCGTACTGCCAGGGCTGTGAGAAGGTGCCAGACTCCTAACCCCTAAGGGGTTAACTTGCACCCATATCTCTGCAGATCTGGCCCTTCCCATATCTCTTTGAGCAGAAGAAGGGGACCAGGAGAGAAGGGCAGAGCTGAGGAGGTGCACCAGCAGAGGCTGCTGTCCCCTAGGGCGAGCACGGGGGTGACAGGAGCAAGGGCACCTTTGGAGAAGGCAGGCTTACCCAGCCGTGCTGTGCCTCATGAAGGCTGGCGCTGGCAGGTGGCCTGGCAGTAAGAGGCAACAGAGTAGACCCTTGTGGATAGGAGATGGGGGTCAGAAAAAGGAAGGCTAGCTCCTTAGCGGGAGCCACTGGGGAAGCATCAAACTGCTTCGTGTTTATACCCCACCAAGATTAGGTGCTTACTGAAGCAGTCACGTGCCGGCCTTGGCCCCTCAGCTGCACGGCCACCCACAGGGGACATTCCTAGCCCTCCAGCTCCCAGCCCTCTCTCGCCCCTCTCGGTGCACCAGTCTTCCTTGTCCAGGTGTTCCTCCTTGTATGAGGTCCTGGGGAACGGCAAATCCTCCTGCCTTCCCCTAAAACAGAAACCCAGAAGGCCTGGCCCTTCAAGGGTGGTCTCTGACCAAAGCCCCAGCAGATGCTCCTGTGAGTGGGATGCAGACAGCAAGGCAAAACAGAAACGGGATCCATGCTAGAGGCAGAGCAAATTCTCCACCCAGACATGGCCAGGGTTTCTGTCTCCCCTTTCTCCCTGGGATGAGTCCTGCCACCTCCAAACCTCATCTTCAGCTACCTGGATTCTGCAACTCTCTCCCCTCATCCTGGCGACCCGACTTCTGCTGTTTAAGCCGACGAGCCTGGCTGACGCAGTAACTAATGGGCACCCTGGGACCTGCCCCCTGTGCCAGACACAGGCAGCAATGCCCTCGATTCTCTTGCCCTGGGAAAGAAAGCTGCACAGGAGAGCAGAACTGTTCTACAGTTTCCAAAACTGTAGAACGGGCAGGGACCCAAGGGCAAAGAGAAAGTGTAACATTGAGAGAGAGATTCCCAGGGCCTGCAAGAGAGCAACACTGGCAGATTTTTACAGAGCCCAGTCTTCCCACTCACTTGATTGAAAATTTTACATTCTGATGACACAAAGACTGGCTAGGATGAGAGGAAAATTATACTTCTGAGAGGCATGGCACCTTTAGAGACAAATCTAGCAGTACTGAATCATTTGAGTATGTGCCTTTTCACAGGCAGCAGTCTGGCTTCTGGCTTCTGCCCCAGCTCCTGGGCAGCTCCCGGGGCTCCTCACAGTACAGGTTGCTGGGTCCCACCTGCAGAGGCCTGGGGGTCTGCGTTTCTAGCAGGTCCTCAGGGCTGATGCTGCTGGTCTAGAGACCGCGCTTTGAGAATCACCAGCCTAGAGAAGCACTCATATATGTGCACAAAGAGACACAAACAATTTGACTGCAGAATGATTTAACAGAAAACAATTTCAAAAAAAGCTAACTCTCTGTTCAAAGGAAAAATACATGGTGGTGTGGTCGTGTACCACAGCCCCAGGCTTCATACACAACCGGGCCATGACACATGACTGAGGCAGAGCTCCAGTCTTCCTTGTGCACACAACTCAAACACAGCACTGAGAAGAAAAGGCAAGCTGTGCAGTGAAGCACATAGTAGGACCATTTGTGTCAGGTTCAAATCCACAGAGCCACACTTTGTAACATTGATGACACACTCAGATGAACCAAGAGAAGACACACACACAACCCAAGACACACTGAATTCAGGATGCTGGTGCCTTTGGGCCAGATGTAGGGCAAAGGACTGGGAAAGATGACTGGAGACTTGGCTTGTCTCTATTTCTCTTTTCTCTTTATATTATTTTATTTATTTATTTGATACTGAGGATCGAACCCAAGGGCACTTTACTTCCAAGCTATACCTTCAGCCCATTTTATTTTTTGTTTTGAAACAGAGTCATACAAGGTTGCTGAGACTCTGACTAGGCTGCCAAGGCTGGCCTTGAACCTGCCATCATCCTGTCTCAACCTCCCGAGTACTGGGATTACAGATGCCTGGCTGTAATATTTATGTGTGTTTGTTTGTATGTGGGGTGTACTGGAGATTGAACCCAGAGGCATTCTACCTCTAAGCTATGCCCCCCCCCATTTTATATTTTAATTTTGAAACAAAGTCACTAAGTTGTGCAGGGCCTCACAAGTGTGTTTGAGGCTGGCAGCAAAGCTGAGATCTTTCTGTCTCAGACTCTCAAGTACTGGGATTACAGGTATGCACCACCACGCTCAGCTATAATATTTCTAAAATATGAATCAAATATGAAAATGGCAAGATGTGATCAGAGTAGCTGGTGGGAACACGAATGTTGACATTAGTGCTCATTCTTTTTTTTTTTTTTTTGCAGTACTGGGGATGGAACAGGGGGCATTCTACCTAAGCGACTCCAGCCCTATTTTTTATATTCTTTATTTTGAAACAGGGTCTCACTGAATTGCAAAGGGCCTCACTAAGTAGCTGAGGATGTCTGCGAACCCAGATCTTCCTGTCTCAGCCTCCCAAGTACTGGGATTACAAGAATGTGCCACCATGCCCGGCTTCATTCTTGACCATAAGTTTAAATAGTTCACAATAATTTTTGTGTGTGTGTCTGATACTGGGAATTGAACCCAGGGGCACTCTACCTCCCAGCTACACTCTCAGCCCTATTTTTATTCTTTATTTTAAAACAGGGTCTCACTAAGTTGCAGAGGGCCTCACTAAGTAGCTGAGGCTGAATACTAACCTGTGATCCTCCTGTCTCAGCCTCCCAAGTATTGGGATTACAAACATGTACCACCACGCTAGGCTATTAGAATTTGGGGGGAAATAGGCTCTCCGGTGCCCCCCTCACCTTTCCTTCCAGGTCCCCTCTCCACACCCTTCCCTCCCAGGGGAGAAGGTGACATTTTGGAGGGTAGGGGACCTACCCTGAGCATGGCGTGAGGCATCCACTGTGCCAGCTGGAGCGTTAGCTGGAGCCCAGGCAGACCCAGGCAGACCCAGGTGGCAGAAGGACCTCACACAAAGGCATTGTAACAGCTCTTCTGAACGGCCCCTTGCAGCCCTGTGTTGTACCCTCTCTAATGCTCTATGCGGAAGAGAAGCTGTTTCTTAGGTTTAATTAGCCCCAGGAAGTGGCAGTCCATTGGACGCCCCATGGGAGAAGAAAGGACACACAGCCCCGGGTGCTGAGCCCTCAGCTGGGCGGCCCTTGCGCTCACGGCACCTCCTTTCTGTCCTATGAAAGCCCTCTGTGCGTTGACTTCCCAAGATAGAGATCTGGGGCATAAAAGAAGCCCCTTCCTCTTCAGGGCCAGCCTTGCACGCAACCTGATTCCTCCCACCAACTCCTGTTTCCTGAATTTCTGGCCACAAGAGAGGCAGGGAACACGACGTGGTTCCTGTCAACAGCATCGCGGTGCCGCCATGCCAGCCCAGGACTGTGCTACAAGATGCTGCACGGAGGAGGATGTGGTCACCTTGAGTGGGCCACTGGGCCTCACTGCCCATAGTGACCTCTGGCAGCAGGCCTTCAGCCGCACAGGTCAGCAGCGATGTAGGACACCGGGGAGCCGCCTCTGTGTCCCCGTGCTGTGCCAAGTCCCTTGGAGTCTAGAAGGAACTGCTACCCCACCCACAGCAGGCAAGGGGCTTCCAAATAAAAAATAAAATAGGGCTGGGGGTGTGCCTTGAGCACAGAAAGCTCCTGGGTCCAATCCCCAGTGCTACACACACACACAAAAAGCAACAAAATCCTCCAGTTCAGGGTGTAGGGACTGCAACGATCAGTTCATGGATAGTATGTGGTGGCAACGAGTGCGTGTGCCGTGCTGCTCTAGAGAGACGCAAACTTGGATCTTGATACTGCATCAGAATCCGAGGAAGGCTTCCAAAGTGTCTGGTTTGGGGCTGGAAGTATGTATTTCAACAAGTTCAGAATACATATAATAGATATTTGGGGCTGTCTTCTCTGCTCAGTTTTCTTTCCTGGAAAACTGGTGTCAGTAGCCAGCTTGTTCTGAATGACCCTGGCCCAGGCCAATGCCCACCCGGCCTGGGTCAATTAGACATCTTTCTTGATACTGACTCTGAGCTGGGCATGGTGATGCACACCTGTAACATCAGAGACTTGGGGGGCTGAGGCAGGAGGATCACAGGTTTGAGGCCAGCCTCAGCAACTGAGTGAGAACCTCAAAAACTTTGTGAGATCCTGTTTCAAAATAAAAAATAACAAAGGTTGGGAATGGAGTTCAGTGGTAGAATACTCCTAGGTTCAATCCCTGGGAGAGGAAAAGGGAGGGAGGGAGGGAGAAAAGGACAAAAAGAAGGAGGGAGGGAGGGACAGAGGGAGAGAGAGAGAGAGAAAGAAATAGACAGACAGACACAAAGAAAAACAGAGACAGGCCGATAGAAACAAAGAGACAGATAGACAGAGGAAAGGAGAGGAAAGCAGAGGAGAGGAGAAGGAAGAAGGGTGGCCTATTCTAGTGCACATGTCTTTGCCAAGGTAAGCCAATAGATACCGGTAGGCCCTAACATCCTGTTTGCTAACAGAGTCCCTTCTGACTTTGAGGCTCCTGTGGCACCATCTTCTCTGACGTACTTGACCTGGGCTTGGGCAACAGAGCAGAGATGCACTGGACCTCAGTGGCTGCTGGTTCAGATACAGACACGCATCCCAGTGAGAGCTGGTCTCGGGGTCTGGATGAAGTCAACAGGTGTGTCTGCGTGCGCGGATGCTTTCTTTCCTAATCTCTAGAGCTAAGGAGATGTGGGCAAGAGCTAGTAGGTGCTCTTCTCTTAGAGAGGAGCCTCTCACACTGAGGACACAGCAGCGGCCAGGCCAGACAAACGTGGAAGGAGACATCTGTGCAGGGGTCTGCACCTGAGTGACCCGAAGTTCCCCTCTTTTCTCAAGCCGCTCTGACTTATGTTTTCTGTTACTTGCAAATGACTTCTGACTAATACAGAAGGGGGAGGCGAGAGAGAGAGAGAGAGAGAGAGAGAGAGAGAGAGAGAGAGAGAGAGAGAGAGAGAGAGAGAGAGAGAAAGAGAGAGAGAATATCAGAAGAGGCAGAGAGAGAAGCAGCAACCAGAAACCCACGGGACCTAAAAGACAGACCGTTTCTGGCACCTCCTAGGCGCTCCCAAGGCTTGCCCCATGAGACTTAAGAAAGTCACTTTTCCCCTTGAGCTCATTCTGTTCAGTCAACTTAACATCAAAATGGACGTAGCCTCCTGGATAGGAAATGGCTCTGCTTCTTCAGGTCAGGGCCTGGAGCGCCACCTATCCAACCAGAGTACCATGGAACCCCAAGGAACCCTCGGGTTCCAGGGAACACACTTTAAGAATTCCTGGGTCCTTCTACATTTTCCGTGGATCCTGGCCTCCACTGCTGCCCCTTCCCAGCTCAAATGTGTGTTTCTAAATAAAATCATTTCAGCTCTAATTACAACCTCCTGGGTTTTTTGGGGGCAGCAGAGTAGATGGACCTCATGTAGCTTCCCTCAGCAACTGTCTCCCATAATCAAGGCCATATCCCCCAGTCTGCATGCCACTGGGGCCATATGTGTGGCACTGCTGGAGAGGTTTGAGTGACGTCTGAATCACCCGTCTTTCCCCAGGCACCGGGAGGAGCTGAGTCCATTTTAAGGAGCACAGTGTCATGCAGGCGTCATAGCGTACAAAGCCAGGTGGGCTGTACACCTCTGAAGGCACTGGCCTGCAGCCACCTGTCATCCACCCAAAATAGCTACTGAGCCCTACTGTGCGTCAGGCCCACTGCTAGGATCTCACTGGCTATGAGATGTGGGGCAAGGTACTGAGTGAACATGGGCAAGGTACTGAGTGAAAATGAGCAAGTACTGAGTGAACATGGGCAAGGTACTGAGTGAACATGGGCAAGTACTGAGTGAACATGGGCAAGTACTGAGTGAACATGGGCAAGGTACTGAGTGAAAATGAGCAAGTACTGAGTGAACATGGGCAAGGTACTGAGTGAACATGGGAAAGTATTGAGTGAACATGGGCAAGGTACTGAGTGAACATGGGCAAGGTACTGAGTGAACATGAGCAAGTACTGAGTGAACATGGGCAAGTAGTGAGTGAACATGGGCAAGGTACTGAGTGAACATGGGCAAGGTACTGAGTGAAAATGAGCAAGTACTGAGTGAACATGGACAAGGTACTGAGTGAACATGGGCAAAGTACTGAGTGAACATGGGAAAGGTACTGAGTGAACATGGGCAAGTACTGAGTGAACATGGGCAAGTACTGAGTGAACATGGGCAAGTACTGAGTGAACATGGGAAAGGTACTGAGTGAACATGGGAAAGTACTGAGTGAACATGGGCAAGGTACTGAGTGAACATGGGCAAGGTACTGAGTGAAAATGAGCAAGTACTGAGTGAACATGGGCAAGTAGTGAGTGAACATGGGCAAGGTACTGAGTGAACATGGGCAAGGTACTGAGTGAAAATGAGCAAGTACTGAGTGAACATGGGCAAGGTACTGAGTGAACATGGGCAAGTACTGAGTGAACATGGGCAAGTACTGAGTGAACATGGGCAAGGTACTGAGTGAACATGGGCAAGGTACTGAGTGAACATGGGCAAGGTACTGAGTGAACATGGGCAAGTAGTGAGTGAACATGGGCAAGTACTGAGTGAACATGGGCAAGGTACTGAGTGAACATGGGCAAGTACTGAGTGAACATGGGCAAGTACTGAGTGAACATGAGCAAGTACTGAGTGAACATGGGCAAGGTACTGAGTGAACATGGGCAAGTACTGAGTGAACATGAGCAAGTACTGAGTGAACATGGGCAAGTACTGAGTGAACATGGGCAAGTAGTGAGTGAACATGGGAAAGTACTGAGTGAACATGGGCAAGGTACTGAGTGAACATGGGCAAGTACTGAGTGAACATGAGCAAGTACTGAGTGAACATGAGCAAGTACTGAGTGAACATGGGCAAGGTACTGAGTGAACATGAGCAAGTACTGAGTGAACATGGGCAAGTAGTGAGTGAACATGGGAAAGTACTGAGTGAACATGGGCAAGGTACTGAGTGAACATGGGCAAGTACTGAGTGAACATGGGCAAGGTACTGAGTGAACATGGGCAAGGCACTGAGTGAACAGGAGCAAGTACTGAGTGAACATGGGCAAGTAGTGAGTGAACATGGGCAAGGTACTGAGTGAACATGGGAAAGGTACTGAGTGAACATGGGCAAGTACTGAGTGAACATGGGCAAGGTACTGAGTGAACATGGGCAAGTACTGAGTGAACATGGGCAAGTACTGAGTGAACATGGGAAAGGTACTGAGTGAACATGGGAAAGGTACTGAGTGAACATGGACAAGTACTGAGTGAACATGGGCAAGATACTTCTCCGCATGGCAGCTATAAAATGAGGGCAATTGCAGGTTTGTTGTGATTAAAGGAGATAGTATTCCAAAATCTCTTAGAGCCCAGCACACGTAAGTTGGAGCTATTGTTACTATGCTTAAGAGGATGACATGTTTTCTGCCCTTATGGCTCTTAAAAATCTAAGGACAAGCCAGATGTGTGGCTCATGCCCATAATCCCAGTACCTGGGAGGCCAGACAGAAGGATGGAAGGTTTGAGACCCTTCTCAGCAGGGTAATAAGACAATCAGCTACTTAGTGAAACCCCGCTTCAAATTTTGAATAAATAAATAAATAAATACACGGTCTAGGCATGTGGCTCGGAGGCAGAACACCCCAGGTTTGCTCTCTAGCACCACACATACAAAATCTAAGGACCTGAGTTAAGTTGCCGGTGCCCACTGTTGCGACCTTCGACAAGTATCTTCGTCTCTGTAAAACTCTGGCAGCCACACCCTCCGCCATGGGCCCAGTTATCACAGGTGTGCAAACAAACCTGCGAGCGCCCAGCGCACAGTAGGTGCCGCGTGGTGACCTCAGCTCCCTTCTGCTCTCTCCACTGTCCTGACGCCAGTGGGGCTGTGAACCACCACTGTCTCCTCTTCTCTTTCAAGGAGGTTAGGGACACTGGTGAGGCCGTAGGTGGGCAGCAGGGACCTGCAGAGTGGACACTGGTAGGCAAGGGTGCAGGGCAGGTTTACTCTTTCTGCTTGGGGCGGGGAATGACCCACGCTCTTCAGACAAGTCTCCAGCCTCATGATGGTCACACATGTCCCAAGAATGGGCCCAGCTAGGTTTCAACAGGAGTCAATCAGATTTTGCAAGTGACACATTTTTTCCACAGAGAGAGAGAGAGAGAGAGAGAGAGAGAGAGAGAGAGAGGGAGAGAGAGAAAGAGAGAGAAGAGAAGAGAAGAGAAGAGGAGAGGAGAGGAGAGGAGAGGAGAGGAGAGGGAGAGAGAGATATGAAGGGAGGGAGGGAGGGAGAGAGAGAAAGAGAGAGAGAGAGAGAGAGAGAGAGAGAGAGAGAGAGAGAGAGAGAGGGAGATAGATGAAGGGAGGGAGGGAGGGAGGAAGGGAGAGAGAGAGAGAGATTGTGTGTGTGTAGTCCTATTTTATAGTTTGAAACAGAGTCTCACTAAGTTGCAGAGAGCCTCACTAAGTTGCTGAGGCTGGCCTTGAACCTACAATCCTCCTGTCTCAGCCTCCAAAGTGCTGGGATCACAGGTGGGATCACCGTGCCCATCCGCTTGCGAATCTTGAGTGGATTTAAGGTAATCTCGGTCGCATCAAATTCCCAGCCACCTTCACTCTGCAGAGGGGCTCAAAAGGCTCCGGGTGACAGTGGGACCCTGAGAGTGACATGTTGTCCCAGACAAGTTCAACCCCTCTGCAGCTCAGTGAGCCTATAGTTAAAATGTTCTCAGTACCAGGCCAAGCACTCTATTACCACACTTGTTTAAAAAAAAAAAACAATTTGGACAGATTGCCAACATTTATAAAAATCAGGAGATTTCACATAAAAAGCTGGAATTTGGACTTCCCTTGAAAAGCCAGAACATCTGCCAACACTGGCCCACACCCTCACAGGGCAATGACTGGCTGAAGTACATAACTGGAGGCTTTCTCTGTCCAGCTTGATGCAGACCCTCCTGCCTCCACACTGAAGGGAGGCCATCATCATCATCTCCTCCTCCTCCTCTTCCTCCCCTCCTTCTTCTTCTGACTTGGACCCGGGAGCATTCTACTTCTGAGCTACACCACCATCCCCATTTTATTTTTCTATTATGAAGCAGAATCTCACTAAGTCGGTGAGGCTGGCCTTGAGCTTGCAATCCTCCTGTTTCAGCCTCCCAAGTAGCTGGAATACCCCCGCATCTGGCAGAGCACAGGTTCTCAGACTTGAGAAGGTACCAGATTCACCTGGAGGGCTTGTGCAAAACACAGACGGCTGGGCCTCGGCTCAGCCTTGCCGCTTCAGCAGGGTCAGGCCAGCCTGGATTTCTGTGTTTCTAACAGATACCCAGGGATATGCTGGTCCTGGGTCCGGACTCTGAGGACCACTGGGGGAGCAGGGTTAAAGCCCACACCGCCTGGGTTCCAATCCCAGCTCTGTCCTTCCACCTGGCCCATGTGTCCCTGAACTAGCCTTATTCTCTCTGGTCCTCAGTCTTCCCATCTGCAACACAGGAACCCTACAGGCCAACCTCTCAGGTGTTGTGAGAAGCTGGGTAGGGTCTGAAGCCCGGGCTCAGCAGCATCACCATTACTGCTGTGCCTCTTGCCACCTGCCCCGCCTCCCCCGGCATCTGTGACTCTGGAATTCTCTCGACAATCAGTGCAGAGCTTATTATTTTGATGCCAACATTTTTGGGGGTAGAGTTTCTTCATAACTGGGGTGTGCCCAGGGGAGTATGCCTTGCATGAGAACATCGTTTGTCATGGTGGACTAGGGATTTAATACAGCTGTCCTGCAGGACTCCTTGGGGGTGCCCCTGCCCTGAGGCCATGACCCTGAGGAGGGCCAGGCCGGCTTTGGTCCCCGCTCTGTCCTTGGGAGGGCCCCAGAACTGAGTACGAGGGCCCCATACAGAGAGTGTAGGCAGCGCATCCTGATTCCGTCCTGGCAGCGGCAGACGCATGTCACTGGTGACCAAGTGAAATAAACAACATCTGGACTCTCGCCTGCCCGCTCAGACCGCCACATATGGGCCACAGTTGCCACCACTGGGGGCTCAGAAGAACCCCAGGCACATTCCTGCCTGGGGGGCAGACTGCACCATCACGGGGGGAGGGGTGTCCATGGGGACGGCTCCTGGCTCTGAGACTCCCCAGGGGTACAGGGCTCTGGGTCCCAGCCCCTGGCCTCTGTCAGCTCTGGGGCGGGGGTCCTGGCAGGCCATGAGCTGAGCAGAAGCTGAGAGCTTAATCTCAAGGCCATGCCACCTCCCACTAGGGTACCCCATGCCCCCTTGAATCCAACACGCAGAGCCACCGGCCGTGTCTGGAGGCAGTGCTGAGCACTTCCCGGAGCTGTGCTGAGGTCTGGACACTGCCTCCTCGGAGTCCACTTGACCTTAGCTGAGGCAGGAAATTGGCCAGACAGACAGCGGCAGGCTGCCCGGGATGGACACGCCCCTTCTGTGTTTCATCCAGTCTTCCTTCCCCCAACAGACAGAAGCGCATCAGGAAGGCTGGGTCCCACCAGGGACGACATGGCTGCATGGAGAGCCTACAGCGCATACTGAGAGCTGGTGGTGTGTCAGGCGATCCCGATGTGCTGTTAATCTGCCCATCACTGCTGGCCAGGAGTTCATCACCAGATGTGGGTTTGAACCCTGCCAGGCTCCACCACTACCCTCCCACCACTGGTCTATACAAGCCAATATCTAGAAAGGATTCTGCCTGGTTGTCTGGCAGCTCAGCAGGACATTTCCCCACTCCCCAAGCCCAGGGGTGGCAAGAGCACCCCTTGTGCTGCTGTTGTGTGAGTATAAGCTTGTGAAATCTTCAGAAACCACTCAGGGAGGCTGCTGGGCTTCCCAAGCTGCACACAGCGGCCAGGGAGCTGGGGTGTAAGGCGGACTTGATGCAGGAGGTTGAGGTGTGGCCTGCTGTTCAGCCTTTCTGCCAAGCTCCCTGGGAGGCCTGCACACTTTACTAGGACACGAGGAGGCAGACGTTGAGGTGTGGCTGGGTGAGCAGAGGCTGGAAGACCAGCAGCTCCAGGTGGTGGATCAGAACAAAAGCCTGGGCTGGCTGGGCCTGGCCTCTCTCCCAGGGCCCAGGGCCTCGCTGCTGGCCTGATGGTGGATGTGAGGGGAGACGCTGGGGGTGATGTTTGGAAGGGATGACCTGACTCCAACCACCACTAGTTGGAGGGCACTGCCCCAAGTAGCTTGAGTTGGGGATGGTCCCTGCCAAGCAAGGCATTATAGTAAGGAAAAGGGTTGTTTGAATCCCTGTGCAACCCTGGGACAGTAGCAAGCATGTGCTGACGAATGAGACCCGCCTCTTAAGGATCCCAGTGCCCTGGGTGGAGGCTAGAGGCCCTGTCCAGGTCTGCCTCTGCCAGGCCCTTCGGGGCCCCACTGGGCTGTGGACACAGGCCAGAGCAGGCTGCTCAACCACACCAAAGCCCAGCTACCCCTCCTTCAAGGCCCGGCCCTGGACCTTCTGGATATAGTCAGCGCTCTAATAAATACTCATTAGGGAGCTGGGTATGGTGGCTCACATCTGTAATCAGTACTTGGGAGGCTGAAACAGGAGGATTGCAGGTTTGAGGCCTCCTCAGACCTCAGTGACTTAGCCAGGTCCTCAGCAACTTAGTGAGACCCCATTTTAAACAAACAAACAAACAAACAAACAAACAATCGGGCTGGAGGTATAGCTCAGAGGTAGGTTGCCCCTGGGTTCAACCCTCAGTGCTAGAAAATATGAAAAAAAGAAAAAAGAAGGAAAAAGGGGGAAAAAAAAACCTCCTGAGGGGATGCTACATTATTCCTGGTGGGAGGCCTAAGGTGCGAAGTGCCACAGCAGCCAGCAGGGACCTCCAGAAGCACCGTGGGGGATGGGGGGGGGGTCCCGGATTCCTCCTCATTCCTCACTTTGCTGCCTTAGGATCAGCTGCTGACTCTGAGACCCAGGTGGAGGGAGTCAGGGGGCACCGCTGACTTCCCCCAGACCCACTCCCCAGAGCTCAGCACCCTGTCATCTGCAAACACAGGGCCACCATGAGCTGGCCTGAGTGTAAAACTGTCACAAAATCAGTTAGTGGAACCATCATAAGCCTGTCTCACGTGTAAACCACAATGCTGTCAAGTGTGTGAAGTCGTGTAAGCAAGAGCCCTGCAATTGTCCCATAGGTAAAAGTGGCATGAAGTTGTCAGGCACTCTGGTTCCACTCACTCCAGCCCTGCTCCTCGCAGTGGGGAGAGGTGTGCTGTGTGTGACCTTGGATTCCTTGCTGAAACCCTCTGTGCGTCCGTCTCTTCTCTAAGGACCAAACCTCACATCCAGTGGGTGCTCAAGAGTGCTTGCCGAGTGACTGTCAGGTAGGAGAGATTCAAATAGGTTCTGCCTCTTTCTAGAATTTTCCAGATGGGGAAATTTGGATAGGTCTCTTGCCTGAGATCCTCTTGGTTGTCATAAAGCACCATGAGGCCATCCCCTCCCCTGCATGCTGATGATTTTTCCAGGCCCACTGGGGATTGAACCCAGGGGTATTCTACTTCTGAGCTACACCCTTAGCCCTTTATTTTTTAAAAAATTTAAAACAGGGTCTTGCTAAATTGTTGAGGCTGTCTCCGAACCTCTGATCTTCCTGTCTCAGCCCCCCAAGTACTAAGAATAGATGTGTGCACCTCGGTTCCCTGCTCTCCAGGCTCTTTATGGTGGAGAGGCCTTTTCTGGCTTTGTGGCTCTGTGGGAAGCTGTAAGCTTTTGTCTGAGTGGATGTTTGCAGCACTTAGGGGCCTGGTACCTCCAGTCCATCGGGATGCTCGATTTACAAGCCGAGGGGGCTGGGAGTCCCCCGGTCAAACCCAGGAGGCCCTGTGTGCCCTGGGGAGGATGCGAGGGCCAGGATCCTAGGGAAGGTGGAGGAACTGTGCGAGGGAAACTAAGCCCTTTGACCCCAAGACTAACCCAACCGAGGAAGGCGCGGGGCTGGAAGTCCGCCCTGTGGACACCCTGCCCCGCTCTTCACCTGCTCGTCTGTGATGGACAGAGCCCAGCGCTTGGAACTGGGACTTCAGTTCCTGTCCTGGCAGCACCTCACTCTCTGCGAGACCTTTGGCAGAGCGCCCCATCACGGCATGTGTAAGTTTCCTCATCCGAGAAGCAGGCTTTGTCTTGAAGGGCTGTGAGACTTCTTCTCAGCCACAGCCCTGCCACCCAAGATGAAACGGGACCCGGGCGGGCGCTCAGTTACTGAGCAGAGCAGATCTGTGCTCGCAGCTGAGAACAAGTCGAGGGTGAGCGTGAGGACCCTGGTTCTAGAGCAGCCCCAGAGGGCTCGTGTCCCACAGTGCGGATGGCAGTAGGAAAGGAGGGCTCGAAGCATTCGGAGCAGACAGGAACACTGCCCTGGAGGCAGACGACCTGGGTTCAAGTCCCGCCCAATCTCTCTGGGCCTGTTTTCCTTCCTGTAAAATGAGGTTAACAACTGTCCTTGGACGTTATCCGGTGATGTGCCTAGCCAATCTGGAAGATGGCACGTATAAAGCAAAGGAGGAGCTTGTGAGGTGCCTGGAACTCTCAACAACCCTGGGAGGTGGGGAACATTAACTCGGCTAAGATAAGGCACAGAGAAGGTAAGGAAGTTGGCCAGGCTCATGCAGCAAGTGGCACGCTGGGGCACAAAGCCAGGCGGTCTTAGAAGCTGGTCATTATTATTATTTCAAGAACTGGGGAGCACATAGATCCCTGAATAGGTCTGGCATGAGCACCTCCCTCGCCTCATAAAATGAAAGGAAGCTTCGGACAGGTTCAACATCCAGCGCTGCAGACACCCAAGTGCACTGCTAGGGAGAGCCAGGGAAAGCAGCCGCGCAGAGTCAAGCCCGGGGGCCTCAGTGCCAGCGCCCCGCAGGCTCCCAGGGTGACAGAGTTGGGAAGCTAGTTTGGGCTTCCTGCCATGCTAGGCCTGGGTAAGCATCTTCTGGCTTCTATCATGGGTCTGGCCTAGTATAAGGTTACAACCCCAGATATGGACTCTGGTTGCTTAGACAAGTCCCTCCCTGTCCCCAGTCCTCAATTTCCCCATTTGTCAAATGGATGGTCACACTCGGTGTTTCTAGATATTCACTTCACATCAGCAATCCAAATCGTATTTCTGGAACATCTACTGTGTGTCAGGCTCTTCTCTAGATTCCAGGAACATAAGAGTAAAAATAAGAAAAAAAGCCTCTTACTTGCTTTTATTTATTAATGTTGAAAGATAAATTACAGTTGGGTATGGTGGCACATGCTTGTATTCAGTACTTGGGAGGCTGAGACAGGAGAATCACAGGTTCAAAGCCAGCCTCAGCAATTTAGCCAGGCCTCCCACAACTTAGATACTGTTTCTAAATTTAAAAAAAAAAAAAAGGCCTGGGGGTTAATGCCCCTGAGGTTAGTTCCTAGTACCAGAAAAAAAAAAAGGAAGGAAAGCCAAATCACAGACCTGCGGGAATGTTTTTAGAAAGATTCGTGAAGTCTACTGGACTGGGCACGTCATGTAAACTTCCCTGGGACTTTGTGTTGTTCACCGCTGACTCGCCAGCACCTGTTACATTTAGGATGCCCTCAAAATGTTTGTTGGATGCATGAATGAATCAGTGAATGGATGGGACCAATTTTGCTTTTCTAAAACATGTGTCTAGGATGGAAACAAAATCCCCCAGGCCTTGTGCCCAGCTGGTTTGGGAATCTACAGAGTAGATCAAATTCAGTTGCTTCCTTCAATGTCCTTTGACTGGGGTAGGAAATTGTCCAAACAGTGGCAGGATGGGATGCCCAGGCCTGATCTGCCCCTTCTGCATCTATCACTAATCTTCTCCTCATCCTCAGTACACAGGGCAGCTCAGTTGGTGTGAGTCTAAGCCAGGCATGGTGGCCACGTCTGTCTCAGCCTCCCACAGATTCAAGGACAGCCTCAGGGATTTAGCATGGCTGTCAGCAACCTTGTGAGACCCTGTTTCAAAAATAAAAATAAAATTGGGCCAGGGGTTTAGCTAAGAGGTAGAATGCCCCTGAATTTAAGTCCTCCTCCTCCTCCTCCTCCTCCTCCTCCTTCTACTACTACTACTACTACTACTACTACTACACACACACACACACACACACACACACACACACACACGTAGTATGTGTTCCATCGGAGAACAAAGGGTCATCTTACTGTCTCTCAAGCCTCCTCAACCCTTGAGTCCACTTAGGGAGGGGGTAAGGAAGTGCCCACCCTGACCCAGCCACTGCCTGACAAACCTCCCTCAGCACTCTTCAGACCATAGCTGCTGTGGTCACAGAGGCAGAGCGCTGGAAGGAGAGAAAGCGGCAGAGATCGCTGGTCCTTTACCAGTAATCCAGGAGCATGGCTCTGATTCTAGACTCATGAGGTAGCTCTCTTTAGAACCTGTTTTAACTTTCTGTTACATGTTCAGTCTTATCGTTAATTACACACAAAGTAGGCCAAGGGTGGCCATCCTTAATATATGAAGAGCGTCTATAAATTAATAAGAAAAAGGGGAAAAACCCAAGGGGGGGGTGGGCGGGCGGAAAAGGACTACAAAGAATTCAAAGACAAAGAAAAGCTGCTCCATATCATTAATCATGTTCAAATTGAAGATTAAAACAAGAATGAACGATTATAGTGATCTACAAGATGGGCAAAATGTAAAAGGCAGATAGCACGCAGCGCTCCCACTGGGAAGGGGATCTGGGCAGCACCAGTTGCTGCAGCAGGGGGCAGTTAACAGCACTGTGTGGATGGTTCCTGAACCACCCACAAGGGTAGGAACTTGTTCAGAGCCACACAGTCATCACTGAAGGGTGGGGGCTAGAACCTGGGGCCTTGGATGGACACCTTGGGCTTCATATCTGTCCAGCTGCTCCTGCCCACCGGGGCTTGAGCACAGCTTGGCCTCTGGCCCCTGACTAGGGAGACCAGGTCAGCTATACCCATCCTGCCAGCCACTGGATGGATCCCAGTGATCCATTTCCTGCTGTCACTCAATCCCCAGGGATGAGGCGCTCCTGTTTCTGCCAGGCATTGAGACAGAGGGTGGTGGGGACTCCAAGGCCTGCGGTCAGGAAACCTGCTCTCGATCTCAGCCCCACACCTCACTCTGTGACAGTTACACGCCCTAAGTTTGTGCCTATGAAAAAGGGGCTAGTCGTTCTCTCTCCTTTCCCACAGTTTCAGATCAAAAGTATTGGGGAGGAAATGTCTGTAACAAACATATAGAGACATTTTCCTCATCATTATTATTCCTGAAACACTACTGCAGAGTACTATTTACATTGCATTAAGTATTGTAAGTACCCCAGAGATTAAAGTACAGGAGAGGATGTGCACAGGTTTATGCATACATCATTTTGCCCTCTATCAGGGACTTGAGCATCTGTGGACTCTGGTACCCATAGAGGGTGGTTCTAGAATCAGTCCCCAGAGACATCCACGGGTGACTGTGTGGCAGCACTGTTTTAGGCACTGGGGAGATGTCTGTGAACAAGACAGCTCTTACCCTCAGATGTTTCCATCCCAGAGAGGGAAGGATCGTTGCAGTTGGTCACAGGGAACTGAATAAAGTAAGCTGAGCGCCTTTCTGAGATACACACTCTTGGTGGAAGCTTTGAGACAGCGCTTTGGAGACTAGGGAGCTGACAAGGAACAGGGCTGTCAAGTCGGAGTGCAGAGCCCCAAGGGAGCGCCAGGGGAGGCTGAGGCTGGAAGGGCGGAGGGGCCGGCCACTAGGGTGAGTGGCTCAGGAGCCGTCTGAATGTCTGAATGGTGCTGGACATTGCTAGCAGCAAGCTGGGTGGCCATGGGGAGGTGTGGGCTCTGCTATCCTGAGAGCATCCCTGGTGCAGAGAGGAATAACAGGCAGGAGAAGGAGCTGGGAGCCCAGGGCCAGGGTGTCGATGCCATCCAGGTCAAGGCTGAGAGAAGTGGGAGGACTCAGGGAGGGAGGACAGTGGAGCTTTGTGAGGGGTTTCTATGAGAATTAAAGGGCCACTGGCAGAGTCCACAGTGGCACCTGGATAGGTACTTGGCATATCTGCTACCTGTCCTCAGATTTAAAAAAACCCAGTCCCCTAAGTGTCTGCCTGCAGCCTCCTCCACGTGCCCCATGTCACCTCTGCAGTTTCCTGTCATCGGTTCCAGCCACCTCCGTAACCCATTACTGCCTCCTGACCTTCAGAAGCTGTTGGGACAAGGTAGTAGTTCCGGGTGTCCTTTAGTGAGTGTTTTTAAACAGTCTGCACACTACCACCCCAACCTGGGGTGATGCCCAAGGCCCAGGCTGGGAGGCTCCCTAAATCCGTTCCCCCTTTTTTTCTCTTTTGGTACTGGAGATTGAGCCCTGGGGCATTCTACCTCTGAGCTGCACTCCCGGCCCTTTTTATTTTTAATTTTGAAACAGGGTCTCAAGTTGCTGAGGCTGGCCTTGAACAAGCGATCCTCCTCTCTCAGTCTTCCAAGAACTGGGGTTTCAGGTGTGCCCACCATGCCTAATTTCTAAATCACTTTCAAAGCTGAGCATACGAGGTGCATCACAGTGACACTTTCCCTGCCCAGTTTCCCAGACCAAATGCCCAGCCTCAGAAGATGAGGGCTTGTGCTATTCATGCCCTTGCATTAAAATCATTTAGAACCCACCACAGCCTTGTAAGGCTGGAGCTATGCTTACTCATTTTCATGGATGAGAAAACTGAGAAGTCAGGCGTGGTGGCGCACACTAGTAATCCCAGCATTCGGGAGACTGATACAGGAGGGTCCCGGTTCACGGACAGCCTCAGCTACCTAGCGAGGCCCTTTGCAACTCAGTGAGACCCTGTTTCAAAATAAAGAATAAAAAACTGGCTGGGTGTAGCTTGGAGGTAGAATAGCCCTGGGTTGCACCCCCAGTACCACACACACACACACACACACACACACACACACACACACACACAGTAGAATGCCTCTGGGTTCAATTCCCAGTAACACAAACACACTAGAAAAATCAAATGAACACAAAAGAAGCACGGGTCTTGCCAGACTGATGTTAAGAATATACTCTGAGTAAAGAGTAATGGGCTCAAATACCACGGTGGGTGAGGAGTGGGGAGGGAAGAAGGAAGGAAAAGCCTATCCCAAACATGCCCACCTGACCAGGGGTTTCCAGCCTGCTGTGTGCAGGAGTCAGGCCCCGTCTCGGCCTCTTCCTCAAGAGCAATCACATCACTCACACACTTGTCATGTGAAGCGTGCGTGCGTGCACACACACACACACACACACACACACACACACATTGCACCACCTTTCTTCATTACCCCACTTCCATTGAGGAGTGAACAGAGGCTCAGAGCGGGTGAGTCACTGTTCATCAGTCATACAGCCCTCAGGACCACTCTATCCTCAGAACTGAGGTTCCATAAGATGACTTTATTTTTGAAAAGTAGGCACACACTAGTACAGTCAACCTCCCAGGATGATGGCCACAGCACCTACTGTCCTCTGGGCGAGTCACGCAGGACCTGCCACAGGCTGGTGACCACGAGGCAGATGCTGTGATTGGCCCCATTATCCGACTGGACAACTCTCACATTCAGGGGTGACACAGCCTCACCCATGCCAGATGGTAGTAGAGCTGGGAGCTGAGCCCAGGCCAGTCCTGTTCAGGTCCCACTCTCGCGACTGGCACTGGACGTTCACAGTGGTCACTGGCTGAGTGCACCCTTTGCAAGGGGTATGTATGTTGTCTGTTTGATGTCCCATTTTGCAAACTGGCCGGAGGACCTGCCCGGGCCACCTGGCTGGCAGCGCACAGGACACAGCTTTTGTGCTTGCCCACAGGCTGCTGTGCTTATCCAGACTTGCTGGACGCAGCTGTGCCCGTTCCCACCAGAGCCAGCTCTAGGGAGCAGCTGCAACAGCCCTGCTCCCAGAGTGGTCTGGGAGCCCAGCCTTGGGGATGGCTCTCTTTTGAGCCCCCACCAAGGGCCACACAGCAGTAACCATGAATCACGTGGGTTCACTGCATGGAACCATTCCAGGGCAAGGTGGCCCGGCCTGGGAAGGCAGTGCAGGGGAGCTAGCCTCACCATGGGGGCCAGGGAGCACCTTTCCCAGTGGGGTTTGATAAATCCCCAAGGGGAAGCATCGCTGGCCGGCACAAGGCCCAGGAAGGAGGCTCTGGCCGGCAGAGACCTGGGCACATCCCCAGCCTCTCCCTGCCCTGGCAGAGAGACCTGGCTAGCCGATGCCCCTCTCTGAGTGCAGAGGGCCTCAACTGCAGGGCAACAGGGAGAATAAAAGGATCAAGCTGCCTCAAGGGGCTGTAATGTGGGTGAACTCAGAGAAAGCCTGACATGGCAACTGTGGACCTGAGCTTTGGAATCAATTATCTGGATTTAAAGCCTGAGTTTGCTGAAGTTATTCTGTGAAGTGATTCATTGAAATATGAAATTGCTAAATGTGTCTGTTTTAAACCTACACAAACAGCAATTTCATATACCTCAATTAATGTTCTTCTCTTTCAATTCTGCCTTCTTTGTAAAATGTGGGTAAAACCCTCACAGGCTACCATGCTGGTTAAACAAAGCTGGGTGCAGCTGAGCTCAGTAGTTAGAGCTTGGGCTCCGGACCAGGAAGGATTCAAAACCTGGTGGTGTGGCCTTGTGTGTTACTTAACCTCTCTGTGCCCCAGTTTCCTCATCTGTAAGATAGGGATAATAATAGCATCTACCTCACAGGTTTATTAAGAGAAGGTAACCAGTCAGTACATAGAAGATACTTAGAACAGTTTCTGCATCATTAAAGAAAATAAAATAATGCCGGTAAGAGGTGGCATGGAGTAAATGTTCAACCATTAAAAAGAAATAAAGAAACAAGAGTTTTTACACTTCTGATGCTAGTAAAAGGTAAATAAATAACTAAATAAGCTAAATAAATAAGTAAAATAAATAACTAAAAGCAAAATAAATAAGTAAAGTAAAATTAATAAGTAAGTAAAATAAATAAGTCAAAGCTCTCCGCATCTTCATTGTCTTCAACCAAGGATTCAAGCAATCTCAGATCACAAATATTTAAAAAGAAAAGTATCTGTACTGAGCACGTACAGACATTTGTCTCATTAGGATTCCCTAAACAACACAGAATACAACATAGCGTTCGTTATCATAATTAATCTAGAAAAGATTTAAAGTGTATGGAGCATGTGCATAGGTTCTATGCAATTGCTCTGCCATTTTATATAAGGGGGTTGAGAATCCTTGATTTTTTTGTATCTGAAGGCCTCACAGCCCTAGTCAATCCTCTCAGCAGCTCTACAAGGGGACTGTTACTACCCACATTTTACAGAGGCAGCAATAGTCAAGAGAGAAGAGCATGGACATGGTGGTCCACGACTGTAATCCCAGCCTCAGCAACTTAGTGAGACCCTGTTTCAAAATAAAAAATAAAATAGGGCTGGGGGTGTAGCACAGAGTAGAATACCCCTGGGTTCAATCTTGTTGAGGTTTATGAAACTGTCATTTTTACAGGTCCCCAAACTGGGTATTTCCCCAATGATATTGAGGAAAAACTATATTT
The DNA here is from genome assembly GCF_963383645.1 of Muscardinus avellanarius. NCBI lineage: Eukaryota > Metazoa > Chordata > Mammalia > Rodentia > Gliridae > Muscardinus > Muscardinus avellanarius. The sequence continues at coordinate 49,519,281 of NC_137805.1, forward strand.
TAAAGAAAAAGCTATATTTTCAGCAACATATTTATGTGTGTAGAGATAAGATGGGGTGTGTACTCCTGGGCCATGGTGTGTCTGGGCCAGCCTTGGGGTGGCGGCTTTGTGTTAGACATGGGCCTCAGCATGGTTCGTCTGCGGTGGCTCCATCCTGCTCAGGTGGCTGGCGAAGCTGGTTACAGGCACCCACCTCAGCTGGCCTCTGGTTATTTGACCAGCTGTGCAGACACACCTTTGGTTCTAAAGCCCTTTTCATTCCTCCTTCTCGTCTGACACTTTCCTCCAACCTGTAGGGCGGGGAACCAAGTAGACAGAGCACCCCAAAGTCACACAGAGGACACGGGCTCTAAAAGACTCCACCACAGACCTGGCCACTCCCGAGAGTTTTCCTTCCTGTACCCGTTGGAAGCTGCCTTCGCCCGTCTCCTGCACCACCATCTGCAGTTTCTGGGCTGGTGCTCTGCATGGAAGCCTCTGATTTGACCAGTATCACCTTTCAGGTCTCCAGTTCCAGCCCTAACATCCATTATTCTGTATCCTACTGGAGAACTCGGGAGAAAACCAAAGTGGCCCTGCTCTGCACACTGTGAGGCACTGCACTGACAGAAGCTGGCTGCAGGCAGCATTTGGTGGTCTCTTGTGGAGAGGCCTGGAGTAGCTTTCCTTTTCTGTAAGTGGCAGGAGGGGTGACCGTATCCACCAGACAAGTGGACAGAACACGATGTCTTACCTACACGGGCTTCTAAGGGGTATCTGTGTAGAAAGACATGAGAGTCCCAATAGATCACCCCATGTTCTGGGGCTAAAACCCATGTTTTTGAAAGGGCTAGACCACCAGACTCAGGGGATTGAAACAAACCAGGGACCCACAACACATCTGCAGCTGTGCACTGAAGACTCTGCCCGGCTCAGCCCTTGGGCCACACCTCCTTGCTGACCCCAGCTCCCTGTCGGTCACAGTGTCTCAGTGTCCCCATCAGGGACATAGGGTTTCTCCTACCTCCTCGAGGACCACATCTTGCATTCACTCATGAGGACCTGCTTCACGTCAGCTTGCAAAGGGCTTTGTGCAGAGGACAGGCTTGCCTTACAGTGGCAGCCCCACTTTAAATAATGGTAAGAAATACACTTTTATTTTTCTTCTTTCTTCTCCTTTTTTTGGGAGGGGGTTACTAGAAATTGAAACTAGAGGCATTCTACCTCCAAGTTATACCCCCACCCCCACCCTGGTCAATTTTATTCATTATTTGGAAAGAGGGTCACTAAGTTGCCGAGGCTAGCCACAAACCTGCCATCCCTGCAGTCCTCCGGTCTCAGCCTCCTAAGTACTGGGGTTACTAGCATGCGCCATCACTCCTGGCTAGAAACACACGGTTCTATCAGTGGACACAGGGTACCAGGAGCACAGACTCTACTGTACATACCCATGCACCCACTCATCCACACGCATGTGCACACACATCCATGCTTCCTCATGTCTGCACACACACACACACACACACACACACACACACACACTCATGCACATGGTCACATGTGTGTAATCTGAAACACTTGTCTCAAGACAAGAGTCAGTCTTAACACTTGAGATACCCTCTGATATTTTCTAAAATGGAGGTTGACAAATCATAGCCTGGCTGTTTTTGTGCAGCTGTGAGCTAAGAAGAGTAAAATACGCAGCATGTCCTATGTGGTCCCCATGGCCTTAAATATTTAAGCTAGAGTCCTTTACAGAAATAAAACAAAAGGTCTGCTGACCCTACTCTATTTTATTACATTTCATTCCATTCCAAAATGCTGGCACTACTTACTAAATTAATTCCCCTGACCTGCTGGTGGTTTGCAAGCCTGTGTGAATTAATGTAAACTTCAGCTTTTTTTTCACCAGATGGAAGAATGGACAAATAAACCTTGTCCGTGTGACAGTTTAGCCAAGCAACAACCTCTTTGGGCTTTGGAGTCCCCAGCTGAGACTGGGACGGTGGTGGCCTGCCTCCCGAGGCCGTGCTGAGAGCAGTGGAGTCCTGCCTGGCCACGTGCACAGCGGACCTCCAGGACAGGCTGGCCCTGGAGCCACACCAGCTCCGCTGTCCTCTTCTGCGCCTCGCTCAGGGTCTGGCCCAGAGGATGGGCCAGGAAATAGATTTCTTCATGATGACAGTGGCGGTGAGTCCACTCAACCTGGAGGTGTGTCCTCCAGGGCCCTCCACCACAGACTGTCTGCCATGGGGCCTCCACTTCCTCCAGCCAGCCGGTCCCTTGGTCCTTTCCTACCTGGCTGGATTCTCCCCTCCTCTGCAAGCTTTTCCACCCTCGGCTGCCTCTGCCTGACAAGTTCCTGACCCCACCACCATGGGTCCCTCTCAGACACCTCATTTTGCACACACACTGACTCTAAAGTCCCCCTCAGGAGTCATATGCATTTGTAGGCGCAGATAGTGGAACTTCTGAAACTCAGGGTTCGCACCCCAACTTGGGGCTGTGAGCTCCTGGGCGGCTGAGCCTCGGCCCCCTGGTCTGACACAGAGGAGCCACACCCTGGGCACCACAGAGCTCCACGTGTGGCCAGTCCCGCTCTCCCAGGGACCTCAGGCTCGCCGGTGGCTGGGCGTGGGGTTGGATGGCTCTCATCTACAAGAGAGAAAGGCGGGTTATTGGGGTGCAGCAGCACCCCTTTTTGCTGCAGAGGGAGAAGGAGAAGGAGTGGAGCTGAGGCGACCGAGCAGTCGGCCTGTGTAGTCACTGCTTTTCCCCTCTGGCCCAGGATGACTGGGCGGATGACTGGCCTGCAGTAGCACTCTCCCAAGGCACAGTGCCCTCCTTGGCCCTGGCTGCCTCAGCCCCAGAGCACGCTGCTCCCTGGCGCAGCTGCTCTTGGCTCCACCTGGAAGCCGACATTCTGCAGATGCCCCGCCACAGCACTGGCAGGCCCTCACCTGCCCTGTCCCTGCCTCAGCCACCTGCTGGCCCCAGGGCCGGCCTCTCCGCCGCCTGCGTTGGGTGGACAGTGCTGTGCCCCGCGCACTGGGCTCTGCACTTCATCCAGAATGCCGTGTGCGCCCCACCTAGCGGGCCTCCGGAGTCATTTCACAGTAAGAGGTTTGCCTAGTGTTGCACAGAAAGTAAGATGTGCAGGTGAGGTGCGGCCCACGTGAAACTTCCCTCAGCCCAGCCAGGCATGTCCTGCTCTGTGGTCACAGGGAAGCGGGGAGTCTTACGAGGTCCTGCTATGCACCTCTGGACACTTCCCTCTGGACTGTGTGGCGGCCGGTGAGAGGAATCCCCCCTCACAGCTGAGGACATCCAGTGGGAGAGGCTTGTCTGCCTAGGGTCAGATCTAGGCCAGGATACAAACCCCAACCTGGGATGACTGACTTCTGGGGCTTTTCCTCTCCTGCCCCTCACCATCAGGTCTCGAAGGGTCTGGAGGTGCATGTGAATGGAGGCCCCTTCCCAGGAGCCTTGAATAAAGCAGACCTCGGGGGAGCTAATCACAGTCTGGCTTCTCAGTGCCCAAGTTAAGCTCCAGGTCTGTGGGTGGGGGTGCGAACCGGAACCCTCACTCTGCCTGCCTGACCCACTGCCAGGGCACCCCAGCACGTTTCCAGAAATGCTCCCATCTGGTTCTTATTCATTCATACTTAATTAATCAAAACGCTGTTTTGTAAGAGACACTTGAGACTCAAGAACCTTTCTCAAGCCTTTTCTTTCATTCTTTCTTGTCTTGGAAACAAGAAAATTGGATTTCGTAAATAAAAAATAATAATAAAGAAAAAGAAATAAAATAAAAACAGTTCCTCCATAGCCCAAGGGAGCACGAGTCTGGGCAACTGGGGCCCAGGGTGATGGTTCAGACACTCAAGCCCTGACCCCACAGGCCAGGCCAAAGGCCAGGGCTGAGGAGTGGGTTACAGAGCCGGGGGCAGGGTGAAACTTCAGTACTGCCAGCCCCATGAAGGCAGGTGCCGGTGTGCTCACCTTGGCATCCCCAACATTCCCAGCACAAATCCTGGGCTGAGGATGGCCTGCAGCACTTGCTGAGGGAGGAAGGGAGGGCGGGCAGGCCAATCCAGGTATCTTGAGGACACATTCTCCTACCAGAGTTAGATGAGAAGGTCAAGACTGGTAGGACCCTTGGGGTTTTGTGCAGTGTTTCCAAGGGGGTGCCGTGTGAGAATGGTCCCGACATGCACTAAGTTTGAGAAAGGTTGTCCTCCCTACTCTGCATCTCCCCTATGCTCTGATAAGTCTCACATTCAAGAACTGCACATTCAACATTTCCCAAAGCCTCCTTGGCTTTGCAGAATATGCCATGTAAAGGGTTTGCTCAGCCTCCACTGCCACCTCAGTGCCAATGGGGAAACTGAGGCTGTGGACTGGGGCAGGGGAGAGATTGATTCACCCGAGCTCTGGCAGCACCACTGAGTCAGGAATGGGACTAAAATCTAAGGTTATTTCCATTGCATCTGACTAATAAATGGAACTGCGTGCCTCCCTCTGCAGATGCTGGGCTGCTGTGTGTCCCAGAAGCATGTGATCAGCTACTGGAGGAGGGTGCCAAGAGCACCTCACCAAACTGGGGCCGGTGAAGGAGCAGCCTTCCTTGGACTGCTCCCGAGCACCTAGGGAGGTGTAGTGGGCCAGGGAGGAGAGAGGGAAGGCAACTTTCTTTTCTTTTCTTTTCTCTTCTCTCTTCTCTCTTCTCTCTTCTCTCTTCTCTCTTCTCTCTTCTCCTCTCCTCTCCTCTCCTCTCCTCTCCTCTCCTCTCCTCTCCTCTCCTCTTCTTTCTCCTCTCTCTCTCTCTCTCTCTCTCTCTCTCTCTCTCTCTCTCTCCTCTCTCTCTCCTCTCTCTCTCTCCTCTCTCAGGAGAAAGACTCTTTTTAGAGAGAAACATCTTAAAAATTGGCTTGCCCTATCCAGATGGGGGAACTAAGGCTCTAAGAAGGAAGACCAGCGGTGTGTGGTGGTGCACACTTGTAATCCTCGTACTCAGGAGAGCAAGGCTCTCAGAAACCGAGTGAGACCCTGTTTTCAAATAAAGAAATAAAATTGAGCTGGGGCATAGCTTGGAGGTGGAATGCTTCTGAGTTCAATCCTCAGTACAAAAAAAGAAAAGAAAGGAAGAAAGGAAGACCAATACAGCTCAGGAGGGAGCTTTGCATCAGGACCAACACTGAGACGTGAGCCTGCTTTGCTACTCACCTGCTGTGCGGCCCCGATCAATCAGTTCCCTTTTCTGAATGTCAGTTTCTTCATCCAGAAAATAAATGTCTCCTCTCCCTTCACTAGATCCTTGCAAACAGCCAGGAACACAGTGGAAAGACACGGGAATGATCAGCACAGATGGACGTCTGTGCACTCAGCTACCTACATGAACTCCCTGAGTCTTACCCACCTTCTTCCTGAGAAGTCGGACACTAAAGGTTATCATTCCCATTTTAAAGATGAGTCAATGAGGGAACTGGGGGAGGGATTGAACCCAGAAGCATTCTACCTTTGAGCTAGGTGGCCCTTTTCATTTTTTATTTTTAAACAGGATCTTGCTAAGTTGCTGAAGGACTGGCTGTTTCTGCAGCTGGCCTCAAACCTGTGGTCCTCCTGTCTCAGCCTCTCAGGTACTGAGATTACAGACATATGCCAATACCAAGCAAAGGGAATTAAAAAAAAAACACCTTGTTTTAGAACAAGAAGGACCTTAGAGATCTCTAAAAGACCCTCAGATCAGCAAACTGAGGGTCAGAGCCACAAAGTGATGTCCCAAGCAGGCTGGCTCTAGAACCAGTGGACAAAGGCCATTCGCAGAGAGTGCCACAGGGGCTTCCAAACGCTCCTAACTCACCGGAGGCCACCACCTCTCCATTCCCTTGGTCCTCTGTCAACTCCAGGAAGAGCCAGAGTCCTCTGGGCCACAGTCAGCCGTCCCAGCCCGTTCCACCTCCGGCTCCAGTCCACGTGGGCTTTGCACATAAATGGACGAGAAGCCCCTGGAGGGCAGCCTGTTCTCTCTGTTCTCTACCGTGCAGCCTCACTCCCCAGCACCAGAGCTGGAGAGACAGAAAATGTGGAACATTCCACCCACCTGCTGGATAACTTAGCTATTCACCTGTCTGGGCCTTGGGTCCTCGCTTTATAAAATGTGATGATGCCTATGTTTTGAGGGTGTAGTGGGGGTTCGACAAGACAGTGTATGAAAGACCCTTGGCACAGAGGCTGGTATTTGGCTGTTGATTCTCAGACTGGCATCCAGAGGCAGTGTGGCTGCCCGGCTCAGCATGAGACCCATGGGTCTGCTCAATCCGCCCTCTGGGGCTGCATGGGTTCTGTCCACTCCCACTCTGCAGAGGCAGCCTGAAACCCACTGCCTGGAGACCTCCTTGCCTCAGTCAGGGACTCTGGCAGAGGGCCCTGAGCTGCAAATGCCAGAGGCCCCTGTTACATTTAGAGTCTGAACTCTGCTTTATCTTCCTGGTGGTCCTAGGAAATCCCAGTGGGAAAGCTGGGGCTTTTGGAGGGGACCAACCTCTTCTAGGAACCTCTTTCAGGTCATTCCCAGGTTTCAGGTCTGGCTGAAATGGGGTTGTGGGGGAACCAGGGCCACTGTCCCGTGGAGGCGACACGGTACATCATGGTTATCTGGAGTATCAGACCAGCGCCTCTGATGGCACCTCCTGGCCCAACAAGGATTCTTGGGGAAGCGTTTAAGCCCCAACTCTGTCTCCTGTCCCTGTGTGGACTCTGGAGGCTTCTCCGGTTGGCAGGGCTTCCCTCAGGCATTGCTGCTACTGCAGGGGAGGGGGTGGCAGTGCAAAGTCCCACGGGTCCCTTCCCTCCTTGGGGAGTCTCCGTGGTCCAGCTGGCTCAATGGCCTTCTCACCGGCGCCCAGAGCCTCGGTGTCCCTATCTGTAAGTGGGACTGAAGTGTACTCCAAGGAGCCCAAGCGCAGATGTCCCCAGGCCCTCGTTTTCCCCGCTGAGCCCGCTGGGGCTGTGCCTCGTACCTTGCTTCTTCCTCCGGGTCAGGGCGAGCATGTCCACCGCGTGGGCCACGAGCAGCAGCAGGTAGAGCGGCACCCGCATCTGGGCAGCCTGGTCAGGGCTGGCGCTCGGTCCCCGGGCGGCCCGACGGCCGGGCGGCGGCGCGGGGGCAGCGCGGGGCTCAGGGTCGCTCCGGCCGCCTGGACCCGGCGCCAGGTCCAGCGTGGGCGCGGGCGCAGCGGGCACTGCCCTGGCGGGGAGGAGCCGGGAGCGGGGCGGCGCGATGGTCCGCGGGCCGGGGGAGGGGGTCGCCGTCCTCAGCCCCCCGCGTCCCCAGCGCCGCCAGGCGCACGTGCGCAGAGCCGCAGGCCCGCGCCCCGCAGGTACCGCGCGCGCACTGCCAGGTACCACGGGGGGGGGGGGGGGGCGGAGACGGCCTCGCCTCCCCGGGGGTCTTTCCCTCCTGGAAGCTGCTTTCTTTGCTTCTCCCTCCCCTGAAGAACCACTCCTGCGCGCTCCCGTGCCCACTCCGCCCTTTGCGCCGCCCCTCACCCCCCGTGGACCTTTGCCCACCGTGCCCTCTGGGCGCAGTCTCAGTGTCCACCTGGCTCCTCTTGGCCCCTCTTCCTGCAGGTAAGATATGAGGGGCTCCCCCTGCCCGCCCCTCTCTCTCTCTCTGTTTTCCTCTCTCTTCCTAGAAGGTCCTGAGCCCTCTCTCGCCGCTGACCATGACCATTTCCCGCCACAGCCTGAGAGGAGACCCCGCTCCGGACTCAAAGTGTCCAGCACCTCATAAATTCACTGTGGCAGGGCTGGGGGCCTGGACTGCGTTTCCTCCACCCCAATCGCCAGGACTGGGGAGAAGTGGCTTCCGTGTTAACCCCTTCATGGCCAAGTCACGCCTCCAACCCAGCAGCACCCCCTGCCTCCTGATGACCTACCTCACCTACACCGCTAACAGCAATGATGCTACCTACCATTTTGGCATTGCACCATGCACCTTAAGAAGAATGTGGTGCTCAAAACGGTCCAGCAGGTTTCTATTCTGATTAACTGCACGTTTCAGGGCAGGAAAGAACTCAGAGGGGCCCAGTGCCTTGCTTGAGGCTGCACAGCAGGTCAGCAGTTGACCAGTCCCGGCGGGGCTTTTCTCTTTGCCTCTCTTGGGGCGCAGTCTCTTCAGAAGAGTGAGAGTTTTGAAGCCCACAGGAACTCGCCCTCAACCTTGCCAACAGTGGTCCTTCCAGTTCTTCACCCACCACAGTGGAGGAGACTTGAGGGATGTGGGGCAGAGGGCAGCTGTGTGGGTACAACTGAAGATACAGCCCCTTGGGGCCATGCTTTTTTGGGAACACTATGAACTCTGGCAGATGACAGGGATCCTGGTAGAATGTCAGAGACATCCCACTGAGCTCCCATTTCACAGATGGGGTAGTGAGGCCTCTGGTCTGGGGTGCTGGGCAGAGCTGGGATGGCGTGCTCCCCACCATGCCTGCAAGGCTCTCTTGTTCTGACATCTCCGACACCGGTCATCACTCTTAGCCCTTCTCTCCGTCACCCCATAGTCCTCTCACTACTAGTGCAATCTCCTTGGGTCTCCCATGCCTTGAGCCTTTCTTATTGTGGCTTCTCCATTAACAGGTGGCCTGAATCCCATACCCCTCTCTACTGATACGTTCAGGACCCGGCCTGGCATGCTGTTCCTTCAGGAAGCCATCCCTGATTCTTGGGCCAGGTCCAGTACCTCTTCTGGGCATCTACAACCCTTGTCACAGGTCTGATCACACAGGTGGTGATGACGGATGTGTCTGTCCCTGTCTAAATTGCCATCTCTCAGCCAGGAGCGGTGGCACGCACCTATAATCCCAGTACTTAGGAGGTTGAGACTGGAGGATCACAGGTTCAAGGCCAACCTCAACAACTTAGTGAGGCCCTGTTTCAAAATAAAAAATAAAAGAAAATGGGGCTGTGGGTATAGCTCAGAGGTTGTTTGTTTTTGCTGGGAACCCAGCAAAAACAAACAACTTTCAAGCTAGAGATGAAGTTATATTTGGGTCCCTGGAGCCCAGCATATGCTGTACATAGAGCAGGTGCTCAGAATGTTTGAATAAATTAATGAATGAGCACGTGAGGGACACACTCTCCAGATGCAGGAGTCTCCCCATCTGTCCACAGATCACAGGTGGAGACAGAAGGTCAAGGGAGGTGGGAGGTTCAGCCCCAGCCCACCATCCCTAGCCCTTGAGTCTCCAAATCCAGAAGGAGCTTCCATAGGAGCCAGGCCCAAGAGGAACAGTGTGTGCAGTCACGCAGGGGTCAGGGCCACTCAACAGCCGAACAGCCCTGCAGGACGTGGTCTTCCCCCTCCTTCCAGTACAGGTGCCCAGGGGCAACATCGAGGCTGGTGGTGCTGATGTCCAGCCTAGGAGCTGTGCCTGGCAGGGCAGGGGTACCAGTTAGGGAACCACTGGACAGTGTCACAAACTGATGAGGTCAGTACAGTGTCTGAGACACACTGAACTCACAGCACATGCTCCTAACCAGTAAAGGCTACTCTGCAGGATGGCGGGTACTCAGGTTCCCTCCAGCTGGTGCTCACCCCTCAGGACAGTAGCCCCACCTTATCCATAGTGTCCATTTTTATGGTTTCAATTAGCCACAATTGACAGCAGTCTGAAAATACTAAATGGAAAATTCCAGAAATAATAAGTTTACAATTTTGCACCATTCTGAGTTGTGTGATAAAATCCCATCCCGCCTGCTCTGTCCAGCCCTTGATGTGAATCATTCTCTTCCATCATATCCACGGTGTACATGTTACCTGCCTGTTGTTCACTTTGTGGCTGACACTTGATCAGGTCAACTGTTCAGATATCAGTGTGCTTGTGTCCAGGTCATCTCTATTTAATAATGGTCCCAAAGCGCAAGAGTAATGATGCTGGCAATTTAGATATGCAAAAGAGAAACGGTAAAAAGATGTAAGTACAAGGTAAGTAAAAAGATGAAAGTACAATAGATATTTTGAGAGACCACATTCACATAACTTTTATTTCAGAATATTGTTATAATTATCATATTGTTATCAGTTATTGTTGCTCTTCTCTTATTGTGCTTAAGTTATAAATTAGAATTTATCATAGGTATGGATATACAGGAAAAAACTTGAAATACATAAGGTTCAGCACATCTGCAGTTTCTCCACATGGTTTAAAGCTCACTTATGGTTTAAAGGGCTTATGGAAGATGCTGAGCTCATCCCCCACTTCCTATTGGTCAAAGCTCAGTCATATGGCCATACTCACCTGCAAGGGAGACTGAGAAATGTAGTCCAGACATATTTTGGTTTGTAGACCCAGAAGAAAAAGCAAATGACTTTGGTGAACTCCTGGCTCATCAGCCACCCGAGGACGCTCTCATTTCTTGCCCCAGCAGTGCAACGTCACCTTCCTGTGTCTGCTCCAGCTCCTACAAGTTATTTTCCTCAAGCAGCCATAGGAGCTGGATTTCTCCCCGCACTCCAGTCAGAACCACCTGATGGCTCCCTAGGGTGACCACTGTCCAGGTCTGCCAGGACTGAGTGCTTTCCTGGGATGCAGTGTTAGCTCATGCATAGCTTGGTACAAGCATCCCCGCAGTCAAGATAGTTAGCGATGCCACCACAAGACTCCGGCATGGTGACCCTTTGAGACTCCAACATCCCTCTCCCTCTCCAGCCCCAACCTCTAGCAACCACTCATCTGTTCCCCATCACTATAATTATGCTGTTACACAAATATTATAGAATGGAATTACGCATTTGGAATTTGGAGATTGGCTTTCTTAACTCAGCATAAATTTCCTTTGAGAGTCGTTCCATTTTTTGCCATAAATTTTGGAGTTTGTTGCCTTTTTCTGCTGAGTTATCTTTCATGATATGGATGTTTCTTTTTTATTTTAATTAATTAATTTATTTATTTTTATTTTTATTTTATTTTTTGTGGTACTGGGGGTGGAACCCAGGGGCTTTTCTATCTCCGGGCTATCCTTCCAGACCTATTTTATACTTTATTTGGAAACAGGGTCTCACTAAGTTGCTGAGAGCCTCACTAAGTAGCTGAGGCTGGCTTCGAACCTGTGCGATCCTCCTGTCTCCGCCTCCTAAGCGATGGGATTACAAGCATGCGCTGCCACATCGGGCTGGTGATATGGATGTATAATAGTCTGTCTATCCATTCACTCATTGAAGGACATTTGGGTAATTTCCAATATTTGGCTATGAAGAATAAAACTAGCATATTTACTTGTATAGAAGTATCTGAATATCCTCTGGTGAAATAAATGTACATGTCTTTTGCACATTTTTAGATTTCTTTGTTGTACTATAATGTTTTGAGTTCTCTTTATATCCTAGATAGATGGCCTTTGGATATGTGATTTGCAAATATTTTCTCCTGATCTATAATTTGTCTTTCTTTTTATTTTTCAGTACTGGGAATGGAGTAGGGGCATTCTACCTCTGAGCTTCAACCCCCAGCCCTATTTTTATTCTTTTATTCTTTTTTTGGTGGTACTGGGATTCTTGGAAGCCCTTCTACCTCCGGGCTGCACGGCAACAGGGTCTCCTAAGCCAGCGCGACTGGCTTCGAACCTGCGCGATCCTCCTGTCTCCGCCTCCACGTGCAGGGATGACAAGCGTGCCCACCGCGCCCTGCTCTTTTCATCTTCTAACTAGAGTCTTTCATAGAGTAAAGGTGTTTAATTTCTTTGAGGTCTGTTTTATCAATTTTTCTCTTTTTATGAAACATTCTTTTGGTGTCAAGAACAAGAACATTTTATACTTCCAAGTCTCAAAGACTTAATTACATTTTTTTCTAAAACATTATGTAAACTGGGCGGGCGCGGTGGTGCACGCTTGTCATCCCAGCATTCAGGAGGCTGAGACCAGAGGATCGTGGTTCATAGACAACCTCAGCTACTTAGTGAGGCCTTTGCAACTCAGTGAGACCCAGTTTCAAAATAAAGAATAAAAACAATAGGGCAGGGGGTGTAGCTTGGAGGTCAAATGCCCCTGGGTCACCTCCAGACCCGCAAAAAAAAAAAAAAAAAAAAAAAAAGAATATAAAACAGGGCAGAGGTGTAGCTTGGAGGTCGAATGCCCTTGGATTCCATCCCCAGACCCGCAAAATAAATAAATAAATAAATAATAAAAACAAAACATTATATAACTTTATATTTAAGCCCAAGTTCCATTTGAGTTAATTTTTTTTGTGCAAGATGTGAAGCTTATGTCAAAGTTCCTTTTTTTCCCTGCCTGTGAATGTCCAGTTTCTCCAGTATGATTTGTAAGAGAGGCTCTTCTATCTCCATTAAGCTGTTTTTACTCCTTTATAAAAAAGTTAATCGTGCATATTTGTATGAGTCTATTTTGAGATTATCTGTTATGGTCTGCGGACTATATATCTTCCTATCTACTAATACCACATTTTCTTACTGTAGCTCTATGATGAACCTTGAAATTGATAAGACTAATTCCTTAGGCTTAATTCTTCTTTTTTTCAAATTATTTTAATATGGAAATATAATTGCTTTTTCTAGTTATCTTATTCTAGTTCCTTTGACTTTCCATATAAATTTCAGAATAATATTGCTTATAAATACAAATTATTGCTAGAAGTTTGATTATAATTACATTAATATCTATCTATCTATCTATCTAAATAAAACAATTTGGGGAAAATTGACATATTTCCTATGTTGAGCATTCCAGTCTATAAATATAACATGTCTCTTCATTTATTTAGTTTTCTTTGATTATTTTAAAAAATCAGTGTTTTGTCATTTTCAGCATACACATTCTGTATATGTTTTATGAGATTTACATCCAAACATATCTTTTTTCTCTTAACAATTGTAGATGTTACTGTATTTTAAAATTTTTTTGAAGATTTAAAGGAGTTTATTAAAAAGATAGAAATATTAAAAAGATACAGAAGACAGCTACAACCTCATGCTAAAGCATGAGGGGGTGGTTCGAACGAATTCACCCTGTATTTTAAATTTTGATGTCCACATGTTTATCACCAGTATATAGAAATACAAAATACAATTGATATTTATATGTTGATATTGTATCCTGTTACCTTAATGAGCTCACTTAGTTCAAAAAGTACTTTTTAGGTAATTCTGATTTTTCTACATAGACAACAACAATCTCACCTACAAATAGGGGCCCTTTCCTTCCTTCCTTCCTTCCTTCCTTCCTTCCTCCCCTCCTTCCTTTCTTCCCTTCTTTCGTTCTCTCTTTCTTTATCTCTCTCTCTCTCTCTCTCTCTCTCTCTCTCTCTCTCTCTCTCTCTCTCACATCTTGTGCCTCTTATTCTATTTAGTTTTTTTCTACCTTATTGAACTGGCTAGAGCTATGCCAAATAAGAGTGACAAGAACATACATCTTTGCCTGCCTTGCTTCGTGTGTGTGTATATGTGTGTGTGTATGTGTGTGTGTGTGTGTGTGTGTGTGTGTGTGTTTTACTGAGGATTGAATCCAGTGGCATTCTACCTGTGAGCTATATCCCCAGCCCTACTTATTTCTTTATTTTAATTTTGAAACAGAGTCTCACTACTTGCCAAAGCTGTCCTCAAACCTGCAATCCTCCTGTCTCAGCCTTCCAAGTACTGGGATTATAGGTGTGTGATACTATGCCTAGAGCAAGTTTATTGAGAAAGTATTCAATTTTTCAGAATTAAGTAAGATGTTATTTGTAGGTTTTTGTGAATGCTTATCAAGAGATATTCTTTACCAACTGCCTTTATATTTATGAGAATTTTTGATCATGAATGGGTGTTTAATTTTGTCATTTTTTCCTGCATATTGATATAATAATTTAATTTTTCTTTTATCTATTGATATTCTACACTACATTGATTGATTTTCAAATATTAAGTCAGCTTTTCCCTGAGGAAATAAACTTTACTTGATCATGGTATGCTATTTTTTCTTTTACATTTTGCTTAATTCTGTTGGCCAATGTTTTGCTAAGGACTTTTGTGAATATGTTCACAAAGGCTATTGACAAATATTTCTCTTTTTTTGTTCTGTCTCTGTCTGATTTTAGTATCAGGGTAATATTATCATTAGTATAGTCAGAAGAATAAAACAACCAGCATAGAATTGCGCAGGGCCTAACAACTAACTTTTCATTGCAACTACAACACACAACAATAGATGAGGCCAGGTATAGTGGCACACTCCTGTAATCCCAGTACTTGGGAGGCTGAGACAGGAGGATCATAGGTTTGAGGTGAGGACTGCCTCAGCAAGTAGTAAAATTCTCAGTAACCTAGCAAGACCCTGTTTCAAAAAACAAAAGAAAACAGAACAAAAAGTAGATAAGAAGCTACATGCTACACCTGAACAGTGAGATTGCCTGTTAAAATAAAAGATGTAATAGTACTTCACATTTCTTGATATAAAAGCCAAAATGTCCAGAATATAATAGAAAATACAATATGAGGATATAAAAAATTGCAATGTTGAAGCTGACAAGGATTTTAAGGCATCTACAATAAAAACTCTTCAGCAACAAATGGAAACAGAATCTCACTAACAAACTGAAAAATGCAGTCATTAGAAAAAAGAACCTTGCTAATGAACTCAAGAGTAAAGTGTAGATGAGCAACTCTGGACAAATGCCCCAGTTCCCTTGTTCAGTGGGCAGGACAGCCTGGGGCACATTCTGTGCTGTCTCTCAGAAGTAGAAGGGCTCAGCTCCAGCCCTGTGTGGTATTAACTATCTGACACCCCCCACCCCGTGGGCCGCCTTCCCTTCCTATTTCACTCCTTATGTTCTGTATGCTTTTTGGGGCCAATTTCCAAATGTTTTTTTTTTAACAATTACCTATATAATAAATTTTACTGTACTCTTTTCTTTTCCCCTATTGATGTGGAGTTGCGGAGTGTGTGCGTGCGTGTGTGTGTGTGTACGTGCATTTGAGTTACTGACAATTGAACCCAGGGGCATTCTACTTCTGAGCTATACCCCTAGCCCTTTTTAAAATTTTGTTTTGTTTTGTTTCAAACTGGGTCTTTCTGGGTTCTGAGAGTCTCACTATATTCCTGAGGCTGTCCTTGAACCTGCAATCCTCCTGTCTCAGCCTTGGAAGAACTGGGATTAGAGGCATGCACCATGCACCACCACACCCAGCTTCCAATTCCCAATTCTTATACTCATATCTTGATGTCTGAGTCTGCTTCCTGAAACCCTATGTCAAGGCAGTATCTTAGTAATTCTCATGACAAACCTATACGATACTGCAAGAAAAACAGACTAGCACCCAACCCAGAATAACTTCCTACTTGTGACTTTCTTTATCTGTGGCTCAGTCTCATCATCTGGAAAACAGAGCTATTGAATTCCCCACACTCCTCCTCTGGACTTCATCCTATTCTCTTCTTAAATCTAACTCAACAACCCCCATCTTCAGTCCTCACCTCCTCTGGCTTTTCCCAAGGGAAGGCACAGAGCCTTGTCCCTGTGGGATGCTCAGGCATACAAAAGAACTGCTTCTTGCCAGCTGCCCCTCCTCACCAAGCCCAGTGAGATCACAGCCTCCACAGTGGGTTGGGTTGTTGTTGTTTTAATACCAGTGTGAAATAAATTGAAAAATAACCCATAAAATACAGGTTTTTAGCAGCTGGCCTGAAATTTCTTTCCATAAACAAATGAGTTTAAAGAGATGCCTTAATGCCACCCGCCAGTTGCCAGTTTTTCCCCTTGCCTTTTCTGTCCCTCTGTGGGAGTGGGGTCTACTGGGAGAATTGGCTTCCTGGGCAAAGGCAGGCTATTGGGGGCCACAAGTTACCCCTAGGCTCTTGAGCTGACTGGTTCTTCTCACCCCCGTCTGTCTGCCTGTCTGTCTGCTCCATGAAGAATTCCCAAGACCATTTCCCTCTCCTTCTCCAGTGTTCATGCTCGGCACACAGGGAGCCAGACTGCCCCGACTGAATCAGAGATTTCTCAATTATTATGATTTTAAGAAGGTCACTTAAGCTATCTCGGCTTCAGTTTTCTCACTGAAAATAGTTATTATATTAGTAACTATTTCATAGGGTTGTTTGAAAAGCAAATTAGTAATATACATGAAGTTCTCAGGAGCTGGCACAAGGCCATGTTGCAGAACTTTTAGCTGTTATTAGTTTTACAGGCGGAGGAGAAACTGGGATTGATGATGCAGTTGGAGACATGGTGACCTTTGGGCTCTCTCGCAATAAACTTCTATCCTATGGCTGTTCACATAAATGTCTGCCCAGCACTCTGCAGTTTACAAAGGTTCTCTCTGTCTGCCATTTCATTTGGCCTAACATTTAGCTATGGAAGGATTCAGGCAGGACTTACGATTATCCCATTTTCAGGAGGGAAATCGTGAAAGTGGTAGAGCCAGGACTTGTTCTTGGTAGTTTGAAGACCTAGGATGAATCCTGATCCTGGGTACATACTGAGCCCCAACCTGGCCTCAGACTGCATCGCACACTGCAACCTGAACCTGGTCCTACATCAAATCATAACCCGGTCTCAGGTGATCATCCTTGATCATAGAAGAAACTCTCAACTAAACCTTGAATATTGTTTCATGGTAGGCCCTGACTCCAGCCTCAGACTAATCACTGGTTCTTGTTATAAACTGAACCCTAATTGTTTTTTTAATATACTTTTATTGGTACATTATAATTATCCATCATAATGAAGTGCAGAGCGAGAGAAATATATTTACACAGCATTTGGTGTGTTCCTGTCTAGGACCCACCCCACTCTCTCCCCTTCCTGAACATGTTATTGAGGTTGATACTGATAATTTCATACACACACCACACACACACACACAGCATTATTAGATCTATTCTTCAAGGCTCCTTCTCTTACTTCTTTTAATACCATTTTACTATTTTACTGGAATCTCTCCTTATTTATCTGAAGTTCCTTTTGTTTTTCTCCCCAGCTTCCACGTATGAGAGAACATAGAACCCTTCACTTTCTGAGGCTGGCTAATCTGAATCCTAATTCTGGATCCATCCTGACTCATGAACCTGGTCCTATACTGAGTCCTAACTCTTGCCCTGATGGAAACCTCTAATTTAAAACGCCACCTCCAGCCCCACTCTGGATCTGCTGTATGAATCCAGTCTCCGTCTTTTCAGGCTTCAGTACATCTACCCAGGAAACAGGGGGAAAGAAACTGGTCAGAATCCTTGGAGAAGGCCCAGGCATCGAGCAAGATTTACACCCCAGCGCAGGAAGCAGGACTCCCACCTCGTCTCCTCTCCCCTGTGTTTGCAAACTCTGGCTCCACCCGGGGGGGGGGCAGACTCCCCAATGCCAGGGCTCTGAGGAGTCCCATTGTTTGGGTGGTTTTCAGTTTTGATTATTTAATACAGTCGTTTCTGGTTTTACATCCGCAGCCTCGGTCAGCCTGGGGTAGAGTTTTTCTTCCCCCTGTGGTTGAAGTTGAAACACTCTTTCAAACAAAAGGAAAAAAAAGTTTTAAACAACAGTGAAAATATTTCCAAAAAATATGTTCACAATCAAGTTGATCCCTTGGTAATTGGCTGGGGAGGGAAGGGAAGGACAAAGAGAAATTCGCCATTGTGAGGAGAGGGCAGGTCTCTGGCGGCCAGGGAGCAGGGCCTGGGGCTAGCCTCGCGCTCGTGGGGGAGGCAGGGAGGAGAGGCAGCCTGAGAAGGTGGGGAGAAAAGCCACCATCAGGCCTGGAGTGCTTCTCCCCTGCAAGGAGCTGAGTCCAGCGCCGGCCGCCTGCAGCACATCCTTCACTTTCTCCACCTGGAGCTGGAGGAGCAAGACCTGCCCACCGAGGACGAGGTGGCTGCAAAGCGCCCAGACAGGTGCTGGCACGGAGCGCATGGAGTCATAGTTGCTGCCGTTGCTGTTATTTGTATCTACTGTTTTCCAGCTGAGGGGCAGTGGATCTTGGGGTACGTGGAAACCAAAGTCAGACCTACTCAATCCCAGTCCTCTTACTGCGTATGTGACCTTAGGCAAGTTGATGAACCTCTCTGAGCCTCAGCTTTCTGTTCTGTAAAATGGGGATAGAAATTGAGTTGCTATGAGGATTAAAGGAGTTAATGCATGCAAAGTATTTAGAACTATGTCTGGCACATAGTAGGTATCCAAGAGGTATTGGCTCTTATTATCTATTAAAAATATTTCCTGTGTTCTATGTGTGCAGGCTGCAGGGATAGAATGATGAGTTCACATGAGCTGTAATAAGGGACTAGGCTCCCAAGATTTTCTGCCATATATCCCTTATTTCAGTTCTCAGAAATTTCAGTTTCTGCTGTTAGCAACTAATAACAAAGTGATAGATAGATTGATTCATTCATTGCCAAGCACCAGGAAGACATCGTAGCTGTTGTCACCGTCTTCATAGCCTAAAGGGGAGACAGAGAAGAAGAACAGGTGATTCCAACTAAGTAGGGTAAGTTCTACAATCTGTGTCTGTGGCAGGTCATGGAAGCCCAGAGAGGTACAGAGAGAGGCTTGATGGAGCTGGTTTTTGAGCTGGCAAGAACGAGTCATTCACTCAGCAAGTCTTTCTGGTCACCAGTCCAGAGGCTGAGGGTTCAGTTCATAGCACAGCAGCTCACGCCGCCTTTCACCCACCTGGATGGACAACTCAACTTGAGCCCCGTGGGTATCTCCAAGCCAGGGGTCTGGCCCAGGCTGTGCCTCTGTCCCCCTGGCTTCTGACTCTGGGAAGTGCCCACCCACCGACTTGTTGGGTCTGTGGAGGCCTCCCTTACAGGCCCCTGCTCTCCACACCTTGGCCCTACCTTGCCTCCCTATTCTACCCTCCCCACCTCCCTAACAGACACTTTGTGTCACCGCACCCGTAGCGCACACTGTCACTGCCCTGCCTCTGTCCCCTCAGCACCTGCATCTCTGCTGGAGGCTGGAAGAGCTGGAGCATTGGCGCCCACCGCAGCCGACTAATGGGAGGTGGGGGGTGAACAGGAGACTTTAGAGAGGGTCTCCCACTGCCTACTGAGGTCCCAGGGGCTGAGCTCCTGTTGCCTGCTTGACCACGTCTGTGTTAGTCAGCTATCGTTCTATAACCAAAACTCCTGACAAGTACAGCTTAGGGGGAGATTTCTGTTGGCTCACAGTTTGAGGGCTCTGCCAGTGATCGTCAGCCCGAGGGAAGGAAGAACATAAGGTGGAAGGGCGTGCTGGAGGAGAGTTGCTGAGTACAAGGCCGCCCAGAAGGGGAGAGAGGGGCTGGGCAGAAGGTAAACCCTCCCAGGGCATGCCTCTAGTGACCCACTCTCCTTCAATTAGGTTCCACATCCGAATATTCCTTCTAGTTCTCAATGGATTCATCCACTGAGGTCAGAGCCACATGACCATTCCCTAAAAGCCCCGCCTCTGACACTGGCGGCACTGGGGACCATGCTTTCAACACATGAGCTTTGAGGAGGCATCCCAGACCCAAAGCAACAGCACCAGTGGCTTCTACAGCTCACTGTACTGTCCTCATTTTCTCTGGGTCACAAACTTTTATGAAAGTTACAGCCCTTCCACTAAGCCTCTTTAATTCTGTTCAAGAAGTGCTGGTCTCCAGGATGATGTCTGAGCCCCTGGCCTGGCATTTAAGGCCCTCAGCACTCTGCCCCCACCCCTGCCCTCACCATGTGTCCATCTTTTCCATGTTTGGCTCATGCCCTCCCCAGTGGCCTGAAATAAGTCTCCTCTTGCTTATTGCTTGCATGAGTTATACCTACCCTTGAAGACTCAGGCCAAGTTCACCTTCTCTAGGAAGCCTTCCAGGACTTCCAGCCTTCCAAGAGTCTGCTCACACGCAAATAATAGGTCCTTGGGCTTTGATTGGTCTGTTCCTGCAGAAAATGGTTAGATTGGCACTTTCTCTATGCATGGCCCTGAAAGCTGAGGAAATGGGTATGAGTCGACATAGGCCCTGTCCTGAGGTCTGAGCAATGGAGAGACAGGCATGAGATGAATTCAGGCACGAGGAAAGACTCATTCTTCAATGCCATGAATAAAAAGGGCCCATTTTTACACACTTTGAAAATTGCATGGATCATTTATTTTAGTAGCTTGAAATGGGAGTTGGAAAACTATGGGCCACAGACTGAATCTGGTCTGTCTCCTGTTTCTTGGATAAAGTTTTGCTGGAACGCATTCACATCAATGTATGTATCAGGTATGGATGCTTTTATACTACAGTGGCAGAGTAATTGTGACAGAGACGGTATGGCCCTTAAAGACTGATATTTACTGTATGGAGCTTTATAGAAAAAGTTCACTGGCCCCTCGCTTAAAATAGCAATACTTGTTTATTTATTCACACAGCTCCTGAGGACCAGGAATTTGAAGGTGGCTTAGCTGAATGGTTCTGGCTCCAAGTCCCTTGAGAAGTTTAGGATAGGTATCAGTTGGGACTGCATGTACCCAGGGTTTGTCCAGGGCTGGGAGAGCTCCACACACATGTCTGGGAGCTGGTGCTGGGGTCTCGGAAAATCCATGTGGCCCCGTAGGGCTGCACTTCCCCGTGACGGCAAAGTCCACGGCTTCACATGTGGTCCATATAATCCTCATAAACATCCTTAAGGAGCAGTGATGATGATCATTTCTCAGCAGAAGAAGCCAGATCTCAGAGAGAGAAAGCCACTTGCACATGTTAAGGGAAAAGCAGGGATGGGGCCTCAGGTTCCTCTGGTTCCAAAGCCCTGCTCCCAACCGCTGGGCTGCCTTTCTGAATCATCACAGAGCCACAAAAAACACTCTGTGTTGGGGTCACTCACGTTCAGCTCTGACCTCTCCTCCCTTGGGGCATGGGCTGCTTTTTCCAGCTCCCAGCTCCATGGGAGGTCTCCACATTCTCCCAGACCCTCAATCATGCAAGGCACTGGTCCTGTACATCCTGACTTCCCAAGATTTTCCCCCTCCTCTTTTCCAGCCCCACTGCTTGGTCTTGCCCAGGCTGTCTGGTCTCTCACCTGGAGACAAAGTTAATGGAAGCAGCCCTGAGAGCTGAGGATGTGGGTGTGAGTCAACACAGCCCATGCATATTCCAGACTTTACCTTCTGGAGAGCCCTCTGCTCTCCTCTTCCCAACCACTTAGATGACAGAGGTGCAAAGAATGCCCCCAGAGCCACAGGAAGGCCCTAAACACATCCCCAGGGCATGAAATGATACTTCTTGGTTAAACCCTATTACAAATGAATCAATTAAGTTAACACTAATAATTTCCTTTGTTCAGCCCTCTTTCTCCACAAATACCTGGGCCTTGGTATCAGGTGAACTGGTCTGAGTCCCTGCTTGGTTTTTGTTAACATCGCCAAAGGCTGGCCTCAGCATCTTCATCTCAGGAGAGCTTAGATCTTAGAAGATGAACAAACATCGTATGCTAAAGTTCTTGGCTTCATACCTGGCACACAATGATTGCTAGACTCAGGGTGTGAAGAATATTCACTCTACTTGATTGTAAGGAAAGCAAAGAGGTTGAGAATTATAGAATGCGGTGGCCAGTGTAGCCTGAGGACCATCAGATGGACTGCTCTCATTTGAGCCAACTAGAGGAGCAACCAAGAAAAAGGCCATCCTGCCATTTGGCCTTCACAGCAGCCCCTCGAGGCAGAGCTCATTTCAATCACATTGAATGGTGAGGCAGACAGCATGAGCAACTCAGGCGAGTTCACAGGGCACTGGGAGGATGAGAAAGAAAGCCATGGTTTCCCAAACCCTGTGCTCTTGAAGCTTACTCATTGACCATCCTCTCTATGACCACTCTATGACAAACAACTTCCTATCTAGGCCAGCCTCTATCTATGACCACTGTCCTCCACCAGCCGATCAGTGACATCCTCAACCCCCCATCAGCGACCACTGTCCTCTAGCTCAAAATGTATGGCCACTGTCCTCCACCTCATCATCTTGACCACTGTCCTCCACATTCCACCTATGACCACTGTCCACCACCTGTGATCTATGACCACCATCCTCCACCTCCTCATCTAAGACCACTGTCCTCCACCTCCTCATCTATGACCACTGTCCACCACCTCCTCATCTATGACCACTGTCCACCACCTCCTCATCTATGACCACTGTCCACCACCTGTGATCTATGACCACCATCCTCCACCTCCTCATCTGGGACCACTGTCCTCCACCTTCCATCTATGTCCTGCACCTACCCATCTCCCTCATACTCCAATATCCCATCTCCTCCAGAGTTTCTGAGAAACTACCACCCACCAAGTCACTATTACTGGGGCTGAGATGTGACTTTGAGCCGTATAAAGTCCTGTTCCACGAATCTCACTCTCTGGTGAGATGGCAGCAGATACCCATTGTATGTGAGCCATGAATGCCATAAGATAAATAAGACAATGGGTTCTGTAACGGTAAGTAGGGCAGGTGGTGTTCAGGAAAGTCCTTCCTGACAGGGTGAGGTGCAAGCCTGTGACAACGTGGGAGAGAAGCATTCCAGGCAGCGGGGCCACTGTGCAAAGACCCTGAGGCCAGTGTGGGTGGAGCAGGTAGAGGGAGGGAGGGAGTGGCTGGGAATGAGGAGCTGGCGATGGCTGAAGCACAGCAGAGCTGGCTGGTCTGTGCTTCCTGGCTCGTCCTCCTTCTGCAGCCCCACGGTTTTCACAATGACAATGAAAGCCCAGAGTGGAGCTCTAGGAGTCCGAGGTCTGTGCAGCAGGTTCTAGGAGGTGAGTCTGTCCTTTAGGTAAAGGAGGCAGTGCAACTGTGACTAAGAACCCCTCTTAGCTCAGTTCGCTTCGCCACCTGCAAGAGGTGGTGTCATCGGCTTCAGTTTGTAGTAGAGTGGGCTGAGGCTCAGGGTGCTAGCCCCAGATTCACCCAGTTCCCCTAGTGGTCCCGTGTGAAAGATTTGACCTTCAGGGTGGCACTGCTGGAGGTGTGGGACCTGTAAGAGGTGTGGCCTAGAAGGAGGCCCTGGGTCACTGGCACTGACCTGGAAGGGCACATGGGACCCCCATCTCTTCCTCTTTCTCTCTTTATAAGTTGATTTTTTCAGCTATTCTGTTACATAGGCCCCCTCAAGTCTTTCAACAAATGACTGGTTAGAGCATATAAGAAGTGCAGACTCAGAAGGAGAGGCCCTCAGAGATTCACTCACAGCCAGCTTGGGAGGGGACTGCACAACTACCTGGTCCAGCCCAGCATCTGCCTGTGAGGAAACAGAGGCTCAAAGCCACATCCTTCAAGCCACACAGCGAAGAGTAGATGATGCTGGGATATTCAAACCCAGCTTCTTTTAGTACAGCTTTTCACGAAAGAAAGGGAAAAGCATACTTAGTTTACTCCACAGTTCTAGTGGCTTGACCTGGAGCTTGACAACAGATGTGTTCTCTTACTGTTGGCTGTAAAAAAAAAAGCAACTTTCCCTATGGGTTGTCATTGTGGTTTGGGAGATGGGGCCTAAAACTTCACCATGTGTCCACTGTGGGTCAGCAACTGTCCCCTAAAGAGTATATTTGGTCACAGGGGGAATTTATTTGTCTCTCGATAGATACCTTGGTTGACTGACCGGTTGATTTCTATGCCCTGTTGTACAAAGGATCTGAGGCAACCCGGGAGGGAACTGAAGGGTGGAAGCTGGTCATCTTCTGTCCTTCTTACATTCCACTCATTGGGAACATCAAGAAAAAAAAATCCAGCTGCTCCATAGCTGGGGAACAAATTCTTGGTATGGAAGTAATTCTGCTAAGGCTAGCCTCCTCAGAGGACATTCCAAATGCATTTCCTATTTTCAGATTTAATTAAAAGGCATTTCTGTAATGTGAATCATCACTTAATAATGGGGTGTTTATTAGGAAATGTGTGGAAAGAGGATGGACCGTTGAACAATTCAAATCCCGGTTCTTTGACTCGTGGGCTGTGCAGTCCTGGGTGAGCCACTTTCCCTTTCTGAACACCAGCTTCCTTGTCCGTAGACTCCTGTTGACATGACAGGGACCAGAGGGATCTAAAGCAGACCATGCATTAAAATACCTCCCAAGGACGGCCCACGGTTGGTGTTTACGGAATACTCACTGCCTGCTCTCCTCACTCTGCTCACCTTGGGGCCTGATAGGTGGGTTGTTTGCTTTCTCCATGAGGAACTTTAGCCTCCCAGAAACCAAGCAGCCACCCCTCTGAACTGATATTTCATGTCAAATCAAATGCACCTGTGGCACTGGCAGAGCATTGTCTCTTCCAGGGAGCCAAGCACACAGTCATTACTATAAATAATGTCTTTGGATGGGGTGGGACATTCAAGAGGGAAGGATATCCTGGTTTGGCTTCTTCAGGGAAGGATCCCTGGAGAAGAAATGCTGGCATTACATGGATTCTACAGGGTGACAAGAAGCAGCAAAAGCTGGTGCTAATGTTGGAGGTAAAGATGGCACATTAGCCCCGGAGCCCCCAAGAACTCAAGACTAGGCAAGAGAAGACGTGCTTCCATTATAGGAAGACCAGCGTCAATCCCTGGCCAATTTGTGTTGGGACCAGAATCTTTCTCTTACCCTCCTGGGTAGTCCCCAAGTTTGCCTGTTACACCTCCCCCTCCTTGTCTCTGGGAACTCTTCCCTGAGTGTCTGATCAGGATCAGTCAAGATGCCTGTCACTCTGCCTGCAAAGGAAGGGCTCCCCAGGCCGGGGCTATCAGAATCCTTTCTTTTGTTGGAGCTGAAGGGAGGGTCTCTGTTCACCAGCCTTAAAGCCTCTGGTATCATATTTGTGCCACATGGAATGAAGCTGTCTGAAGCAGGAAAGGAGGCCATTGCCAAGCAAAGAGACCAAGTGAGGCAAAGCTGAGGGTGCTGGAGATAGACCTGCCTAGGTTGCCTGTATGCTTGGGTCAAGCCATGCCTGCATCCCATTGAGTCTGTCCCTTTTGTGAATATGCTTTGCTGACTTCATGGGATTTTTTTTTCATTTGACAACTGAAAGGACTCTGAATAATACAGTTGGCAAATGAGAGACAATTCTCCTCTTCAGACACAGAACAGGGCAGGAACAGCCAGGCACAGAGAGGCTGAGCAACCCTATGCTTAGATGACGTCCTGCAGCCCTGGCACAATTTGCTGCCACTCTCTGGGCCTCAGTTTTACCATCTGCAAAATGGGCAATTGTGAGCAGGAAGTAAAATCATTTGTGTCTCACCTTGTTGCAAAAATTACTGGAGGCAAAATGTGAGCCTGTTGTTACAGATGTAAGGAGACTAGGAAAAGTAAGAAAGCACGAACACATGAGATGGGAACAAAGGTGAGTGGGGGAGGAGGCCAGGTTACTGGAGGCCGGCCTTGAAGTTCTAGGCAGTTACAAGAGATGAATAGAGGCGTCTGTTCTGAGGCTCCTTGTAGCCAAAGCAAGATCAGGAAGCACAATTACATGGATTCGTGGGGACACACACACACACACACACACACACACACACACACTCGTGCACACGCACACAGGATGCTGAGAGGAAGCCCAATTTTTCCTGAAATGAAAGTCTGAAATAAATTTCCTCCTGGTCCCACTCAAAAGAACTTTGTAAAACACCCTGAGCAACAGGCTGGAGTAAGTAGTTGCAATAGTTAACAGCCAGATTATAATAAACAAAGAGCACCTACAAATCAATAAGGAAAAAACACTCCCTCAGAAAGTGGACAAAAAGGAACACACACAAAAAATTTACAATAGAAGGAGTAGCTATCAGTAGCAAAAAAATCTCCAATCCCCCCAAAAAAGAATGGGTATTTCGGTGTGGGTGAAGGGATGGGACCAGGAGACTCAGACTCCGGCTTCCCGAGTGCTCCCCTCTCCTGACATGTGCTATGCTTATGCCTTTCCTTACTGAGTCTGTTCCCTCAGACTGAGCTCCAGGAGGGGGAAGACTACCTCCTGGCTTACTGCTGTATTCCCCAAACCTGAAACAAGAGGCCCAGCATACAGCAGGCACTGAGGACTGAATCCAGGGACATTCTACTTCTGAGCTACACCTCAGCCTTTTGACATTTTGAAACAAGGCTCACAAAGTTGCCGAGGATCTTGCTAAATTGCTGAGGCTGGACTCAAACTCGCAATCTTCCTGTCTCAGTCTCCCAAGTACTGGGATACAAGCATGTGCCACCATACTTAGCTGGCATAACATTCTTGATAGGTTATTTGGTCATCTGAGCATTAGAATTCAAAGCAATCACACTGATTCAGAAATTCATCTTTTAGCCAACAGAAACAGCAATATTCAAAGGAATAGGTAAAAAAATGTTCCTTGCAGGCTTACTTAAATGCCGCAAATGACACTAGCTGGAAATAACATAAATGCCTGACAGTATTACACTAATTGAGTTAGTTATGGTGTATCCTCATTGTGAAATACCATGTGTTCTTTAAAAAGGAGAACAGAGGCTCAGTGTCAGAGTGTATGCTTAGCATGTACCAGGCACTGGGTTCAATTCCCTGCACCAAAGAGGAGGGGGAAAAGAGCAGATATTCGATACTGATGTGGTCAAGTCACAGAACAAATATATAACATCCATGGGGAAAACAAAACAAATTCCACCTAACTAGCTGGTTATCCTCTATCTATCCATCCATCCATCACCAACGATAAACACGTAGAAAAATATCTTGAAACAGTAAACTATTAACAATAGTAACTCTAAAGAAGAAAATGAAATGAGAATTATGCAAAGTGAGATTTTTATTTAAAAACTTACTTAAGAATAATAAGAATTTAAAGTGTGCACAAATAGTTGTACAAGTTGATAAAGTTTCCAAACTGTGCACACCCCATAAACAGCACTTGGATGAAGAAAGAGAATATTGTCAGCATGCCAGAGGCCCAACTCATTATCCTCTAGAAGATAATTATTGCTATCCTTCTATACCTTTATCATCTTAGATTAGCCCTGTCAATTTTTGAACTAAGTTCAAATGAAGTCATTCAGTAGACATAATTTTGTATTTTCCTTCTTTCATGCAAGATTCCATAATGTGGGTTGTAATTTTCATCTTTTTGTTAATATATTTCTGTATATTTTACATACTTATTAAAAGAGAACATATCACTTGTATTCTTCGTATATGAGTTGGATGATTACAATTTGTTACGTAAAATCCACCAATGCCAATGCTGTGTCTGATGCGGGACCCACCTCACCAGCGCTCTACTGCTCCCTGGAAGGTGGGGGTCGGGAGTCCTGGGTGCTCATCCAAGTCCTTCCAGGCTCCTCCCTCCTGTTGGGGTGGGAGACAGGTTAGAATATCCCTCTTTCTTATATCTGTGAGTTCAACATGTCCCTTTAGTAGTGTTAATTTTTATCACTTGGTTAAGGCGGTGTCTGATTTTTGCAGAGTGTTAATATTAATTTTCCTTTTGTGATTAACAATACTTAATTTGTAAGGAGATACTTTAATATGTTTATCTGTACTTTAATTGTGTGTGTGTGTGTGTGTGTGTGTGTGTGTGTGTGTGTTACTGAGGTTTGAACCCAGGGTATTCTACCTCTGACCTATACCTTCAGCCCTTTTTACTTTTTATTTTGAAACAGGGTCTTTTTAAGTTACCACACATTGACCTCTAACTCATGATCCTTCTGTCTCAGCCTCCCAAGGTCTGGAATTCCAGGCATGTGCCACCACACCAGGCTTAAAATGTTATTTCTCATCAGAGCCATTGGTAATGGCTTGAATAAGTGTCCTCAGAGGTGCACGTGTTAAAGGTTTCATCCCAAGATGGCACAAATGGGGAATGCTGGGGCCTTTAGGAGGCAAGCCTAGTGGGAAGCCTTTAGGACACTGGGGTGTGTCCTTGAAGGGGTTATGGCCCCGTCCTGCCCTCTCTTTCCTTCCTCTTTGCTTCCTGGCCATTCTGCCCTGCTACGCACCCAGCATGGTGTGCAGCCTTGCCACAGGCCCAGAGCTATAGAGCCAATTGTTAATGGACTGGAACCTCCAAAACTGTGAGCCCAAATAGCAGACCTTTTATCGTTATGTGTTGATTATCTCAGTATTTCACTGATGCTGTCAGACAAAGCTACAGGCCACTGTGGTGACTGTGCCAGGCCTGGAGTCCCCACTACGTTCTCTTCTGGGTCTCCGAGGCTGCTCTATCACTGAGGAGGGAGGAGTCCCTGATTCCTACGGGGGTGAGAAGAGCCTCAAGGGTGGAGACAGGGGCAGGCTTGTGGGAAGACAGTGGGAAGATCCTGAGGCCATGTCTGCACAGCAGCCCCATCATCTCTGACAGTGCATCTGCTGGGGGCCCTGCAGGGCTCTGGGAGGGCTTCACCATGAGGAGGGAGACCTGACCTCTCCTCCCAAGCACTAGGGCAGCTGTGGGGGAATGAGGCTCAGTTTAGATGCCCGTTCTGGGGCTCGGGAGCCACTTGACCTTGGGCAGATGACTGTTTGGTGGAGTTGAGTTTCTCCTCCACAAGATTAAGTGAGGCACCTGGCAGCCCCACCTCCCACAGCTCTGCTGCAAAAACTGAACAAGAGCAGGGAGAAAGGACTTCACAGGGAGCCATGCACCGTGAGGTGCCTCCTCCTCTTCCTCCTCCTCCTCCTCCTCCTTCTCCTCCTCCTCCTCCTCCTCCTCTTTTCTTCCTCCTTATTTTTATTCTTTGTGGCACCAAAAATTGAACCCAGGGGAATTTAACCTCCAAACCACACCCTCAGCCCTTTAAAAGTATTTTTTTTTTTAAAGGAAAAGGGAAGCTGGGTGTGGTGGCGCACACTTGTAATCCCAGCATTCGGGAGGCTGAAACCGGAGGATCGCGGTTCGTAGACAGCCTCAGCTACTTAGTGAGGTCCTCTGCATCTTAGTGAGACCCTGTTTCAAAATAAAGAATAAAAAATAGGTCAGGTGGTGTAGCTCTGAGGTAAAATCCCCCTGGGTTCAATTCCTAAACCCACAATAAATAAATAAATAAATAAATAAATAGTTAAAAAAAAAGAAAGGAAAAAGGGTTGCCAAGGGCCTCACTAAGTTGCTGAGTTTGGCCAAGATCCTCCTGTTTCAGCCTCCCAACTACTGGGATTATAGTGGTGCACCACCATGCCTATTTATAAGGTGACCATTCTTAAGGGGAAAATAAAATATTACTGAGAAAAAACACTAAGTTCTCAAGAATGAGCTGCCAGCAGCTTTAAAGTAATACTAGAGCAAGGACAGCGTTTGTGCCTGAAGTGGCCTCTCTGCCCCCCTGCCTGGCATGCCCCTGCACATCTTGGCAGGGACGCAGTGCCTCATCTTCTGCCCTCACTCACGGCCCAGCCGCTTCCCTGGTGCCCCCATGCTGGCCTGGAGTTCCTTTGTGCAGAAACCGTACTGGTCTATGCAGGCGTCCTCAGCGCTCCCCACACACCTTGGTGCATGCAAGGCACCCAGAAACACCCAAGGCTGGCTGGCTGGAGCAGAGAAAGATGGGGGGGGGGTGAAGGCTGGAGGTGAGGCCGAGGACCAGACACAGGCACGCTTCCTCTCTTCTAGAACTTTTCCCGACGGCTTTCTCCACCTGGACAGGAGATGACATCTGAAATGGAAGATCTTTGGAGCAGGTGCCGGTACTCAGGGCTTCAGAGTTCCCATCTCCAGTAAACGGAGCAATTGGTCCCTGACCGCACGCACTGGTTCTTTACACAGATGCTGCAGTTGCTCACGGACAGTCGCCACCCTTCCCTTTCTGGCCTTCTCTATGCGCATTGATGAGAGGCTGAACATGGCAGGGACTTCCCTGGCCTCCCTTGTAGTTTTGGTGGCTATCTATCTGACCCAATTCATTTGTCTGTATATGTTATAACAATAATTTGGTGCAGTGATAAGTTTTTACTTTGTGGATACATAAATATACATGCCCTGGGGGCCAATGTTCTCTGAGAAGGAAGAGAGCGCAAACCTCTAAAGACGAGCTGGGCCACCTGATCATGTGGTATCATTTGACTCTCACAGTACTGAGGATCAGATGTATTATCCAGGCTAAAGATGAAGACATCGAGACTCACACAGTTTGGGATTCAAGGCCACTCAGCCAGGGGGCAGCAAATCAGGGATTAGAACTTGAAGGTGCTGGTCCCAGCGCCCCACCCCACTCTCCAGCCATCCCCAATGAGAGCCCATTTTCCTTGTGATCATACCTCTCCCCAGAGTTTCATTTTCCTCTTCTACAAAACTGGGATGTAGACTAGAATTAACTTGGACTCAGGCTTGGACAGAAGCAAGAGGATCTTTGGTGCTTTATTTATTATATTTTCTAGGAGATCTTGAGATACAGGAGACTGAGGATTCAATATAGCAGAGAGATAGTGGAATTTCTGGTGCTATTTGTGCCCCAGGCCTGGAGCAAATCACATCCAAGTGGGTGCTAAAATTTAGGGAGCCTAGGAAAAATGGCAGCAGCATTTGAGCCCCCAGATCCATTGAGTAGAATATAATTATCCTGTAGGGGGACACGGGGAGGACAGGGGATACCTTTGAGTAGGACAGGGAGCTGGGGAATTTCTTTCAGCACGTGTTGTTCAAGGGCCTTCAAGAGTATAAACCACACTCACAGGGGCGGTAGAGGACAGCACAGACAGGACAGCACAGATGCTGGCACCTGTGTTGCCCCAACTGATACAATGAAATTCTAAATGCTTGCTTTTTCGTGGAATTTAACCCTTACCCCACATGACCAAAAAGTATTTTGATGCTTCTCACTCTATCCTCTGATACTCACTTCAGTATTTCTAAATCTTACAAATATATAGCTCTTAATGAACTCATTTTAGGTATTATATGTTGGCTTCCTGTTAAAAAAGGATGAGGATTTTAACTCAGTTACACTCATTTTTCCTTTTCCTTCTTCCCAGTTTATCAAGAGTGACTTTTTAAAGTTTCTTTCTATTTTCATTATCATAACTATGCAAATATTGTTTCCTGAGTAAATACTTGCATTATAATGACATCTCCTTTCTCTTAATCTCTCAGTCCTTTCCCCTTACAGCTTTCAGTCAGGCATGGTACTTGGGAGGCCGAGACAGGAGGATTGCAGGTTTGAGGCCAGCCTCAGCAAGTTAATGAGACTCTTAGCAATGTAGTGAAACCCTTGAGTTCAATCCCCAGTACTGAAAAAAAAAGTTTTTTAAAAAATAATTGTTTTCAATGGCCGGGCATGATGGCGCACGCTTGTAGTTCCCACACTTGGGAGGCAAGACAGGAGGATCGTGCAGGTTTGAAGCCAGCTGTGCTGGCTTAAGAGACCCTGTTTCCAAATTTAAAAAAAAGTATAAAAATAGGTCTGGGAGTGTAGTCTGGAGGTTTCCAGGAACCCTAGTACCACACACACACAAAAAAAAAAATAATTGTTTTCTTTGAACATTTGACCCAAACCTTTCCTCACTCTGAAAACAGCTCAGGAAAGCGCTGACCTTCATAACTTCCTTGTGGACAAACCTGTTTGACAATTGGTGCTGCTGCCAGGTCTCCCGGCTCTCTGACTTTCAGGCCCACCTGGATGTAATTTGCTCTAGGCTTGGTGCACAGATAACACCAGAAATTCCCTGGTCTCTCTGTTGTGTTGAGTCCACAGTCTCCAATATCTCAAACTGTTCTAGAAGATTGACAAAATAAAGGCCATACGATTTTGTCCCCCTGCCCTGGCCCCAGCCCCACCACTGACCCTGCTCACATGCCAGTTGAATGGCAGCAACTGTGTCCCCAGAAGGAGCTGGAAACGACTGGCACGTTTGAGTCTTCGCCTTCTTGGAGCTCTGGGGAACCTTGTGCCAACACCTGGCTGGCAACGGACCCAGGCGCACTTGCTGGAGGATAGGAGACCTGTAGTGAGATGTGCCTGACCCCATGGCCCACCAACTGGCCACAGACACACGGAGACCAGTAGACTCCCCCAAACTCTAGGCTCAGGGGAAATCGCAGCTGCTGTTCTAAGTCACTACGTTTGGAGGAATTTTGTTCCAAAGAGAAATCTAAGTTTCATTTCCTCTTTTTGGTAAGGTACATCCATGGCTCATCAGTGTGGCCATTTTAAAACATACCCACAAATCCTTTGACATTTGTCCCAGTTAGTGACAGGGTTCATAATACCATCCCTACTCGAATCTGGACCAACTTTAGTAGTGAAGCAAAAGTAACGCTAGGTCAGAGATGCTGGGCATTTCCTATGTGGTTCATGGGGAGCACTTCTCTGAGGGAGCTGGTCACCAAGTCAGAGGCCGGACAGAGGCCACAGGCTGAAAAGGTCGCATGTAAACACTCCAGGTCACCATCCCAGCTGAGCTCAGCCTCCAGCAATCCCCACCAAAAACACGAGACTTGTGAGGTGCCTCCTCGCACCCTCCAGACCAGCTCGCCCACCAGCCAAATGCCGGTAATTAAGCCCTGTCGGCACAGGTAGACCCAAGCCAACACCCAGTACCCTCCTAGAGTCTCCAACCCACTCACCTTGGGGTGCTTTGTTACCCAGCCATAGAAACCAGAACAGATACCATCTCTTGATGGGGGTCTCCAAAGTCTCACTGGGAAGGGGCAGGCCTTCTGGGACAGAAGCAGCTTGGGTCCATTTGTATGATCTACTGCACATATTTTAAATGTGAACTTTCATCCTCTGTTCCTTTTTAATAGTTTCTTGTTTGTGTTTTAAAGATTCAATATCTTTATTGCTCCAAGAATATTAATTGTAGGATTTATTTATTTGCATATGTGTGAGGTGCCCCTCCCCAGATGCTGGGGTTACAGGCGTGTACTATCACACCTGGCTGTAGGGTTTATTTTTAAGTTCTCTTCTGTTTCCTGTGTCCTCTCTTTTTATAACTCCTTTCCACTGACTTGTGGTTGGCTGCACGTGTCTTTCACACTGGCCATCTCTTCATGCCTCCGGTGGTTCTCAGCTGTCCGTTCACACCAGTAAAGCTAAAGTGGAGTTGGTGGCTTTTCCAGTGGAGTGCTTCCTTTCCACCTCAGATTGTCCAAACTACAGGTCTTTGTCTTGGAAGTGGTTCTCAGATAACTCTCTATCTAAGGGACAGGGAAGGGCATAAGCACACCCGATATTCTAGAATGAGGCGGTGAAGGGGCTAAGGAGGTCCCTTTTCCAGGCCTGGTGTCCCTGCGTGGGGCCTCCTTGATAGCCTTCGTGCAGACACTGGCGCTCCCTTGCTGCCCGGGTGTCAGTGGGGCTGGGGCTGGCTGGGCAGGTGGCGGTTGGGGCCTGCGGTCCAGCACTCCTCATACTAACTTCCAGGCTTTCCGTGGGTTTCAGTCTCCCTCTCTCCTGCTCCTCTGGCCCCTGCTACCTTCAACTTCAAGGTCTCCCGGGCAAGTCTCTCTGTTCTCTTTGCAGCGGTCCCCCACAGTGCCTCCACAGCGCCTCCCCTGCCAGAGTGGCCCCTCTGCCATCATGGTGGATCTTCCATCCACTTCCCTTCTTACTACTGTGTAGTTCAGGGTTTCAAATCTCTCCCAGTTTTCTCAAACACAGAATATGTTTTCCTGTTACTTGCTTGGGGAAGTTGTTTTTCTAATAAGAGGGGTAGAAATGTCTTTGATCTGCCATCTTAAAAGCACTGCTTCATTAGTGTTTTAAATGGGAAAACACCCTTGTATTAGGCAGGAGCATGTCAGCAAACCATTTCATTAGCGTTTTCAGTGGGGAACACTGCTCTGGGCAGACCGTGTCCGTGGCAGTTTTGATGCGCTCTCTGGACAGCTGGTGTTGTGCAAGGAGGCAGTCCATGTTCCACTTTTAAGGATACATCGGAGGCAGTGGATAGATCAGGGGAACACAGGTGAGTCATTGCTGGCGAGGCAGTGAACAGAGAGGATGGTGGGCAGCTTTGGCCATAAAAGCTGGAGATGGGAAATGGGGTTCAGGAGCAAGGCCCCTGCCCCGGCTAGCTCCACAGCTCAGCCCTCTCCTGCAGTGCTCCGCTCACTCAGTGTCACCTTTCCCGGAGCTCCCCTCCCTCCATCATTTTCTAGCAACTAATTTTGCTTCACCTGCACTTGTCTGGCTGTCCAGCAAGGACGAAGTGTCGATGAGTTTACCTTTAGCACTCATCGGTCCCTCTGGACCGTGTGCCCCATGATGAGGGAGGGAGCATTTCTTTTTTGTCTCTTGGCCCTCTGTGCCTAGAACAGGGCTTCATCTACTAACAGATGCTAGATAAAGGGTTGCGGCCTGAGCAAGAAAACGCGCGAGTTCACAGATCCACTTTTTTTTTTTTTTTGAGGAACACATCGGAAGTCCAGGGGTCCACCTTCCGTGGTGGGCCCTGCTCTGGAGACCACAATTGCTTCTCTTCTAACGGCCCCTCCTCGGAGGTCAGGGGCCGTGAGAGCCGGTAAGAGCACAAAGTCTCTTTATTCAGGGGAGTGGATCCTTTCTTGAAACCAGTTGTTACCCCCACTCCACAGCTGCCCGGCCAGTCCAACATCCTCTCAAGGATGTGGGCACAGGCCTGGCCAGCACCGAAATTGCCCTGGAAACCAGTCTCCCTTTAATTAACAGGGAGAGTGAACAGGCCTGTCACAGGGTGGGGTAGGGAGTGGGGTCGGGTAAAGAGTTCGTAAAGTCCCTAAAGGATCAAGGCCTCCTTGTTTATTTTCCTGAAAATGTTTCCCTCTACCCAGAACAGGGTGGGGGCCCAGTGGGCCGCAGGCAGGGAAAAAGCTTTAACCTCTTGCCTAGCCAACTCAGCATGTCACAACTAGACTTGCACTTTTAAATAATGACCAACTTAATGAAAAAATAATCTAACCCCAAAACAGTCCATTGACTCATGGCTGGCACTGGTGGAAGCGCCTGGCAGCTGTAAGGACAAGATGAAGGGGGAGTAGAGGAGCTACTGGAAGATGGTGGATGCCTTCTGTCTGGAGTCCTCTCTCCAGAGCTAGTCTTGGCTCCCTACTGCCTTCTGTATCGTGGCTACATGTCTTAGTCTACATCTTAAAGGTGATTTTGCTCAGGTCTTATAGAAAAGACATTGGAATCCAAAAAAGGAGAGGAAGTTGTTCAAGGTTGCACTTTGTGTGGAGCCCAAAGCGGTAGTGAGGTCGATGAGGAAGAGTTCTCTGAGAGCTGGAGGGAACTGAGAATCTGAGCCATGGCACCACATGTCCGGCAACTAGCCCTGGGAAGCAGGCACCCAATCATCCTGTCAGACTTTTTGCCACCACATTCAGGGCTCCAAAGGGAGCTGAGGGTATAAACAGTTATAACAGAGTAATAATAAGCCTCCGCCTAGTGGCACAGGTCTGTAATTTAAGTATTTGGGAGGCTGAGACAGGAGGATAGGTTCAAAGCCAGCCTCAGCAATTTAGCAAGGCCCTGTTTCAATATAAAAATTCAAAATAGTTCTGGGGGTGTAGCTCAAAGGTAGAATGCCCCTAGGTTCAACCCCCAGTACCACAAAATAATAATGATAGCTGGGTGTGGTAGCGCAAGCTTATAACCCCAGTACTCGGGAAGCTGAGACAGGAGGATTGCAGGTTCAAAACCAGCCTCAGAAATTTAGCAAGACCCTGTTTCAAAATAAAAATAAAAAATAGTACTGGGGTGTAGCTCAAAGGTAGAATGCCTCCGGGTTCAATCCCTAGTACCACAAATGATAGTTAGGTGTGGTGGCACATACTTTTAATCCCAGTATTTGGGAGGCCGAGACGGAGGATCACAGGTTAAGGGCCAGCCTCAGCTACTTAGTGAAGCCCTTTGCAATTTAGTGAGACCCTGTTTTAAAATAAAGAATAAAAAATAGGACTGGGGGTGTAGCTGGGCGGGTAGAATGCCCCTGGGTTCAATCCTCAGTACCTCAACAAAATAATAAGCAGCTGCCATGGACTGCAGAACTCACTGGGCTGAGCTCTCTGCCTTCACCATCTCTTAATCCTCACTTTAATCCTGTGTGGTAGGTGGTCCCATTTTACAATGAGGTGGAGAACACTGGTCCAAAGTTCTGCAGCCAGGAAAAGGCCTTTAATCTGACCGCCTGAGAACAACTCTTTGCAGTGAGTTGGTTCTGAAATGAGCACCCAAGAACAGGATCCCTGTCTTCCTTAACATAGTAGATGTTTAGTAAATATTTGCAGTATGAATTAGAATTAATAAAGAGATAGAGGCCCAGAAGTAACTTCCAATAAATCATCCTAATTCTTCTTTCTCTGTTCCATATGATCTCAACTTACTTTAAAGAAGCCAGGCTGAGTAATAGGACTTGATTCAAAGAATGGTATGGAATCACAGCAGATTCTTGAGAAAGGGAATTCCACACCACAAGAGCAATGGTCTTCCTGCGTCTTCATGGGTGGTGAATTAGTTAAGGCAAATGAACCTTTGATCAAAAGGTCAAGTTATCTCCAGGTGCTTGCGGTGGGGGCAGAGGGAGGTGCTCCTCAGAAGCCAAGGGTCCCAAACTCGCAGCATTCATTTGGTTGTGTTGAGCTGAGAGTGTCAGGATCAGCCCAAGCAGCCAGGCTTCTCAGCTTGTCAGTAGCAAACCCTCAAGATCCTGGGTTGGGGCACCCAGACATGCTGTATCTATAGGCAGATGAGAGAACCGAGCAGAACCTCAGCTTCTCAGGCTGGAGAAGCTTCCCATCTGAGGGTAACGGTGAGTGTGAGATGTTTTGTGAGTATTTACTATGTTCCAGGCACTGCTTACAGATATAAATGCACACATTCCCCCTAACCACTCCATCAGTTACTATTTGATCCCTATTTTACAGACGGGGAAACAGAGGCACTAGCAGTCAGGTGACTTGTCCAGGGTCACTAGTTACTGGGATTGGGGCTTGCAGATCACTGGCTGGAGAGTGCACATGCTGCTTCACAGGTGCTGAAAATCATCAAGGCTCAAATCTCCAAATTTTAGGATCATAGAAAGTTACAAAGGCAGGAAGGACCTTACAGCTGTGGAATCTTAAAAGTCACAGCAAAGCTGCCATCACTGGTGGCAAATCTTGGAGTCATAAAAGCTGGGCATTTGAAATCTTGGGATTATAGGCTCTTGGAACTTAACAAGTCATAGAAGTTCGGATCTTGGGTTATTAACCTGACAAATTGGACCTCAGGCAACAGATCCAGGTCTAGTCCTCTCATATGGGTCATAGGGAAACTGAGGGCCATCAAGAAGAAGAGAGATGCGGGAAGGAGGCAGGGCTTGGTGGACTCCATGGGAGAGAAGTCTGAGTGAATAAAGCAAGGGCTCGGTGGGCACAGGTCTGTTTGCAATTAGCAGTGGGTCAGAGCGCCACCGCTTCCCTAGCGGAGTCTGTCCCCTCCAGGCCCTACATCCTGTTTACACCGCCAACAAATTGAATTTTCAAAGTTGACCTCCAAGCAAAGACAGCTGGAGGTTTTCTTTGCCTGCATGCTGTTCCTCAGTGGGAAATCTACTCTCTAGGAGTTCGGAGGGAGCCCAGAGAGGCTCTGGAAACTCCAATCCTGGGGCCAGGAGGGACAAGGGACAGGGACTGTGGAACAGGTGGCTGGGGCCAGAATAGACAGGCAGTGTCCCCACAGGAGAGGTGACACATCCACAGCGCTCGGTGCTGCTGAGGCAGTACCAGGGAGTGTAGGCCTCTCAATCATTCAGGCACAACCAAAGGAGGCTTGTCTAGAGGAGGTGGGGCAGGTGGGGCGAAGGCTGTTCACCTGGAGCTGTGCACAGAAGCAGAAACCCCAGGGCTCCGCCTCTGAGGTGGGCGGGGCCCTGCTGGGAGGATGGAGACCAAGGATGGGAACTGAGAAGACTTGGAGTGCCTCCCCAGCGATGGTTCTCAAAGCACAGTCCGAAAGCCTTGGGTTTGGGGACCATTTAAGAGTGTCAACAGACCCAAAACATTTTCACAATGATGTTAATACGGGATTTGTCCTTTACACTCTTGGTGGGATTTTCCAAATTGGATATTACATGTGATGGCCATTCCTCTGATAGCAATGGAAAAAAAATAAGAAAAGTTATGATGAATAAAATATCAAAAATATTGAACAAAAACCAGATTAATACTATCATTTCCCCCTTTTAACTCAGGTTTCAATGTGGATTTTTTAAAATAATGCATTACAATATTTATCTTAGAGCCGGGCGTGGTGGCGCACATGTTTGTAATCCCAGCACTTGGTGGGCTGAAACAGGAGGATCGCGGTTTGTGGACAGCCTCAGCTACTTAGTGAGACCCTTTGCAACTCAGTGACACCCTGTTTCAAATTAAGAATAAAGGCTGGGCGTGGTGGTACACACTTTTAATCCCCACACTTGGGAGGCGGAGACAGGAGGATCGCGCTGGTTCGGAGCCAGCCTTGCTGGCTTAAGAAACCCTGTTTCCAAATAAAAAAATATAAAAAATAGGTCTGGGAGTGTAGCCCGGCGGGAGAAGGGCTTCCAGAGATCCCAGTACTACCAATAAATAAATAAATAAATTAATTAATTAATTAAAAAAAGAAAAAGAATAAAAAATAGAAACGCTGGGCATGGTGGTGCACGCAGATTGTGCTGGATTGAAGCCAGCCTCGCTGGCTTAAGAGCTTAAGAAACCCTGTTTCCAAATTAAATAAAAAAATTATATATATATATATATATATATATATATATATATATATATATATATATAGTCTGGGAGTGTAACCAGGAGGTAGAAGGGTTTCCAGGAACCTCAGTACCACCAAAAAAAAAAAAAAAAAAAAAAAATAGGGCTAGGCTCAGAAGTAGAATGCCCTGGGTTCCATCCCTAGAACAGCAAAATAGATAAAAATATATATAGATATCTTAAAGACTGAGATGATTTGTACCTTTAAATATTTTTTTTTCCAGTACAGGGACTAAACTCGGACACTCTATCACTGAGCTATATTTGCAATACCATTTTATTTATTTATTTATTTATTTATATTTTTTATTTGTGTGTGTGTGTGTGTGTGTGTGTGTGTGTGTGTGTGTGTGTGTGGTATTGGGGAATGAACCCACGGGCATTCTACCTCCCAGCTACACCTCCAGCCTGATTTTTTTATTCTTTATTTTGAAACAGCGTCTCACTAAGTTGTGGAGGACCTCACTAAGTAGCTGAGGCTGGCCACGAACCCGGATCCTCCTGTCTCAGCCTCCCAAGTACTGGAATTACAAGCGAACACCACCATACCTGGTTGTCCATTTTATTTTGAAACAGGACCTTTGCTAAGTTACTGCTTACACTGGCCTTAGGCCCGCAGTCCTCCTGTCTCAAGCCTCCCAAGTGCCGGGGTTACAAGAATGTACCTGTGCCACCAAGCCTGGCTGGTGCATTTTAAATTTTATATTCAAGGTGAGTGACTCATTGAACTCATTTTACTGTGGGCTTAGGACATAATTTCTATGAACTAAAGCTCTTATATATGATTTTTAAGGGTGTGAAGGGATCTTGAGGCTAAAATGATTGAGAATCACCAAAGGAACAACATCCCTTCTGCCCAAACTGCCCAGCAGTGGACGGTTATATTCCAGGTACCGAGTCCACATCCCCGGGCACAGAGGATTAGAGGTGAGGATGGAGAAGAGGGCTGAGCGCCCAGCATCTCTCGCCCTGCATCTCTCACCCGTTACCCCAACAGCCCTGGCAGCCAGGAGCTCTTTTCATCTTCCCACTGGAAACCGCTCAGGGGTTTGCTGCGCACTCTGAGCCAAGGCAGAACCTTCTGCAGTCTTACAGGCCTGAGCCTCCCGCCTCCCTCTCCTCACCCCAGTGGCCCACGCCCCACACACTGGCCTCTTGTTCCCACCTCGGGGCCCTTGCACGTTCTGCCCCCCTGCCTAGAACTGCTTCTTCTTCACTCTTCCACTTGCTTCTCCTATCATCCTCAAAGTTTCCTTTTGTTAAGGCCTCTAGATCTCATTGTAACCGGTGCACAAAAGCATAAAAATTATACATATTTAAGGGGCACCATGTGCTATTTTGATACATGTGTACTTTGTGTCATTTTCAAATTAAAACAAGTGTATCTGTGCCCCCAAACGTTTGTTATTTCTTTATAATGAAAGCTTTCAAAATCTTTCTTCTAAAGTTGGGCGTGGTGGCACACGCTTGTAATCCTCGCTTTTGGGAGGTGGAGACAGGAGGATCGCGCAGGTTCCAAGCCAGCCTTGCTGGCTTAAGAGACCCTGTTTCCAAATATAAAATAGGTCTGGGAGTGTAGCCCAGAGAAGGGTTCCATCCCCAGTACCAAAAAAAATTCTTTCTTCTAGGTTTCTGGAAGATGCAGCATGTTCTGGGGTACCAGGTGCTATTTTGATACATGTGTACTTTGTGTCATTTTCAAATTAGAATAAGTGTATCTGTGCCCCAAAACGTTTGTTATTTCCTTATAATGAAAGCATCCAAATTCTTTCTTCTAGGTTTCTGGAAGATGCAGCACATTCTCATTACCAATAGTCACCACATTGTGCAATGGCACGCCAGAGCGTCCAGCTGTGGCTTAGTACCTGTGAATCAGCCTCCCCAGCCTTCCTTCCTCATGACCTCCCCACCTCTGAGGCCACCAGTCTACTCTCAACTTCTCTGAGATCAACTTGTCTGGGTTCCACATATATATGCCATCTTACAGCGGTTGTCCCTCTGAGCCAGTTTATTTCACTTAGCGGAATGATCTCCAGTTCCATCTGTGTTGACTTAAATAACCAGGGTTCATCCTTTTGATGGCTGGAGAGTATTCCTTTGTGTAATACACCACATTTTCCTGATCTATTCACCAGTTAATGGACCCTTCCATTGCTTCCATTGATTGGCTATCATGAAGACTGCTGCAACGGACATGGAGCTCATGCGTCTCTTCAATATACTGATCGCACCCGGGCATGGTGGCATGCATGTGTAATCCTAGTACTTGGGAGGCTGAGGCAGGAGGATCCCAGGTTCAGCTACTTAGTGAGGCCCTCTGCAACTTAGTGAGATCCCGTTTCAAAATAAAGAATAAATAGCCGGGCGTGGTGGCGCACGCTTGTAATCCCCGCACTTGGGAGGCAGAGACAGGAGGATCGCACAGGTTCGAAGCCAGCCTCGCTGGCTAAGAGACCCTGTTTCCAAAAATAAAAAAGTATAAAATAGGTCTGGGAGTGTAGCCTGGAGGTAGAAGGGCTTCCA
This sequence comes from Muscardinus avellanarius, assembly GCF_963383645.1. Lineage (NCBI taxonomy): Eukaryota > Metazoa > Chordata > Mammalia > Rodentia > Gliridae > Muscardinus > Muscardinus avellanarius. The sequence continues at coordinate 49,560,385 of NC_137805.1, forward strand.
GGAACCCCAGTACCACCAAAAAATAATAATAATAATAATAAATAATAAAATAAAGAATAAATAGAATAGCTCAGAGGTAGAATGTCCCTAGGTTCAATCTCCAGTACAAATAAATAAGTAAATAAATATTGATTGCATTTTTTGGATATGGACTCAGTAGTGGGATTGCTGGATCCTGTGGTAATCATCTACCAGGTCTCAACTTGACTGCCTTCTCCAGAAAGCCTTCTCTGGCCATCCCATAGAGAGTAACATTTATCTGACACCATCTCCCAACCTCTTGTTTGCTTCCTTTATGGGGTCATCGCCTCCTATTTTATATTTATTGTTTGGCAGGAAGACCAACCGTCCCAGCACGGGGACTCAGCACGGGGAAGGCCTGTAAGAACCGTTTGTTGAACTGTGTTTCAGAGGCATTAGGAGTGAGTAAATGGACGAGGAATGAGCAAAGCCCTCTCAGTGCTGGCGTCCGAGGGAGACTCAGCACAACAGGCTGCAGGAGGTCAGTAACCAAGGGGATGGTGCTCGACGAGGCATTAAGTGTCCGCCCAGTTGGCTCCTGCCTGGCATAACTCAACACCTCAGTTAAGTGGCCTCTGTTCGCCTAACACTCTGCCAGCCACTGTGAAGTAAAAGGACATGGAATGAAGCTTTCCAGGCAGACAAAGCTCCTATGGTTTCTAGAAAGTCTTGGGAAACTTGATTGGTTATGGAGACCATAGAGAAGGTCTGGGGTTGCGGGAAGGGGGGGTCAGATGTGAAGATGGCCCTCCATGCAGGCTGGATTTGCAAACTGCCTTTTTACCCTCTTGGGAGGGATGATGTGAGCCCTTTCAGGGAACACCCAGGAACCACAGGCACTGTGCCCAGATTCCTGGGCCCCTGTAGCACTCTTCCAGCCCCAGATACACGTGGCACCACTGGGGAGCAAAGAGGCCCCAGGGCACTCAGGTGAGGACCGAGGCTCAGGGGCCCCAAGTCCACCATGACCAGCCATCTAGGAGCAGGGGCTGCCATGAAGGCAGCAGAGGGAGGCCAGGGGGTGCCCCAGGGACAGCAGCTGTCCATCTGCACCTCACCCTCCTCCGCCAACCTTGCTTCCACCCTGCCCTCGTGGGTCTTGCATGCCCTCTCTGTTGGAACTCCCACAGTGCCTGCTAACTTCCCGGGTTCCTGGAGGGACTGACGTGCAGGTGCTTTTGGAGATAAGCCTCCAGGAGTGACTCCTGAGAGGGGCTGAGGAAGGTGGGCCTGGGAGGGGGCACAGCGCGCACTGTGGAGTAGCCACAGGAGCCGCAGCTGGCCCCACAGAGGCTCTGGAGCCAGGATGGCCCTTCAGGGTGGCCCCCAGCACAGGGCTGGGGGCAGCATTAGCTCTGCACAACAGCCTGTTGTCACCACAAACCACCCCGGGAAGGGGGTGCATCCTTCAGCTAGACAGTTTTCTGCAGTGAATGGCCCCATCTGTTAGGATGGTATCTGCTGAGGGGTCCAGAGCAGCCCTAGACACCCATTGCACCGGTCCAGTCTACCATTTACTGAATAAGACTGCCAGCTCAGTGGCTCCCCCTGGTGGGGAAGAGCCTGCTCCCCAAGCACCTCTCTGGGTGCCATATATGGATTCCCTCATCTCATCACCATAGCAACTGTGAGAGGGGAACACTCTTAGCGTCACTCAATAGATGAGAAAACTGAGGCCTGAATAGTTGAAAATTCAGCTGGAGAGTTTGTTGGAGAATGTTGCAGTGAGAACCAAATCCTAATCCAAGCACTGGGACTTTAGGGCTGGCCGTGTGTGTGTGTGTGTGTGTGTGTGTGTGTGTGTGTGTGTGTTTATGTGTGTTACTGGGGATTGAACACAGGGGCATTCTACCTCTTAGATACACCCCGCAGCCCTATATTATTTTTTTATTTTGAAATAGTCTCACTAAGTAGCAAAGCCTGGCGGCAAACCTGTGATCTTCCTGTCTCAGTTTCCCAAGTACTAGGATTACAGGTGTGGGCCCACTTAGGGCCCCTTCTTTAATGCAGCTCTGAGACTCTGAAGTCAAATCCCTGTCCTGAGGAGCTTCTGGCCAGTGGGAAAGTCAAGACACCACACTAGAAAGATAACCAGGCATCATAAGTGTTGCCGTGAGAAGTGACCTGAGGGAGAGCTGGAGCATCAGGGGACAAAGGGTGCTCAGGCCAGCAGATGGGGAGAAGCCAGGCGGTTCCATGCCATGAGCACACAGGGGCAAAGAAGAGTGGGAAGGAGCAAGGCCCATCAGGAATGGGAGATGATCTCCAGAAATGGCTCAAGGAGGTTGGGGAACATGGGTGAGGCTAGGGAGGAGAGGGCCCAGCCACAGAGCCCTGCTCATCATATTTGCTGGGCATATCATTGGCTGCATATGCAATGGCTACTGGTAGAGGAGTATGAGAAGATGCAGAGAGGGGATAGAGAAACCTGAAGGGAGTTGAGAGCAACTATCCAGGTGAGAGAGAACAGGCTGACCTTGCAAGGACCCCAGGGGAGGGACAATGGGTAGGGGTTGGGGAGAGAGACAGAGAGAGAGGTGAGCCGATGGCATCTCCTGGAGTGTCTAAGGGCATCCCACCCACCCACATTCCCATCTCTGTAGCACACTGTGCTCCCTGCCTGGCAGGCCTTCCCATGGCATTTCCGAGTCTTAGCCACCTTCACCTGCTGCCTGAGCTCTACATCCTCTGGGAGGTCCTGACCACTGCCCTTGTCCCTGGCCCTGAAGGATCTCTTCCCCTCCCCTCTCAGTTTCATTCAAGCTGTCCACTTGCAGATATCAGCATTCAAATCCTGGCTCAGCAACTCCTGAAAGCTGAGTCCCAGGATGCCTTGAGGAACAGGTGTGGGGGTGGATGTGGAGCCACCCTTCCACAGGCAGGACCTCTTTGCCCCCCCCCTGTGGCCTGCTCCCCAGCCTCCTGAAGGCAACGCCTGCTAGAAATTGGGGCTTAGAGTTTGGATAATTGGAAACAGGAATGGCATCTCTGGGGACAGGCTCTAAATTCTCATGGAGCAGAAGGCACAGTTTTTCACAGGGGGAATTACAAGGCCTTAATTAAAATTGCCAGCAAAACAAAAGGCTCTCTGAAGCAAGTCTGGACCCCGCTGAAGCCCTGAAACCGGGAGCCAAGCTTGCCCAAGTGTACAGTACAACAGCCAGTGAACTCTGAGAAGAAAGGCCCAGGCACAGCATACCACCGGTGTGCAGAGGTGCTGGCTCTCCAGTGATGTTCACTGACTTTGTATCTATTGACTTTGGGTTGCAGAAAACCAGCTCATATGAAAAGGGGATGGGGTGCCAGGACCCATGCACTCTGAAGTGTGATTGGGGTGTAGCTTCTATGTCTCTGTCCTTCAGAGTAAGCTCCATTGGCTGGGTCTCCACGGGGTCACAGGTTGCATTAAAAACTAGTCACCATGGCTAAAGGGTACAATGGCTATTGGTGAAGGCCTGGGGAGCTACCCCCACATCACACCGACTGAAGAGAGGAAAGAGTTTGACGAGCAATTGGCCGGGGGGAGGGGCAGATTCTGGGGAGGCAGCAGGCAACGTTTTCCATAAGGCCTACCCTTTGCTAGGCAGCTATCATTCTCTTTGTCCACCTGCAGATAAGGAAAGAGCCTGGAGAGGTGAAGCCACTGCCACACTTCTGAAGGGCAAAGGCAAATTGCAAACCCAGCATCACCTGGCCCTGCAGTCCAGCCCCACCATCCTGCTTTCCAAGCCACACCTGTGAACTGAGGGCGCAGTGCAGGATTAATTAGAAGAAGGACAGCATTGCCAGGGGCCTTCCCTGACGCCTCCCACACAGCGTGACACTCGGTAGCACGGGCTCTCAGACAGCCACACTTGAAGCAAATCCACTTGGGACCATCTGAAGAGGCAGAAAAGCCAAGAGGCCTGTGTGCAGAACCTCAGACCAAAAGGGGCCTGGAGACTCCATCTTTCTTGGGCTTCATAGGGGTCATTTTTGACATAACAATGGATGACATTTGTTGCCATTCTTTGTGGCAGGCACTATTCTAGGTGTAATGTGTATCTTCTGTGTTTTGTTGTTTTGTTTTGAGTAGTCCCATGAGGTTGCCTCTATTATTATTAATCCCTGTTGTGCAATTGTAGAAACTGAGGCACCATGCTCAGTGGGAGAGAGCAGTATGCTCAGAGGAAGGGTGCAGTAAATGTTTTGGTAGTCAGCTTTCCATCACTGTATCAAAATACCTAACATGCTGAACTTAAAAAGAGGAAAGGTAGCCAGGAATGGGGGTGCACTCTTGTATTTTTTTTGTGTGTGTGGTACTCGAGGTGGAACCCAGAGGCTTTCTACTTCCAGGCTGTACTCCCAGACCCATTTTATATTTTATTTGGAAACAGGGTCTCACTTAAGTTGCTGAGAGCCTCACTTAAGTAGCTGAGGCTGGCTTCGAACCTGTGTGATCCTCCTGTGTCAGCCTCCCAAGCGCGGGGATTACAAGCGTGCGCCACCACGCCCGGCGTTACACTCTTGTAATCCCAGTATTTGGGAGGCTGAGACAGGAGGATCGCAGGTTCCTGGCTAGCCTCAGATACTCAGTGAGGCCCTTTGTAACTTAGTGATACCTTGTTTCAAAATAAAGAATAAAAAGGCTGGGGGTGTAGCTTGAAGATAGAATGTCTTTGGATTCAATTCCCGGTACTACAAAAATACATACACACATACATACATATATACATACATACATACATACATACATACATATATACATACATACATAGATACATACAGGAAAGGTTTAGCTTGGCTCATGCTTTCTGGGGGTTCAGCCCATGGACATTGGGCCCCATGGCTTTGGGCCTGTGGCAACACAGTCCATCACTGTGGAAGTGCATGGCAGAGGAGGCCTGTTCCCCTCCTGGCAGCTAGGAAGCAAAGACTGAGACAGGCAGGGGCTGAGTTCCTAGCATCCTCTTCAAGGGCACACCCTGAATGACCTCACTTCCTCCCACTAGGTCCCAACTCCTAGAGATTGCACTACCTTCGAATAGTGCCACAGGCTGCTGATGGAGCTTATTGAATGTGGGCCTTTGGGGGGCACTTCAGACCCACACTCCAGCAGCGCTGTTGCTTATCGTCTGGGTCAGAACATCTTTCAGGTTATTTCAAGCCTTGAATTTTGTGAGTCCTTCTAGGACTCAGTTTGACCACTTACAACTCCCATCATCTCTCAGATCCAGTTTCTAGCACATCATGGAACCAGTTCCTTCCATCCTTTTCTCCTCCCCTTTCCTCACTTCAGCCATTAAAAAAAAGGCTAGAGTTTGGAAAAGGGTCATTCTGAACTTAGATTCATGGGATCATGTACCAGTAAACAGGGGGAAGTCCACTCATGTGCTAGGGGATGACAGAGTTCTAGAAAGCTTGCTGACTCAAGCCAGGCAGATCTCCATTCTAACTCTGATCTGGCTACCATAGACTGTGATTAAAAAACACTCCCAAAGTGTAGCCCAGAGGTAGGCCTCTGGGTTCCATACCCAGTACCACCAATACATACATACATACATACATACATACATACATGAATAAATAAAAACACTCTCAAGAACTGTGCAGTGTGCATCCTTTACAACCTTTTACTGTGGCCCAGCCAAATGTCTATGTCTGTAAAACAATTCTTATGGGAGCCTTCTCAAAAATGCTGCCAGAAGAATTGAGTGAGCCATCATTTTGCAGATTGCTTAGCCCAAGGCCCACACATAGTTGGTGCCCCAAAATAGAGATACACTTATTTGCATGAAATTATCTAAGGCCACAAAGCTAATAGATGCCATGGACTTTTTGCTCAGTTGGGGACGCGAGTCCACTCGCGGTTGAGAATCTCAGCAAAGATGGGGAAGGATAGAGTGAAATACTGCAGCCTCTCATCTGCAGCAATTCTTTCCCTTCTAGGGACTAAATTTCTTTAAGTCCCTAGTGATGGCGCTTTTGGAAAAAACCTGATATGGACAAGAGCCATTTGAGCTAATGACACTTTATTACAAGAACCCCGAAAAATTTATACCCTTCACCAGTAAAGTTAATAATAAGAGAAAAGGAGGTGAATGCAATCACTGTGAAACAATAGTGAATAACATGTAAACAAAGGTAAAAAGGGCTGGTCTGGGCTTTTGGCTTTCAAGAGATTAACTCCGGATCTTCTCACGGATCTTGCAGACAGGCAGTTCCAAAGGTCAATCTTCCAGAGGGAATGGGCACGCCCAGGGCTTGGAGGCTTCTTGGGGAATCTTCTTTAACTTTCTTGGAACTTTCCATCTTTAGGGCTCAGTCCGTATGGCAGGCATGGGGGGATGTGGCGATTCAGGTGGATGTGATAAAAAGTTCTTCCAGGTGTTGCCGCCTTGCCCTCTAAAATCTGAAATCTTAAGCAAACTCACAACACAGTTTGGCAGACAAACACCAGAAATACCATGTAGTTTTTAGATTTAGTTGTCAGATATACTTCCTTAGCTGTGAAACACTTTTCCCCAAACGATAGGCTTATTAGAAACCTTTTCATCTTATAAATAATCCATATTCCTGTCCCAGACCCTTTGCAATATCCTTTCCTGGGCCACGTGGGACCCCTCCCATCTCGGGCAGGGCTCATACTGGGTGTAAAGGTCAAGAATCTTCCTAGCCTTCAGCTCCATTGTATTGGGCAGTATTAGTTGCTCATAAACTGGGTTGCTTTGATGTTACACCAAACGTTTGTCTTCCCGTATCTGGGCAGGATCACAAAGAGAGGTAAATGGAGGCATCTGGTCGCCTCCCCATCTAGGTTAGTTAGTAATTAGGTTGAAGGTCAGAGATTGAGAGGAAATCTGCATTTGTAATTACTGACTGGAACACTACCACTGCATCTAATCTCTAAGTTCTTTTACCATCTGAACAAAGCCAAGGACATTTAGAGGTTTGGACAAATTACCAGAAATTTTGTTTTCCACGGACTCAGTTTCTCTCACAGTCCTGATCTTACACCACCGGAGCAATTCATGTGGAGAGTTAAAAGAATCATTACCAAAAGAATAGTTATGAAAGAATTATCTAAGAGTGGAGAGTACTTTCAGCCAGTGACCACACCTTCTCTCGGGGCTATTTCTCACTTTGAGATTCTGCCTATGGACTGCATGAGTAATAATAATGCAGATGCCGAGGGGGTGTGGCTGTTGCTGGTATCTGCAAATAGAGGCAGATTTAGATTCAGCTCCCAACTGTTAGCCAAGTGACACTTTTCATCATATGATATAAAGTAAAGTCTTAAGGGAGTGGGTTGAGTAATGTACCTATTTCTGTTCTGGTCCAAGGCCCAAAGTTAGTAACAGATAGGTCTTGGATAAACCTGTGTTGGGAGGACAGATAGGTGTGTGTGTGTGTGTGTGTGTGTGTGTGTGTGTGTGTACATAAATCCAGAGGAACAGATGGATGAATAGGCAGAAGGATGGATGAAGAGGTAGAAGGTTGGATGAACAGATTTTTGGCAGTTTGGTATACTGGCCAGTGTGGTGGTAGTTTGGTAAACGATGAGGAGAAAGGATGGATTATAAACAGGTAGATAGACTTCTGTACACTGGCTGGATAACTGAATGGACAAGGGGGAGGCCAGGAGGGAGGACAAGTGGACAGTACATGGGGGATGGAGAGGATTGTGCTTACAGAGCATAGGCAGTTGTGCCTGGCCTCTTGGAAACCTCTTCCCAGCTGCCTTTTCCAGTGGAAAAATTGAAAATCATGGGCCATGGAAGACATTTGCCTGTGTGGTCTGTTAATAGAGGCCCAGAAAGGCCAGCTGGGGTTTCCAGCTTACCCCACACCAGGACCCTGTCATTAGCCACACACCCCCCAATCCAGAGCCTGCCCTGGAGTAGAAGTATGAGCTGGTGGCCACTGAGGGGCTGGGCCCACTCAGGCCCCTCATTAAGCCTTATTAAGCCCACAGAGGGGGAGCAGGCAGAGGAGGGGGGGCTTTGTCCCAAAGGTCAGGAGCTGAAAAAAGAAGGCCCAGACATGCTCTGGGGTGGTCATTGACTCTTGGGGGGCTGTCAAGAACGTGTACTTTTGCCTGGCCCAACACGCCCCACCTTCTTCTCACAGGCTGAGAAACCGAGGCCCATGCAGGAGAGAGGAGGGGCACCCACAGAAGTCAAGACAGAATCAGCTCCAAACCCAGGTCTCTTGCCTCGTACAACACAGCCTCATCAGTCTTCCCTGAGACAGGCTGCTTGAAGATTGGCCACGGAGAGGGAAGGGGATTAATGTGAGCAGGGTGCCCACCACACGCCAAACCCCCGGACAGGGTATTTTCTGTTCAGAGTATTTTCTGTTCTTGTCTCCTCCGTGTTTCTGCTGACAAAACAGGAATTATTTTTTTTTTCGTTTTTTTTTTTCATTGATTCAGGAAGATTTATTAAACAGCTACCATGGGCCAAGCAATGATCTAGGTGCTAGGACTGTGGCCTGAACTAGCTCAAGTTCCCACCCTCACAGAACTTGCCTTTCAGAAGGCGATAGAGACAGATAAACAAGCAGTAAAATGTGACAGAGGAAAGTCAATAGGGGCATGACATCGGTAGTGATGGAGAGGAGGTTCTTCAGAGGAGATGGTCAAGGAGGGCTGAGAAGGGGATGGTGGCCATGGCAGCTTGCGATCCACTAAAACCCACCCCCTCACTAGCATATAGCTGGAAACTCTGCATCAGGAGTGGCCATGTGGTCACCTCTGCCAGGGACATGGGAGTGGAGTGGTGAGTGTTGCTCCTGGGCCAGGCTTTCGGGAGGTGGACAAGTGTACCCAATGCTCTCTTCCCTTTCCCCCTGGCTGAATGCAAATGACACAGAGTCCCAGAGTTGGTGGAGTGACAAGAGGAGAGGAGCCTGGGTCCCTGCATCACCACCTGGAGCAGGGCCACCCATGGTCTCAGCACATCCAGCACATGAGTGAGGAATGAGCTCCTGGTGTGTGTGGGCCTTTACACATCTCCAGGGCATTTTCTCATAGCACTTTACCTTCTCCTGTCATACTTTGATGTCTGAACTGAAACTCCAAAGACCTATGTCAAACTGGGTTAGGGAAAACCTGAGATGGGCGCATTGGAGGGACAGCAAGGGTACCAGTGTGGTCAGAATGAAGGACATACGAGGCAGGAGATGAGGTGAGACATGCAACAGAGGCCCCAGTCAGGAATCTGAGTTTTAGAGGAGGGCAAGGGGGTAGGCCCATCAGCAGGGGAGAAATGGAGAACTACTGCCAAATACCTACCTTGACCAGAGAGCTCTCTGACTGCCCAGTAGAGCCAACATGGAGTGAGACAGGCCCTGGTGCCTCACTCTGGTCTGGCTGAGCTGAAGGCAGTAGAGGAAGAGAGAACTGAATGGATTTAAGACCATTAGGAAGTCTTGCTGATGGGCTGGTCATATAGGGAGGGGAGCTATCTAACTCACAACTACCAGACAAACATATCAGTACATATTAGAGACACTCTGGGCTAGGGCAATCCTGAGTTGGGCTCTGGGGTGCCTTCCACTCCTAAGAACCTTCCACCATCCTTGCTTATTGATAACTTAGCTTATCTGGTAACCTGGTCCTTTCCTTGTCCAAGCTGATTGGACTAGAGATGGGTCCCTAGATGAGGCTCAGCCAATCAGATCGTCCTGGTTGTCATTGCCCAGAGAATGGCTTGGGTGGAATGGGGCTGTCTACTTGATACAGAGGAAGGGTGAGTGTAGACACTGAGGAAAGGTGAGTGTAGACACTGAGGAAAAAATGAGCCTTCTGGGGACCATCCAGCTACCCTATAGGAGAGGGAAGAAATATTTTCAAATGGAGCCAACCTCCCTCATCCACAGCTGGAAAGCAGTGAGTGGAGCCATCAGTTCTGGTCCTCCCCCTACTGGCCCATTCCATCCGCTCTAGGACCCTCCTCCCCGGACTGCGTCCTTGGCCAACTCTCACTGGCTTGCCCCCTCCTGCTGAGTGAAGCTCAACTTGTCCCCAACCCTCCTGCCATGTGGGAAGGGTACTGCTTGGACCTGGGGAACAGAATCAGTTCAGAAAAGGACCCCCACTTCTCAGCCCACCAGGCCAGACACGAGCTTGCCCCTGAACAGACTGCAAATTGTTTCCAAGTTTCTGAGGGCCCCATGGGTACTCACCATTGGACATTATTGTCCCCTACCCCTCTTGGCTGCAGGGGCCTGAGCCATCCCCTGTGCGTGATTCCAACATCTGTAATACTTTCCCTTCTTCTCCTAGAGCTCCCCCTCCAAATTCCTGCCACTTCATTACTAGTATATGTACAAAATGAAAAAATTGAGCTGTCTTAATCATTTTCCATATTAGCTGACAGCCGGCTCCCATGTGCCTGGGGTGAGACCATACCTCCCATGCCTGTCCCAATTGTTCCAAAATAACCACCCTAAACGAGGTCCAGTTGTTGAAACCCTCGGTCTCGGGGCCTCCACATCTCTGTCCCCTTGGGACACCAGCCTGCCTGGCTGGTGTGGCCTGAGCTAAAAGCAAAGGGTGGAGGTGCTTACATTCCAGCAAGCACAGACCGCAGGGCCAGGCGGAGCATGGTTCAAACCCACGAGAGTGCTCAGAGCAGGGGGTGCCCACTCTTGCTCTGTCACCTAAGAAAAGGCACAAATTCTAAAACAGACAAGTCTGAGTCCAAGCTCCAGCTCTACAACATCGGGGAAGCCACCTCACATCTCTGAGCCTGTTTCTCATTGTGAAGTATCAGAGACAGCCGCCGCCACCTCACAGCACTGTGCTGAGGAGTCCAGAAGATGAAGAAGCTGAGTATAGTGGTGCTTGTCTCCCAGTACTAGGGAGGCTGGGACAGGAGGATCTCAGGTTCTAGGCCAGCCTCAACAACTTAGCCAGACCCTTAGCAACTAAGCAAGATCCTGCTTCAAAATAAAATTAAAATAGCACTGGGGTTGTAGCTCAGAGGTAGAATGCCCCTAGGTTCAATTCCCAGTATCAAAAAACAAAAAAAGACTATGATGATGACAATAATTAACATCCAGTGCATCCTGCCATGTGCCAGGCACCAACACAGGCCCCTATCTGCATCCCTTCTTGTGGTCTGCACAACCACCCACTTTACAGACAAGGAGCCGGCGCTGAGAGGTGGGGGCTGTCCCTCAGGATGAGCTGCAGGAAGTGGAGAAGCCAGGCATGCCGCAGAGCCCTTGACCCCAGGCCTGTGGCTCGGGCTCATCCCGGTTCCTGGCCCTGTGGTGCTGTCTGGGCCCTGCCACCTTGCCCCACGTTGCCCTGGCCTTCCTCCTCTTTGGCCTTGGACATGGGCATCATGAGCATCAAAGAATGACAGCTCTGCTGCATCCCACCCCTGGCCCTGGCAGTGGGCCTGAGGACGGCGGGCAGGGCAGACACAGGAGGGTCAGCCCCATACCGGCTGCTTGTCATAATCACCTGGAGACACCTAAAAGCAACAATAGTGGGGACCTGTCCTGAGTGTTGCAGGGATAGAGGGTCCAAGTCGAACATGAACCAAATGAGAGGCCCCAAGCCAGGAGATCTGCTCTCTTGCTAGACCTCACACGTGAAGGTGGTTTTTGCTTACTGAACCATGGACTTTACCCATGAGCCAAATTGACTTTTATCTTTGTAAAACAAAACAAAACAAAACAAAACAAAAAAACAACAGTGAGTCAATTTCTAATGGAAACACCCAATAGATCACCTAACTAAAATATGAAAATAGAATTTGGCCACAGGGCCATACCTTCTTAAATATTTATATATATAGTGATATATTATAAAGATTTCTATTACTCCCCCATAGCCTTGACCTAACCCCAATGCTTCTGGTCTCTGTGCCACATGTCCTTTCTGAGCTTTGTGCTTTGCAGAGATAATTTTTCACCCTTATGTAACACTTCAAAGGAGGAGTCATTTATCACCATTTTACAGATAAGGAAACAGAGGTTCAGAGAAGTTAAATGCCTCTAGGAATCAAGATGTGGATCTGAAAATCTGTTTGCTAAATGTAGCCTCCACATGATTCTCCAGGAGGCCCACTAGAACAACCCTGGCCCATAGACCCCACCCAGAGTCTGAGGCGTAGACTGACCTCTACCCTGAGAGGCAGCAGCCTGGGCACAAACTGCAGCTCAGCTATGCTCGTACACTTTGTACAAGTCCCCTGCTTCCTCCAGGTTGATGGGAAGTACAGCCCTCACCTTTCAGGGATGTACAGTGGGTGATCCAATGGGAAGGAGTTAGATACAGGTGCTCAGAGTTACTTACTGATGGTATGTTTGTATCATACCAAACCTCACTATGATATATAATTGCAGTGCACCAATAAAATTATTTTTAAAAAACTGAGCCACAGCTGGCCATGGTGGTGGCACATGCTTGTAATCCCAGTACTTGAGAAGCTGAGACAGGAGGATTGCAGGTTCAAGGACAGCCTCAGCAAGTAGTGAGACTCTCATCAACCTAGTGAGACCCTGCTTCAAACTAAAAATAAAATGGACTGGGGGTATAGCTCAGAGGTAGAATGTCCTTGGGTTCAATCCATAGTACCATACACAGAAAAAAAGTAAAACAGTTAGGTGTGGTGGCGCTTACCTGCAATTCCAGTACTTGGGAGGCTGAGACAGAAGGATCACAGGTTCAAGGCCAGCCTCAGTAGCTTAGCAAGGCCTTCTACAACTTAGCAAGACCCTGCTTCAAAAAAAAATAGGGCTGAGGGCATGGCTCAGTGGTAGAATGCTCCTGGAGTTAATTCCCAGTACTACAAACATACATAATAAATAAATTTTTAAAATAAAAATCTAATTTTTAAAGCAATGGGACACTGGCGTGTTCTCTCTACCTGTACATGTACAGAGAAGAGGTCAAGAGGGTGAGAAGGTGGCAGCAAAAGGTCAGGAAGTGGCCTTATCAGAAACCAAGTCCACAGGTACCTTGAGCTTGAACTCTGTCAGCTTGAACTTGAACTCTGTCAGCTTGAACTTTCTGCCTCTGGAGCAGTGAGAACATATAATTCTACTGTCAAAGCCACCTGGTCTGTACTATTTCCTTATAGCAGATTTTGCAGACTAGCACAGGAGAGAAACATGATCGGCAGTGCTCCTCTCTCTTCTTCATTATTGTCCCTCATTAGTGCTCTGTGTTACTGACCCCTGAGTTTTAGAAATTCTTTCTCCCTACAATGGCTCTCGTGAAACTAAAATACCAGTTCATACTTTCATCTATTTATGTGCTATGGTGCTTTGGAGAGCCACATATTATTGTGATACTAAAGATTTTGTCACACTGCACCCACGAATGAATTTTTATACCCTTGGAAGTAGTACTGCTCCCATTAAGAATTTATTGTCTAATACAACTTCCTTTGGCATGTGTTACCAATGTAGACTATAGATAGGAGATCCACAGAGGAAGACAGTCCCTTTTCCACCTATGGTCTTTATCATAGCTGGTTGTGATACCTGGATCTACAGTGCCATCATATGATGGTGAGGACAAGGCTGAGGTGCTTCAAATGGCCAAACTGGACCTTCTGTTCTCTCTCCTAGCAGTTCTAAGCAAATGTTCTGAGGCAGACTGACATTGATGGGCCTGGTTAGGCTGAAATTCCATTCCCAAAAGATCTATGGGTAGACTTGAGTCAGGACCCACCCTTATAGCATTGGGTTGGGAAGGGGAAGAACCCTGCCTGGGCTGAGAGTGGAGGCTGTTCCTTAGAGGAGGACCAGGGAGGACCTCCCAAAGAATGTTGAGAGGGCAGAGGTTGGATTCCATACACACTATCCCTTCCCCATGAGACACCTCCCCTCCAGCCCACCAGCCTAGCACAGCCCAGAAGTTCCCCCCATGGAAGGCCCCATGGCCACGCTGGAATCTGTCCTTCTCTGCCAGTGGCACTCAGTGGGACACTGTGGTCTCCCTCTGCTCTTATGGCCAGTGTTCACGGCACACAATAATTTCTCCATCCTCCCAGGGACCACTAACTGGCACCTTTTGTGGCTGTCCCCAGGCCTCAGGCACCCAGCAAGCATGAGACAGGCATCACCTCAAGGGCCTCAGAGTCCGAGGCAGGAGATGAGACTCAGGCATGCACTTGACACACTTCTATTAGTGCCCTTCCTATACAGGATGAGTAAAATCTTCCCTGTTCTCAAGGAACAGGGACAAGCACCACAAAAGCACAAAGTATAAGGAGGTGATGGAAGCCACCGCCCTTTGCTCTGCTGGGGAAGAAACAATGAGATCTTAGATTCTTCTGGCAGAGGGAAGGCACTGGCTGTGACAATGCCAGGAAAGCCAGCTCCGATTGCCCAGGAGAGGCTGCAGAGGAGCCTCTGTGGCTGGAGAGTGGTCCCCGTCCCCTCTGTCTGCCTGGAGAAGCTGTGTGCACAAGGAGACCTGGATCATACTGGGAGGAGAGGTGGGAGAGCTAAGGCTGGGCCCTCAGTGTTGCAGGCTCTGTGCAGGCAGACACCAAGCCAGACTGTGGGCAGAAGGTGTCTCTTACAGATCAGCATCTGTAGAAGGAAAGACAGGAGGATGGAGCAGGAGGAGACACTGGGCTGAATGTGACCTGATAGAACCTGGCCAACCTGGAGAGGAAGTCGAAAGCAATAACCACCTCTCACAGTGTCTGCCCCCAAGAGGCCAAAATATCTGAACACACATGCTGTGTAGGAAAGTCACCACCTGGGATGAGACCACTTTCAGCGCTGGAGCTGGGCTTTCTGTACCGTTCATGGGGTCCTTCAGGACCACCCTCAGCTGGGTGCCACTTCGCTAGACCACTTATTTAGAAGGGACTTTAGGAGCTAGGGGAGTCACCGGCGGAGCGATCATCTGGCGTATACAAGGCCCTGACTTTGATCCCCAGTGCTGCAAAACACAGGACCCTGGGCAGCTCATCCCAGTGGCCACCACAATCAGGCAGACCTGCTCTGGCAGATCAGGATGGTTCAAGCTAAGGTGTAGAAGAAGCCCCTAAGGAAAGATGTCTCCATCGCCCCACCCTCCCCACCTCATCTCTGACTGACAAGACTGCAGATCTTTGAAGAAGTTTGGGATAGTCACAGTTGAGACTGAGGCTATAAGCCCCTTTGATCCAATTCATGCTGGTCTAGAGATGGTGCTGGGGGACCAACAAAAATTCAGAACATGCACTTAACACTTATGCCAGACACCTTAATTCTTCACCTTCATTAGCTGTGGAATTCTCACATTACCCTAACAGGGGATAGTGACTAAGCCAGGACACATAGGCTACAAAGAGCTAAAGCCCCAAACACCCGGGGAGCTCACCTCTCAGTGAGCCAGAGAATGGCCAGATCAGCCCCAGCACCTGGGCGCCGCGGACCTTCCCGCTGAGCTGGCCAGTGCTCAGCAGAGCCGCTGTGTGGCCGCAGGGAGCAATGACAGCTGCAAACAGAGCAGTGAGTTCTTTCCCTTGAGGTTTGGGAATGGACAGCAGGGACACAGAAGACTTACTTGTAAGGCTTGGGAGGCTGCAGATGATGCACTGGAAAGGTCAAAGGAATAGAACCCATGTTGGGAGATTTTACCTGTCACATTTCCATGAGGTTTGTAAAGAGCAAAGTGTTATGCCTTAAAGCAGAAAGTGGCCAGGCACCACACAAGAGCAGCAGCCAGTCACACTTGCCCCGGGCATTCCCTCTCATACTGTGGTGGCCGTGCACATTTGGCATGTGCTGTACCTTGGGCACCACTCACTCATCCCTTTGGCCTGCTGGGTCCACCCATCTGAAGATACTGCCACAGCCTCCACTGGGCTCCTCCATCTTCACTCAGCCCCATGCCCTGCCCTCCAATCATTCTGGTTGGAATTGAATTTGTCATGTCTGACTTTCCTCCCAGACTGTGATCATGGGGTGCCCCCGCCCCACTAAAGTGTGCCCCAGTTGTCTCTCTGAGCTAGTATCATGGCAATGCCCCCCAAGCTCGAGGGCTTACATCAGCAGTCACGTATTCTCCCTAATGGAGCTGGAGGTCAGCTGGGCTCCCAGCTCAAGGGCATGTCTGCTCACCATGGCTCTCACCCCCTTGACTCACACACTGTCCGTGGTGTGTCCTTCCCATGGCCACGAAGGTGCCTGAGAGGCAAGTACAAACCCGCAAGGGATCTTGGGCCTGAGCTCAGAGCTAGTGCCCTGCCAGTGCACCCACAGACCAGCCAAGGACAGCCACTTATCCAGACTCGGCTCCATCAGATGGGAGCACATGCTCTACTCACAGAGAGGAAGCTGGCAAGTCGAATGGCCAAGGAAAATGTCACACTTGGGAATGTGACCTGCCATGGCCCCTCCAGTCTCAACCTATGATCCTTCCTCACCAGCAAGCTCAAGGTCAGTACCTGTACCCTGCAGTCCTCAGTGGCCTTCTAGCCTTTTGCACTGTACCTTTTGTCTGAAACATCTTTCCCACCACTCCTCTGACTTCAGCTGCAGAGTCACATTCCCTAGATTTGTACTGGGCTTTGCCTGTAGGAGACAGAGTCGAAGGGACAAGCCTGCATGGATAAGTCCATGAGTCCAAATCTAACTCTGGCCCTGCCTCACTGCTGTGAGGCCCTCCAAACACTTTCTATTACTGTTTTCCCATCTTCCAGAAGTAGCTAAGAACACTCCACATGTCAGTTAGGAATGCTTACAGCTGCAAGTAATAGAACCCCTACTAACAAAGCTTAAACAATATGTCACAAATGAGCTACTTGGAAGCAGGAAGCTCCAGGGCTGTTTCATGACCCCAGTGATGTGATAATGGACCCAAGTGCTCACCCATTTGCTCTTTCTCCCCTCCTCCCCACTTCCCATTTTATATTCACTCTGCCATCTAACATACATTTGCCTTTTGTCTGTAAACTTGTAGCCTCATGGTCACAAGATCACTGCTACAGCTCCAAGCCTCACATCCATATTCAAAGCCAGAAGATGGTGGAAACTTGTATCAGCATCATCTGGCCAGGGTGAGGGGAGATTGTTTATGCATAGACTGCTGCCCTCCACCCAGTGTCTGATTCCATAGGTCCAGGGTGAAACCTGAACTTTTGCATTTCTACCAGGTTCCAGGGGCTGGCCCTGGAGATCATACCTTGAGATCTCTGCCTGCACTGTCTCAATCAGCATTCAGCATCTTGGTTCTCAGCCTGGCTGCATACTAACTAGACTTGGTTGGGAGCCTCAAAATGCTTTCCTCATATTCCCCAGGGATTCTGACTGTGTGTGTGTGTGTGTGTGTGTGTGTGTGTGTGTGTGTGTGTGCATTCTTTTTATTTTCATTTATTAATATTTTTGAAACAGGTCTCACCAGGTTACTGAGCATCTCAACTAAATTTGCTGAGGTTAACTTCAAACCTGCAATCCTCATGTCTCAGCCTCCCGAGTACTAGGATTACAGGTGTGCACCACCATGCCCAGCCTTATTTTAATGGCCTATTTGCATTACATCCTGGCACCTGCGGTTTAGAAGCACCCCCAGGTGACTCCAATGTGCTCCCGCATTTACTTCCCTTTCCGAGACTTACCCCTGAGTTCAGCCTGGGACACCCAAGTATTCACTCAACAGTTCCACTGGATTATTCACAGCACCCAGCTCTAACATATCCAAAGTGGGACCTAAATCATTATTTTCAAACATACTCTTCTCTACTCCCTCCACCTAGGTTCTCAGACTGATAACCCAGGGCTGTCCTTGACTCCTCTCTTGCCCCAGGCCTCACATACAATCCTTGGGCAGATTATGTCTACTCTGTCTCCAAAACGTATCCCCAAGCCTACTTTCTCCATGGCACTGCTAACACCTAGGCCAGAGTGTTGTCAAGTGTTGTGGGGGAGGGCACTCAGACTCTAGACCTTCTCTCCACTTCTACTCTTGATTCTAACATCAAGGCATCCTCCCCATTGCAGCCAGAATGATCTCTTAGTATCATAAGCCAGGGCCTGAAACACCCCTGGTTGAGGTTCTGCAAAACTCCCCTCACCCTTGGCATAAAGCCCGTCTCCTGTGCATGACCAACAAGGTTCTGACTGCCTTTAACCTTCTCTACTCCTCCCTCCCTGGCTCAGCTGCTCTGCTCACACTTGCCTTCCCACTGTTTTCTCACATTTACTGTCCCATTCACCTGGATTTCTGTTTCCCTGAGATCTGCTTTGCTGGCTGCTGCTCATCTTTCAGATCCATTTATGTGTCACCTTCCAGAAAAAATGACCCTGACTCACCTGCTAATCTTGATCATAGGGCTCTATATCCTTCTAACAGGGTCTGTAGTGACCCAATTTGTATATATACTGGTCTATTATCTGTCTTCTTCACTCAACTGTATGCTCTTTGAGGGCACCCAGGAGACACAGTGAATGCTCCAAAAATTCTTGGGGGAATGAGGGAAGATGGGAAAAAAGAAGAGGGGAGAGAAGAAGAAAGGGAGGTAGAGAAAAGAAAGGAAGTCCTGGCAATTCTTAGAGCCCACAAACTAACCACCAGAAACCCCTCTCTCCACCCAAGAGGTGGTTCAGATGAGAGATTCAGATTAATGTGAGAGCAAAACCTTTCTGTCTCCCTCTCTCTCCTTTCAGCCACCATGATGTGAGATCAGATCTTTTCTCTCTCCTTCTATCTGCTCCCAGCCGCCATTATGTGAGAGCAGATTCTTGCTTTTTTCCTCTTTCTGCTCCCAGCTGCCATGATGTGAAGCAGATCCTTGCTCCCTCCCTCTCTCTGCTCACAGCTGCCATGATGTGAAGCAGATCCTTGCTCCCTCCCTCTCTCTGCTCACAGCCACCATACCCTGAGATCTATAGACCACAGCTTCACATGGACTAAACCTGGAATCTCCAAGAAATTGTGAACAAAGAAATCTTTCTTCCTCTAAGTTGTGTGGTCAGTCATTTTGGATTATATCAGTGAAAATGCACAGAATATTCAGGGAGCAGAATCAAAATGGGGAAATGCTTTTAAGTTCCTCAGATCAATAGCCACAGTTGTTTGTTCTTTTGTGATTAGTATTTACACAGACCCTGGCCCTTAGTAGGGGTTTGTTAATGATTCAGGAGCAATTTGAATGGCATAAAATTAAAAGGACAAATTCCTTTGCCTGAAGTAAATCTGAGACAGTTTTGCTTCTGTTTCTCCCATTAAATGGTGCAAGTAGTTTTGATGTCTCCTCCTACAATTCTGCTGCCAACAGGAATGAATCCATTCAGGAAAAAGGAATCAATTTTGGAAGAAAAGGCTGATGGAGCATTTCTCTTCTGTCCCTATCACATCTGCATCCCTGAACTCCCCAGGTGACCCCATGAGCAGCCTGCCCAACAGCTAGAGTAAGGCCTGGGCTGTGAATACTCTGTGGTAGAATGTTTAATTGCCTTAGCTAGTACATAATTAATATCCCAGGGGGCTTCCTCTAATTAAAAACAAAACCACAATTAATGTTGTACCAAAGTATACACACATGGTGCCACTTAGAGGAACAGATTTACAAGGTGTTAACAACTCCAGAGTCGGCCCTACTATGGCACCAGGTGCTGCAAACCATCAAAATTAGAACCAAGTGAGTTTGGGGGGCTTAAGATACAATATCCAGTGAGGCCTGATGGGCGATTCCAAGAAACTTCTGAGGATCATTTGAAACTTGTACTTAATGCTCCCACCACAGACCCATTGAACTTACTGTTTGGTTTCCTCTACCTCTTCTTCCTTGGTTCTGTTGAAATTTGAATCTCTATTCAAACGTTGAGTCTTCAGAGATTCCATCTTTAATAATTTGTGTCTGTGTCTGTATCCTGCTTTATTTTTCTTGGTAGTATTTATTATCAACTGATATATATTTGTTTGTATTGTGAAATACAACCCAATCTCATTTGAGTTACCTTTAAAATACAAATACTCTAGGTGGGTGCTTTCTTAGGGTAGTGAATATGAGACAGGGAAATTAGAAATGTCAGGTCAGAAAAACAAGAGCAAAAAAATGAAACAAATGAGAACATTTATACATCCTGATGATAACAGTGGGCCATGATTTTAAAAACATGATAAACTCAAATTTTCAATCCCTTCACTTTTTATTCCTCTCTGAAGTTCTGTACTTTGGAAACATTTCTCTTGGGCCCATGAAATTCACATTATCAAGTTGTTCATTTGTTATTATTAATATTGTTGGTATCATTTATTATTACTACTTTGTTGTAACAAGGATTGAATCCAGGGGTCTTCTACCCTTGTATAACCCCAACCTTTTATTTATTTACAGCCTTTTATTTATTTTTTATTTTGGAGGGTCTAGGGATGAAACCCAGGGGCATTCAACCTCCGAGCTATACCCCCTGCCCTGTTTTTTTAAATTCTTTATTTTGAAACAGGGTCTCACTAAGTTATGGAGTGCCTCACTAAGTAGCTGAGGCTGCCCACGAACTGCAATCCTCTGGTCTCAGCCTCCTGAATGCTGGGACTACAAGCGTGCACCACCACACCCGGCTTTATTTAGGTTTGAAACAGGGTCTTGCTAGGTTGCTGAGAGTTTCACTAAGTTGTTGAGGCTGGTCTCAAACCTGTGATCCTCCTGTCTCTGCCTCCTAAGTATAGGATTACAGGTTACTTTTTTTTTTTTTTAGTCACAATTGCCTGTTTAAGATCACTCTGTGATCTCCAATAAAGTATCAATAATTGTTTTTATAGTATTAAGGTAATTACAGTCATTTGGAAAGGTGGCATGAATTAAAACTATTTTGTACTTATGACTAATCCATTATAAACAAAAACCAATTTAAAAACACAATTTCAGTAAAGTGTAATTATGCCAATAACAGATAAAAAAAGTACAAGGACCTCACTGGCTATGCTATACCAAACACATGAAAGCAAAATTGATTTTATACTGTGGGTCTATACAAATAAATAAATAAAAGCCTATCCTTTTTCCTCTATATATGCTTACGTCTCACAGAAATAAGAAAATGTTTCATATTTCATTCACTTCAATAGAATGAACTCTTAAGACAAAGATTGTAAAGAGTTGATAATCAACTCCCAAGTTTTATGCTTATTTTTTCCTACTTCTATCAATTTTCTGAGACATTTATCCTAAGCAGGAAAATATTTTCAGTTAATTGAGCCCACAAATTGAGTCTGTAAGTGTCCTGTAGAACTCTGCCAAATTACATATATCCCATGTTGCTTTGGGTTTCCCATCTCTTCTTTGCTTCAAACCCCCCATGCAAGTTTCTTCTTTTTTTTTGAGCAGCTTGTGGATTTTCAGCCTCCTATTTGGCTTTTGAAAACTTGTGACAGGCAATTTCTTTGGCAATCTTTCCCCCAAGATCTCGGGTAGCAAGCTGGTTGCTGAGCCCTTCAGCCTTCTCCACATCCCACTCCTCCAGAGCCTGCTCTATTTTCTTTTCAAGACCAGACTTGACAACCTTCTTTTTTTTTAAATTTTTTGGTGGTAGTGGGGATGGAACTCTTCTACCTCCGGACTACACTCCTAGACCTATTTTATATTTTATTTGGAAACAGGGTCTCGTAAGCCAGCAAGGCTGGCTTCGAACCAGTGTGATCCTCCTGTCTCTGCCTCCCAAGCCTGGGATGACAAGTGTGCGCCACCACGCCTGGCCAACCTTCTTTTTAACAGGAGGTTCAAATCTATCCTTAGCCCTAAAGTACTGAGTAAGCTCCTTCAACTGGGTTTCGTGTGAAGACTGTTCACTGTGAGATTCCTTTTAATTCTTCAATTTATCTCTTCTGGAGTGTTTTCTTTTTTTCCCTCTGAATCTTTAAGCTGAGATTTTCTGTTCTGAATGTTTTTTGTGCAGTTCTTGAAAGTTGTTCCCCATATTTAAGGGAATTCCAGAAGGGCATTCCTCATATGCATTTGTTTTAACCTCTGTTTCTCTTTTTGGTCCATCTGCTGGGAAAGCTGAGATTTCAGTTTCTCTACAGATCTCATCTCTTTTTTCTTCCTGTAAGTTAAGTTCAGACTCCTCTAGTGTGGCTTCATCTCCAGAACTCGACTCAACATCTCTTTCATTTAGACCAGGAGGCAGCAGCCCACTCCACATCTTGTCTTTGGTCAGGAAGCGGCCGCCCAGCGTCCATCTTCAAACCCCGGCAACATCGCCCAGGTGACTTATTTTAATGTACATGTCCTGATGATGAATTATTTCAGCCTCCTCTTTTTACTGTCTAAAAAAATCTTTATTTTGCCTCTATTCTTAATGAATATTTTCACTGGATATGGAATTCTAGGTTAGTATTGGCTTTCTTTTAGCATTTTATGCATCTTATTTCATTATCTTTTGTAGCACATTCTTTCTATTGAGAAATCTTCAAGGACCCTTACTGCTGTTCCTATGTATGTAGTATGTCACTTGTCTCTGGTTGCTGTGAGGCTTGTCTTGGCAGTCATGTGTGTGTGTGTGTGGGGGGGTGGCTGTGGATTGAACCCAGGGGCAGTCTACCTCTGAGCTATACCCCCAGCCTAATTTTTTATTTTTTATTTTGAAACAGGGTCTCACTAAGTTGCAGAGGGCCTCACTGAGTAGCTGAGGCTGGCCGCATACCTGCAATCCTCCTGTCTCAGCCTCCCAAGTACTGGGATTACAAGTGTGTGTCATCACGTCCAACTTCAAATGCATATACTTATATTATCTTTTTAGTGTCCTATAACTCTATGACACACCCAGGTGTTTTCTATTATTTTCTGTATATACTTTAGTTTGGTCATTTTTCACTTTTTTTTAAAGCTTACTAATCCTGTATTCTAGTGTGTCTAATTTGCTGTCAGCTAGAAATCTAATGGATTTCTTTTTTAAATTTTATTTATATGTGGAACATATTGAAAATGGTATACATTTACACTGTGCTTCGTGCCCTCCCCCCGTTCCCCTTTTCCCTTCCCAAGAATGAGTGTCCAGGTTGACCATGCTATATTCATACTTTTACTCATATTCGGAAGTAGCTCCTCCATTAATCAACCTCAGCCTTCTTCCTCTCCTATCCTTCCATATCAGCTTTGCTGAGGTTTCCCTCTGGTATCCCCAATGCTCCCTAGCTTGAGCATATTAGAGAAAACATATGTCCCTTCTCTTTCTGTGCTTGGCTGATCTTACTTAACATAATGTTCTCCAAATCTTTCCATCTTCTTGCGAATGCCATGATTTTGGTCTTCTTTACAGCTGAATAGAATTCCATTGTATGTATTTCCCATAATTTTGCAATCTGTTCATCTGTTGATGGAGACCTAGATTGGTTCCATATTTGGCTATTATGAATTGTGCTGTTATGAACATAGGCATGCATATGTTACTATTGTTCTCTGATTTCAACCCCTTTGTAAAAATACCCAGGAGTGGTAGAGCTGGATCAAATGGTGGATCTATTCCCAGTTTTCTAAGGAATCTCCACACTAATCTCCATAGTGGCTGAACTGGGTTGCATTCTCACCAACAGAGTAAAAGAGTTCCTCTTTCCTCACATCCTCACCATTACTTGTTGAATTTCTAATTTTGACCATTATGTGTTTTCACTCCAGAGTTACCATTTAATTTTTTGTGTGTAATTTCAATTTTCTGGTAAAATTCATGTCTTCACCTCTCTAGTACATATTTCTATTTTTGAGCATATTAATGTCAGTATTTGAAAATCATTGTTGTAAATCTGTTTCTATCATCTATTATACTCTCATTTTAAGATATGCAGTCCTTTGTATGGCTAATGATTTTAATCAAATGCTATTAATGCATAATGTAGAGACTCCAGACAATATTTTCCCCCAGAGACATTTGTTTTCTGCTAGACAGAAAGTGGATTTATCTCTTTAATTCAGCCAGGAACTGTGCTGAGTCAGGCTGTATGGTAGGTAACCCAGTGCTATAGTTGTAATGAGAGTAGTGTCCCCTAGAGTCTATAGCTAATGGCATGGCGCCATGATGGTGTTATGGGCAGGTACTGTGGACCTTTAAGAGGCAGGACCTAGTAGGAGGTCCTTAGGTCGTTAGAGTGTGGCCTCAAAGGGGATTATGGGATCCCCCCTCTGGTTCAAGATATGACTGCTCACTATGACAGGCATTCCCTCCACATTATGCTGCCATGTGACCTCGCCAGATACCAAGCCAGTGGGGTCCCACCCAACCTTGGACTTTGAACCTCCAAAATTGTGAACTAAATAAGACTTTCCTTCCTTCCTTCCTTCCTTCTTTTTTCTTTTTTCCTTTCTTTCATTCTTATCCTAGGGGTTGAAGTTGGGGGCATTATACCTCTGAGCAACTGCAGTAAACATGTATTTAATCATATTAACCCAGGAAGGGGACATGATTATCCCAGGTAATACAGACTCAGAGACTTCACCCAAGATCATATGGATAGTATGTGGTGGACCCCAGAGAGGAGCCCAGGTTTTTATAAATACCCTCTTCTAACTTTTTTCCAGAGAGAATAGAGTTGCTATTAAATGCAATTTCTCAGAAAATTAAGATCTCTTATGGAACTCCCAAATTCTCCAATCTGCTCAAGTTTCCTGAAATTGTATCATGGCTGGGTTACAACATGTGCACACACTTCATTTGATATAGTTCAGTCAAATTGCTTTCCAGAATGGCCACGCCAGTCCATTCTCTTCCAGCTGGGCCTGTGGGCTCTTATAAGGCTCTTATCCCTACATCCCTGCCAACACCTGGCATTACCACCCTACTAATAGTTGCCAGACTAATAGTGTAACTCAGTGAGATATCATTTATCAGATTGCTAATTAATACGAGTATCTTTTATTTCACTTGTTGGCTAGGTATCTATTTCTCTCGAAAATTTTCTTTCTTTTTATTGGTGCATTCTAGTCATACATCTTAGTGGAATACAAGATGATAGAGGCAAATATCACTCCTTTAGCCCTTCCCCACCTCTCATTCCATTCCCTCTCCCCTCCCTTCTGCTCATGTTTGGCTTAGTGATGGATTTAATATGTTTGTGAATGTACATTATGTACAAGGAATTTCCATCTTTCCTCCCTTGCCAGCCTTTTTTTATTGTGGAATATATGCATATGTACACGTATATTATATATACACATATATTATATATATTTTATAAATATCATTTATCTATCTGTCTACTTATCTAATTTTTTTGGTACTGGGCATCAAACCTGAGGGCATTCTGCCTCCAAGTTATGCCCAGTTCTATTTTATTTTTTATTTTGAAACAGTCTAAGTTGCTGAGGATTTCACTAAATTGCTGACACTGACCTCAAACCTATGATCCTCCTGTCTCAGCCTCCAAAGTACTTGGATCACAGGTAGGTGTGGGCCACCATGCCCAACTTCTGTAATTTTATTACTAATTTAAAGGGCTTCTCTGACTAATAGTCCAATATTTTTTCCCTTGTCAGCTTCAGAAATTACAAATATCTTTTCCCAATTTGTCATCTATTATCTTGATGTACATGTCCATTTTTAAAGAGAAATACTTAATTTTTATTTTTTTTTGTTTAGTACTGGGGATGGAACCCAAGAGCATTCTACCTCCGAGCTACACCCCTCCTTTTTATTCTTTATTTTGAAACAAGATTTAGTATGTTGCAGAGAGCCTCACAAACTAGATGAAGCTGTCCACAAACCTGTGACAGTCTCCTAAGTACAGGTATTATGAGCTTCAGCCTC
Source organism: Muscardinus avellanarius (assembly GCF_963383645.1). Classification (NCBI taxonomy): domain Eukaryota; kingdom Metazoa; phylum Chordata; class Mammalia; order Rodentia; family Gliridae; genus Muscardinus; species Muscardinus avellanarius. The sequence continues at coordinate 49,586,086 of NC_137805.1, forward strand.
CCAGGTACTGAGATTACAAGTGTGAGCCACCACGCTTAACTCAATTTTAATTTGTCTTTTACTAAATAAAATAGAGATATAGAAAAATCACAAGAGACAAATGTTTAACTTAGTAAATTATTATACATGTAACCCTTTTAACTATCACACAGGTCAAAATACATATTAGTGCCCACTTTCAGTCTTTGTATTGACATCTCTTTGTTCATTTCAGTTGTTTCTAGTTTATTTTCTAGTTGATTGCTCAGAAAGGGCTCTTAGAGAAAACATTTCCTGTGTGTAACAATTACTCCCTCCTGTTTCAACTGTCCAGGTTCCTTTCATTTGGACCCTGAGACACCAGCTCCTTCTGCTCTGTGACACACTGAAGATTACTCCATTATGTTCAGATCTTGAGAAGCTAGCACTCTCCTGTTTCAGGCTGTGCTAAAAATTCACAAACTTGCAGATCTTCCATATAGCTTGCATAACCCCTCCCTATTTATAATACTTTCACCCTCTCTTTTGGTACTGACACCACTCTTGGTATCATTTTTCCTCATTTCTTTTTGTTTAAAACCTTTTCCTAGCCGGGCGTGGTCGCGCAGGTTCGAAGCCAGCCGCACGCGCTGGCTTAGGAGACCCTGTTTCTAAATAAAAATATAAAAATAGGTCTGGGAGTGTAGCCCGGAGGTAGAAGGGCTTCCAGGAACCCCAGTACCACAAGAAAAAAAGGGCTTGGGGAGTATCTTGAAGGTTGAACGCCCCTGGGTTCATTTCCCAGTGCCAAGAAAAAAAATGTTTCATACCTGGTGGCCCATGGATGCACTCAGGGACCACAAGAGTCTACAGCCTCCTTTGAAATCAGGAGGATTTGTTTCTCAAACGTGGGGCACTGACAGGCAGGCTCCATGAAGGGAAAGTGTTTTGTGGCTGCTCCCCTCCCACATGGTGGTACCTTAAGTACTTACTGTGACACCACTGCTTAAGTGTGTAGTAGAGTAGCTGGGCATGGTGGTGCTCACCTGTATTCCCAGTACTTGGGAGGCTGGGACAGGAGGATCACAGGTTTGAGGTCAGCCTCAGCAATGTAGCAAGACACTCCAGCAACTTAGCAAGACTCTTTCAAAATAAAAAATAGGGCCAAAAGTGTGGCTTGGAGGTATAATACCGCTGGGTTCAATCACCAGTACCCTCCCAATAAAGTACTAAAGTACTATCTTAAAACTGCTTGAATCCTATTATGCTATTAGTGTGTGTATATGTGTGTATGTGTGTGTGTGTTTCTGGGGATTAAACCCAGGGACATTCTACCTTTGAGCTACAGCCCCAGTACTTTTTTTCTTATTTTTTCTCTTTTTTTTCATTCTTTCTATCTTTCTTTCTTTTCTTTCTGCAGTACTGGGGATGGAACCCAGTGGCATTCTACCTCAGAGCTACACCAGTGGCCCTAATTTTTATTCTATTCTATTCTATTCTATTCTATTCTTCTATTCTATTTATTTATTTATTTACACTGGGGATGAAACCCAGGGGCATTCTTTCTCTGACCTATACCCAGCCCTATTTTTTATTCTTTATTTTGAAACAGGGTCTCACTGAGTTGCAAAGGACCTCACTAGGTAGCTGAGGCTGTCCACGAACCATGATCCTCCTGTCTCAGCCTCCCAAATGCTGGGATTACAAGCGTGCAGCACCACACCCAGCTCTAAATTTTTTTCTTTTAAAATAAAGTCAAACTAAATTGCCACAGCTGGTCTTAAACCTGGGATCCTTCTGGCCTGCAGTGGGCAGTGTGATCCCAGTACTTGGAAGGCTAAGACATGAGAATCACAGGTCCAGGTTCAAGGCCAGATATGGTAACTTAGACCCTATTTAAAAATGAAAAATAAAACAGGGCTCGAGGTGTAGCTCAATAGAACACCCCTGAGTTAAATCCTCAGTACAACAACAACCAAGAAAGAAAGAAAGAATGAAAGAAAAAGATACAAGCACCACAAGTACAACACAGCCTGTGAATGAATGCTGTTGGGAATACGGCAGAGAGCACTGGTTTGCTGGAGTCACACGGTGCTGGGGCCTGGACTGATGTCTCGTTTCCACCCAGGGCCCTTTGAATCCTGCACTGTGTGTCAGCCCATGTGGCGAGCCGGATTGGCACTCTATGCCCTGTCTCTGGGCCAGCTGCTCCTACCCCTTTCTGACCCCTGAGCCCTGCTCACACACAGCGTTGGGCACCACTGCAGGATCTAGAAACCCTCAACCTCTGCGTTCTTCCCGAGAGCGCTGGAGCAGGAAAGTGGTTTAGCTGCAACCTCAGGACCACAGGCCAAGTGCACACTCAGAGGAAAATCAACACAGCAGACGGTAATCCTCAGCCATACAACTGAACGCTCAACACACTCATGCTGGACTCGTGGTAAACTGAAACAAGATGATTTGTTTTTTGGTGGTACTGGGGATTGAACTCAGGGGCATCCTAGCACAGAGCCACACTCAGCCCTATTTTATCTTAAGGGTCTCATTAAGTTACAGCACACCAGCCTCAACCCTGTGATCCTCCTGCCTAAGCCTCCAAAGTACTGGGATTCCATGCACACTCCACTGTGCGGCCTCACAAGACAGTTTGTATTGTGTGTGGGGAGTGGGAGAGGGAGAGAGGAAGAGGGAGAGGGAGAGGGAGAGGGAGAGAGAGAGAGAGAGAGAGAGAGAGAGAGAGAGAGAGATTTACACCAGGGAATGATCCAGGGTCTTTCTAGCACAGAGCTATCACACTCTGGCCTTGGGCCTGCAATCCTTTTATCTCAGCCTCCCAGGTGATGGGGTTACAGGTGTGCACCACAGCACTGGATTTTTCACTCTTGGGTTCTCAGCGCTCATCTCCTCTTCAGAGGCTGCCTCTGGTCATGCTCCCAAGTTCCCCTCCAAACCCTGTCTGACACACATCGAGTAACTCATGCGGGTTCCTTCTGAGCCCGCTCCCCATAGGAAAGTCTTTCTCTTCTTCATTCATTCAGCAAAAATGCTGTGTGTGGCACAGGGCTCCAGGTGTTCTAATACTTTAGTAATAAAAGGCTCCTCTGTGGTGTGGAGCTGAAGTTCTCCCAGTCCTTGGGAGGCTGAGATGGGAGGACTGCAGGTTGGAGGCCAGCCTCAGCAATGTAGCAAGTCTCTGCAACCAAGAAAAACCTTGTTTCAAATAAAAAATAATGGTCTGGGGTGTAGCTTGGAGGTTCAGTATTCCTGGGCTGAGAAAAGCAGATTCAGAAATTAAGTCCCTTGAGAACCTTCATTTAGAGCAGTGTCTGGCACAGAAGCACAGATGCATGTTAAAAAGAATTATTATTGCCAGGCGTGGTGGCGCATGCTTGTAATCCCTGTGCTTGGGAGGCTGAGACAGGAGGATCACACGGGTTTGAGCCAGCTACTTAGACTCTGAGCAACTTAGTGAGACCCTATTTCCTGGGGTCAAAAGCCAGGGGTGGGTCAGTGCGGGACACCTGAATGGGGCAGGCTGGCCTCTGGAAGCCCGGGTATCCTTTCATAGTGAATATACAATCCACGCTCGGAGACCCTGCAGTGAAGATCGTAACTCTGGGGCTGCGGCTGGGCTTTCTGAACAAGCTACGTAATCAGCCCTACTTTTTAAAATTTGAAACAGGGTCTCACTAGCCTGATGAGAGTCTCACTACTTGCTGAGGCTGTCCACAAATCTGTGATCCTGCGACCTCAGTCTCCCAAGTACGTGGATTACAGGTGTGCACCACCATGCCCAGCATGTTTTCTTTGCTTCCTTTTTAAAACCTTGAAATAGGTTCTTGCTAAGTTCCTGAGACTAGCCTCAAAGAATCCTCCTTTCTCAGCCTCCCAAGTACTGGGATGAGAGACTTGTGCCTGGCCAAGAATGCTATTTCTTATGTGAATCCAACCATACTGCACAGGGAGCTCTGTTCTGAGAACACAGCTCACTCACCTGACCCTCTAGTTTAAACCCCAGAATCAGAAGGGGGGGGGGAATCAAATACCCTGTGGCCCAGTGTCCCAACAACACACAAGAATGCTGTGCATGGATGCACCATTGGACTCCATTCTTTATCCTAAATGAGGTGGTAAGGGGTGGGGATGCTGAGCAGTGGACAGGCATGGCTTGGGGTCAGGGATCACAGGGGGGCAGGGATGATGACCAGCCACAGGTGACACCCGACCTGTGCCACTACTAAAGAGAAAGTCCCGCATCACATGGGGTCAAAAGCCAAGAGTGGGCCCGTGCGAGGACACTGGCTGTGCCCCTAAACGGGGCATGAGTGCCGAGCCTGGCTAGTATCTGGAATCCCAGCCCTCCTTTCACTGTAAACGTGTAATCCAGCACTCAGGGACCCTGAAGCTTGAAGATCATATCTCTGGGGCTGAGGCTGGGCTTTCTGAATGGCTCTAGGATTCTCTTGCATCCTCTGTGTGCTCTGGTCTCCCCCATAGGAACCCCCCGCTGTGTGGGCACTGCCTGTCTGGTGCTGTGTCCACCTCCCCAGTGGGGCCATGGGCTCCTGCTGAAACCCTTCCCCTCATGTGCCCCCAACACTGCTCGCAGGCCCGAGGACAGAATGGTGACTCGGATGAGGCCTGAGGACTGTTGCTGGGGGTCACTGTCTCCCAGCCCTGGCCTCCCCCACAAGGCTACAGCCCTGGGGTCTCACCTTCCTCACACCAGTATGTAGCAGGTTCTCTACATCCGGCACCTGGATCACACTGAGCCTGGTGTCGCCGCCAGTGGTCATCATGCCCTTGATGGTGACACTGGCAACCAGGAGGCTGGATAACAACCAGCTGAAGGTCCTGCTGTCCCTGAGGTCATGGGAGAAATGAGAAACTTTTATTATTGCCTGTGTTATTCAGGGCTGATCTTGTAACTGGAGGCAGATGAATCTCAGGAGGGTTTGGATTTGCATTTCCCCAGTTGCTAATGATGTTGAGCATTCACTCATACCTATTGGCCATTTGCGTTTCTTCTTCCAGGCAGTGTGCATTCAGTGCAATTGCCTGTCTTTTTAGGTATTTTTAGTTGATTTTAGTGAAATTTTAAAGTTTTTTGTATATTTTAAGTATTAGTCTTCTAATATGTAAGGGATATCTGAAAATGTAGGCTGCTTATGGAACAGATACTATAAAAGTTCCAGTCTTCAAGCCAGTGGACCGGAGCCCAGGAATCTGGGGTGGGGATGTTGTGGGGGATCAGCAAAAATTGTTTCTGCAGGACTGGGATTGAACCCAGGGATAGTCTATCTCTGAGCTACATCTCCAGTCCTATTTTATTCTTTATTTTAAAATAGGATCTCACTAAGTTGCAGAGTGCCTCACTGAGTAGCTGAGGCTGGGCAGAAGCTGTGGTCCTCCTGTCTCAGCCTCCCAAGTACTGGGTTTACAAGTTAGAGCCGCCATGCTCAGCTGGCAATTTTTTTTTTTTTTTTTACGGTACTGGGGATGGAACCCAGGGTGTTCTACTTCCAATTACACCTCCAGCCCCACTTTTAATTCTTTATTTTGAAACAGGGTCTCACTAAGTTGCCGAGGGCCTCACTAAATAGCTGAGGCTGTCCACAAACCAGTTCCTACTGCCTCAGTCTCCCAAGTACTGGAATTACAAGCTTGAGCTACCATGCTCTGCTAGCAAAATTCTTAAGGAGAGTTCTGGCTCCACCTAGTGTCTAATATGGAGCTCAGCACTTCAAAGAAGTTTCAAGCCCACTTAAATTTGGGGAATGGATGGGGAAATTCACCCGAAGCTACTAGCAAAGCCAATTCCTAAAACAAGCCATTCTCAAAGATACCGAAGGGTTTGTGGCCGGTAAACAAAAGATCAGACAATCAACTTGTGTTTTAGAATAACTCAACAGTGCAAACAGCCACGAATTGTTCCACAGGACCAGATGCCCAAGTGGTCAGTGCTCCACGCCTGTGCTTACAGCCTGAATTCCTGAGCCAGACCATGGAACAGCAGCCTCCCGCTGGAAGGAAATTGGTGTGGGGCCTGTAGGATTACAAAATCCCCCAAGTCTGCTCCATGCCCTGCTCCTGCCCACACCCTCTAGTGCACCTTGCCTGGGTCAGGCAACCTGTCCTCTATCCCATGGTGAGTGGGTGCTCCACATTGATATGTCTACTAAAACACTTTTCCGAGCTTTTACCAATTGCTGCAACTAACGCCTATTAGAAGTTAAACTAAATGATATAGAAGTGCTGAAGCTATCTGTAATCCTAATTATAAACTTATGTGAAACTCTTGCAATCCACTGAAATTGAACAACTTTACACATATATATGACATGTAAAACACTTTTCCGAGCTTTTGTGCCGAGGTTGAACTAACGCATATGAGAAGTTAAACTAAATGATATAGAAGTGCTAACACTATCGGCGATCCTAATTCTAAACTTTTGTGAAACTCTTGCAATACACTGAAATTGAACAAGTTTGCACATATATATGACATGTAAAATACTTTTCTGACCTTTTGCGCCTAGGTTAAACTAACGCATATAAGAAGTTAAACTGAATGATATAGAAGGGCTAATGCTATCTACAATCCTAATTCTAAAATTATGTGAAACTTCTGCAATACACTGAAATTGAACACCATTGCACATTGACATGACTACTAAAACACTTTTGCGATCTTTTACCCATTCCTGAAACTAACACATATAAGAAGTTAAACTAAATGATATAGAAATGCTACCGCTATCTACAATCCTATTTCTAAACTTATGTGAAACTTCTGCAATACATTAAAATTGAACACTTCTGCACATTGATATGTCTACTAAAACACTATTCCGAGCTTTTACCCATTGCTGAAACTAACACTATTAGAAGTTAAACTAAATGATATTGAAGTGCTAATGCTTTCTGCAATCCTAATTCTAAACTAATGTGAAACTCTTGCAATACACTGAAATTGAACAAGTTTGCACATTATATATATATATATATATATATATATATATATAATAATAATTATATATATATATATATATATATAATAATATATATATATAATATATATATATATATATATATAATAATAATTATATATATATATATATATATATATATATATAATGTAAATTAATTTTCCAAGCTTTCGCGCCTAGGTTTAACTAACACATATAAGAAGTTAAACTAAATGATATAGAAGTGCTACCCTTATCTGCAATCCTAATTCTAAACTTATGTGAAACTCTTGCAAAACACTGAAATTGAACAAGTTTGCACATATATATGACATGTAAAACACTTTTCCGAACTTTTGAGCCTAGGTTAAACTAACGCATATAAGGAAATTAATTAATTAAATGATATAGAAGTGCTACCGCTATCTGCAATCCTATTTCAAAACTTATGTGAAACTCCCGCAATATACTGAAATTGATCCCATCTGCACATTGATATGTCTACTAAAACACTTTTCCGAGCTTTTACTCATTGCTGCAACTAACGCCTATTCGAAGTTAAACTAAATGATATAGAAGTGCTAAAGCTATCTGCAATCCTAATTCTAAACTTATGTGATAAACTTATGTGATACTCTTCCAATACGCTGAAATTGATCAACTTGGCACCTATATATGACATGTAAACACTTTTCAGAGCTTTTACGCCTGGGTAAAACTAACGCATATAAGGAGTTAACCTAAATGATATAGAAGTGCTAATGCTATCTGCAATCCTGATTCTAAACTAATGTGAAACTCTTGCAATACACTGAAATTGGACATGTTTACACATATATATAACAGGTGAAATTCTTTTCCGAGCTTTTGCGCCTAGGTTTAACTAACGCATATAAGAAATTAAACTAAAAGATATAGAAGTGCTACCGCTATCTGCAATCCTAATTCTAAACTAATGTGAAACTCTTGCAATACACTGAAATTGAACATGTTTACACATATATATATATATATAACATGTAAAATACTTTTCGGAGCTTTCGCGCCTAGGTTTAACTAACTCATATAAGAATTTAAACTAAAAGATATAGAAGAGCTACTGCTATCTGCAATCCTAATCCTAAACTTATGTGATACTCTTCCAATACACTGAAATTGAACAACTTGGCACCTATATATGGCATGTAATTACTTATCCGAGCTTTTGCGCCTGGGTTAAACTAACGCATATAAGAAGTTAAACTACATGATGTAGATGGGCTAACGCTATCTGCAATCCCAATTCTAAACTAATGAGAAACTCTTGCAATACACTGAAATTGAAAAACTTGGCACCGATATATGACATGTAATTACTTCTCCGAGCTTTAGGGACTGGGTTAAACTAACGCATATAAGAAGTTAAACTACATTATATAGATGGGCTAACGCTATATGCAATCCTAATTCTAAACTAATGTGAAACTCCTGCATTACACTGAAATTGAACATGTTTACACATATATATAACATGTAAAATACTTTTTAGAGCTTTCGCGCCTAGGTTTAACTAACGCATATAAGAATTTAAACTAAAAGATATAGAAGAGCTACCACTATCTGCAATCCTAATCCTAAACTTATGTGATACTCTTCCAATACGCTGAAATTGAATAATTTGGCACCTATATAAGGCATGTAATTACTTATCCGAGCTTTTGCGCCTGGGTTAAACTAACGCATATAAGAAGTTAAACTACATGATGTAGATGGGCTAACGCTATCTGCAATCCCAATTCTAAACTAATGAGAAACTCTTGCAATACAATGAAATTAAAAAACTTGGCACCTATATATGACATGTAATTACGTATCCGAGCTTTAGCGCCTGGGTTAAACTAACGCATATAAGAAGTTAAACTACATGATGTAGATGGGCTAACGCTCTCTGCAATGCTAATTCTAAACTAATGTGAAACGCTTGCAATACACTGAAATTGAACAAGTTTGCACATATATATGACATGTAAAACACTTTTCCGAGCTTTTCCTCCTAAGTTAACCTAACGCACATAAGAAGTTAAACTAAATGAAATAGAAGTGCTAATGTGATCTGCAATCCTAATTCTAAACTAATGTGAAACTCTTGCAATACACTGAAATTGAACAACTTGGCATCTATATATGACATGTAATTATTTTTCTGATCTTTTGCGCCTAGGTTAAACTAACGCATATAAGGAGTTAAGGTAAATGATATAGAAGTGTAAATGCCATCTGAAATCCTAATTCTAAACTAATGTGAAACTTTTGTAATACACTGAAATTAGACAAGTTTGCACATATATATGACATGTAAACACATTGCCGAGCTTTTGCGCCTTGGTTAAACTAACACATATAAGGAGTTAAGCTAAATGATATAGTAGTGCTAATGCTATCTGCAATCCTAATTCTAAAGTAATGTGAAACTCTTGCAATACACTGAAATTGAACAAGTTTGCACATATATATGACATGTAAAACACTTTTCTGAGCTTTTCCTCCTAGGTTATACTAACGCATATAAGAAGTTAAACTAAATGATATAGAAATGCTACCGCTATCTGCAATCCTAATCCTAAACTAATGTGAAACTCTTGCAATACACTGAAATTGAACAACTTGGCACCTATATATGACATGTAATTATTTATCCGAGATATTGCGCCTGGCTTAAACTAACGCATATAAGAAGTTAAACTACATGATATAGATGGGCTAATGCTATTTGCAATCCTAATTCTAAACTCATGTGAAATGCTTGCAATACACTGAATTTGAACAAGTTTGCACATATATATGACATGTAAAACACTTTTCCGAGCTTTTCCTCCTAGGATAACCTAACACACATAAGAAGTTAAAATAAATGAAATAGTAGTGCTAATGCTATCTGCAATCCTAATTCTAAACTAATGTGAAACTCTTGCAATACACTGAAATTGAACAAGTTTGCACATATATATGACATGTAAAACATTGCCGAGCTTTTGCGCCTAGGTTAAACTAACGCATATAAGGAGTTAAGCTAAATGATATAGAAGTGCTAATGCTATCTGCAATCCTAATTCTAAACTCATGTGAAACTCTTGCAATACACTGAAATTGAACAACTTGGCACCTATATATGACATGTAATTACTTATCCGAGATTTTGCGCCTGGCTTAAACTAACGCTTATAAGAAGTTAAACTACATGATATAGATGGGCTAACGCTATTTGCAATTTTAATTCTAAACTCATGTGAAACTCTTGTAATACACTGAAATTGAACAAGTTTGCACATATATATGACATGTAAACACATTGCTGAGCTTTTGCGCCTAGGTTAAACTAACGCATATAAGGAGTTAAGCTAAATGATATAGAAGTGCTACTGTTATCTGCAATCCTAAATCTAAACTTATGTGAAACTCTTGCAATACACTGAAATTGAACATGTTTACACATATATATATATATAACATGTAAAATACTTTTCCGGGCTTTTGCGCATTGGTTAAAGTAACACATATAAGGAGTTAAGCTAAATGATATAGAAGTGCTAATGCTATCTGCAATCCTAAATCTAAACTTATGTGAAACTCTTGCAATACACTGAAAATGAACAAGTTTGCACATATATATGACATGTAAAACACTTTTCCGAGCTTTTCCTCCTAGATTAAACTAACGCATATAATAAGTTAAACTAAATGAAATAGAATTGCTAACGCTATCTGCAATCCTAACTCTAAACTAATGTGAAACTCTTGCAATACACTGAAATTGAACAAGTTTGCACATATATATGACATGTAAATACATTGCAAAGCTTTTGCCACTAGGTTAAACTAACGCGTATAAGGAGTTGAGCTAAATGATATAGAAGTGCTAATGCTATCTGCAATCCTAATTCTAAACTCATGTGAAACGCTTGCAATACACTGAAATTGAACAAGTTTGCACATATATATGACATGCAAACACATTGCTGAGCTTTGGTGCCTAGGTTAAACTAATGCATATAAGGAATTAAGCTAAATGATATAGAAGTGCTAATACTATCTGCAATCCTAATTTTAAACTAATGTGAAACTCTTGCAATACACTGAAACTGAACATGTTTACACATATATATATAACATGTAAAATACTTTTCCGAACTTTCGCGCCTAAGTTTAACTAACGCATATAAGAATTTAAACTAAAAGATATAGAAGTGCTACTGCTATCTGCATTCCTAATCCTAAACTTAGGTGATACTCTTCCAATACGTTGAAATTGAACAACTTGGCACCTATATATGACATGTAATTACTTTTCCGATCTTTTGCGCCTGGGTTAAACTAATGCATATAAGAAGTTAAACTACATGATATAGATGGGCTAACGATATCTGCAATCCCAATTTTAAACTAATGAGAAACTCTTGCAATACATTGATATTGAAAGTCTTGGCACCGATATATGACATGTAATTACATTTTTGAGCTTTAGCGCCTAGGTTAAACTAACGCATATAAAGAGTTAAGCTAAATGATATAGAAGTGCTAATGCTATCTGCAATCCTAATTATAAACTAATGTGAAACTCTTGCAATACACTGAAATTGAACATCTTTACACATATATATAACATGTAAAATACTTTTCCGAGCTTTCGCGCCTAGGTTTAACTAACGCATATAAGAATTTAAACTAAAAGATATAGAAGTGCTATCGCTATCTGCAATCCTAATCCTACTTATGTGATACTCTTCCAACACGCTGAAATTGAACAACTTGGCACCTATATATGACATGTAATTACTTTTCTGAGCTTTTGTGCATGGGTTAAACTAACGAATATAAGCAGTTAAACTACATGATATAGATGGGCTAACGCTATTTGCAATTTATTTCTAAAGTAATGTGAAACGCTTGCAATACACTGAAATTGAACAAGTTTGGACATATATATGACATGTAAACACATTGCCAAGCTTTTGTGCCTAGGTTAAACTAACGCATATAAGGAGTTAAGCTAAATGAAATAGAATTTCTAATGCTATCTGCAGTCCTAATCCTAAACTAATGTGAAACTCTTGCAATACACTGAAATTGAACAAGTATGCACATATATTTGACATATAATACACTTTTATGAGCTTTTCCTCCTAGGTTAAACTAACGCATATAAGAAGTTAAACTAAATAAAATAGAAGTGCTAATGCTATCTGCAATCCTAATTGTAAACTAATGTGGACCTCTTTCAATACACTGAAATTGAACATGTTTACACATATATATATAACATGTAAAATATTTTCCGAGTTTTCGCGCACAGGTTTAACTAACACATATAAGAATTTAAACTAAAAGATATAGAAGTGCTACCGCTATCTGCAATCCTAATCCTAAACTTATGTGATACTCTTCCAATACGGTGAAATTGAACAACTTGGCACCTATATATGACGTGTAATTACTTATCCGAGCTTTTGCGCCTGGGTTAAACTAACGCATATAAGAAGTTAAACTATATGATATAGATGGGCAAACGCTATCTGCAATCCTAATTCTAAACTAATGTGAAACGCTTGCAATACACTGAAATTGAACAAGTTTGCACATATATATGACATGTAAACACATTGCCAAGCTTTTGCGCCTAGGTTAAACTAACGCATATAAGGAGTTAAGCTAAATGATATAGAAGTGCTAATGCTATCTGAATTCCTTATTCTAAACTAATGTGAAACGCTTCCAATACACTGAAATTGAACAAGTTTGCATATATATATATATATATATATATATATATATGACATGTAAAACACTTTTCCGAGCTTTTCCTCCTAGGTTAAACTAACGCATATAAAAAGTTAAACTAAATGAAATAGAAGTGCTAATGCTATCTGCAATCCTAATTCTAAACTAATGTGAAACGCTTGCAATACACTGAAATTGAACAAGTTTGCACATATATATGATATGTAAACACTTTGCCAAGCTTTTGCGCCTAGGTTAAACTAACGAATATAAGGAGTTAAGCTAAATGATATAGAAGTGCTAATGCTATCTGCAATCCTAATTATAAACTAATGTGAAACTCTTACAATACACTAAAATTGAACATTTTTAAACATATATATAACATGTAAAATACTTTTCCGAGCTTTTGCGCCTAGGTTTAACTAAAGCATATACGAATTTAAACTAAAAGATATAGAAGTGCTACCGCTATCTGAAATCCTAATCCTAAACTTATGTGATACTCTTCCAATACGCTGAAATTGAACAACTTGGCACGTATATATGACATGTAATTAGTTTTCCGAGCTTTTCCGACTGGGATAAAGTAACGTAGATAAGAAGTTAAACTAAATGATATAGATTGGCTAACAATATCTGCAATCCCAATTCTAAACTAATGAGAAATTCTTGGAATACACTGAAATTGAAAAACTTGGCACCGATATATGACATTTAATTACTTTTTTGAACTTTAGCGCCTAGGTTAAACTAATGCATATAAAGAGTTAAGCTAAATGATATAGAAGTGCTAATGCTATCTGCAATCCTAATTCTAAACTAATGTGAAACGCTTGCAATACACTAAAATTGAACAAGTTTGCACATATATATATCATGTAACACATTGCCGAGCTATTGCGCCTAGGTTAAACTAACACATATAAGGAGTTAAGCTAAATGATATAGAAGTGCTAATGCTATCTGCAATCCTAATTCTAAACTAATGTGAAACTCTTGCAATACACTGAAATTGAACAACTTGGCACCTATATATGACATGTAATTACTTTTCCGAGCTTTTGTGCCTGGGTTAAACTAACTCATATAAGCAGTTAATCTACATGATATAGATGGGCTAACAATATCTGCAATCCGAATTCTAAACTAATGAGAAACTCTTGCAATACACTAAAATTGAACAAGTTTGCACTTATATATGACAGATAAACACATTGCCTAGCTTTTTCGCCAAGGTTAAACTAACGCATATAAGGAGTTATGCTAAATGATATAGAAGTGCTAATGCTATCTGCAATCCTAATTCTAAACTAATGTGAAACTCTTGCAATACACTGAAATTGAACATGTTTACACATATATATAAAATGTAAAATACTTTTCTGAGCTTTCGCGCCTAGGTTTAACTAACGCATATAAGAATTTAAACTATGCTAAACTTATGTGATACTCTTCCAATACGCTGAAATAGAACAACTTGGCACCTATATATGACATGTAATTACTTTTCCGAGCTTTTGCACCGGGGTTAAACTAACGCATATAAGGAGTTAAACTAAATGAAATAGAAGAGCTAATGCTATCTGCAATCCTAATTCTAAACTAATGTGAAACTCTTGCAATACACTGAAATTGAACAAGTTTGCACCTATATATGACAGGTAATTACTTTTCCGAGCTTTTCCTCCTAGGTTAAACTAACGAATATAAGGAGTTAAGCTAAATGATATAGAAGTGCTAATGCTCTCTGCAATACTGATTCTAAACTAATGTGAAACTCTTGCAATACACTGAAATTGAACATGTTTACACGTATATATAACATGTAAAATACTTTTCCGAGCTTTCTCGCCTAGGTTTAACTAACGCATATAAGCAGTTAATCTACATGATATAGATGGGCTAACGATATCTGCAATCCAAATTCTAAACTAATGAGAAACTCTTGCAATACACTGAAATTGAACAAGTTTGTACTTATATATGACAGGTAAACACATTGCCGAGCTTTTGCGCCTAGGTTAAACTAACGCATATAAGGAGTTAAGCTAAATGATATAGAAGTGCTAATGCTATCTGCAATCCTAATTCTAAACTAATGTGAAACTCTTGCAATGCACTGAAATTGAACATGTTTACACATATATATATATATATATATAACATGTAAAATACTTTTCCGAGCTTTCGTGCCTAGGTTTAACTAACGATATAAGAATTTAAACTAAAAGATATAGAAGTGCTACCGCTATCTGCAATCCTAATCCTAAACTTATGTGATACTCTTCCAATACACTGAATTTGAACAACTTGGCACCTATATATGACATGTAATTACTTTTCCGAGCTTTTGCGCCTGGGTTAAACTAATGTGAATCGCTTGCAATACACTGAAATTGAACATGTTTGCACATATGTATGACATATAAACACATTTCCGAGCTTTTCCTCCTAGGTTAAACTAACGCATATAAGGAGTTAAGCTAAATGATATAGAAGTGCTAATGCTATCTGCAATACTGATTCTAAACTAATGTGAAACTCTTTCAATACACTGAAATTGAACATGTTTACACATATATATAACATGTAAAATACTTTTCCAAGATTTCGCGCCTAGGTTTAAATAACGCATATAGGAATTTAAACTAAAAGATATAGAAGTGCTACCGCTATCTAAAATCCTAATCCTAAACTTATGAGATACTCTTCCAATATGCTGAAATTGAACAACTTGGCACCTATATATGACATGTAATTTCTTTTCTGAGCTTTTGCACCTTGGTTAAACTAACGCATATAAGAAATTAAACAACATGATAGAGATGGGCTAACGCTATCTGCAATCCTAATTCTAAACTAATGTGAAACTCTTGCAATACACTGAAATTGAACAAGTTTGCACATATATATGACATGTAAAATACTTTTCGGAGCTTTCGCGCCTAGGTTTAAGTAACACATAATAGAATTTAAACTAAAAGATATAGAAGTGCTACCGCTATCTGCAATCCTAATCCTAAACTTATGTGATACTCTTCCAATACGCTGAAGTTGAACAACCTGGCACCTATATATGACATGTAATTACTTTTCAGAGCTTTTGCGCCTAGGTTTAACTAACGCATATAAGAATTTAAACTATGCTAAACTTATGTGATACTCTTCCAATACGCTGAAATAGAACAACTTGGCACCTATATATGACATGTAATTACTTTTCCGAGCTTTTGCACCGGGGTTAAACTAACGCATATAAGGAGTTAAACTAAATGAAATAGAAGAGCTAATGCTATCTGCAATCCTAATTCTAAACTAATGTGAAACTCTTGCAATACACTGAAATTGAACAAGTTTGCACCTATATATGACAGGTAATTACTTTTCCGAGCTTTTCCTCCTAGGTTAAACTAACGAATATAAGGAGTTAAGCTAAATGATATAGAAGTGCTAATGCTCTCTGCAATACTGATTCTAAACTAATGTGAAACTCTTGCAATACACTGAAATTGAACATGTTTACACGTATATATAACATGTAAAATACTTTTCCGAGCTTTCTCGCCTAGGTTTAACTAACGCATATAAGCAGTTAATCTACATGATATAGATGGGCTAACGATATCTGCAATCCAAATTCTAAACTAATGAGAAACTCTTGCAATACACTGAAATTGAACAAGTTTGTACTTATATATGACAGGTAAACACATTGCCGAGCTTTTGCGCCTAGGTTAAACTAACGCATATAAGGAGTTAAGCTAAATGATATAGAAGTGCTAATGCTATCTGCAATCCTAATTCTAAACTAATGTGAAACTCTTGCAATGCACTGAAATTGAACATGTTTACACATATATATATATATATATATAACATGTAAAATACTTTTCCGAGCTTTCGTGCCTAGGTTTAACTAACGATATAAGAATTTAAACTAAAAGATATAGAAGTGCTACCGCTATCTGCAATCCTAATCCTAAACTTATGTGATACTCTTCCAATACACTGAATTTGAACAACTTGGCACCTATATATGACATGTAATTACTTTTCCGAGCTTTTGCGCCTGGGTTAAACTAATGTGAATCGCTTGCAATACACTGAAATTGAACATGTTTGCACATATGTATGACATATAAACACATTTCCGAGCTTTTCCTCCTAGGTTAAACTAACGCATATAAGGAGTTAAGCTAAATGATATAGAAGTGCTAATGCTATCTGCAATACTGATTCTAAACTAATGTGAAACTCTTTCAATACACTGAAATTGAACATGTTTACACATATATATAACATGTAAAATACTTTTCCAAGATTTCGCGCCTAGGTTTAAATAACGCATATAGGAATTTAAACTAAAAGATATAGAAGTGCTACCGCTATCTAAAATCCTAATCCTAAACTTATGAGATACTCTTCCAATATGCTGAAATTGAACAACTTGGCACCTATATATGACATGTAATTTCTTTTCTGAGCTTTTGCACCTTGGTTAAACTAACGCATATAAGAAATTAAACAACATGATAGAGATGGGCTAACGCTATCTGCAATCCTAATTCTAAACTAATGTGAAACTCTTGCAATACACTGAAATTGAACAAGTTTGCACATATATATGACATGTAAAATACTTTTCGGAGCTTTCGCGCCTAGGTTTAAGTAACACATAATAGAATTTAAACTAAAAGATATAGAAGTGCTACCGCTATCTGCAATCCTAATCCTAAACTTATGTGATACTCTTCCAATACGCTGAAGTTGAACAACCTGGCACCTATATATGACATGTAATTACTTTTCCGAGCTTTTGCGCCTAGGTCAAACTAACACATATAAGAAGTTAAACTACATGATGTAGATGGGCTAACGCTATCTGCAATCCTAATTCAAAACTAATGTGAAACTGTTGCAATACACTGAAATTGAAAAACTTGGGACCGATATATGACATGTAATTACTTTTCCGAGTTTTTGCGCCTAGGTAAAACTAACGCATATAAGAAGTTAAACTACATCATGTAGATGGGCTAACGCAATCTGCAATCCTAATTCCAAACTAATGTGAAACTCTGGCTATTCACTGAAATTGAACAAGTTTGCACATATATATGACATGTAAAACACTTTTCCGAGCTTTTCCTCCTAGTTTAAACTAACGCATATAAAAAGTTAAGCTAAATGATATAGAAGTGCTAATGCTATCTGCAATCCTAATTATAAACTAATGTGAAACTCTTGCAATACACTGAAATTAAACATGTTTACACATATATATAACATGTAAAATACTTTTCCGAGCTTTCGCGCCTAGGTTTAACTAACGCATATAAGAATTTAAACTAAAAGATATAGAAGTGCTACCGCTATCTGCAATCCTAATGCTAAACTTATGTGATACTCTTCCAATACGCTGAAATAGAACAACTTGGCACCTATATATGACATGTAACTACTTTTCCGAGCTTTTGCACCGGGGTTAAACTAACGCATATAAGGAGTTAAACTAAATGAAATAGAAGAGCTAATGCTCTCTGCAATACTGATTCTAAACTAATGTGAAATTCTTGCAATACACTGAAATTGAACATGTTTACACATATATATAACATGTATAATACTTTTCCGAGCTTTTGCGCCTAGGTTTAACTAACGCATATAAGAATTTAATCTAAAAGATATAGAAGTGCTACCCTATCTGCAATCCTAATCCTAAACATATGTGATACTCTTCCAATACGCTGAAATTGAACAACTTGGCACTGATATATGACATGTAATTACTTTTCCGAGCTTTTGCGCCTGGGTTAAACTAATGCATATAAGAAGTTAAACTACATGATAGAGATGGGCTAACGCTATCTGCAATCCTAATTCTAAATTAATGTGAAACGCTTGCAATACACTGAAAAGGAACAAGATTGCACATATATATGACATGTAAAACACTTTTCGGAACTTTTCCTCCTAGGTTAAAGTAACGCATATAAGAAGTTAAACTAAATGAAATAGAAGTGCTAATGCTATCTGCAATCCTAATTCTAAACTAATGTGAAACTCTTGCAATACAATGAAATTGAACAAGTTTGCACCTATATATGACAGGTAATTACTTTCCGAGCTTTTCCTCCTAGGTTAAACTAACGCATATAAGGAGTTAAGCAAAATGATATAGAAGTGCTAATGCTATCTGCAATCCTGATTCTAAACTAATGTGAAACTCTTGCAACGCACTGAAATTGAACATGTTTACACATATATATAACATGTAAAACACTTTTCCGAACTTTCACGCCTAGGTTTAACTAACACATATAAGAATTTAAACTAAAAGATATAGAAGTGCTACCGCTATCTGCAATCCTAATCCTAAACTTATGTGATACTCTTCCAATACGCTGAAGTTGAACAACTTGGCACCTATATATGACATGTAATTACATTTCTGAGCTTTTGCACCTTGGTTAAACTAACGCATATAAGAAGTTAAACTACATGATATAGATGGGCTAACGATATCTGCAATCCCAATTCTAAACTAATGACAAACTCTTGTAATACACTGAAATTGAAAAACTTGGCACCGACATATGACATGTAATTACTTTTTTGAGCTTTTGCGCCTAGGTCAAACTAACGCATATAAGAAGTTAAACTACATGATGTAGATGGGCTAACGCTATCTGCAATCCTAATTCTAAACTAATGTGAAACTCTGGCTATACACTGAAATTGAATAAGTTTGCAAATATATATGACATGTAAAACACTTTTCTGAGCTTTTGCGCCTCGGTAAAACTAACGCATATAAGAAGTTAAACTACATCATGTAGATGGGCTAACGCTATCTGCAATCCTAATTCTAAACTAATGTGAATCTCTGGCTATACACTGAAATTGAATAAGTTTGCACATATATATGAAATGTAAAACACTTTTCCGAATTTTTCCTCCTAGATTATACTAACACATATAAGAAGTTAAACTAAATGAAATAGAATTGCTAACGCTATCTGTAATCCTAATTCTAAACTAATGAAACACTTGCAATACACAGAAATTGAACAAGTTTGCACATATATATGACATGTAAAACACTTTGCGAGCTTTTCCTCCTAGGTTAAACTAACGCACATAAGAAGTTAGACTAGATGAAATAAAAGTGCTAATCCTATCTACAATCCTAATTCTAAACTAATGTGAAACGCTTGCAATACACTGATATTGAACAAGTTTACACATATATATAACATGTAAAATACTATTCCGAGCTTTTGCGCCTTCGTTAAACTAACACATATAAGGAGTTAAGCTTAATGATATAGACGTGCTAATGCTATCTGCAAACCTAATTCTAAACTAATGTGAATCTCTTGCAATACACTGAAATTGAACATGTTTACACAGATATATAACATGCAAAATACTTTTCCGAGCTTTCGCGCCTAGGTTTAACTAAGGCATATAAGAATTTAAACTAAAAGATATAGAAGTGCTACCGCTAGCTGCAATCTTAATCCTAAACTTATGTGATCTTCCAATACGCTGAAATTGAACAACTTGGCACCTATATATGACATGTAATTACTTATCCGAGCTTTTGCGCCTGGGTTAAACTAACGCATATAAGAAGTTAAACTACATGATGTAGATGGGCTAACGCTATCTGCAATCCCAATTCTAAACTAATGAGAAACTCTTGCAATACACTGAAATTGAAAAACTTGGCCCCGATATATGACATGTAATTACTTCTCCGAGCTTTAGGGACTGGGTTAAACTAACGCATATAAGAAGTTAAACTACATTATATAGATGGGCTAACGCTATATGCAATCCTAATTCTAAACTAATGTGAAACTCCTGCATTACACTGAAATTGAACATGTTTACACATATATATAACATGTAAAATACTTTTTAGAGCTTTCGCGCCTAGGTTTAACTAACGCATATAAGAATTTAAACTAAAAGATATAGAAGAGCTACCACTATCTGCAATCCTAATCCTAAACTTATGTGATACTCTTCCAATACGCTGAAATTGAATAATTTGGCACCTATATAAGGCATGTAATTACTTATCCGAGCTTTTGCGCCTGGGTTAAACTAACGCATATAAGAAGTTAAACTACATGATGTAGATGGGCTAACGCTATCTGCAATCCCAATTCTAAACTAATGAGAAACTCTTGCAATACAATGAAATTAAAAAACTTGGCACCTATATATGACATGTAATTACGTATCCGAGCTTTAGCGCCTGGGTTAAACTAACGCATATAAGAAGTTAAACTACATGATGTAGATGGGCTAACGCTCTCTGCAATGCTAATTCTAAACTAATGTGAAACGCTTGCAATACACTGAAATTGAACAAGTTTGCACATATATATGACATGTAAAACACTTTTCCGAGCTTTTCCTCCTAAGTTAACCTAACGCACATAAGAAGTTAAACTAAATGAAATAGAAGTGCTAATGTGATCTGCAATCCTAATTCTAAACTAATGTGAAACTCTTGCAATACACTGAAATTGAACAACTTGGCATCTATATATGACATGTAATTATTTTTCTGATCTTTTGCGCCTAGGTTAAACTAACGCATATAAGGAGTTAAGGTAAATGATATAGAAGTGTAAATGCCATCTGAAATCCTAATTCTAAACTAATGTGAAACTTTTGTAATACACTGAAATTAGACAAGTTTGCACATATATATGACATGTAAACACATTGCCGAGCTTTTGCGCCTTGGTTAAACTAACACATATAAGGAGTTAAGCTAAATGAAATAGAATTTCTAATGCTATCTGCAGTCCTAATCCTAAACTAATGTGAAACTCTTGCAATACACTGAAATTGAACAAGTATGCACATATATTTGACATATAATACACTTTTATGAGCTTTTCCTCCTAGGTTAAACTAACGCATATAAGAAGTTAAACTAAATAAAATAGAAGTGCTAATGCTATCTGCAATCCTAATTGTAAACTAATGTGGACCTCTTTCAATACACTGAAATTGAACATGTTTACACATATATATATAACATGTAAAATATTTTCCGAGTTTTCGCGCACAGGTTTAACTAACACATATAAGAATTTAAACTAAAAGATATAGAAGTGCTACCGCTATCTGCAATCCTAATCCTAAACTTATGTGATACTCTTCCAATACGGTGAAATTGAACAACTTGGCACCTATATATGACGTGTAATTACTTATCCGAGCTTTTGCGCCTGGGTTAAACTAACGCATATAAGAAGTTAAACTATATGATATAGATGGGCAAACGCTATCTGCAATCCTAATTCTAAACTAATGTGAAACGCTTGCAATACACTGAAATTGAACAAGTTTGCACATATATATGACATGTAAACACATTGCCAAGCTTTTGCGCCTAGGTTAAACTAACGCATATAAGGAGTTAAGCTAAATGATATAGAAGTGCTAATGCTATCTGAATTCCTTATTCTAAACTAATGTGAAACGCTTCCAATACACTGAAATTGAACAAGTTTGCATATATATATATATATATATATATATGACATGTAAAACACTTTTCCGAGCTTTTCCTCCTAGGTTAAACTAACGCATATAAAAAGTTAAACTAAATGAAATAGAAGTGCTAATGCTATCTGCAATCCTAATTCTAAACTAATGTGAAACGCTTGCAATACACTGAAATTGAACAAGTTTGCACATATATATGATATGTAAACACTTTGCCAAGCTTTTGCGCCTAGGTTAAACTAACGAATATAAGGAGTTAAGCTAAATGATATAGAAGTGCTAATGCTATCTGCAATCCTAATTATAAACTAATGTGAAACTCTTACAATACACTAAAATTGAACATTTTTAAACATATATATAACATGTAAAATACTTTTCCGAGCTTTTGCGCCTAGGTTTAACTAAAGCATATACGAATTTAAACTAAAAGATATAGAAGTGCTACCGCTATCTGAAATCCTAATCCTAAACTTATGTGATACTCTTCCAATACGCTGAAATTGAACAACTTGGCACGTATATATGACATGTAATTAGTTTTCCGAGCTTTTCCGACTGGGATAAAGTAACGTAGATAAGAAGTTAAACTAAATGATATAGATTGGCTAACAATATCTGCAATCCCAATTCTAAACTAATGAGAAATTCTTGGAATACACTGAAATTGAAAAACTTGGCACCGATATATGACATTTAATTACTTTTTTGAACTTTAGCGCCTAGGTTAAACTAATGCATATAAAGAGTTAAGCTAAATGATATAGAAGTGCTAATGCTATCTGCAATCCTAATTCTAAACTAATGTGAAACGCTTGCAATACACTAAAATTGAACAAGTTTGCACATATATATATCATGTAACACATTGCCGAGCTATTGCGCCTAGGTTAAACTAACACATATAAGGAGTTAAGCTAAATGATATAGAAGTGCTAATGCTATCTGCAATCCTAATTCTAAACTAATGTGAAACTCTTGCAATACACTGAAATTGAACAACTTGGCACCTATATATGACATGTAATTACTTTTCCGAGCTTTTGTGCCTGGGTTAAACTAACTCATATAAGCAGTTAATCTACATGATATAGATGGGCTAACAATATCTGCAATCCGAATTCTAAACTAATGAGAAACTCTTGCAATACACTAAAATTGAACAAGTTTGCACTTATATATGACAGATAAACACATTGCCTAGCTTTTTCGCCAAGGTTAAACTAACGCATATAAGGAGTTATGCTAAATGATATAGAAGTGCTAATGCTATCTGCAATCCTAATTCTAAACTAATGTGAAACTCTTGCAATACACTGAAATTGAACATGTTTACACATATATATAAAATGTAAAATACTTTTCTGAGCTTTCGCGCCTAGGTTTAACTAACGCATATAAGAATTTAAACTATGCTAAACTTATGTGATACTCTTCCAATACGCTGAAATAGAACAACTTGGCACCTATATATGACATGTAATTACTTTTCCGAGCTTTTGCACCGGGGTTAAACTAACGCATATAAGGAGTTAAACTAAATGAAATAGAAGAGCTAATGCTATCTGCAATCCTAATTCTAAACTAATGTGAAACTCTTGCAATACACTGAAATTGAACAAGTTTGCACCTATATATGACAGGTAATTACTTTTCCGAGCTTTTCCTCCTAGGTTAAACTAACGAATATAAGGAGTTAAGCTAAATGATATAGATGTGCTAATGCTCTCTGCAATACTGATTCTAAACTAATGTGAAACTCTTGCAATACACTGAAATTGAACATGTTTACACGTATATATAACATGTAAAATACTTTTCCGAGCTTTCTCGCCTAGGTTTAACTAACGCATATAAGCAGTTAATCTACATGATATAGATGGGCTAACGATATCTGCAATCCAAATTCTAAACTAATGAGAAACTCTTGCAATACACTGAAATTGAACAAGTTTGTACTTATATATGACAGGTAAACACATTGCCGAGCTTTTGCGCCTAGGTTAAACTAACGCATATAAGGAGTTAAGCTAAATGATATAGAAGTGCTAATGCTATCTGCAATCCTAATTCTAAACTAATGTGAAACTCTTGCAATGCACTGAAATTGAACATGTTTACACATATATATATATATATATATAACATGTAAAATACTTTTCCGAGCTTTCGTGCCTAGGTTTAACTAACGATATAAGAATTTAAACTAAAAGATATAGAAGTGCTACCGCTATCTGCAATCCTAATCCTAAACTTATGTGATACTCTTCCAATACACTGAATTTGAACAACTTGGCACCTATATATGACATGTAATTACTTTTCCGAGCTTTTGCGCCTGGGTTAAACTAATGTGAATCGCTTGCAATACACTGAAATTGAACATGTTTGCACATATGTATGACATATAAACACATTTCCGAGCTTTTCCTCCTAGGTTAAACTAACGCATATAAGGAGTTAAGCTAAATGATATAGAAGTGCTAATGCTATCTGCAATACTGATTCTAAACTAATGTGAAACTCTTTCAATACACTGAAATTGAACATGTTTACACATATATATAACATGTAAAATACTTTTCCAAGATTTCGCGCCTAGGTTTAAATAACGCATATAGGAATTTAAACTAAAAGATATAGAAGTGCTACCGCTATCTAAAATCCTAATCCTAAACTTATGAGATACTCTTCCAATATGCTGAAATTGAACAACTTGGCACCTATATATGACATGTAATTTCTTTTCTGAGCTTTTGCACCTTGGTTAAACTAACGCATATAAGAAATTAAACAACATGATAGAGATGGGCTAACGCTATCTGCAATCCTAATTCTAAACTAATGTGAAACTCTTGCAATACACTGAAATTGAACAAGTTTGCACATATATATGACATGTAAAATACTTTTCGGAGCTTTCGCGCCTAGGTTTAAGTAACACATAATAGAATTTAAACTAAAAGATATAGAAGTGCTACCGCTATCTGCAATCCTAATCCTAAACTTATGTGATACTCTTCCAATACGCTGAAGTTGAACAACCTGGCACCTATATATGACATGTAATTACTTTTCAGAGCTTTTGCGCCTAGGTCAAACTAACACATATAAGAAGTTAAACTACATGATGTAGATGGGCTAACGCTATCTGCAATCCTAATTCAAAACTAATGTGAAACTGTTGCAATACACTGAAATTGAAAAACTTGGGACCGATATATGACATGTAATTACTTTTCCGAGTTTTTGCGCCTAGGTAAAACTAACGCATATAAGAAGTTAAACTACATCATGTAGATGGGCTAACGCAATCTGCAATCCTAATTCCAAACTAATGTGAAACTCTGGCTATTCACTGAAATTGAACAAGTTTGCACATATATATGACATGTAAAACACTTTTCCGAGCTTTTCCTCCTAGTTTAAACTAACGCATATAAAAAGTTAAGCTAAATGATATAGAAGTGCTAATGCTATCTGCAATCCTAATTATAAACTAATGTGAAACTCTTGCAATACACTGAAATTAAACATGTTTACACATATATATAACATGTAAAATACTTTTCCGAGCTTTCGCGCCTAGGTTTAACTAACGCATATAAGAATTTAAACTAAAAGATATAGAAGTGCTACCGCTATCTGCAATCCTAATGCTAAACTTATGTGATACTCTTCCAATACGCTGAAATAGAACAACTTGGCACCTATATATGACATGTAACTACTTTTCCGAGCTTTTGCACCGGGGTTAAACTAACGCATATAAGGAGTTAAACTAAATGAAATAGAAGAGCTAATGCTCTCTGCAATACTGATTCTAAACTAATGTGAAATTCTTGCAATACACTGAAATTGAACATGTTTACACATATATATAACATGTATAATACTTTTCCGAGCTTTTGCGCCTAGGTTTAACTAACGCATATAAGAATTTAATCTAAAAGATATAGAAGTGCTACCCTATCTGCAATCCTAATCCTAAACATATGTGATACTCTTCCAATACGCTGAAATTGAACAACTTGGCACTGATATATGACATGTAATTACTTTTCCGAGCTTTTGCGCCTGGGTTAAACTAATGCATATAAGAAGTTAAACTACATGATAGAGATGGGCTAACGCTATCTGCAATCCTAATTCTAAATTAATGTGAAACGCTTGCAATACACTGAAAAGGAACAAGATTGCACATATATATGACATGTAAAACACTTTTCGGAACTTTTCCTCCTAGGTTAAAGTAACGCATATAAGAAGTTAAACTAAATGAAATAGAAGTGCTAATGCTATCTGCAATCCTAATTCTAAACTAATGTGAAACTCTTGCAATACAATGAAATTGAACAAGTTTGCACCTATATATGACAGGTAATTACTTTCCGAGCTTTTCCTCCTAGGTTAAACTAACGCATATAAGGAGTTAAGCAAAATGATATAGAAGTGCTAATGCTATCTGCAATCCTGATTCTAAACTAATGTGAAACTCTTGCAACGCACTGAAATTGAACATGTTTACACATATATATAACATGTAAAACACTTTTCCGAACTTTCACGCCTAGGTTTAACTAACACATATAAGAATTTAAACTAAAAGATATAGAAGTGCTACCGCTATCTGCAATCCTAATCCTAAACTTATGTGATACTCTTCCAATACGCTGAAGTTGAACAACTTGGCACCTATATATGACATGTAATTACATTTCTGAGCTTTTGCACCTTGGTTAAACTAACGCATATAAGAAGTTAAACTACATGATATAGATGGGCTAACGATATCTGCAATCCCAATTCTAAACTAATGACAAACTCTTGTAATACACTGAAATTGAAAAACTTGGCACCGACATATGACATGTAATTACTTTTTTGAGCTTTTGCGCCTAGGTCAAACTAACGCATATAAGAAGTTAAACTACATGATGTAGATGGGCTAACGCTATCTGCAATCCTAATTCTAAACTAATGTGAAACTCTGGCTATACACTGAAATTGAATAAGTTTGCAAATATATATGACATGTAAAACACTTTTCTGAGCTTTTGCGCCTCGGTAAAACTAACGCATATAAGAAGTTAAACTACATCATGTAGATGGGCTAACGCTATCTGCAATCCTAATTCTAAACTAATGTGAATCTCTGGCTATACACTGAAATTGAATAAGTTTGCACATATATATGAAATGTAAAACACTTTTCCGAATTTTTCCTCCTAGATTATACTAACACATATAAGAAGTTAAACTAAATGAAATAGAATTGCTAACGCTATCTGTAATCCTAATTCTAAACTAATGAAACACTTGCAATACACAGAAATTGAACAAGTTTGCACATATATATGACATGTAAAACACTTTGCGAGCTTTTCCTCCTAGGTTAAACTAACGCACATAAGAAGTTAGACTAGATGAAATAAAAGTGCTAATCCTATCTACAATCCTAATTCTAAACTAATGTGAAACGCTTGCAATACACTGATATTGAACAAGTTTACACATATATATAACATGTAAAATACTATTCCGAGCTTTTGCGCCTTCGTTAAACTAACACATATAAGGAGTTAAGCTTAATGATATAGACGTGCTAATGCTATCTGCAAACCTAATTCTAAACTAATGTGAATCTCTTGCAATACACTGAAATTGAACATGTTTACACAGATATATAACATGCAAAATACTTTTCCGAGCTTTCGCGCCTAGGTTTAACTAAGGCATATAAGAATTTAAACTAAAAGATATAGAAGTGCTACCGCTAGCTGCAATCTTAATCCTAAACTTATGTGATCTTCCAATACGCTGAAATTGAACAACTTGGCACCTATATATGACATGTAATTACTTATCCGAGCTTTTGCGCCTGGGTTAAACTAACGCATATAAGAAGTTAAACTACATGATGTAGATGGGCTAACGCTATCTGCAATCCCAATTCTAAACTAATGAGAAACTCTTGCAATACACTGAAATTGAAAAACTTGGCCCCGATATATGACATGTAATTACTTCTCCGAGCTTTAGGGACTGGGTTAAACTAACGCATATAAGAAGTTAAACTACATTATATAGATGGGCTAACGCTATATGCAATCCTAATTCTAAACTAATGTGAAACTCCTGCATTACACTGAAATTGAACATGTTTACACATATATATAACATGTAAAATACTTTTTAGAGCTTTCGCGCCTAGGTTTAACTAACGCATATAAGAATTTAAACTAAAAGATATAGAAGAGCTACCACTATCTGCAATCCTAATCCTAAACTTATGTGATACTCTTCCAATACGCTGAAATTGAATAATTTGGCACCTATATAAGGCATGTAATTACTTATCCGAGCTTTTGCGCCTGGGTTAAACTAACGCATATAAGAAGTTAAACTACATGATGTAGATGGGCTAACGCTATCTGCAATCCCAATTCTAAACTAATGAGAAACTCTTGCAATACAATGAAATTAAAAAACTTGGCACCTATATATGACATGTAATTACGTATCCGAGCTTTAGCGCCTGGGTTAAACTAACGCATATAAGAAGTTAAACTACATGATGTAGATGGGCTAACGCTCTCTGCAATGCTAATTCTAAACTAATGTGAAACGCTTGCAATACACTGAAATTGAACAAGTTTGCACATATATATGACATGTAAAACACTTTTCCGAGCTTTTCCTCCTAAGTTAACCTAACGCACATAAGAAGTTAAACTAAATGAAATAGAAGTGCTAATGTGATCTGCAATCCTAATTCTAAACTAATGTGAAACTCTTGCAATACACTGAAATTGAACAACTTGGCATCTATATATGACATGTAATTATTTTTCTGATCTTTTGCGCCTAGGTTAAACTAACGCATATAAGGAGTTAAGGTAAATGATATAGAAGTGTAAATGCCATCTGAAATCCTAATTCTAAACTAATGTGAAACTTTTGTAATACACTGAAATTAGACAAGTTTGCACATATATATGACATGTAAACACATTGCCGAGCTTTTGCGCCTTGGTTAAACTAACACATATAAGGAGTTAAGCTAAATGATATAGTAGTGCTAATGCTATCTGCAATCCTAATTCTAAAGTAATGTGAAACTCTTGCAATACACTGAAATTGAACAAGTTTGCACATATATATGACATGTAAAACACTTTTCTGAGCTTTTCCTCCTAGGTTATACTAACGCATATAAGAAGTTAAACTAAATGATATAGAAATGCTACCGCTATCTGCAATCCTAATCCTAAACTAATGTGAAACTCTTGCAATACACTGAAATTGAACAACTTGGCACCTATATATGACATGTAATTATTTATCCGAGATATTGCGCCTGGCTTAAACTAACGCATATAAGAAGTTAAACTACATGATATAGATGGGCTAATGCTATTTGCAATCCTAATTCTAAACTCATGTGAAATGCTTGCAATACACTGAATTTGAACAAGTTTGCACATATATATGACATGTAAAACACTTTTCCGAGCTTTTCCTCCTAGGATAACCTAACACACATAAGAAGTTAAAATAAATGAAATAGTAGTGCTAATGCTATCTGCAATCCTAATTCTAAACTAATGTGAAACTCTTGCAATACACTGAAATTGAACAAGTTTGCACATATATATGACATGTAAAACATTGCCGAGCTTTTGCGCCTAGGTTAAACTAACGCATATAAGGAGTTAAGCTAAATGATATAGAAGTGCTAATGCTATCTGCAATCCTAATTCTAAACTCATGTGAAACTCTTGCAATACACTGAAATTGAACAACTTGGCACCTATATATGACATGTAATTACTTATCCGAGATTTTGCGCCTGGCTTAAACTAACGCTTATAAGAAGTTAAACTACATGATATAGATGGGCTAACGCTATTTGCAATTTTAATTCTAAACTCATGTGAAACTCTTGTAATACACTGAAATTGAACAAGTTTGCACATATATATGACATGTAAACACATTGCTGAGCTTTTGCGCCTAGGTTAAACTAACGCATATAAGGAGTTAAGCTAAATGATATAGAAGTGCTACTGTTATCTGCAATCCTAAATCTAAACTTATGTGAAACTCTTGCAATACACTGAAATTGAACATGTTTACACATATATATATATATAACATGTAAAATACTTTTCCGGGCTTTTGCGCATTGGTTAAAGTAACACATATAAGGAGTTAAGCTAAATGATATAGAAGTGCTAATGCTATCTGCAATCCTAAATCTAAACTTATGTGAAACTCTTGCAATACACTGAAAATGAACAAGTTTGCACATATATATGACATGTAAAACACTTTTCCGAGCTTTTCCTCCTAGATTAAACTAACGCATATAATAAGTTAAACTAAATGAAATAGAATTGCTAACGCTATCTGCAATCCTAACTCTAAACTAATGTGAAACTCTTGCAATACACTGAAATTGAACAAGTTTGCACATATATATGACATGTAAATACATTGCAAAGCTTTTGCCACTAGGTTAAACTAACGCGTATAAGGAGTTGAGCTAAATGATATAGAAGTGCTAATGCTATCTGCAATCCTAATTCTAAACTCATGTGAAACGCTTGCAATACACTGAAATTGAACAAGTTTGCACATATATATGACATGCAAACACATTGCTGAGCTTTGGTGCCTAGGTTAAACTAATGCATATAAGGAATTAAGCTAAATGATATAGAAGTGCTAATACTATCTGCAATCCTAATTTTAAACTAATGTGAAACTCTTGCAATACACTGAAACTGAACATGTTTACACATATATATATAACATGTAAAATACTTTTCCGAACTTTCGCGCCTAAGTTTAACTAACGCATATAAGAATTTAAACTAAAAGATATAGAAGTGCTACTGCTATCTGCATTCCTAATCCTAAACTTAGGTGATACTCTTCCAATACGTTGAAATTGAACAACTTGGCACCTATATATGACATGTAATTACTTTTCCGATCTTTTGCGCCTGGGTTAAACTAATGCATATAAGAAGTTAAACTACATGATATAGATGGGCTAACGATATCTGCAATCCCAATTTTAAACTAATGAGAAACTCTTGCAATACATTGATATTGAAAGTCTTGGCACCGATATATGACATGTAATTACATTTTTGAGCTTTAGCGCCTAGGTTAAACTAACGCATATAAAGAGTTAAGCTAAATGATATAGAAGTGCTAATGCTATCTGCAATCCTAATTATAAACTAATGTGAAACTCTTGCAATACACTGAAATTGAACATCTTTACACATATATATAACATGTAAAATACTTTTCCGAGCTTTCGCGCCTAGGTTTAACTAACGCATATAAGAATTTAAACTAAAAGATATAGAAGTGCTATCGCTATCTGCAATCCTAATCCTACTTATGTGATACTCTTCCAACACGCTGAAATTGAACAACTTGGCACCTATATATGACATGTAATTACTTTTCTGAGCTTTTGTGCATGGGTTAAACTAACGAATATAAGCAGTTAAACTACATGATATAGATGGGCTAACGCTATTTGCAATTTATTTCTAAAGTAATGTGAAACGCTTGCAATACACTGAAATTGAACAAGTTTGGACATATATATGACATGTAAACACATTGCCAAGCTTTTGTGCCTAGGTTAAACTAACGCATATAAGGAGTTAAGCTAAATGAAATAGAATTTCTAATGCTATCTGCAGTCCTAATCCTAAACTAATGTGAAACTCTTGCAATACACTGAAATTGAACAAGTATGCACATATATTTGACATATAATACACTTTTATGAGCTTTTCCTCCTAGGTTAAACTAACGCATATAAGAAGTTAAACTAAATAAAATAGAAGTGCTAATGCTATCTGCAATCCTAATTGTAAACTAATGTGGACCTCTTTCAATACACTGAAATTGAACATGTTTACACATATATATATAACATGTAAAATATTTTCCGAGTTTTCGCGCACAGGTTTAACTAACACATATAAGAATTTAAACTAAAAGATATAGAAGTGCTACCGCTATCTGCAATCCTAATCCTAAACTTATGTGATACTCTTCCAATACGGTGAAATTGAACAACTTGGCACCTATATATGACGTGTAATTACTTATCCGAGCTTTTGCGCCTGGGTTAAACTAACGCATATAAGAAGTTAAACTATATGATATAGATGGGCAAACGCTATCTGCAATCCTAATTCTAAACTAATGTGAAACGCTTGCAATACACTGAAATTGAACAAGTTTGCACATATATATGACATGTAAACACATTGCCAAGCTTTTGCGCCTAGGTTAAACTAACGCATATAAGGAGTTAAGCTAAATGATATAGAAGTGCTAATGCTATCTGAATTCCTTATTCTAAACTAATGTGAAACGCTTCCAATACACTGAAATTGAACAAGTTTGCATATATATATATATATATATATATATATATATGACATGTAAAACACTTTTCCGAGCTTTTCCTCCTAGGTTAAACTAACGCATATAAAAAGTTAAACTAAATGAAATAGAAGTGCTAATGCTATCTGCAATCCTAATTCTAAACTAATGTGAAACGCTTGCAATACACTGAAATTGAACAAGTTTGCACATATATATGATATGTAAACACTTTGCCAAGCTTTTGCGCCTAGGTTAAACTAACGAATATAAGGAGTTAAGCTAAATGATATAGAAGTGCTAATGCTATCTGCAATCCTAATTATAAACTAATGTGAAACTCTTACAATACACTAAAATTGAACATTTTTAAACATATATATAACATGTAAAATACTTTTCCGAGCTTTTGCGCCTAGGTTTAACTAAAGCATATACGAATTTAAACTAAAAGATATAGAAGTGCTACCGCTATCTGAAATCCTAATCCTAAACTTATGTGATACTCTTCCAATACGCTGAAATTGAACAACTTGGCACGTATATATGACATGTAATTAGTTTTCCGAGCTTTTCCGACTGGGATAAAGTAACGTAGATAAGAAGTTAAACTAAATGATATAGATTGGCTAACAATATCTGCAATCCCAATTCTAAACTAATGAGAAATTCTTGGAATACACTGAAATTGAAAAACTTGGCACCGATATATGACATTTAATTACTTTTTTGAACTTTAGCGCCTAGGTTAAACTAATGCATATAAAGAGTTAAGCTAAATGATATAGAAGTGCTAATGCTATCTGCAATCCTAATTCTAAACTAATGTGAAACGCTTGCAATACACTAAAATTGAACAAGTTTGCACATATATATATCATGTAACACATTGCCGAGCTATTGCGCCTAGGTTAAACTAACACATATAAGGAGTTAAGCTAAATGATATAGAAGTGCTAATGCTATCTGCAATCCTAATTCTAAACTAATGTGAAACTCTTGCAATACACTGAAATTGAACAACTTGGCACCTATATATGACATGTAATTACTTTTCCGAGCTTTTGTGCCTGGGTTAAACTAACTCATATAAGCAGTTAATCTACATGATATAGATGGGCTAACAATATCTGCAATCCGAATTCTAAACTAATGAGAAACTCTTGCAATACACTAAAATTGAACAAGTTTGCACTTATATATGACAGATAAACACATTGCCTAGCTTTTTCGCCAAGGTTAAACTAACGCATATAAGGAGTTATGCTAAATGATATAGAAGTGCTAATGCTATCTGCAATCCTAATTCTAAACTAATGTGAAACTCTTGCAATACACTGAAATTGAACATGTTTACACATATATATAAAATGTAAAATACTTTTCTGAGCTTTCGCGCCTAGGTTTAACTAACGCATATAAGAATTTAAACTATGCTAAACTTATGTGATACTCTTCCAATACGCTGAAATAGAACAACTTGGCACCTATATATGACATGTAATTACTTTTCCGAGCTTTTGCACCGGGGTTAAACTAACGCATATAAGGAGTTAAACTAAATGAAATAGAAGAGCTAATGCTATCTGCAATCCTAATTCTAAACTAATGTGAAACTCTTGCAATACACTGAAATTGAACAAGTTTGCACCTATATATGACAGGTAATTACTTTTCCGAGCTTTTCCTCCTAGGTTAAACTAACGAATATAAGGAGTTAAGCTAAATGATATAGAAGTGCTAATGCTCTCTGCAATACTGATTCTAAACTAATGTGAAACTCTTGCAATACACTGAAATTGAACATGTTTACACGTATATATAACATGTAAAATACTTTTCCGAGCTTTCTCGCCTAGGTTTAACTAACGCATATAAGCAGTTAATCTACATGATATAGATGGGCTAACGATATCTGCAATCCAAATTCTAAACTAATGAGAAACTCTTGCAATACACTGAAATTGAACAAGTTTGTACTTATATATGACAGGTAAACACATTGCCGAGCTTTTGCGCCTAGGTTAAACTAACGCATATAAGGAGTTAAGCTAAATGATATAGAAGTGCTAATGCTATCTGCAATCCTAATTCTAAACTAATGTGAAACTCTTGCAATGCACTGAAATTGAACATGTTTACACATATATATATATATATATATAACATGTAAAATACTTTTCCGAGCTTTCGTGCCTAGGTTTAACTAACGATATAAGAATTTAAACTAAAAGATATAGAAGTGCTACCGCTATCTGCAATCCTAATCCTAAACTTATGTGATACTCTTCCAATACACTGAATTTGAACAACTTGGCACCTATATATGACATGTAATTACTTTTCCGAGCTTTTGCGCCTGGGTTAAACTAATGTGAATCGCTTGCAATACACTGAAATTGAACATGTTTGCACATATGTATGACATATAAACACATTTCCGAGCTTTTCCTCCTAGGTTAAACTAACGCATATAAGGAGTTAAGCTAAATGATATAGAAGTGCTAATGCTATCTGCAATACTGATTCTAAACTAATGTGAAACTCTTTCAATACACTGAAATTGAACATGTTTACACATATATATAACATGTAAAATACTTTTCCAAGATTTCGCGCCTAGGTTTAAATAACGCATATAGGAATTTAAACTAAAAGATATAGAAGTGCTACCGCTATCTAAAATCCTAATCCTAAACTTATGAGATACTCTTCCAATATGCTGAAATTGAACAACTTGGCACCTATATATGACATGTAATTTCTTTTCTGAGCTTTTGCACCTTGGTTAAACTAACGCATATAAGAAATTAAACAACATGATAGAGATGGGCTAACGCTATCTGCAATCCTAATTCTAAACTAATGTGAAACTCTTGCAATACACTGAAATTGAACAAGTTTGCACATATATATGACATGTAAAATACTTTTCGGAGCTTTCGCGCCTAGGTTTAAGTAACACATAATAGAATTTAAACTAAAAGATATAGAAGTGCTACCGCTATCTGCAATCCTAATCCTAAACTTATGTGATACTCTTCCAATACGCTGAAGTTGAACAACCTGGCACCTATATATGACATGTAATTACTTTTCAGAGCTTTTGCGCCTAGGTTTAACTAACG
Organism: Muscardinus avellanarius; assembly: GCF_963383645.1. Classification (NCBI taxonomy): domain Eukaryota; kingdom Metazoa; phylum Chordata; class Mammalia; order Rodentia; family Gliridae; genus Muscardinus; species Muscardinus avellanarius. Next base: position 49,621,859 of record NC_137805.1, read on the forward strand.
CATATAAGAATTTAAACTATGCTAAACTTATGTGATACTCTTCCAATACGCTGAAATAGAACAACTTGGCACCTATATATGACATGTAATTACTTTTCCGAGCTTTTGCACCGGGGTTAAACTAACGCATATAAGGAGTTAAACTAAATGAAATAGAAGAGCTAATGCTATCTGCAATCCTAATTCTAAACTAATGTGAAACTCTTGCAATACACTGAAATTGAACAAGTTTGCACCTATATATGACAGGTAATTACTTTTCCGAGCTTTTCCTCCTAGGTTAAACTAACGAATATAAGGAGTTAAGCTAAATGATATAGAAGTGCTAATGCTCTCTGCAATACTGATTCTAAACTAATGTGAAACTCTTGCAATACACTGAAATTGAACATGTTTACACGTATATATAACATGTAAAATACTTTTCCGAGCTTTCTCGCCTAGGTTTAACTAACGCATATAAGCAGTTAATCTACATGATATAGATGGGCTAACGATATCTGCAATCCAAATTCTAAACTAATGAGAAACTCTTGCAATACACTGAAATTGAACAAGTTTGTACTTATATATGACAGGTAAACACATTGCCGAGCTTTTGCGCCTAGGTTAAACTAACGCATATAAGGAGTTAAGCTAAATGATATAGAAGTGCTAATGCTATCTGCAATCCTAATTCTAAACTAATGTGAAACTCTTGCAATGCACTGAAATTGAACATGTTTACACATATATATATATATATATATAACATGTAAAATACTTTTCCGAGCTTTCGTGCCTAGGTTTAACTAACGATATAAGAATTTAAACTAAAAGATATAGAAGTGCTACCGCTATCTGCAATCCTAATCCTAAACTTATGTGATACTCTTCCAATACACTGAATTTGAACAACTTGGCACCTATATATGACATGTAATTACTTTTCCGAGCTTTTGCGCCTGGGTTAAACTAATGTGAATCGCTTGCAATACACTGAAATTGAACATGTTTGCACATATGTATGACATATAAACACATTTCCGAGCTTTTCCTCCTAGGTTAAACTAACGCATATAAGGAGTTAAGCTAAATGATATAGAAGTGCTAATGCTATCTGCAATACTGATTCTAAACTAATGTGAAACTCTTTCAATACACTGAAATTGAACATGTTTACACATATATATAACATGTAAAATACTTTTCCAAGATTTCGCGCCTAGGTTTAAATAACGCATATAGGAATTTAAACTAAAAGATATAGAAGTGCTACCGCTATCTAAAATCCTAATCCTAAACTTATGAGATACTCTTCCAATATGCTGAAATTGAACAACTTGGCACCTATATATGACATGTAATTTCTTTTCTGAGCTTTTGCACCTTGGTTAAACTAACGCATATAAGAAATTAAACAACATGATAGAGATGGGCTAACGCTATCTGCAATCCTAATTCTAAACTAATGTGAAACTCTTGCAATACACTGAAATTGAACAAGTTTGCACATATATATGACATGTAAAATACTTTTCGGAGCTTTCGCGCCTAGGTTTAAGTAACACATAATAGAATTTAAACTAAAAGATATAGAAGTGCTACCGCTATCTGCAATCCTAATCCTAAACTTATGTGATACTCTTCCAATACGCTGAAGTTGAACAACCTGGCACCTATATATGACATGTAATTACTTTTCCGAGCTTTTGCGCCTAGGTCAAACTAACACATATAAGAAGTTAAACTACATGATGTAGATGGGCTAACGCTATCTGCAATCCTAATTCAAAACTAATGTGAAACTGTTGCAATACACTGAAATTGAAAAACTTGGGACCGATATATGACATGTAATTACTTTTCCGAGTTTTTGCGCCTAGGTAAAACTAACGCATATAAGAAGTTAAACTACATCATGTAGATGGGCTAACGCAATCTGCAATCCTAATTCCAAACTAATGTGAAACTCTGGCTATTCACTGAAATTGAACAAGTTTGCACATATATATGACATGTAAAACACTTTTCCGAGCTTTTCCTCCTAGTTTAAACTAACGCATATAAAAAGTTAAGCTAAATGATATAGAAGTGCTAATGCTATCTGCAATCCTAATTATAAACTAATGTGAAACTCTTGCAATACACTGAAATTAAACATGTTTACACATATATATAACATGTAAAATACTTTTCCGAGCTTTCGCGCCTAGGTTTAACTAACGCATATAAGAATTTAAACTAAAAGATATAGAAGTGCTACCGCTATCTGCAATCCTAATGCTAAACTTATGTGATACTCTTCCAATACGCTGAAATAGAACAACTTGGCACCTATATATGACATGTAACTACTTTTCCGAGCTTTTGCACCGGGGTTAAACTAACGCATATAAGGAGTTAAACTAAATGAAATAGAAGAGCTAATGCTCTCTGCAATACTGATTCTAAACTAATGTGAAATTCTTGCAATACACTGAAATTGAACATGTTTACACATATATATAACATGTATAATACTTTTCCGAGCTTTTGCGCCTAGGTTTAACTAACGCATATAAGAATTTAATCTAAAAGATATAGAAGTGCTACCCTATCTGCAATCCTAATCCTAAACATATGTGATACTCTTCCAATACGCTGAAATTGAACAACTTGGCACTGATATATGACATGTAATTACTTTTCCGAGCTTTTGCGCCTGGGTTAAACTAATGCATATAAGAAGTTAAACTACATGATAGAGATGGGCTAACGCTATCTGCAATCCTAATTCTAAATTAATGTGAAACGCTTGCAATACACTGAAAAGGAACAAGATTGCACATATATATGACATGTAAAACACTTTTCGGAACTTTTCCTCCTAGGTTAAAGTAACGCATATAAGAAGTTAAACTAAATGAAATAGAAGTGCTAATGCTATCTGCAATCCTAATTCTAAACTAATGTGAAACTCTTGCAATACAATGAAATTGAACAAGTTTGCACCTATATATGACAGGTAATTACTTTCCGAGCTTTTCCTCCTAGGTTAAACTAACGCATATAAGGAGTTAAGCAAAATGATATAGAAGTGCTAATGCTATCTGCAATCCTGATTCTAAACTAATGTGAAACTCTTGCAACGCACTGAAATTGAACATGTTTACACATATATATAACATGTAAAACACTTTTCCGAACTTTCACGCCTAGGTTTAACTAACACATATAAGAATTTAAACTAAAAGATATAGAAGTGCTACCGCTATCTGCAATCCTAATCCTAAACTTATGTGATACTCTTCCAATACGCTGAAGTTGAACAACTTGGCACCTATATATGACATGTAATTACATTTCTGAGCTTTTGCACCTTGGTTAAACTAACGCATATAAGAAGTTAAACTACATGATATAGATGGGCTAACGATATCTGCAATCCCAATTCTAAACTAATGACAAACTCTTGTAATACACTGAAATTGAAAAACTTGGCACCGACATATGACATGTAATTACTTTTTTGAGCTTTTGCGCCTAGGTCAAACTAACGCATATAAGAAGTTAAACTACACGATGTAGATGGGCTAACGCTATCTGCAATCCTAATTCTAAACTAATGTGAAACTCTGGCTATACACTGAAATTGAATAAGTTTGCAAATATATATGACATGTAAAACACTTTTCTGAGCTTTTGCGCCTCGGTAAAACTAACGCATATAAGAAGTTAAACTACATCATGTAGATGGGCTAACGCTATCTGCAATCCTAATTCTAAACTAATGTGAATCTCTGGCTATACACTGAAATTGAATAAGTTTGCACATATATATGAAATGTAAAACACTTTTCCGAATTTTTCCTCCTAGATTATACTAACACATATAAGAAGTTAAACTAAATGAAATAGAATTGCTAACGCTATCTGTAATCCTAATTCTAAACTAATGAAACACTTGCAATACACAGAAATTGAACAAGTTTGCACATATATATGACATGTAAAACACTTTGCGAGCTTTTCCTCCTAGGTTAAACTAACGCACATAAGAAGTTAGACTAGATGAAATAAAAGTGCTAATCCTATCTACAATCCTAATTCTAAACTAATGTGAAACGCTTGCAATACACTGATATTGAACAAGTTTACACATATATATAACATGTAAAATACTATTCCGAGCTTTTGCGCCTTCGTTAAACTAACACATATAAGGAGTTAAGCTTAATGATATAGACGTGCTAATGCTATCTGCAAACCTAATTCTAAACTAATGTGAATCTCTTGCAATACACTGAAATTGAACATGTTTACACAGATATATAACATGCAAAATACTTTTCCGAGCTTTCGCGCCTAGGTTTAACTAAGGCATATAAGAATTTAAACTAAAAGATATAGAAGTGCTACCGCTAGCTGCAATCTTAATCCTAAACTTATGTGATCTTCCAATACGCTGAAATTGAACAACTTGGCACCTATATATGACATGTAATTACTTATCCGAGCTTTTGCGCCTGGGTTAAACTAACGCATATAAGAAGTTAAACTACATGATGTAGATGGGCTAACGCTATCTGCAATCCCAATTCTAAACTAATGAGAAACTCTTGCAATACACTGAAATTGAAAAACTTGGCCCCGATATATGACATGTAATTACTTCTCCGAGCTTTAGGGACTGGGTTAAACTAACGCATATAAGAAGTTAAACTACATTATATAGATGGGCTAACGCTATATGCAATCCTAATTCTAAACTAATGTGAAACTCCTGCATTACACTGAAATTGAACATGTTTACACATATATATAACATGTAAAATACTTTTTAGAGCTTTCGCGCCTAGGTTTAACTAACGCATATAAGAATTTAAACTAAAAGATATAGAAGAGCTACCACTATCTGCAATCCTAATCCTAAACTTATGTGATACTCTTCCAATACGCTGAAATTGAATAATTTGGCACCTATATAAGGCATGTAATTACTTATCCGAGCTTTTGCGCCTGGGTTAAACTAACGCATATAAGAAGTTAAACTACATGATGTAGATGGGCTAACGCTATCTGCAATCCCAATTCTAAACTAATGAGAAACTCTTGCAATACAATGAAATTAAAAAACTTGGCACCTATATATGACATGTAATTACGTATCCGAGCTTTAGCGCCTGGGTTAAACTAACGCATATAAGAAGTTAAACTACATGATGTAGATGGGCTAACGCTCTCTGCAATGCTAATTCTAAACTAATGTGAAACGCTTGCAATACACTGAAATTGAACAAGTTTGCACATATATATGACATGTAAAACACTTTTCCGAGCTTTTCCTCCTAAGTTAACCTAACGCACATAAGAAGTTAAACTAAATGAAATAGAAGTGCTAATGTGATCTGCAATCCTAATTCTAAACTAATGTGAAACTCTTGCAATACACTGAAATTGAACAACTTGGCATCTATATATGACATGTAATTATTTTTCTGATCTTTTGCGCCTAGGTTAAACTAACGCATATAAGGAGTTAAGGTAAATGATATAGAAGTGTAAATGCCATCTGAAATCCTAATTCTAAACTAATGTGAAACTTTTGTAATACACTGAAATTAGACAAGTTTGCACATATATATGACATGTAAACACATTGCCGAGCTTTTGCGCCTTGGTTAAACTAACACATATAAGGAGTTAAGCTAAATGAAATAGAATTTCTAATGCTATCTGCAGTCCTAATCCTAAACTAATGTGAAACTCTTGCAATACACTGAAATTGAACAAGTATGCACATATATTTGACATATAATACACTTTTATGAGCTTTTCCTCCTAGGTTAAACTAACGCATATAAGAAGTTAAACTAAATAAAATAGAAGTGCTAATGCTATCTGCAATCCTAATTGTAAACTAATGTGGACCTCTTTCAATACACTGAAATTGAACATGTTTACACATATATATATAACATGTAAAATATTTTCCGAGTTTTCGCGCACAGGTTTAACTAACACATATAAGAATTTAAACTAAAAGATATAGAAGTGCTACCGCTATCTGCAATCCTAATCCTAAACTTATGTGATACTCTTCCAATACGGTGAAATTGAACAACTTGGCACCTATATATGACGTGTAATTACTTATCCGAGCTTTTGCGCCTGGGTTAAACTAACGCATATAAGAAGTTAAACTATATGATATAGATGGGCAAACGCTATCTGCAATCCTAATTCTAAACTAATGTGAAACGCTTGCAATACACTGAAATTGAACAAGTTTGCACATATATATGACATGTAAACACATTGCCAAGCTTTTGCGCCTAGGTTAAACTAACGCATATAAGGAGTTAAGCTAAATGATATAGAAGTGCTAATGCTATCTGAATTCCTTATTCTAAACTAATGTGAAACGCTTCCAATACACTGAAATTGAACAAGTTTGCATATATATATATATATATATATATATGACATGTAAAACACTTTTCCGAGCTTTTCCTCCTAGGTTAAACTAACGCATATAAAAAGTTAAACTAAATGAAATAGAAGTGCTAATGCTATCTGCAATCCTAATTCTAAACTAATGTGAAACGCTTGCAATACACTGAAATTGAACAAGTTTGCACATATATATGATATGTAAACACTTTGCCAAGCTTTTGCGCCTAGGTTAAACTAACGAATATAAGGAGTTAAGCTAAATGATATAGAAGTGCTAATGCTATCTGCAATCCTAATTATAAACTAATGTGAAACTCTTACAATACACTAAAATTGAACATTTTTAAACATATATATAACATGTAAAATACTTTTCCGAGCTTTTGCGCCTAGGTTTAACTAAAGCATATACGAATTTAAACTAAAAGATATAGAAGTGCTACCGCTATCTGAAATCCTAATCCTAAACTTATGTGATACTCTTCCAATACGCTGAAATTGAACAACTTGGCACGTATATATGACATGTAATTAGTTTTCCGAGCTTTTCCGACTGGGATAAAGTAACGTAGATAAGAAGTTAAACTAAATGATATAGATTGGCTAACAATATCTGCAATCCCAATTCTAAACTAATGAGAAATTCTTGGAATACACTGAAATTGAAAAACTTGGCACCGATATATGACATTTAATTACTTTTTTGAACTTTAGCGCCTAGGTTAAACTAATGCATATAAAGAGTTAAGCTAAATGATATAGAAGTGCTAATGCTATCTGCAATCCTAATTCTAAACTAATGTGAAACGCTTGCAATACACTAAAATTGAACAAGTTTGCACATATATATATCATGTAACACATTGCCGAGCTATTGCGCCTAGGTTAAACTAACACATATAAGGAGTTAAGCTAAATGATATAGAAGTGCTAATGCTATCTGCAATCCTAATTCTAAACTAATGTGAAACTCTTGCAATACACTGAAATTGAACAACTTGGCACCTATATATGACATGTAATTACTTTTCCGAGCTTTTGTGCCTGGGTTAAACTAACTCATATAAGCAGTTAATCTACATGATATAGATGGGCTAACAATATCTGCAATCCGAATTCTAAACTAATGAGAAACTCTTGCAATACACTAAAATTGAACAAGTTTGCACTTATATATGACAGATAAACACATTGCCTAGCTTTTTCGCCAAGGTTAAACTAACGCATATAAGGAGTTATGCTAAATGATATAGAAGTGCTAATGCTATCTGCAATCCTAATTCTAAACTAATGTGAAACTCTTGCAATACACTGAAATTGAACATGTTTACACATATATATAAAATGTAAAATACTTTTCTGAGCTTTCGCGCCTAGGTTTAACTAACGCATATAAGAATTTAAACTATGCTAAACTTATGTGATACTCTTCCAATACGCTGAAATAGAACAACTTGGCACCTATATATGACATGTAATTACTTTTCCGAGCTTTTGCACCGGGGTTAAACTAACGCATATAAGGAGTTAAACTAAATGAAATAGAAGAGCTAATGCTATCTGCAATCCTAATTCTAAACTAATGTGAAACTCTTGCAATACACTGAAATTGAACAAGTTTGCACCTATATATGACAGGTAATTACTTTTCCGAGCTTTTCCTCCTAGGTTAAACTAACGAATATAAGGAGTTAAGCTAAATGATATAGATGTGCTAATGCTCTCTGCAATACTGATTCTAAACTAATGTGAAACTCTTGCAATACACTGAAATTGAACATGTTTACACGTATATATAACATGTAAAATACTTTTCCGAGCTTTCTCGCCTAGGTTTAACTAACGCATATAAGCAGTTAATCTACATGATATAGATGGGCTAACGATATCTGCAATCCAAATTCTAAACTAATGAGAAACTCTTGCAATACACTGAAATTGAACAAGTTTGTACTTATATATGACAGGTAAACACATTGCCGAGCTTTTGCGCCTAGGTTAAACTAACGCATATAAGGAGTTAAGCTAAATGATATAGAAGTGCTAATGCTATCTGCAATCCTAATTCTAAACTAATGTGAAACTCTTGCAATGCACTGAAATTGAACATGTTTACACATATATATATATATATATATAACATGTAAAATACTTTTCCGAGCTTTCGTGCCTAGGTTTAACTAACGATATAAGAATTTAAACTAAAAGATATAGAAGTGCTACCGCTATCTGCAATCCTAATCCTAAACTTATGTGATACTCTTCCAATACACTGAATTTGAACAACTTGGCACCTATATATGACATGTAATTACTTTTCCGAGCTTTTGCGCCTGGGTTAAACTAATGTGAATCGCTTGCAATACACTGAAATTGAACATGTTTGCACATATGTATGACATATAAACACATTTCCGAGCTTTTCCTCCTAGGTTAAACTAACGCATATAAGGAGTTAAGCTAAATGATATAGAAGTGCTAATGCTATCTGCAATACTGATTCTAAACTAATGTGAAACTCTTTCAATACACTGAAATTGAACATGTTTACACATATATATAACATGTAAAATACTTTTCCAAGATTTCGCGCCTAGGTTTAAATAACGCATATAGGAATTTAAACTAAAAGATATAGAAGTGCTACCGCTATCTAAAATCCTAATCCTAAACTTATGAGATACTCTTCCAATATGCTGAAATTGAACAACTTGGCACCTATATATGACATGTAATTTCTTTTCTGAGCTTTTGCACCTTGGTTAAACTAACGCATATAAGAAATTAAACAACATGATAGAGATGGGCTAACGCTATCTGCAATCCTAATTCTAAACTAATGTGAAACTCTTGCAATACACTGAAATTGAACAAGTTTGCACATATATATGACATGTAAAATACTTTTCGGAGCTTTCGCGCCTAGGTTTAAGTAACACATAATAGAATTTAAACTAAAAGATATAGAAGTGCTACCGCTATCTGCAATCCTAATCCTAAACTTATGTGATACTCTTCCAATACGCTGAAGTTGAACAACCTGGCACCTATATATGACATGTAATTACTTTTCAGAGCTTTTGCGCCTAGGTCAAACTAACACATATAAGAAGTTAAACTACATGATGTAGATGGGCTAACGCTATCTGCAATCCTAATTCAAAACTAATGTGAAACTGTTGCAATACACTGAAATTGAAAAACTTGGGACCGATATATGACATGTAATTACTTTTCCGAGTTTTTGCGCCTAGGTAAAACTAACGCATATAAGAAGTTAAACTACATCATGTAGATGGGCTAACGCAATCTGCAATCCTAATTCCAAACTAATGTGAAACTCTGGCTATTCACTGAAATTGAACAAGTTTGCACATATATATGACATGTAAAACACTTTTCCGAGCTTTTCCTCCTAGTTTAAACTAACGCATATAAAAAGTTAAGCTAAATGATATAGAAGTGCTAATGCTATCTGCAATCCTAATTATAAACTAATGTGAAACTCTTGCAATACACTGAAATTAAACATGTTTACACATATATATAACATGTAAAATACTTTTCCGAGCTTTCGCGCCTAGGTTTAACTAACGCATATAAGAATTTAAACTAAAAGATATAGAAGTGCTACCGCTATCTGCAATCCTAATGCTAAACTTATGTGATACTCTTCCAATACGCTGAAATAGAACAACTTGGCACCTATATATGACATGTAACTACTTTTCCGAGCTTTTGCACCGGGGTTAAACTAACGCATATAAGGAGTTAAACTAAATGAAATAGAAGAGCTAATGCTCTCTGCAATACTGATTCTAAACTAATGTGAAATTCTTGCAATACACTGAAATTGAACATGTTTACACATATATATAACATGTATAATACTTTTCCGAGCTTTTGCGCCTAGGTTTAACTAACGCATATAAGAATTTAATCTAAAAGATATAGAAGTGCTACCCTATCTGCAATCCTAATCCTAAACATATGTGATACTCTTCCAATACGCTGAAATTGAACAACTTGGCACTGATATATGACATGTAATTACTTTTCCGAGCTTTTGCGCCTGGGTTAAACTAATGCATATAAGAAGTTAAACTACATGATAGAGATGGGCTAACGCTATCTGCAATCCTAATTCTAAATTAATGTGAAACGCTTGCAATACACTGAAAAGGAACAAGATTGCACATATATATGACATGTAAAACACTTTTCGGAACTTTTCCTCCTAGGTTAAAGTAACGCATATAAGAAGTTAAACTAAATGAAATAGAAGTGCTAATGCTATCTGCAATCCTAATTCTAAACTAATGTGAAACTCTTGCAATACAATGAAATTGAACAAGTTTGCACCTATATATGACAGGTAATTACTTTCCGAGCTTTTCCTCCTAGGTTAAACTAACGCATATAAGGAGTTAAGCAAAATGATATAGAAGTGCTAATGCTATCTGCAATCCTGATTCTAAACTAATGTGAAACTCTTGCAACGCACTGAAATTGAACATGTTTACACATATATATAACATGTAAAACACTTTTCCGAACTTTCACGCCTAGGTTTAACTAACACATATAAGAATTTAAACTAAAAGATATAGAAGTGCTACCGCTATCTGCAATCCTAATCCTAAACTTATGTGATACTCTTCCAATACGCTGAAGTTGAACAACTTGGCACCTATATATGACATGTAATTACATTTCTGAGCTTTTGCACCTTGGTTAAACTAACGCATATAAGAAGTTAAACTACATGATATAGATGGGCTAACGATATCTGCAATCCCAATTCTAAACTAATGACAAACTCTTGTAATACACTGAAATTGAAAAACTTGGCACCGACATATGACATGTAATTACTTTTTTGAGCTTTTGCGCCTAGGTCAAACTAACGCATATAAGAAGTTAAACTACATGATGTAGATGGGCTAACGCTATCTGCAATCCTAATTCTAAACTAATGTGAAACTCTGGCTATACACTGAAATTGAATAAGTTTGCAAATATATATGACATGTAAAACACTTTTCTGAGCTTTTGCGCCTCGGTAAAACTAACGCATATAAGAAGTTAAACTACATCATGTAGATGGGCTAACGCTATCTGCAATCCTAATTCTAAACTAATGTGAATCTCTGGCTATACACTGAAATTGAATAAGTTTGCACATATATATGAAATGTAAAACACTTTTCCGAATTTTTCCTCCTAGATTATACTAACACATATAAGAAGTTAAACTAAATGAAATAGAATTGCTAACGCTATCTGTAATCCTAATTCTAAACTAATGAAACACTTGCAATACACAGAAATTGAACAAGTTTGCACATATATATGACATGTAAAACACTTTGCGAGCTTTTCCTCCTAGGTTAAACTAACGCACATAAGAAGTTAGACTAGATGAAATAAAAGTGCTAATCCTATCTACAATCCTAATTCTAAACTAATGTGAAACGCTTGCAATACACTGATATTGAACAAGTTTACACATATATATAACATGTAAAATACTATTCCGAGCTTTTGCGCCTTCGTTAAACTAACACATATAAGGAGTTAAGCTTAATGATATAGACGTGCTAATGCTATCTGCAAACCTAATTCTAAACTAATGTGAATCTCTTGCAATACACTGAAATTGAACATGTTTACACAGATATATAACATGCAAAATACTTTTCCGAGCTTTCGCGCCTAGGTTTAACTAAGGCATATAAGAATTTAAACTAAAAGATATAGAAGTGCTACCGCTAGCTGCAATCTTAATCCTAAACTTATGTGATCTTCCAATACGCTGAAATTGAACAACTTGGCACCTATATATGACATGTAATTACTTATCCGAGCTTTTGCGCCTGGGTTAAACTAACGCATATAAGAAGTTAAACTACATGATGTAGATGGGCTAACGCTATCTGCAATCCCAATTCTAAACTAATGAGAAACTCTTGCAATACACTGAAATTGAAAAACTTGGCCCCGATATATGACATGTAATTACTTCTCCGAGCTTTAGGGACTGGGTTAAACTAACGCATATAAGAAGTTAAACTACATTATATAGATGGGCTAACGCTATATGCAATCCTAATTCTAAACTAATGTGAAACTCCTGCATTACACTGAAATTGAACATGTTTACACATATATATAACATGTAAAATACTTTTTAGAGCTTTCGCGCCTAGGTTTAACTAACGCATATAAGAATTTAAACTAAAAGATATAGAAGAGCTACCACTATCTGCAATCCTAATCCTAAACTTATGTGATACTCTTCCAATACGCTGAAATTGAATAATTTGGCACCTATATAAGGCATGTAATTACTTATCCGAGCTTTTGCGCCTGGGTTAAACTAACGCATATAAGAAGTTAAACTACATGATGTAGATGGGCTAACGCTATCTGCAATCCCAATTCTAAACTAATGAGAAACTCTTGCAATACAATGAAATTAAAAAACTTGGCACCTATATATGACATGTAATTACGTATCCGAGCTTTAGCGCCTGGGTTAAACTAACGCATATAAGAAGTTAAACTACATGATGTAGATGGGCTAACGCTCTCTGCAATGCTAATTCTAAACTAATGTGAAACGCTTGCAATACACTGAAATTGAACAAGTTTGCACATATATATGACATGTAAAACACTTTTCCGAGCTTTTCCTCCTAAGTTAACCTAACGCACATAAGAAGTTAAACTAAATGAAATAGAAGTGCTAATGTGATCTGCAATCCTAATTCTAAACTAATGTGAAACTCTTGCAATACACTGAAATTGAACAACTTGGCATCTATATATGACATGTAATTATTTTTCTGATCTTTTGCGCCTAGGTTAAACTAACGCATATAAGGAGTTAAGGTAAATGATATAGAAGTGTAAATGCCATCTGAAATCCTAATTCTAAACTAATGTGAAACTTTTGTAATACACTGAAATTAGACAAGTTTGCACATATATATGACATGTAAACACATTGCCGAGCTTTTGCGCCTTGGTTAAACTAACACATATAAGGAGTTAAGCTAAATGATATAGTAGTGCTAATGCTATCTGCAATCCTAATTCTAAAGTAATGTGAAACTCTTGCAATACACTGAAATTGAACAAGTTTGCACATATATATGACATGTAAAACACTTTTCTGAGCTTTTCCTCCTAGGTTATACTAACGCATATAAGAAGTTAAACTAAATGATATAGAAATGCTACCGCTATCTGCAATCCTAATCCTAAACTAATGTGAAACTCTTGCAATACACTGAAATTGAACAACTTGGCACCTATATATGACATGTAATTATTTATCCGAGATATTGCGCCTGGCTTAAACTAACGCATATAAGAAGTTAAACTACATGATATAGATGGGCTAATGCTATTTGCAATCCTAATTCTAAACTCATGTGAAATGCTTGCAATACACTGAATTTGAACAAGTTTGCACATATATATGACATGTAAAACACTTTTCCGAGCTTTTCCTCCTAGGATAACCTAACACACATAAGAAGTTAAAATAAATGAAATAGTAGTGCTAATGCTATCTGCAATCCTAATTCTAAACTAATGTGAAACTCTTGCAATACACTGAAATTGAACAAGTTTGCACATATATATGACATGTAAAACATTGCCGAGCTTTTGCGCCTAGGTTAAACTAACGCATATAAGGAGTTAAGCTAAATGATATAGAAGTGCTAATGCTATCTGCAATCCTAATTCTAAACTCATGTGAAACTCTTGCAATACACTGAAATTGAACAACTTGGCACCTATATATGACATGTAATTACTTATCCGAGATTTTGCGCCTGGCTTAAACTAACGCTTATAAGAAGTTAAACTACATGATATAGATGGGCTAACGCTATTTGCAATTTTAATTCTAAACTCATGTGAAACTCTTGTAATACACTGAAATTGAACAAGTTTGCACATATATATGACATGTAAACACATTGCTGAGCTTTTGCGCCTAGGTTAAACTAACGCATATAAGGAGTTAAGCTAAATGATATAGAAGTGCTACTGTTATCTGCAATCCTAAATCTAAACTTATGTGAAACTCTTGCAATACACTGAAATTGAACATGTTTACACATATATATATATATAACATGTAAAATACTTTTCCGGGCTTTTGCGCATTGGTTAAAGTAACACATATAAGGAGTTAAGCTAAATGATATAGAAGTGCTAATGCTATCTGCAATCCTAAATCTAAACTTATGTGAAACTCTTGCAATACACTGAAAATGAACAAGTTTGCACATATATATGACATGTAAAACACTTTTCCGAGCTTTTCCTCCTAGATTAAACTAACGCATATAATAAGTTAAACTAAATGAAATAGAATTGCTAACGCTATCTGCAATCCTAACTCTAAACTAATGTGAAACTCTTGCAATACACTGAAATTGAACAAGTTTGCACATATATATGACATGTAAATACATTGCAAAGCTTTTGCCACTAGGTTAAACTAACGCGTATAAGGAGTTGAGCTAAATGATATAGAAGTGCTAATGCTATCTGCAATCCTAATTCTAAACTCATGTGAAACGCTTGCAATACACTGAAATTGAACAAGTTTGCACATATATATGACATGCAAACACATTGCTGAGCTTTGGTGCCTAGGTTAAACTAATGCATATAAGGAATTAAGCTAAATGATATAGAAGTGCTAATACTATCTGCAATCCTAATTTTAAACTAATGTGAAACTCTTGCAATACACTGAAACTGAACATGTTTACACATATATATATAACATGTAAAATACTTTTCCGAACTTTCGCGCCTAAGTTTAACTAACGCATATAAGAATTTAAACTAAAAGATATAGAAGTGCTACTGCTATCTGCATTCCTAATCCTAAACTTAGGTGATACTCTTCCAATACGTTGAAATTGAACAACTTGGCACCTATATATGACATGTAATTACTTTTCCGATCTTTTGCGCCTGGGTTAAACTAATGCATATAAGAAGTTAAACTACATGATATAGATGGGCTAACGATATCTGCAATCCCAATTTTAAACTAATGAGAAACTCTTGCAATACATTGATATTGAAAGTCTTGGCACCGATATATGACATGTAATTACATTTTTGAGCTTTAGCGCCTAGGTTAAACTAACGCATATAAAGAGTTAAGCTAAATGATATAGAAGTGCTAATGCTATCTGCAATCCTAATTATAAACTAATGTGAAACTCTTGCAATACACTGAAATTGAACATCTTTACACATATATATAACATGTAAAATACTTTTCCGAGCTTTCGCGCCTAGGTTTAACTAACGCATATAAGAATTTAAACTAAAAGATATAGAAGTGCTATCGCTATCTGCAATCCTAATCCTACTTATGTGATACTCTTCCAACACGCTGAAATTGAACAACTTGGCACCTATATATGACATGTAATTACTTTTCTGAGCTTTTGTGCATGGGTTAAACTAACGAATATAAGCAGTTAAACTACATGATATAGATGGGCTAACGCTATTTGCAATTTATTTCTAAAGTAATGTGAAACGCTTGCAATACACTGAAATTGAACAAGTTTGGACATATATATGACATGTAAACACATTGCCAAGCTTTTGTGCCTAGGTTAAACTAACGCATATAAGGAGTTAAGCTAAATGAAATAGAATTTCTAATGCTATCTGCAGTCCTAATCCTAAACTAATGTGAAACTCTTGCAATACACTGAAATTGAACAAGTATGCACATATATTTGACATATAATACACTTTTATGAGCTTTTCCTCCTAGGTTAAACTAACGCATATAAGAAGTTAAACTAAATAAAATAGAAGTGCTAATGCTATCTGCAATCCTAATTGTAAACTAATGTGGACCTCTTTCAATACACTGAAATTGAACATGTTTACACATATATATATAACATGTAAAATATTTTCCGAGTTTTCGCGCACAGGTTTAACTAACACATATAAGAATTTAAACTAAAAGATATAGAAGTGCTACCGCTATCTGCAATCCTAATCCTAAACTTATGTGATACTCTTCCAATACGGTGAAATTGAACAACTTGACACCTATATATGACGTGTAATTACTTATCCGAGCTTTTGCGCCTGGGTTAAACTAACGCATATAAGAAGTTAAACTACATGATGTAGATGGGCTAACGCTATCTGCAATCCCAATTCTAAACTAATGAGAAACTCTTGCAATACACTGAAATTGAAAAACTTGGCCCCGATATATGACATGTAATTACTTCTCCGAGCTTTAGGGACTGGGTTAAACTAACGCATATAAGAAGTTAAACTACATTATATAGATGGGCAAACGCTATCTGCAATCCTAATTCTAAACTAATGTGAAACGCTTGCAATACACTGAAATTGAACAAGTTTGCACATATATATGACATGTAAACACATTGCCAAGCTTTTGCGCCTAGGTTAAACTAACGCATATAAGGAGTTAAGCTAAATGATATAGAAGTGCTAATGCTATCTGAATTCCTTATTCTAAACTAATGTGAAACGCTTCCAATACACTGAAATTGAACAAGTTTGCATATATATATATATATATGACATGTAAAACACTTTTCCGAGCTTTTCCTCCTAGGTTAAACTAACGCATATAAAAAGTTAAACTAAATGAAATAGAAGTGCTAATGCTATCTGCAATCCTAATTCTAAACTAATGTGAAACGCTTGCAATACACTGAAATTGAACAAGTTTGCACATATATATGATATGTAAACACTTTGCCAAGCTTTTGCGCCTAGGTTAAACTAACGCATATAAGGAGTTAAGCTAAATGATATAGAAGTGCTAATGCTATCTGCAATCCTAATTATAAACTAATGTGAAACTCTTACAATACACTAAAATTGAACATTTTTAAACATATATATAACATGTAAAATACTTTTCCGAGCTTTTGCGCCTAGGTTTAACTAAAGCATATACGAATTTAAACTAAAAGATATAGAAGTGCTACCGCTATCTGAAATCCTAATCCTAAACTTATGTGATACTCTTCCAATACGCTGAAATTGAACAACTTGGCACGTATATATGACATGTAATTAGTTTTCCGAGCTTTTCCGACTGGGATAAAGTAACGTAGATAAGAAGTTAAACTAAATGATATAGATTGGCTAACAATATCTGCAATCCCAATTCTAAACTAATGAGAAATTCTTGGAATACACTGAAATTGAAAAACTTGGCACCGATATATGACATTTAATTACTTTTTTGAACTTTAGCGCCTAGGTTAAACTAATGCATATAAAGAGTTAAGCTAAATGATATAGAAGTGCTAATGCTATCTGCAATCCTAATTCTAAACTAATGTGAAACGCTTGCAATACACTAAAATTGAACAAGTTTGCACATATATATATCATGTAACACATTGCCGAGCTATTGCGCCTAGGTTAAACTAACACATATAAGGAGTTAAGCTAAATGATATAGAAGTGCTAATGCTATCTGCAATCCTAATTCTAAACTAATGTGAAACTCTTGCAATACACTGAAATTGAACAACTTGGCACCTATATATGACATGTAATTACTTTTCCGAGCTTTTGTGCCTGGGTTAAACTAACGCATATAAGCAGTTAATCTACATGATATAGATGGGCTAACAATATCTGCAATCCGAATTCTAAACTAATGAGAAACTCTTGCAATACACTAAAATTGAACAAGTTTGCACTTATATATGACAGATAAACACATTGCCTAGCTTTTTCGCCAAGGTTAAACTAACGCATATAAGGAGTTATGCTAAATGATATAGAAGTGCTAATGCTATCTGCAATCCTAATTCTAAACTAATGTGAAACTCTTGCAATACACTGAAATTGAACATGTTTACACATATATATAAAATGTAAAATACTTTTCTGAGCTTTCGCGCCTAGGTTTAACTAACGCATATAAGAATTTAAACTATGCTAAACTTATGTGATACTCTTCCAATACGCTGAAATAGAACAACTTGGCACCTATATATGACATGTAATTACTTTTCCGAGCTTTTGCACCGGGGTTAAACTAACGCATATAAGGAGTTAAACTAAATGAAATAGAAGAGCTAATGCTATCTGCAATCCTAATTCTAAACTAATGTGAAACTCTTGCAATACACTGAAATTGAACAAGTTTGCACCTATATATGACAGGTAATTACTTTTCCGAGCTTTTCCTCCTAGGTTAAACTAACGAATATAAGGAGTTAAGCTAAATGATATAGAAGTGCTAATGCTCTCTGCAATACTGATTCTAAACTAATGTGAAACTCTTGCAATACACTGAAACTGAACAAGTTTGCATCAATATATGACATGTAAAACACTTTTCCAAGCTTTTCCTCCTAGGTTAAACTAACACATATAAGGACTTAAGCTTAAAGATATAGAAGTGCTAATGCTATCTGCAATCCTAATTCTAAACTAATGTGAAACTCTTGCAATATATTGATATTGAACATGTTTACACATATATATAACGTAAAATACTTTTCCGAGCTTTCGCGCCTAGGTTTAATTAACGCATATAAAAATTTAAACTAAAAGTTATAGAAGTGCTACCACTATCTGAATCCTAATCCTAAACTTATGTAGTACTCTTCCAATACGCTGAAATTGAACAACTTGGCACCTATATATGACATGTAATTACTTTTCCAAGCTTTTGCGCCTGTGTTAAACTAACGCATATAAGAAGTTAAACTACATGATATAGATGGGATAACGATATCTGCAATCCTAATTCTAACCTAATGTGAAACGCTTCCAATACACTGAAATATAACAAGTTTGCACATATATATGACATGTAAACACATTGTCGAGCTTTTGCGCCTAGGTTAAACTAACGCATATAAGGAGTTAAGCTAAATGATATAGAAGTGCTACTACTATCTGCAATCCTTAATCTAAACTAATGTGAAACTATTGCAATACACTGAAATGGAACAAGTTTGCACATATATATGACATGTAAAACACTATTCCGAGCTTTTCCTCCTATGTTAAACTAACACATATAAGGAGTTAAGCTTAATGATATAGAAGTGTTAATGCTATCTGCAATCCCAATTCTAAACTAATGTGAAACTCTTGCAATACACTGAAATTGAACATGTTTACACACATATATATATATATATAACATGTAAAATACTTTTCCAAGCTTTTGCGCCTAGGTTAATCTAACGCATATAAGGAGTTAAGCTAAATGATATAGAAGTGCTAACGCTAACTGCAATCCTAATTCTAAACTAATATGAAACGCTGGCAATACACTGAAATTGAACAAGTTTGCACATATATATGACATGTAAAACACTTTTCCGAGCTTTTCCTCCTTGGTTAAACTAACACATAGAAGGAGTTAAGCTTAATGATGTAGAAGTGATAATGCTATCTGCAATCCTAATTCTAAACTAATGTGAAACTCTTGCAGTAAACTGATATTGAATATGTTTACACATATTTATACAATTTAAAATACTTTTCCAAGCTTTTGCACCTAGGTTAAACTAACGCATATAAGGAGTTAAGCTAAATATTAAAGAAGTGCTAATGCTATCTGCAATCCTAATTCTAAACTAATGTGAAACTCTTGCAATACAGTGAAATTGAACAAGTTTGAACATAAATATGACATGTAAACACATTGCCGAGCTTTTGCGCCTAGGTTAAACTAACGCATATAAGAAGTTAAGCTAAATGATATAGACGTGCTACTACTCTCTGCAATCCTAAATCTAAATTAATGTGAAACTCTTGCTATACACTGAAAATGAACAACTTGGAACATATATGTGACATGTAAACACCTTTACGAGTTTTTCCTCCTAGGTTAAACTAACACATATAAGAAGATAAACTAAATGATATAGAAGTGCTAATGCTATCTGCAATCCTAATTCTAAACTAATGTGAAATTCTTGCAATACACTGAAATTGAACATGTTTGCACATATAATGATATGTAAACACATTGTCGAGCTTCTTCTCCTAGGTTAAACTAACACATATAAGGAGTTAAGCTAAATGATATGGAAGTGCTAATGCTATCTTGAATCCTAATTCTAAACTAATGTGAAACGCTTGCAATACACTGAAATTGAACATGTTTACACACACACACACATACACACACACACACACACACATATATATATATATATATATATATTCATGTAAAACACTTTTCCGAGCTTTTGCTCCTAGGTTAAACTAACGCATATAAGAAGTTAAACTAAATGAAACAGAATTGCTAATGCTATCTGCAATCCTAATTCTAAACTAATGTGAAACTCTTGCAACACACTGAAATTGAACAAGTTTGCACATATATATGACATGTAAAAACATTGCCGAGCTTTTGCGTCTAGGTTAAACTAACGCATATAAGGAGTTAAGCTAAATGATATAGAAGTGCTAATGCTATCTGCAATCCTAACTCTAAACTAATGTGAAACTATTGCAATACACTGAAATTGAACAAGTTTGCGCATATATATGACATGTAAATACATTGCCGAGCTTTTGCGCATAGGTTAAACTAACGCATATAAGGAGTTAAGCTAAATGATATAGAAGTGCTACTGCTATCTGCATTCCTAAATATAAACTTATGTGAAACTCTTGCAATACACGGAAATTGAACATGTTTACACATATATATAACGTGTAAAATACTTTTCTGAGCTTTTGCGCCTAGGTTAAAATAACGCATATAAGGAGTTAAGCTAAATTATATAGAAGTGCTAATGCTATCTGCAATTCTAAATCTAAACTTATGTGAAACTCTTGAAATACACTGAAATTGAACATGTTTACACATATATATATAACATGTAAAATACTTTTCTGAGCTTTTGCGCCTAGGTTGAACTAACGCATATTAGGAGTTAAGCTAAATGAAATAGAATTGCTACTGCTATCTGCAATCCTAATTCAAAACTAATGTGAAATTCTTGCAATACACTGAAATTGAACAAGTTTGCACATATATATGACATGTAAACACGTTGCCGAGCTTCTGTGCCTAGGTTAAACTAACGCATATAAGGAGTTAAGCTAAATGATATAGAAGTGCTACTCCTATCTGCAATCCTAAATCTAAATTTATGTGAAACTCTTGCAATACACTGAAATTGAACAAGTTTGCACATATATATGACATGTAAACACATTGCCGAGATATTGCGCCGAGGTTAAACTAACGCATATAAGGAGTAAGCTAAATGATATAGAAGTGCTAATGCTATCTGCAATCCTAATTCTAAACTAATGTCAAACGCTTGCAATATACTGAAATTGAACAGGTTTGCACATATATATGACATGTAAAAGACATTTCCAAGCTTTTCCTCCTAGGTTAAACGAACGCATATAAGAAGTTACACTAAATGAAATAGAATTGCTAATGCTATCTGCAATCCTAAATCTAAACTTATGAGAAACTCTTGCAATACATTGATATTGAACAAGTTTGCACATATATATGACATGTAAAAGACTTTTCCGAGCTTTTCCTTCTAGGTTAAACTAACGCATATAAGAAGTTAAACTAAATGAAATATAATTGCTAATGCTATCTGCAATCTTAATTTTAAAGTAATGTGAAACTCTTGCAATACACTGAAATTGAACATGTTTGCACATATATATGACATGTAAACACATTGCCGAGCTACTTCGCCTAGGTTAAACTAACGCATATAAGGAGTTAAGCTAAATGATATAGAAGGGCTAATGCTATCTGGAATTCTAATTCTAAACTAATGTGAAACGCTTGCAATACACTTAAATTGAACATGTTTACACATATACATATGACATGTAAAACAATTTTCCGAGCTTTTCCTTCTAGGTTAAACTAACGCATATAAGAAGTTAAACTAAATGAAACAGAATTGCTAATGCTATCTGCAATCCTAATTCTAAACTAATGTGAAACTCTTGCAAGACACTGAAATTGAACAAGTTTGCACATATATATGACATGTAAAAACATTACCGAGCTTTTTCGTCTAGGTTAAACTAACGCATATAAGGAGTTAAGCTAAATGATATAGAAGTGCTACTGCTATCTGCAATCCTAAATCTAAACTTATCTGAATCTCTTACAATACACTGTAATTGAACAAGTTTGCACATATATATATAACATGTAAAACGTTGCCGAGCTTTTGCGTCTAGGTTAAACTAATGCATATAAGGAGTTCAGCTAAATGATATAGAAGTGCTAATGCTATCTGGAATTCTAATTCTAAACTAATGTGAAACTCTTGCAATACACTGAAATTGAACATGTTTACACATATATATGACATGTAAAATACCTTTCCGAGCTTTTGCGCCTAGGTTAAACTAACGCATATAAGAAGTTAAGCTAATGATATAGAAGTGCTACTGCTATCTGCAATCCTAAATCTAAACTTGTGTGAAACTCTTGAAATACACTGAAATTGAACAACTTGGCACCTATATATGACATGTAATTACTTATCCGAGATTTTGCGACTGGCTTAAACTAACGCATATAAGAAGTTAAACTAAATGAAATAGAATTGCTAATGGTATCTGCAATCCTAATTCTAAACTAATGTGAAACTCTTGCATTACACTGAAATGGAACTTGTTTACACATATATATAACATGTAAAATACTTTTCCGAGCTTTTGCGCCTAGGTTATACTAACGCATATAAGGAGTTAAGCTAAATGATATAGAAGTGCTAATGCTATCTGCAATCCTAAATCTAAACTTACGTGAAACTCCTGCAATACAATGAAATTGAACAAGTTTACACATATATATAACATGTAAAATACTTTTCCGAGCTTTTGCGCCTAGGTGGAAATAACGCATATAAGGAGTTAAGCTAAATGATATCGAAGTGCTACAGCTATCTGCAATCCTAAATCTAAACTTATGAGAAACTCTTGCAATACATTGATATTGAAAAAGTTTGCACATATATATGATATGTAAAAGACTTTTCCGAGCTTTTCCTCCTAGGTTAAACTAACGCATATAAGAATTTAAACTACATGAAATAGAACTGCTACTGCTATCTGCAATCCTAATTCAAAACTAATGTGAAATTCTTGCAATACACTGAAATTGAACAAGTTTGCACATATATATGACATGTAAACACGTTGCCGAGCTTCTGTGCCTAGGTTAAACTAACGCATATAAGGAGTTAAGCTAAATGATATAGAAGTGCTACTGCTATCTGCATTCCTAAATATAAACTTATGTGAAACTCTTGCAATACACGGAAATTGAACATGTTTACACATATATATAACGTGTAAAATACTTTTCTGAGCTTTTGCGCCTAGGTTAAAATAACGCATATAAGGAGTTAAGCTAAATTATATAGAAGTGCTAATGCTATCTGCAATTCTAAATCTAAACTTATGTGAAACTCTTGAAATACACTGAAATTGAACATGTTTACACATATATATATAACATGTAAAATACTTTTCTGAGCTTTTGCGCCTAGGTTGAACTAACGCATATTAGGAGTTAAGCTAAATGAAATAGAATTGCTACTGCTATCTGCAATCCTAATTCAAAACTAATGTGAAATTCTTGCAATACACTGAAATTGAACAAGTTTGCACATATATATGACATGTAAACACGTTGCCGAGCTTCTGTGCCTAGGTTAAACTAACGCATATAAGGAGTTAAGCTAAATGATATAGAAGTGCTACTCCTATCTGCAATCCTAAATCTAAATTTATGTGAAACTCTTGCAATACACTGAAATTGAACAAGTTTGCACATATATATGACATGTAAACACATTGCCGAGATATTGCGCCGAGGTTAAACTAACGCATATAAGGAGTAAGCTAAATGATATAGAAGTGCTAATGCTATCTGCAATCCTAATTCTAAACTAATGTCAAACGCTTGCAATATACTGAAATTGAACAGGTTTGCACATATATATGACATGTAAAAGACATTTCCAAGCTTTTCCTCCTAGGTTAAACGAACGCATATAAGAAGTTACACTAAATGAAATAGAATTGCTAATGCTATCTGCAATCCTAAATCTAAACTTATGAGAAACTCTTGCAATACATTGATATTGAACAAGTTTGCACATATATATGACATGTAAAAGACTTTTCCGAGCTTTTCCTTCTAGGTTAAACTAACGCATATAAGAAGTTAAACTAAATGAAATATAATTGCTAATGCTATCTGCAATCTTAATTTTAAAGTAATGTGAAACTCTTGCAATACACTGAAATTGAACATGTTTGCACATATATATGACATGTAAACACATTGCCGAGCTACTTCGCCTAGGTTAAACTAACGCATATAAGGAGTTAAGCTAAATGATATAGAAGGGCTAATGCTATCTGGAATTCTAATTCTAAACTAATGTGAAACGCTTGCAATACACTTAAATTGAACATGTTTACACATATACATATGACATGTAAAACAATTTTCCGAGCTTTTCCTTCTAGGTTAAACTAACGCATATAAGAAGTTAAACTAAATGAAACAGAATTGCTAATGCTATCTGCAATCCTAATTCTAAACTAATGTGAAACTCTTGCAAGACACTGAAATTGAACAAGTTTGCACATATATATGACATGTAAAAACATTACCGAGCTTTTTCGTCTAGGTTAAACTAACGCATATAAGGAGTTAAGCTAAATGATATAGAAGTGCTAATGCTATCTGCAATCCTAAAACTAAACTTATGTGAAACTCTTGCAATACACTGAAATTGAACATGTTTACACATATATATAACATGTAAAATACTTTTCCGAACTTTTGCGCCTGCTTAAACTAATGCATATAAGGAGTTAAGCTTAATGATATAGAAGTGCTACTACTATCTGCAATCCTTAATGTATACTTATGTGAATCTTTTGCAATACACTGAAATTGAACATGTTTACACATATATATAACATGTAAAATATTTTTCCAAGCTTCTGCGCTTAGGTTAAACTAACGCATATAAGGAGTTAAGCTAAATGATATAGAAGTGCTACTGCTATCTGCAATCCTAAATCTAAACTTATCTGAATCTCTTACAATACACTGTAATTGAACAAGTTTGCACATATATATATAACATGTAAAACGTTGCCGAGCTTTTGCGTCTAGGTTAAACTAATGCATATAAGGAGTTCAGCTAAATGATATAGAAGTGCTAATGCTATCTGGAATTCTAATTCTAAACTAATGTGAAACTCTTGCAATACACTGAAATTGAACATGTTTACACATATATATGACATGTAAAATACCTTTCCGAGCTTTTGCGCCTAGGTTAAACTAACGCATATAAGAAGTTAAGCTAATGATATAGAAGTGCTACTGCTATCTGCAATCCTAAATCTAAACTTGTGTGAAACTCTTGAAATACACTGAAATTGAACAACTTGGCACCTATATATGACATGTAATTACTTATCCGAGATTTTGCGACTGGCTTAAACTAACGCATATAAGAAGTTAAACTAAATGAAATAGAATTGCTAATGGTATCTGCAATCCTAATTCTAAACTAATGTGAAACTCTTGCATTACACTGAAATGGAACTTGTTTACACATATATATAACATGTAAAATACTTTTCCGAGCTTTTGCGCCTAGGTTATACTAACGCATATAAGGAGTTAAGCTAAATGATATAGAAGTGCTAATGCTATCTGCAATCCTAAATCTAAACTTACGTGAAACTCCTGCAATACAATGAAATTGAACAAGTTTACACATATATATAACATGTAAAATACTTTTCCGAGCTTTTGCGCCTAGGTGGAAATAACGCATATAAGGAGTTAAGCTAAATGATATCGAAGTGCTACAGCTATCTGCAATCCTAAATCTAAACTTATGAGAAACTCTTGCAATACATTGATATTGAAAAAGTTTGCACATATATATGATATGTAAAAGACTTTTCCGAGCTTTTCCTCCTAGGTTAAACTAACGCATATAAGAATTTAAACTACATGAAATAGAACTGCTACTGCTATCTGCAATCCTAATTCAAAACTAATGTGAAATTCTTGCAATACACTGAAATTGAACAAGTTTGCACATATATATGACATGTAAACACGTTGCCGAGCTTCTGTGCCTAGGTTAAACTAACGCATATAAGGAGTTAAGCTAAATGATATAGAAGTGCTACTGCTATCTGCATTCCTAAATATAAACTTATGTGAAACTCTTGCAATACACGGAAATTGAACATGTTTACACATATATATAACGTGTAAAATACTTTTCTGAGCTTTTGCGCCTAGGTTAAAATAACGCATATAAGGAGTTAAGCTAAATTATATAGAAGTGCTAATGCTATCTGCAATTCTAAATCTAAACTTATGTGAAACTCTTGAAATACACTGAAATTGAACATGTTTACACATATATATATAACATGTAAAATACTTTTCTGAGCTTTTGCGCCTAGGTTGAACTAACGCATATTAGGAGTTAAGCTAAATGAAATAGAATTGCTACTGCTATCTGCAATCCTAATTCAAAACTAATGTGAAATTCTTGCAATACACTGAAATTGAACAAGTTTGCACATATATATGACATGTAAACACGTTGCCGAGCTTCTGTGCCTAGGTTAAACTAACGCATATAAGGAGTTAAGCTAAATGATATAGAAGTGCTACTCCTATCTGCAATCCTAAATCTAAATTTATGTGAAACTCTTGCAATACACTGAAATTGAACAAGTTTGCACATATATATGACATGTAAACACATTGCCGAGATATTGCGCCGAGGTTAAACTAACGCATATAAGGAGTAAGCTAAATGATATAGAAGTGCTAATGCTATCTGCAATCCTAATTCTAAACTAATGTCAAACGCTTGCAATATACTGAAATTGAACAGGTTTGCACATATATATGACATGTAAAAGACATTTCCAAGCTTTTCCTCCTAGGTTAAACGAACGCATATAAGAAGTTACACTAAATGAAATAGAATTGCTAATGCTATCTGCAATCCTAAATCTAAACTTATGAGAAACTCTTGCAATACATTGATATTGAACAAGTTTGCACATATATATGACATGTAAAAGACTTTTCCGAGCTTTTCCTTCTAGGTTAAACTAACGCATATAAGAAGTTAAACTAAATGAAATATAATTGCTAATGCTATCTGCAATCTTAATTTTAAAGTAATGTGAAACTCTTGCAATACACTGAAATTGAACATGTTTGCACATATATATGACATGTAAACACATTGCCGAGCTACTTCGCCTAGGTTAAACTAACGCATATAAGGAGTTAAGCTAAATGATATAGAAGGGCTAATGCTATCTGGAATTCTAATTCTAAACTAATGTGAAACGCTTGCAATACACTTAAATTGAACATGTTTACACATATACATATGACATGTAAAACAATTTTCCGAGCTTTTCCTTCTAGGTTAAACTAACGCATATAAGAAGTTAAACTAAATGAAACAGAATTGCTAATGCTATCTGCAATCCTAATTCTAAACTAATGTGAAACTCTTGCAAGACACTGAAATTGAACAAGTTTGCACATATATATGACATGTAAAAACATTACCGAGCTTTTTCGTCTAGGTTAAACTAACGCATATAAGGAGTTAAGCTAAATGATATAGAAGTGCTAATGCTATCTGCAATCCTAAAACTAAACTTATGTGAAACTCTTGCAATACACTGAAATTGAACATGTTTACACATATATATAACATGTAAAATACTTTTCCGAACTTTTGCGCCTGCTTAAACTAATGCATATAAGGAGTTAAGCTTAATGATATAGAAGTGCTACTACTATCTGCAATCCTTAATGTATACTTATGTGAATCTTTTGCAATACACTGAAATTGAACATGTTTACACATATATATAACATGTAAAATATTTTTCCAAGCTTCTGCGCTTAGGTTAAACTAACGCATATAAGGAGTTAAGCTAAATGATATAGAAGTGCTACTGCTATCTGCAATCCTAAATCTAAACTTATCTGAATCTCTTACAATACACTGTAATTGAACAAGTTTGCACATATATATATAACATGTAAAACGTTGCCGAGCTTTTGCGTCTAGGTTAAACTAATGCATATAAGGAGTTCAGCTAAATGATATAGAAGTGCTAATGCTATCTGGAATTCTAATTCTAAACTAATGTGAAACTCTTGCAATACACTGAAATTGAACATGTTTACACATATATATGACATGTAAAATACTTTTCTGAGCTTTTGCGCCTAGGTTGAACTAACGCATATTAGGAGTTAAGCTAAATGAAATAGAATTGCTACTGCTATCTGCAATCCTAATTCAAAACTAATGTGAAATTCTTGCAATACACTGAAATTGAACAAGTTTGCACATATATATGACATGTAAACACGTTGCCGAGCTTCTGTGCCTAGGTTAAACTAACGCATATAAGGAGTTAAGCTAAATGATATAGAAGTGCTACTCCTATCTGCAATCCTAAATCTAAATTTATGTGAAACTCTTGCAATACACTGAAATTGAACAAGTTTGCACATATATATGACATGTAAACACATTGCCGAGATATTGCGCCGAGGTTAAACTAACGCATATAAGGAGTAAGCTAAATGATATAGAAGTGCTAATGCTATCTGCAATCCTAATTCTAAACTAATGTCAAACGCTTGCAATATACTGAAATTGAACAGGTTTGCACATATATATGACATGTAAAAGACATTTCCAAGCTTTTCCTCCTAGGTTAAACGAACGCATATAAGAAGTTACACTAAATGAAATAGAATTGCTAATGCTATCTGCAATCCTAAATCTAAACTTATGAGAAACTCTTGCAATACATTGATATTGAACAAGTTTGCACATATATATGACATGTAAAAGACTTTTCCGAGCTTTTCCTTCTAGGTTAAACTAACGCATATAAGAAGTTAAACTAAATGAAATATAATTGCTAATGCTATCTGCAATCTTAATTTTAAAGTAATGTGAAACTCTTGCAATACACTGAAATTGAACATGTTTGCACATATATATGACATGTAAACACATTGCCGAGCTACTTCGCCTAGGTTAAACTAACGCATATAAGGAGTTAAGCTAAATGATATAGAAGGGCTAATGCTATCTGGAATTCTAATTCTAAACTAATGTGAAACGCTTGCAATACACTTAAATTGAACATGTTTACACATATACATATGACATGTAAAACAATTTTCCGAGCTTTTCCTTCTAGGTTAAACTAACGCATATAAGAAGTTAAACTAAATGAAACAGAATTGCTAATGCTATCTGCAATCCTAATTCTAAACTAATGTGAAACTCTTGCAAGACACTGAAATTGAACAAGTTTGCACATATATATGACATGTAAAAACATTACCGAGCTTTTTCGTCTAGGTTAAACTAACGCATATAAGGAGTTAAGCTAAATGATATAGAAGTGCTAATGCTATCTGCAATCCTAAAACTAAACTTATGTGAAACTCTTGCAATACACTGAAATTGAACATGTTTACACATATATATAACATGTAAAATACTTTTCCGAACTTTTGCGCCTGCTTAAACTAATGCATATAAGGAGTTAAGCTTAATGATATAGAAGTGCTACTACTATCTGCAATCCTTAATGTATACTTATGTGAATCTTTTGCAATACACTGAAATTGAACATGTTTACACATATATATAACATGTAAAATATTTTTCCAAGCTTCTGCGCTTAGGTTAAACTAACGCATATAAGGAGTTAAGCTAAATGATATAGAAGTGCTACTGCTATCTGCAATCCTAAATCTAAACTTATCTGAATCTCTTACAATACACTGTAATTGAACAAGTTTGCACATATATATATAACATGTAAAACGTTGCCGAGCTTTTGCGTCTAGGTTAAACTAATGCATATAAGGAGTTCAGCTAAATGATATAGAAGTGCTAATGCTATCTGGAATTCTAATTCTAAACTAATGTGAAACTCTTGCAATACACTGAAATTGAACATGTTTACACATATATATGACATGTAAAATACCTTTCCGAGCTTTTGCGCCTAGGTTAAACTAACGCATATAAGAAGTTAAGCTAATGATATAGAAGTGCTACTGCTATCTGCAATCCTAAATCTAAACTTGTGTGAAACTCTTGAAATACACTGAAATTGAACAACTTGGCACCTATATATGACATGTAATTACTTATCCGAGATTTTGCGACTGGCTTAAACTAACGCATATAAGAAGTTAAACTAAATGAAATAGAATTGCTAATGGTATCTGCAATCCTAATTCTAAACTAATGTGAAACTTTTGCAATACACTGAAATTGAACATGTTTACCCATATATATAACATGTAAAATACTTTTCCGAGCTTTTGCGCCTAGGTTAAACTAACGCATATAAGGAGTAAATCTAAATGATATAGAAGTGCTAATGCTATATGCAATCCTAAATCTAAACTTATGTGAAACTCTTGCATTACACTGAAATGGAACTTGTTTACACATATATATAACATGTAAAATACTTTTCCGAGCTTTTGCGCCTAGGTTATACTAACGCATATAAGGAGTTAAGCTAAATGATATAGAAGTGCTAATGCTATCTGCAATCCTAAATCTAAACTTACGTGAAACTCCTGCAATACAATGAAATTGAACAAGTTTACACATATATATAACATGTAAAATACTTTTCCGAGCTTTTGCGCCTAGGTGGAAATAACGCATATAAGGAGTTAAGCTAAATGATATCGAAGTGCTACAGCTATCTGCAATCCTAAATCTAAACTTATGAGAAACTCTTGCAATACATTGATATTGAAAAAGTTTGCACATATATATGATATGTAAAAGACTTTTCCGAGCTTTTCCTCCTAGGTTAAACTAACGCATATAAGAATTTAAACTACATGAAATAGAACTGCTAATGCTATCTGCAATGCTAATTCTAAACTAATGTGAAACTCTTGCAATACACTGAAATTGAATATGTTTGCACATATGTATGACATGTAAACACATTGCCGAGTTTTTGCGCCTAGGTTAAACTAAAGCATATAAGAAGTTAAGCTAAATGAAATAGAATTGCTAATGCTATCTTCAATTCTAATTCTAAACTAATTTGAAACTCTTGAAATACACTGAAATTGAACATGTTTACACATATATATATATATAACATGTAAAATACTTTTCTGAGCTTTTGCGCCTAAGTTAAACTAACTCATATAAGGAGTTAAGCTAAATGATATAGAAGTGCTACTGCTATCTGCAATCCTAAATCTAAACTTATGTGAAACTCTTGCAATACACTGAAATTGAACAAGTTTGCACATATATATGACATGTAAAAGACTTTTCTGAGCTTTTCCTCCTAGGTTAAACTAACGCATATAATATGTTAAACTAAATGAAATAGAATTGCTAATGCTATCTTCAATCCTTATTCTAAACTAATGTGAAACTCTTGAAATACACTGAAATTGAACATGTTTACACATATATATAACATGTAAAATACTTTTCCGAGCTTTTGCGCCTAGGTTAAACTAACGCATATAAGGAGTTAAGCTAAATGATATAGAAGAGCTAATGCTATCTGGAATCCTAATTCTAAACTAATGTGAAACTCTTGAAATACACTGAAATTGAACATGTTTACCAATATACATAACATGTAAAATAATTATGAGCTTTCGACCTAGGTTAAACTAACGCATATAAGGAGTTAAGCTAAATGATATAGAAGAGCTAATGCTATCTGGAATCCTAATTCTAAACTAATGTGAAACTCTTGAAATACACTGAAATTGAACATGTTTACCAATATACATAACATGTAAAATAATTATGAGCTTTCGACCTAGGTTAAACTAACGCATATAAGGAGTTAAGCTAAATGATATAGAATTGCTACTCCTATCTGCAATCCTAAATCTAAATTTATGTGAAACTCTTGAAATACACTGAAATTGAACAACTTGGCACATATATATGACATGTAAAAACATTGCCGAGCTTTTGCGTCTAGGTTAAACTAACGCATATAAGGAGTTAAGCTAAATGATATAGAAGTGCTAATGCTATCTGAAAACCTAAATCTAAACTTATGTGAAACTCTTGAAATACACTGAAATTGAACAACTTGGCACCTATATATGACATGTAATTACTTATCCAAGATTTTGCGACTGGCTTAAACTAACGCCTATAAGAAGTTAAACTAAATGAAATAGAATTGCTAATGCTATCTGCAATCCTAATTCTAAACTGATGTGTAATCTTGCAATACACTGAAATTGAACAAGTTTGCACATATATATGACATGTAAAAATATTGCCGAGCTTTTTCGTCTATGTTAAACTAACGCATATAAGGAGTTAAGCTAAATGATATAGAAGTACTACTGCTATCTGCAATCCTAATCATAAACTTATGTGATACTCTTCCAATACGCTGAAATTGAACAACTTGGCACCTATATATGACATGTAAACACATTTTCGAGCTTTTGCTCCTAGGTTAAACTAACGCATATAAGGAGTTAACCTAAATGATATTGAATTTCTAATGCTATCTGCAATCCTAATTCTAAACTAATGTGACACTCTTACAATACATTGAAATTGAACATGGTAAACATATATATAACATGTAAAATACTTTTCCGAGCCGGGCGTGGTGGCGCATGCTTGTAATTTCCGCGCATGGGAGGCAGCGACAGGAGGATTGCGCAGGTTCTATGCCAGCCGCGCACTGGATTTGGAGACCCTGTTTTCAAATAAAAATGTAAAAATAGGTCTGAGAGTTTAGCCTGGAAGTAGAAGGGCTTCCAAGAACCCCAGTACCAAAAAAAAAAAAAAAAACTTTTCCGAGCTTTTGCGCCTAGGCTTAAGTAACGCATATAAGAAGTTAAACTAAAAGATATAGAAGTGCTACCGCTATCTGCAATCCTAATCCTAAACTTATGTGAAACTCTTGCAATACTCTGAAATTGAAAAACTTGGCACCTATATATGACATGTAATTACTTTTCCGAGCTATTGCGCCTGGGTTAAACTAACGCATATAAGAAGTTAAACTACATGATATAAATGGGCTAACGCTATCTGCAATTTTAATTCTAAAGTAAAGTGAAACTCTTGTAATACACTGAAATTGAACAACTATACACATATATATGTCATGTAAAACACTTTTTCGAGCTTTTCCCCATAGCTTCCAATAACACATATAAGAAGGTAAACTAAATGACATATAAGTCCTAACCCTATCTGCAATTCTTATTCTAAACTTATGTGAAACTCTTGCAATACTTGAATTTGAACATCTTCACACAAATACGTCACTAGTAAAACACCTCCGAGTTTTTTCCTTAGCAGTAAGTAATGCATATAAGCTAAACTAAATGATACAGAATTCCTAACCCTACCTGCAATCCTAATTCTAAACTTATGTATGTGAAACTCTTGCAATACACTGAAATTGAACAATTTTGCACATATATATGTCATGTAAAACATGGTTTGTTTTATCGGAACCCATAAACAGGACCGAAAGTGAGCGGAAAAAAATGCCCATAACGAAAGTTCAGCAATAGAGCGCTTTATCGCAATCCATAGTCAGGACCGGAAGTTAGTGAAACTAAAATGCCCGGGACGAAAGTTTCACAATGAAGTATTTTATGGAACCCATAGACAGAAGAGTAAGTGAGCGGAACTCAAATGCCTGGAAGAAAAGTTCAGCATATGAGGGTTTTATCGGAACCCATACACAGGACCAGAATTGAGCATAACTAAAATGCCTGGAAGGAAAGTCCCACACCCTAGGTTTTGGAACAGCTGTTTGCCAGGGGTGGTCAATTGTGTTTGGTCCTAGGAGTCTCTCGGAGAGAAGAGGGGCTCACTTTGTGTGCTAACTGTGTTTCTTTGGCTGGTTATTGAAAGTCTCTTGGTGAGAGGTGAAGTTTCATTCAGAGTTTGTTTAAGGGCCAGGTGTGTCTCTGCCTAGTTTGTTAGAGTGTTGTTCCTTGTGTTTCTTATCAGGATGCGTGTACCAGCTGGATTGTAAATAGTTTGCTAGGTATTAGTTGTAATTTAAATTTAGTAGAATAGATTACAGTTTATTTTAGGGAAACAGCCGAACCTGGGTGGGGTTGAGCAACGACATCTATTAAAATTAAATAACAGTCCGCCAGGGGAGTGTAAATAAGGGGTGGTTGCCCAGCACTCTGGACTAGCCTACCTCTGCTAGAGAGGACAGGTTTTTTTTACCTGAGACCCCGTGGGAGGCAAACGGCATCACGAATAACAACCTGATGAAGTCCCCTCCTAAAGCAGCACACTTCTGACCCAAAACACTAGAAACTCCACCCCGGACTCCAGTGAAGGTATACGAACTTCTTGCCAGCTGCTTGGATGGTTTTCCATCCACTTGTGACCCTTAAGGATCAGGGGAAGTGGCTGGCAAGAAAAGGGGAACCTCGCTACCAGTTGCTCGGGTGGCCCTCCTACCACCTGTAACCCATAAGGATTTGGGGAGCTTCCAACGGTAAGGAGCCTGGGTGGGGGCTTGTACCACCCCCCTTCGTTCCAGGCCAACTGGAGTCCACCACTATCTCCCTAGACTCATAACTCCCCCATCCAGCTCAGCTGAAATTAGTAAAGAGTTTTGGTTATAAAGTTTTAGTGTTAAAAGGTTAAGGTGTATGTGGATTTGATTATTATATTTTCTTGCTTTTGTGAGTTTAATATTAACAATGGGGCATACTATCAGCACCCCTTTAAGTTTGACTCTTGAACATTGGTCTGAAATTAAAACTCAAGCTCGCAATTTGTCTTTGGAAGTTAAAAAAGGACCTTGGAAAATATTCTGTTCGTCTGAATGGCCAACTTTCGGTGTTGGTTGGCCACCAGAGGGCACTCTTGATCTGTCCATTATATCATGTGTTAAAGATATTGTCTTCCAGAAGGGTCCTGGCTCTCATCCAGATCAGATTGCATACATTTTGGTCTGGGAGAGCCTGGCCCAGAATCCTCCAACATGGCTCAAACCTTGGACACAAAGAAATCAAATTAATTCCCGGGATGCAAATCTAAAACCTGAACTTAAACCCACAGGTTCACCCCAGCCATCGGCTCCACCAAAAATCTATCCAGAAATAGAGGAGCCTCCTGAGTGGCCTAACCCTCCCCCTTATCCCCCTCCTGTGGCTCCACCGGCTGCCGCTGGTGGAGCAGCAGTTGCTGCTGCAGGACCAGCTGCGGGGACCAGGAGTCGACGGGCACGGAGCCCTGAGGAAGCAGATTCGACTGTTGCCTTGCCTTTGCGTGCCTATGGGCCCCCGCCCAACAACCCTGATCAATTACAACCCCTCCAATATTGGCCTTTTTCTTCAGCAGATCTCTATAATTGGAAAACTAATCATGTTTCCTTTTCAGAAAATCCCTCTGCTCTAACTGGATTGGTGGAGTTCTCCCACCAACCCACTTGGGATGATTGTCAGCAATTGTTACAGGTTCTTTTTACTACTGAGGAAAGAGAAAGAATTCTCTTAGAAGCACGAAAAAATGTGCCTGGGATTAACGGACAGCCTACCCAATTGCAGAATGAAATCGATGTTGGGTTTCCTCTAACTCGCCCTAATTGGGACTACAATGATCCAGAAGGTAGGGGATGGCTGGAGGTCTATCGCCGGACTCTAGTGGTGGGTCTCAAAGGGGCTGCTAGGTGCCCCACTAATTTGGCTAAGGTAAGGGAAGTCCTTCAGGGACCAACGGAGCCTCCCTCTCTGTTTTTAGAATGGCTTATGGAAGCTTATCGGTGTTATACTCCTTTTGACCCTATGTCCCAGGGCCATCAGGCTGCAATCGCCATGGCTTTCATAGGACAGGCAGCTCCAGATATTAAGAGAAAGTTACAGAGACTGGAGGGGCTCCAGACACTGTCCCTCCAGGAGATGGTTAGAGAAGCTGAGAAAGTGTATCATAAGAGGGAGACAGAGGAAGAAAAGAGAGAAAGGGAAAGAAAGGAAATAGAAGAAAGGGAAAATAAGCGAGACCGGAGACAGGAAAGAAACTTAACCAGAATTCTAGCTGCTGTAATAGGAGAAAATCAGAAAAGAGGTGAAGAACCTAGACAGAAGAGGAACCTGGGCAACAATGGGCCAGGAAGATCCCAAAAGTATGGGGAAACTGGCTGCTCTCCCTTGGGAAGAAATCAATGTGCTTATTGTAAAGTAAGAGGCCATTGGGCCCGAGAGTGTCCACAAAGGAGGGCAAAGAATGGCCCAAAGGTTCTTGCTTTGGAAAAAGACGAATAGGGAATACAGGGCTCGGATCCCCTCCCCGAGCCTAGGGTAACCCTAATGGTGGAGGGGACCCCTATGCACTTTCTTGTAGACACTGGAGCTGAATTTTCAGTACTCAAGCAACCTTTAGGTAAGATGAAAAATAAAAAAAAAAACCAGTTGTGATCGGTGCCACTGGACAAAAACTTCATTCATGGACTACTGACAGGAAAGTGGACTTGGGGCGGGGACAAGTCACTCATTCTTTTCTAGTAATTTCTGAATGCCCCATGCCCCTCCTGGGAAGGGACTTGTTAACAAAACTTAAAGCTCAAATTAGCTTCACTCCTGAAGGGGCAACAGTTAATTGGCAACCTCCTACTTCCCTGATCCTGGCTCTAAAATTAGAAGAAGAATACAGACTTTACGAGGCCCCCTCTCAGGTTGCTATTAGTTTAGAAAACAAGTGGATAAAAAATTTTCCAGAAGCTTGGGCGGAAACTGGGGGTATAGGAAAAGCTTTACAGGTGCCCCCTCTCATCATAGAATTAAAGGCAAATGCTATGCCTATCAGGGTCAGACAATACCCCATGAGCAGAGAGGCAAGGGAAGGCATCAGGCCCCATATACAAAGACTACTCCAAATGGGCATTTTGGTACCCTGCCAGTCCCCATGGAATACTCCTTTGCTACCTGTTAAGAAGCCAGGAACCAATGACTATCAGCCAGTACAGGATCTTAGAGAAGTCAACAAGAGGATGCAGGATATACACCCAACGGTTCCTAATCCTTATAATCTGCTCAGTTCACTACCTCCTGACAGAATTTGGATGACGGTCCTTGATCTCAAGGATGCGTTTTTCTTTCTGGAACTCCACCCCACCAGCCAGCCGATATTCGCCTTTGAGTGGAGAGATCCTGATACTGGACAAACTGGACAATTAACTTGGACAAGGCTGCCTCAAGGATTCAAAAATTCTCCAACGATATTTGATGAGGCCTTGCATCGAGACTTAGCACCTTTCAGGTCAGAAAACCCTCAACTTACTTTGCTTCAATATGTAGATGATTTACTTCTGGCTGCAGGAGATGAGCACACTTGTCAGAAGGGAATGGAGGCCCTATTGATGGAATTGGGTAAGTTGGGGTATCGAGCATCAGCCAAAAAGACCCAAATATGTAAGACTGAGGTCACCTATCTTGGCTACACCCTCAAAGCAGGAAAACGATGGCTTACAGAAGCCAGAAAAAAGACTGTGCTTCAGATTCCCACCCCAACTACTCCCAATCAGGTTAGAGAGTTCCTGGGCACAGCAGGATTTTGCAGACTATGGATACCGGGCTTTGCAACACTAGCAACTCCCTTATATCCACTCACTAAAGAGGGGGTACCATTCTTCTGGACCCCAGAACATCAACAGGCTTTTAACGAAATAAAAAAAGCCTTGCTGATGGCACCAGCCTTAGCCCTACCAGACTTAAATAAGCCTTTCACTCTCTATGTAGACGAGAAGAAAGGAATAGCAAGAAGGGTGCTAACCCAAGCCCTGGGTCCATGGAAAAGACCAGTTGCCTACCTGTCAAAACAACTAGACCCGGTAGCCAGAGGATGGCCTTCCTGCCTAAAAGCCATTGCAGCCGTAGCACTTCTTGTTAAAGATGCAAACAAACTAACTCTGGGACAACGTACCTTTATAGTAGCCCCCCATTCACTAGAAAGCATTATAAGACAGCCCCTTGATCGCTGGATGACAAATGCACGAATGACTCACTATCAGAGCTTGTTATTAACTGATCGAGTAATTTTTGCCCCCCCCCCCCCCCGGCTATTCTCAATCCTGCCACTTTGCTACCAGAGGCGGATGATTCCCTGCCAGCTCATAACTGTGTTGATATTCTGGCTGAAGAAACAGGGACTCACAAGGATCTCACTGATCAGCCTTGGCCAGGATGTCCAAACTGGTACACGGATGTTAGCAGCTTTGTGGTAGAGGGAAAGCGAAAGGCCGGGGCAGCGGTTGTGGATGGAAAACAAGTCATCTGGGCTAGCAGCCTGCTGGAAGGAACATCTGCCCAGAAGGCAGAATTAATTGCGTTGATCCAGGCCTTGCGACAAGCCGAAGGAAAATCTATCAACCTCTACACAGACAACAGGTATGCTTTTGCTACTGCACATATCCATGGGGCTATCTATAAACAATGGGGGCTACTCACTTCAGCAGGAAGGGACATTAAAAACAAAGAAGAAATCTTAAGCCTCCTTGAGGCCATACATCTGCCAAAAAAACTGGCTATAATACACTGTCCAGGACATCAAAAAGGTCAGGATGATATATCTAAAGGCAATCGAATGGCAGATTTAACGGCCAAGCAGGCAGCTCAAGGGGCCATGATCCTCACAACAAGACAGCCAGAAATAATTAAGGACATTAGCTTCAAATATACACCTGAGGATTATCAACTGATGAAAAAATTAAAGTTAATAACCGAATATTCCCCCCATGGGGTAGTCAAAACTATGGACGGTAAATCAGTACTGCCCCTAAGGGAAGGACAACAGTATATATCCAATTTACATCACCTTACGCATCTGGGAGCAAAAAAACTTAAAGAAATTGTAAAACAATCTGACTATTACATCATGAATTTGTCTGAACAAGCACAAGAAACTTCTCGAAGATGTGAAGCTTGTGCTCTGACAAATGCTGGGCATTATGTCAGAGCCCAAGGAAAAAGGCTCAGAGGAAACTGCCCAAGTGCATACTAGGAAATTGACTTTACTGAGATAAAACCTGCAAAGTATAAAAATAAATATCTCTTAGTTTTCATAGATACTTTTTCAGGATGGGTAGAAGCATACCCAACTAAGAATGAAACTGCCAATGTTGTGGCCAAGAAGATACTGGAAGAAATCTTTCCGAGATTTGGCATTCCAAAGGTAATCGGGTCAGATAATGGCCCAGCATTTGTTGCCCAGGTAAGTCAGGGACTGGCTACTCATCTGGGGATTAATTGGAAATTACATTGTGCATACAGACCCCAGAGTTCAGGACAGGTAGAGAGGATGAATAGAACTCTAAAAGAGACCTTAACTAAATTAGCCTTAGAGACCGGCGAAAAAGACTGGACAGCTCTCCTCCCTTTTGCCCTGTTCCAAGTGCGGAACACTCCCGGGGAACTGAAGCTTACACCTTTTGAAATCCTATATGGGGCGCCTCCCCCATTGGCCAGGGTGGGGGGAGTTTTTGACCCTGATGCTTCTTTTTCTCAATCTTTATTAGTGCGATTAAAAGCTCTTGAGTTGGTCAGAAACAAAGCCTGGAAACACCTCAAAGGGGTCTACAAGCCGGGGACAACGG
This sequence comes from Muscardinus avellanarius, assembly GCF_963383645.1. Classification (NCBI taxonomy): domain Eukaryota; kingdom Metazoa; phylum Chordata; class Mammalia; order Rodentia; family Gliridae; genus Muscardinus; species Muscardinus avellanarius. The sequence goes on from NC_137805.1 coordinate 49,662,044, forward strand.
CTGTTCCTCACCCATACCAAGTAGGAGACTTGGTCTTGGTTCGGCGACATCGGTCCGGCAATCTAGAGCCCCGGTGGAAGGGACCCTACACTGTCCTCCTGACCAGCCCAATTGCAGTCAAGGTTGAGGGCATCCAAGCCTGGGTCCATGCCTCACACGTGAAGAGAGCTTCAACCCAGCAGGAAGATGGCACCTGGAAACTGGAAAAGACTGATAATCCTCTTAAGCTGCGCCTTCTTCGTTTGGACAGATCCAAATCCCCATGCCCCTAAGAAACTAACCTGGCAAGTGTTATACCAAACAGGAGATGTAGTCTGGGCTATTTCTCAGAATGCGCCCCCAGGTACTTGGTGGCCCTCCTTATATCCTGAAATTTGTGGCTTGGTAGCGGGATCCCCCGCCTGGGACATCCCAACATTGAGGAGGCTCCCCAGGAAAACCACCCGATAATGAAACGCTCCCTTCATTCGGGAGGCCAGTACATAGCCAATAGACCAGGATGTAAAGATGCTCCTGCCTGGAGAAAATTATGACAAACTCCTTTTTATGTTTGTCCCCGGGATGGTAGAACTCGAGCTGAGGTCTATAACTGTGGGGGAATAGAACATTTTTTCTGTAAAAATTGGGGGTGCGAAACTACGGGTACTGTCTCTTGGAGCCCAACCTCTACAAAGGAACTAATTACTGTTACCTGAAGAAATAAAGGAAATGATTCCCTTAATATCACATTCACCCCTGTAGGACAAAAACATCATGAATCCTGGCTAAGGGGACGCATGTGAGGACTCCAGTTCTATCTACCTGGATGACCGGATAAAGGATTTACATTCCTAATAAGGCTTAGAATAGAAAATATAATCTTGTCAAAACCAGCTCCTCCTAAGCTCCCTTCCCTACCACGCCCTCTTCCCATTACCCCTCCTCCTACCTCTCCCCCTACTACCTTTCCTCTGATTATCCCCGCTCCACCTTTAATAGAAATTACCCCTGGGCCGGCTTTTGTTAATACTACCACAGAAGTTTCCTCTTTACATAAAGAGCAAAGTGGCCGCAGACTCCTCAGCCAGTCCCCAGCTATAGAAGATAGATTTTTTAGCCTAATCTAGGGGGCATTTCAAGCTTTAAATGCTACTAACCCCAATGCCACCGCTTCATGTTGGCTCTGCTTGGCTGCCAGTCCTCCTTATTATGAAGGAGCTGCCATTAATGGAACTTTTTTAGTTACTGACCAACTGGAACTTTGCCCCTGGGGATCTTACAGTAAATTCACTCTTACTGTAATATCTGGAAATGGGACGTGCATAGGAAAAGTGCCTCCAACCCATCAACATCTTTGTAGCTCACTTGATATTTCTATAACAGTTCCCAAATCTCGAAAACATCAATATCTACTACCTAATAATAATGGTTGGTGGGCCTGTAGTACCGGTCTCACTCCCTGTGTCTCTACCACGGTTCTTAATCAATCCAGAGACTTTTGTATTATGATTAGGTTGGTTCCTCGTGTTTACTACCATCCTGATGAAACTGTTATAGAAGCTTATGATTTTAAACCAACTAGATTTAAAAGAGAACCTGTATCCCTCACCTTAGCAGTGATGTTGGGATTAGGAGTAGCAGCAGGGGTCGGGATGGGAACTGCAGCAATGATTACCGGGCACCAGGGTTTAAAAAGTCTGCAAACCGCTATGGAAACAGACTTAAAGGCTTTAGAAAATTCAATTATCCAATTAGAAGAATCCCTTACATCTTTATCAGAGGTAGTGTTACAAAATAGACAAGGATTGGATTTGTTATTTTTAAAAGAAGGAGGGCTTTGTGCTGCCCTAAAAGAGGAATGTTGTTTCTATGTAGATCACTCTGGAGCTATAAAAGACTCCATGGCTAAGCTTAGAAAACGGCTAGAAGAGCGTAAACATAATAGAGAGGCTTCATTAGGATGGTTTGAAGGATGGTTCAACAAATCTCCCTGGATGACCACATTAATATCTGCCCTTATGGGACCACTTTTGTTATTACTGCTTTTGCTCACCGTAGGACCTTGTATAATAAATAGATTAATTGCCTTTGTTAAGGAACGAGTTAGTGCTGTTCAGATTTTAATGCTACACCAGCAGTAACAAAGAGTTAAACCTGAAGTTCTTAAGTATGTAGACTCAGAGACTTAGTTCTATGATTAGAACTATTTCCTAAAAGGAGTGGGGAATGAAAGGCCCCATTTAGAAGAAAAATCACAAGCCCTAACAGCCAGCTAATAGTTAAAATAGCCAGCTAAATAGTTAAAAAGAAAAGCATATATTACTGCAGCTTACAGCTTAAGAAGCATAGCTTATGAATGAGAAATATGCAATAAGCCCACCCTGTTCCAGGAACGCACCTAGCATCTTATCTATACTGACCGGGTCAGCGCGTCCTGTGCCAGGAACCTGCTGACTACACCTGGTATTTTATCTAACACTTGACTACAGAATGTACTTTTAAAAATGATTCTGTAATATTTTGTAAACACATGTAACTTGGCCCAAACCCCCCTAACTGGTGGTCTTTTCCCTATAAATATCCACACTTTCAGTTGCTTGGGGCCGAACTCCTCTGCTCTTAAGTGAGATACGAGTTGGCCCCAGTGCACTGGCTCCCTAATAAAAATTCTTACCTTCTGCTTTTGCATCAAGTAGAGTTTCTCGTGTGTTCTTGCTGTTGTCGCTTATCCTGAGGTTGATTGAGGGTCTCCCCTCTGCGGGGGTCTTACAATGGGAACCCATAGAGAGGACCAGAAGTGAGCGGACCTAAAATGCTCGGAAAAAAAGTTCCACAATGGAGTGTTTTATCGAACCTCATAGACAGGACCGGAAGTGAGTGTTACTAAAATGCCCAGAACAATAGTTCTGCAATGGAGTGTTTTATCGGAACCCATAGAAAGGAACGAATGTGAGAGGAACTAAAATGCCCAGAACGAAAGTTCTGCAATGCAGTGTTTTTTGGAACCCCTAGACAGGACCGGAAGTGAGCAGAACAAAAATACCGGGAACGAAAGTTCAGCGATTGAGTACTTTATTGGAACAAATAGATAGAACCGGCCGTGAGCGGAACTAAAATGCCCGGAACAAAATTTCCGCAATGGAGTGTTTTATGGAACCTACAGACAGGACCAGAAGTGAGCGGAACTAAAATGCCCGGTACGAAAGTTCCACAATGGAGTGTTTTATCGGAACCCATAGACAGGACCGGAAGTGAGCGGAACTAAAATGCCCGGAAAAAATGTTTTGCAATGGGATGTTTTATCAGAACCATAGAAATGACCGGAAGTGAGCGTAACTAAAGTGCCCAGAATGAAAGTTCAGCGATGGAGCGCTTTATCGGAACCCATAGACAGGAGCGGAAGTGAACGGAACTAAAATGCCTGGGATGAAAGTTCTGCAATGGAGTGTTTTATCAGAACCCATAGACAGGACCGGAATTGAACGGTACTAAAATGCCCTGAATGAAAGTTCTGCAATGGAGTGTTTTATGGAACCCCTAGACAGGACCGTAAGTGAGCGGAACTTAAATGCCCGGAACGAAAGTTCCGGAATGGAGTGTTTTATCGGAACCCATATTTAGTTCCGCTCACTTCCGGGCCTGTCTAGGGGTTCTGATAAAACACTCCATTGTGGAACTTTTGTTCCAGGCATTTTAGTTCCTCTCACTTCTGGTCCTGTCTATGGGTTACATAAAACACTCCATTGCATAACTTTCATTCCGGGCATTTTAGTTCCTCTCACTTCCGGTCCTATGGGTTCCGATAAAACACTCCATTGCAGAACTTATGTTCCGGGCATTTTAGTTCCACTCAATTCCGGTCTTATTCTATGGGTTTTGATAAAGCACTCCATCGCTAAAATTTATTTCCAGGCATTTTAGTTCCGCTCTCTTCCGGTCCTGTCTCTGTTCATATAAAGAGCCTTATTGCTGATCTATGTTTCCTCGCATTTTAGTTATGCTCACTTCCGGTCCTGTCTATCGGTTCTGATAAAGCATTCTATTGCTGAAAGTTTATTCCTAGCATTTTAGATCTGCTCACATTCAGTCCTGTCTATGGGTTCTCGTAAAGTGCTCCATCGTTATAATTTAGTTCGGCTATTTTAATTCTGCTCTCTTCTGGTCCTGTCTATAGGTTCCGATAAAGCGCTCTATTTCTGAACTTCTGTTCCAGGCATTTTTGTTCCTTTCACTTCCGATCCTGTTTATGGGTTCCGATAAAGCGATTTTTGATGTACTTTCGTTCTGGGCATTTTACTTCCGCTCACTTCCTGTCCTATCTATGGGTTCCGATAAAGCGCTGTATTGCTGAACTTTATTTCTGGTCATTTTAGTTCCTCTCACTTCTGGTCCTGTCTATGGGTTCCAATAAAGCGCTCTATTGCTAAAATTTCATTCCTGGGCATTTTACTTCCCCTCACTGCCGATCCTGTGTATGGGATCTGATAAAGTGCAGGGCATTTTTGAGCCACTCATTTTCGGTCCTATCTATGGGTTCCGATAAAACACTCTTTTGTGGAACTTCCGTTCCAGTCATTTTAGTTAAGCTCACTTCCGGTCCTGTCTATGGGTTCTGATAATGCACTCTATCGCTGAACTTTCATTCCGGGCATTTTAGTTCCGCTCACTTCTGGTCCTGTCGATAGGTTCCGATAAAGCGCTCCATCGCTGAAATTTTGTTTTGGGCATTTTAGTTCTGCTCACTTCTGGTCTTATTCTATGGGTTCCGATAAAGCACTCTATTGCTCAACTTTCGTTCCAGACATTTTCTGCTCACTTCCGGAACTGTCTATGGGTTCCAATAAAGTGCACTATTTCTGAACTTTCGTTCTGTGCATTTTTGGTCTGTTCACTTCCAGTACTCTCTATGCGTTCTGATAAAACATATTATTGCAGAACTTTTGTTCCGGACATTTTAGTTCCTCTCACCTCCAGTCCTGTCTATGGGTTACGATAATGTGCTCTATTGATGAACTTTCTCTCCAGGAATGTTAGTTCTGCTCACTTCCACTCCTGTCTATGGGTTCCAATAAAGCGCTCAATTGCTGAATTTTAGTTCCGGCTATTTTAGTTCTGCTCACTTCTGGTCTTGTCTAGGGGTTCCAATAATACGCTCTATAGCTGAAACTTCATTCCGGGCATTTTAGTTCCTCTCACTACCAGTCCTGTCTATGGGTTATGATAAAGCGCTCTATTGCTGAACTTTCGTTCTGGGCATTTTAGTTCTCCTCACTTCCGGTTCTGTCTATGCATTTCGATAAAGCGCTCCATCGCTGAAATTTTGTTCCAGGCATTTTAGTTCCACTAACTTCTGGTCGTATACTATGGGTTCCAATAAAGCGCTCTATGGCTCAACTTTTGTTTTGGGCATTTTAGTTCTGCTCACTTCTGGTCCAATCTATGGGTTCCAATAAAGCGCTCTATTTCTGAACTTTCGTTCCGGGCATTTTTGGTCTGCTCACTTCCGGTCCTGTCTATGGGTTCCAATAAAGCGTTCTATTGCTGAAATTTCATTCTGGGCATTTTAGATCTGCTCACTGCTGGTCCTGTCTATAGGTTCCAATAAAGTGCTCCATGGCTAAAATTTAGTTCCAGGCATTTTAGTTCCGCTCACTTCCAGTCCTGTCTATGGGTTCCAATAAAGGTCTCTATTTCTGAACTTCCATTCCGGGCATATTTGGTCCGCTCACTTCCGATCCTGTATATGGGTTCTGATAAAGCGATCTATTGCTGTGTTTTCATTCCGGGGATTTTAGTTCCACTCACTTCTGGTACTGTCTATGGGGTCCGATAAAGCACTCTATTGCTGAATTTTCATTCCACGCATTTTACTTATGCTCACTTCTGGTCCTGTCTCTGTTATATTAAGTGCTCTATGGCTCAACTTTCGTTCCAGCCATTTTAGTTCCGCCCTCTTCTGGTCCTGTCTATGGGTTCCGATAAAACACTATTGTGTAACTTTTGTTTGGGGCATTTTAGTTCCCCTCACTTCCGGTCCTATCTCTGGGTTCCGATAATGTGCACTATTGCTGAACTTCTTTCCAGGCATTTTAATTCCGCTCACTTCTATGGGTTCTGATAAAGCACTCTATCACTGAACTTTCAATCTGGGCATTTTTGTTCCGCTCACTTCCAGTCCTGTCTATGTGTTTTGAAAAAGCGATCTATTGCTGTTCTTAAGTTCCGGGAGTTTTAGTTCCGATCACTTCCGGTCCTGTCTATGGGTTCAGATAAAGTGCTTTATTGCTGTACTTTTGTTCCGGGCATTTTACTTATGCTCACTTCTGGTCCTGTCTCTGTTATATAAAGCAGAGTATTGCTAAACTTTTGTTCCGGGCATTTTAGTTAAGCTCACTTCCGGTCCTGTCTATGGGTTCCGATAGTGTGCTCTATTGATTAATTTTCATTCCCGGCATTTTAGTTCCGCTCACTTACGGTCCTGTCTATGGGTTCCAATAAAGCGCTCCATCACTGAAACTCTCTTCCGTGTATTTTAGTTCCACTCACTTCCAGTCTTATTTTTGGGGTTCCGATAAAGTCCTCTATGGCTCAACTTTCATTCTGGGCATTTTTAGTTCTGCCCTCTTCTTGTCCTGTCTATGGGTTCCAATAAAACACTCTATTGTGGAACTTTCATTTGGGCATTTAGTTCCCCACTTCCGGTCCTGTCTATGGGTTCCAACAAAACACTTTATTACTGACGATTCATTCTGGGCATTTTAGTTCCCCTCACTTCTGGTCCTGTCTCTGGGTTCCGATAATGTGCTCTATTGCTGAACTTCTTTCCGGGCATTTTAATTCCACTCACTTCCAATCCTGTCTATGTGTTTTGATAAAGCGCTCTATCACTGAACATTTGTTCCGGGCATTTTTGTTCCGCTCACTTCTGGTCTTATTCTATGGTTTCTGATAAAGTGCTCTATTGCTGAACTTTCGTTCCGGTCATTTTAGCTCCGTCACTGCTGGTCCTGTCATTGGGTTCCAATAAAGTGCTCTATTGCTGAACTTTCATTCAGGTCATTTGAGTTCTGCTCAGTTTCCTTCCTGTCTCTGTTCATATAAAGCGCTGTATTGCTGAACTTTAGTTCCAGGCATTTTAGTTCTGCTCACTTTCGGTCCTATCTATGGGTTCCGATAAAGCGCTCTATTGTGGAACTTTCATTCCAGGCATTTTAATTCCGCTCACTTCTGGTTCTGTCTCTGTTCATATAAAGCGCTCTATTGCTGAACTTTCATTTTGGGCATTTTTTAAAGCTCACTTCCGGTCCTATGGGTTCTGATAAAGCGCTCTATTGCTGAACTTTTGGTCTGGGCATTTTAGTTCCGCTCATGTCCAGTCCTGTCTCTGGGTTCCAATAAAAGGCTCCATCGCTGAAATTTTGTTCCTGGCATTTTAGTTCCGCTCACTTCCGGTCTTATTCTATGGGTTATGATAAAGTGCTCTATGGATTAACTTTTATTCCAGGCATTTTAATTATGCTCACTTCTGGTCCTGTCTATGGGTTCCAAAAAAGTACTCGATTTCTGAACTTTCATTCCGGGTATTTTTGGTCCGTTCATTTCTTGTCCTGTCTACAGGTTCCGATAAAACACTATTGCTGAGGATTCGTTCCGGGCATGTTAGTCAATTTCACTTCTGGTCCTGTCTATGGGTTCCGATAATGCGCTCTATTGATGAACTTCTGTTCCAGGCATTTTAGTTCCACTCACTTCTGGTTTTTCTCTGTTCATATAAAGCTCTGTATTGCCGAACCTTCGTTCCAGACATTTTAGTTAAGCTCACTTCTGGTCCTGTCTATGGTTTCCGATAATGCGCTCTATAGCTAAACTTTCATTCCGGGTATATTAGTTCCGCTCACTTCCGGTATTGTCTATGCATTCCGATAAAACGCTCTATTTCTGAACTTTCGTTCCGGGCATTTTTGGTCTGCTCACTTCCAATCCTGTCTATGGGTTCCGATAAAGTGCTCTATGGCTCAACTTTCATTCCGGGAAATTTAGTTCCGCTCACTTCTGGTCCTTTCTATGGGTTCCGATAAAGCACTCCATCGCTGAAATTTGGTTCCGGGCATTTTAGTTCCCCTTACTTCTGGTCCTGTCTATGGGTTCCTATAATGTGCTCTATTGCTGAACTTTCATTCCAGGCATTTTTGGTCTGCTCACTTCCAATCCTGTCTATGAGTTCCGATAAATTGATCTATCGCTGTACTTTTATTCCGGACATTTTAGTTCCTCTCACTTCTGGTCCTGTCTATGGGTTCTGATAAAGCACTCTATTGCAGAACTCTCGTCCGGTTATTACAGTTCCGCTCAATTCCGGTCCTGTCCATGGTTTCCGATAAAGTGCTCCATTGCTTAACTTTAGTTCTGGGCATTTTAGTTCCGCTCACTTCCGGTTCTGTCTCTGTACATATAAAGCGCTGAACTGCTGAACTTTCATTTCGGCATTTAATTAAGCTCACCTCTAGTCCTGTCTATGGGTTCCGATAAAGTGCTCTATCGCTGAACTTTCGTTTCAGGCATTTTAGTGCCGCTCACTTCCGGTCCTGTCTATCAGTTCCGATAAAGTGCTCTATTGCTGAACTTTAGTTCCAGTTATTTTATTTCCGCTCACTTCCGGTCTTGTCTATGCGTTCCGATAATTTGATCTATTGCTGAAATTTCATTCCAGGCGTTTTAGTTCCCCTCTCTGCCGGTCCTGTCTATGCATTCCGATAGAGCACCCTAATGCTGAAATTTTATTCCCGGCATTTTAGTTCTGCTCACATCTGGTCTTATTCTATGGGTTCCGATAAAGCGCTCTATGGCTCAATTTTAGTTCAGGGCATTTTAGTTTCTCTCTTCCGGTCCTGTCTATGGGTTCTGATAAAACACTCTATTGCTGAACTTTCTTTCCGGGCATTTTAGTTCCACTCACTTCTGGTCTTATTCTATGGGTTCCAATAAAGTGCTCTATTTCAGAACTTTCGTTCCAGGAATTTTTGGTCCCCTCACTTCTGGTCCTGTCTATGGGTTCTGATAATGCGCTCTATTGCTTAACTTTCATTCCAGGCATTTTAATTCCTCTCACTTCCGGTCATGCAAATGGGTTCCAATAAAGCGCTCTATTGCTGCACTTTTGTTTTGGGTATTTTAGTTCCGTTCACTTCCGATCCTGTTCCACTCGCTTCCAGTCCTGTATATGGGTTCCTATAAAGCCCTTATTGCAGAACATTTCTTCCGGGCATTTTAGTTCCACTCACTTATGGTCCGGTCTATGGGTTCCGATAAAGTACTCCATTTCTGAAGTTTCGTTCTGGGCATTTTAGTTCCGTTCACTTCTGGTACTGTCTATGGGGTCTGATAAAGCGCTCTATGGCTGAACTTTCGTTCCGGGCATTTTAGTTAGGCTCACTTCCCATCCTGTCTATGGGTTTTGATAAAACACTGTATTGCTGAACTTTCATTCCAGGCATTTTAGTTCCGCTCACTTCTGGTCCTGACTGTGCGTGCTGAAAAAGTACTTGCTTGCTGAACTTTCATTATGGGAATTTTAGTTCTGCTCACTTCCTGTCCTGATTATGGGTTCCGATAAAGCGCTCTATTGCTGAACTTTCATTCTGGGCATTTTAGTTCTGCTCACTTCGGTCCTGTCTTTGTGTTCATATAAAGCTCTGTATTGCTAAACTTTTGTTCTAGGCATGTGGTTAAGCTCACTTCCGTTCCTGTCAATAGGTTCCGATAAAGTGCTCTATGGCAGAACTTTCATTCCGGGCATTTTAGTTCCGCTCACTTCCGGTCTTGTCTCTGTTCATATAAAGTGCTGTATTGCTGAATTATCGTACCGGGCATTTTAGATCCGCTCACTTCCGGTCCTCTCTATGTGTTCTGATAAATGCTCTATCGCTGAAATTTCATTCCGGGCATTTTAAAACCACGCACTTCCGGTCCTGTCTATAGGTTCCGATAAAGTGCTCCAGCGCTGAAATTTTGTTTTGGGCATTTTAGTTCCGCTCACTTCCGGTCTTTTTCTATGGGTTCCGAAAAAGCGCTCTATGGCTCAACTTTTGTTCTGGGCATTTTAGTTCTGCTCACTTCTGGTCCTGTCTTTGGGTTCCAATAAAGCGCTGTATTTCTGAACTTTTGTTACAGGCATTTTTGGTCCACTCACTTCCAGTCCTGTCTATGGGTTCCGATAAAGCAATCTATGGTGCAACCTTCTTTCTGGGCATTTTAGTTCCCCTCACTTCCGGTCCTGTCTATGGGTTCTTTTTTTTTTTTTTTTTTGGTGGTACTGGGGTTCCTGGAAGCCCTTCTACCTCCGGGCTACACTCCCAGACCTATTTTTACATTTTTATTTGGAAACAGGGTCTCCTAAGCCAGCGCACGTGGCTGGCTTTGAACCTGCGCGATCCTCCTGTCTCTGCCTCCCAAGCGCGGGGATTACAAGCGTGCACCACCACGCCCGGCTCTGTCTATGGGTTCTGATAATGCACTCTATTGCTGAACTTTATTTCTGGGCATTTTAGTTCAGCTCACTTCCCGTCTTTTCTATGCGTTTCAATAAAGAGCTCTATCACTGAACTTTCGTTCCAGGAATTTTAGTTCCCTCACTTCCGGTCCTGACTATGGGTTTCGATAAAGCGCTCTATTGGTGAAATTTCATTCCAGGCATTTTAGTTCCCCTCACTGCCAGTTCTGTCTATGGGTTCCGATAAAGCTCTCTATTGCTGAACTTTAATTCCGGGCATTTTAGTTCCGCTCACTACCGGGCCTGTCTCTGTTCATATAAAGCACTGTATTGCTGAACTTTCATGCCAGGCATTTTAGTTAAGCTCACTTCCAGTCCTTCATACGGGTTCTGAAAATGCACTCTATTACTGAACTTTTTTTCCAGGCATTTTAGTTCCTCTCACTTCCAGTCTTATTGTATGGGTTCCGATAAAGCACTCTATGGCTCAACTTTCATTCCGGGCATTTTACTTTTGCTCACTTCCGGTCCTGGTATGGGTTGCATTAAAGCGCTCTATTTCTGAACTTTCATTCCTGGAATTTTAGTTCCACTCACTTCCGGTCCTGTCTATGTGTTTCGTTAAAGCGCTCTATCACTGAACTTTCGTTCCAGGCATTTTAGTTCCACTCACTTCTGGTCCTGTGTATGGGTTCTGCTAAAGCACTCTACTGCTGTACTTTCTTTCCGGGCATTTTAGTTCTGCTCACTTCTGATCCTTTCTATGGGTTCCGATAAAGCACTCTATTGCTGAAATTTATTTCTGTTAATTTTAGTTCCGCTCACTTCCTGTCATGTCTATGGGTTCCGATAAAGTACCCCATTGCTGAACTTTAGTTCCAGGTACTTTGGTTCCGCTCACTTCCGGTCCTGATTCTGTTCATATAAAGTGCTGTATTGCTGAACTATCATTCCGGGCATTTTAGGTCTGCTCACTTCCAGTCCTGTTTTGCTCACTTCCAGTCCTGTCTCTGTGTTCATATAAAGCACTGTATTGCTGAACTTTCATTCCAGGCATTTTAGTTCTGCTCACTTGTGGTCCTATCTATGCATTCCGATAAAGCGCTCTATTGCTACACTTTTGTTTTGGGTATTTTAGTTCTGTTCACTTCCGGTCCTGTCTATGGGTTCTGATAAAACCCTCTATTGCTAAACACTAGTTCCAGGGATTTTAGTTCCACTCACTGGTGGTCCTGTCTATGGGTTCTGATAAAGTGCTCCATTTCTGAAGTTTTATTCCAGGCATTTTAGTTCCGCACACTTCCAGTCCTGTCTCTGTTCATATAAAGCACTCTATTGCTAAACTTTCTTTCTGCGCATATTAGTTCCGCTCACTCTGATCCTGTTTATGGGTTCCAATAAGGCGCTCTATGGCAGAACTTTCTTTATGGGCATTTTAGTTCTGCTCACTTCCGGTCCCGTCTATGGGTTCTGATAAAACACTCTACTGCGGAACTTTCGTTACAGGCATTTTAGTTCACTCACTTCCGGTCCTGTCTATGGGTTCCGATAAAGCACTCTATTGCTGAACTTTCATTCCAGTCATTTTAGTTCCACTCACTTCCCAACCTGTTTATGGGTTCCGATAAAGCACTCTATTGCTGAACTTTCATTCTGGGCATTTTAGTTCCGCTCACTTCCGGTCTCCTGGCCTGGGGCCCCTGACGATGCCCCTTGACAGCAGGAAGTAACTAGAGGGGGGTCAAAATCATTGTCTCTTACCCCCTTAGTCAAAGAGGCTGGGATGATAGGTTTAAGCCATTGCCCCACAGGGGGCAGGGCTGGAAGCTAGGAGGCAGAGCTCTGTGATTCTCACAGAGGAGACCACTCCCCTCGATTTAAGGTAGCTGCAGCTACCTCAGACACAGGAGACACACAGAGAAACAGACACGTGCACGCTCTCTTGCTCACCTCTTGCTCACCTGTTACTACCGGCCCACACGGGAGCGGACGGGGAAGGAACTGCCCGCGATGGTGGGCGGCTGACTCTGGATGAATAAAGGCATCCATATCATCTATACTAGACTCCCTTGTATATCTGTGCACTGATGGGACCCGCCTCATCTTATTTCAATCACATATCAAAGTCAATCACATTGCTTTTAAATTTTAAACTAGGAAACAAAGGACAAGATCTATCACTTCCTTTTTTTCCCCTTTTTTAGAGTAAGAACAGTCCCTCTGATACTATGTAAATCCATTTTGAGTTTGTCAAAACTCTCAGGAAAATATGCACACCTTCAAAAGTATATGTAGTTCCTCTTTCTACACACAGAGCATATTAAAATGTCTCTTGTATAGCAAAGCATGGTGGTGCATGCCTGTAACCAATGCTTGGGAGGCTGAGAGAGGAGGTAGTTTGAAGACAGTCTCAGCATCTTAGTGAGATATTAGCAATTAAGTGAGACCCTGTTTCAAAATAAAAGGGTGGGGGGTAGAGCTCAGAGGTAGAATGCTCCTGGGTTCAAACCCCCATATCACAAAAATGTCTCTTGCACAGACTTACAGGTTACCAAATCCGGATAGATGTGTACTAATAATACAGTAGCTCTTTCCCATGCAGGATACTTGTCAGAATGACTAAATACAATGCAATACCACAAGCAATTTCATTTGGAAAAATAGTCAAGTAGAGTATGAATGATAAGGGTGGGGGAGTAGTGAGATGGGACTGGAGTTAATATTAAAACATTTCTAAAATGTTAAACCATTTAGTGTTCTTGGGCACAACAGTGGACATACTTGCATTCAGTTTCACAAGAGTAAACATAACTACCATGATCCAGCAAATAAACATGCTTCTCAATATTTGCCCAAAGAAGGTAAAAAACTTACCTCTGTATAAAAACGCACACATTAATAGCAGCTTCATTCATGTTGACAAAACTTAGAAGCAACCAAGACTTTCTTCAATTTCAGAATGGATAAATCAACTGCGGTATGTCCATACAATGGAATACTATTCAGCCAGCTATCAAGCTAAGAGACAGAAGAAACCAATGCATATTGTTACTCCAAAGAACCCAGCATAGAAAGGCTATATACTCTAAGACTATATACTCTAAGATTCCAACAGCCAGATATTCTTGAAAAGGCAAATCTAGCCTCTCTGGGTCTGGGCCTAGGTGGCATCAACATGGCTAAATGCACCAAGAAGGTCAGCTTCGTCAGTACATACAGGACCCGCTACAGTGCCTCCCTCCAGAAGATAGTGAAGGAAATTGAAATCAGCCAGCACACCAAGTACACCTGCTCCTTCTGCAGCAAAACCAAGATGAAGAGACAGGTGTTAGGCATCTGGCACTGTGGTTCTTGCATGAAAACTGTGGCTGGTGGTGCCTGGACCTACAACACAACTTCTGCCATCACAGTCAAGTCTGCCATCAGTCAAGTCTGAAAGAATTGAAAGACCAATAGATGCTCTACCATTTGGGACATCATTAGCCTATAATAAATGGGTTAATTTGTATTTAAAAAAAAAGAAAAGAAAAGGCAAATCTATCGAGACTGTAAAAGTCAGTAGTTTATGGTAGCTGTGGAGAGAGAGGGACTAATCAGAAAAAGAGCGGGGCAGTGACCCCATTGAACATGGTACTGTAAAGATGAATCCAAGTCATTAGTCACTCTTCAAAGCCCATAGAATGTTCAGTGCTAAGAATAAAATCTAATTTTAGTAATGTAAACTAAGGACTTCAGTTCGTAATAGTGCACCAATACTGACTCAACTGCACAACGTGTAGAAAATGAGCACAAGGGTTTAATAATAATAAAAGAGGTGCCTAGATTTATGAGAACTTCGAACTTAATAGAAATTCTAAGTATCAAACTATCTTAAAATTAAGCAATATAAAAACATTTCTGGACATCTAAAAATAATCTAATGGATGAATGTAAGACACTAAATCAATGGGCTGTTCAATCTCATTGGGACATGACAGTTTTACACATGAGACAATTTCTCTCTTGTTAGATAATGCAATAATCTTTAAAAGTTCTCAGGTCTGACTTGAGTTTTCAGAATTATGAAAGCAATTTCTCAAACCCTGCAGTTAGTACTATTTATTAGGTTATCTAGTACAAACATTCCCTGCCTCAGAAATTAATGAAATAACAAGTGAACACTTGGACTAAAGTCCTGCCCATGTGGATTTAGACTAATGTAGGTGACAATCCAATTGAGAGGCAGTCGATAAATCATTAATACAAAGTATGTCAGGAAGGAGCCAGTGCCTTGGAGGATCCTAACAAGGTCAAGTGCCTCTTTGTTTAGGCAGAGGGTATAAGGGGCACTTTTTTGATAAAGGGTAGAGAAAGAAGGATGTATTCCGTCCAACTAGACCAGAATATTTGATTCAAGAAAATAAAAGTTAGAGCTTTCAGAGGAGGACAGGTGTGGGAAGGAAGGCTAGGGAAAGCCCGGAGGTAGAATGCCTCTGGGTTCTACCCCCCCAGTACCACACACACACACACACACACACACACACACACACACACACACGAACCACAAATCACACCCCCAACCCTATTTACTTGCAAACTATCACTCAGTTGTAGAAGGTCTAAGTTGCTGATGCCGGTCACAAACTGGTGATCCTCCTGTCTCAGCCTCCCAAGTACAGAGCTTACAGGTGTATGCCATCATGCCTGGACATAGACATCACCAGGTTGCTGGCAAATGCTTTCTTTTAAATTTCTAAGGAATAATCTAATGCGATCTAATTGTTCCTTGGAGTAAATCTGATATGATTTTTCTCTTACATCTTAATAATTTTCATTCAGTCAAAGCAAGATAACTTATTCAAGTCAGGCATGGTGGCGAACACTTGTAATCCCAGTACTTGAGAGGCTGAGACAGGAGGATCTCTGTTTGTGACCAGCCTCACCTACTTAGGCCCTCTGCAACTTAGACCCTGTTTCAAAATAAAGAATAAAAAATAGGACTGGGAGTGTACCTTGGAGGTAGAATGCCACTGGGTTCCATCTCTAATACCAACACACACACACACACACACACACACACACACACACACACACAAATAGGGCTGGGGTATTGCTCTGAGACAGAATGCCCCTGGGTTCAACCCCAGCACCCCTCCCACACACGCACAAGAACTTATTCAGCTCTCCTCCACTCTGAACCCATTGTTCTCTAGTTCTGTAATACCAGTATCACTTACGTGGAAACTTCCCTTCACCTCTGTCCTTAAAAAGCCCTTTGCCTACCGGGCGTGGTGGCGCACGCTTGTAATCCCCGTGCTTGGGAGGTGGAGACAGGAGGATCGCGCACATTTGAAGCCAGCAGCACTGGCGTAAGAGACCCTGTTTCAAAAAAAAAATATATATATATATACATATATATACACATATATATACATACATATACATATACATATACATATACATATACATATACATATACATATACATATACATATACATATACATATATATATATATATATATATATATATATATATATATATATATATATAATAGGTCTGGGAGTGTAGCCCGGAGGATAGAAGGGCTTCCAGGAACCCCAGTACCACAAAAAAAAAGCCCTTTGCCTTTCATGTTTCCTGGATGACAGGCCTTCCTCTTTCTTGGCTCATTTCTGTATTTCAGGGGAGCACATCCTCCAGTAACTTCTTGAGAAAGGGTATGTAGGAGATAAAACGGCTTACTTCTTGCCTTCTTGCAGATTTTTTTTTGTGTGTGTGTGGTACTAGGGGTTGAACCCAGGGGCATTCTGCCTCCAAGTGACACTCCCAGCCCTATTTTTTATTCTTTGTTTTGAAACAGGGTCTCACTGAGTTGCAAAGGGCCAATGCTCCTGTCTCAGCCTCCCAAATGCTGGGATTACAAGTGTGCGCCACCAAGCCCGGCTTCCCAGGTGATGCATGCTTTGAATCCCAGCATTTGGGATTACAAATTTTTTTTAAAAAATTATTTTGAAACAAGTCTCACCAAGTTATAGAGGGCCTCACTAAGTAGCTAAGGCTGGCCATGAACCTGTGATTCTCCTGTCTTATCCTCCCAAATACTGGGATTATAAGCCTGTGCCATTAAGTCTGGCTTACTTGTAGTTCTGAAAAATAACTTTATCCTCATATTTGCTTGATAATTTCAGGATCAGAGGTCAGAAATTATTTTTCCTAAGCTAGGTATGCTTGTAACCTCATTACTTGAAAGGCTTAGACAGGGAGATTCCAGAACAGCCTCAGGAAAGTTAGGAAGACCCTGTTTCAAAATAAAAAATAAAATTGGAGTTGGGCGTGGTGGTGCATGTTTGTAATCCCAGCATTTTGGGAGACTGAGACAAGAGGATTATGGTTCGCAGACAGCCTCAGCTACTTAGGCCCTTCATGACTCAGTGAGACTGTTTCAAAGTCAAGAATAAAAAATAGGGTTGGGGTGTAGCTTTGAGGTAGAATGCCCCGGGTTCCATCCCTAGTACTGAAAAATAAATAAATAAATAAATAAATAAATAATAAAATTGGGTAGGGGTATAGCTCAGAGGTAGAATGCTCTTGGGTTTTATTTTTTATTTATTTATTTATTTATTTATTTATTTATTTATTTATTTATTTATTTTTGCAGTACTAGAGATGGAACCCGGGGCAACCTACCACCAAGCTACACCCCAGCCCTACAATATCTTTGCCCCTAACATTCTGAAATTTCATAATGGTACACCTTGTTCTAGGACTTGTTCATGATATTGGTACTTGGTGGGTTGAATCAATCTGGAACAAATATTCCCTTAGTTCTAGGAATTATTTTACTCATATATTTTCTGCACCTTTTCTTCCTTCTGTCAGGAAGGCCTATTATCGAGATGTGGAATTATGGGTTTATTTTCTGGTTTTCCTCACCATTTCTCTCTTGATCTTCCTTTTTTCTTTTTTTTTCTGGGAGATTTAATTAACTTCTGTGAGACTTCTTTTGAAATTTTAGTTTTTGCTGCCAAAATTATATTTCCAAGGGCTCTTCCTTAATCTTTGACATCCTCTCTCTCTCTCTCTCTCTCTCTCTCTCTCTCTCTCTCTCTCTCTCTCTCTTTCTCCTCCCTCCATCTCTTCCCACACCTATTTTATAATTTATTTGGAAACAGGTCTCACTAAGTTGCTTAGAATCTCACCAAGTAGCGGAGGCTGGCTTTGAACCTTTGTGATCCTCCTGTCTCAGCCTCCCAAGCGCTGGGATTACAAACGTGTGCCACCACGTCCAGCTCTTTTTTTTTTTTTTATCAGAAGTGTCTGCAATTTACCCAGGTGTGGTGGTGCACACTTTGTAATCCCAGTACTTGGGAGGTTGAGAGAGGAGGATGGCAAGTTCCTAGCCATGTTTTAAAATAAAAAAGAATAAAAATGATAGGGCTGGGCCTGTAGCTTGGAGGTAGAATACTCCTTGGTTCCATTCTCCAGTAACACACACACACACACACACACATCACAAAGTGTCTGCAGTGTGTGTGTGTGTGTGTGTGTGTGTGTGTGTGTGTGTGTGTATTGCTCGGAATGGAACCCAGGGACATTCTACCTCTGAGCTTTACCCCAGATCAATTTTATTTTTTATCTGGAAATAGAGTCTCACTAAGTTGCTGAGAGCCTTGCTAAATTGCTGAGGCTGGCTTCGAACCTGCAATCCTCTTGTCTCAGCCCCCCAAATCCTGGGATTACAGGCGTGCGCCTTCATGCCCAGCTGCAATGTCTTTGGACTGAGAGGCAGTGCCTCACCCTGGTTACAAAGGCCAGGTTTCTCAGACAGTGTGGAGTGAATTGGCTGTGTCATCTTGGGGTAAAAAGTGGCAGATGCTGACCTATGTGTCGCGTGTTGTGTGCTGTGTCTGAGGCAGGCTGGGGAACCCATCCCTGCTCTACCTCGGGGAGAGTCTCAGCGGCTCAGACCACCACCGTCTTCACAGGCGTCTCAGACGGCGCCATGGTCAGGCGTCCTGATGCGTGTGGAGCCGGCTCGCCTGCCTCCGCAGCTTCTCTCTCCTAACACCGTCTTCAGGTAGAACGTTCACAAGTGATTCACTTTCCTTTCTTCCTCCTCTTCCTCATCTTTCTTTGTTTATGGCCCATGTTACCTCATATTGAATCCGAGGTGTTTCCAAAAGTTCATAGTTATACATTCACGGTGTTATAGATGGATTTGGGCTGTCCAAGGTTATTACGCCATCTTTCTCTTTTAAACCCATTCCCTATATTAAGTCTAAACTAACTGGATTGAAAACATCTAATTCCATGTAAATCATTTGCATGATTAAGTACTTTTCAAATGACACCATATTACTTGGAATTTCACTGGAAATGTTCTCAGTTGTTCTATGTTCAGATTCTGAGGTTTCCAAAAACAAAAACAAAACAGAGACTGTTTTTTTTCTAAGTCACCAATCCAATTCCCTCAGCAACTTTATTTTCTGATATATTATAGCCAAGTTTTATATCATCACTTCCAAATGACCCAAAATCTCAATCACGTCACATCTGTCATTTGAGCTAATATTATTAGGAATTCAGTAATTCTTGTTTCCATGGCTTGGATTATATCCTAACTAAAACACAACACACACACACACACACACACACACACACACACACACTACACACATAAATTTTCTTTTGTGTGTGATATTGGGGATTGAACCCAGGGGCATTCTACCTCCAAGCTACATCCTCAGCCATTATTATTATTATTATTATTATTATTAATTATTATTATTACTATTATTATTATTATTTGTATGTGGTACCAGGGATTGAACCCAGAGACATTATATCTTTTTTATTTTGAAAGAGGATCTTGCTAGGTTGATGAGAGTCTCACTACTTGAGGCTGCCCTTGAACCTGTGATCCTCCTGTCTCGGCCTCCCAAGTCCTGAGATAACAGGGGTGTGCCACCACGCCTGAGCTCACTGTTGCTTTTTTTTTCTTCTGGTACTAGGGATGGAACCCAAGGGCACTGTACATCTGAGCTACACCCCCAGCCTAATTTTTTTAGTCTTTTTATTTTTTATTTTATTTATTTATTTATTTATTTTTGGTGGTACTGGGGGTGGAACCCAGAGGCTTTCTACCTCCGGGCTATACTGCCAGACCTATTTTATATTTTATTTGGAAACAGGGTCTCACTAAGTTGCTGAGAGCCCCACTATGTAGCTGAGGCTGGCTTCGAACCTGTGCAATCCTCCTGTCTCAGCCTCCCAAGTGCGGTGATTACAAAAACAAAAACCACCATGCCCGGCAGTCTTTTTATTTTTGAAAGAGGGTCTCACTGAGTTGTGAAGGGCCTTGCTAAGTAGCTGAGGCTGTTCTGTCCAAAAACCACGATCCTCCAGTCTCAGCCTCCCAAATGCTGGGATTGCAGCATGCACTACCATGCCCACCTCTTTTAATTTAAAATTGCTTAGGAATTTTCTAAGGCTTTAATTTTTTTATTGCAGTACAGGGGATTGAACCCAGGAGCCTTATATTCTTTCTTTATTATTTATTTATTTATTGCAGTAATGAGGATGGAACCCAGGGGCATAGTACCTCCAAGCTACACCCCAAGCCGTATTTTTTAGAGTTTTTATTTTGTGAAACGTGTCTCACTGAGTTGCAAAGGGCCTCGCTAAGCGGAGGCTGTCCACAAACCATGATCCTCAGGTCTTCACCTCCTGAATACTGGGATTACAAGCATATGCCACAGTGCCCAGCTTTTTATTATTTATTTTGAAACAGGGTCTCACCAAGTTGTGGAGGGTCTCACTAAGTAGCTGAGGCTGGCTGCGAACCTGTGATTCTCCTGTCTCAGCCTCCCAAGTACTGAGATTAAAAGTGTGGGTGACCAGGCCCAACTGTATGCTGTTTTTTTTTGGGGGGGGGTGTCTTGGGGACGGAGCCCAGGGGCATTCGACCTCTAAGCTACACCCCCTGCCCTACTTTTTATTCTTTATTTTGAAACCAGGTCTCACTGAGCTGCAAAGGGCCTCACTAAGTATCTGAGGCTGTCTGCGAACCACGATCCTCCTGTCTCAGCCTCCCAAATGCTTGGATTACAAGCATGTGCCACCATGCCCAGCTTGTATGCTGTTTTTGATCTGACATTTGACTGTTTGAAATGTGTGAAGATAATTAATTAGCTGTGTGTGTGTGTGTGTGTGTGTGTGTGTGTGTGTGTGTGTGTGTCAGGTAATGGGGTCCTTCCCAGCCACACAGGCTTGCTCCCCCATCACAGGTCTGCCCTCTGGGGCACACTTCTCTCACTCATAGGATTTTTGTGTGTGTGTGTGGTACTGATGATTGCACCTAGAGGCATTCTTCTCTGAGATGAGCTACATCCCAGCCCTATTTTATTTTATTTTATTTTATATTTTGGTGGTTCTGGGGGTGGAACCCAGGGGCTTTCTACCTCCAGGCTATACTCCCAGACTTATATATTTTATTTGGAAACAGGGTCTCACTAAGTTGCTGAGAGCCTCACTAAGTAGCTGAGGCTGGCTTCGAACCTGTGTGATCCTCCTGTCTCAGCCTTCCAAGCACGGGGAGTACAAGTGTGCACCACCGGGTCTGGCTCCCAGCCCTATTTTATTTGTTTATTTAATTTTGTTTTATTTTTGTGGTACTTCGCATTGAACCCAGGGGCATTCTACTTCTGGGCTATACCTCCAGCCATATTTTTAATTCTTTGTTTTGAAACAGGGTCTCACTAAGTTGAGGAGGACCTCACTAAGTAGCTGAGGCTGGCTGTGAACCTGCTATCCTCCTGTCCTCCTGTCTCAGCCTTCCAAAGTTCTGATATTAGTGCAGCCACCACACCCTGCACAATCTTTTGCTGGACCCGGTGTTGAGTCCTTCTTGCATATTTTCTGCTCCAGTCCTCCTCTGCTTCCCCCTACGGTCCTCCTCCCACCAAGTTAATGGCTTTCTCCCTGGCCCGGCTGGGCAGGGCCCCGCCTTTCTGGATTGGGGCTGGTGTAGCAGGGCCTTTTGCACCCCCAGGCGAGGTTGGTGGAAGACAGGCCACCTACACCTGACCCAAAGAGGGACTTCGAGAGGGAGGGGTTTCTAGCTCCTTTATTTAGCGTGTCAACCCTCTGCCTCTCACAAGACACAAGACTTCTTTGGGCAAGATGGGAGTCTACCACATCCGCGTGTCCACTGGGACCTCAATCTATGCAGGCTCCAAGAACCAGGTGCAGCTGTGGTTAGTCGGTGAGCACAGGGAGGCAGCGCTTGGGGCGCTGCTCAGGCCCTGCAAGGACCAGGTGAGCTTCA
Source organism: Muscardinus avellanarius (assembly GCF_963383645.1). Taxonomy (NCBI): domain Eukaryota; kingdom Metazoa; phylum Chordata; class Mammalia; order Rodentia; family Gliridae; genus Muscardinus; species Muscardinus avellanarius. Next base: position 49,683,819 of record NC_137805.1, read on the forward strand.
CATAGTGGGCTCCAGGCGCTGCACCCTGGACCCACACACCATCAACCATCACACACCTGGGAGGAGACACGCCCCAGCCTGACCTGCAAAGCCTCCCAGACCTCAGAGAGCACTGGGTGGCTGTCCTGCCTCCTGGCCTCCTGGCAATTGAAGGAATACTCCTGTGCTCCCTCAGCCCGCAGATCTCACCAAACCTGGAGTTCACCAGAGTGGCTCTGTTTTTTGTTGTTTTGATACTGGGGATTGAACCCAGGAAAATTTTACCTCTAAGTCACTTCCCATAACCCCCAGCCTGATTTTATTTTTTATTTTGAGAAAGGCTCACTAATTTGCTGTTTTTGTTTTTTTTTTCGGGTATGGGGGATATAGCCCAAGGGCATTCTACCTCTGAGCTATACCCCAAGCCCTACTTTTTTTATTCTTTATTTTTGAAACAAGGTCTATGAAACTATGTTGAGGGCCTCACTAACTAGCTGAGGTGTCTGTGAACCTGTGACCCTCCTGTTTCAGTCTCCTAAATACTAGGATGACATGTGTGCCACCATGCCTGGTTGCATCCCATTTTCAAGGTACTATTTCAGTCCGGTGTGGTGGCGCAGTTGTAATCCCAGAACATGTAGCTCAGAGGGAGAATGCCCCTGGGTTCAATCCTCAGAATCACTGAAAGTAAGAGCTGCTGTTTCAAATCTTGTCTACTGTTGCTGGATCTCTGATTTGGGGGGCCTTATCCCCTGGGGTGAGATGGAAGCAGGGGAGGACCGAAGGACATTCTAAGCTAGCGGTTTGCTTAATACTCCATCTACCTGGTGTTTTACCAGGTCCTGTTACTTTTTCTTCCACTGGCCCCCAAATTTATATCACCTGCCCAGGTTTCCCCCAGACCCCATATCCGGCTATTTCTCTGCAGCTGACACTGCAAAGGAGCATGCAGAAGGCCTCCTGTGTCCCCTCCCAGCCTCTCATCTTCCAGGCATCTTGTGCTTCCTATGTCTCTGCATCCTTTGAACAAGCATCCCTTCCCACCCCCTGCGCAGCTCTGCCAGGGACCTGAAGTCCTCCATCCCCTGCCTCCCATGTACCCTGCTTGCCCAACCCAACTTTTCTCTGCACCTTCAGAAGCCAGAGTGCTTCTCCATCCACAGGACACCCCTAGCTTTAAAACCTTTGCATGGTTCCCGCCTGCTCCCAGGACCAAATCCAAAGTCCTGGCCTAAGCCTCATGCTTACTGCCTCCCACAGGGTTGCTCTGGGCTCCTGGCCAGGTCGCCGTGCTCCCTTCCCCTCTGCTCCCGGGCCTCTGCCTGGCACTCGGCTCCCTCCAGGTCTGGGCAGGCAGAGCCTCCCACTCACGGTGCGCTGCAGTGGACACAGGGCAGGTTGCAGAGCCCACAGCGTCTGCCACACTGGAGAATGCAGGGAGGGGCCATGCCCTCTTTCTTACCTGTGCTCCCTCTGGGCTGAGGCACCAGGCCACCCAGAACCAGGCTGGGCTGCAGCCCTAGAGCCCCATCTCCTGGACTCTGCAAAAGGGCATGGAGGAGGGCAGCGGGGCCCAGCTTGAGTCCCCCACCCCACTGCCCCACTGATGCTGAGCCTCCGTGGTCGCCCCAGGAGCAGGAATTCCAGGTGGACGTGGTCAAGTACTTGGGGTCACTGCTGTTTGTGAAGCTGCGCAAATGGCACCTCCTGCAGGACGACGCCTGGTTCTGCAACTGGATCTCTGTGCAGGGCCCCGGGGAGACCGAGGGGCTGAGTACAGGTTCCCCTGTTACCGCTGGGTGCAGGGCCACTGTGTCCTGAGCATCCCCAAGGGCACAGGTGATCCCAGGAGCAGGGCAGAGGCAGGGCGGCAGGGTGTGGGGCTGGGACCCACGGGTGGGGCTCTTTGGGAGTCCTCACACCCAAGGGTTAGCTGGGCTTGGTGGCTCACACTTGTAATCCCAGCATTATAGGGAGTCAGAGACCTGAGGATTGCAGATTAGAGGTCAGCCTCAGCAATGTAACAATGCCTTCAGCAACTTAGATGTTGTTTCAGAATAAAAAATAAAATAGGGCTGGGGTATAGCTTAGAGGCAGAATGCTCCTGAGTTCTATCTCCAGTAACAGTGAATGATGGAATGAATGAATAAATAACAAATAAATAAATGTACAACCCAAGCCAAAGGCAGCACACCTGTAATCCCAGTGCTTGGGAGGATGAGACAGGATAATTGTATTTCAAGGCCAGCCTCAGCAACCTAGTGAGAACACGTTTCAGAAGAAAAAATAAAAAGGTCTGGGGGTTTAGCTGAAATGTCCCTGGTACAAGGAAAATAAAAAATGATAAGGGGTGCTGGTGTTGGTGCTGGGTGGAGCTCAGGAAAGGCATGGACTGGGGGAGAGGCCAGCCCCCAGAGCCACCCCGAGGGCTGCCTGGCAGGGACAGGGCAAGCTCTCCGCAGATCCACACGCGCCCCTCCCATACTTTCAGGCTGCATGGTGGTTGGAGACACTCAAGGCCTGTTGAAGAAACACAGGGAAGAGGAGTTGGAGGAGAGAAGGAAGCTGTACTGGTGAGCCCCGCCGCTCCTCAGAGAGCAGCTGGCCCTGGGAGCACCTGCCTGATTCCATCTCTCCCTCACAGGTGGGGCAACTGGAAGGCTGGCCTGATCCTGAATGTGGCTGGGGCCAGTTTATCTGACCTCCCTGCAGATGAGTGTTTTCTGGAGAACCAGAAAATTGATTTTGAAGCCTAGCTGGTGGTGGGGTGAGAGCCAGGGTGTCCTGGTCTAGTGCAGGTCAATGGACTGGACCCCTCCCAGCGACATTCCACTTTAAGAATAACGGTGCCCCTCTTCCTCGAAGGCTGGCAGACCTCGCTACCAAAAGATCTGTGAATTTGCTGACCAACTGGGGCAACCTGGAGGACTTTAACCTGCTTGTGTGGTGTGGCTACGGCAAACTGGCTGGTCAGTCTCTCTACCCTGTCACGCCTCCTGGGACCCTTCCCCTGGATTCCACCCAGGGGGAAATAGGAAGAACTAGGGTTGGGAGACCAGAAGCTTGTGTTCCCTGGCTGGGATGAAGCAGGGGTGGGTGGTTTGGAGAAGTTGGAAGGACCAGGAGCTCAGATTACACACTGTGAGCATCTGCCATCCCCAGAGAGAAAGTATGGAGGTCTTGGAAGGAGGATGCCTTCTTTGGGTACCAGTTTCTCAATGGTGCCAACCCCATGCTGCTGAGGCGCTCCATCTGCCTTCCTGCCTGCCTTGTTTTCCCTCCAGGGATGGAGGAACTGCAGGCCCGGCTGGAGGAGGAGCTCCAGGTATGGACATCAGAGCCCTGGGTAAGCCATGGTGTTAGCATGGACGACGCTGCTATAGGGTCCACTGTGGGCCTGCTCACTGTGGTTGGCTAGAAGGAATCCTATGGGAGAAATCCTGAGCTATGTTGGGCAAGGACTGCTCCAGACTTCCTCTCCACGTGAGAACGGCACCTTGTGAGGGTGTAAAGGTGGGACACTTCATAGAGACTGAAGAAACGTGGTTGGGCCTTGGTGCTAAGGATTCAGGGAGGATGCAGAGTATGAGAATTGGGGTCCAAAGCCAGACATGGTGGCACACACACCTGTAATTCCAGTACTTAGGAGGCTCACACAGGGAGATCACAGGTTCGAGGTCAGGCCCAGCAACTTATTAAGACTCTATATTTTTTCAAGGGCTAGAGGTGTAGATCAGAGGTAGGGTGCCTCTAGGTTTAACTTCTAGTACACTGCCCCCCAAAAAAGGAAAATAAAGACAGAAAAATAAAATCAGGATTGGAGAAATGTGTTGGTTATTCAAGACTCAACATGGGACAATTGGTAGAGAAAATTCATGGTATATGGAAACAGATTGGGATTTGAATCCTGACTCTATATAAACTGTGTGATTTCAGACAAGATACCCATTGTCTCTGATCATCTATTTCTACCTTTGTAAAACTTGGACTAATTCAAATAAAATGTATAATAATTATGTGAAAAATGGGGCATGGTGACACACATTTATAATCCCAGTACTGTGGAGGCTAAGACAGGAAGATTCAGGTTAGAGGCCAGTCTCAGCAATTTAGCAATACCCTGTTTAAAAATAAACAATAAACCAGGCATTGTGGTGCACGCTTGTAATCCCAGCATTTGAGAGGCTGAGACCAGAGGATTGAGGTTCATGGACAGCATTAGCTACTTAGTGAGACCTTATTTCAAAATAAAGAATAAAAAATAAGGCATGGGGTGTAGCTCGGAGATTGAATGCCCCTGGGTTCCATCCCTAGACCCACAAAGAATAAAACCCAATAAAATAGAATGCTGGGGGTATAGGTTGCAGATAGAATCCCCCTGTGTTCTATCCCCAAAAACCAAACCAGCCAGGTGTGGTGGCACACGCTTATAATCCCAGTATTTGGGAGTCTGAGACAGGAGGATCCCAGGTTCGAGGACATCCCCAGCAAGTAGTGAGGCTACTAGCAATCTAGCAAAACCCTGTTTAAAAATAAAAATAAAATAGGGCTGGGGGGTGCAGCTTGGGGGTAGAATGCCCCTGGGTTTAGTCCCCAGGACACACACTTACAACGAAAAAACAACAACAACAAATCAAAACAAAGCCAAAATGAAAGAAAACCCTCAAAAGTGGGGCTGGAGGTGTAGTTCAGGGCAGAATGTTCTTGGGTTCAATCCCCAGCAGCCCCTGCCCCAGAATTCTGTGAAATAGCAAGCAGGTGACCCACTGCCTGCACAGAGCAGGTGAGCCAGGGAGGGCGGAGCAGCCACTGAGGAAGCCTGGCCTCTCCCCCAGGGCGGCGCCCTGTTTGAAACAGACTTCTCTTGGCTGGATGGGATCGAGGCCAACGTCATCAGCTGCAGCCAGCAGCATCTGGCCGCCCCTCTGGTCATGCTGAAGCTGCAGCCTGATGGGCAGCTCTTGCCCATGGCCATCCAGGTGAGCGGGCGGAGGACTTCTGTTCCTCGAGGGGCTGCGGGCGGTGGGCTGGAGTGTGGGAGGGAAGGCTCCCAGGCTGAGCTGAGAAATAAGGACGCTGGCGAGGACTGTGGTGAAGGACCCGTGGCACCTTTGCAGGCAGCTGTGTGCAGGTGCTGCCTGGGGGTGCTGAGCATCGGGATTCCAGTCTAATGCTGACACTCTGGGCTGTGCTGGGCCCCAAGCACACAGCAGCCACAGCCATGGATGGAGCGCAGAGGGAGGTCCAGGGGGCCTCCAGGGCAGGGAAAGGGAGAGCCAGGCACAGAGCTGCAGAAGAGGCCACAGAGCAGAAACAAAAGAACTGAAGTTAGACAAGGCATGGTGGTGCACTACTGTAATCCTTGTACTCGAAGGCAGAGACAGAAGCATCGCGGGTTTGCAACCAGCCTCAGCAATGTAGGGCGACTGTGAACAATCTATGGGGGAAGGTAGGTGGGGAGGGGAAAAAGAAGACTGAGCAATGAAATCTTTCATTTTTTGCAGGTCTGGGGATGGAACCCAGGGGCATTCGACCTCTGAGCTATACCCCCTGCCCTAGTTTTTATTCTTTATTTTGAAACAGGGTCTCACTGAGTTGCAGAGGGCCTCACTAAGTAGCTGAGGCTGTCAGTGAACTGCGATCCTCCTGTCTCAGCCTCCCGAATGCTGGGATTGTAAGTGTGTGCCACCACACCTGGCTAAATCTTTCAAATAATTGTACGTCCCTACACGGAGGTGTCACTACCAACCTCGCTAGCAAGGAGTGGGGTGGAATGCAGAGGAAACGCAGCAAGGGCTGCCTGCATGTGTGGCTGCATCACTTTGAATCTCACACTGGTGTGTAATTGCAATGCACCAGTAAACATTTTAACAACTTGGCCGAGGAAGAGAGGTTAAAGGTGCAGGGCCAGGGCAGCACAGGATGCCTGGCCCAGCCCCTCGCAGCCCTCCCTTCTCGCTCTCGCCCTTGTCCAGCTCCAGCTGCCGAGGATCGGATCGGCCCCTCCGCCGCTCTTCGTGCCCACGGATCCACCGATGGCCTGGGTCCTGGCCAAATGCTGGGTTCACAGCTCGGACTTCCAGCTTCACGAGCTGCAGTCCCATCTTCTGCGGGGACACTTGATGGCTGAGGTTTTTGCAGGCCACCATGAGGAGCCTTCCAGCTGTCCATCCCATCTTCAAGGTAACCCCGCTTCCCTTCCCCCGGCCTGCCACTCTCCCTGCCTGGATGCACACTGCCACCTCTGGCACGAAGCACCCAGGGGCCCAGGAGAGTGAGGGAGGGCAGGTGGCCTGGCCTGCTCCTCAGTGGGTGGTAGCACCTCCGACTCCCAGGGACCTGAAAATGATTCTTGGACAAAGGGGTGCAAAATTCCTTTTTTATATATTAAGCACAGATGTCCATATGGTACATAAACAGTACATGCAAATGACTAAAATTTCATTCAATTAGAGGAAACTACACAAATAACATGAAAAATCTTTCCATCTAGTCACTGAAGGGTTCAAAAATAGTAACACACACCCAGCTGGGCATCATGATGCACGCCTGTAAATCCAGTACTTGGAAGGATGAGACAGGAGGATCACAGGTTCTAGGACAGCCTCAGCAAGTTAAAGAGACCCTCAACTTGCTGCAAAAGAATGAGAACCTGTTTCAAAATAAAAAAATAAAAAGGACTGGGGGTGTATCTTGAAGGTAAAATGCCCCTGGTCTCAATCCCAGCACCACACAAAAAAGTAACATCAGCCAGTTAGAGGGGCTCAGGTCAACCGTGGCCTCGCTTATTACAATGAGAGCAAAATGTTCATCATTAAGTTGTTGACTGGTGCTTCCGCTGGGGCAAGGACCACTCTGGCTATTGGGAGTTTCAAGCCCAGTCAGGGGGAAAGTGAAGGTGTATCAAAGCATTTGGGCTGTAACACCTATAGCGCAGAGAACGCAAGCAGCGGGGGATGGCGCGTGTAGAGTGGGAGGTCAGGAAAGGCACCTTGAAGAGCTGACATGGAGGCTGAGAGGAGGGAGGCAGCCATTTAGGGGCCTGGCCAGCGTTCAGGGCTCGGAGAACAGCCCAGGCAAAGGCCCTGAGGTGCGCCCCTAGCATGGCCCCTTTGAAGAACAGAAAGGTGAGAGATGGAGAGTGGGAGCAGATGAGGTCCTGGGGCAGGCAGCTCAGACCACGCCCTCTCAGGGGTGCAATTGTGTCTTCCCAGGGGAGAGTGAAACGCCACTGGGGCATTGCAGGAGCACTGCAGGGTTGAGGCCAGTCTCAGCAACTTAGTGAGGTCCTCTTTCAAAATAAAAATGGTTGGGGGTGTAGCTCAGAAGTAAAAATCCCCTAGGTTCAATCCCCAGCACCAAACAACAGCAACACAATAACAAAAACAAAACATCCTAAATCCTCCTTCCCCCGCAAAAAATTCCATATGGGAATTAGGAAAATGATGTCCCAAGGATCCTTAGGGATTGTTCATGAAAAGAAAGTTGGCTGAAGAACATTGGTCTGGACTCAGGAAGAGAATGTGAAATGGAAAGGAGAATGATTTCCTTGAGCTGTGATGAAGCGCTAAGTCAGGGTGTGAGGTAGGGATCAGGCAGTGAAGTCAACCCTGAGCCTGGCTGCACTGTCCCTAAAGACCACCTGCCCCTTCCCACCCTGTGTCCTGCAGGCACCTGCCACCACCCCACTCTTACTTTCCTTGCTTCTCTCCCCCCAGCTTTTAATTCCTCACCTGCGAAATTAACCTCCGGGCCAGGAATGGGCTGGTCTCTGACTCTGGAACTTTCGACCAGGTATGGGGAAGGGAGGGGCAATCTCAATTGGCTCTCCCTCCAGCTCTGTGATCAGGGCCACTCTCTGTGCCTGTAGCTGACGCCCTTGGTCCTCACTCATCAAGTGGTGAGTTCAGGTGGGGGCGGCCACCTGGAGCTGCTCAAGTGAGCTGGGGCCCTTCTGTCCTATAGGTCACTCTGTCTCTCTGAGAACCTGGCTGAGCAGGGGCTCCTGGACGTCAAGTCTTGCTTCTATGCCCAAGATGCCCTGCGGCTCTGGGAAATCCTCTACCAGTAAGGCCAGTGGGAAGATGGGGCCCTTGGGGTAAGGTGGAGAAGAAGGCAAGGGGATGAGGGGTGTGGTGGCACACACCTGAAATCCCAGTACTTGGGAGGCTGAGACAGGAGGATCACAAGAGGCCAGCCCCAGAAAATTAATGGGACCTTTAGCAACTTAGTGAGAATCTGCTTCACAATAAATAGAAAGGGCTGGGGGTATAGCTTGGAGATAGAATACCCCTGGAGTAAATCTCTAGTACCAAAAAGAAGAGAGAGAAAGAAGAAGAAGAGGAAGAAGAAGAGGGAGGAGGAGGAGGAGAAGGAGGAGGAGGAAGAGGAGGAGGAGGAACCATAGTGGCAGGGATGACTAGGAGAACAGGTGGGCTGTGGGCTGACTCTTGGCTGGGCTGATTCCCCAGCCTGGCCACGTGAACCAGGCACACAGGCTTTAGCTCTCCTGTGCTCACTCCTGCCCACAGGTATGTGGAAGGAATGGTGAACCTTTACTACCAGAAGGATGTGGCTATGAGAGAAGCTGCAGAGCTGGTGTTGGGAGATCACTGAGGTTGGGCTGCTGGGGGCCCAGGACTGAGGTAATACAACCAAGCTGCACCCACAGCCTTTTTTATTCATTATTTTGAAGAAGGGTCCCATTAAATTGCTGAGAATCAGCCGGAGGTAGTGGTACATGCTTGTAATCTCAGCACTTGGTAGGCTGAGATTCAAGGATACAGGATTGCAGACAGGCTCTGAGAACTAACTACAGGTTCTAGAGCTCTCCTCAGGATGCTGTCTGCTTTGATAGAATCTTCCAAAAGCACCTCCAACCCCCCTAAAGACTCCCAAGAACAGTGGTTTCTGGGCTTGTAAGTGTGCAACAGGTCGCTCTCCAGAACAAGAGCCCAACTCGTGGCCTCTGCCCATTCCCATGGTGTAAATCTTCCACTGTGGCCGCCGACATGATGCAGTCCAGACAGCTGAACACCTGGAAGGCCTTGTCTCTTTCAAGCCAGCTCTAGCACCCACTGGTTGGGACTCTCCTGGGCACTTCTTCTTTTTCCCACCCCACCCCAGCCAAAAGCTTGGGATGTTCAGATGTCAGTTTCCACAAGTTGCTGAGAGTTTCTGGCACCCCAGTTTTTTTCTTTCTGTGGTACTGGGGATTGAACCCACAGGTGTTATACAACTAAGCTGCACCCACAGCCTTTTTTATTCATTATTTTGAAGAAGGGTCCCATTAAATTGCTGAGAATCAGCCAGAGGTAGTGGTACATGATTGTAATCTCAGCACTTGGTAGGCTGAGATTCAAGGATCCAGGATTGCAGACAGGCTCAGCTCCTTAGTGAGGCCTTCTGCAACTCAGTGAGACCCTGTTTCAAAATACAGAATAAGCTGGGTGTGGTGGTGCATTTATAATCCCAGCATTCGGGAGGTGGAGACTGGTGGATCACAGTTTGTGAACAGTCTCAGGTGCTTAGCAAGGCCCTTTGCAACTCAGTGAGACCCTGTTTCACAAAATAAAAGACTAAAAAAATAGGGCTGGGGGTGAAGCTCGGGGGTAGAATGCTCCTGAGCTCCATCAATAGTACTGCAAAAAAAGACAGAAAAGAAAAAATGAATAAAGACTGGCATGGTGGTGTACTTGTAATCCTAGCATTCAGGAGGCTGAGACAAGAGGATCACAGTTGTGGACAGCCTCAGCTACTTAGTAAGGCCCTTTGCAACTCAGTTAAACCCTGTTTAAACATAAATAATAAAAAATATAGGGCTAGGGGTGATTCTTAGAGGTAGATGCCCCTGGGTTCCATCTCCAGAACTGCAAAAGAAAAAAAAAACTTCTGAGTATCTCATTAGGTTGCTGGGGATGGCCCTCATAACTTTCCTTTTCTAGGCTCCCAGGTACTTGGAGTATAGGAGTAGGTGTGTATCGCCACATACAACCCTGGCACCTCTTCTTATTCCCTTCCCTTTTTTTTTGTGGTTTTTGTATTGGGGATGGAACCCAAAGGCCCCGGCACTTTTATTTTGAAACAAGGCCTTGCAAAGTTGCTGAGCATCTTTCCCGTTGCACAACTGGCCTTGAACCTGCGGTCCTCAGCCTCTCCAGTACTGGGCTCACTGGCGTGCACCACCACACGTGGATCTGACATCTGTTCCCCCCTCGTTCTCTCTGGGTGTCTCAGCTCAGCTCCTATATCTGGCCTCACGGCTCTAACTCTCCACTCTCCTAGGGTCTCCCATTTCTCTGCAGTCTCTGGCCCAGGATTGTCACTTTGTCACCATGTGCATCTTCACCTGCACCGGCCAGCACTCCTCCATCCACCTGGGCCAGGTACCTGCCAGGGGGAGGCGGCTGGGAGCGTGTGGCCTGCACAGGAGGCACCATGTGCAGGTGGCCAAGGGGCTTTCATGCTTGGCCGGCCTTGACCCTTGTCCCTGCCCCTCCACAGCTGGATTGGTCCTCATGGATCCCCAATGCACCCTGCACCATGCGGCTGCCCCCTGCCCACCACCAAGGATGCAACAATGAAGACAGTGGTGGACATGCTGTCCAACATCAGTCAGTCCACTCTCCAGATGACCATCACTTGGCATCTGGGCAGACTGTCAGCCTGTTATGGTGAGAGCCAGGTGCCCAGGGTCCTGAGAAGAGGGGGATGTGCAGCCCCAAACTGGCACCGTAGGGTGAAGCTTTTCTCCCGTCCATCCTAGGTGCCTCTGGGCCAGCATGGGGAGGAGTATTTTTCAGCCTCTGAGCCCAAGGCTGTGCTGAATAAGTTCAGGGAGGAGCTAGCCATCTGGATAGGGAAATCAAACGAAAGCCTGGACATACCCTACGAGTACCTGCTGCCCAGCCTGATGGAAAACAGTGTGGCCATATGAGTGTCCCCAAGTCACCCACGCCCTGTGCTACCCCAAGGCCTCCCTTCCCCATGTCTCGCTCCAAAGAGTCCCATAGTGAACACATTTATTCTAGATGCACTGCCTAGGCACCTGTCCCTCCGCCCTCCCTCCCTCTCCTCTTACTAATGAGAAGTAAAAGGTGACCTAAAGTCATAATAAAAATAAGGCTTTCAACCACATGAGAACATGCTGTCCGGGTAATATAATGGTAATGTCCTTTAATTTTTATTTTCAGGTTGAGTAAGAAGTTGATGGGGCCCATCCAAAGAGGACACAACAGTATTAAAAACTAAATTGTTCCAGGCGTGGTGGGTCACGCCTATAATCCCAGTACTTGGGAAGCTGAGGCAGGAGGATTGTAGGCTTGTGGCCAGCTTCAATAACTTAGTGAGGCTCTGTTGCCAGGTAAAATAAAAAAGGGCTGGGGGTGTAGCTCAGAGGTAGAATGCCTCTGGGTTCAATCCACGGCACCAAATTAAAAAAAAAACCCTCCAAACCAAAATTCTATAAATGTATGTAATTTTCACAGTTAAATATTAATTATAAATTTTACTTTTTATAATTAAATTAAATATTAATATAGAATGTTAAATATAGTTAGATATTAAGTCAATGTATAAGCTGCACAGAGTGGCACATGCCTGTAATCCCAGTATGTGGGAGGCTGAGACAGAAGGATCACATGTTCACAGCCAGCCTCAGCTACTCAGTGAGGCCCTTCATAACTTAGTGAGACCCTGTTTCAAAATAAAAAATAAAAACTATGGCTGGGAGTGTAGTTCAGAGGTATAATGCCCCCTGGGTTCAATCCCCTGTACCAATAAAAAAAAAGAAAGAAAGAAAGAAAGAAAGAAAGAAAGAAAGAAAGAGAAAGAGTGTCTTGCTAGGTCGCTGACAGCCTCTCTGCATTGCTGAGGCTGTCCTTGGACATTTGGTCCTTCTGTCTCAGCCTCCCAAGTACTGGGATTCCAAGTGTGCGCCACCATGCCAAGCATAGCCTTCTTTTATGCTGGCCCCGGGGACAGTTGACCTTACCCCAGTGAAGAGAAGCTGGTCAGCTCTGAGGAAATTAGAGCAGCCTGGAGCAGGAAGATTCAGGGTGTGCTTGGAAGAGGAGAAGATACTGGCAAGAAGCAGCAAAGGGGGGAAATGCAGGGAGAGATAGAGGGCATGGGGAGCAAGTGCTTCATCACTGCTGTTCTTTGGCTGTAATGCAGAAGGGTGGTAATTATAAAAATAAGGCTTGCTAATTTTAAAAACGCATGTATAAGCCAGGCTTGGAGGTGCACGTTTGTAATCCCAGCATTTGGGAGGCTGAGACCGGAGGGTTGTGGTTCGCTGATAGCCTCAGTTACTTAGTGCAGCCATTTACAACCCAGTGAGACCCTGTTTCAAAATAAAAAATAATCAACAGGGCTGGGGGTGTAGTTTGGAGGTAGCATACCCCTGGGTTCCATCCCCAGTACCAAAAAAAGAAAAAAGAAAAGAAAAAAATCCACACATGTATAGTTGAAGGGATTGTGGTACACACTTGTGGTACACCCCAGCCCTATTTTTATTGGTTATTTTGAAACAGGGTTTCACTAAGTTGCAGAGGGCCTCACTAAGTAGCTGAGATTGTCCCAGTACTTGGGAGGCTGAGACAGAAGGATTGCAGATTAGAGGCCAGCCTGGGCAATGTAGTAAGACTCTCTGAGACCTGGTGAGATAAAAAAAATTGGGGCTGGGAGTGTAGCTTGGAGATAGAATGCCACTGGGTACAATCTCTAGTACCACAACCTGTATAATAGGAACTCGCCTTCTCCCAGACAAGAATCATCTGCCTGAGCCCTCAGCCTCTGCTGTGGGCTTCTTTGATTCTGATCTCCCTCTCCTCTTATCCTGCCTTCTCTCTTATCCGCTTCTTCTTCATTCCTAGGACCATGAGCCTCAGTCCTTTTTTTTTTCTTTTTTTTTTTGGGGGGGGGGAGCACTGGGGATAGAACCCAGGGGCATTCTACACCCCAGCTCTACTGTGTGTGTGTGTGTGTGTGTGTGTGTGTGTGTGTGTGTGTGTGTGGTACTGGGAGACTAGGGATGGAACCCGGGAACTTTTCTACCTCCGGGCTATACTCCCAGACCTATTTTATACTTTATTTGGAAACATGATCTCACTAAGTTGCTGAAAACCTCACTAAGTAGCTGAGGCTGGCTTTCAACCTGTGCAATCCTCCTGTCTCAGCCTCCCAAGCACAGGTATTACAAGTGTGCGCCACCACACCCGGCCAGCCCTATATTTTTATTCTTTATTTTGAAACAAGGTCTCGCTGAGTTGCAAAGTGCCTCCTTAAGTAGCTGAGGCTGGCAGCAAACCTGGATTTTCCTGTCTCAGCCTCCCAAATGCTGGGATTACAAGTGTGTGCCACCAGGCCGGGCTGAGCCTCAGTCCTTGAATTCTGGCTCTCCTTGGCTTCTCTGCTTTTGCTCTGGGTTTCCTCTTCCACACGAATGCCGCTGGGGCTGCTCATCAGCGGCTGACTTCTCTCCCAAAGGCCAAGTCTGTGCCTGCTCCTACCTGAATAGACTCTCCCACTCAGGTAGACCGAAGCTCAGGCATTAGTCTTAGAGGAAGGACTCCTTCCTTCCTCAGGGTTCCTTTTTTTTTTTTTTTTTTTTTTTTGATACTGGGGATTGAACCCAGGGGTGTTCTACCTCTGAGCTACATCCCCAGCCTTATTTTATTTTGAATCAGGACCTCACTATGTTGCTGAGGATAGCCTTGAACCTGCGCTCCTCCTGTCTCAGCCTCCCAAGAACTGGGATTACAGGTTCCTGCTTTCCAATTCTGATCCTTGCTGTCTGCCTGCCTCAAATCATGTGCTCAAAATACTGGCTTTCTCCTGCAGTTTCTCCTCCTCGATTCCCAGGCCTGATGGGTTCTTCTCATCTTCCTCCTCCATCCCATCTTTTCTCCCTGTTTCCACCACCTGGATCGACAACACGCCGGAGCCTGGCCAGTTCTAATGGCCTCGCAGCGGCCACGCGCACCTTCATAGGCCACGCAGGTCTGCTTCTGGCTCAGAAGTCCTTGCTCTCTTGCTTGGGCGCCCCTGCCCAAGTCCCCAACCTGGCATCCATGCCTCCCACATCCAGTGCCAAACTGTCTCTCTTGCACTCCCTTTCAGTCCAGCAAATACATATCCAGACATATATACACATCTCTAGTACAAAAATACATGTACATATATGTGTGTGTGTTTGTACTAGAGATGGAATCCAGGGACATTCTAACCCTGAGCTATACCCTGGCTTTGTTTGTTTGTTTGTTTGTTTATTTATTTATTTATTTATTTATTTATTGTACTGGGGATGGAACTCAGGGGCATTCTACCTCTGAGGTACACCCCAGCCCTATTTTTTATTTGTTATTATTATTATTATTATTTTTTTGGTGGTACTGGGGTTCCTGGAAGCCCTTCTACCTCTGGGCTACACTCCCAGACCTATTTTTACATTTTTATTTGGAAACAGAATCTCCTAAACCAGCGCGCGCGGCTGGCTTCGAACCTGCGCGATCCTCCTGTCTCTGCCTCCCAAGCTCGGGGATTACAAGCGTGCACCACCATGCCGGGCCTTTATTTGTTACTTTGAAACAGGTTTTCACTAAGTTGCAGAGGGCCTCACTAAGTAGCTGAGGCTGTCCACGAAGAGCGGTCCTCCTTTCTCAGCCTCTCAAATGCTGGGATTACAAGCCTGCGCCACCACGCCAAGATCCCCAGCCCTTTTTAAAACTCTTTTTTTCCTGAAGCAGGATCTTACTAGGTTGCCGAGGGTCTCACTAAATCACAAGACTGTTCTTGAACATGCAATCTAATGGGTTCAGCCTCCCAAGTACTGGGATTGCAGGAGTACATCAGCACGTCCAGCCACTCTCAATAATTTATTGTTTTCTTAAAATATCTTGTAAAAAGAATAAAAGAAATCTTGTATTTGTGACTCTGGGACTTTGTTTGAGCCACTAACTCAATTTGAATGTTGTGGGATTTTTTCTGGATAATGGGGATTGGCCCCAGGGATGTTCTACCCAGTCTGAGCTACATCCCCAGCCCTTTTCATTTTTTATTTTAAAGCAGGATCTTGCTAAGTTGCTGAGAGCCTTGCTAAATTGCTGAGTTTGGTCTTGAACCTGAGATCCTTCTGTCTCATCCTCCCAAGTACTGAGATTATGGGTGTGCGCTATGATGCCCCCCAATCTGAAGTTTTGATTGTGTTCTTTGAACTTGTCCAAGAACTTTTCTCCCTGGCTCAAGATCCAGTCAAGATCCATCTCCTCCACTGAGTATTGATTCTGTACTTTGAGTTCTAATCCAGTACATTTCAGTTTAATTTTCTGCTCAATTTTCCACAGGTCTGGCCACTTTAAGTAGGTTCCCAGGCCCCTTACACACATGTCCATGGCTGGGCTCTCCCACTGCCCACACAGGAGCTTCCCTTATGCCGCCGCTGTGGGACATTCCAGGCTCAGCCCATTTCAGCCCTATTTCTAGAGCCAGTCCTTCCTAAGGAGCCTGGCCCTTTTTATTGGAAATTAGTTTTAAAAACCAAGGTCTGAGCTGGGCATGGTGGTGCCCTCGTAATTCCAGGACTTGGGAGGCTGAGACAGGAGGATCATGGGTTCACGGCCAGCCTCTGCTACTTAGTGAGACCCTGTTTCAAAATAAAGAATAAAAAAATAGGGCTGGGGTGGGTTTGATTTCTAGTACTGCAACAGTAAATAAATGATTTCTAGTACTGGGTTTGATTTCTAGTACTGCAAAAGTAAATAAATGAAAAAACAAAGTCTGGGCACTAGATTTGCTCATTGCTACTGGAGTATCATTACCTCTAGTTTCTCTCAACTGAATGTGCAATGATGTGTGTGTGTGTGTGTGTGTGTATATGCAACACATATATATGTGTGTGTGTGTGTGTGTGTATTATACACACACTCAAACATATTTTATGTGATACCAGAGCTTGAAAACATAGGCATTTTCCTTCAAGCTACACCCCAACTCTTTTTTTGTTTTGTTTTGAAATGGGTCTCACTTGGTTGCTGAGAGTCTATGTTGCTGAGGCTGGCCTTGAACCTGTGGTCCTCCAGTCTCAGCTCTATGACCTCATATTAGTTTTATAGGTACATATGTTTATATATAAAATAATTTTGTTTTAAGTATGTCTTTTATACACAAAGTAGTGTTTTTTTTCAGAGCCAATATAAGTCTATTTTCTAGTAGCCGGCAAGATAAGTTGAGTTACATTTATTGTCACATATATCGGTCTCTGTTATATGATTGTGTGTGTCTTAGTTATGTAGTTCCACTGCAGTATTATTATTATTATTATTATTATTATTATTATTATTATTATTATTGTTTTGGTACTAGGGATTGAACCCAGGGGCATTCTACCTTCAAGCTACACCCTCAACCCTATTTTTTATTCTTATTTTGAAATGGTCCCACTAAGCGCAGAGGGCCTCACTAAGGAGCTGAGGCTGGCTGTGAACCTGCCATCCTCCTGTCTCAGCCTCCCAAGTGCTGGGATCATTAGCTCACTAGCATGCACCACCACACCCACTGACACTGCAGTTTTGTGTATTCGAGGTTTGTATATTTATCCTCAAAGTTCCTTCCTGAGTGATGCTAAAGTGATGTTGTGACCCAGGAGTCATGCTGATGTCCTGCCCCTGCATCCCAGCTGTCACTGGACACGCATTGCATTTGACCAGGGCACTTGCACTGGCGTTTGGCCTCCAGAGGTGCAGGCTGCTCCTCTGTGAGTCTCTGGGCCACTGGAGCCTGACTCGCACCTCCCTCTGCTCACCGCACCCCCTAGTGCTTGCTCACTCCTTCTGCAGAAACCCTGTGTCCAGTGCTCACAGCTGGGCTTTTTGCCAGAGTTTCTCATTGGTTGGTTGGAATTTACCTTTCAGTAGTTTCCATAAGAAGAGATAAGGAGACAATGTTCCTTGTGTCCTTCTGCATTCAAAAGTGTTAGCGACCTTTTCATTGGAAGCTCAGTATAGCTGGATATGAAATCATTGGCTTATCGTTTCTTTTCTTGCATCTCTTTTTTTTCTTGGTGCTGGGAATGGAACCCAGTACCTACCTCCAAGCTACACCCCATCCTTATTTTTTATTCTTAATTTTGTAACAGGGTTCACTGAGTTGCAGAGGGCCTCACTAAGTAGCTGAGGCTGGCCACGCACTGCAATCCCCTGGTCTCAGCCTCCCAAATGCTGGGATTACAAGTGTGTGCCACCATGCCTGGCTCTTGCATATCTTTGACTATTGTTTGGTGTCTCCTGACATAGGCTATTGATGTGCAGGAGTAGGATTCTACTTGTACTTTTAAAGTGTAATAACTTGCTATTATGTGGTGAGACTCTCATCAACCTAGTGAAACCCTACTTCCAACTAAGGAATAAAAAAGTTGTTTTTAATACAGGAAATTGAATCCAGAGGCATTCTATCTCTGAGCTACATTTACAGCCCTATTTTATTGTTTATTTTGAAGCAGAGTCTGGTGAAGTTACTGAGAGTCTTGCTGAATTACCGAGGCTGGCCTCCAACCTGCAATCCTTCTGTTCAGCCTCCCAAGTACTGGGAGGATTACATCATACCCATCCTTAACTGAATTCCTGATGATTGTCATTCTAACTGGAGTGAGACGAAATGGTCATCTCTTTCTTGAATTACTGTATTTTTTACTTTGTAATGTTCCTTCACAGTAACAGTTGCTTTGTTAAGTATTTTTAAATTTATACCCAAATCCTTTGATATGTATTTTTCTTGTGGTACTGGAGATTAAATCTAGAGGCATTCTACCTTAGAACTTATACCCCAGCCCAATTTTATTTTTATTTGGAAACAGGGCCTCACTAGGTTGATGAGAGTCTCACTACTTGCTGAGGCTGTTCTTGAACCTGCAATCCTCCTTTATCAGCCTCCCAAGTACAGGGATTACAGGCAGTACCACCACGCCTGGCATTGTTGATACATATTTTATCTAATTCATGAAGATATATTTCTGATGAATGTTTTCTATAGAATACTTTGTGCTAGTTCTCCTATTTAAAAGTATATGCTGTCTCTACACAGATGCTGGTTTAGTTCCTGTTTAAAATTTGTATTCGAATGAGTTAGACTCTTTTCTATCAGCTATTTGCAGAAATTTTCCTGTGGGTATTGTGTTATGGGGGATAAGAATCGTTTCCTCTAGTGTTCAGCTCGAGATTCCCTCCTCTGTTTCTAAAAGGATGGGGTTTTGGCCCTTTGAATATGGTGACTTTATACAGCCACGCTTTCTCAGAATCTCCACACTTGAGCAAGTTTAAGGGGGGTGGATTCCTTCGGTGGCCACGGCCACCAAGGGGTCCTGTCTGTGTCTTTTGCTGCTATGTTCTCACCTTCTAGACCAGTGGTTTCTGAGTTCTGCCAACCATAGCCTTTATGCATGCGTGTGCACACGCATGTGCACGCACATACGCGTGCGCGCGCGCACACACACACACACACACACACACACACACACACACACACACACAGCCCTCCCTCTTCCACAGGGCCTCTGCATGGATCTTCCAGCATCAACTGTTTTGGGGCACATTTATGCACAATTTTGAGTTTGAAACATTTCTCCCAGACTTTTGAATTTATGTGTATGTGTGGGGCATTCTACCACCAAGCTACACCCCCAGCCCTATTTTTTTATTCTTTATTTTGAAACAGGGTCTTACTGAGTTGCAAAGGGCCTCACTAAGTAGTTGAGGCTGGCCACAAACCTTTGGTCCTCTTGTATCAGTCTCCCAAATGCTGAGATTACAAGCATGCACCACCATGCCCAGCTTTTGGAAATTAAGGTGTTTTTTATGTGTGTGTGGTACTGGGTGTGGAATTCAGGGGCTTTTCTACCTCCAGGCTATACTCTGAAACCTATTTTATACTTTATTTGGAAACAGTGTATCACTAAGTTGCTGAAAGCCTCACTAAGTAGCTGAGGCTGGTTTCGAACCTGTGCATCCTTCTGTCTCAGCCCCCCAAGCACTGGGATTACAAGCATGCGTCACCATGGCTGGCTGGAAATTAAGTTTTTAAGTCTTTTTTTCTTAGTTTCCAAGAGGAGAAATATACATGTAGGTACAAATTTTAATTTATATGACTACATGATATTAATTACATATATAACATACATTGAGTCATATAAAATATGGCGATTATTATAACTTAATTTATGAAGAATATGGAATATACATTTTTTTGCAGTATTGGAGATGGAACCAAGGGGCATTCTACCTCCAAGCTATACCCCTAGCCCTATTTTTTATTCTTTATTTTGAAACAGGGTCTTACTGAGTTGCAAAGGGCCTCACTAAGTAGTTGAGGCTGGCCACAAACCTTTGGTCCTCTTGTATCAGTCTCCCAAATGCTGAGATTACAAGCATGCACCACCATGCCCAGCTTTTGGAAATTAAGGTGTTTTTTATGTGTGTGTGGTACTGGGTGTGGAATTCAGGGGCTTTTCTACCTCCAGGCTATACTCTGAAACCTATTTTATACTTTATTT
The DNA here is from genome assembly GCF_963383645.1 of Muscardinus avellanarius. Lineage (NCBI taxonomy): Eukaryota > Metazoa > Chordata > Mammalia > Rodentia > Gliridae > Muscardinus > Muscardinus avellanarius. Next base: position 49,703,341 of record NC_137805.1, read on the forward strand.
GGAAACAGTGTATCACTAAGTTGCTGAAAGCCTCACTAAGTAGCTGAGGCTGGTTTCGAACCTGTGCATCCTTCTGTCTCAGCCCCCCAAGCACTGGGATTACAAGCATGCGTCACCATGGCTGGCTGGAAATTAAGTTTTTAAGTCTTTTTTTCTTAGTTTCCAAGAGGAGAAATATACATGTAGGTACAAATTTTAATTTATATGACTACATGATATTAATTACATATATAACATACATTGAGTCATATAAAATATGGCGATTATTATAACTTAATTTATGAAGAATATGGAATATACATTTTTTTTGCAGTATTGGAGATGGAACCAAGGGGCATTCTACCTCCAAGCTATACCCCTAGCCCTATTTTTTATTCTTTATTTTGAAACAGGGTCTTACTGAGTTGCAAAGGGCCTAAGTAGCTGAATCTGGCCACAAACCATGATCCTCCTTGTTTCAGCCTCCCAAAAGCTGAGATTACAAGCGTATGCCACCATGCCCAGCTCAGAATATATATTTTCTAAATATTCTAACTCAGAATACACATACACAGCTAGGTGTGGTGGCACATACTTAGAATCCCAATATTTGGGAGGCAGAAACCGGAGGATCACAGTTTCAAGACCAGCCTCAGCAACTTAGCAAGCCCCTCAGCAATTTATTCACTTATTTTTTTAATTTTTTAGCATTGGGGATTGAACCAAGGGGCGTTTAGCCTCTGAGCTATACCCCCAGTCCTGTTTTATTTTATTTTATTTTATGTTTTTATTTTGAAACAGTGTCTCACTAAGTTGCAGAGGGTCTCTCTAAGTTTCTCAGGCTGACTCTGCACCTGCAATCCTCCTGTCTCAACCTCCCAAGTATTGGATTACAGGCATTCACTACAACACCTAGGTTGTCCCTCAGCAATTTTGTGAGACACTGCATCAAAATAAAAAATAAAATAGGGCTGAGGGTGTCCCTCAGAGGTAGAATACTCCTGGGTTCAATCTCTATTACCACATACACAGTAAACAAAAGGAAAAAAAATAAGAATACACACACACACACACACACACACACACATGAAATTCAACCATTTAAAATATGAGTAGAAGAACTGAAGCCAGGCGTGGTGTCACATGCTGTAATCCCAGTACTTGGGATGCTGAGACAGGAGGATCACAGTTTCACGGCCAGCCTCAGCTACTCAACTACAACGAGTGAGACCCTGTTTCAAAATAAAGAATAAAAAATAGGGCTGGGGGAGCAGCTTGGAAGTAGAATGCCTTGGGTTCCATCCCAAACACCAAGAGAAAAAAAAAAAGCTACTGAAAGATGTCCTGCATCCAGAAGAAAAAGGATCATCTCAGAAGGAAAGTGTTGGATGCCAGAAGCCCCAAAATATAAACTGCATTCCTCAATTTAATTAAGTTATTCATTTCAAGGTTTTAATTAACTATTGGTTGTTGAAAATCCTAACTATTGTTGCATATTTAAAATAAAGAGGTAGCCTAGAGTGGTGGCGCAGGCTTGTAATCCCAGCATTCAGGAGGCAGAGACAGGAGGATAGCGGTCATGGCCAGGCTCAGCTACTTAGGCCCTTAGCAACTCAGTGAGACCCTGTTTCAAAAATAAAGAATAAAAAATTAGGGATGGGGGTGTCTCTCAGAGGTAAAATTCCTCTGGGTTTCATCCCCAGTACTGCAAAAAATAAAAATAAAGGTAATTTAAAACTCTAGACAATAAGGGGGAATTTTCTTGTTTGGTATGAGAATACACACACACACACACACACACACACACACACACACACACACATATATATATATATATATATGTTAAAATATGTTTAGGTTCACAGAGAATTTTATAGATTTGTGGTTAAAAAGTATAAAATTGATGCCATACATAAACCCAAAGAGAAATATGATCAATGTCTTCTAATTCTGAATGGGACAATTTTATAATAAAATATTGCCAATTAGACATAAGAAAGAAAGACTGAGACAAGAGGATCACAGATTTAAGGCTAGCCTTGGCCGCTTAGACCCTCAGCAAATAGGGAAGCCCTGGTTCAAAATAAAAATAAAATAGCCAGGTATGGTGGTTCATACTTGTAGTCCCAGCATTCGGGAGGCTGAGACAGGAGGATTGAGGTTTGCAGACAGCCCTAGCTACTGGTGAGGCTCCTTGCAACTCAGTGAGACCCTGTTTTAAAAATAAAGAATAAAAAATTAGGGCTGGGGGTGTCACTTAGAGGTAGAATGCCCCTGGGTTCCATCCCCTGTACCATAAAATAAAATAATAAAATAAAATAAAATAGTGCTGGGGTGTAGCTCAGAGGTAGAATGCCGCTGTTCAGTCTCCAATACTGTAAAAAATTGCATCAAAGTAGAAAGAAAAAATAAGCATTAATAAAGATAAAGATTTTGGTGATTGTTCTAATGCCAAATAGAACAATCACCAAAATGTTATAATAGCTACTAACTCATATGAACTTAGTACTTAATGTATATAAGGTAACAACTCTAAAAATAGAAAAATTAATGGATAAATCCTCAATCTCTAAGGGAGAATTTATTCTTATTTATTTATCTGGGTGGTACTGGGGGTGGAACCCAGGGGCTTTCTCCAACTGAGTTATACTCCCAAACCTATGTTATATTTTATTTGGAAACATGATCTCACTAAGTAGCTGAGGCTGGCTTCTAACCTGTGTGATCCTCCTGTCTCAGCCTCCCAAGTGCGGGGATTACAGCGTGCGCCACCACGCCCGGCTTGAGGACATCCCACTTTGAGAATCTAGCAGATAAAGCAGATTTAAAAATTGGTGTCAGGGCTGGGGACACAGTTGAGCGGCAGTATGCTGACCGAGCATGTGCAAGGCTCTGGGTGTGATTCCTACACTGAGAAAAGAAAAAAAGGGACATAATGAGATTGGAGTTTGTATACCTGTAAGCCCAGTACTTGGGAGGCTGAGACAGGAGGATCGTAGGTTCAAGAACAGCCTCTGCAATGTGATGAGACTCTACAAAATCTGGTGAGAGCATTTCAAACAAACAAAACAAACAAACAAATATTAATAGGGCTGGGGTATAGCTAAGAGGTAGAATGCCCCTGGTTTCAATCCCCAATACTATACACACACACACACACACACACACACACACACACACACACACAGATTGACTTGAGTTGCTACACACTGAACTTAGAAAAAATATAAAGTCAGCATCTTACTTACCTGGGCGCCAACTGTAGCCACCCTGCTCATCAGAGCTAAGGCAAGGGGTCCACTGCATGGACAGTGTGCATGGACAGAGTCGTCAAGGTGCTGCCCAGCACAGGGGAAAGAGGGAGGAGTCATAACAAGATGGGAAGGAAGGCAGAGTCGGCTTCATTTGCAGATTATATAGCTATGTGCTTGGAAAATCGAACAGAGTAAATAAACTAAAAATAAGTGAAAATTTTTCTACAGTATGTATGTTATAGGCTAAAGGAATGAAGTAATAATATTGATATCTTCAGACACCAAGATTTTCAGCATAAGAAAAGATACTGCAAGATACAGAACAGAGACTAAGTGAAAATGTGTTCCTAAGTTTGCATTGGACACATGGGAGTTATTTGTGACTTACTCTACTGTTTCTAAAAAATACACAGTCCTAGCTTTCTCCCTGGAAACACCTAAAAGCAGTGCTGGTTTAGTAGAAATACTGTTTAGGACACATATGGCAGGCTCTAAATTTTCACTAATTGGATTTAAGGTATCACTGAGAAATATCTAATTCCAGGTCTGGATCAGAAAATATACGTAATTACCCTAGGACAATTTATTGTTCCAGAAAACAAGAAAGTTGTCAAGGTCCTCTGGAGTGATGGCAAAGGACACAGGAACTAACTTGAAGGGACTCTTTCTGGCCAAATGTGGACAATTAAACATTCAAATGGATAAAGACTCTGATGTATTAAGACATATCAAATCTAGCTGGGAATGGTGACACATTCCTAACAGTCATCCTAGCACTTGAGAGGCCGAGACAGGAGGATTGCAATTTCTAGGCCAGCCTCAGCAACTTTCCAAAGCCCTTAGGAACTTAGTAAGACCCTGTTTCAAAAGAAAAAAATAAAAAGGGCTAGGAGGTTAGCTCAGGTGTAGACTGTCCCTTGTTTCAATACCTAGTATGCGTGTTTCACACACACACACACACACACACACACACACACACACACACATACACACAACCTACTAGTCAGAGCCATTTCAAAACAAACAAACAAATGCTCACCATCATCTTTGGAGGATGCTAGAGCACCAATTAATTATTTTGAATTTTTTTTCAAATTAAACTCAGGGGCAAGAACTCTGAGCTATACCCCAAGTGCCATTTTATTTTATTTTTTATAACCGGGTCCCACTACATTGTGGAGGGCCTCGATAATTGGCTGAGGCTGGTCTTGAACTGTGACCCTCCTGTCTCAGCCTCCCAAGTACTTGTGTTGCGGGTATGCACCACCATGTCCAGCTTGAAAATTGATTTTTTAAGGAAAAGAATTGGGCCTTTTATGCATTAACTATATTTCAGGATAACAAATTATTATGAAAAAATGTAGAAAAATTCTAGTTAAGGAAGTCAGGAATGATAGCATTAGAAAGGCATCATTTTGCAACTCAATAAAACAATGACTTTGGGCAGTGATCATCGATGGCTGTCATTCCAGTACTTGGGAGGCTGGGAAAGGAGGATTGCGGATTTGAGGTCAGCCTCATGATCTAGCAAGACCCTCAGAAACTTAGCAAGACCCCATTTGAAATAAAAAAGCAAAACGGGCTGGAGTGTAGCTCAGTGGTAGCATGCTGCTGGATCCAATCCCCAGAATCACAAAAACAAAACGAAACAAAAACTTTGGTATACGTTAAACCAAGGAGGTGAGAGACCTACATACAGAAAACTATGAAACATTGATAGACACCGAAGATGACACTAATAAATGGAAGTTTATATATAGATTTATATTTCTGTATTTATATCCATTTGTATTATATTATTTGTATGTTTATATATTTCTGTGTCTATATTTATAGATTTATATTTCTGTATTTATAGATGGGAAGTTCTGTGTTTATAGATGGGAATAACTAATCTACAGATTCAAAGCAATCCTTATTAAAATTCCAATGACATTTTTTACAGAAATAGAAAAAATGATGCTAAAATTTATATGGAACTACAAAAATACCCCAAATGATCTTTGTGTCTGTGCACAGGTGTCTGCGTATTTCAAGGACTAGGGCCTTAGTTGGTGTGATGCCACATGCCCATCATCCAGTAGTTGGGAGACTGAGACAGGAGGATTGCAGGCTCGCCGCCAGCCTCAGCAACTTATTGAGACCCCATTTCAAGGCAAAACACAATAAAAAGGGCTTGGGGTATAGCTTGAAGGTAGAACAGCCCTGGGTTCAATCCTTAGTACCACAGAGGAAAAAATAAAAAGAAGGACTGGGGACTTGTTCTAGTGGGACTGACAAAGCCCTCTGGGCAGGCCATCTGGTATGGGCTGTGGGCTGTGGGCAGGCTTGCGGCTGGAGGCCCCAGTCAGGCTGGCCTGGTACCTGGGTGGGCAGGCGGACCTGCTGGTGCTCAGGTCTTCTGGGTTTGGCCTTGAGCCTGGATCCTTGGGTGTCCTGAGGACTGGGTCTCCAGGGATGAGCCTGGGTCTCCGGGGCTGCAGGGTGGGCCTGGGCCAGGGGCTATCCTGCAGTCAGTCTACAGGATGGTCCTGGGGTATTGGTGCATCAGGCTGGCCTGCCTGCGGTCTCCTGGTGCCTGAGGTACAGGTACTGGCTGAGGCTTGGTCTCCCAGGGCTGGTGTAGGTCCTGAGTCCACAGAGGCAGTCCTGGAGCCTGAACCTGGCTCAGCACTGGGGTCCTTGGGAGGGGCCTGAACCCTGGGTCTGCTGGGACTTGGAGCCTTAGAGGCCAGACTGGAGCCCCCTGCAGCTGGCTGTCTGAAGCCGGAGGTGGGCCTGGTGCTGGGCTTACTGGGTTAGGCTGGTGCTGCGGCCATTCAGGAGCTGGACACATGGCTGGCTAGTGCTGGGGCAACTGAAGCTGGCTGCCGGGGTCACCTGGTGAGCTGGCTTCAGCCAGCAGCTGTGGAATCTGGCCTGGCCCAGGTTGGTCTGGGGCCGCCGCGGCCTGTGCAGTGTTGGGCTTATTGGGGTGCCTATGCTGCCTTTTCCCTGTCCCCTCCCAAGTGGAGGGCCCTGTCTCCCTGCTCTGCTTCCTGGGGTGGGATGGTCGATGTGGCGAATGGGAGCCGGTCCCTCCTTCCTACTCTGCAGCATATCTTTTTTTATTTCTGGGCTACACCCTTGCCCCATGCTGTGACCGTTCAGCTGTTTCCTTGGCTCTTGTGAAGGCATTTTCACACGTGAACAGTTGTTCAAACTGATGTTTCTTTGGGGATGAGCTCTGGGAAGCTCTACTGTGCCATCTTGCTGATGTCCCGGCTTAGATCTCTTGAACACACCCCAGCATGTGGGTGTCCACTCCTTGCTCGGTCACTGACCCAAGCACTCTTGACCCGTGTGCTTCTCTGTATATTGTACAGCAACACGATTTTACCGAGAGAGGAAAGTCACTGGAGAAAATTGCTGGACTAAGTCAAACAAAAAAGGGACAAGAACAAACCTTTTCTCCTCCCCTCTTCCTGCAGGGCTGCGGTGAGCTATCCTAGAACCACAAATACTTGGCTCTGGGTCAGTGGCCGCGGTTGAGGTAAATCGCCCTCTCGAGGCCAGTGGTGGAATAAGCAGCATCTGCTCTGCCTGCAGCAAAGATGAAATGGTGACCTTTATTTATTTATGTTTAATTTTTTTTTCAGTACTGGGGATGGAACCCAAGGTCATTCCACCTCCGAACTACACCCCCAGCCCTATTTTTTGTCTTTTTATGTTTGAAACAGGTTCTGAGTTGTGAAGGGCCTCACTGAGTAGCTGAGGCTGTGTGCAAACCTCAATCCTCCTGTCTCCACCTCCAGAATACTGGGTTACAATCGTGGGCCACCACGCCCGGCTGAAATGGTGACCTTTATATTAGGGCTCCAGACAACACAGAAGTCTAGGCATTAGGACTGCCGATTGTTTCTTTTTTTACAGATGCCTGCAGTATGAATGTGATGCTTGGAGTGTGTGTGTGTGTGTGTGTGTGTGTGTGTGTGTGTGTGTGTGTTATTGCAGATGGCACCTAGGGGCCTTCTGCCTTAGGGCGACATTCCCAGACCTATTTTATTTTTTATTTGAAAACAGGGTCTCACTAATTTGCTGAGAGCCTCACTAAGTTGCTAAGGCTGGCTCTGAAACTGAGATCCTCCCATCTCAGCCTCCTAAGTACTGGGATTACAAGAGTGTGCAGTCAAGCCAGGCTAGAAGCCTTTGTAATCACAAAGATGAATGCTACAGGGATGGGAAGGTGGAGGAGGCGGGGCATGTGTGCAGCCTGCTTTGGGCAGCTCAGCTCCAGTTCCAGACATGTTCCCTGAGAAAAACGAACCATTTGCCTTTTAGAGCCACCTTTGTTTGATGCTGAATGCTACCTTTATTGGTGGCTTAAATATTAAAGTTCTGAAAGCTAGAAAAAGCAATACAATTCAAAAATTAAGAAAATAAGAAAAAAAGCTGGGCATGCTGGCACACACTTGTAATCCCAGTACTTGAGAGTCTGAGACAGAAGGATTGCAGGTTTGAGACCAGACTCAGCAACTTAGCAAGGCCCTTCGCAATTTAGTGAGGCCTGTTTTATTTATTTATTTATTTATTTATTTTACTTTAATACTGTTGCATTTATTTATTTTTTAATTTTTTATTGGTGCACTGTATTCATACATCATAATGGTATAATAAAATACTTTTGTAGACATACATGCATACAACGCCCAGTCAGCCCCCACCCGATCCCCACCCCATTCCCTCCCCATCCCTCCTTCCCATGCTTGGCTTAATGGTTGACATCTAGTATTATAGCAATTTATCCAAAATTAACAATGATAATCTCACATAACAGTTTCATTTGTCTGATACCAAGCTTTTGATAACTTAAAGATAACATTTCAATATTTCTTTTTGCTTTCTTTCTTATCAGAGAATATTTTTTCTTTTTTTTAGGTGAAACTATCATATATTTATATATTTATTTTTCAGAAAAAAACTATCCTGATATGGAATATAGACTCTAGATACCCAAAACGATCTCGAAAAAGAACAAAGCTAGAAGATATATATTTTCTGCTTTCAAACCATATAAAGCTACAATAATTGAAACAGTGTAGTACTGTTCTAAAGGCAGATATATAAATAAACCATTGGAGTTAAATAAAAGCCTAGAGATAAATTCTTCCCTATATTGTCAAGTTATTTTTGACAAGGTTTCCACGAACATTTGGTGGGGGAAATAATAATCTTTTAACTAAATATTGTTGAAAAATAATAATTACATGAAAAAGAATAAAATTGGACCCTTACCTAACACATATACAAATATTAACTCAAAATAGATAAAAGACCTAAATATAAATCTTAAGACTATAAACTTTTAGAAGAAAATCTGGGTCATAAAACCTCACAACACTGAAATTGGCAGTGATTTCTTGTGGGGCATTCTACCCACAAAATAAACTCCAGCCCAATTTTATTTCTTATTAGGAAACAGAGTCTCACTGAATTGTGGAGGGCCTTGCTAAGTTGTTGAGGCTGGCCTCAAATCTGCAATCCTCTTGTCTCCATCTTCTGTCTCAGTACTGGGATCACAAGTGTACACTACCATGCCCGGCTCAGCTGGAACATTTTGACATCTGGACTGAGGAAATCTAAAATGTGCTGTGGAGGGAAGATCCTTATTACCGTGGGTAACACCGTATCTAGTTCCTTTGTGCCACTAAAGTGAAACACCAAAGCCTGGGCAATGTATAAGAAATGAAGTGAAATTCCTCAAAGTCCTGGCACCTGGAGTCCAAGATGGAGGCACCCACAGTTGTGCGTTGAGTGAGGGGTGCTCTCAGCTTCCACAGCGGCGCCTTGCTGACGTGTCCTCTGCAGGGTATGAACATGGCATCTTCACAGGATAGAAGGGGTGGGAGGAGAGGAATGCACTTCCTCAAGCTTTTTAAAAATTTTCTCGTTCTAGATGCTGAGATCAAACCCAGGATGTTGTATATGCCAGACACTGTATGGAGCTACCCTCCCAGCCCAAGAACCTCACAAGGGTCCCTTTCCTGATTTAATCAGCTCTTGAAGGACTTATGTTAAGCTATTAAATGCCTTATGTTAAGCCATTAAACTGCAACACATGAATTTTGAGGGCCACATTGAAACCATAGCACCATCTTTAAAATACCAGGCCTTCAATCCATCAACATAGGATGTCTTTCCATTTATTTAAGTCTTCTTTTATTTCAGACACGTTAAAGTCATGTTAGCCAGGTGGTAGTACACCTCCATAATCCCAGTACTTGGGAGGCTGAGACAGGAAGACCACAGGTTTAAGACCAGTCTCAGAAATTTAGTGAAAAAATGTTTCAAAAAATAAAAAGGTCAGCCGGGCGTGGTGGCGCTGGTTCGAAGCCAGCTTTGCTGGCTTAAGAGACCCTGTTTCCAAAAAACAAACAAACAAACAAAAAAAAAACATAAAAAATAGGTCTGGGAGTGTAACCTGGAGGTAGAAGGGTTTCCAGGAACCCCAGTACCACCAAATAAATAAATAATAAATAAATAAAATAAAAAGGTCTAGGGGTATAGCTTGGAGGTAGACTGTCCCTGGGCTCAATCCCCAGTACCAGAAGCAAGAACTTGCTGTGAGCCTAAGCCTAATGTTTCAATCTAGTTACAAAACTGCAGGGGAGAAAAAGGGTACAGAGCAACATAGCTGTAAATTACAAAATGAGTTACTCTGTTTTTACACTAGGATGTTTCTGGCCATAACTGGCAGATATTCCTGTTGTTTTAGCCCTGTTCATTGTCCCATGCCTGGTCAACTGTGTTAGCAAACACGTACAACAGCTCATACAGGCTGTCAAGTTATTGATGAACAGACCCAATGAAACAGATAAAAATACCACATTAAAGATTTGTTTATAAATAACTAAACCAGTGGGGAATGTAAAGATAAGAGTAGCTCATTTTTAAACTAACAACCATGTTGTTCGTACCCATTGTCTCTCCTGCAGTTTGTAATTAGGTTAAAAAATTAGGCTACCAGCAAGTTCTTGCTTCTGTAACATTGCTGTTTGCTTTGGTAAAGCAGACAGCCACATCTTGTGGGTTTTCCCTTTATAAATCCCAACCCTGGGCTGGTAGGCACACCCCTCTAGATGTCAAATGCAGGTCCAGCGAGAAACGAGTCAGGGCAGCGGCAGTGCCCTCAGTCCAGAATCCTGACCAGAAGAGTGGGACTACCAGCCATGGGTTGGGGTTTATAAAGAGAAAACCCACAAATCGACTGCAATACCAAAGCAAGCAAGAACTTGCTGGTAGCCTAAGCCTAATGTTTCAACCTAGTTACAAAAGTGCAGGGGAGAAAATAGGTACCGAACAACATGGCTGTTAGTTACATAATGAGTTACTCTGTTTTTACACTAAGATGTTTCTGGCTGATTGGCCATTCCACAGTGCTCTCTTCTGAGCCCCACCCCACCCCCACACAGACATGGTAGCAGCCAAGAGGCAGCAGGGCCACCTTAGTCTCTACCTCTATCACTTCGCTTCAATAAAGCATCACTACCACCAGCTCAGCTCCTGCTGGACAGAGGACCTGGGAGGCCAGCAGCAGATGGAGCAGTTGCACTCTGAAACTGCCCCTGCCCCAGTTGCAGGGCAACCCTGCTGCAGGGACTCCTGGTGGACAGATGAGGAAGTACAGTTCCACAGTTTGCCCTTTCACCTTCACTCTGGGGAAGCGCAGGGCCTTGAGGAGGTCCGAGGAGTTGTGGCCCAGCAAGTAGGCGGTCTTGTCAGCCACTGGGACGAAAAAGAAGAGGATGCTCAGAGGCTTAGAAGAGCTACTTTTCTTTTGTTGTTGTTTGTTTGTGGTACTGGGGATTGAACCCACTGGCGTTCTACCTCTGAGCTACACCCCTAGTCCTATTTTTTAAGTCTTTGTTTTGAAACAGGGTCTTGCTAGGTGGTCAAGAGCCTCACTACACTGCTGAGGCTATCCACCAAGGTGCCATCCTCCTATCTCAGCCTCCCAAGTACTAGGATTACAGGCATGCCCCACTATGCCCAGTTCAACCCAGGGGCATTCTACCTCCCAGCTACACACCCAGCCCTATTTATTTATTTATTTATTTATTTATTTATTTATTTATGTTTTGAATCAGGGACTCACTTGGTTGCTGAAAATCTCATTAAGTTGCTGAGGCTGGTCTTAAACCTCCTAAGTACTGGGATTACAGGTGGGCACCACCACATCTGGCTGAAGAAGAGCCATTTTGCAAATCATCCGGCTGAGTGTGGTGATGCACACTTGTCATCCCAGTACTTGGGAGGCTGAGAATAGGAGGATCTCAGGTTCGTCGCCAGACTCAGCTACTTAGTGAGGTCCTCAGCAACTTAGTGAGATCCTGTTTCAAAGAATAAAAAAATAGGACGGGAGGTGTAGCTTGGAGGTAGAATGCCCCTGGGTTCTATCCCATTACCTAAAAAAGAAAGAAAGAGAAAGAAAAAGAAAGAAAGAAAGAAAGAAAGAAAAGAAAGAAAGTCATCCAGATAGTTCAAAGTATGGCTGAGGTTGCCTTGGTATGTCTTATATTCCAAATCATATTATGAACTTGCGATCCTTCCATCTCAGCCTCCCAAGGACTGGGATTGCAGGCCTGCACCACTGCACAGAAGCAACATCACTCAGAGAATCGGTTTGGTCTTCTGAAGAGGCAGGATTAGGTTCCAGAAGACCCTTCTCATTGCCTCTGGAATGGGACCATTCTAGGGGTTCAGCAAAAGTGGTGGTGACAGTTTCCCTGGACACCTGAGGCCCCAAAAGGGCATAAAACAAGCATCAAGTGGGTCCAGCTGAGCAGCCTCCCAGCAGTGGTGTGCCGGCTGCTCGGGCACTGCCTACCCTCTGTGCCGTCCGGCTCCGCCTGCTCCTCCCACTGCTTCTGCTAGAACTTCATGTTCCCGTAGTGCATCACGGCACCTGCCAGCTTCTACAGTCCAGATTTCTCTTCTGGGGTGAAGCCTAGGGTGTCAATGGCGCCCTGGCAAGGAAGAGCAGCCTGTGAATCCGTTGCCGGAGTGATGGAGGAGGACTGCCCCACCCCCTCTGTCCCTTCCACTCACATCAGTAGCCAACAGCTACTCCGCATCGTCAATCCTGGCCACCAGGATTGCACCCTGGCTGATGAACGGGTTGTTGTAAGGGTTGGTTGTAATAAGCAGCAGTTCTAAAATGACAAAGAGAGGAGTTTGCACAGATGCAGGGAAAACAGCCACTGGGTAGAGTTGGGGCCTTGCACCCTGGCCTAAGACCTTAACCCCTGGAGCCAGAACTGGATTCACAATTAGGAATCTCTAGGCAGAGGTGGGTGCAGTGGTGCACACCTATAATCCCAGGACTTGAGACACTGAGATGGAGATTCACAGGTTTGTGGCCAGCCTCAGCAATTTAATGAGACCCTGTTTCAAAATAATCACGGCCTTTTCTAGAATTGATTGAAAAGCTGCAGCCTGTTTCCAGGCTGGAGACCCAGAAGGCTGAGCAAATACAGCTGGGGACCAAAGAAGCCAGCCTGCACGAGGGGCAGGGTGTCCACTCTCAGGCTGGGTGGTTCCTCTTGATTTTGCCTGGGCCTCATGGCCCTAGGTGAGAGGGGTTGGATTCTGTGCCAGAACACAAGGGGGTGCTCAAGGACAATTAAAAGCCTAGATCAGAATGTTTTTTTTATGAGCTGGCACTGAATCCAGTAGTGGGCTAACCTTACTGCCCATGGGATTCCATTTCTCAAAATTGCACATCACGGCACAAATAGCCACATCCCATGCCTAAAATAAAGGGCCTTGCTCACATACAGGTACAATTCTCCTTGCTCTAGCGATCCAAGAGCCTCACTGTATAAAACACCAAAGCCTGCCGGTGGGTGACCTTACCGATGAGCTCAGCTTTTTGTTGGAAAGAATCTGGTAGAAGATATGGTAGCTCCTCTCAGCCTTCAGCTGCAGGTGACTCTTGACTTTTCCAGCAGATCTGGAACACAAACACGGGCCGGCTTCTGAGCTGTTCCCCATCCCTGAGATCCCAGGGCATCTACTCACAAGTTTCAATATCTTCAGAGGCCAGCTTCCTAGTGGTGCCCAAGTGGATTCGGATGAACTTGCCCTGTGCAGGGGGAAGAGAGAGCAGATCCCACCACAGCCCCGGGGCTGTTCCTATGCTCCTGGGCCCTGGGAATAAGAGCCGCTTCCCCCAATGTTTGAACTTCAATCTGTTTCTCTTCTCCTTCCAATATGGCCTCCTTGCCCTTGACTGATTTTATCTGTCAATATGTGCATCAAACACAGACCCTTTCAGGAGCTTTCTGTTGTACTTGGAATAAAATGTAGACTCCTGCCAGGCATGCCAGTGCACGCTTGTAATCCCAGGGAGGCTGAGACAGGAGGATCGTGGGTTCAAGACCAGCCTCAGTAATTTAGTGAGACCCTACTTCAAAATAAAAGTAAAAAGGGCTAGCTTTAGATTGGAGGCAAAATGCCCCCTGAGTTCAATCCTCTGTACCAAAAGACAAAATTTTAAAATAAAAATTTAAAAGATTCCAGCCAAGCATGGTGGCATACACTTGTAATCCCAGTACTTGGGAGGCTGAGACAAGAGGACCGTAGGTTCACGGCCAGCCTCAGCTACTTGTGAGACCCACTGAAACTTAGTGAGCCCCTGTTTCAAAATAATAAAATAGGAGTGGGGGTGTAGCTCAGAGGTAGAATGGCCCTGGGTTCAATCCCCAGTGCCACCAAAAAACAATAAAATAAAATAAACTTCCAGACTCTTCCTCCTGGCCTGTGTCCTTTCCTGTGACCAGATGTTCACTCCCTTTGCCACACACATCTTCTTTGGGTCCTTTCCCCACTCTGGGGACTGTGCACCTGCTCTTCTCTTTGTCCTCCTCCTCCTGACAGCTTTGGAGCCTAGTTCCTCCTTATCATTTGGATCCTGGTTCCTGGGCCCCAGAACTGCCACCAGGGAGGCCTGACCTGCCACCCCTACAGGACACCTGGCCCCAGTGACTATCATATGCCCTGTTCATGGATTTCATGGGGAATTTTTTGTTTTGTCTTTGGGTGTGTGGTTAGGGATTGAATCTAGGTTTAGGGATTGAATCTAGGGGTACTCTATCCCTGAGCTACACCCCCAGCCCTATTTTAAGTTTTACTTTGAAACAGGGTCTTGCTAAGTTGCTGAGGTTGGCCTCAAACCTGCAATTCTCCTGTCTCAGCCTTCTAAGAGCTGGGATTACAGGTGAGTGCAGCTATGCCTGGCTGTTCTAAACACTTTCAAATTAACAGAAGGACAGCGAGTGGTGCCTTTGGCTACAGCTATCGTGGAGTGAAACCACTCTGTTCCTTGGATACTTACATGATCAGAATGGACTGGTTTCCACTGTAGGACCCCCGCCGAGGGGAGACCCTCAATCAACCTCGGGATAAGCAATGTCAAGTACCACGAGAGACTTTATTTTCCTTGATGCAAAAGCAAAAGGTAAAAGTTTATTAAGGAGCCAGTGCACTGGGGCCGACTCATATAGGAGTTCGGCCCCGAGCAACTGAAAGTGTGGATATTTATAGGGAAAAGACCACCAGTTAGGGGGCGGTAGGGGTTTGGGCCAGATTGCATGTGTTTACAGAAAATTACAGAATCATTTGAAAAGTACATTTTGTAGTCAAGTGTTAGATAAAATACCAGGTGTAGTCAGTAAGCTCCCGGGTCAAGGCGCTCTGACCCAGACAGTATAGATAAGATGGGGTGGGCTTATCGCATATTTTACATTCCTAAGCTGTAAGCTGCAGTAAAATATACTTTTCTTTTTAACTATTAGCTGGCTGCTAGGGGCTTATGATTTTTTCTTCTAAATGGAGCCTTTCACCATGATCTACAAAGGAACAAATAAAACAGAGATGATGTCAGTAGAAAAAGGGCTCCCTGATTCTATCTCTTCTCTCCAATAGCCAAAGTTCAATTGTATAACTCCTTTTCTTTATTTTCTGTTTAGTCATGTGTGTGTGTGTGTGCATGCGTGCACGTGTGCGAGAGAGAGAGAGAGAGAGAGAGAGAGAGAGAGAGAGAGAGAGAGAGATACTGTGCACTGAACCTCAATGTAGGATTGAACAATCCTCTGGACCACAACCCCAGTGTTTTTTTACTCCTTATTTTGAAAGAGGGTCTTGCTACGCCCCTGAGGACCTTGCTAAGTTCCTGAGGCTGGCCTCAAACCTGTGATCCTCCTGCCTAGCCTCCCACAGACCTATAACACCACAGCTGGCCCTCGGTGATCATTTAAAGAGCATCCTTCCTATGAATGAGACACAGCATATGAGATTAAAGCACATACACTGTCCAACTTCATTGGTGACCCAGGAAAAGGACAGTTTCCTAGGGTTTCACTAGTTTTTGCACTAAATGCAAACTCCCTACTCTGGCCTGCAAAACCCTAAATGGTCTGGCCTCTCTCAGCTCCTTTTTCTCCTCTTCCTTCTCACCAGGGGGACAAGCTCAAAACAAGGGTAAGTGGCCCTGAGCCAGCCCATGCCTTCCCCACCACCTCCAGGTGTCACTCACCAGTCAGCATGAACTGATAGGCATTGTCAGAGATGGAGAAAATGTGGGGTGGGGCCTCCTGACACTTCTTGCCTCAGTAGGCAGCCACCACCTCAGGGTTGTATACCAGCAGCCACTTGTAGAGATTGACGGTGACGCAGAAGAGACCCGAAAAGAACCTACATATAAAGACGGCTGCTTGGATTCTTATGTCAAACCTTTTGCTTTTATTATCATCTCAGGGGTCTTTCTGATCAACTTGTAGAAGAAGGAAAATATCATTGATTTTTTTTGTGGTACTGGGGATGGAACTCAGGGGCATTTAACCTCCCAGCTACACCTCCAGCCCTGTTTTTTATTATTTATTTTGAAACAGGTGTCTCTCTAAGTTGTGAAGGGCCTCACTATTTAGCTGAGGCTGTCCACGAACCTGCAATCCTCCTGCCTCAGCCTCCCAAGTACTGAGATTACAAGCATGGACCATGGGAAAATATTTCTATTTATAACAGGGGCAACTGAGACTCAAAGAGAAATGATGTCCTAGAGCTATTGAAAACAGATCCCAACCTTGGTGCCTTACTTTATCTTGGGAAGTGATCAGGGCAGGTTTCAGGGACCCCCAAGAAGAAGTATTCTGACCACAAGACACCAATGAGCTCCATCTACCCAATGACAGGTCCCAATTGCAAGTTCAGCTGCCTTATAATCAAATGACAGTCAGACAAATCCTTGAAGGCCCCATCAGGACCCAAGAGGTGACTAAAACATGGATTCATCTTGTGACTAGCAGACTGAGATCATCCTCACACACCTCATGCCCAGCCTCACAAAAGCCTCCTAAAAAAGAGCTGTGAACCCCCAAAGGTGCCCCTCACTCTGGAGACAGCCACATTCCCTCTGGAATGTGTATAGCTTGCTTTCCTAAGTAAATCTCTATGGCTTTAGCCTTTGTCTTGGAAATTCTTTTCCAACCTGTTCCTCACCTCTGCCCTTCCTGACCCCATTCTCCCCACTTCCTCCGGAACCCCTCTTCTTCTCACCCCTTAATCTCATCTCTCTCTTCCTCTCTTGTGTGTGTGTATGTGAGAGAGAGAGAGAGAAAAAGAGAAAGAGAGAGAGACTGGAGATTAAACTCTGAGGTGCTTTGCCTCTGAGCTACACCCCAGCCCTTCTTATATTTTGAGAGGGGGGTCTCACTAAGTTACTAAGGCTGGCCTCAAGCCTGTGATCCTCCTATCTCAGCCTCCTCACCACTGTGCCTACCCTTCATCTCTTGCTTTCTAACTTCCTATCTTCCCAGGCCCCCCAAACCTTTTCCCCTCTCTTGTGCAATAGGAGATGAAACCCATATCTCTGGAGACCTGCCACCCACACAAGCAGCACCCCCTCAGTCCCTGCCCCTATCAGAAGCCCCGGGAAAGCCAGAGCCCAGGAGCCCAGAAGCCCACTGATGTAGATCATCCAGGACGTGTAGCGCTCCTTGAGGTCACACAGCACCGCCCGCACGTTGAGGTGCGTGAGCATCGCCTTGCCCTCGATCTTGTTTAACTTGGAGGGGTTCACAGAGTACATGTCCTCAGCTTCACCAGCAGGGGAGACAGCAGGGTTAGCCCAGGCGATCTGTCTGCTTCGGCCTCCGCGGGTGGCTACAGAGGGCCTGGCTGCGGACGCCTGGATGGGAAGACAGAGAAGGTGACCCTCTAGGGGCTGCGGGAGAAGGGCCCATTTTGTTTCTGTGACTCGGGGCTCTTGTGCTGTGTGCTTTGGTGGGCCTGGGGAGAGGGGACTGTGGTGGAGATGAGAGTAACAGCCAGCAGTGGAGGATGTGTGGTTGGGGACAGGGGCAGGGTCTGTGGAACCTTCGAGATCTGCCGTGCAGACTGCAGCTTCAGCAGCTGTGGGCGACCCGCAGACTAAGAAGAGAAGATGGCGGGTCCAAGGGCAGACGAGAGCGGGGAGGAGGGACCTGGGAGGGAGGGACCCCAATCCCCAGCCCCCAGCCCCATCCCCTAACCCCTTTCCTGTGCATGCTCCTGAGAGACCCGCAGCCCCACCCCACTGCCTCCTGACACTTGTTTTTGTTTTGTTGTTGTTAATGATGGTGTTGGAGATTGAACCCAGAATATTCCACCTCTGAGCAACACCCCCAGCGCTTTTTAGTTAGTTAGGGTTTTGTGTGTGTGTGTGTGTGTGTGTGTGTGTGTGTGTGTGTGTGTATGTATGTGTGGTACTGGGGTTCCTGGAAGCCCTTCTACCTCTGGGCTACACTCCCAGACCTGTTTTATATTTTGAAACAGGGTCTCATAAGCCAGCATGGTTGGCTTCGAACCTGCGCGATCCTCTTGTCTCTACCTCCCAAGCGCGTGGATCACAAACATGCACCACCACGCCCAGCTAGTTTTTTTTTTAATTTATTTTTTATTGCTGCAATGTATTCATACATCATAATGGTATAAAGAAAATACTTTTGTAGACATACATGCACACATCGCCCAGTTAGCCCCTACCCAATCCCCACCCCGTTCCCTCCCCATCCCTCCTTCCCATGCTTGGCTTAGTGGTTGACATCTAGTTTTATAGCAATTTATCCAATATTAACGATGATAATCTCACATAACAGTTTCATTTGTCTGATACCAAGCTTTTGATGACTTAAAGATAACATTTCAATATTTCTTTTTGCTTTCTTTCTTACCAGAGGATATTTTTTAGGTGAAACTATCATACATTTATTTATTTATTTTTAAGAAATAAATAAATCTATCCTGATATGGAATATGGACTCTAGATACCCAAAACAATCTCGAAGAACAAAGCTAGAAAATGTATATTTTCTGATTTCAAACCATAAAGCTACAATAATTGAAACAGTGTAGTACTGTTCTAAAAGCATATATATAAACCATTGGAGTTAAATAAAAGCCTAGAGATAAATTCTTTCATATATTGTCAAGTTATTTTTGACAAGGTTTTCATGAACATTTGGTGGGGGAAATACTAATCTTTTAACTAAATATTGTTGAAAAATAATAATTACATGAAAAAATAAAATTGGACCCTTACCTAACACATATACAAATATTAATTCAAAATAGATAAAAGACCTAAATATAAATCTTAAGACTATAAACTTTTAGAAGAAAATCTGGGTCATAAAACCTCACAACATTGAAATTGGCAGTGATTTTTTGGATATGATTTCAATGGCACAGGCAACAAAAGGGTAATTAAACTCCCTAAAAAATAAAAAAATATTGTATATCCAAAGGCAATGTAAACAGAGTTAAAAGTTACTGATTGAATGGGATAAAATATTTCTAAATGCTATATCTGAAGGTATATTAATATTCCAACTAGAAATCCTAAAAATTAACACCAATAAAAGCAAACAATACAATTTAGAGATAGGTAAAAGACTAACATAAATAATGAATCTCCACAGATAATCAATCTTAGTTGCCTGTTGGATGGAAAATCTTGTTTCTCTGGTTCTGGTGTGTGTTACCTATTTCTTCTTTGTAGTTAATCTCTTTGAGTATTTTCTCTAGCGCTGGTTTTGAAGACATAAATTCCTTCAGTTTCTGTTTGTCGTGGAAGTTTCTTATTTCTCCATCTAATTTGATAGAGTTTTGCTGGGTAGAAAATTTTTGGCTGGAAGTTGTTTTCTTTCAGAGTTTGGAATATGTTACTCCAAGCCCTTCTGGCTCTCATGACTTGGTTTGGGAAGTCTAGAGTGATTCTAATTGGTTGGTCTCTGAATGTCACTTGGCCCTTTGTTTTTGTTGCCTTTAAGATTCTCTGCTTGGCTTCCACATTGGTCATTTTGACAATTATGTGGCGTGGGGATCTTCTTCTCTGATCCTGTCTAAAGGGAGTTCTATAAGTTTCCTGAACCTGTGTATCGACCTCTTGCTCTATGTTTAGAAAATTTTCTGCTATTACTTCCTTGAAGAGATTGTTGATCCCTTTGGTTTCACCTTCTTTTTCCTCCTCTATTCCAATTATTCTTAGGTTAGCTTTCTTAAAATGGGCCCATATTTCTTCAATGTCAGATTCCTGCTGTCGGATTTTTTTTCTAAATGAGAAACTGTGCATTCATTTTTTTGAATGATCATCTTCTAGGAGCGAGATTCTATTCTCCATGTGGTCTAAATGGTTGTTTGTACTTTGAATTGAGGCCTTTACTTCATTAATTGCATCTTTTATCTCTCTTTGGCTCTCTCTGAATTCTTTTCGAATCACCTCTATTATTTCTACAGTTATTTTCCTGATTTGATCTTCTAGAAATCTCTGAATTTCTGTTTTATCGGGTTCTGATGTTGTGGGGTTGTGGGCATTCATTGCTCCATTGTTATTCCTCTTTCCATGATTTTGGAAGTTTGTGCCTTCTCTGGGTTCTTCCCTGTGTCACTACGACTTCACTTAAGGTGCTCTGGATCTCGAGTCTGTGGTATCTCAGTCACCACTACTCCTTTACTGGGTTGTATCACAGAGTCTCAGACCCTGGGAGTCAATCGAGGCTGCTTTAGACCATGGGGGGTGCCAGGTTGGACGTTCTCCTATGGTGTGATATCTCTGCCACCACCACTCCCCCACTGGGTCAAGTCCCTGGGAGTACAGTACTGGGATTTCTCCTCTAGGGGCCACAATTTGACTCATTGTTGTTGAGTGCACAGACGTAGCTGTACTGGACTCAGTGAATTTGCTGCTGCTGCCGCCGGTAGCAATATGGCACCGTTGCCATGCCCTTGGCCATGAGGCTGGCGTGTTTCTTTTCTGTTTTTGAGCTCTGCTCTGAGTCCCTGCAGGGTGTGCTGAGCCCAGCCTCTGGGAGCTTTAGATGCTCCCTGCACGGAGAAATCTGCTGAATTCCTCCCGGGTGATCCTCAGCGGCTCACCTCGGCTCACTGTCCGCCGCTCCTCTCTGGAGCCTGGTGGGCTTTTGAGTGTGTTCATCTGGTGCCGTCCTGGTGAGCTCGCCGCTGCCACTGGCAGTAAGGCGCTGCTTCTGGGTCCTCGGGTGTGAGGCCGGCGTATCTCCTCTGTGGCTCTGAGTTCCGTTATGAGTTCCCCTCCTCTCTGGAGCCTGGTGCTGCAAGGGAAAATGGCACCCGCCACTTTGCACCATGGCTCTGGCTGCAGCACTGCGGTCTGGTTTCTGGTGTCTCGTTTTTCCAGCCCTCTTTTTCTCTGTCCCTTGAAATTACATTTTTTGTTTCTCTGCTGATGGTGTTTTCTGGCTATGAAAGGCGCTGATTTTGTGGTAAGAGAGATTGGTTGTTAGCGGGGCTCGTAAGCCCCGCTTTTATCCATCGCCATCTTCCCGGAAGTCTCGTGTTTGTTTTATTTAAACAGAGTCTCGCTAGGTATCTCACTAAATTGCTGAGGCTAGCCTTGAACCTTCGACCATCCTGTCTCAGCCTCCCAAGTGCTGGCATCACCGCATCATGGTGTGAACCATGATGCCTGTCTGTTTCTGAGCTTCTTCATCTGAAGTAAGTTAGACAGCTGCCATCTGGGGGCTCCAGCAGCCGCAGCAGAGCAGATCAGGCTGTAGTGACCTTTCCCTCCACCCCAACTCAGTGACACTCTCCCCTTGTCCCCTTGACTTGTCTCATGTGTCCCTGTTCCTCTTACTCTTTTTTTCTTTCTCTTTCCTCTCTCTCTTTCTCTATCTCCTTCTCTCTCCCCTTCTGCTTCTGTCTCTTTCTTAATCTCCCTTGTTCTTTGACTTTCCTTAGAACTTTTGCAGATTCTTCCAGTCATAGTTCCAGAAAGTGGGAGGCTGAGACAGGAGGATCGCAGGTTTGAGGCCAGCCTCAACAAGTAGTGAGACTCTCAGCAACCCAGAAAGACTGTTTCTAAATAAAAATAAAATAGGGCTGTTGTGTAGCTCAGAGGTAGAAAATCCCTGGGTTCAATCCCCAGTACTAAGAAAGAAAAGAAAAGAAAGGAAAAAAAGAAAATTTCAGAAAGTAATAAAATTATGAAATTCAATTCAGAATTCTCCCAGCACTCCTGTGGGGGCTTGGAGCACAATGGCATGACCCGTGCTGCCCCAGGCCTTTATAACATAGTGGACCTGCTATTTCATGCTGAGCTTGTTGTCCACCGGGCTCCCTTATGCATTTTTATTACTTCCTTGATTAGTGGATTATTGCTGGAACTAGGGAAAATGAGGCTACCAAAGGAGAATGCTTTAGGCGGGTGTTTCCCAGTGTTACACTCCAAATTTCACAACCCTGAAAAGGGTGGAGTTGATCCCCTCTGGCCCAGAGTGTCGTGAACATGGATAACAATATGAGAGCTAATTGCCTGGATCTTCCCCAGCTTAGCATCAGCATCAGCATCACTAATCATAGTAAGGATTTTATAACCAGAAAGGAAAAAAAAAAAAAAAAACCTCAAACCTATAATTTCTTGGTGAGAGGTTGAGTCTGCAGTTGGTTTCCACTGAATCCTATAATAGCTGGTCCCAGCACCTGTGGTCCTCCCACTTAACATCCAACTCCTTTTGCACCCTCAGTTTCACCAGCACCTGAAAACATGCATCAGTCTTAACCATCCTGCAAACAAGGGTCCCTCAAAACCACGGCCATCTCCGCTCCAAAGGCTGCCTCACCTCTGATCCCCCTTCTGCATCCCAGAGCCTTGGTCAGGGACACAGGGACCACTCTAGTGTTTTAGGCAGAAGGAAATATGGCTGAGGGACTGGGTGCTGACATCACAGAGTTGTGAATCCTATACTAGTGAGCAGAGCAGGGCCACTGCCACCCAGGTTTACAACTAGAGCTGTGTTCAGAAAGCCAGGAAGCGCCATGTCCACCAGAGGCCAGGACATTGCTGCTAACATCACAGCTGACCAAGCTATCACAGGCTGCTTCCCTTGCACAAGAGGAAAATGGCCAGCTCCAAGAAGCTGCAAAACCTAAAACGTTCCTGGAACCCAGGCAGCACAGGAGTCTGTGAAGTGTGCTTCCATCTGTCCAGCATCAGGGACAGTGAAGAGAGACAGCAGGGATAGAAACAGGTACTGCATGCTACAGGCATAGATTTTTTGGCTCACAGTTTTTGGAATATCTCGGAGTTTTAGTCCATGGCAGGCCTGGTTCCCTGTGCGGGGCTCTAGCCATGGCATATGAAGGCAGAGGGAGGATGAGAACAGGGGCTCTGCTCTCACATCATGGAGGCCAGAAGCAAGACAGCAAGACAGCAAGCAAGGGAATTCAAAGGCAAAAGTCCCCAGGTCACGCCCAGGCCCACCTCAGGCCATGCCCTCCTGCCTAGGTTGCTGCCCAGTAAACCATCACAATAGATGCCACTGATGAGATTACCACCCTCATGAGTCAATTACACCAACTCTGAATTAACACAGGAGCTCTTCAGAGGACTGTCTATATCTAAGCACAGCATGGTTGTTGGCACCTGTCATTGGGACACCTTCTATGAGACTCCTCATCCTCCTGGACACTCAGCCATCCTAAGCCGGTCTCTCCTGTCCCTCCCACCACCCTCTGAGTAGCCACATTCATTTGTCCCCTGACACATCCCTCCCCTCCCATGTCTCTGGGCTATCATCAGTGTGTGAGAGCTGGGTATTTCCTGGAAACCTCTCAATAGAATGCCAAAACTTATTTTACTTTTCAGAAATTTCTCCACATCCAGTTTTGATTTAATATAGAGAACTGAACCCAGAGACGTTCTACCGAGATACACCTCCAGCCCAATTTATTTTTGAAACAGGGTCTTGCTAAGTTGCTGAGGCTGACTTCAAACCTGTGATCCTCCCTCAGCCTCCCAAGTACTAGTATTACAGGTGAAGACCAGCACACCTGACTCAGCCTCCATTTCTGTTCAATGACTTTCCCCGCTACCCCTGGTTTGAAACCTTCCAGCTTCAACATTCCTTTAGGTTGCCTTGTTTGCTCCTCTATAGAATTTCCTTTTCATCTAGAGTTCCTCCTATGACCCATTTCTCCCTAACTCTCACATATTAGGGAAAGCATCTGATTTCTTATTTTTTGTGACTGATCTCACTTAGCATAACATCCTCCACTTCCATCCATTTCCCTGAAAATGATGTAATTGAGTTTTTTAATGGCGGAGTAAAATTCCATTGTATACATATCCCACAGTTTTGTAATCCATTCATCTGTTGATGGACATCTTGGCTGGTTCCTTAGTTTGGCTATGGTGAATTGTGCAGCTATGAACATAGATACACATGCATTAGTTTGGTAGTTTGGTTTCCTATCTTTTGGGTAGATTCCCTGAAGTGGTATTACTAGATCAAATGGTATATTTGTTCCCATTGTTCTGAGGATTCTCCATACTGTTTTCCAAAGTGGTTGCACTAATTTGCAATCCCACCAACAATGTCTTAGAGTTCCCACTTTTCCACATTCTCACCAGCATCTGTTGTTGTTTGTGTTTTGAATGATTGCCATTCTATTTGGAGTTAGGTGAAATCTCAGGGTAGTTTTGATTTGCATCTCTCTGATGATGATGTTGAGCATTTTTTCTAGCATTTATTGGCCATTTGAATTTCTTCTTTTGTGAAGTGTCTATTTAGTTCGCTTGCCCAATTTGTTATTGGATGCTTTGTTTTCTTAGTGTTGAGTTTCTTGAGTTCTCTGCATATTTTAGATATTAGTCCTCTATCAGAGGTGTAGGTGGCAAAAATCTTCTTCCATTCTGTTGGCTCTTGATTGAGGTTCTTGACAGTTTCCTTTGCTGAATAGAAGCTCTTCAGCTTCATGCAATCCCACGTGTTGATTCGCCTTTTAATTTGTTGTGCCTTAAGGGTCTTGTTGAGAAAGTGTTTATCTGTACCTATGTGTTGCAGTGTTGGACTTATGCCCTCTTCAAGGAACTTCAAGGTCTCTGGTTTGATTTCCAAGTCTTTGATCCATATTGAATTAATTTTTGTACAGAGTGAGAAAGTGGGATTAATTTCCAATTTTCTGCATATGGTTAACCAGTTTTGGCAACACCATTTGTTGAACAGGCTATCTTTTTTCCAGTGTGCCACCATTACTTCCTTTTCCTCGGCATCTGCGTGAAGATAGTTCCATGCAAGAAATTGGCTAATCTTAAAGGAAGCAGAACCCCTAGGGGAAGTGTTGTCTCTGGCCAAAGTACTCCTCCACTCTTAGATACTCTTTCATAACTACTATTCTTTTGGTAATGATTCTTTTAACTTTCCACACGATTTGCTCCGGTGATGTAAGATCAGGACTGTGAGAGAAACTGAGTTTGTGAAAATACATTTTCTAGTAATTTGTCTAAGCCTCCAAATGCCCTCGGCTTTGCTCAGAATTCAGATGCTGTGGAAGCATTCCAGTTACAGCAATTACAAACACAGATTTCCCCTCTATCTCTGACCTTCATTCTAATCATTAGCCTATAGTAAAAGCCTTAAGAGTCAGCTGAAGTCATTAGCCCTAAAAACTTGCAAGGGAGGCAACTGTGCCTCTGTTTACCCCCTCTCCTTGTGATCCGGCCTAGATACAGAGAAGATAAACTTTGTGTGTGACTTCAAAGCAGCCTAGTTGATGAGCAGCCAATAGTGCCCAATACAATAAAGCCGAAAGGCTAGGAGGATTCTTGACCTTTATACCCAGTATGTGTGCTGCCTGAGACAGGGAGGTGCCACGTGGTTAAGAAATGAATGTCAGAACAAAAGACAGATATAAATGTGTAAGTGTGAAAGAAAGGAAATATGGTGAGAATAAGAAAGCATTTTTGTATGAAGAGTTTATCCTAAGATTGTCCCAAATGGGAAAGAGAGAATCAGGGTAATTAGAAAAGAAAAGGAAGTTGCAGAGGGTTTGTGATAGGAAAATGGATTATTAAAAGAGGAATAGGTTTCTAATAAGCCTATCGTTTGAGGAAAAGTGCTCAGCAGCTAGAGAAGTACATGTGACAACTAAATCTAAAAACTTCATGTTACTTTTTGGTGTTTATCTGCTAAACTGTGTTGTGAGCTTGTTTAAGCTTTCAGACTTTAGATGGCAATGCGGACGAAACCTGGGAGACCTCTATCGCATCCCCTTGGATCGTCATATCTCCCCATGCCTGCCATATGGACTAAGCCCTACGAACAGAAAGTTCTGAAAAGAGTTAAAGGAGATTCCATGAGAGGCCGTCTTCTCCAAGCCCTGGGCATGCCTGTGTCTTCTGGAATTTTCCCTTTGGAGCTGCCTGTGTGCAAGGGCAGGGGGCTCAAGGGCAGGGGGCTGGATTTGGTCACAGGATCCGGAGCTAATTGGAGCTAATCTTGAATGCCTGGACTAATGTTTTTTTTTTTTTTTTACTTTGTTTACATGTCCTTCACTATTGTTTTGTGGTGATTACACTTCTTTTCTTTCTTTTTTTTAACTATTAATCTCACTGGTGAAGGATATAAATTTTCCTGCGCTCTTGTAATAAAGTATCAATTGCACTAGAGGCATTTGTCCATGTCAGATTCTTTTCCGGAGAGGAATCTCCACTTTTAGTGCCGTGAATAGGAACTTAAAGGAGTTTATTTCATAAAAAGGGAAAAAATCACTGAAGATAAGTGGCTGCAGAACTGCAACCGAAGCCTTTGCCCGTCTTTCTGAGAAACTCGGTCTCGAACGGACTCAGTGCCAGATTTATTGTGCCCGGCTGAGCCAGTCTGCTGCACCAGTGTATGTTTTTGGCCCCTTTATTGAAAATCAATTGGCTGAAAGTGTATGGGCTTGTTTCTGGGTCTTCTATTCTGCTCCATTGGTTTATGTATCTGGTTTTTTTTTTGCCAGTACCATGCTGTTTTTATTACAACAGCTTTGTAGTATAAAGTCAGGTATTGTGATTCCTCCTGCATGGTTTTTGTTGCTGAGAACTACCTTGACTATTCTGGGTTTTTTGTTATTCCAGATAAATTTAAAGACTGATTTTTCTATGTCTGTGAGGAATGATGGGCATTGCATTAAATCTGTAAATCACTTTTGGAAGGATGGCCATTTTAATGATATTTATTCTGCCAATCCATGAACATGGGAGATCCTTCCATCTGCTAAGGTCTTCTTCAATTTCTTTTTTCAGTGTTTTATAATTTTCTGTGTAGAGATCTTTTACCTCCTTGGTCAAGTTTAATTCCTAAGTATTTTATTTTTCTGTGGGAGATCCTGAATGGAAGTGTTTTCTGAATTTCTCTTTTAGTGGATTTATGTTTGGTGTAAAGGAAAACTTCTGATATTTTAAGATTGATTTTGTATCCAGATATAAAAAAGCTTTATTTGTATGTGTGTGTGGTGCTGGGAATTGAATGCAGGGACAGTCTACCTCTGAGCTACACTCTGAGCCCAATTTTATTTTGAAACAGGATTTTTTTTTGTGGTATTGGGGTTCCTGGAAACCCTTCTACCTCCGGGCTACACTCTCAGACCTATTTTATACTTTTTTTATTTTTGGAAACAGGGTTTCTTAAAGCCAGACGGCTGGCTTCACACCTGCACGATCCTCCTGTCTCTGCCTTCCAAGCGCGGGGATGACCACACCCTGCGCCACCACACCCTGCTTTGAAACAGGATTTAACTAAGTTAAAGTTTGTTTTTAATGATCACCATTCAGGGGCCACTCTTATTGTAAGATTCATGTGAAACACAAATAAAGAAGCATCACATTATACAATTCAAATGAAACAATTTATTAATAATAATTTCGGGAAGAGTTGTTTTCTGGGGAAAGTCTGGTATTCCCAGGCGGGGCCTCTTGTCGGGGATCTGTGTGAAGCCCGGGCAATTGGCAGTTGGAGCATGTCGTCCTGCAGCTGAGTCTTCTCTGGGCGAAGTCCTGATCCTGGGTGCTGGTTCATCCACCTGGTGTTCCTGGAGCAACTTTACTCTTGAAGAATCTGGGGCGCTTCTGCCCCCCTCCTTTGGGACAGACTATTTCTGAAGAGTATGGGCCACCTCTGGCCTCCTGTCTCTGTAGACACTGTTGGCTCTGGGGGCCAGAATGCAGCAGCAGCAGGCTTGGAAGAAGCGGGCCACAGTCCTAGTGACCCGCCTCCATCCCTGGGAGTGGGGGGTTGTGCTGGGAGCGTGGGGCCTCCTGGGTGGGCAGCTGAGGGCAATGGCAGGCAGGCTGTGTGTTCTGCCCTCCAGCCTCCACTGTGAGTCCTGGGAGGCCAGGGACCGGGGTCTGCAGAGTTCTGGCTGGCTGGCTGTCCTCTTGGGTGGTAAAAGGCAGGCTGAGGGATCTGCTGGGGATGGAGGCGGCACCACACACCGAGCCTCCGGCCAGACCTGGACATTGCGTCCTGCCCCGTGGTGCCCATGGTGGAGGATCATCGCAGAATTAAAAGTCCTGTTTACCACAGCCAGCCAGGTGTATCGCTGGTGATAGCCAAAGCAGTGCATCAGTCCGAGAACTGCCACATTGGGGCTTTTGGGGAGCAGGTCCCTGGAGAGAGATGAGTACTCCTTACCCAGTTGGAGCCATGGGTATTCCAGTATGTTGTCCATGGTGGCCCTCAACCTGGGGTTTTTGGCCAGAAGATGGACGTCTTCTCGACCAGCCAGTCATATAAGCAGGCAGGTAGTAGTCTTCCCACATCATCCGGCTCCACATCCACTCCTGGAAGTCCCACCCTCAGAATGGACTGGAGCCTATGAGCATGAAGTAGAGTACCGTCCCCAGGCTCCAAAGGTCTGCACTTGTGCTGTAGGCTTCGTGCATGCAGACCTCTGGAGCAGAGTAGCCCCTAGTGCCTCAGAACTCGGTCACCTCTTGCCCGGGTCTGAAGTGGCAGGCCAGCCCAAAGTTGATCACTTTGGCATTTGTTTACCAGTCCAGGAGGATGTGTGGCTGCAGGTCCCTGTGCAGGATGTGCTGGTGACCAGGACCTCAAACAGCTGGATGATGTGCGGATGCTCCACTGCCTTCAGGATAGCCATCTCCCTTTGAAGTAACTGCTTGCACCTCCATTGAGGCAAGGCCTTCACAGCCACCTGGATTCCCATGAGGATATGGCAGGCCAGTCTCACCTGGCCAAAAGCACCCTTGGCAATATCCCTCATAGTTGTCCTTGAGGCCATCCTCAGGGGTAGAGCTGGCTGGGAGGCCTGGACAGGCCTCTCTACGCTCTCTCCTACCACACTCCATCACAAGCTGTAATAACAGCTAACGACACTATTTATACAAACCACCACCAACAAACCAACAAACAATCGTACAGCAAAATAACAAACCCAAACCAACATATACACAAAACAATGAGGTCCAAAGCTGAAACCAACAAATCAAATCAAAAGTCACCAACCGCCAAATCTCTAACTCTCTGGGAGTCCTGCAGGACCAAAACCCAGCGGTGGCAAGGGCCTTATATAGCCAATCCTGGAGACTCCATCACAATGGCTCCTGTGAGCTCACATGGCTGGCGGATCATGGCTGGGCGTGGCCCACCATGACAGGCTCGCCTTGGGTACCCAAGATCTTTCCTACTTTAGTAAGAATAAGGAACACTTTTTTGCTTTGGTGGGTTATGGAGGCTGAGGCTTGTTTAGAAATTAAAATGTATGGGATGCTTCAATTTTTTGAGTAAAAAAAACTAATAATCTTTTTAAATTTAAAGACCTCATCATATCTACACTCAAGGTATTCTATTTTTTTTCTTTCAACTTGAATTGATTGATTTCAAAAGAATGGTAACATAATACTCACATCATGAATATAAAACACTGTTCCCTAAGACACTGGAGGTCACATTATTAACATTTATGGGGCTGAGGGGAAGGGAGCTTTCATACGAATTGCCCCATAAGGTTCTTATCACATTAATTTTTAAATTTTATTGGTGCAGTGAGGTTCAAAGTGATTTCTACAGCACTTGGTATGTTTCCTTGGGCATCCCTTCTGCTCCCTCTCCTCCTCTCTGTAGGTATTAGTGAGATGGGCAGTGATACCTTCACGTAGGACATGGCACTATTTGAATGGTTTCCTTCCTCATGCTGCCTCCTACCCTCCCCACCTCCCTCCCAAGTCCCCCCACCATCCACTGCTCCCTCTCCTCAGTGATCTAGAGTCCCTTGTGTTTTCTATTTTCTCCCCAGCTTCCACATATGAGAGAAAACAGAGGACACTTAACTTTCTGAGACCGGCTGATCTCACTTGGCATGATATTCTCTAATTTTATCCATTTTCCTGAAAATGACATATTTGTGTTCTTCTTTATGGCTGAGTAAAAGTCCATTGTGTGTATATAACACATTTATCCATCCATATGTTGACGGACACCTAGTGATGGCTATAAGTGTGACACCTTAACGGCTATATGTGCAAGTAATTGTCTTTATAGCTTCTATTCTACTCTATTTGTGTTTTTCATTCCAACACCATTATTTTTGTTATTATAGCTCTGTAGTGTATAATTCAAAATCAGATATTGCGATGCCTCCCACATATTTGGGGTTTTTTTTTTCCTTGTTAGTCTGGGGATGGAACCCAGGGTTATTTGATATCTGAGCTACACCCTCTGCCCTATTTTTTTATTCTTTATCTTGACACGGTCTCACTAAGTTACCAAGGCCTTACTAAGTAGCTGAGGTTGTCCGTGAAAGGCAATCTTCTGGTCTCAGCCTCCCGAATGCTAGGATTTCAAGTGTGTGCCACCACGCCTGGCTTCCCACATGGTTTTTATTGCTCATAGTTTTTTTTGGTATTCTGACTCTTCGTTCTTCTATATGAATGTTCGACTCTATTTTAAGCTCTGTGAAGAATGATATTGGTATGTTGATAAGTAGTACATTGAATCTGTAGATTGCTTTTGGTAGTATGGCCATTTTCACAATATTTATTGTGCCTATCCAAGAATACACTCATCTTTGATTTCTGTCTTTAATGTTCTCTGGTTTTCCCTGTAGAGGTCTTTTACCTCCTTGCCTAGATTTATTAAGCATTTTTCTTTCTGAGGCTATTGTGAACCTAACTGTTTTCTGGATTTCCTTTCAGTGAAATGATGGTTAGTTAGTTTCCGGGAAGATGGAGACCGAGAAAAGCGGGGCTTAAGAGCCCCGCTAACAACCAATCTCCATTACCACAAATTCAGCGCCTTTATAGCCAGAAAACACCATCACCAGAGAAACAAAAAAATCAGCAGGCTCCAGAGAGAAAGTGGACTGAGAACAGAGCTCAGAGCCACAGAGGAGATACACCGGCCTCACGCCTGAGGACGCAGCAGCAGTGCTTTACTGGCGGTGGCAGCGGCGAGTTCAACGGACGGCTACAGCAAGCCGAGGTGAGCCACTGCAGAACAGCAAGGCGGGATTTTTCAGCGCAGGGAACATCTAAAGCTCCCAGTGGCTGAGCTCAGCACACACTGCAGGCATTCAGAGTGGAACTCAAAACCAAGAAGAAATAAGCCAGCCTCATGGCCGAGGGCGTAACAGCAGCGCCATATTGCCTCCGGCGGCAGCAGCAATGAATTCACCAAGTCCAGTACAGCTACATCTGTGAACTCAAAAACAGTGAGTCAAATTGCAGGCCACAGAGGAGAAATCCCAGTACTGTACTCCCTGGGACTTGACCCAGTGGGGGAGTGGTGGTGGCAGAGATATCACACCATAGGAGTACGTGCAACCTGGCACCCCCCAAAGTCTAAATCAGCCTCTATCGACTCCCTGGGTCGGAGACTCTGTGATACAACCCAGTAAAGGAGTAGTGGGGTCTGAGATACTACAGACTCGAGATCCAGAGCACCTTAAGTGAAGTCATAGTGACCCAAGGGAAGAACCCAGAGAAGGCACAAACTTCCAAAATCATGGGAAAGAGGAATAACACTGGGGCAATGAATGCCCACAACCCCACAACATCAGAACCCGATAAAACAGAAAATCGGAGATTTCTAGAAGATCAAATCAGGAAAATAACTGTAGAAATAATAGAGGTGATTCGAAAAGAATTCAGAGAGAGCCAAAAAGAGATAAAGGATGCAATTAATGAAGTAAAGGCCTCAATTCAAAGCACAAACAACCGATTAGAACACATGGAGAACAGAATCTCGCTCTTAGAAGATGATCATTCCAAAAATGAACGCATAGTTTCTAATCTAGAAAAAAATATCCAACAGCAGGAATCTGACATTGAAGAAATATGGGCCCATTTTAAGAGAGCTAACCTAAGAATAATTGGAATAGGGGAGGGAAAAGAAAGTGATCAAAGGGATCAACAATCTCTTCAAGGAAGTAATAGCAGAAAATTTTCCAAACATAGAGCAAGAGGTTGATACACAGATCCAGGAAACTTATAGAACTCCCTTTAGACAGGATCGGAGAAGAGGATCCCCACGCCACGTAATTGTCAGAATGACCAATGTGGAAGCCAAGCAGAGAATCTTAAAGACAACAAAAACAAAGGGCCAAGTGACATTCAGAGGCAAACCGATTAGAATCACTCCAGACTTCCCAAACCAAGTCATGAGAGCCAGAAGGGCTTGGAGTAACATATTCCAAACTCTGAAAGAAAACAACTTCCAGCCAAAAATTTTCTACCCAGCAAAACTTTCTATCAAATTAGATGGAGAAATAAGAAGCTTCCATGACAAACAGAAACTGAAGGAATTTATATCTTCAAAACCAGCGCTAGAGAAAATACTCAAAGAGATTAACTACAAAGAAGAAATAGGTAACACACACCAGAACCAGAGAAACAAGATTTTCCATCCA
Organism: Muscardinus avellanarius; assembly: GCF_963383645.1. NCBI lineage: Eukaryota > Metazoa > Chordata > Mammalia > Rodentia > Gliridae > Muscardinus > Muscardinus avellanarius. Next base: position 49,735,818 of record NC_137805.1, read on the forward strand.
ACAGACAACTAAGATTGGTTATCTGTGGAGATTCATTATTTATGTTAGTCTTTTACCTATCTCTAAATGGTATTGTTTGCCTTTATTGTTGTTAATTTTTAGGATTTCTAGTTTTAGGATTTGGAAATATTTTATCCCATTCTATTAGTAACTGTTAACTCTGTTTACATTGTCTTTGGATATATAATATTTTTTTATTTTTTAGGGAGTTTGTATACTCTTCTGTTGCCTGTGCCATTGAAATCATAACCAAGAAATCACTGCCAATTTCAATGTTGTGAGGTTTTATGACCCAGATTTTCTCCTAAAAGTTTATAGTCTTAAGATTTATATTTAGGTCTTTTATCTATTTTGAGTTAATACTTGTATATGGGATTAGGTAAGGGTCCAATTTTATTCTTTTCCATGTAATTATTATTTTTCAACAATATTTAGTTAAAAGATTATTATTTCTACCACCAAATGTTCGTGGAAACCTTGTCAAAAATAACTTGACAATATAGGGAAGAATTTAGCTCTAGGCTTTTATTTAACTCCAATGGTTTATATATCTGCCTTTAGAATAGTACTACACTGTTTCAATTATTGTAGCTTTATATGGTTTGAAATCAGAAAATATATATCTTCTAGCTTTGTTCTTTTTCAAGATCATTTTGGGTACCTAGAGTACATATTCCATATTAGGATAGATTTTTTTCTTAAAAATAAATATATAAATATATGATAGTTTCACCTAAAAAAATAGAAAAAAAATATTCTCTGGATGGCCGGGCGTGGTGGCGCACGCTTGTAATCCCCGCGCTTGGGAGGCAGAGACAGGAGGATCGCGCAGGTTCAAAGCCAGCCGCGTGCGCTGGTTTAGGAGACCCTGTTTCCAAATATAAAATGTAAAAATAGTTCTGGGAGTGTAGCCCGGAGGTAGAAGGGCTTCCAGGAACCCCAGTACCACCAAAAAAAAAAAAAAAAAAATATTCTCTGGTAAGAAAGAAAGCAAAAAGAAATATTGAAATGTTATCTTTAAGTCATCAAAAGCTTGTATCAGACAAATGAAACTTATGTGAGATTATCATTTTTAATTTTAGATAAATTGCTATAATACTAGATGTCAACCACTAAGCCAAGCATGGGAAGGAGGGATTGGTAGGGAATGGGGTAGGGATCGGGTAGGGGCTAACTGGGCGATGCGTGCATGTATGTCTACAAAAGTTTGTATCCCACTATGATGTATGAATACAGTGCACCAATAAAAATAAATTTAAAAAAATGATGGTTAGTATACAGAAAAGCTATTGATAGTGGGGGTGGGGGTAAAGAAGGAAATACAGCAAGCACTGTGTGCACGTGTGTTTATATAACTTGGAATTTCATTGTGATGTATAATGACACTTCACCAATAGTATTAAAAAGTAAAAGTACAAACAAAAGAGAAAGGAGAAGCTATGGTGTTTTATGAGTTGATTTTGTGCCCAGTGACTTTACTGAATTTGTCCTCAGCTCTAGAAGTCTTCTGGTGAGTGTTTGTGCTAATCCTCTAAGCACAGGATCATGGCGTGCGTGGGCACTGTCAGCCCTGAAGGCAGGCTCCAGGAGGTGGGTGAGTCACTTGCGCAGGACCTTGGTCCAGCCATCTCTCACGGGGTGCCCTCTCGTCACCAGGAACTGTGCTGTGGATGGCCTGTTTGGGGCCCGCGATCACTCCCTGGGTCTCAGTGTCTTCATGAGCCCATGGCATGGCTGAGCAGCTTGCCTTCTCTTGCAGTGGGAAGAGCCTCCCCACCTTCCCCCCTCACAGCCAGACTGCAGTGTCTGTAAGGAAGGCCTGGTGGTCCTTACATGGTCATTGGAGTTGGCAGCAGCAGCTCCACATTGGTAAGGGTTCAGCCATCTTCATTGGTAAGAAGTCTTATTCCCTCCTTCCTTCTTGCTGGGAGTAAATTATGGCCACGACCCAAGGCTCAGTCCTGGCAGAGGCAGCCAGGGTGGTGGTGGAAGTTCATCTTCCTCCATGACATCCATGTTCTTAGTATTAAACTTATTATTTTTGGAGGGGTTGAGAGTACTGGAGATAGAACCCAAGGCATTCTACCTTGAGCTCCACACTAAGCTCTTTTTATTTTTTCTTTAAATGTTGCCACAGGGTCTTACTACTGTGCTGAGTGTCTTGCTAAGCTGCTAAGACTTGTAATCTTACATCTCAGGCTCCCAAGTGCTGGGATTACAGTTGTGTGCCACTATGCCCTACTAGTATTAAGCTTATTTATTTATTTATTTGCAGTACTGGGGATGAAACCCAGGGACATTCTAGCTCCGAGCTACATCCCCAGCCCTATTTTTTTTTGTTCTTTATTTTGAAATAGGGTCTCCCTGAGTTGCCAAAAACCGCATTATGTAGTAGCTAAGGCTGTTCTCAAACCGTGGTCCTCCTGTCTCAGCCTTCCAAATGCTGGGATTACAAGCATGAACCATCACACCCGGCATGCACTTCATATTCTTGGCCCTGGCTGATTGTCTCCCTTTGTTCTTTGACCATATCTACAATGGTTTGGACAGTCTTGTGCTTCACAAGAAAAGTAACTTCCAAGAATAAGATGCTAACCCTGTCAGCAATGTTGTTTCCCTTAAAGAACAACTGTGCCAGGCTACGTATTCATCTCTTCGTTCCTTAGGCTCCAAATGCATCTCAGGATCATCCCTCAGGATTCTCTGGGGCCTTTTATTTATCTTTATTTTTATTTTCTTATTTATTTGTGGTACTGCAGATCAAATCAGGGGCATTCTACCTCCAAAATACAACTCCAGGCCTATTTTATTTTTACTTTGAAACAGGGTCCCACTAAGTTGCAGAGGACCTCAGTTAGTTGCTGAGTCTGGCTATGACCCTGCTATCCTCCTGTCTCAGCCTCCCAAGTACTGGAATTACAAGTGGGCACCACCACAACACACGGTCAGTTTGCATTTATTTTAGTTATTTAGTTATTTGTTTATTGTGGTATTGGGGATAGAACCCAGGGCTCCTCAAATTTTGAGTTATGCCCCAGCCCTATTTGTTACATTTTTATTTTGAAACATAGTCTGGCTAGTTGCTAAGACTGGCCAGGAACCTGTGATCCTCTAGTCTCAGCCTCCAAGTAAAGGGATGACAGACATGCTCCATCACACCTGGCTCACTGGGGTAATTTTGAAGGCAATTTTGCTCCTTGTTTACCATCACCACCACCTTTATAATATGCTTTCCCCCTTGCCCAGACACCAGGACCCTAGGATGTTTCTGGCAGATGGGCCCACTGCTGGGCTCTCTCTTCTGAAGCCCAGAAGGGAGCAGCCCTGAGGCCATGGAGAGGGGGCAATGCTGGAGTGGCTGCTTCTACCACCTCCCCTGGCCTCACCCAGCCCCATGAGGCTCTGATGCCTCTGGCTACAGAGAGACTGTGAACCCAGGAGGCTGGCAGGGGAGACTGGCAGAGAAGGCCAGCAGCATAGGGGTATTTGTGCTCTGAAATGTCCACCGCCACTAGACCTGGTCAATCCCTTGGTGGGGAGAATGGCTGCCGGGAGTGGGGGAATTCAGAGTGGGAACCCCGGAATTGTATCTAAGTCATTCTCTGCATGTCCTCTCCCCATTCTGCTCCTCCGGGTATTAGCCACAGCCCATGGCTGGCCTTGCTCATCTGTGACCTTGCTCATTAACTGCCCTGGTCTCACCAAGTCGGTTCCACCTTAGCTGCCATATCTAATCTTCCAACAGGATGTTTACTAGGTAAGCCTCAGTCAGAAATGTATAGTACTCCCCTAGGGCCATGAATCATCCTTCCACCAGGCTTTGAGATCCTACAAGATCTAGACCCCATGGACCTTTCCCACTTATGATGGGATTTATAGTAGCAGACTTATAGAAGTGTGGCGTCACCCCCAAACAGCTCTCACGGATGTGGAGAACGCTAGGAAACCAACCCATTTGTTTTATAATTGTAAATAAGGCAAAGAACTGAACATTTACATCTTTATTAAATATATTCCTCTGTGAGGAAGCTTCACAGAAATGGCAGTATTGAAACATTGCCGATTTGTAACCCCCCTAAGAATTAGCAGACCCAGATGGCAATTCTGTATTCAGATGGCAATGGTGTATTCATTTCGAGTCACCCCTCCATGCCAGTATGGTATGGAGCTGTATTTCTATTTTCTGTATTTCTATCTTTCTAATAAACTTCTTTAAATCTTCAGGGAAAAAAAAAGAGATCATCTGACATTACATGTGTGTGTGGGGGGGAGTTGGTACTGGATATTGAACACAGGGGGATTCTACCTCTGAGCTACACCCTCAGACCTTTCAGCTTTATTTTGAAACATGGTGTCTCTAAGTTGCCCAGGGGCTCAGAGGCTCCCTAAGTTGCTGAGGTCCTGGTGCCCCTCAGTCCTGACTGTATCTATTTGGATTGAATGAAGGCCAACTCATTCCCATCCCTAGGCAGATTTTCACAGCCACCTCTGTCCTGGTGAGGATATGGAGGGCCCTGTGGAGCTGAGCAAAGCTGACCTGGCCGATGTTCCTCAGGACCAGGCCAGGATCCGGGAGGGCATCCTCACAGGAGAGCTGGCTGAGGGACCTGGCCTCTCCTTCTACTCTCTCCTAGCACTATCCATCAAGAGCTGCAACAGCAACTAACAACGCTACAAAGACAGAACAACACTCACAGAATATACAACAAAATAACAAACCCAACACATGCACACACAACAACAAAGCCCAAAACCCAAACCAAAAAATCCTACCCAAAGCCTCCCCACTCCCACTGCTGTAACTGGTGCAGGAGACACCCTCACAATGGCTCCTTGTGAGGTCAGAAACCTGGATGGCCAGGTGGCAGCTGGTCATGGCCCTCTGTGGGCCTCCAGGACCTTTTCCAGTTTATTTATTTATTTATTTATTTATTTATTTATTTATTTATAATGGTGGTACTGGGGCTGGAACCCAGGGGCTTTCTACCTCCAGGATATATTCCCAGACCTATTTTACATTTTATTTGGAAACAGGGTCTCAATAAGTTGCTGAGAGCCTCACTAAGTAGCTGAGGCTGGCTTTGAACCTGCGCAATCCTCCTGTCTCAGCCTCTAAGCACAGGGATTACAAGCATGAGGCACCACGCCGGTGTCTACAATGGTTAGAATGGTCTTGTGCCTCACAATAAAGATAACTTCCTAGAATAAGGTATGAATTTTCTTTGTAATCATTTCCCTTAAAGAACTGAGTTGGGCTGCCTACTAACCTCCTGTCTGGGCTTATTCTGTAGGCTCCAAATGAGTCTCAGGATCAACCCTCAGGAGTCACTGGGTCATTATGAGGTTTTGTTTGTTTGTTTTGTTTGATGGTGCTGGGTATTGAATGCAAGAGCATTCTACCTCTGAGCTACACCCCCAGCCCTATTTATTTTTTATTATTTATTTTGATACAGGTTCTAACTGAGTTGCAGAGGACATTGCTAAGTAGCAGAGGCTGTCCATGATCTGTGATCCTTCGGTCTCAGCCTCCCAAACCTGGTATTACAGGTAAGTGCAACCATGTCTGGCTACTGGAGAAAATTACATTATATATATATATATATATGTGTGTGTGTGTGTGTGTGTGTGTGTGTGTGTGTGTGTGTCATGGGGATTGATTCCAGGGGCCCTCAACCTTCAGGTTAAACATCAGCCCTATTTTTTATATTTTCATTTTGAAACATAGTCTGGCTAGTTGCTGAGACTGGCCTGAATCCTGTGATCTCCAGTTTCAGCCTCCCAAGTAATGGAATAAATGGTGTGCTGCATTACACCCAGCCCACTGTGGTCATTTTGAAGGCAATTTTGCTCCTCGTTAGCTATTACCACCACATTTATAATATGCTTCCCCTTGCCCAGACACCAGGACCCTAGGATGTTTTGTTAGATGGGTCCACTGCAAGGCCCTCTTTTCTGATGCCCAGAAGGGAGCAGCCCAGAGGTCATGGGGAGAGGGCATTGCTGGGTGGTCACTGAGTCCACCGACTCACTACCTAAACCAGCCCCATGGAAGCTCCTCTGCCTCTGGCAGCTGAGAGACAGTGAACCCAGGAGGCCCACAGGCAAGGCTGGAGGTGGAGGGGTTATTTGTGATCTAAAACTGCCACTGCCTGCTGGCTGAAGAGTAGCTGATGGGGGAGCGCGGGGAGGGCTTCCTAACCCAGAATTGTATCAAAGTCTTTCTCTGCGTGTCCTCTCCCAATTCTGCTCCTCCAGGTCCCAGCTGCAGCCCCTGGTTGGCCTGTCTCCTCTGTGACCTTGCTCATTAACCACCCTGGTCTCTCCAAGTCTGTTCCCCTCAGCTGCCATTTCTAATCTTTCTACATGACGCTCAACAGGTAAGCCTCAGTCAGAAAAGAATGGGCTCCCCTAGAGCCACAAATTGCCCTTCCTCCAGGCTTTGAGGTCCTCCAGTATCTGAACCTGGAGAACCTTTCCCACTTACAATGAGATTTGCAGTGGCTGACTTATAGAAGTATGGTATTACCTCCAAACAGCTCTCACGGATGTGGAGAATGCTAGGGAACCAAACCATTTTTATAACTATAAATAAGGTGAAGAGTCAATTAGGTCTTGATTAAACATATTGTCCTCAGGTTCACCTAAGAGCAGCCTGAGCAACCTTCTCTTTCCAGAGGATGCCAACTAAATCCCATAGCAGAGATGGCAGAATCAAAACATCGCCTGGTGGTGCTGTAACCCCCCAAGAATCAGCAGATCTAGGTAACAGATATGAGCACTGTGAACAGATAATCTGACCTGACATACATTTTTTTTTTTACTGGATATTGAACACAGGGGGATTCTACCTCTGAGCTACACCCTCAGACCTTTCAGCTTTTATTTTGAAACATGGTGTCTCTAAGTTGCCCAGGGGCTCAGGGGCTCCCTAAGTTGCTGAGGTCCTGGTGCCCCTCAGTCCTGACTGTATCCATTTGGATTGAATGAAGGGCAACTTATTACTGTCCCCAGGCAGGATTTTTACAGCCACCTCTGTCCTGGTGAGGATATGGAGGTCCCGTGGAGCTGAGCAAAGTTGCCCTGGCTGATGTCCCTCAGGACCAGGCCAAGCAGCCTGGCCTCTCCTACAACTCTTTCTCCTAGCACTATCCATTAACAGAACAACAACAAACAACACTTAAAGAATATACAACAAAAATAACAAACCAAACACACACACACACACACAACAATAAAGCCCAAAACCCAAACCAACAAATTCTACCGAAGCCTACAACCACCAAGCGCTGTAGCTGGTGCAGGAGACGCCCTCTCAATGGCTCCTTGTGAGGTCAGAGCTCTGGGTGGCCAGGTGATGGCTGTGTGTGGCCCTCTGTGGCCGTCTCCCCTTTGGGTCTCCGGGACCTTTCCCACTTTCATAATAAGAAAGGCTCTAGAAGCTTCTTTGCTTCTAGTGGGTTATGGGGGCTGATGTCTACTTCATTAGATTTAAAATTTGTAGGATGCTTCCTGATTTATTCATTTGGAGTCTAAGTTTTTTACTTTTAAAAATTTCATCCTATACACACTCAAATTATTCTATTTCTTTTCTATCAACCTGAAAAGGTTGACGTCTAAAGAATGGTAATGGCCAGGCGTGGTGACACAGGCTTGTAATCCCAGTATTTGGGGGCTGACAAAAGAGGCCCACCTCAACTTAATGAGACTCTATATCAAAATAAAGAATAAAATAGGCTGGGAGCATATCTCAGAGGTAAAGAGCCTGGGTTCAATCCCCAGTATCTCACACACACACAGAAATGGTGAAATATAATGCACATCATAAAAACAAAACACTGTTCTCTAAGACACCAAAGGCACGTCATTAACATCTATGGGGCTGAGGGGAAGGGTGCTTTCATCCTAACCGCCCCAGAAGGTCCTCCTCACATCCATTTACTGTTACATCTTATTCCTGCATTGATATTGTACATGCAGTGAGGTTCAAAGTGCTACACTCAGCACTGGCTGTGTTTCTTTGGGCATCCCTCCCGCTCCCTCTCCTCCTCCTGCACATGTTAGTGAGATGGGTAGTGATACCTTCACGTAGGACATGGCACTATTTGATCCATTTTCTTCCTCACACCGCCTGCTGCCCTCCCCACCTCCCTCCCACAGTCTCTCCTCAGTGATCTAGAGTCCCCTGTGTTTCCTATTTTCTTTCTAGCTTCCACATATGAAAGAAAACATAGGGTCCTTGACTTTCTGAGATGGGCTGATATCACTTACCATAATATTCTTGAATTCTATTTTCCTGAAAAATGACATAATTTTGTTCTTTATAATATAGTAGAACTCCATCTATGTATACAATAAATAGTCTTTATCCATTCATCTGTTGAAGATGCCTAGGTTGTTTCCATAATTTGGCTATTCTAAATTGTCCTCTTATCAACATAGGTATGAGCAGGGCATAGTGGTGCACAATTATAATCCTGTTACTTGGGAGGCTGAGACAGGAGGTTTGCACGTTGGAGACCAGTCTCAGCAACTTAGTGAGACCCTGTTTCAAAATAAAAATAAAATTGGGTTGGGGTCATATCTCAGAGATAGAAGCCTGAGAGTTCAACCCCTAGTATCACAAAAATAAAAATTAATTAAAACATGGGTATGCATATATCACTCTAGTGTTCTGACTTTCTTTTGGAAAGATACCGAGGAGTGATATAGCTATGTCATATGGTGGCTCCTTGCCTAGTCTTTTCGTACTGGTTATGGTTGTACTCATTTACAGTCTCACCAAGAGTGTAGAAGACTTCCCATTTCCCACATCCTTTACTCATTTATTGTTGTTTGTATCAATGATAGCCATTATATCTGGTATGAGATGGAATCTCCATATAGCCTTGATTTGCATTTTCCTGATTACTAATGAGAATGAGCATCTTTTCATACATTTGTTGGCCATTTGTTTTTCTTCTTTTGAGAAATGTCTGTTCAGTTCAATTGCCTATTTTCTATTGGGTCATTTGTTTTATTCTTAATGTTAAGTTTTTTAAATTCTTTGTTATATTCTAGACATTGTTCCTCTATCTGAGGAAAAGCTGGCAAAGATTTCCTCACATTCTATAGATTATATCTTTCTATTCTTGTTTCTTTTGCCACACAAGAGCTTTTTAATCTGTTTCCATCCTATTCATTGGTTCTTAGTTTCATTTCCTGAGCTCTGGGGTTTTACTGGGGCTGTACCTACATGTACCTGCCAGTACTCAGTACTTGGTCCTATTTTTTGTTCTAGTAATTGCAAAGTTTCTGGTCTAATTTCTGGTCTTTGCCCCACTTTGACTTTTGTGCAGAATGAGAGATGGGGTTCTAATTTTATTCCTCAGAACATGTATATGCAGTTTTTCTAGCACCATTTGTTGAAAAAATATGTATTTTCTCCACTGTATGTTTTTGGCACCTTTGTCAAAAACCAACTGTCTGAGAAAGAACAAAATGGTGTATTTTGCAGGAAAATGGATGGAACTGATAACATTATGTTAAGTAAGTCTAGCCCATCACAGAAAGTTATTATGTTTTCACATGTTTTCTCTGATATATGGAAGCTAGGAAGAGACTGGGATATACGAGGGATCCAGATGGAGGAGAAATTCCAGTGGAGTGAGGGAGGGGTCTAGGGTAGTGGGAGAGAGGGAGGGAGAGACTTGAAGGACACATGGATGCTGTGTACACATGTGGAAGTATCATGACAATCTCAGTATCATGCATGGGGAAGGGGAGGGAGTGCAGTGGGATCGGGTGGGGGAAGCTCACAAAGTGCTGTGTGCATGTGTGTCTCCATCACTATGAACTTAATTGTGACACTGGCACTATTTGAACAATTTCCTTCCTCACGCCGCCTCCTGCCCTCCCCCCTCCCTCCCACAGCCCCCCCCCACCATCCACTGCTCTCTGTCCTCAGGGATCTAGAGTCCCTTGTGTTTCCTATTTTCTCCCTTCTTCCGTCAAAATGCTGTTTTCAAGACAGTAGAGATCAAATGTTAGCACAACTGAGACATGCTGCTTTCCTCAGTTGCCATCTTCTCAAAAGCCCTGGTATTTATTTATTCATTTGTTTATTTGGTGGTACTGGGGTTCCTGGAAGCACTTCTACCTCCAGGCTACACTCCCAGACCTATTTTATACTTTTTTAAAATTTGGAAACAGGGTCTCTTAAGCCAGCGAGGCTGGCTGCGAACCAGTGCTATCCTCCTGTCTCTGCCTCCCAAATGTGGGGATTACAAGAGTGTGCCACCATGCCCAGCTTTATTTTTAAAATATCTGTTTTATAGATCAGAGTGTTTAATCTATTTATATTTAATATAATTACCACCAGAGTTGGATTCAGGTCTGCCATCTTGCTTATTTTTGTGGGTCTGGGATGGAACACAGGGGCATTTGACCTCTGAGCTACACCCCCTGCCCTTATTTTTTATTCTTTTATTTGGAAACAGGATCTCACTAAGTTGCAAAGGGCCTCACTATGTTACTGCACCTGGCCACAAACCTGTGATTCTCCTGTCTCAGCCTCCCAAGTACTGGGATTAAAAGCATGTACCACCAAACCTGCATTTTGAAACACATGCTTTTTTGAGGGGCATGTGCATGCACACCATAAATATTCTGTTTAACTTAGCCTCAACCTTTCCATTTTCTCACTTTTTCTCTTTTTATATGTCATGTTCATGTCCAAATTGGTGCAAGAATGGGTCCGGGTTATACAGATATAGAGTACACACACACACACACACACACACACACACACACACACACACACACTATTCTATATATGATTATATTTATATAATAAATGTGTGTATTATATAACACAATACATATGATATTTTGAATAACATAGATGTGTATTTTATATCACACACACACACACACACACACACACACACACACACACACACACCTGAGAATGGCCAATTAGCTGGAGGACAAATTGCAGCCAGGCTCCCTCTCCTATTTCCTGAAGGCTTTGCACCAAGGTAAGTCAGTTCCATTAAAGTGAGGTTTGCCCCCTCCACCTCCTGTGCAGTGGTGAACTTGATGTTGTGAGTCAGTGAAATCCTGGACCTCATGTGTTAGGTGATGCAGCTAGGTTCAGAGATGAGGCATGGCTGAGGAGGTGGGCCACTGGGGACATGGTATTGAGGACTGTTTCAGCCCCTGGAACATTCTCTGCTTTCTGTGGCCATGAGTTGGGCAGCTCTCCTCTGCTGTACTCTGCTGCCATAATGTTTCTGCCTTGGAGCCAGTCAACCATAGAAAGACCCCTGAAATCAGAAGACAAACTTCCTCCTCTAAATTTATCTTGTCAGGCATTTTGGTCATAGCAACAACAACAATAAAAATCTGAGCAAAAAAAAAAAAAGATCGTAGCCATAGCAAGTTTTAAATGGGCCACATGTCCAGGGCTAGAACAGAAATTACCTTTCTCTTCACCTTAATCTGATGTCAAACAAAAACTATGAAACTCTTTAGATTCACCTTTTACAAATTTTAGACACACTACGTGTGGTAATCCATGTCGTTTGACCTTCCTTGGAGGCCTCATTGCAGCAGGATCTTAAGTTAGAGACTAGCCTGAGAAATTTGTGAGACCCTGTCTCAAAACAAAACAAAAACCATTGGGGATATAACTCAGTGGTAGAGTGTTTCCTCCCAATGAACCAGGGCCTAGGTTCAATCCCCAGTGATTCAAAAAACTTAAGAATTATATTCAAAGACTCTATTTAATAGCTATTAGAGACTAAAAATTAGTTCTATGCAAACTTTATGTGTGTGGGGAGTGCTAGGGATTGAACAAAAATGCACAAGTAGATTAATAGATAAAAATTATCTACAGAAATTTATTTATTAAAAAAATCTAATGAGTTGGCTCAAGTAAAATTAACCTATCAGGCCAGGTGTGTGGCGCATGCTTGTAATCCCTGCACTTGGGAGGCGGAGACAGGAGGATTGCGCAGGTTTGAGCCAGCTGCGTGCGCTGGCTTTAAGAGACCCTGTTTCCAAATAAAAACGTATAAAAATAGGTCTGGGAGATGAGCCCAAAGGTAGAAGGGTTTCCAGGAACCCCAGTACCACCAAAAAAAAAAAAAAATGAACCTATGAGAATGAGATTTGCTGGGAGCAGGGCGAGTTACAGAAGGAAATACACCAAGTGGTTTGTGCATACCTGAATGTGTCATGTTGAACATCACTGTGAAGTATACTTAAAATGCACCGATAAAAGTAGAAAATAATGAAAAATTTAAAAGCTTTTCTCCCTTCTTATTTCTCCTCAGAAATCATACTTTCGCTAAAAAACATATTGTTGTTTCAGCTTTTCTAAAATGTATAAGGGTTTTGGTTTGTATGTTGGGAGAACAAATGCTTATTCCATTAGAATAAGAACTGAGGATTAAAATTGGTCATTGAAAAATATTTTATTATAAAGGAGATTGCAATGGCTAATTATTATCTGACAATCAGACCTTTTAGAATCTCTTTATGAATATGAAAAATATTATCAATACATAAAATCCTGAAGGAAATTATTAAATTTTTAAATTAAAAATGTTTTTATGGTTTGGGAGGCTGAGACAAGAAGATTGTAGGTGCTAGGCCAGCCTCACCAAGTGAGCAAGGCTCTCAGCAATGTAGCAAGTACCTGTTTTTAAACTAAAATAAAATAGGGCTGGGGGTCTAGCTTGGAGATAGACTGCCCCTGGTTTCAATTACCAGCCCTCTCCTTACACAAAACTAAGTAAATACTTCTAGGAAGATGGCAATGGAGAAAAGCAGCGTTTACAAATCCTGCTAACAGTCGATCTCTGTTGCCACAAAATCAGCACTTTTCATAGCCAGAAAACACCATCAGCAGAGAAATAAAAACTGTAAATATAAGGGACAGAGCAAAAGAAGACTAGAAGGACAACCAGAGACCAGAAAAGAAACCAGCCCACATTGCAGGGGCGGAGGCGTGCCGGTACCATCTTGCCTCACAGCACCAGGCCCGAGAAGAAAGGAACTTAGAATGAAGCTCAAAACCAGAAAAGAAATACTCCAGCATCACGTCGAGGGTGTGGCAGCAGCGCCATATTGCCAGTAGTGGCAGCGAGTTCACCGCGTGCAAGACAGCTCTAGATGAGCTCACTCAACAACCCACCAGGCTCCAGAGAAGAAAGGGACTCAGAACGAAGTTCAAAACCAGACAAGAAATACACCAACCTCATGGCCGAGGGCATGGCAGCAGTGCCATATTGCCAGCAGTGGCGGCAAGTAGAAGCCGCTTTCATGACTTGCTTTGGGAAATCTGGGAGTGATTCTAATTGGTTTGCCTGTGAATGTCACTTGGCCTTTTGTTTTTGTTGCCTTTAAGATTCTCTCTTTAGATTCTTTCTTTAGATTCTACATTGGTCATTTTGACAATTATGTGGTGTGGGGAACCTTTTCTCTGATCCTGTATAAAGGGTGTTCTATACGTTTCCTGAAACTGTGTATTGACATGTTGCTCTATGTTTAGAAAATTTTCTGCTATTCTTTGAAGAGATTATAAATCCCTTTGGTTTTACCTTCTTTTCCCTCCTCTATTTTGATTATTAGGTTAGCTCTCTTAAAATGGGCCCATATTTCTTCAATGTCAAATTCCTGCTGTCAGATTTTTTTCTAAGTTATAAATTATGCATTCTTTTTTGGAGTGATTATCTTCTAGAAGTGAGATTCTATTCTCCATGTGGTCTAATTGATTGTTTATAGTTTGAATTAATGCCTTTACTTCAATGATTGCATCCTTTATTTCTTTCAGACTCTCTTTAAATTCTTTTTGAAGGTCTTGTATTATTTCTACTGTTATATTCCTAATTTGATCTTCTGGAGATCTCTGCATTTCTGTGTTATCAGGTTCTGATATTGTGGGGTTATGAACATTCATTGCTCCATTGTTGTTCCTCTTTCCCATGATTTCAGAAGTTTGAGCCTTCTCTGGGTTCTTCCCCGGGTCACCATGACTTCACTTAGGGTGTTCTGCATCTTGTGTTTGTGGTTATCTCAGCCGCCACTACTCCTTTACTGGATTGTATCGCTAAGTCTCAGATCCAAGGAGTTAATTGAGGCTGCATGAGACTGTCAGAGTTCCAGGCTGGGCATTTTCCCATGGAGGGCTGTGACTCTGGTGTGGTATCTCTGCCACTGCTACTCCTTCACTGAGATGGACTGTAAAATCTCAGACCCAGGGAGATTATCAAAGCTGTGGAAGTCCCTCTGGGTGCAGTGCTGGGATTTCGCCTTTAGGGGCTGCAATTTCACTTACGGTTGTTGTGTGCACTGATCTGGAGCTATTGCAGGCATGGTGAATTCGCCACTGCAGCTCAGGAGCATGCTACTTCTGAGGAACACTTCCATCCCTATTTTTATTCTTTGTTTTGAAACAGGGTCTCATTGAGTTGCAAAGGCCCTAAGTAGCTGAGGTTGTCTCAGCCAACCAAATGCTGAGATTTAATGCATGCACCATCACACCCAGCTTGGCTGCAGTTATTGTCTTCTATATATTTGTCTTTGTGTTCCTTTTTTTTTTTTTTTGGTGGTACTGCAGATTGAACACAAGAGTGTTCTACTTCTCAGCTAACTCCCAGCCCTATTTTATTTTATTTATTTACTTTTTTGAGATACTAGCATTAAGTCCAGGGCCATTGTACTTTCAAGTTACACCCCAGCCCTACTATTTATACTTTATTTTGAATGGGATCCCACTAAGTTGTGGAGGGCCTAAGTAGCTGAGGCTGGCTGCAAGACTACCATCCTTCTATCAGTCTCCCAACTGGGATTACAAGCATATGCCACCATGCCTGGTTTTAGTGCAGTGTTCTAATTTTTTCTCTGCCATGAGCCCCTTCTCAGAGTAATATTTTTAAATTTACAAAAGAAAATGCATGAAATTGCAAGAAAACCTATCTATTAAAATGTAGTTATCAAAATAGTTTTAAATTGGAGACAACATCTGTTATCCCAAGACTTGAGAGGCAAGGCAAGAGAACTGCAAGTTTGAGGCCAGTGTGGTAACTTAGGGAGAACCTCTTTTGAAATAAAATGATCTGAGGTAGGCTGGGTGTGGTGGTGCACACTTGTAATCTTAGTACTTGGAGACTGAGACAGGAAGATTGCAGATTTGAGGGCAGCCTCAGCAAGTAGTGAGAGTCTCATCAACCTAGCAAGACCATGTTTCAAAAAAAATGGGGCTCATAATGTAGCTTGGAGGTAGCGTGTCCTGGGTCAGGGAGTGTGAAGACACACATACATATGCACACAGCTAGGTCCACAGGCCCAAGAACTTACTACTTCTAGGGCATTAGGCAAACATGTTTCCCCAGGAGTTCTCATCAGTACATTTAAACTGATAGGCACAAGCTCTAAAAAATCATGCTGTGGCTGAGAGTTAGCCGCTGTGGCACACCTGCACAGCCCATGCAGGCTTTGAGTGGAGCCTTAAGTAGGCTGGATCTGGGGTGTTGTACGATGAGAGGCCACTGAAGAACTGGGAGGAGATGGAGAGCTGGATGGAGACTCTATGACTGAGCCCTGTTTCTAGCATGAGAAAGTGCATCCTACATTACAGTGCATGCCAAGGCAACATAAAATTACAACAATTCACGAAAGGTATGGAGGTAGGTCTTACAACTTCTGTAATTTAAAATTATTGACACATGTAGATGATATATATATATATTTTATATTTATTTAATTATTGTACTGGGGATTGGGCCCAGGGGCACTCTATCTCTCAGGTACACCCCAGCCCCAGTTTATTTTTTGTTTTGAAATAGGGTCTTACTAAGTTGAGAAGGGCTTCAGTAAATTGATGGGCTGGCCTCGAACCTGTGCACCTCCTGTCTCAGCCTCCCAAGTACTGGGATGACAAGTGTGCACCACAGTGAATGGCTTGACATATTTATAAAGGAAATGAAACTGAGTTCTGCTGGTGAAAGTCAGAGACATTATAGGTATTATAGTACCTGATATTATAGGTATTTGCCCTCTACTTATAACTGAAGAAAACACTGCATTTCACTCATAAGGTAGTGGAAGGAATAATGTAATGTTTCCTGTTTATGTTCACGGACCATTTTCCCAAGTAACTGTTGGCCCTCAGGTAAAGCACGGCTGCTCCAGGGCCTCCTCACCGCAGGCAGAGGAGCCCTTGGCCAGTGGGTCTGTCCTCTGAGATCTGCTGCATTGGCTCTCCACCAACCTGCTGGCCTCTCCTGGCCCATTCCTCTGGAGAGCGCCTCAACCCCCTGCTTGCACACTTGTGTGTGTCTTCCTTCCTTCCTTCCTTTTAGGTACTGGGGAGGAAACCCAGGGGCTACACCCGCAGCCTGATTTTTTATTCTTTATTTGAAAACAGGGTCTAAGTTGCTGAGGCTGGCCTCAAACCCACAAACCTCCACGCCTGGCTTCTGGATGCCTCTCTACCATGAAAGCATGCCCGGTACCAGGCACTGCTGCCCTGTGGAGGCATTGGTCTCCTGTGTCTGGGAAAGAAAAGGACTTGGTGGAATCTGCTGCTGGTAATGGATGGGTGTCATCTCTGGCTCTTGGAACTGCTTGGAGGGTTTATGTGTCTGCATATCTTTTATTCTCCTCCTCCAGGGAGAGCTGGCTTGATTTTTCCTGTCTCGGGTGGATGCCTTGAGTCCCCAGCTCCAGCAGGTAAAGGGAAGGGGGAGAGGTGCAGAGGTCAGAGATCCAAGCCTGGAGCATCTCATATGGCTCATGCTTAGCTTTTCTCCATGATGGCTTTTAGATCCTGTTCTCACTTCCTCCAGTTAAGGCATCCAAGTCCTGCCTCCTGCCCCCTGTGGCCATCAGGGCCCTTCTGCCTCATTGTCCCTGGAGCTCCCTTTGATATCCATCTCTTGGGCTTTAGCGGGGTGTGGCCCTGGGGCTGAGCCGATTTCCATCTGAGTAGCTTTCTGCTTCTTCTGCAGCTGGCCTGTGAGTGTTACTCCAGGCTGCCCTCTTTGGGAGATGGCTTTTCCCAGCACCTGAAGCACACAGAGAGCTGGGAGCAGGAGCTACACAGCCTGGTGACCACCTCACTGCACAGCCTGTTGGGAGCAGGAGCTACACAGCCTGGTGACCTCACTGTACAGCCTATTGGGAGTCCTGTATGAGGGTGCAGAACAAGTAGGGAGCAGTGCTGGTGGTCAGTGGGGGGAAGTGGGGGTCAGCTTGCAGGAAGGAACAGGAGGGGGTCCCAGAGAGGCAAGGCCATGGGCTTCTAGGCAAAATGGAGAATACAGGCAGCTCATCCACCCCAAATAAAAAAAAGAGGCACAGAAGGCACAGAATATGCAGGGGGTTGCCTCACTGCCCAGCTCCTGTGCAGGACAAAGGCCCTGGAGTGGAGGTGCTGCTTTCCCATTCTGAAGATGGCAATGCCCACGTCCTCCTGCTTTTCAGGGCTGGCCTGCTGTTTCGTGCTCATGCTCAGGTGTGTGGGAGTTGAGGGTGTCAGGGTCTGGAGCTGGAGGAGTTGAGGCGAGTTTAGAGGCATGCAAGGAGCTGCTCTGAGGGTCTCCCTGCTCTTGTCTTCTGTAGCCCTGAGTGTGGGGCTCTGGTGTCTGTGCCTGTGCAGGAAGTCCTGGATCTCATCTGTTGGGCCCTCAGCTTCGGTAGCAAGAATATTGTGAGTGGACTTTGTCCTCTTTACATGGTCCTTGCTCAGTATCCTGAGCAGCCAGAAAAGCACTGTGACATAAAGCTCCCTAAACAGACACCCTGAAGTTGTCCCAGGTGGCTCCTCCTTCTGTCTGAGTACCTTAACTCCCTCTGTTTCCTCGCCACCTGCCCCAGTGCTAGCGTGGATGTGCTCATGTAGAGCAGGACCAGGCATTCATGGCTGGTGACTTGTAGTGGAGGGTGAGTTGGGCATTGCTGAGAAGTGCTCACCTCCCCTTGCTCTCCACCCAAGGCCTGTTTAGAGGATGCAGGGTGGGTGGCTTTTCTGGGAGGGCTGAGGCCAGGAAGTGGTGCCCTTAACTATGGGGACAGGTATGTACAGTCATGCACGTCTTTCTCTGGCTCTTTCTTTTGCTAATTCTCCCCAGAACTTGCATGGAGATGGTCCTCTGTGGCTGCTGCTGCTGCCCTCTATCCAGCTCTAGGCCTTGGACCTGCTCTCAGCACTCATCCTTGTGTGAGTGAGATTGGTGGGATGAGGTTAAGGGTGTACGATGTGCTGGAAATGAGGGTCACAGTTGGGTCTTTGCCCTCAGGTGTGGAGGCCGGCTCTTGGGCTTTGGAGCCCTGGTCACCCTCTTGCTCCCGCAGGTCCATAGTGCCTGAAGCACTGGTAGGGATGCCCTTTGCCAGGCCAGGAAAGGCCTTAAAGATGACCATCCAGGAAGGAGAAAGAGGTGAGGGTGGGAGGCCTGCAGGCAGGCTGGGAGCTCTGCCACTTCACTGCATAACCTGTTCTCTTGGCCCACATGACAGCACTGTTTGGGCCAAGGTGTATGCTGTCCTAGAGCTGTGGGTGCAGTTTTGTGGTACCTTGGCAGGGGTGCTGCAGGGAGGAGCCTGTGGAGAGGCACTGCTCACCCACCTATTCAGTGACATCTCCCTGCCAGCTGATGCCCTGAAGGAGAGACCTCAGCTCCTGTGTCTCAACTCTGTCCTGCCTTCCCATTTGCTTGGGTATAAGATTTGTATTTTTATTCACCACCAGCTATGCCCTCCAGGTAAGCCCTTATGGGAGTTTGCAAACCAGAAAGCCCAGTGCCCCCCAGAAGCTGAAGCTGTACATGGGGGAGGGTATGGCCCCACCCAGCCACTGGAAAGGAGATAGCAATGCTGACAGCTACATGTGTGCAGCTGTGCTGAGAGGTGGGTGAGGCCCTGGACCCATGGGGTTAGGTCTGGCATGAACTCGTCACCCAAAGTCAATGGTGAAGTGGAAGTTACACATGAAATGTAGGGTGGAAAGAGGAGGAACAGAGGCACCATGCAGTGTGAGGGCTCCAGGTGGACTCTTGGGTCCTGTGGCAGTGCACCCCAGTCTTCCAGGGCTTCAGTCATCTCATTTACTTAGCCAACACTGGATCCAGGACAAGCTTCAGCACGTGGGGCGAATCCCTGCCTCAGAGCTCATGTTCCCCACAGGACATGCTGCCTGCTGGAGCTGCCAGAGATTCCCTGCTCCCCAACCACCCACTCATCTGTAACAGATGTTAGTAGTGAGATGCTGCGCAGTTAACAGGCGACATCTCTTTGCATCCCATGTGTTCCAGTGCTGCTGCCCACTCCACGTGAAAGGACACCAGCTCCAAGTATTTAACCAGCTCCAAGTATTTAAGTGGGCATTATCTCCTTTAAATAGCATCAGTAGCTGGGTGTGGTGGTGCATGCTTGTAATTCCAGCATTTGGGATGCTGAGACAGGAGAATAGTGGTTTGAAGATGACCTCAGCTACTACTTAATGAGGCCCTTTGCAATTGCATGAGACCCTATTTCAAAATAAATATTTAAAAAATGGGCTGGGGTGTAGCTCAGAGGTAGAATATTCCAGGGTTCCATCCCTAGTACTGCAATATATCAGTTGTACTGCAATATATCAGTTGTCCTGCACTGGAGCACTATGCAGGAAAACCCATACTCGACACTGAAGCCCTATACCGCAGGAAAACTCCCACCAGACTCGGGAGCCCTAAACAGCAGAAAAAAACTCACCAGATGCGGAAAAGAACTCACCAGACACAGTATTCCTTCACCTCAGGAAAGACCCTACCATAGACTGGAGCCCTACAGTCCAGGAAAACGCCCAGCAGACACAAGAGTCCTATACCACATGGAGGCCCCCATTAGATGTAGAAGCTCTACACCACAGGGAAGCCCATACCAGATGCTGGAGCCCTACACTGCAAAAATCCCCCAGCAGACACTGAAGCCCCACTACAAGAAAGCCCCGAGCAGACACTGGAGCCCTACAATACAGGAAAGACAACACCAGATGCAGAAGCCCTACACTGCAGGAAAGGCCCCCCAGACATTAGAGCCCTATAGCCCAGCAAAGCCCCCAGCAGACACTGGAGCCCTGCAGCCAAGGAAAAGCTTCACCAGACACAGGAGCCTATCACCACAGGGAAGCCCTACCAAATGTTGGAGCCCTACAACTCGGGAAAGACAACATCAGACACAAAAGACCTATACCACAGAAAAGCCACCAACAAAGAAGGGAACCCTCACAAGACACTGGAGCCCTAAAAAAAATACATATATAAAAAGAGTTGTTTAAAAAGTGGATAAACAACATAGGTGGGGTTCGCAAAACCTGTGGAATAAGATTTCAGACAGCCAATATTTGTAGTTCTACCAATTAATCTAAGCCCCCATACTGTCCCTACTACATCTACCCAATATTCTGCTACATCAGAACAGGGATCTACCCCGAAGGTCTGATCTAGCAAGGTCTTGATTTCCTGAGTTTCCAGATGGTTCTGGTATAATTTCATTGTGAAACAATTTCAGAGTAAGATGATCAGCCTCACCTTGAGGCTGACCCTGATATTTCTTGCAGGAGCTACTGCAGGTCTGGAGTAGCAGTTCTCACTCCCTTCCCCAGCTCTTTCTCACTCATACCTGAGCAGCAGAATAGGATGGGGCTGCTGCCCTATTGTCTGGAGCCTTCCAGAGTCATGGAGGCCCGGGTGCTCTGACAAATGGTTCTTCTGCTACCCCCATCAATGCCACACAGAGGAAGTGACCTGCCATCCCCAATGTCTGTCCATCCTCCACAATCAGTACTCACCACCTGTTGACAAAGCTGGTGAAGCTTGGGGAGAATGCCCTTTCCTCAGAGCTGCTCAGCTGTGGAGGGTCTCCTTTCATGACCTGTGTCAGTTGATCCAATACACTTTGGTAATTAATTGGCCCATGGCCATTTCGAACTAAAGAGAACAAAGAGGTGAGAGAAAGTTCACGGTCACACTCTCCACCACAAGCAAAACTCTGTAACATCCCCCAGTTGACCAGAACAGGCTGGGATGGAGTTTTGAGAAGCAGGAAGGCCAGGTGGATTACACTTGGAAATCAAGACCACGTAGAGAGCTTGGCACCAACCAAACTCAAGGGCTTTGACTGCACAAGGAGGCCTAGGATGGTGGCCTGCTGGACTGGGGTGAGGCCTGGAATGGTGGAGGCTGCGCCTACCCAGAGGCCATGGAGGAGACGGTGTAGTGGCATGGCGCCTCTCACAGAAACACCCTAGGATCATGGCGTCTGCATGCAGGGGACACCTGTGGTGGGATGGGGAAGGAGGATCAACACTGGTTCACAGAAATGACAATAAGCCTTATGCGCTGGCATACCTCCATCATCCCAGTACTTGGGAGGCTGAGACAGGAGCATCACAGGTTCAAGGCCAGCCTCAGCAACTTGCAGGAACCTCAGTAACCTAGAGTATGGTATTGGTACAACAACAGGCAGACTGACCAGTGGAACAGAATAGAAGATACAGTAACAAACACATCTATAGTCAATTGATCTTTGACAAGGGGGCCAAACTCATAAGATGGAGAAAAGAGAGCATTTTCAACAAATGGTGCTGGGAGAACTGGCTATCCATTTGTAGAAAGATGCATCTAAATCTTTACCTCTTACCATGCACAGGAGTTAACTGGAGATGTATCAAAGACAGAAATTAGACCAGAGACTGTGAAGTTGTTAGAAGAGGGCATAGGCTCAACACTCCAACATATAGGCACAGGTAGTAACTTTCTCAACAAGACCTCCAAAACATAGGACATTAAAGCAAGAATTAATAAGTGGGATGGCATCAAACTAAAAAGTTTCTTCTCATCAAAGGAAACCACCAAGAACCTAATGAGAAAGCCTACAGAATGGGAGGTCTTTACCAGATACCACGCTGATAGAGGGCTAATATCCAGACTATACAAAGAGCTCAAAAGACTCTACACTACCAAAACAAACAACCCAATCAAGAAATAGCCAACTGAACTGAATAGACACTAATATACAGAATATACAAAGAGCTCAAAAGACTCTACACTACCAAAACAAACAACCCAATCAAGAAATGGCCAATTGAACTGAATAGACACTTCATAAAAGAGATACAAATGGTCAACAGATACATGAAAAGATGTTCAACATCATTAGCCATCAGGGAGATGCAAATCAAAACTATGCTGAGATTCCATCTAACCCCAATCAGAGTGGCAAGCATAAAGAAATCAAATAACAACAAATGCTGGTGAGGATGTGGGAAAAGTGGAACTCTTTTACACTGTTGGTGGGAATGCAGAGTAGTTCAGCCACTATGGAGATCACTATGGAGATTCCTTAGAAAACTGGGAATAGATCCACCATTTGATCTGGCTCTACCACTCCTGGGTATTTTTCCAAAGAGGTTGAAATAAGAGAACTATATTAACATATGCATACCCATGTTAATAGCAGCACAGTTTGTAATGGCCAAAATATGGAACCAACCCAGGTCTCCATCAAAAGAGAAATGGATTACAAAATTATGGGAAATACACACAGTGTAATTCTATTCAGCTATAAAGAAGGACCAAATCATGCCATTCCCAAGAAGATCTGGAGAACATTATTGCCAAGATTACTTGCTTCTCCTCGGCATCTGTGTGATGGTCTCCCACGCAGTTAATTGGCTGAGCCTCAAAGTGAGTGAAAGCCCTGAGGGGAGGTGTTGTCTCTGGCCAAAGTACTCCCCCACTCTTAGATATTCTTTCATAACTATTATTCTTTTGGTAATGATTCTTTTAACTTTCCACACGAATTGCTCCGGTGATGTAAGATCAGGACTGTGAGAGAAACTGAGTCCGTGGAAAATAAACTTTCTGGTAATTTGTCTAAGCCTCTAAACGTCCTCGGCTTTGTTCAAATGGTAATAAAATCTAGTCAGAATTCAGATGCTGTGGAAAACATTTCAGTAACAGCAATTACAAAACGCAGATTTCCCCTCTATCTCTGACCTTCATTCTAATCATTAACTTACAATAAAAGCCCTAAAAGGGAGGCAACCCGGTGCCTCTGTTTACCCCTCTCCTTATGATCCTGCCTAGATACAGAGAAGATAAACTTTGTGCAGCCTAGTTGATGAGCAGCTAATACTGCCCAATACAATAGAGCTGAAGGCTAGGAAGATTCTTGACCTTTATACCCAGTATGAGTGCTGCCCAAGACGGGGAGGCACCACGTGGCTAAGAAATGGATATGTCAGAACAAAGGATAGATATAATAAATGTGTAAGTGTGAAAGAAAGAAAATATGGTGAGAGTAAGAAAGGATTTTTATATGAAGAAGAGCTTATCCTAAGATTGTCCCAAATGGGAAAGAGAGAATCAGGGTAATCAGAAAAGAAAAGGATATTGCAAAGGATCTGTGATAGGAATATGGATTATTTATAAGATGAATAGGCTTCTAATAAGCCTATCATTTGACAACTAAATCTAAAAACTTCATGTTAATTTTTGGTGTTTATTTGCCAAACTGTGTTGTAAGCTTGCTTAAGCTTTCAGACTTTAGAAGGTAATGCAGATGAAACCTGGGAGACTTCCATCGCATCCCCCTGGATCTCCATATCTCTAGAGATGAAAAGTTCCCCCCAAAAAGTTAAAGAAGATTCCATGAGAGGAATCTCCAAGCCCTGGGTGTGCCTGTGTCTTCTGGAATTTGCCCTTTGGAGCTGCCTGTCTGCAAGGGCAACTGGATCTGCCGCAAGATCTGGAGAAGATCCGGAGCTAATTTCTTGAATGCCGGACTAGTTTTTTTTTTTACTTTGTTTACATGTCATTCACTATTGTTTTGCAGTGATTGCACTCCTTTCTTTTTTCTACTATTAATCTCACTGGTGAAGGATATAAATTTTCGGGGTTCTTATAATAAAGTGTCAATTGCTCAAGAAGCTTTTGTCCATGTCAGATTCTTTCCCAAAGTGCCGTGAATAGTAACTTAAAGGAATTTATTTCATAGAAGGGAAATAATCGCTGCAGATAGGTGGCTGCAGAATGGCACACGAATCCTTGCTCATCTTTCAGAGATAAATCTATCTCGAGTGGACTTCAACGGCCATTCCGATTGAGCCAGTCTGCCGCACATTATGCTAAGTAAGATCAGCCAAGAACAGAAAGAGAAGGGACATATGTTTTCTCTAATATGCCCAAGCTAGGGAGCACTGGGGATAACAGAGGGACTCCAGAAAATGGAGAGGAAACCTCAGAAAAGCTAGAATGAAAGGATAGGAGAGTAAGAAGCCTGAGGTTGATTAATGGAAGAGCTACATCCAGATATGTGTAAAAGTATGAATATAGCATGGTTAACCTGGACACTCATTGTTAGAAGGGGGGATGGGAACCTGGGGGAGAAGAGAGGGCACTAAGCACATTCTAAATGTATACCATTTTTAAATGCTACACACATAAATAAAATTTAAAAAGTGATACACCTATGTACTACAAAAAGTCTTTGCTGATGGGCCCACTGTAAATTGCAGAAGACAGGAAGGAAGGATGACTAATGTTTGCATCTTGATTCACCAGGAAGGAGCTGCCCCTCACTGCAGTGCAGAGGAAGGGCAAGAGGAAGCAGTGTTGGAGATCAAGAGCTATACCAGACACACTATATGTGTCATTTCCAATAGAATCTAAGTAGAGGGAAATAACACAGGGCATTTGATGTATGATTCTGGAGTTTACAAGTCAGGTGTAGGCAAGAAAGAAAAACTGTGAGCCTTCACTATTCACATCATTTCTAGAGCAGGTGCAGTGAGCACATCGGAGAGCAAGCGAGACGGTCTTTACATCCTTGAGCTTAGAGGAGTTCACTAGAGAAATGTGGGCAACAGAGAGAAGTTTAAAAGGCCTGAACACTCAGCCTGAGCTCACCAGCAGCTGGAGTTCAGGAAGAGGAGCTGCAAAGAATCAGAAGAGGGGCCAGCCTGGGAGGCAGCCAAGAAAGGGAATGTCTGGAAACCTACTCACGAGGGTGCTTCAAGAACAGTGTCTAAGACATTTCAAACAGAGAGGGAAGATGAGGAGTCAGAACTGACCACGGGCTCTGGCCACATGGAAAATCATGTTTATTCCGATCACAGTAGTTAAAAGTGGAGTGACAGGGATTAAAAAAAAACCATTAGGATGGATCTAAGAAAAAAAAGAGAGAAAGCAAAGATAGCAGCTATATGCCTGTCCTTGAGGTTGACAATAGATGTGATAGGAAAAAGACTGCACCACATGTAGACTATCTGGAAAAAAGTTAACAAGAAACATTAAGGCAGTTTGAACAAATGGAAAGAAATAACACTTTTTCATGATAAAAACTCAATAATATAAAACAGCAATGAGCAAATTAAGTTTAATGCCAATGAAATTTCAGATATATTTTTCTAAGGACAATATTATTTTGTTTTCAAATAACAGCAATTGGGTTTGAAGTGGTAGCTCAGTGGCAGAACATTTGCAAGTTTGAGGCACTGACCCAGCCTGGGAATTTGCTGAGACCCTGCTTCAAAAAAACAAAAAACACTCAGTGGTAGAGCACCCATGTGTTCAATCCCCAGTACCCCCCACGTATCCCCAAATGAACATCCCCCATTAAAAAATGGTAAGAGAAATCAGTAGGTCAAAAGCAAAAGGTATTTGTTGGTCTCTTACTGTACGTCAGACACTATAAAAGGTGTAGGAACATAAAGACCACAATCTGAATCAAGACCTTTATGTTCTTGCTTCTCCACAATTGTGATCAAGACCCTGGACACAGAGCAGCTTAGACACAGACCTAGAAGTCTATCTACTGAGAAGACTCAACATTCCCCCAACGACATGTTCATTGAGGACTCTGGTGGCAAGAGAAGTTGGTTCTGCTATCTTCTGGAGGGTGAGGAAAGGAAAACATAGGTGTTTATTAGAAAGTTATGGAGAAGCTTGGAGAATTGAAGGAAATGTGGAAATTGGGCCTTGGAAGGACTGAAACACAGTTTAGGAAATCTAGAAAAAAAAGTTCCTTCACAAGGCTGCTGAAATAGATAAACCTTGAGCTGAATTTTCCCCCCACTTAACTCAACAGATGCAATCAAGTTAAGACTACTCAGTTTATGGTACCCTGCCCTCCTAGGTCTGTGCATGGCCCCTGCCTAATTTTATTTAAATTTTTTATGCTGGGCGTGGTGGCACATGCTTGTAATTCCAACACTTGGGAGGCTGAGACAGGAGGATCACACAGGTTTGAAACCGGCCTCAGCTACTAAGAAGATCTCAGCAACTCAGTGAGATTTTGTTTTCAAATAATATAAAAAATAGGTCTGGGAGTGTAGCCTAGAGTTAGAAAGCCCCTGGATTCCATTCCTGGTGCCAAAAAATAACAATAATTTTTTTTTACTTGATTCCTAAGCCACACTCCTGTCTTCCCTATAGACAACCACTATAAATGCATTTACTTGGCTTCTTACCCTACTAAACTGTCCTCCAAAACTGAAGACGAGAATAAAATGTGCTCAGATAGACAAAATCAAGAAAATATGAAAGGATGCTAAGCTACACCTCAGGCCATATGAAGAAGTGAAAATCTGATAAGACAAATACATGGATAAATATAAAGGCCATTATGATTGTAGTCTTGGCTTATAAACCTTCTTTTGCTGCTTATATGATTTCAAAGATGAATACATAAAATAATATTATAAATATCAAGCACATAATATATATTTGATTAGTGATTTTGAAAATATGGGAGACTATATACAGCCTTTGATAGTATGGGAACTAAGCTTGTATTAATTCAAACTAAATTACCGTAAATTTAAGGTATTTAATTGTAATGACCATGATAATCATTAATAAAATGTCTAAAATATACATACAAAAAAAGAAATGAAAATTTTATGAGAAAGATACCACACAAAAAAATCAAGTAATAGCTAAATGGCAGTAATGAAGGAAAGAATTATTTTATTTATTTATTTATTTATTTATTTATTTATTTATTTTTGTGGTACTGAGGGTGGAACCCAGAGGCTTTTATAACTCTGAGCTATCCTCCCAGACCTATTTTTATACTTTATTTGGAAACAGAGTCTCACTAAGTTGCTAAGAGCCTCACCAAGTAGCTGAGGCTGGCTTCAAACCTGTGTGATCCTCCTGTCTCAGCCTCCCAAGTGCTGGGATTACAAGCATGTGCCACCATGCCCAGCTGAAACAACTATTTTTAAAAAGGTATGAGATGTATAGAAAATAAAGAACAAAAAGAATAATCAGTAATGAAATATAAATTGACTAAATTGCTCAAACAAAAGGCAGAGAGTATGAGAATGGACAAACACCCCCCATGACTTTCCTATATGCTGTCTACAAGGCACATGAGTTAGTTACTTTAAAATAAGTATTACTTACTACCGCTGCTTTCACACAGAGAAAGATGCTGTTGCAAAATAAAAAGGGCTGAGGTACAGCTCAGAGGAAACTGCCCCTGGTTTCAATCCCCCCTACCAAAAAGAAAAAGAAAACACTGTGGGAGGAATGAAAACAGAAACAGAATATAGAACTTATTCAACTTATAATGAGCACCACTTGGAGGAAAAATGAGAGCTGTAAACACCTACATTAAAAACAAAGATCACAAGTGACTTTATACTTCATGTACCCACTGGGCACTCAGTACATACTTATTGAAGGAAAGGTATTGCAGAATGGTAGTTTTGCCCCTCTGGTTTTCCAACTAGCCACAAGGTGGCAGACTCACTCAGGAAACCACAGT
Source organism: Muscardinus avellanarius (assembly GCF_963383645.1). Lineage (NCBI taxonomy): Eukaryota > Metazoa > Chordata > Mammalia > Rodentia > Gliridae > Muscardinus > Muscardinus avellanarius. Next base: position 49,763,619 of record NC_137805.1, read on the forward strand.
GTCAACTGGTTGGCCAATTTCTGTAGTGTCATAAATACCAAGGCCAGAAAAGTAGTGAATTTTTTCATAAACATTTTAATGTACTGGAAAAACAAATTATGACCATAGTATGTGCACATATTTATTTGATGACATACAAGAGTTCATCCAGGCATGGGAAAGGAAAGTTGATGCAAAAGTTGGCCAGATACCCAAGAGCTGAGGATACACGGCCAGTGATGAGAAATTATTTCCTCTCAGGAATTATTTCCCCTTAAAATAACCATGCTTCCTTTCTCTCAGTATTTCTTACACTTGGTAAGTTTAAATGTCCTGTGATGAATGCCAAACTCTAGAGATTCTCCAAAGTGAAATAGGCCTCTTGAGATTACCCAAAGTGTCTGAAATCCAGATTTTTTTATTTTTATATTTTTTGTACTTGGAATTGAACCCTGAGGCATTCTATCTCCTGTTTCAGACCCCTAGTACTGGGATTGCATGAGTGCATCGCCCCACCCAGTTGGAAATCCAGGTTTTTGAAGCTGAATATTCATTTGTATATTCATTTGAATATTTCATTTGTATAAAAAGGATTAGGGCTGTGTATGTAGCTCAGTGGTAGAGCAATTGCTCAGCATGTGCCACAATCCCTGAATTCAGTCCCCATCACCCCCAAAATCAAAACAAAAAAATTAAATATGGGTGGAGGGCCCAGAGAGTGAACCCAGGAGCATTCTACCTCAAAGCTTTATCTCCAGCCCTATTTTATTCTTATTTTGAAACAGGGTCTTACTAAGTTGCTGAGGGTTTAAGTAAATGAGCCTGGCCTCCAACCTGTGATCTTCCTGTCTCAGCCACCCAAGAACTGGGATTAAAATTTGTAACAGCCGGCCATGGTGGCGCACGCTTGCAATCCCAGCATTTGGGAGGCCAAAACTGGAGGATCGCGGTTCGTGGACAGCCTCAGCTACTTAATAAGGCCCTCTGCAACTCATTGAGACCCGGTTTCAAAATAAAGAATAAAAATAGGGGCAGGGGGTGTAGCTCGGAGGTCGAATGCTCCTGGGTTCCATCCCCAAACCCGCAAAAAAAAAAAAAAAAGTTTGTAGCACCATACCCAGCCATTTTGAATTGTATTATTCCCCATAGAAAACATTTTATCATTTTAATTTTCTCCCAACAACACTCTAGAATAATAGCATGCAGGTGAAACATTCTTTTTTTTTTAAGAAAGTAAACACAGGGGTCAGCTGTAATGCTTCTTTCTGCATTAAGTCCTCCACACTGCATTTTTGTTTTGTTTGTTTTGCTTTGCTTACATTTTAATTAGATGAAATATGTGCAGACTTTTAGATATTCAGAACAATTGCTTTCTTTATAGGATTTGAGAGTCACATGGCAGCCTGATCTTGCTTATTTCTCCATCCATAAAATGAAAACAATAATATAGCTATTTGTGTCTAACCAGATTGTTCAAAACATTTGCTACCTGCGTCAGCCATGTTTCCATCACTCTAACAAACACCTAAAATAATCAACTTACAAAGATAAAGGTGGATTTTGGCTTGCAGATTTGGAGGTTCCAGCCCATGGTCAATTGGCTCATTGTTCTGAGCCAGTGAGGAAGTAGCACATCATGGCAGAAACACTGGATGGAGCCAGACCACCACCATATGGCAGGAAGCAATGAAGGCAGAGGAAGAGACTTGGGGGCTAAGTACCTTTTGACAGCATGCCCCCAATTACCTAAAGACCTCCCACTAGGCCCTACATCTTAATGAATGGCCAAAGCAAGTCACGTGGACACTCTGGAAACCAAGTCTCCAACACATGGACCTTTGGGGGACACTTATCCAAACCACAGCACTGCCCCGACCTGGTGGGAGATTGTACTTCCCCACCCACTGATATCAGACATGGCCTTGTGATCTGAGGTGTCCCTCCATGTGACAAGATAAAACCTCCCTGCCCCACCAAGGTCAGGAGTATCCACGTGACTTGCTTTGGCCATTGAATCTAAGAGAAGTCACACATGTCACTACTGAGCAAAGGTTAAAGACTCAGCTCTTGGCTCATCACTTATCCTTTATGTCACGATCTCCCCTGGTGGGCTTTGCTTTTTGGGTCCCCAGTGCCATAGCTCCACGACAGCCAGGTGGTATGGGGGGGAAATAAACATGAATTGTACACCTCTGAGATCTGGGGCTACTTTCTGAAGCAGCATAACTTAGTCTAAGTTGACCAACACAATACTTTTTTGGCAGCTAGGAGAATAAGTTAGTTAATATCTATAAAACACTTAGCTGCACATGTGGTATATCTTATGCAAGAGATACATATTAGGTTGTTAGTATTCTTGTTCATTGCCTATTTGGTCATTCATTTCTCCTGCCATAATCATGCTAAAAACACATTTAGGTATGATCTAACTTTCCTTACAAGGGTTTGGCATCATTTCAAGATTTAAACAGAGATTTAGGGTGTAATAAGTAGGCTAAGACATCATCTTCATGGAATGATATAAAAAGCTCCGCTGATTAAGTGCCATCTGTGGGGCGCGTTTGCCCAAGAATATTTATTGGGCAATTAGTGTTAATTTTCCTGATGCCACCACTCAGCTTCTGTGGCCCCAATTATTCCAAAGACACATTCTTTGACTGCTAAATACAACCAATAAGAAGAAATTACTTAACATAAGATATTCTAGTTTCCTTAATTTAATTCCATTGAATAATTTTCTTCTCTCACTTAGGATAGTGAGTTCTTGGCACCAAATAAAGGAAATCATGCACTCTCCTATGTATGCAAGGGCAAAGCAACGAAGCAGGAATTATTTGGTGCCACATTAGAGTGATTTTTAAATCCTCTTGACATCTCCACAAGAGGATGCATTCTAGTGTCCCCGAGAATGCAAATTCACTTTCAAATTAGTGCCGTCTTAGCATTCTTGGTAGGGTTTGGAATGTTTGCATGTTAACAAGACACTTTCAGAATGATGGAGATTCTGAGCTGCAATTCCCATTGACTGATTCTTTCAACACAGATCAAGCTTGTCAGTAAGGAATTAAAAATCTCATTAGGAAAATGAGACACAAGCATGTAAACATAGAATAGGTATTGTGAACGTTGAAATAACAAAGACAACAATAATTGAAAAATCTACAGGCAGTTTGCCAAACTGCCAAAACAGTATCTCCAGAGTGAGAGAGAGAAGAGTTCCCTGCACCAAGAAGACATTGGAAAAGGTGAGATTTGGCCTGGGCTTTCTTGGAAAGGCAGAATTATATACCTAAGCACAAGTAGCACCTGCCAAGGAATTTCGCAAAAGTAAGACACACTGTGGATGGGGGGACTGAAGTCTAGCTGCATATGTCCACTTTGGGTCTTACAGAACCATCCCACCATCGGACCCACAAAGACCAGTGGGATCCAGGCTGGGGGGGGGGAGGTGGTCCTCCCAGGATACAAGCTGGAACTTTATCTATAAAAAGAACCCCAAGGTTTGCATGTCTACCCTGAAGATGCGCAAACTGAGTCGGGCATGGTGGTGCATAGTTGTAATCCCAGTATTTGGGAGGCTGAGACAGGAGGATTGTGCAGGTTCAAAGCCAGCCTCAGATACTTAGTGAGGCTCTCAGCAACTTAGTGAGACCATGTTTCCATATAAAATATAAAATAGGTCTGGGAGTGTAACTCGAAGGTAGAAAGCCCCTGGGTTTCATCCCCAGTACCACAAAAATAAATAAATAAATAAATAAATAAATAAATAAATAAATAAATAAATAAAAAGATGCACAAAACAGGTAGCAATAAGAATATATTCCCAACATTTAATATGAAGATTGGCACCATGTCATCACCAGCCTTGCTATAGGGCCAAGAGCAGGTGAATTTACCCCAGTGATGTGAGCAGCAGAGGAAAAGTTGATACGATGAGCAAGACACAAAAATACTTCCTATTTCAGTCTCAAATCATTTTGTAAAAACTGTCTACTTTGTGTTTTATTAGTATAATTGTTTTAGGTATTTTATAGCATACATAATTTTTATTTTACTGATTATATGTAGGATTAAAAGAGGCCTTGATGTGTGTGGGGGGAGGGTACTGAGAAACGCTATGCACAAAATCTGCTGGAGCGAAAAGACTTAGTCACATGGGGATGGGTTCCAGAATATTCTCAATAGTGTTAAGCATGAAGCAATGAGCCAGATGAGATTAATCAATTAGCCTTTGGATTGAAATGATGGAACCCATTTGAGGATTGCTGCAAATGATCAAGGAACAAGACAGGCAGCTGGTCTAATAGGGGAGGGCAATTTGTCATTCACTGCCTGCAGAATGCAGCCATCAACAGCACAAAGCCCAACAAATATTAAATATTCAGCCCTATGAGTAGATTATTCCTTGCTCATTCCTAGAATAGAGTATGTATAATTCTGCTTTAAACCCTATTTTCAGGGTTACCTGGGGTATAAACTTAAGAACACTGTCTTAATGCTCTTAGCTCAAAGGGAATAATGTACGGTTCTAAACGAGAGATCTCTCCCACCTTTATGAACCATCCACATGAGTTAGATGCTTAAGGCATAAACATATAAACAACAGTTGGCCTTTTTAAAAAATTGGTGCATTGTAGTCACACATCTTAATGAAGTGCAAGATGGTAGAGGCATAAATGTACACATCACTCAGCCCTTACTCAATTTCCACCCCATTCCCACCCAACAGTTGGCCTTTCTATGGCACTCACCACATCCCAGGTATTTTGGAAATTTCCAGTATCACCTTATGTAATTTTCTCTATATGTTGGTTGGATTATTATACTCATTTCTTAGATGTGAAAATGGAAACCAAAAAATGATAAATAACTTGCCTACCACACAGCTCATATGTGGGAGGATACAATGTCATGAGTAGAATACTCAAAAGGACTGAGATCTCTGACCCAAAAGATGGGAGTTAGAAATTGTCACCTAGGAAACAGCATTAAATGAGGAACTACTGAGTGGCTAGCTCCTAAGAGAAAGTGTGTCAAGCACAGGCTCGACAGATCAGTGACTACAATCATTCTGCAGTTGCCATAACAAAGGGCCACCAACTTAATGGCTGAAAACAACAGAAATGTATTGTCTGCCAATTCTGGAAGCCAAGAGTTAAAAATCAAGGTGTCAGCAGAAAATCAAGGTGTCAGCAGGGCTGTACTACCTCTGGAGCAGCCAGGGGGAGGACCCTTCCCTGCCTCTGACTAGCTCCTGACACCTGTCAGTATCCTTGGCTGTGGCCACATCACACCAACCTCTGCCTCCATCTTCACATTGCCGTCTTTTTGGTGTGTCTCTTCTATGTGTGTCTTTTATGAGAACATCTGTTGTTGGATTTGAGGCCCACACAGATAATCAGAGTAACTTCCTCATCTCAAGATCCTTAACTTAATGATACCTGCAAATAAGGTAGCTTTCATTTGTTCTGGGATATCTTTGGAGGGAAGGAACAGAGATATTCTCCCAGACCAACAAACTAAATTAAATGGTCAAAATATATCCAACTAATTCAAAGGTTAAGAAGACAAAGGAAAATATATTGAAAAAATGGACAGTGTGTATACACACACACACACACACACACACACACGTGAGATGATGCCCTGTTTAGACTCTTAAAATACACAGAAGAATAAGTCATGTAAATGTGTTCATGACTGTGGGACATTTGAATACTGTGACTTGTTTGAAACAGCACAAGTGAAAAAATTAAATTTGGAAAACAATCAAATAAATCTTTGCAAAATAAAGGCTTTAACTAAAGGGTAAAAAAAAAGTTAAGCATGAAAAAGAATAAGCTTGGAAAATGAAAAAAAAAAAATGGATCCAAACTCAGTAGGCAGAGGCTCTCAAGAAAGGGGATGTTCAAGGTACAGGCAGGGGTGCTAATAGATTAACAATCTCTGATATTGGGGTTAGGTTGGTATTATCCATTACTATATCTCAGGAGGTGGCTGGCAGGTGGGTGTAACATGAGCCATCAGGAGCCCTCAGCCCACACTACCACCATCCGAGATGTCTGCCCTCGCTCAAGTCTCATACAGAGTACTGTCCACATAATTTTAGTGAACCTAAAAATGCCCTTAAAAACAGGGCTGGGGGGTGGTGTAGCTCGGAGGTAGAAGTCCTTTGGGTTCCATCCCCAGGACCGCAAAAAAAAAGAAGGGCAAAATCCTTCTCGTGATCTATCTCCTTATACACACACAGTCCTGGGTTCTAATTTCCAAGAAATACCATCATGGCTTGGCTCTGAAATGTCTCCCCAAAGCTCAAGTGTTGAGAAGACGACCCCACGGCAGCAAAGTTCAGAGTGAGGCATGGTGAGAGGAGTTGTGTCACTGGGGGTGTGGCCTTGCAGACTCCAATTTTGTCCCTGGTCACTTCTGGTCACTCTCTCTGCTTCTGACCATGGTGAGATCAGCAGCTTCCCTCTGCCACGCCCTGATGCCTGGTGCCAGCCAACTATGGACTGAACCCCTGCAACCCTCAGCCAAACAAACTCTTCTTCTTCTTCTAAGTTGAGCTTGTCAGGTATTTTGGTCCCAGCATCAACAAGCCTAGCCCATACAAACACCTTGGTGGAGGTGCTCTCTAAATCAAGCCAAGGAAGGGCAATGTCAAGGGTGATGTTCTCATGGCTGTCTCCAAATGCCTTGTCTCTTGATGGCTGCCTGCTCAGGACAAACTCTTCCCTGTTCCCTGGTGCAATAGAAGAGTTGCAAGGACAACTGTGGGGATATATACGCATATGTGACATATATACAGAACACATATTCTGCTGGGAAGAAATGTCCTTTCTTCTACAATTAAGTCCTATCATCATGGCCTATGAATAATTATTTATGAAATTCTTTATGACCAATTGTTTATGACATTGATAGGTGATTGTAATTGTTTATTTTTATGCCATTTCTGGGAGAAATTTTTTAGCTATCTCTTTTATTTATTTGTTTGTTTGTTTATTCATTTATGTATTGTGGATTGAACCCAGGAGCATTATACCTCTGACCTAACCCACCCAAACCCTTTTCCTAATTTTATTTATTTATTTATTTATTTATTTATTTATTTATTTTTATTCAAATATATCTAGAACTTTATTTAAGGGATAATTACAATTAGCTTTGTTTTTTTTTAATTTTTAATTGGTGCACTGTATTCATACATCATAGTGGGATACATACTTTTGTAGACATACATGCACACATTGCCCAGTCAGCCCCCACTCGATCCCCACCCCATTCTCTCCCTATCCCTCCCTCCCATGCTTGGCTTAGTGATTGACATCTAGTATTATAGCAATTTATCAAAAATTAAAAATGATAATCTCACATAACAGTTTCATTTGTCTGATACCAAGCTTTTGATGACTTAAAGAAAACATTTCAATATTTCTTTTTGCTTTCTTTCTTACCAGAGAATATATTTTTTCTATTTTTAGGTGAAACTATCATATATTTATATATTTATTTTTCAGAAAAAAATCTATCCTAATATGGAATATGGACTCTAGGTACCCACAACGATCTTGAAAAAGAACAAAGCTAGAAGATGTATATTTTCTGATTTCAAACCATATAAAGCTACAATAATTGAAACAGTGTAGTACTATTCTAAAGGCAGATATATAAACCATTGGAGTTAAATAAAAGCCTAGAGCTAAATTCTTCCCTATATTGTCAAGTTATTTTTGACAAGGTTTCCACGAACATTTGGTGGTGCGAATAATAATCTTTTAACTAAATATTGTTGAAAAATAATAATTACATGGAAAAGAATAAAATTGGACCCTTACCTAATCCCATATACAAATATTAACTCAAAATAGATAAAAGACCTAAATATAAATCTTAAGACTATAAACTTTTAGGAGAAAATCTGGGTCATTAAACCTCACAACATTGAAATTGGCAGTGATTTCTTGGTTATGATTTCAATGGCACAGGCAACAGAAGAGTATACAAACTCCCTAAAAAATAAAAAACATATTGTATATCCAAAAACAATGTAAACAGAGTTAACAGTTACTAATAGAATGGGATAAAATATTTCCAAATGCTATATCTGAAGGTATATTAATATTCCAACTAGAAATCCTAAAAATTAACAACAATAAAGGCAAGCAATACCCTTTAGAGATAGGTAAAAGACTAACATAAATAATGAATCTCCACAGATAACCAATCTTAGTTGTCTGTTGGATGGAAAATCTTGTTTCTCTAGTTCTGATGTGTGTTACCTATTTCTTCTTTGTAGTTAATCTCTTTGAGTATTTTCTCTAGTGCTGGTTTTGAAGACATAAATTCCTTCAGGTTCTGTTTGTCATGGAAGCTTCTTATTTCTCCATCTAATTTGATAGAAAGTTTTGCTGGGTAGGAAATTTTTGGCTGGAAGTTGTTTTCTTTCAGAGTTGGGAATATGTTACTCCAAGCCCTTCTGGCTCTCATAACTTGGTTTGGGAAGTCTGGAGTGATTCTAATTGGTTTGCCTCTGAATGTCACTTGGCCCTTTGCTTTTGTTGCCTTTAAGATTCTCTGCTTGGCTTCCACATTGGTCATTTTGACAATTATGTGGCGTGGGGATCCTCTTCTCTGATCCTGTCTAAAGGGAGTTCTATACGTTTCCTGAACCTGCGTATCGACCTCTTGCTCTATGTCTGGAAAATTTTCTGCTATTACTTCCTTGAAGAGATTGTTGATCCCTTTGGTTTCACTTTCTTTTCCCTCCTCTATTCCAATTATTCTTAGGTTAGCTCTCTTAAAATGGGCCCATATTTCTTCAATATCAGATTCCTGCTGTCGGATATTTTTTTCTAGATTAGAAACTATGCGTTCATTTTTGGAATGATCATCTTCTAAGAGTGAGATTCTGTTCTCCATGTGTTCTAAACGGTTGTTTGTGCTTTGAATTGAGGCCTTTACTTCATTAATTGCATCCTTTATCTCATTTTGGCTCTCTCTGAGTTCTTTTCGAAGCACCTCTATTATTTCTACAGTTATTTTTCTGATTTGATCTTCTAGAAATCTCTGATTTTCTGTTTTATCGGGTTCTGATGTTGTGGGGTTGTGGGCATTCATTGCTCCAGTATTATTCCTCTTTCCCATGATTTCGGATGTTTGTGCCTTCTCTGGGTTCTTCCCTTGGGTCACTATGACTTCACTTAAGGTGCTCTGGATCTCGAGTCAGTAGTAACTCAGACCCCACTACTCCTTTACTGGGTTGTATCACAGAGTCTCCGACCCAGAGAGTCAATAGAGGCTGCTTTAGACTGTGGGGGGAGCCAGGTTGCACGTTCTCCTATGGTGTGATATCACTGCCACCTCCCCTCTCCCACTGGGTCAAGTTCCAGTGAGTACAGTACTGGGATTTCTCCACTGTGGCCCACAATTTGACTCACTGTTCTTGAGTACGCAGATGTAGCTCTACTGAATTCGGTGAATTCGGTGCTGTTGCCGCCAGTGGCAATATGGCGCCGCTGCTACGCCCTCGGCTATGGGGCTGGCATTTTTTTTTCTTGGTTTTGATTTCCACTCTCAATCCCTGCAGCTTGTGCTGAGCTCAGCCACTGGAAGCTTTAGATGCCCTCTGCGCCGAGAAATCCGCCTGGCTGTTCCGCAGCGGCTCCCCTCGGCTTGCTGTGGCCGTCCCGTGAATTCGCCGGTGCTGCCGGCAGTATGGCGCTGCTGCTGCGTCCTCGGGCCTGAAGCCATGTCCTCGGGTGTGAGGATCTCCTCTGTGGGCTCTGTTCTCAGTCTGCTTTCTCTCTGGAGCCTGGTGATTTTTTTTGTTTCTCTGGTGATGTTGTTTTCTGGCTTTGAAAGGTGCTGATTTTGTGGTAATGGAGATTTGTTGTTAGCGGGGCTCTTAAGCCCCGCTTTTCTCGGTCGCCATCTTCCCGAAAGTCCCTAATTTTATTTTTATTTTGAAACAGGGTCTCACTAAGTTTTTGCACTCGCATTGGCCTCAAAATCAGCCATCCTAGCGTCTCTGCTTCCCAAGTACTAGGATTATAGGAAGGTACCATCACATCCAGCGAATAGTTAATCTCTTTTTAAAAACCCATTGAAAATGTTCCTTGCTTTTTGGCTTGTTTGGAAGATCTCCAGGTCTAGGAGTTCCTGCAATGGTTTTACACTGACTTTCTCGAAACTTTGAAAACTCTCCAAAGCTGTTTTCCATGCAAGACGGTTCTCGCTCTAATCCCTGGAGTTGGCCGCCCTGCACTCTCCTGGAAACTACATTGCGAAGCAGGAAAGTGAGGCCAGAACTTTCATCTCCGCCCAAACTACCCACTTGAATGAGCGAGGGCATGCAGGTCAGATGCAGAGCTTGTCCCTCTCTGGGCCAGCTGGGGATGAGGCCACAGGCAGGGGTCAGGACACCACCACCCAAGCCAGGGAGGGCAGAGGCAGTCTCTCAGCTCCTTGAGGCCCTGCCCACTCCTCGGGCCCCTCCCACCCACCTCTGGAGGCCCTTGTCCACTCCTTGAGGCCCCTCTCACCCCCTCCCACCTCACCCTTCAGCAGGAAATGGATGCCAAACTTTAATTGAATTAATTCATAACCCTGTCCTTCTTTTAAAACTTTTAAGCATAATGATCTTAGTTTGAAAGCTTCTCTATAGTCATATTTTGAGTATTTTAATTTTGTGAGTATATATTTAGATATTTTCTGTATTTATATGTTTAATATTTTGAGTACATATTTATAAATATATATGTATGTATAATGTTACGAGCCACAGTTACAAAGCCCTCATGATGATTTCTTCATATGCTCATTTAAATACATCTCCAAGCCAGGCATGGTGGCCATGCTTGTAATGCCAGCATTTGGGAGGCTTGAGACAGAAGGCTTGCAGTTCACAGACAGCCTCAGCTACTTAGTGAGACCCTTTGCAACTCAGTGAGACCCTGTTTAAAAATAAAGAGTTAAAAATAGGGCTGGGGGGTGTAGCTCAGAGGTAGACTGCCCCTGGGTTCAATCCCACTATGGCAATAAATAAATTAACGAATAAATACATTTCCAATCTCTTCTCTCTCCAGCACATGAAGAGGAGATAGGTAGAAAATTTTCTATGAACAATTAGAGGATTATACACTTACATAATTTGGTTATGTATTGAATTGAACCTTACTTGGGAAACAAAAACACAGGAAACAAAATAAGGGTCCAATGTAGAAAAACAATTAGTTTGTTAAAATGCATTCTTAACCTGTGAAAATCATGTGCAGCCTAAAAGTGCCCACGAGGGGGCACTGCAGTCAAAGCACACCAGAAAGGACTTGAAACCACTACTCTGCATAAACTCAGGTTATTTTATTAATATTGTCAAAAGTGAACTGCCTTTGCCACCATTTTCCAGATATGATTAGGCAAAAACTTCACAAGGCATATTTTGCTGAGAAAGGGGGGGAAAGCTGTTTTCTTGGCAGCAGTTGCTAAAAAGTAGCAAACTAAGGTCAATGTGAATGCGCTCAGGAAATTTGAACCAGTGCAAGAATGTTAACAAAATGGTCAGGCCAGAGATAACACGCGGGTCTTGTAATATCAAACTTGGCTCAGCTGAAAACCTCTTCTCTTACCCTCCTCCCTCATCCCACCACCCCTGCTCATAGTCATAAACAAGAAACTTTCAACAACTCCCAAAAGGTTTAAAGTAAGACTTAGGAGTGGTGGATATTTAATTTCCTTAAATATCAGTCTGTCAGTGTCACCAGCAGCCTCCAGCCTTGTGGACAGAAGTGTCCCTGGGCCAAGGTCAAGAGGCAAGCTCCTGGGGCTGCTGCAGATGGAGTGGAGGCAGGACAGAGCATGTGGGCTTGAGCATGTGTCCTGAGCCAGTTTAAAAAGCAGTTGATATTATTTTTTATTAGCTTTTTAAAAAAATGTTTGCAGGTCTGGGGATGAAAACCAGGAGCATTTGACCTCTGAGCTACACCCCTTTCCCTATTTTTTATCTTTTATTTTGAAACAGGGTCTCAGTAAGTTGCGGAGGGCCTCAATAATGAATTCACTATTTTTTTTATTGGTGCACTGTATTCATACATCATAGTGGGATACAAACTTTTGTAGACATACATGCACACATTGCCCAGTCAGCCCCCACCTGATCCCCACCCCATTCTCTCCCCATCCCTCCTTCCCATGCTTGGCTTAGTGGTTGACATCTAGTATTATAGCAATTTATCAAAAATTAAAAATGATAATCTCACATAAAAGTTTCAATTGTCTGATACCAAGCTTTTAATGACTTAAAGATAACATTTCAATATTTCTTTTTACTTTCTTTCTTACCAGAGAATATTTTTTTTTCTATTTTTTAGGTGAAACTATTATATATTTATATATTTATTTTTCAGAAAAAAATCAATTTTAATATGAAATATGGATTCTAGATACCCAAAACGATCTTGAAAAAGAACAAAGCTAGAAGATATATAGTTTCTGATTTCAAACCATATAAAGCTACAATAATTGAAACAGTGTAATACTGTTCTAAAGGCAGATATATAAACCATTGGAGTTAAATACAAGCCTAGAGCTAAATTCTTCCCTATATTATCAAGTTATTTTTGACAAGGTTTCCACAAACATTTGGTGGTGGAAATAATAATCTTTTAACTAAATATTGTTGAAAAATAATAATTACATAGAAAAGAATAAAATTGGACCCTTACCTAATCCCATATACAAGTATTAACTCAAAATAGATAAAAGACCTAAATATAAATCTTAAGACTATAAACTTTTAGAAGAAAATCTAGGTCATAAAACCTCACAACATTGAAACTGGCAGTGATTTTTTGGATATGATTTCAATGGCACAGGCAACAGAAGAGTATACAAACTCCCTAAAAAATAAAAAAAATATTGTATATCTAAAGACAATGTAAACAGAGTTAAAAGTTACTAATAGAATTGGATAAAAAAAATTCCAAATGCTATATCTGAAGGTATATTAATATTCCAACTAGAAATCCTAAAAATTAACAACAATAAAGGCAAACAATACCCTTTAGAGATAGGTAAAAGACTAACATAAATAATGAATCTCCACAGATAACCAATCTTAGTTGTCTGTTGGATGGAAAATCTTGTTTCTCTGGTTCTGGTGTGTGTTACCTATTTCTTCTTTGTAGTTAATCTCTTTGAGTATTTTCTCTAGTGCTGGTTTTGAAGATATAAATTCCTTCAGTTTCTGTTTGTCATGGAAGCTTCTTATTTCTCCATCTAATTTGATAGAAAGTTTTACTGGGTAGGAAATTTTTGGCTGGAAGTTGTTTTCTTTCAGAGTTTGGAATATGTTACTCCAAGCCCTTCTGGCTCTCATAACTTGGTTTGGGAAGTCTGGAGTGATTCTAATTGGTTTGCCTCTGAATGTCACTTGGCCCTTTGTTTTTGTTGCCTTTAAGATTCTCTGCTTGGCTTCCACATTGGTCATTTTGACAATTATGTGGCGTGGGGATCTTCTTCTCTGATCCTGTCTAAAGGGAGTTCTATAAGTTTCCTGGATCTGTGTATCAACCTCTTGCTCTATGTTTGGAAATTTTTCTGCTATTACTTCCTTGAAGAGATTGTTGATCCCTTTGGTTTCACTTTCTTTTCCCTCCTCTATTCCAATTATTCTTAGGTTAGCTCTCTTAAAATGGGCCCATATTTCTTCAATATCAGATTCCTGCTGTCGGATATTTTTTTCTAGATTAGAAACTATGTGTTTATTTTTGGTTTGCTCATCTTCTAAGAGTGAGATTCTGTTCTCCGTGTGTTCTAATCGGTTGTTTGTGCTTTGAATTGAGGGCTTTACTTCATTAATTGCATCCTTTATCTCTTTTTGGCTCTCTCTGAGTTCTTTTCGAAGCACCTCTATTATTTCTACAGTTATTTTCCTGATTTGATCTTCTAGAAATCTCTGATTTTCTGTTTTATCGGGTTCTGATGTTGTGGGGTTGTGGGCATTTATTGCCCCAGTATTATTCCTCTTTCCCATGATTTCTGATGTTTGTGCCTTCTCTGGGTTCTTCCCTTGGGTCACTATGACTTCACTTAAGGTGTTCTGGAGCTCGAGTCAGTAGTATCTCAGACCCCACTACTCCTTTACTGGGTTTTATCACAGAGTCTCCGACCCAGAGAGTCGATAGAGGCTGCTTTATTTTTATTTTTATTTTTTAATTTCTATCTTTTTTTATTAATTTATTTTTTAAATTGGTGCATTGTAGTCATATATCAATCACATTGGAGTACAAGACTTGAGAGGATATACAAGCACACATCATCCAATTAGCCCTCCTCCAGCCCCCATCCCATTCCCTCCCCCTTCCTCCATCCCACACTTCTTTGGTGATTTACTTTGATACATTTGTTTATGTACCTCCTGCGCTTTAAAGAGGCTCCGTCCTCCAGCATTACATACCCTCTGATTGGTCACATTAGTTGTTTCACTATAGGGCCCTTTCTATAGCTCAACCTCTTCCTGTTCCCCTTTTCCTCCTAGTTATTGCTGATTAAGAGAAGCATCTGATTTATATTTTCTGTGATATTTCTCTGTGCATGCTGCGTTGCATGTACCGATCTTGATGGTCCCAGTAGTGGCCTGGCTACTCAGTGGACTGATCCAAACCTCGCTGGCTCAAGCAGCAGCCTTGCCTCATGGGAGGCCCCAGGTCTAGTCTCGCTGGCCCCTGCACCGGTCTAACCCCTAAGCTGGCTTCGGTCCTGGCCTTGGAGGCCGCAGGAGTGGCCTTGCCTCACGGCAGGCTCCAATGCCAGCCTTGCTGGCCCCAGCATCGGCCTCACCCCTCAGCAGGCTCTAATCCCAGGCTCAGAGGCCTCAGTACCAGCCTTGCCTCATGGCAGGCTCCGGTGCCGGCCTCGCTGGCCCCAGCACCAGCCTAACCCCTCGGCGGGTTCCGTTCCCGGGTTAGGAGGCCCCAGCACTGGCCATGTCTCACGGCAGGCTCTGATGCTGGCCTCGCCTCACGACAGGCTCTGATGCCGGCCTTGCTGGCCCCAGCACCGGTCTAGCCCTTCGGCAGGTTGTTATACTGGCCTCGGAAGCCCCAGTACCGGCCTTGCCTCACGGCAGGCTCCGATGCCGGCCTCGCTGGCCCCAGCATCGGCCTCACCCCTCGGCAGGTTCCAATCCCGGGCTCGGAGGCCACAGTACCAGCCTTGCCTCATGGCAGGCTCCGGTGCCGGCCTCGCTGGCCCCAGCACCGGCCTAACCCCTTGGCCGGCTCTGATACTGGCCTCGGAGGTCCCAGCACTGGCCATGGCTCACGGCAGGCTGAGATGCCGGCCTCACTGGCTCCAGCACCGGCCTAACCCCTCAGCAGGCTCTTATCCTGGCCTAGGAGGCCCCAGTATCGGCCTTACTTCACGGCAGGCTCCGATGCCGGCCTCGCTGGCCCCAGCACCGGCCTAACCCTTCGGCAGGCTCTTATCCTGGCCTCGGAGGCCCCAGTACAGGCCTTGCCTCAAGGCAGGCTCTGATGCCGGCCTCGCTGGCCCCAGCACCGGCCTAACCCCTCGGCAGGCTCTGATCCCGGCCTCGGAGGCCCCAGCACTGGTCATGCCTCACGGCAGGCTCCGATGCCAGCCTCACTGGCCCCAGCACCGGCCTAACCCCTCGGCAGGCTCCGATCCCGGCCTTGGAGGCCCCAGCACTGGTCATGCTAGAGGCTGCTTTAGACTGTGGGGGGTGCCAGGTTGCACGTTCTCCTATGGTGTGATATCTCTGCCACTGCCCCTCCCCCACTGGGTCAAGTCCCAGGGAGTACAGTACTGGGATTTCTCCTCTGTGGCCCGCAATTTGACTCACTGTTCTTGAGTACGTAGATGTAGCTGTACTGGCCTCGCTGAATTCGGTGCTGCTGCCGCCGGTGGCAATATGGCGCCGCTGCTATGCCCTCGGCTGTGGGGCTAGTGTTTTTCTTCTTGGTTTTGATTTCCACTCTGAATCCCTGCAGCGTGTGCTGAGCTCGGCCACTGGGAGCTTTAGATGCTCTCTGCGCGGAGAAATCCTGCGTGGCTGTTCCGCAGTAGCTCACCTCAGCTTGCTGTAGCCGTCCCGTGAATTCTCCAGTGCCGCCGGCAGTATGGCGCTGCTGCCGTGTCTGCCGCATCCTCGGGCGTGAGGCCAGTTATCTCCTCTGTGGCTCTGTTCTCAGTCTCTTTCTCTCTGGAGCCTGGTGATTTTTTGTTTCACTGGTGATGGTGTTTTCTGGCTATGAAAGGCGCTGATTTTGTGGTAATGGAGATTTGTTGTTAGCGGGGCTCTTAAGCCCCACTTTTCTTGGTCGCCATCTTCCCGGAAGTCCCTCCTGCCCTTCTTCCACCTACGAGCTTCCCCCCTCTGAGCTCATCTCCCTCACCCTGCCCTACCTATGTTGCCCATGTGTTCCCAGGGATCTGGCCTAAGAGGTCCCAGCAATCTCCCGGTTCCCTCCCTCATGAGCAGCCCACTATCCACGCCAGGCTAGCCATGCCATGCCACAGCTGAGCACATCAGGCAGTACAGGAATGCTCACTGGGGCCAGCCCAAAAATTTAGGACCTCAGGCCACTGGGATCCCTCTGGCTCTGCAGGAAGGGGCCCTGGAGCTGGCCAAGAACCCTCTGGGCTGCAAGGCCCTGGCTCAGGATACCATGCCCTCTCCCTTTGGCCCACCCACCAGAGGCACCACCCACCCATCCACCCACAGCCCGAGATAGACAGAAGTGGGCTCTGGCTCCTACAAACATGCGCGCATGCTCACGCATATGCTCTGACACCCTCGCACAGGTGTGGAGGCCAAGACTCATACCAGAACCTAAGCACCCTACACACAATCTCACACTTGCGTGGCCATACTCACATACTCAGAGAACTCTTGAGAGATGGAGATACAGAGAGAGCTTTTCACAGACCCTTGAGACAGAGACAGCACCTAGTCACGTGAGATGTGGTGCCTAAGAGCTAGGTTTCACTCTCTTGAGCATGGGGTGCCCTAGGGCCCCTGGATGAGAAAGAGTAGGGTGCCAGGAACTGGGTCCAGAGGATTCTGAAAGACCTGGTTGGGGGTCCGGTGTGCATGGCAAGAGGACAGAGGAAGGGACCAAAGGCAAAAAGCCTACAGCACCCAGTATTTCCAGGCGGTCTCCCATCCAAGCACTAACCAGGCCCAACCCTGCTTAGCTTCCAAGATCAGATAATCCGGCACGTTCAACATGGTATGTCCATTGACACTTGAGGGCCCCACAGGGCTTCTCTTGAGGCTGCTACTGAGCTGTTGCTGCCATCCGCCACAGGTCTGTCTGCCTGACCCCAGGGAGGGCAGCAGGTCAGCATTCACCATCACCAAGGAAGACCCTGAGAATCCCAGAGCTGCCACACGCCCTCCCTGGACTGGGTGCGGGGCTAGAGAAGCAGCTAGGAGCTCCTTTCCCAGGGTTTGGAGGCCCGTTCTGTCAGAGGGTGGCTTAGTGTGTGCTGGGGTGGATTTCTCAGTAGAGACCTGCTTTTCTCCATGGTCCCTGGCTTGGAATAGCCCTGATCTACCTCCGGTCTGGCTACCTTTGCCTCAGAGCTATAAGTTGTATATCTTGTGTTAAGTTTCCTTGTCCCAAGGAAATCTTACCTATCATTGACTACAAGCCTCTTAAATGGGGGTACTTTTTAGATATAGATCATGTACTTCTGCTGAATAAAAATGTTCTCACTTTGTCCGAGGTCACACTTTGTCCCAAGTCTCTAATAAACAAGGTATTGGGAATATCGTGAAGAATAGGTATTTCAGTAAGACATTTCTTCCAATTAACACTAGGATTTCCACATGTTAAATCAGTTTAACAGGGTAAACAAGTTATTGGTGGGCTAACATTTTTATCTTTCTCTGTGTAACCAGGGTCCCACAAGACCACACCTTTAATACCACAATTACTCTCAGTCTTTGAACTTGTCTGCCATACCACAGGCATCAACTGCAGACATCCCATCTTTTTGACATTTTTAGAAAAACATAAGAGTGTACCAATTCCTTGTCCAAAATAATTAAAAGTTCCAATTCTTTGTTCAAAATAATTAAAAGTTTCTGTAATGGATATAAAGTTCAAAGCAAAATGTCCCATCAATCATGAGTTGTCACTGAAGACAGTGATCTCCCATTATTCCCAAACACCTGGATGAAGTATGGGATAATCTGGAATGTAAGTCCATGTTTCATTCATCATTGTAGCTAGGAGCATCATCAGCATTAATCCGAGAGTCTTCCATTTTTCCTTGATCCAAATGTCACACCAGCCACTCAGGTATCCACCGTGCATTATCTTCATCCTGTGAGAAAACACAAACATGCCCTCTTCCCCATATTAGTACAGGGTCAGGACCTTTCCAAATTCCTGTGCAAGGATCTTTCCATTTCACTAGGGCAAAATTGTTTTTGGAGGATGTATGCTAATATCTATATGCTGCTGTGTGACTAGTTTTGTCCACATTCAAGAAATTAAGAATAAAAAGAGCATGATTTAAAGAGTTCTGTGGTGAATGGGGATATAACTCCCCTATTTATTTTCAAATTTTTGTTTTTAAAGAATTGTGGGCACATTCTACAATACCCTGTCCTTGAGGATTATGGGGTATACCTATAATATGCTAAATATTGTATGTATTGCAAAATCATTTAAAAGCCATACTCGCATATCCTAAACCATTATCAGTCTTAATGTAGGTAGGAAGGCCTGAGAAAGCAAAACATTTCAAACAATGGGTAATCACATGTTTAGCAGCCTCCCCAGTTTTGGCTGTAGCCATAATAAATCCTGAAAAATCATCAATAGACACATGAACATACTTTTGTTTACCAAAGTCAGAAATGTACGTAACATCCATTTGCCATAAATTATTGGGAGCCAATCCCCTTGGATTTACACCTAAATGAGGAATAGGTAAATACTCGGGACACATAGAACATTGTTTATCAATTTGTCATGCTGCTTTTTGAGTAATTTGAAACTGTTCATGTAGACCAGCACTATTTTGATGATGTAAAAAATGTGATTGTTGAGCTTCTTTCAATTGAGAGGGGCAGACAAATTTTGTAGCATCATCAGCAATTTGATTACCTTTTGCCAAAGGACCAGGTAAAGCAGAATGTGCCCAATAAAACAAGGATGTTGCTGTGATAAGATCTGAGTTTGAATTTGAAGAAATAAATTACCTATCAATTTATTATGCATATCAATACATGGTACAGTTTATAATGTTTGAAGGGCATTAGCTATATATAAACTATCAGTATATAAATTAAAAGGCCTATCAGATACATGTTGAAAAACAGCTGCTACTGCATGCAATTCTACAACTTGAGCAGAGATAAAAGATGTTTGAATTACAGGACTATGTTTATTAATTACATAAGATGCCTTACCATTTGAGGAGCCATCAGTAAAGACCAAGACCACTTGAGATATGGGAGTGGCATGGATTACTTTAGGAAATATAAGAGCATGTTTATTAACAAACTCATAATTTATCATGAGGTAAATGATTGTCAATTTCTCCAGTAAAGGATGCAAAAGCAATAGCCCATGAATCAGCATTTTGAAAAAGCCATTGCACTTACTGTTTAGTAAAAGGGACACTAATAAGTGAAGGCTCTTTACCAAAATATTTTATAGATTCTGATCTGACAGAACACACCAAGCAGGCAACTAATTCCCAGTATGGCATTAAAACTCTACTTGGAGTGGTGGGTAAATGTATACACATTAATGGTCCATCCTGCCACAAAACAGCAGTGGGTGTATGTGCTGATGTTAATATATAAGCAGCCCATTCTTTAGCATAGTACTGTTTTCTTTGACATTCAATAGCCAATTCAACTTTTTTAAGAACAGCACATCCTTCCTCTATTAAGATCCAAGAGGAAGTTGGGTCTGAGTCACCTTTTAAAATATCAAATAAGGGGTTTAATTCTCCAGTAGTAATATTTAAAGATGGTCTTATCCAATATCTCCTAAATGTTTTTGAAAATCATTTAACTTTTTAAAATTATCTTTACATAACTGAATATTTTGTGGCTTAATAATCTTGGGATAAAGAATGTTTCCCAAGTAAGTACATGGTGGTTCTCTTTGTACTTTTTCTGGAGCTATAATCAAACCACTATTATGTAATGCAGTTTGTAAGCTAGCATAAGCTGACAACAAAATTCCTTCATCTGTATGTGCTAATAAAATATCATCCATATAATTTATAGGATCTTCTGACAGTAGTTATAGCCTTCGCAACAAATTTTTGACATAGAGTTGGACTATTGGCCATTCCCTGAGGTAGCACTTTCCACTGATATCTTTGCATAGGAGCTCTATAATTTGTAGATGGAACACTAAAGGCAAATCTCTTACAATCTTGTTGTGCTAAAGGTATAGTATAAAAGCAGTCTCTTAAATCTAAAATTATTTTATAAGTGTCTTTGGGGATAGCTGATGGATTGGGTAGTCCAGGCTGTAAAGCTCCCATTAATTCCATAGTTTTATTAATTTGTCTTAAATCCTGTAACAGTCTCCACTTAACAGATTTTTTCTTAATGATAAATATGGGTGATTTCCAAGGGGAGTTAGAATTTTCTATATGGCCACAGACAAGCTGTTCCTGTACTAACTGCTCTGCGGCTTTTAATGTTTCTAATGTTAGGGACCATAGATCAATCCAAACCGGTTCCTCATCTTTCCAAGTAATAGGATTGGCATGGAGTACAGGCTGATCAACAGCCCCTTCTAAAAATACCCTAGACCTGCTCGATGGCATTGTAAATGAAGCTGCAAAGGTTCTATAATACCCTGATTATCCCTAGACCATTCTCTGGTATAAGTCCTTGATAAAACATCTGTTGTGTTACTATAGGGCTGGGGCTATAAAGATATATACCCATGTTCTGCATAACATCTGGGCCCCATAAGTTAACAGGAAGTCCTGGAACAATGTAAGGTTGAAAAACTCCAGTATGGCCTTCCTCATCTCTCCAAGTATGCCAATCTCTGCTTTGTTCGGCATTTTGTGTCTGTCCTATGTCTTCAAGGTGAGTGAGGGAAGAATGTTTAGGCCATTTGTTAGGCCATACATCAGCTGTTACGACAGAAACATCTGCTCCCGTGTCTAATAATCCTGAAAATTCTTTCCCAATAATAAACAATTTTAATTTTGGTCTTTGAGTTCCAATCACTTGGACCCAAAAAGCATCTGATGAGCCAAATCCCCTTTGACCTTGTTTAGGTCTCTGAACACTATTATTAGTTTGCAGCTGAGGTAGCAATACTAATTGTGCCAGTCATTGACCTGCATTAATAACAGCTATACCTTGAGGAGAATGTATCATGATTTTTATTTCTCCTTCATAGTCAGAATCAACTACTCCAGGGGCTACTATCATTCCCTTCATGGTGACACTACTTTGTCCTAACAACAAGCCTACCATCCCTTTAGGTAATGGAGCATAAACACCCATTTCCCGACAGTAGCTGATTTTCTCGCACATCAGTCCTTGATTTACATTACTTAGCCCAATGCTTCCCTCTTTTACATTGAGGGCATAAACCTGGCTCTCATTTATTACTAGAACTCTGCTTTTGTGGACAGTTCTTAACTAAATGACCATTTTGTTCATACCCATAGCATTTAAGCATATTATTCTTATGTCCCGATTTTTTATATTGTTGGAAAAGAATTTCTTGTATAGTTTTCCCTTGTAATGCCGCAGCCATAGCTAATCCCTGTGTATATGCTGGTCCTATATCGGAACATAACGGAATATAATCAGACAGATTTCCTTTCTTTCTAAAAGGGCTTGACAAGCAGTATTAGAATTCTCAAAGGCTAATTTCTTTACAAGCAACAACCCTGCTTCACTGTTGCCTATCAGTCAACTAGCAGTTTGTAATAACCTGGCTACAAAATCCTGATATGGCTCATCTGGTCCTTGTTTTATTTTTGAAAGATCTTCAGTTTTTTTTTTCCTAAAGAAGGAAACTTGTTTCATGCTCGACGTGCAGCAGCATTGAATGTTTGGGGTCATGGAAAGTTCTAGGTCTGAGAGAACCTAAGGGTGGAATTGATTGACTTGACTGTTATGCGCACAGGTGGTGATGGCATAAGGGTTGATTGGTTTCATCTTTACACGCACAGGTGGTGACGGCACAAGGGTGACGGCACAGGTGGTGACGGCACCATGCTCATAGTCTAGCAAAAGAAGCTAGACTAAATTCCAACTGCTGAGCAGTCTCCTTCAATTGCCCTTCTCCTGCTAACATAGCAAAATTTATGGGTATTCCCTGAGCTACGTTCAAATCTGCTGTGGATTGGCGTTGTTCTGCAAATTCAGACTTCCATAATAAAAAATCACCCCCTGAAAAACAGAAGGACACAAAGCCTCCATAGAGAGAGATTCTAACATGGCTTGAGTAAAAGGTGCCTTTGGCCCATATTGAGCACAAGCCATTTTTAATTCTTTTAATTGTTTGAAAGGAAAGGGTCTATGTCCTCTAATAACACCTCCTTGACCATCAGGGTCTTCAGTAACCAGAAAAACTCTAAATCTAGTATCTTCTCCATTTTCTGCAGCACGATTTTTAGCCACTTGAAGCAGTGATATTACAGATGAAGGTCAGTGTTTTTCAATGCTCTGTTTAGCAAATGCTAGCTACATTGGGAGAATTTTGAAGGTTCATATTGCTGATATGAATAGGAGAATATTGTTGAGGTCCTTCTTTTTCACTATTTGAAGGAGCTATCTGACCTAATTGTTTAGTTAAAGTCTCTATGGCTACTTATAATTGTTTTATACAAAAATTGGGCTCTGGAGTTTCTGGAATATCTGGATAAGCCCCTAACTCATTTCTATGGAACCGAGCAGCAGTTTCCTCAAGCTGCTCTTCTTCTTCAGTATGCTCATCTTCCTTAGGAAGTGAAGGCAAAGCCCCTTTGTGTTCTTAGTTTTCCTAACACCAAGCACATCTTTAATATCTGTATAAAAAAAGACTAATTTTTGACCCATTGTATATTACAACTTCCATGTTACTCACCGACACCACGAGTCTTCAAGTGTGCTACAGTTTTATCCAGTGGTGTCCTTCACTGGATCCTCAGTTTCAGAATCTCCCCATATGGGCCACCACCTCCCGGAGCCTGCCGGCAAAAGTACAGGTTCTAAAGAGAGGAGTGAGGATGAAAAGAATTTAGTTCAATGAATTTGATTCAAAGAATATTTAATTCTATTATTGAAGGATTGCCAGTATACTCTCTACTGATCAATTCCCGGGTTTATTACTCTCATCCTATTTATACAGCTCCAGGTCAATCAACCCTTGTGCCGTCACCACCTGTGCGTGTAAAGATGAAACCAATCAACCCTTATGCCATCACCACCTGTGCGCATAACAGTCAAGTCAATCAATTCCACCCTTAGGTTCTCTCAGACCTAGAACCTTCCATGACCCCAAACATTATTGGCTCTGTGAAAAGGACAGTCAGAAGTATTCTTAAAGGGGAAAACCTTAATGGCTCCCCACAAAGCACTTTCCCAGCTCCCTCCCTCACGAGCAGCCCACTGCCCAATCCACGCCAGCCACACTACACCATGCCATGCCATGGCCGAGCCCAGCAGGCAGTCCAGGCTGGCTCACTGGGGCCAACCCGAGACTTAAGGACCTCAGGCCCACAGTGCTCCCTCTGGCTCCCTGGGAAGGGGCACTGGAGCTGGCCAAGGACACCCTGGGCTGCTGGGCCCATGCTCAAGACACCATGCCCTTGCCCTTTGGCCCATGCAGCAGAGGCACCACCTACCCACCCACCCACAGCACGAGATAGACAGAAGCGGACTCCAGCTCCCGCGAAAACCCACGCCTACTCATGCGTGCGCTCTGGCACCCACGCACAGGCGCAAAGGCCAAGACTCACACCGGAACCTAGGCACCCTACACACAAAGTTACAGGTGTGTGGCCTCACTATGGCACTCACTGAACTCTCACAGGATGGAGAGACAGAGAGAGCTTTTCACAGAACCTTGAGACAGACACAGTGCCTAGGCACCTGAGATGTGGCGCCTAAGAGCTAGGTTTTTCTCTCTTGGGCATGAGGTGCCCAAGGGCCCCTGGATGAGAGAGAAAGAATAGGATGCCAAAAGCTGGGGTCAGAAGATTCTGGAAGACTTGGGTAGGAGTCCAGTGTGCGTGGCAATAGAGGATAGAGGGGGAGACGAAAGACAAAATGCCTATAGCACCCAGTCTCCCATCTAAGTACTAAACAGGCCTGACCCTGCTTAGCTTCTGAGATCAGACGAGATCGGGCAAGTTAAGGGTGGTGTGGCCATAGATGCTCAAGAGTTCCATAGGGCTCCTCTTGAGGCTGCTACTGAGCTGCTGCCGCCACCCACCACAGTTCTGTCTGCCTGACCCCAGGGAGGGTAGCAGGTCAGCATTCACCATCATCAAGGAAGACCCTGAGAGTCCCAGAGCCACCACACGCCCTCCCTGATCTGGGCCTGGGGATAGAGGAGCAGCTAGGTGCCCCTGTCCCGGAGTTTGGGGGCCCATTCTGTCAGAGGGTGGCTTAGTGTGTGTCGGAGTGGGTTTCTCAACAGCGACCTGCTTTTCTCCATGGTCCCTGGCCTGGAATGGCCCCAATCCACCTCCGGTCTGGCTACCTTTGCCTCAGAGCTATAAGCTGTATATCCTGTGTTAGGTTTCCTTGTCCCAAGGAAATCTTACCTGTCATTGACTACAAGCCTCTTAAATGGGGGTACTTTTTAGATATAGATCATGTACTTCTGCTGAATAAAAATGTTCTCACTTTGTCCGAGGTCACACTTTGTCCCAAGTCTCTAATAAACAAGGGAGGTACCAAGGGTAAAAAGCCTACAGCACCCAGTATTCCCGGGTGGTCTCCCATCCAAGTACTAACCAGGCCCAACCCTGCTTAGCTTCCGAGATCAGAGGAGATCAGGCGCGTTCAGGGTGGTATGGCCTTAGATGATTGGGGGTCCTACAGGGCTCCTCTTGAAGCTGCTATGGAGTTGCAGCCGCCACCCACCACAGGTCTGATTGCCTGATCCTAGGGAGGACAGCAGGTCAGCCTTCACCATCACCAAGGAGGACCCTGAGAGTCCCAGAGCCACCACACGTCCTCCCTGGACTAAGTGTGGGGCTAAAGGAGAAGGTAGGGGCCCCTGTCTGGGGATTGGGGGCCCGTTCTGTCAGGGGGTTGGAGTAGGTTTCTCAACAGAGAGCTGCTTTTCTCCATGGTCCCTGGCCTGGAATGGCCCCGTTCCACATCCTGTCTGGGTACCTTTTCCTCTGAGTGGCACGGCAACCCCCAGGCTGCCTTGCCCTCAACCCCTACACCAGAAGCACAGGCATTGCCCAGGATCCCCACTCTGGGCCATCCCCTGGGCCTGACCCCCTCCAGTACCTGCCCAGTCTGCGCTGAAAGGGTGGTGGTGTTCCCCTTGTTGCCACTTGACCTTCCTTCCTGAGACTGGCCTCAACCCTCGTGCACAGAAGGAGTCCTTCACCTCCCAGGCTGCCGGACAAGAGAGGTCAAAAGTAGGGGCGGCAGCGGCGCCAGCAGCAGAGGCAGAGATCCTGAGAATGGATCTGGGCTGTACGGACCACGCCTGCCCAGAGCAGGGGCGTTTCAGGGAAGGCGCCCCAAGAACAGGCAGTCCAAGTGCACAGGTCAGGTGGCCGCCCACTGCCCCCGGTGCTCCTGAGGCCTGGGGCTGTTTCTGGGCCAGAGCTGGGTCCAGAGGATTCTGGAGGACCTGGGTGGGGGATCCAGTGTGTGTGGCAAAAGAGGACTCTCAAAGGGAGGGAACAAGGGCAAAAAGCTGACAGCACCCAGTATTCCCAGGCGTCTCTCATCCAAGTACTAACCAGGCCCGCTGCTTAGCTCCTGAGATCAGAAGAGATTGAGGGCATTCCAGGTGGTATGGCCGTAGAAGCTCCAGAGTACCACAGGCCTCCTCTTGAGGCTGCTACTGAGCTGCTGCCGCCACCCACCACAGTTCTGTCTGCCTGACCACAGGGAGGGGAGCAGGTCAGGCTTCACCATCACCAAGGAAGACCCTGAGGGTCCCCGAGCCACCACATGCCCTAACTGGACTGGGCATGGGTCTAGAGGAGCAGCTAGAAGCCCCTGTTCCACGGTTTGGGGGCCCATTCTCTCAGGGGGTGGCTTACTGTGTGCTGGATGGGTTTCTCAACAGAGACCTGCTTTTCTCAATGGTCCCTGGCTTGGAATGAGCCGGTTCCACCTCCTGTCCAGGTACCATTTCCTCAGAGCGGCACCGCCAACCCCAGGCTGCCTTGCCCTCAACCCCAGCCTGTGAAGCACAGGCGTCGCCCACCGACTCCATCTCTGATCCCTCCCCTGGGGCCTCACCAACTCCAGTACCTGCCCAGTCTGCGCTGAAGGGTGGGGGTGTTCCCCGGGTTGCCATGTGACCTTCCATCTTGAGACTGGCTTCAACCATTGGTGCACAGAAGGAGTCCTCCACCTCCCAGGCGGCTTGCCAGGGAAGGACAAAAGTAGGGGCGGCAGCAGCGGCTGCAGTGTCGGGGGCGGCAGTGGCAGCAGAGGCAGAAGTCCTGAGAATAGATCAGGGGCGTTTCAGGGAAGGTACCCCCAGAGCAGACAGTCCAAGCATAAAGGCCAGCTGGCCGCCCGCCGCCCCCTGCCCCAGGTGCTCCTGAGGCCTGGGGCTGTTTCCGGGCCCACACTCAGATAGACAGTAGCGGGCTCTGGCTCCTGCGAACATATGCGCCTGCTCATGCATGTGCTCTAGGCCCAGTAGCTGAGCCTCAGAGGAGCATTGGCAAAAACATTTTTATTCAGTAAATAGAAAAAAAAAATTGTCCTAGGTAGATTAGTGGGGTGTGGGTGATACAGAAGGGAAGGAGGCCAGTAACCTTTGAGTTTAGAAATACCCTGAGGCTGAGGGCCTCAGGATGAGCTGGGCTGGGCAGCAGTCACCAGCAAGTCTGAAACATTCATTGCTGAATGCAGTGAAGATGAATGTTTTGTTCAGGCAGAGTCCACAGCGGACTCTGAACCTAAAGCTTTGCATCTGGAACTTGTGGCCCCTAAGGCAGAGGGCAAGAAAGAGCCATGTGGGGAAGGTAGGTGGCATTGAAGAGGAGCACTGGGACCCTTGAGCCTCAGAACCTTCATTTGGAAATTCCATCATGGCAGAGCTGGGAGGAGGTGATGGTGAAAACTGGACTTAGATTACCAGGCTCCAGAGAAAAGGTGCCAGGGTCTCCTGCATCAGGGTCACTGGGAGGTTTTATAGAAATCCAGATTCCCACCAGGCTCAGACTCATAGTAGTGGTAAGACAGCCAACACTTACTCACTTGGACCAGGTGGCTGACGCTGGGCTCAGCAAAGGGCAGTGGAGGAAATGCTCTTCTGGGTAGAGACAGCAGCACGAGCAAATGCCCAGGGACACTCATGAGGAGGACACACCCAGGAACATGAAGACAAGGGCTGCATGAGGCCCTGTGGGTTCCAGACACTGCTGCAGCTCCTGGACAGCATGGCCTTCATTGATTGAGATCCAGAAGGTGACCAGACATCACACTGAATTCCCACAGAAAGTTTGCTATCAAGTGCTTCAAGATATGGAAGTTGAGATTCCATATCTAAGAGTCCATGGCATTTGCTTAAGGGTTCATAAGTGAATTTCAAGCCTACATCTGAGGAAAGAGACCAAATGAAATAATAATCATGAGAAAAACCTGAAACAAAAGCATAAAACAGCAGAAATGTATACAGTGCCAGACATGTTGTAGCCTACACCAGTACATTTGTGCCTCTGGTTTAGGAGTATTATTTCTTAGTGTGTTATATGACAAAAGTATTTTTACAATTTAGTACCTCATGTGACATAAAGTGCCTTTGCCATGTGTTACCAAGTAATGCTACCATTTAGCTTTATACAAGCCAGGATTCCCTGCATAGCTCTTATATGCACCTCACACCCATTAAACATGAATGATGTTTCCTATTCACATGTGTAATCCTGATTGTCAGGCAATCCAAAACAAAGTAGGTGGGGAACTAGCCTTACTATTCTCAATCCAATACCTAGCATTATTTCCACTTCTTCAGCTCTCTAAACAACACAGCAAGATGCTTCAACCCCTAAGTCAGTGCTTACTTTGATTCTTAACAAATAATGTAATCACACTTTACAGGAATTAGTTGCCAACCAGTTGAATGGCTATTCATTATTACTGGTCAACTAGCATCAATCTGATAGTTCTCAATCATCTTATTATTTATACCACTGATCAGGTGCTCAAAAATAAACATGTCACCATCACAAGCCATCACCATTGCAAAGAACATAATGTAACCCCTTCCTGTGTATGAGACTAAAGCATAGCTTCATTCCACTCTCCTCATTAGCCACTTCTGCAGATGGCCAGAACCCCTGCTCAGAACCTTGCTAAGAGCTACTGGACAGACCTTTGCACATATAACTCCCCAAAAAATAAAGAAAACAAAACAAAACAAAAAGCAATTCCTCCCCCATTTTTGGTGTGATAGCTGCTCTTTTTTTCCGGTACTCTATTTTCAGCACATTTTAAATATGTAATGCAGAATCATTAGTTGTTATCATGCCATACAAAAGGTCTCTAGAATGTATGCATTCTGCACTACTGAAATTTTGTCTCCTTTGACCCATATCTCCCCCTGGGATTTTATTTGAGAACATTGTTGTTAGTCAGGGTGGTCACTAGAGCGCCAGGGTGAGATGTCAAGGCCGGGATGAAAAGGTCCCACACAGAATCCTGAGTTGATTTGTTAGAGTGTTTGTGTTTAATATAGCTGTTTCTCTGCCTTGTTTAGTGGAGGGTGATCAATGTTTTGATGATACAAGGATCTTACTGTGGTTACATAACTGTGATCCTAATGATACTGAGATGGTGGAAGGTTGGAGCTGGAGAGAGAAAAACAAATTGTAACTTCTCCTCAAAGTTTAAAATGAGCAACTATTAAGCCAGGTGTGGTGGTGCATGCTTGTAATGACAGCATTTGGAAGGCTGAGACAGGAGGATCTCAGTTCAAGGAAAGCCTCAGATACTTAGTGAGGCCCTTTGCAATCATTAAAAAATAAGACAAAAACATCACTTTAATACCTGAAATAGATACAACTTTGTTGGGTTTTTTGTGTGTGTGCTACTGAAGATAGAACACAGTGGCATTCTGCCTGTAATCTATACTCCTAGCCCTATTTTTATTCTTTATTTTTATTGTTTTTTGTTTGTTGGTTGGTTGGTTTGTTTGTTGGTTGGTTGGTTGGTGGTACTGGGGTTCCTGGAAGCCCTTCTACCTCTGAGCTACTCTCCCAGACCTATTTTATATTTTTATTTGGAAACAGGGTCTCTTAAACCAGCACGGCTGGCTTCAAACCTGCACGATCCTCCTGTCTCTGCCTCCCAAGCATGGGGATTACAAGCGTGCACCACCATACCTGGCTATTCTTTATTTTTAAACAGGATCTCACTGAGTTGCAAAGGGCCTCACTAAGTAGCTGAGGCTGTCTGCAAACCTGAATCCTTCTGCCTCAGCCTTCCAAATTCTGGGATTACAAGCATGTGCCACCATGCCCAGCTCTGATACAACTATTTTTTTTTTTTGGTACTAAGGATTGAGCCAAGGTGTGTTGTAGCTTTGAACTACAGTCCAAGCCCTATTTTACTTTATATTTTGAAAGATGGTCTCACTAAGTTGCTGAGGGCTAGCCTCAAACCTGTGATCCTCCTCCTAGCTCAGCCTCCCAGTACTCAGATTATAGGCCTGTGCCACCACACTGGGGTGAAATACAGATAACTTTAACTGTCAATATACTCAAAGCAGATGAAGAAATGGCATTAAGAGAACATGAAATACTCAGAAATAGTTTTTAAGCAAGCACAAAACTTTTACAATAAAAACTACAAATTTTGCAGAGAGAAATATCAATAGACCTCATTACGTGCAGAAATATACCAAGTTCTGTGACTGAAAAATTGCTTAGATTTCTATTTTTCATATGGGTGCCTAGATTCTCACAATCTCAATCTCAGTTGGTTTGGACTAATTTGATCTGAGAATTGAAATTAGAGCACTGGTGTTGTCGACCTCACTGTGACATCTGCCCCCTCCACACATGTATCAGGGGACAAGGAGAAAAGTTCTTAGCATAGCTCTCCCCAGAATGCTATTACCCACCAGAGAAAGTAGAGTTAAAATCAAGAGACAGGTGAAATGGGATGACTGCTCCCCTGCGGGATCCTGTCACTTTTGTATAGACACTCAAGTATAGGCTGCAGAGATGCACTAATGCCATCATTTCTCCTGTGGCCTAGTCATGACATTGTGTTATACAATGTACACTCTATCAATAATCATGTCCCTGCTACAAAGTATATCTCAAGTCTCTCAAGTCCTCATCCCATTTGAATACATTTCCTAGCCTCCCTTGCCATGACTTAAAAGCCATAGGATCAAGTTCTTCCTGTTGAAGTATGGAAGAAGTACTCTATACTACTTCCTGCCAAGCGCCCCCCACCCCCGCAAAAATGTGCCTCTCAAACTACTTCTCCTGACCCAGAAGCATGAATTAAAGGAATTAGTATGTACTACCTCCTGTCAAGCCCCCCCCACCTCCAAATTTGCCACTCAAACCTTTTATGAACCAGAAGCAAAGACTGAGGGATGGAAGCTCTTTTAGCCCAGGCCCTGAGACACTGTCAGAGCAGCTCCCCAGAGGGACCTCCCTCACACATGTGGTACTGAGCAGCAATTGAGAACTGAACTATAGCACATAAAGCAACTGAGATTCATGAGCTTTGCCTGCCTTGCAGCCAGTAGGTGCTCAAATAGACACAAGAATAAACACCATGCAGAGGCTGACCCACTGAGAACAGCAGTCATCTCTGTGAAGGTCCTTCAACTGGACAACTCACACACATGAAATTCAGCCTAGTCTCCAGTGTTCAGATTTTACACAAGGTTAAGGAATGTACATATTTCAGGTATAGATAATAATGAAATTACTAAGATATATTTGCATCCCTTTCCTCTTGCTGTAGGAACACCCTAAAACACAGTCAGTGAGTCAATCAACAGACACCTTACCAGCACCCAAGAGTCAAGAGACACCAGAAGACAGCCGAGCTATGCTCACTAGCCTGCAACAGCTTCATGGTCTGGCCATTTCTTCACAGAGTGACAAGGGCCCCTGTTGCCTTTACAAGCTCACATGGTGAAGATGGACTAATGCAGGGTCTGAAGCAGTCCATTCTCTGCATGTCAGGTGTGTCTAAAGCTGGCAGAGGAGCAGCACAGAGCAGCTCAGCACTCAAGGCTAGGACAGGAGTACAGGCTCAGCACGTGGATTAGGGGTCACAGATGGGAAGTACTCCAGTCAGGAAGACTTGGTCAAGGAAGGTTTCATGGCTGAGTAGGAGTTCATCAAGAGCACCCAGAGGAAAGGAAGGCCCAGGTGAGCCAGTGACACCCACACTTCTACCCACATCACTGCAGAGGGAAGGTGACTCTGTGTGTGTGTGTGTGTGTGTGTGTGTGTGTGTGTGTGTGTGTGTGTTATGGGGGATGAACCCGGGGCACTCTACATTTAAGCTTTACCCCCTGCACTTTATTTTCCTAAAACAAGTTCTCACAAGTTTGCTGAGAGTCTCCTTATATTGTCGAGGCTGGCTTCAAACCTGCAGTCCTCCTGTCTCAGCCTTCAAAGCACGGGGATTACAAGTGTGTGCCACCCCACCCTGTGGCTAAAGTGATCTTTTGCTTTCAAGGAAATGATGCCTCCTGATCTTAACTAGAGACACAAGGTGTGTGCATGGGACAGGCAGTCAGGAAAGGTTCCTCTGTATGGATCTGGAGTTTATCTACATAATGGCCACAGGCCTCCTGCATATTATACATTAGGAGGCCTGGAAAAAGGTATAAGTGGGGCTGAGCTACAGTTAAGCTCAACTCACAAATCCAGGCCCCCAAACACAGGTTTCTCCCACAGGAAGACAGGGTGCCTTCCCCACGGCACTCAAAGGAGTCATGTGGTCTAACAGGAGTCCTGTCGATTCTGCCCAACAGCCCAGGTTTGATACAAGGTCTCATGGAAGACTTGCAACTCCATGAGGGATCATGAGCACATATGACATGTAAAGAAACTGAGCTGAGATGAAGGAAGAGACAAAGTTCTGCAAGAGACAGTACTGAAAGGAACCCACCCTGCTCAACTGCGTCACCTTCAGCTAGAACATTATGGGGAGCACCAACAAGACTCTTGAACATTTAGCCTGTGATGATCTCTTTTTTTTTTTTTTTAATTTTGTGGTACTGGGGATGAAACCCAGTAGCTTTCTGTCCCTGAGCTAAATCTCCAGCCCTGTTTTAATATTTTATTTTGAAACAGGGTCTCAGTAAATTATCAAGGCTGGCTTCAAACCTGTGATCCTCCTGTCTCAGCCTCCCAAGTATTAGGATTAGAGGTGGGTGCCACCACGCCCAGCTCCACAATCTCTTCTACATCTGAAAAATCACAGGGTTAATACATAAACTGAATTACTTATTGAGGACATTACATTACATGGCTACAGATATAAACCTTAAAATATAAGGTTAAATAATCATTATTTAGCAGGGCTTGGTGCATGCTTAAAATCCCAGTTCTTGGAAGGCAGAGACAAGAGCATCAGAGGTTCTTAACCAGCCTCAATTACTTAGTGAGGCCCTCTGCAATGTAGTAAGACCCTGTTTCAAAATAAAGAATACGAATTTGGGTGTGGTGGCACATGACTGTCATCCCAGCATTCAGAGGCTAAGACTGAAAAATCGCGATTCACGGACAGCCTTGGCTACTTAGTCAGGCTCTCTGCAACTTAGTGAGAACCTGTTTTAAAAGAAATAATAAAAAATAGGGCAGAGTATGTAGCTCAGAGGTCAAATGCCCCTGGTTTTCATCCTCAGTCCTACAAGAAAAATTAAAAGGACTGGGGTGCAGTTTAGATATAGATTACATCTGGATTCAACCCCAGTACAACAACAACAATGAAGTAGAGCATGTCACTTGGTTCCTTTACAGAAAGACAAAGACAAGGTCATCTCTACTGTTTTATCTTTTCTTTGTTCATATTGCTTTTTGCTGTTGTTGTTATTGTTGTTGTTGTTTATTTTTACTATTTTGATTTTGAATGCAATTCCATCATGTGATCCCATCCAGTTAGGGAGGAGCCTCAAATTTCATACATTTGAAATAACTTTCTTTGTGTGGTACTGGGGATAGAATCCAGGGGCTTTTCTAACCTCTGGGCTATACTCCCAGACCTATTTTATATTTTATTTGGGAACAGGGTCTCACTAAATTGCTGAGAGCCTCGCTTATTAGCTGAGGCTGGCTTTGAACCTGTGTGATCCTTCTGTCTCAGCCTCCCAAGCGCTGGGATTACAAGTGTGAGCCACCACACCTAGCCATTCATTTGAAATAAAACAAACTTCACTGATAATCCAGGGTAGACTATATGGTTTTGGCCTAATACTTGCTTGGGTAGAAGATATATGGGACTTTGGGAGGGGGGAATCCTTCTGACTGAATTCTGTCTGACTCTAGACTTAGAAAAATCAGACTTAGCAAAGAGAGGAAAATACCTCAGACCTTGGCCCAGCTCCCCTAAAGGCCTAGGCAAAAAAAAAAAAAAAAAAAAAACATTTGTAGAAGCCAGGTGAGTGATGCACGCCTGCAATCCCAGTACTTGGGAGGCTGAGACAGGAGTATAGCATGTTTGAGTCTAGCTTAGGAACTTAAGACCCTGCTTTAAATTAATAATATATTATATTATATATAATAAATATAATATAATTAATATAATATAATATAATAATATAGAGCTGGGGATGTAGCTCAGAGGTAGGGCACGCTGGATTTAATTCCTAGGACACAAAATAATTCATTAGTAGGAAGAGATCATGAATGAATTTAGGTCTTACCTGGCTTCTGAGGAAAACTGTGGCTTATTCTCCAAGCATATGATGGTCCTGACACAGGGTGAGGAGGGAGGGTCATAATATTTATCTTCCTTTTCAAAGATGAAAATTTAACAAAATTCACTGAGAGATGTACTAAAACATAAGCTTCTTATACAAAAAGTGTTAAGAGGCTTCTTAAAAGTTGCAGAAACAAAGCCGGTGAGCAGGAAGGTTGGACTCTGAGGCAGAGGAACATTGGAGAAGTCTTAGGAATGGATCTGGTGCCATCTAGTGCCAAGTGTGGAGCTCAGAAGCTAAAATGGGGAAAACAAGGGGTAGAGGTGTGTACTGGCCAGAGGGAGCAGTCAGGTGTTCTAGAAATTCTGGGGGAAGGATGAGGACATGTAACTAAAGATCTAAGTAGGTAAGGGCTGACTCTTGAAGGAGCCCTTATCACACAGGCAGGAAAGGGTCTTTGACAGCTAAGTGACACGATGGGAGAGGTGTGTGTTAAAATAATTCTGCAGGATCCTGTTGTGGTCGCCTATGCCTGTAATCTCATACTTGAGAGGCTGAGACAGGAGGATTCTAGCAACTTAGTGAGACTCTCAGCAACCTAACAAGATTGTGTTTCAAAAAAATTAATAAATAGCCAGGCGTGGTGGTACAAGCTTGTAATCCCTGCACTTGGGAGGGTGATACAGGAGAATCACACAGGTTCAAAGCCAGCCTCAGCTACTTAGTGAGGCTCTTCACCTTAGTGAGACCCTGTTTCCAAATACAATATAAAAAATAGGTCTGAGAGTATAGCCTGGAGGTAGAAAGAATCTGGGTTCCACCCCCAGTACCACCAAAAAATAAAATAAAATAAAAATAAAAATAAAAAATAAAATAAATAAAAATAAAAAGGACTGGGGGTATAGACTGGAGGTACAATCCCTTGGGTTCAATCCCCAATACCAGTACCAATGAGAATGAGAATGAAAACTCATCAGTGGAAATATACCCATAGATAACAACATGAGGTCAGTGTCTAAAGTGATCAGAGTTCCATGTACTATACTTACTGCCTAGATTCATGGGCCCGACCACTAGAACAGCAGCTTCTTACTGGAAAGGAAGCAGGATTCCAGGTTGATTTGTTCGCATCTTCATCCCTGCTGCCTAGAACACTGAAGGTCACTGTAGACAGCTCACACAACAGGCTCAATCAAGCCCACCAGCACCTATACTGTTTCTAACACTCCCTACAATGGTGCCTAATTACAGCCTGGCTGAACGAGAACACCTGACAAAACTTGGGGCATCCAACGCGGAAGATGGCTGGCTCATGGTACAGGATAAAATTGCTCTGCCTAAGGCTCAGGCTGAAAAGATCATCAGCCTAATACATAACTCTCTTCACGTGGGACCCATGGCACTGAAACATTTTCTGAGCCCCTTGTTCTATTCTCCTCTCCTACTACAGCTGATTGGTAAAATCAGTGCCTCCTGCTCCACTTGCGCTGCTGTATCTACTCAGGGAGGCCTTCGCCCCTCCTTCCCCACCCACCAAATGAGGGGACACCTGCCAGGACAGGACTGGCAAATCGACTTCACACATATGCCTCCCCATAAAAAACTTAAATATCTTCTTACCATGGTCGATACCCTAACAGGTTGGGTGGAGGCTTTTCCTTCAAAGGATGAGACAGCCAGCATGGTGGCCAATGTTCTTTGCTCAGATATCATTCCTCGTTTTGGACTCCCTAACTCCTTGCAATCTGATAACGGTCCAGCCTTTGTTTCTAAAATCACTCAGCAGGTGGCACAAGCTCTGGGCATTGCGTGGAAGCTCCATGTTCCATACCGACCACAGTCATCAGGAAAGGTAGAGAAGATGAATGGAATTCTTAAAAATCATTTAATGAAACTCTCTCTGGAACTACGGGTTTCATGGCCAGAGCTCCTGCCACTAGCTCTGGCCCGGGTGAGGGCTACCCCCCAAAGCCCCACCTTTATGAGCCCATTTGAGTTGCTATACGGTCGCCCTTTCTTGCTTAATCACACTCTTCCTTCGGACCCCCTCCTTTGTCTTCCTATCTCCCTTATTTGTCTCTCCTCAGGCACATTCTTAGGGAACATGCTGACCAATACCTTCCCCAACCGGGGACTGATGAAACAGCTCCACACCATGCAGTTAAAGCCCTTAAGCCGGGGGATCAGGTCCTTCTCAAGTCACTCCAGCCAAAACAACTTCAACCACGGTGGACCGGGCCCTACACAGTGATCCTCACCACACCCACCACAGCCAAACTGCTGGGGGACCCCAACTGGCACCATCTTACTCGGCTAAAAAGGGCCCCACTGCAACAGTCCCAAGACGAATTTTCTTGCACAGTATTAGGACCTACTAAGCTTCGTTTTTCTCGACGTAACTCTCTTTGATGTTTATATTTTAGCAGGTCCACTTGTTTACATGTTATGGTGCTCTCCCTCTTCGGATGCCAAACTGCCATAAGTATTAAACCTTGGAAGTCGGTCACTGATGCTCCTGGTGCAGTAACAGGTGTTCGTTTGACCAGACAGACCTATACCCACTCAGGGAGTTGCTGCTATTTGTAACTCTGGTCGAATAGAAACTGCTGAAGGGGAGGAAGACGTGCTCCTCAGGGAAATGCTGCTATTTAAAATAATAGATCTAGTGACAATATACCTCATAGTTAAAAGGGCTCCCAGGATCTGCTCTCACAATTTTTCTTTCTTTCTTTAATAGCACCTTGCCTGTTGACCGAGGTAACCTCCAGTTCTCGCTGCGGCCATGCCCACCTGTCCCCCCGCCCTTCCGGGGGATTGGATCCTGACTCCCGGCCTGGGGCCCCTGACTATGCCCCCTCTGACAGCAGGAAGTAGCTCGAATAGAGTCGTTGCCCCTATGACCAAAAAGGCCGGGATGTTAGGTTCTGGACCCCCCCAACGGGGCAGGGGCGGGGCTGGAAGTCAGGAGGCAGGAAGACCCGCCTCCTTACCCTGCAAGGTCCAGGGTTTTTCCCACAGAAAGCCACTCCCCTTTGATAAAAAGGGGGACAGAGCTATTGAGAAGGGGAGAAGCTTGCGAGACAGAGAGATTCCTACACTCC
Source organism: Muscardinus avellanarius (assembly GCF_963383645.1). Taxonomy (NCBI): domain Eukaryota; kingdom Metazoa; phylum Chordata; class Mammalia; order Rodentia; family Gliridae; genus Muscardinus; species Muscardinus avellanarius. The sequence goes on from NC_137805.1 coordinate 49,800,769, forward strand.
TGGAAGGCTCTCTTCCACACATCTCCCCCACCCCCACCCTGCACCCGCGACACGGGGGTGGGGGAGGGAGCTGCCCGGGACAAGTGGGCTGGACTAATAAAAGACTTATAGTACCTGCATGGATGATCTCGCGTGTCTGTGGAACTTGCAAACCTTATAGTCACTATTTAAATAAATAGCATTTTAAAATTTAGTGGACCTGAGGATTGAATCCAGGGACTACACCTGCAGTGTAAGATTCATCCTACAAACTATACCTGCAGCCCTTTTTCTTTATTAATTTTAATTTTTTAAATTTTTTTTTATTTTTGGTGGCACTGGGGTTCCTGGAAGCCCTTCTACCGCCAGGCTACACTCCCAGACCTATTTTATATTTTTTAATTTGGAAACAGGGTCTCTTAAGCCAGCAAGGCTGGCTCCGAACAAGCGCGGTCCTCCTGTCTCCGCCTCCCAAGCGCAGGGATTACAAGCGTGCACCACCACACCCGGCTATTAATTTTTATTCTGAAACAGGGTCCTGCTAAGTTACTGAAGCTGGCCTCAAACCTGAGATCCTCCTGTCTCAGCCTCTCAAGTACTGAAAGTCCTGGCATGTGCCACCATGCCCAGCTGAGTCTTATTCATTATTGATTTTCCATGCATACACCTAAATGATAATACTGTCTCTCTAGATCACGATCTCCAGGGAGAATCAGGTAAAATTAAGAGAGGGCCGGGCATGGTGGCGCATGCTTGTAATCCTCGCGCTTGGGAGGCAGAGACAGGATTGCACTTGTTTGAAGCCAGCATCGCTGGCTTGAGACCCTGTTTCCAAATAAAAATATAAAAATTGGTCTGGGAATGTAGCTCGGAGGTAGAAGGACTTCCAGGAACCCCAGTACCACAAAAAAAAAAAAAGAAGAGGGGGGTAATATGCTTACCAAGGACTCCCTGGATCTGAACTCCCCAAGGGACTTTCCATTATTTCCCAGACACTAAAAGCACAGGCCTGCAGAGAGATGAGTTCAAGATACACTTTCCGTGAATCCACAGGTTCATCTCAGATACTCAGAATCCTCCCACCTCATCTGTCTGGGTAAGTGCTTCTGCATCCATGGTGCAGGATCAGTAAGAGCTTGGGGTCCTGGGTGGAGGAAGGAGGAAGATGGGGCTTATTAGCCAGGTCTAGGAAGCTGCAGAAGAGACATCCAGCTCTAACAAGTCGTGCCCGGCACAGAGGATTGGGTTCTGTTTAGGGCAACAAGGATGCTTTCTTTGGATTTCCTGTTCTTTCATTTCTTAGATATTAAAATTTGTCCATGTTTTATAGAAAATACCTACTGATTCTAGGTTTTCATTTATTGTTGTGAATCAAATGCCTATCTCTAGCTGTCCATATCAGTCCTTAGGTCGCACACAGTGTGCTATCTAGAGACTTTAAGCATCATCAACCCTTCACATATTGTTAGGGAATGGATGAATTAATTTTATATTAACAGTTTCATTAAACAAACTCAGATTTGTTTCTTTTGCCCTCACTAATCAAACCGAGCTAATACTGATATGTGACTTCTGTAGTTTGAGAAATTAAAAAACAGTTTTAGCCAGGCATTGGTGGCATACACCTTTAATTCCAGTACTTGGAAGGCTGAAAAAAGAGGGTCAGAGATTCAAGATCAGCATGTATTCACTCAGCAAGATCATGTTTCATATTAAAAAATAAAAAGGGGAGATGAGTGTGGTGGCACAAGCTTGTAATCCCCGTGCTCAGGAGACTGAGACAGGAGTATTGCTCAGGTTTGAAGCCAGCCTCAGCTACTTAGTGAGGCTCTCAGAGACCTAGTGAGACTCTTTTCAAATAAAATATAAAATAGGCCTGGGAGTATAGCCTGAAGGTAGAAAGACTCTGGGTTACACTCCCAGTACCACTAAAAATAAATTAAAAAAAATAAAAAGGGCTAGGAGATATAGCTCAGGGAAAAAATTACCATGGGTTTAATCCTCTGTATTAGTACTGCAAGAGATAGAGGAGAGAGGGAGAGGGAGGGAGAAAGATAAAGACAGAAGAGAGAGAGGAGAGAGGAGAGAGAGAGAAAGAGGAGATAAAGAGAGAAAGGGAGAGAAGAGAGAGGAGAAAGAGAAGAGAGAAGAGAGAGAGAAAATAAAGTTGCAAATACATTAAATGTTTTAAAAACCCAATAATGTGGCCGGGCATGGTGTAATCCCCACGCTTGAGAGGCGGAGACAGGAAGATTATGCAGGTTCGGAGCCAGTCGCGTTGGCTTAAGAGACCCTGTTTCCAAATAAAAATATAAAAAATAGGTCTGAGAGTGTAGCCCCGAGGTAGAAGGGTTTCCAGGAACCCCAGTACCACCAAAAAACAAAACAAAACAAAAACAAAAACAAACCAATAATGATGGTTGTTTTCCCTGTCTTGGCCTCAAAAGACCTGGAAATATAATTTCAAATTCTTTGGGAGCAAGAATACTGATTGGTATTGGTATCCATTCATCTTTTCCTATGTATGCTTCTTTTAAAAATAAACCATTCTCTCTCTCTCTCTCTCTCTCTCTCTCTCTCTCTCTCTCTCTCTCTCTCTCTCTCTCTCTCTCTCCAGGTCTGGAGATGGAACCCAGGGGCATTTGACCTCTGAGCTATACCCCCTGCCCTATTTTATATTCTTTATTTTGAAACAGGGTCTCACTAAGTTGTGGAGGGCCTCGTGAGTAGCTGAGGCTGTCCACGAAGCGCGATCCTCCTGTCTCAGCCTCCCGAATACTGGGATTACAAGCGTGCACCACCACGCCTGGCATAAACCATTCTCTTTTTTTACTCCTTTACTTTTATATTACTGGGGATTAAACCCAGGGGCATTTTATCTCTCTCTGCACCTCTAGCCCTTTGGATGTTTTAACATGGCCTTGCTAAGGTACTGAGACTGGCCTCACACCTGTGATGCTCCTGTCTCTCCTTCCCAAGTACTGGGATTTCAGGCATGTGCCACCGCACCCTTCTCTCTTGTCCCATTTGACAAAACCTATGTCATCAGACAGTCTGTCAGTTCAAAAATGGCAAAATACAGAATGTCTCAAGTACCTGCTTCCTTGATTCACTCAATAGAAGTGTCTTAACTGTGATGTCATTCCTCAAACATTTCCCAGCCTTTCAATTCTCCACTGAAATCAGTCTTGTTAGGATGCTGAGAGTCTCAGTAGATTGCTGAGGCTGATCTTGAACCTGTGATCCTTCTCTCTCAGCCTCCCAGTACTGAGTATATAGGCATGAACCACCATTCTTGCCTCTGCTATTGAAACTTTAATATAGGAAATCCACATTTTCCACTACTTTAACCATGTATTACAGCTCTGAATTTTAAAATGACATCTCCTGTTTACAAAAGATATCTTCAGTATAATATTAATATTAATACTGGCATCTCCTGCTTATGAATGGTATCTTCACATACTGTAGTAGGTATTATTAAATGGTATTTTATGTTTATAAATCTTTAACATTTCTGCTTTCTCTTTGTGTGTTACATTTTAGAACTATATTGTGCCAGTATGGGGAATGACCTAGGAAGATTTGGGAAAGCTCTAATTATTAATATATTTCAAAAGAAAATAATTGGTATATTTCAAAATAGTTGTGTCAAAATGGAGGCAGACATGGATAAAGAAAGGACTTGGTTTCGGCCTAACAACAGGCAGCTATTCCAGTGTAAATCAACCTAGCTCAAAGTACTTAACAAGTCAATAGAGGAGAGCTATGGCTTCCTCTTTCTAAAGACAGATCTGCATGATCTAGGGGGGATGGAGCAGGGTTTGACCTTGCCCTTTATGAAAGGAGACACCTTACCACACCTTGCTAGGGGAGGTACCTTACAGGACATTCCCATCAGAGTCAAGCAAACAAGATGGAGGTCATGGGTATAAAAAAGGCCAAGTCCACGTGTATGCCCTTTGGTGTACTCATTTGAGTCATCCCCTCATGCCATCTGGGCATGGGGCTGTATTTCTATTTTCTGTATTTTTATCTTTCTAATAAACTTCTTTAAATCTTCAGCAGCTGTCCAAGCGATGAATACTTATTCTTAGCTTAGGACAAGGATCCACAGTTTTTCTGTTTGTCTCTGTGTGTGGTGGTGGTGGTGGGGGGATTACTTCTCCCCACATACACACCACACACCTTCCCCACCCCCGCAACATATATGATCTAAAGAGCCAAGAAATAATTGGTCCTTACACTCTTAAATTTCAGAAGATAATTTTTGAATATACAAATAGAAACATTTTATAACATCTCATATATATAAGGCTTGAATTAATAAAAATGTGCATATTTTGCAGACAAATATAAAAACTTTGTAGTATAATTTTTATGCTAGGGACACAGGTTTCTGGAGAAATATTGTTTCTTAACTTGGAGGAGAGTTAACAGTGTAGACTCTTATGAAAACCCATTTCTCTGGGTGAAGTAGGATACTTGTCCTTGGAAATAAAGTCTTAAAATAATATGAGGTTAAGAGCCAGGTGTGGTGGTGCATGCTTGTAATCCCAGTGCTTGGGAGACTGAGACAGGAGGATGGCATAGGTATGAAACCAGCCTCAGGTATTTAGTTAGCCTCTCAGCAACTTAGTGAGACCATTTTTTCCACATAAACTATAAAAAAATAGGTCTGGGAGTATAGCCCAGAGTTAGAAAAGCCCCTGGGTCCCACCCCCAGTACCACAAAAATAATATGACCTTAGCCAAACATGGTAGTGCACACCTGTAACACCAGTACTTGGGAGGCTGTGACAGGAGGATTGCAGGTTTGAGACATCCTCTGCAACATAGTGAGTCTGTCAGCAACCTAGTGAGACCTTGTTTCAAAATAAAAATAATAAAATAGGTCTATAGATGTAGATTAGAGGTAGATACCCTAGGTTCAATTCCTCAGCACCACAAATAATAAAAATGTAACAATAATAAAAATATTATTACCGTGTGTGTGTGTGTGTGTGTGTGTGTGTGTGTGTGTGTGTGTATGGAGATTGAACTAAGGGGCATTCCTCAGTTTATTTTGTTTTGAAACAGGGTGTCACTAGGCTGCTGATAGGCTTGATACTTGTTGTTGCTGTTCTTGAACCTGCAATACTCCTCTCTTGCCCTCCCAAATACTGGGATTACAGACATTCACCACTACACTCAATTTGACTCTATTTTAATTGTGGTTAAATTTAAAACTGTGATTCCACATGCCTAACGAAAAAAATAATGGTATATGGTTCTACTAATTGATAACCAAACTCTGCTCACATAGGCTAGTTGTTATGGCAAAAGGATAGAAAACAACACATGATCTGTGTGGGTATCTTATAGAAGCTTGTGTAAGTGAGATAGAGATTGAAAATTCCATTAGAGTTTCCTTAACAGAGATGGTGAACATGTCCTGTTTGGGTAATTTTTTTTGTCATCTCTCTATTGGCAGGGATAGAGTTCATCCATTATCAAAAGAGCTGAATAAAGTGTCCTAAGACACACATCTGAGGAACTGTATAATAATAAAAATGATAGCAAATGTTTCTGTAGAGATCACAGTGTGCCAGAAACACTCCCATTTTTGGTATAGGTAACTTTTTCTCACATAATATATCTACTAACATATGACTGGGAATATTTCATAGATAAAATGACTGAGGCTCATAGGGTGTGGGAAGCCATTAAGGTCTTCCCTTTATCTTTACTAAAAGCATACTTCTGACTGTCCTCCGCCCAGAGGCAACAAGGTTTGGGGCCATGGAAGCTTCAAGGTTACTAATGCTAATGATGCTATTGTTCTGTCTGAGCTAAGGCTAGGTTTGTATTGTTTGTGGCAACAGGGTATTGTTTGACCTGCCCAGACTTTGGAATTTTCCCCTCCAGGGTAACCTAAAGCTAAAAATTATAAATACCACAAGAGAAGAAGCCCAAGGGTCAGCCAGTAGAGATATCGACCCAGAGTTGACTGGCGATCCTTCCATGCTTAGGAATAAATCATATTTGGAATTTAATTCTTAAGAGTTATATTATTTCATCCTCACTCCTCTCTTCAGAACCCGTACTTTTGCCGGCTGGCTCCAGCAATAGGGTAGAAAACTCAAGGTTACACATATTACATTTGAATGACAGATCACAGATCACAGCAAATCATTTGACCTATAATTCCCATACTTAGGAGGCTCAGACAGGAGGATCACAGGTTCAAGTCCAGCCTCAGCAACTAAGCAAGACCTTCTTTCAAAATAAGAAATAGATCTGGGGCTTGGAAGTAGAATGCTTCTGGGTTCAATCCCAGAACAAAAAGAAAGAATATTTAGTCTGGCAATAAAGCAATCAGAATCAAGATAACTCAAACTATGTAACTCACTGTATGTCTAATACATTGTGATTCTCTTGTTGGGAGGATCTTGTTTCCAACTTTGTTCAATATTCCTCATTAAAATTGACTACAAACTGTATAGCTGTTATGATCCATCTAAAATTTAATCAAGTTGATATAGATCAAAACCAAATAATACATCCTTACTGTCCCTAAGAAAATGCAAAAATGAAATGAAAATACAATGTTTTCTACGTGGATATTTCATTGCACATGAAAGCTGTGCACTCTGGGAAGCCAGCCGTGGATTGACACATCACCCAGCCATAACTTAAAAGGGGGGGAAGGAGGGAAGAGTTGGGGGTCTTCCAGAGGAGGCAAAGGAGATGGAGCATTAAAGGAGCACAGGAGCGGGGGCACCACAATACCTACACATGCTCATGGTGTGGTTGTTGAGAATGAAGATGGCAACATTTATGATAATGAATTTCTCTGATTTGTCATTCATAACATGCTTCTTTCCCTCATAGGATGAATAAAGACAAGAAATATATGCAGGAAAATATTCACATAAGATGTGCTTTGTGGGGGAAACTGTCATTGGGATCTCAGCCAACACTGTCCTTCTTCTCATCCACATTTTCTATTTCTTTCCAGAGCCCAGGCCCAAGCCCACAGACCTGACCATTGGCCTCTTGGCTTTAATCCACATAATGATGATGATGCTGACCAGGGCCTTCATAGTTCATGACATTCTAAAGCCCGAGGATTTTGTGGATAATATTATATGTAAATCAGTTGTCTACTTGTATAGATTGTGTAGAAGCCTCTCTGTACCACCTGCCTGTTGAGCATCCATCAGGCCATCATCCTCACCCCCAGAAGCTCCTGGTTGGCAAAGTTCAAACATAAATCCCCACATCATAGCCTGTGTTGCTTTCTCATTCTCTGAGTGTTTAATATATTCATTACTGCTTGTTTTTTAATCTCCATCGCTGGCACCACCAATGAGACCTCAGCTGACCTGCTCATCTCTAAATCCTGCAGTATCTCACCCATAGACCATATTTTCAGGCTCTTGTTTGCCTTAATAGGGATTCTTTGGGATGTATCTTTCATTGGGGCCATGATCCTCTCCTGTGGGTACATGGCGGCTCTCTTTTGCAGGCATAAGAGGCAGTCCCAGCATCTTCATAGCACCAGCCTCTCTCCAAAAGCATCCCCAGAACAAAGGGCCTCCCGGACCATCCTGCTGCTGGTGACTGTCTTTCTGCTCATGTACTTTTTGATTCCAGCATCTTCTCTTCAAGATTTATGTGGAGAAATGACTCAATTGACCATGGTGTCCATATACTCATAGCTAATGGCAATGCCACCATTAGTCCTTTGGTGTTCATCAGCACTGAGAAACGTGTCATTAGCATTCTGCAATCTGTGTGCTGGAGGACAGTAAATGTTAGATTATCTTTGTCATAGGTAAGTTTTCTTAAGCACAATGAGCTGCTCCAGAGTTATATTCCATAGCATAACATATCTGAACACTGGTTTACATAGAAACATTATCATGTACATTTTATGTGTGTGTATGTAGTGGTGCTGGGGAGTGACCAGGGTACTTTATGTTCAAGCTACACCCTGAGCTCTATTTGATTTTTTATTTGGAGACAGGGTCATGCTAAGTCACTGAGACTGGTTTTGAACCTACAATTCTCCTGTCTCAGCCTTCCAAGTACTGGGATTACAGGTGTGTGCCACCACACCTGGTCCAAACATTTGCTTTCTCTACTAGACCTACTTATTTAATAGCATCTGGTGGTTAATTTGGACTGTCAGCATGATCATATGGAGAGATGCCTAGGATAAAGAGACTTCTGGGTGTGTCAGGGCGGGTGATTTCTAGAGACAAGTGGCATGAAGGACAGCACACTTAGGGGAAGACCATTCTGAACATGGGCAGCACTGAGCACAGGCTGGAGGCCCAAGCTGGAACTCACACTGGAAGAAGGAAAAAAGCTCTGGTGATGGAAGGCAGATCCTTCTCCAGCAGGTGTGTCTCTTGCTACACCTACAGACATATTTCCATATTTCCAACATAAACTTTCAGCAGGGATTCTCCCAGGAGGTTCAAAGGCTTCAAATTCAGCCTTGGACTTGGGCTACTTCATGGGCCCCTCTTGTTCTGAGGCTCCAGTTTTTTGGACTGAGCAATGACTTTGCCTCTCCAGAGTCCAGGTAGCCTTGTGGTCTGATTAAATATGCTGGCTTTTTAGAATTCATGATGGTGGGAACAACTTGTCTTGGCTATGTTTTAGGTTTATTTTTAACATTTGCTTGGGGAAAACCTGGGGATGATCAGTTGCCTTTAAGGCTTGTTCTGATTGTTATTGTTGGAGTCTATAGAATCCTTGTTAGATCAGTCATTTGGAAATTTAAGTGCAACCCATATATAAATGTTAAAGCTTCAGGGAGTAAATCCTTAATTATTTTAAACAATTTGGGGCCATTAATAACATGTCTCAAGTATATTTTTGGTAACAAGGCCAATTTCAAAAAATCCCCAAATACCCATGCCTAATGCCTAATGCTATTCCCCAGAAGGAGATGCCACGCACCCGTTCCAGGGAATGTCTGCCGTGCAGCATTCCTGCTAAAATGAGCCTAGCTCAGTTTTAGATTGGGAAGAAGGCACGGCATAATCCTGAAAGTGGTACTCTGGAGAATAGGGGGAGGAAGATGCCTTTATCAGGGGACATAGCCCACTGCCGGGAGGGGGTATCAAGTGCCTACCACTCCAGGATGGAAGTGGCCTGCATTCCTACTGCCCTCTGTACTTCCTGAAATTTATGGCTTAACTAATCCCCATGGATCCTTCCCAGTATCAAAACTGGGCCTAGGAACCGCAAACTCCCACAGCCTCTGAGGCTCGGATGGGAATCATTTGGCTAAAGCCAAGGAGAACTCTTTTTTTTTTTTTTTTTTGAGAGAGAGAACTATGTATTTTATTTTTTTTGTTGTTTTTTTTATTAATTTATTTTTTAAATTGGTGCATTGTAGTCATATATCAATCACATTGGAGTACAAGACTTGAGAGGATATACAAGCACACATCATCCAATTAGCCCTCCTCCAGCCCCCGTCCCATTCCCTCCCCCTCCCTCCATCCCACGCTTCTTTGGTGATTTACTTTGATACATTTGTTTATGTACCTCCTGCGCTTTAAAGAGGCTCCGTCCTCCAGCATTACATACCCTCTGATTGGTCACATTAGTTGCTTCACTATAGGGCCCTTTCTATAGCTCAACCTCTTCCTGTTCCCCTTTTCCTCCTAGTTATTGCTGATTAAGAGAAGCATCTGATTTATATTTTCTGCGATATTTCTCTGTGCATGCTGCGTTGCAAGTACCGATCCCACTCTTGATGGTCCCAGTAGTGGCCTGGCTACTCAGTGGACTGATCCAGACCTCGCTGGCTCAAGCAGCAGCCTTGCCTCATGGGAGGCCCCAGTTCTGGTCTCGCTGGCCCCTGCACCGGTCTAACCCCTAAGCTGGCTTTGGTCCCAGCCTTGGAGGCCGCAGGAGTGAACTTGCCTCACGCCAGGCTCCGATGCTGGCCATTGGCCCCTGCACCAGTCTAACCCCTTGGCAGGATTCCAATCCCGGCCTCGGAGGCCCCAGCACCAGCCTAGCCTCACAGCAGGCTCCAATGCCGGCCTCGTTGGCCCCAGCACCAGCCTAACCCCTCAGCAGGTTCCGTTCCTGGGTTAGGAGGCCCCAGCACTGGCCATGTCTCACGGCAGGCTCCGATGCCGGCCTCGCTGGCCCCAGCACCGGCCTAACCCCTCGGCAGGCTCTTATCCTGGCCTCGAGGCCCCAGTACCGGCCTTGCCTCAAGGCAGGCTCCGATGCCGGCCTCACTGGCCCCAGCACCAGCCTAACCCCTTGACAGGCTCCGATCCCGGCCTCGGAGGCCCCAGCACTGGTCATGCCTCACGGCAGGCTCCGATGCCGGCCTCGCTGGCCCCAGCACCGGCCTAACCCCTCGGCAGGCTCTTATCCTGGCCTCGGAGGCCCCAGTACTGGCCTTGCCTCAAGGCAGGCTCCGATGCCAGCCTCACTGGCCCCAGCACCAGCCTAACCCCTTGGCAGGCTCCGATCCCGGCCTTGGAGGCCCCAGCACTGGTCATGCCTCAAGGCAGGCTCCGATGCCGGCCTCGCTGGCCCCAGCACCGACCTAACCCCTCGGCAGGCTTTTATCCTGGCCTTGGAGGCCCCAGTACCGGCCTTGCCTCACAGCAGGCTCTGATGCCGGCCTCACTGGCCCCAGCACCGGCCTAACCCCTCAGCAGGCCAAGGAGAACTCTTTGAAAGGTAATTAGCATCCTTTGAATCCAAGGGTCCTTGGATTTTGCTTCCTGGCTTTCAACAGCCACAGGAGAGTTTTCGGGGGCGGGGGGGGGACAAAAAGGCAGCAGCCAGAGCCCTTCCATTGGGCCCTCTGCCACCTTTCAGGTTGACCTTGAAAATTCAATCAAGAGTGAGCTGTGCAGTTGGACCCTAAATCATTCATTCATTCATTCATTCATTCATTCAGCATATGCTATGCACTGAGGGTACAGTTTTCATTGATGATTCATTCATCCCATCATTTATTTGCTGTTATCTTTGTGCACACGCTGATGAGTAAGGCTCCTGGGTTTAGCTTCTGTTTAGTGAGAAAAGTAGATAAAAAGTAAATAAGCTGAGTGTGGTGGCACATACCCTTGACCTTGGCACTTGGGAGGCTGAGATAGAAGGATCCCAGCTTTAGCAACATAGCAAGACTCAGCAACTTATCTAGACCCTGTTTAAAAATAAAAAATATAAAGGTTGAGGTGTAGTTCAAAGGTAGAGCACCTCTGGGTTCAACCCCCAATATCACAAAGATAAAAAGTAAATAAATAAGAATTACCACTGTTGAGAATAGAGTGCCAAGAACTAAGTAAACAGACTTGAGCCATTCTCTGGACAACAGACAGAGGAGAACACTCCTAGTAGGGAGCAGTGCCTGTGGGCACCATGACACTTGTAAGCCAGGTATTTAGCACAAAGCAAAAGAGGTTTATGTTGGCTGCCATGTTTGGGAGGATTATAGAACACTCTAGAAAGGAGTCAGTAGAGGCTGTGGTAACCACCCTGAAGTCTTAACTACTAATGATTTTTGTAGTTGTTGTTTTCTTCAACACACCTGACCTACCTCTGTTCACACCACCCTCCTCACTCCAGGCCCAATGGCTGAGGTGGAGGGAGAAGGATCCTATAGTTTCCAACCTGCAATTAAATGCTCTCACATAGAAGAGACATGTGTTACCTGCATGAACAGCTCGTGGGCCAGATCTTGTCACGTGACCCCAGCACCACCACAGAAGACCCATAAGCACTACCCCTCAATGTTCTGGGGACCAGAAGTGTGAACAGTGTTGGAGAAAGCCTTAGTGGACCTCGGTGAAAGGCCCTCACTGCAGACCAGTAGGACACATGAATAAGAAGGAGCAGAATGTGCCAAGACCCAGAGGCCTGATACAGTTTAAAGAGTTCAGGTATCCAGGGCGCTGGCCACACTGGCTGTAGCACTGGAAATGTAGTCAGAAAACCCTGCATGAAGTGGCAACTATTAGTATCTCCATTTTTGAGAGGTGAATGTTGAGGACATAACTGCTAGTTGGTAGAGCTGAAATTTCATGCAGTCTGATCCCAGTATCTGAACTTTTAATCTCTATTGCACTTTAAGATAGCGAGGGGCTGATTTCAAAAGATTTTCATGCCATGCTAAGGGGTTGGCATAGGTTAAGTAATAATATATACAAGCCATGGTTAGAGTTTAAAATGTATATGTTTTATGTAAATATCAAATGTACAGTTATTCTTCCCTCCAAATAAGAAACAAAGACCCTACTTACTCTTAATATGGAAGATCTTTTTAGTGTATCTTTTTTTTTTTTTTTTTTTTTGGTGGTGGTACTGGGGATGGAACCCAGAGGTTTCTACCTCCGGGCTATACTCCCAGACCTATTTTATATTTATTTGGAAACAGGGTCTCACTAAGTTGCTGAGAGCCTCACTAAGTAGCTGAGGCTGGCTTTGAACCTGCGCGATCCTCCTGTCTCAGCCTCCCAAGCGCGGGGATTACAGGCGTGCACCACCACACAAGGCTTAGTGTATCTTTTCTTTACAAAGGAATGTGGTGCATTCTTGTAATCCCAGTACTTGAGAGGCTGAGACAGGAAGATGACAGGTTCAAAGCCAGCCTTGACAACATAGCAAGGCTCTTAGGAACCTAGTGAGACCCTGTTTCCAAATAAAGAAATTAAAAAAAGTAATGTTGTTACTGGTCACTGATATTAACTTTCCCTGTCAAGAATACAGTGAGGAATGTTGGGGGCTGTAGCAAACTAGGAAAAATCATGTCCCATGCAAAGATGGCCACTGTTGTTCATTTCAACCCTATTGCTGCATGAGACAGCATGGAATAACTTAGAAATTATGAAAATTGTGTGAAATCTCAAAATTTTAAATGTTGACTCAAAGCATGATACAAGCCTTAGAAAATACATCTTCAGTTACTTCCGGGAAGATGGCGACCGAGAAAAGCGGGGCTTAAGAGCCCCGCTAACAACAAATCTCCATTACCAAAATCAGCGCCTTTCATAGCCAGAAAACACCATCACCAGTGAAACAAAAAATCACCAGGCTCCAGAGAGAAAGCGGACTGAGAACAGAGCCACAGAGGAGATACACCGGCCTCGTGCCCGAGGACGCGGCAGACGCGGCAGCAGCGCCATACTGCCGGAGGCACCGGCGAATTCACGGGACGGCTACAGCAAGCCGAGGTGAGCCACTGCGGAACAGCTAGGCTGGATTTCTCCACGCAGAGAGCATCTAAAGCTCCCAGTGGCCGAGCTCAGCACACGCTGCAGGGATTCAGAGTAGAAATCAATATCAAGAAGAAAAATGCCAGCCCCATAGCCGAGGGCGTAGCAGCGGCACCATATTGCCACCGGCGGCAGCAGCAGCGAATTCAGCGAGGCCAGTACAGCTACATCTGTGTACTCAAGAACAGTGAGTCAAATTGCGGGCCACAGAGGAGAAATCCCAGTACTGTACTCCCTGGGACTTGACCCAGTGGGGGAGGGGCGGTGGCAGAGATATCACACCATAGGAGAACGTGCAACCTGGCACCCCCCACAGTCTAAAGCAGCCTCTATCAACTCTCTGGGTCGGAGACTCTGTGATAAAACCCAGTAAAGGAGTAGTGGGGTCTGAGATACTACTGACTCGAGATCCAGAACACCTTAAGTGAAGTCATAGTGACCCAAGGGAAGAACCCAGAGAAGGCACAAACATCCGAAATCATGGGAAAGAGGAATAATACTGGAGCAATTAATGCCCACAACCCCACAACATCAGAACCCGATAAAACAGAAAATCAGAGATTTCTAGAAGATCAAATCAGGAAAATAACTGTAGAAATAATAGAGGTGCTTCGAAAAGAACTCAGAAAGAGCCAAAAAGAGATAAAGGATGCATTTAATGAAGTAAAGGCCTCAATTCAAAGCACAAACAACCGATTAGAACACATGGAGAACAGAATCTCGCTCTTAGAAGATGAGCAATCCAAAAATGAACTCATAGTTTCTAATCTAGAAAAAAATATCCAACAGCAGGAATCTGATATTGAAGAAATATGGGCCCATTTTAAGAGAGCTAACCTAAGAATAATTGGAATAGAGGAGGGAAAAGAAAGTGACACCAAAGGGATCAACAATCTCTTCAAAGAAGTAATAGCAGAAAATTTTCCAAACATAGAGCAAGAGGTTGATACAAAGGTCCAGGAAACTTATAGAACTCCCTTTAGACAGGATCGGAGAAGAGGATCCCCACGCCACATAATTGTCAAAATGACCAATGTGGAAGCCAAGCAGAGAATCTTAAAGGCAACAAAAGCAAAGGGCCAAGTGACATTCAGAGGCAAACCAATTAGAATCACTCCAGACTTCCCAAACCAAGTCATGAGAGCCAGAAGGGCTTGGAGTAACATATTCCAAACTCTGAAAGAAAACAACTTCCAGCCAAAAATTTCCTACCCAGCAAAACTTTCTATCAAATTAGATGGAGAAATAAGAAGCTTCCATGACAAACAGAAACTGAAGGAATTTATGTCTTCAAAACCAGCACTAGAGAAAATACTCAAAGAGATTAACTACAAAGAAGAAATAGGTAACACACACCAGAACCAGAGAAACAAGAGTTTCCATCCAACAGACAATTAAGATTGGTTATCTGTGGAGATTCATTATTTATGTTAGTCTTTTACTTATCTCTAAATGGTATTGTTTGCCTTTATTGTTGTTAATTTTTAGGATTTCTAGTTGGAATATTAATATGCCTTCAGATATAGCATTTGGAAATATTTTATCCCATTCTATTAGTAACTGTTAACTCTGTTTACATTGTCTTTGGATATACAATTTTTTTATTTTTTTATTTTTTAGGGAGTCTGTATACTCCTCTGTTACCTGTGCCATTGAAATCATAACCAAGAAATCACTGCCAATTTCAATGTTGTGAGGTTTTATGACCCAGATTTTCTCCTAAAAGTTTATAGTCTTAAGATTTATATTTAGGTCTATTATCTATTGTGAGTTAATATTTGTATATGGGATTAGGTAAGGGTCCAATTTTATTCTTTTCCATGTAATTATTATTTTTTTACAATATTTAGTTAAAAGATTATCATTTCCACCACCAAATGTTCGTGGAAACCTTGTCAAAAATAACTTGACAATATAGGGAAGAATTTAGCTCTAGGCTTTTATTTAACTCCAATGGTTTATATATCTGCCTTTAGAATAGTACTACACTGTTTCAATTATTATAGCTTTATATGGTTTGAAATCAGAAAATATATATCTTCTAGCTTTGTTCTTTTTCAAGATCGTTTTGGGTACCTAGACTCCATATTCCATATTAGGATAGATTTTTTTCTGAAATATAAATACATAAATATATGATAGTTTCACCTAAAAAATAGAAAAAAATATTCTCTGGTAAGAAAGAAAGCAAAAAGAAATATTGAAATGTTATCTTTAAGACATCAAAAGCTTGGTATCAGACAAATGAAACTGTTATGTGAGATTATCATTTTTAATTTTAGATAAATTGCCATAATACTAGATGTCAACTACTAAGCCAAGCATGGGAGGGAGGGATAGGGAGAGAATGGGGTGGGGATTGGGTGGGGGCTGACTGGGAAAAGTGTGCATGTATGTCTACAAAAGTATGTATCCTACTATGATGTATGAATACAGTGCACCAAAAAAAAGATTATTAAAAAATAAATAAAAATAAATAAATAAATATTCGTGCTTAATGGCAAAAAAAAAAAAAATACATCTTCAGGCCAAAATCTTCATGGAGCATGAATATGCATCCTCCATATTGTAGCCAGATCTAAGATGGCATCCAGTGGTCCTACCTCCTGGTATTTATTCCCTTTGTGTTATCTATTTCTACACTGAATCAGAGCTGGCCTCTGTGTTCAGTAAAATAAGGCAGGAGTGGTAGGTCTAACTTCCGAATCTAGCTCATAATGTCATTGTCCCTCAGCCTTGCTCTCTTGAACCACTCACTCTGGGAACATCAGCAACCATGCCCTGCAAACATTCAAGGTGTACTCTACTGAGGCCCATTGCTATGGGATCTGAATCTGAAATGTTTCCCCAAAGGTCCCAGCTGGGCACTATTGGGAATCGATGGAAACTTTAAGAGGTGGGGCTTTGTGAAAGGTCTTTACGTCCTTGAGGATTCACCTACAAAGAGAACTATGAGACCCTGACTTCCTCCTCTTCCTTTTGATTCCTGTTCACAAGGCTAGGGTTTTGCTCCACCAGGCACTCACTGCCATGCCTCACCCCAGGCCCAAAAGTAATGGGGTCGATCAATCATGTACTGGAACCTCTGAACCTATGAGCCAAAATACACCTTTTTCTCTTTATTCATTGATCATCCCTGGTATTTGTTATAGTGATGAAAAGCTGACTAGTACACTCAGTGTAAACAGGAACTGACATGCCGCGCCAACAGCCAGCCTGGTGGCCAGCCATGTGCGTGAACCAGCCTCCTTGGATATGGATCCTGCAGCCCCAGTCAAGCCTTCCAACGAGTGCAGATGCAGCCAGTACCCTCGTGCAACTCTTGAAAGACCCCCAGGCAGAGCCACCTGGGCAAGATGCTACCAAATCCTGACCTGTGGAAACTATGAGAGTCCCGGGTGTGGTGGCACACACTTGTAATCCTGATACTTGGGAGTCTGAGACAGGAGGATCAAAGATTCGTGGCCAGCCTCACCTATCTAGTGAAGCCCTCCACAACTTAGTGAGCCCCTGTTTCAAAATAAAGGATAAAATATAGGACTGGGGGTGTAGCTCAGAGGTAGAATACCCCTGAATTTAATCCCCAGTACTGCAAAAATAAATAAATAAATAAGAGATAATAAACAATTGTTGTTTAGTAAAGGCAGGGTTACTAAACTGTTTCTGTAAAGGACCAGATAGTAAATAGCTTAGTCTTTATGGACCTCATGAGGTTCATCTTTGTTACAACTGTTTAACTCTGCAAAAACAGCTATCAACAAATGGCTGTGTTCCAACAACACTTTATTTACAAACACAAGCAGCAGGCCAGATTTAACCTGAGGATTACAGTTTTCCAACGTGTGTGTGTGTGTGTGTGTGTGTGTGTGTGTGTGTGTGTGTGTGTTACTGGGGGTTGAATCCTCCAGGGGCATTCTACCTTTGAGCTACACCCATAGCCCTTCTTAACTTTTATTTTGAAAAAAGGTCTTGTTTTGAAACCACGCCTGGCTTTAAACCTGCAATCTTCCTGTCTCAGCATCCCAAGTACTTGGATTAGAGGTGTGTGTCACCACACCCAGCTCCAACCTCTATCTTAAGTCACTATGTCTTATAATTTGTTATGCAATAATATCTAACTACCCTACTTCCTGAATTTGAGAAATGACCTGATTAAATTATGTTTAGACATATCACACTGTTGGTGATTTGGAAGCCAGATTAGAAACTGATGGGAAGGTATGTGTCCGAGGGCAGTGGTCCCAGGAGGAGATAAGGGGCCCAGATTTGAGTGAGATGTACGGATTCAGGGGGTAGCATAGATGTCTTTAATGCTCCCTACCAACCAATTTGACAAGAATGGTGTAAATGAAACAATTTCTCTTAATTCTCCCTGCACTGTTTGGTGCTTGCCTTGAACAGTCCTGGTAATGAGCAACAGGGAGGAAGCCTTTCCCCAACAGTGCTGCCAAGAGCACACAGAGCCAGTGTGGGACAAGTTCCTAAGCTGGTTAAAAAGACCATTGATGCCAATTGAGTCGTGAGCCCAGAATAAAGAGACATCCTGTGGAGGGTTCCAGAAACACATCCTGTCACCCAGTCCCTCAACTCCTCCATGCACCCTCTACCTCCTGTTTCCCACATCCCCTGTGAGGATCCTATTCCCAACCTTGTCAGGCCAGTGCACAATCTAAAATAGACCTGAGCTAGAAGAGTCTGCAGGATGGTTAGTTGCACAGACATGAGCAAAGACGCTCATCACCTGGAGGCGGAAATAGAAGAATAAAGAAGAAAAAAGAAAAAGAAAAAGGATGAAGGGGAAGGGGAAAGAAAACCAAACACTCCAGGAGAGGCTGGATACAGAATTCAAACAACATCATCAAAATTTGAT
This sequence comes from Muscardinus avellanarius, assembly GCF_963383645.1. Lineage (NCBI taxonomy): Eukaryota > Metazoa > Chordata > Mammalia > Rodentia > Gliridae > Muscardinus > Muscardinus avellanarius. The sequence continues at coordinate 49,818,868 of NC_137805.1, forward strand.
TTGTCTTGACGTGTGGACACCATTCTCTAGAAACCAAGGTAGCTACAGCTTCTGGGTTCCCAAGCCACAGGAAGCACTATAATCTAGCAATCTCAGCTGAAGTTTGGGAGGTTCATTCTAGTTAGCTCTCAAATCACATGCCCACAGTCCTGAACCTGGCCTAGGGAATACCTAACTCTGATTGTCTCTCTGGTTGCATGCTTTCATACCTGAACCAATCATGGTGGCCCAGGGAATGCATAGGCTTAGGTCCAATGCCCTTTCCTTGCCCTCATAGATTGAAGTACAGAAAGGGATGAATCTTCTCCATCCCCCCACCCCCCCAAAAAAAAAACCCCAGGGCTTTTACCAGAAGAAAGGGAAATGGACACTGAGCAAGATGGTATCATAAATCATAAGGAAGCCATTTCCCCTGCTCCCTGTTATTATACACCCTCTGTGACAGCTGGAACAGGTGGTTGAAAATTTTCTTTCTAATCTCTTTGTCTGATTAGGCCAGAGAGAAAGGAGTGTGCCTAGGTACCATCTTGGCCTTGGGGCTCTGATACCAAGAGATAAGATTTCTGGAGTGTGTGCATGTGGGCAGGGGAGGGCAGTTTTTGAGCTAGGGCCTGGAGGGTGGCAGGGTGTATGTGGATAATGGCCGGGAAGACAGGGCTCCTGGTGACCAGAGTTCTCTCTGACTTCCTTTCTTTGAGGACCTGGCAGTCTGTGGAGGAATGAGACAGCTGACTGAGCATGACTTGCAACATAGAGAGAAGCCATGTATCTGAGAACAGGTCCCAAGCACAGCCTCTGCCAGCTTGGAGAGGTCAAGGAGGCTTCCTGAGGGTGATGATGTTTGAGCTAAATTCTGAAAGATGAGCATAGCTGAAAAGAGAGGAAAGACCTTCCCAGTGATGACAATGTGTATATAACCTCTCGGTCTGCTGTTAGGATAGTAACTGGCTCCATAAGGCTGGGTTGCTGGCCAGAATAAGCAGTTGCTATGACTTTGATGTCCCTGCCAAAACTCGTGTTCAATTTAATCCTCGTGTAAGGTAATAAAAGGTGACTTGGTGAGGAGAGCTTTGGCCTCTTAGGTGGACTAATCCATTCATGGATTAATGGGTTAACAGGTCAAGAGAGGTTTGTAGTAAAAGTCAGCTTGGCTTTATTCTTTATGTGCTTCTCTTGCCAGGCAATGCCTCATGCAGTCGTAGAACTCTTCAGAGTGTCCCTACCAGCAAAAATAAATAAATAAAAATAAAAACCCTCACTAGAGGTGGCCCATGGACCTTGGACCTCCCAGTCTCCAGCACTCTGAGCTGAAATCATGTCTGTCTGTCTATCATCTATCTATCTATCATCTATCTATCTGTGATACAGAGGATTGAACCCAGGGACATTCTACCTCCAATCTAAACTCCAACCCCTGTTTTATTTTTCTATTTTGAAACAGGGTTTTGCTAAGTTGTTGAGAGCCTCACTAAGTAGTTTAGGCTGGCCTCAAACCTGTGATCCTCCTGTCTCAGCCTCTCAAGTACTGATATTACAGGTGTGTGCCACCATGCTTGGCTTATATTTTATTTTGAACAGGGTCTTGCTAAGTTGCTGAGGTTGGCCACAAACCTATGATCCTCTTGTCTCAGCTTCCCAAGTACTAGGATTACAGGTATGCAATATCCACTCAGCTCCACCTTGTTCTTTATGTGGATGGATAGCAACAAAGCTAAGGTTATCAGCTAGCCCTGGTGGCACAGCCCTGCTGCCAACACTGAGTGACTTCATCCTCTTAGCTCTGAGGGAGCAGAGGAGGGCATGGAGGATTTTAGGCTATGGAGCAACCATTTGTAAATATGCAAGTGGCTTTGATCTTGGGAAAGCTGGAGAATGGTACAGGTATGGAAATCAGGACTCCTGGTTGTAGGAGACAGAAGCCAGCCAACTCAAAGCAGTTTAGGAAGGATCTTGAGGAAATTTGTGATACCAGTCCCAACTGTGGAGAGATATCAGAGTAAATTATTATTTTCCTTCTGGAAGGCAATAGGCAAGATGAGCTGAAGTCTTAACCATAATATTCTTCAACCTGGAAATCCCACTTCTAGAAATTCCCCCAGAGAAAATCAATAAAGATGAGACAGAGATTTAGCTTCAATAATGTTCCTTGTAACCCTGTTTAAATATAAAATAATTGGAAATGGTCTGAATGCCCAACAGTAAGACCCTGGTGTATAGAAACATCAGCTGTCTCATGATGGACACCCTTTAGCCATTCAATCTGCTGTTGTGATAAAGATTGACAATTCTTACACAGTTTTGTCCAGGGTCTAAGGCTGCATTCTAAAAGTTGTACTAGCCTATGGAAATATCAGAAAAACAGACAACAGTAAGATGTCCATAAAACTTTTAATTTTCTGTAGTATTATCTCTGCTCCACTTAGATGATAATAGATCTTAATTTTTATTCTTCTTTCTAAGATGCACTTAACCAGAAATCCAATTAACAGTGGCAGAAACACTGTCGGTGCTCACCAGTGCTAGGGAGGTAGGGGCCTTGGTGACTCTCTTCCCTTTCTCTCATGGTTCCAAGATGGCTGCCACTGCTCCTCGAAGAGTACTCATGTTCAAGGTAGAAAGAAGGTGGATGGGATGGTGAGAGTGATTTTTCCCTTTTGTCAGGAAAGTAAATGCTTTCTCTTTAGCTTTATTCCTAAGTCCCATTGGCTAAATGTAGTCACAGGCCCACCTTAGTTACAAGGGAGTCTAGGAAACCAAGACAATGGGACTGTGTTTACTAATATGATGAATTTTCCAGAACAAGGTATGTGGTTCCCTCAAACAAAACTAAGAAGTAAATGGAAAGAATGATAGGAAATTACTATCAAAAGAGCAGATAATGAAGCTTGCCACACTTGAGGACAAGAATGTTGGAAACCCTAAATAAGTTCCCCCTGATTTTTAGAAATGGGATTCACTGGCCTGTGAAACACTAAAGACTAGAAACCACTAGATCAGATTAGTGATTTTCAAAACAGACTCCTGCATTGCCTAGTTATTTAAGTGCTACTGTTGGATGAGAAGGTGGGTGGAAGGGGTGGATTTCTGGCCCTCAGTCTTTCTTCAACACAAACACATCCACTTTTATCTGAATTTATATTGAGAACATGTGTAAAAGTCCACTTGATATGCATGTATTTATGTGCGCATATATACATATGTAGGTATATTTTTGTATGTGTACGAATGGGTAGATGGATAGATAGATAGATGATAGATAGATAGAAAGATCTAGAAAACTACATAGCAGGAATTTCAAAGTAGTGGCCCCTAAAATCTAAATCAGTGTCTAAAAATTTTTATCTTTGTACTGCCATTAAATTACACTGGCTATATACTCTTTATTACAGATTCAGCCACTCTTCATACTATTTTTGTGTGTGTGTTTGGTACTGAGGATTAAACCCAGGGGCATTCTACCTCTGAGTTGCACCCCTACTCATTTTTTAAACAGGGTCTTGCTATTATTGTTGTTGTTGTTATATTGTTGTTGTTGTTGTTTTGTCTTTTAATATATTTTATTGGTGCATTATAGTCAGACATCTTAATGGAATAAAACTTGTGGAGATATACATGCACACATCACCCAATTAGTCCTTATCCAATCCCCATCCCATTCCTTTGCCCTCCCTCGTTCCAATGCTTGCTTTAGTGAATGACTCTGATATGTTTAAGTACATCATGTGCTTTAAAGAGTTTCCATCTTCCTCCCTCCTATACCCTCAGATAGATCACCTTAATTGCTCCTCTATAGGATCCCTTCTTCAACTAGAGTTCCTCCTATTACCTATTTCACCCTAGTTTTCACATATTCGAGAAAGCATCTGATTTCTTATTTTTTGTGACATTTCCCTGTAAATGCCATAATTTTTGTTCTCCTTTATGGCTGGGTAAAAGTCTATTGTGCACATATCCCATGGTTTTGTAATCCATTCATCTGTTGATGGACATCTTGGCTGGTTATATAGTTTGGGAATGATGTATTATTATTTTGAAACAGAACCTCCCTAAGTTACTGAGAGCAACTTAGGTTGCTGAGGCTGCTCTCAAACCTGTGATCATCCTGTCTTTCTTGGAATGACAGACATGCGCCACCATGCCTGGCTCTCCTGATACTTTTTAATATTGCAGTTCACATGTTTAGAATAATTTTACATAAAATTAATTCACCGTATGCAATATATATATATATATATATATATATATATATATATATATATATATATGTATATGTATATGTATATGTATATATATATTATACCACTCAACCTACATTAACTTCCCAGCCCATAGGCAATCAGTTCATAATATATATGTTAATATAGACAGATAGATGCACACTTGGGTATTAACAATGGCTTTGGGTCATGAGTCATTTTTAACTTTTTTTCTGCTCTGTCCTTTCCAACTTAGCTAAAATAAACAAACATGGCTTTTATAATAAGGGGAAAATACCATTTTAATTAAAAGTAATAACCATGTGGCATGTGACACCGTGGGCCACTCAGGCACATGCCCTCCCACCACTTTCTGCCCCCAACCGGCTCTACTGTGTAGCCAAGTGAGTGGCTGGGGTCCCTGCCGCACTCTGTGAGTGAGGTATGGGTGGGAAATTGGCATGGATACTTTCTAAAGAATGAATGGGTCCTTCCTGGAAGAGTTTGGAAACCCAAGTGGGGTCTGAGACCCTTTCAAATGTCAAAATCAAACAAAACACAACTCCTGCAAATGCCAACTGCTTCACTCTGACTGTGGCTGTTGAAGATATATTACTTGATGTTGATGTCACATTATCACAACAGCTCCCCTCTTGGCTACTGCAAGTCTCCAGGACAGCATCTGGCTTGAATCCTCTCCTCTTTTCTTTCTTTTTTCTTTTTTTCTCTTGAAGTACTGGGGATTGAACCCAGGGGCATTCTGCCTCCAAGCTACTATTTTTTATTCTTTATTTTGAAATGGTCTAAGTTTCAGGGGGCCTCACTAAGAAGCTGAGGCTGGCCATGAACCTGTGATCCTCCTGTCTCAATTTCCCAAATACTGGGATTACAAGTGTATGCCACCACGCCTGGCTGTCTTTTCCCATTATGACCTAAAAAGTAAAAATTAAAGCTGAAATTCAAACCCTTTAACACTCAATTTCTCTTCCTTCTTTCTCCCTTTTTCTTTTCTTTTTCTCTTACATGCCAGAAACTTCAAACCAGGCTTGAAGGAGGGTTTAAGCAACTGTCCAGCCTAACTGGTCTTGTCTCCATCTTACTGGTGGGCACACTGAGGCTCAGGAAGGAGCAATATCTTTCTATAGTACAAATCTTACTGACCTGCTAAGTAACCTGTGGCAAACAGATCAAATTCTCTGGTTCTTTGTCCAGAAGATAGAATGTGCTGCTATGGTTTGGGTGGGTGTTTTCCAAAGGTGCATCTGTTAAAGACTTGGTCCCCTGTCAGGAAGCAGGAAAACCTTTAGAAAGCCCACTGGGAGGTCACTGGAGGCATGCCCTGGAAATAGATTCTGGAAACTTCCTGTTTTATCTGTTCTGCTTTCTGGCTCATGATATATTCTGTTTGCTTTGCCATGTCCTCCTTGCCATGATGTGCTGCTCTGGCCAAAGGACCTAAGCAATGGAGACACCAATCATGGGCTGGAACCTCCAGAACCATGAGCCAACATAAACCTATTTTCTGTAAGTTAATTGCCTCTGGTATTTCACTACAGTAACAGAAAGTTGCCTAATACAATCACTGACTCCTGCAAGGGCTTCCCATCAAGAAGCAGCCAGAACAGTGGGCAGGAGAGAGCCTGAGGACCAGCCAGGAACCCAGGACAGCAGGGGCTCTTGTGACTGTTGCTCAAGGACTTCCAGTTTATTGATAGTGAGAAAAGTTAGGTCATTCTAGAAATAAAGTCCTCTGATTTCTAACTGTAATGTACTCTATGGTTTATGTGGGTAGAAGGGCTTGTGTAAGCTACCTTCACATCTTTGTAAACAGTGCACCTTCACAGGTAAGATCAACATGTTGCAGTCAACCTTGGATCTCAAGCAAGTATGCCACTCCAAACACTTGAGAGGAAACTCTTGTGAAGAGAATAAAATGAATGTATTTAAAGGCTTAGATTCATGCAAAGAGTACAGTTTTTACTTTTTTCTAACTGATCTCTGTGCCTCCTGGACTTCTTTTTTTTTTTTTTTTTTTTTTTTGGTACTGGGGATTGAACCCAGGGGCATCCTACCTCTGAGCTACACCCCCAGTCCCATTTTTTTATTCTTTATTTTGAAACAAAGGTCTCACTAGATTGCAGAGGGCCTCACTAAGTAGCTGAGGCTGGACACAAACTTGCAATTCTCCTGTGTCAACCTCCCAAGTACTGAGATTCTAAGCATGCACCACCACGCCCAGTTCTCTCTGGACATTTTGACAGCAGTATGCCTTAGAGTGCCTCTGTGCATTGTGTGTGTGTGTGTGTGTGTGTGTGTGTGTGTGTGTGTGTGTGTGTAAAAGAGAGAAAGAGAGAGAGAGAGAGAGAGAGAGAGAGAGAGAGAGAGAGAGAGAGAGACTGACTCCTGGGGATCTTGCTTTCTCTCCCACTTCTTTCTCTTGACTTTGCTCTCATCCTTGAACCCACTTTCCTACTTGCCAGGCCCGGCACTTTTTCTGTCAGTGGGACATTAAGGAATTGATAAAACTGGTTGCTTTCTAAATTCCTATTTTGAGAGTCCAAGGTTAAACATAAGCTTTTTTCCCTTTAGCTCCTCCTGGAGTAATCCTGACCCACTATAGGGAAGCAACTGGCTTCCTCTGGATTCCTGGAGAAAGGCTTAGGACAAAGAAAGGGGGAAAGCACGCTGAAATCTTCCAAGAGTTTAACCTTGTCGCACTTCTGTGAAGCCCTCACTCACTTGAGTTCAGTGAGCTTAGCTACTCATATTCTTATTTACCCCCCTAAAGTATTACCTGACACTCACATTTGAAAAAAGACCACTTTATGCAAATATACCTTATATACAGAAAAGAGCACAGGCGCAGCTGACCACCACAGAGCGAGCACAAATCATTCACCCCTCGGGTCCCTCTCGCCAGCACCTGTTTTCTGCTTCAAAAATCAACCCCTATCCTGACTTCCAATATCATCAATTAGTTTTTCCTGGTTTTGCACTTTAACCCATTACATCCTATAGTCCTATATATAGGACATATAAAAACAAATAAAACTTTATAGGACACAGTTTTAAGTTATTTTCATAGGTGTCCTAGCTATAAGACAACATGATATAACAGGTTAAATACAGAGTCCTGCAGAACATTCCTGCTGTATCCGGCTTCTTTCACTCAAAATCATTGTGAGGTTCATCCATGTTGTTGCATGAAGTTAAAGCTCAGTTGTTTGCTCAGTTGTTTTTGTTGCTCTTTAGTTTTGCATCACATGAGTATAAGTTTATTCTATTGGCAATGTACTTTGGAATGGTTCTCAGTTTGGGCTATTATAAATCATGATTCCATGAACATGTTTACTGCATATATCTTCTAGTGCATGCAGGAGCTCATTGTGTTGGGTGAATCCTGGGAGTATAACTGTTTGGCCATTGGCTGCCTACATTTGACTTTAATAGTATCAGTTTTATGAAGTTGCTATAACAAAGGTGTTGTCCGACTTTTTAGCCTTTCTGGTGAGTGTGAAATGGTACCCACTTGGAGGCTTAAATTTCATTTCCTGGATAACCTGTGAGGTTGAGCACATTTCCTTGTGTTTATGGGCCAATTTCATATTCTCTCTTTTTTTTTTTTTTTGGTGGTACTGGGGTTCCTGGAAGCCCTTCTACCTCCGGGCTACACTCCCAGACCTACTTTTACGTTTTTGTTTGGAAACAGGGTCTCCTAAGCCAGCGCGCGCGGCTGGCTTCGAACCTGCGCGATCCTCCTGTCTCTGCCTCCCAAGCGCGGGGATTACAAGCGTGCGCCACCACGCCCGGCCATCTTCTCTTTTGAGAAGAACTTGTCTGTGTGGATTGTCCCTTTTAAAACTTGGGTTCTTTTTTCTTAATGACAGGAGGTGCTCCTTCTATGTTCTGGTTAACAAACCATTTGTTGGTTGTTCACACAGCAAATGTGTTTCCTCAATTGTACCTGACCTTTCCTTTTCTAAGAACCTGCCTATTCTGTACATTGTATATAAATATAATCATACCATATGTGGTTCATTTTGGTCTAGCTTCTTTCACTTAGCACAATGTTTTCAAGGTTCATCCACATTGTAGCACATATCAGTGTCCATTCTTTTTGATGGCTGCATAATAGCCCATTAAATGGTTGTAGCCATTTTGTTTATTCATGGATCAGCTGCTGGACATCTGGGTTGTTGTTTCCACTTTTTGGTTATTGTGAGTAATTCTGCTATGGGCATTTATGTACACATTTTGTGTAAACATATATTTTCAATTCTCTTCATATATACTATATAGCAATATATGTATATAATTATATATAGTAATACATTTTTTGCTGCTTGGATGTATAGATTAGGTTTTTTAATAAAGTTTTTCTTATATTATTTTGTCTTCTATTATTCTGACTCTCTCTCTCTCTCTCTCTCTCTCTCTCTCTCTCTCTTTCTCCTTCTCTCTCTCTCTCCTTCTGGAAAAGAAATGTTCTACTTAATGACATCTGCAGGTCTTTGAGGTTCTGTTCATTTTTTCTATTCTTTAGACTGGATAATCTCAGTTGACCTACTTCAAGTTTGCTGAGTCTCTCTCTCTTTGGGCTCCAACTCACTGTTGTATCCCTCTAGTGAAATTTTAATTTAAATTATTGTACTTCTCAACTTAAATTTCTATTTGGCTCTTACATTTGTAACACATGTCTCTTTATTGTTATTCTATACTTGATGAGACATCATGCCACTTCCCTGTAGTTCCTTAGACAATGATTTCCTTGAATATATCTTAAATAGGCTATTCAGAGTCTCTTTCTAGTAAGTCCAGGGTCTGAGTTTCTTCAGAGGCAGACTCTACTGATTGCCTTTCTTGTGTGTAAGAACTGAAGTTTCTTATTTCTTTTCACACCTCATAACATTTTTGTGTTGAAAACTGGGCACTTTATATAACATAAAATGGATACTCTGGAAGTTATATTCTCTCCCCTCCCCAGGGCTCAGGGCTACTATTTGCTTTAGTGATTTTTCCAAGCTAATTCTTTAGTGTGTTTAGTAGTGAAATTCCGTTTCATTGCCTTATCAGCCAATGATTGGGCAAAGATTTCCTTAAATAACTGGAACTAATACATCTCCTCATCCTTTTTGAGAACCTTTTCAGCTGAGGTGTAGACTCAAAACTCAGCCAGGCAATTGATAACTCTGCCTTAGACTTCACTTTCTGCTTGTGCAGGGTTCCAAGGTCAGCCAGAGGTGAGAGTTTAGGGCCTTCTGGGATCTTTCCTGTGCAACTTTGCAAACATGCATGGCCTTCCAGATTCCTAGGAGTATGTCAGCACTTTCAAACCCCCAAAGACATCTCAGTCTCCATCTTTTAAGCTTTTTGGTTAGCCCATTTTTTGACCCCAATGTGATAAACCACCAAAACAATCACTAAGTTGAACTGCCTCTAAATGTTCTTGACAAACTTGGGAGCTTCCGGTCATGTTAAGCAGAGACAGCTTTGCAACCAAGGCCTTGCAAGGAACCCCCACAGGCCAAATCAAGATAATTCTCAGAAACTGTGGCTTTAAAGGAGTGTCAGCCCTACTTTGTCCAGTCTGATGATAGCCAAGCTGCTGGGGAAAAGTAAGAACAGGACAAAGGTCAAGGTTCTTCAAGACCTACCCCCCTTTCTTGACTAAATGCTCCCTTGATTGCTGAAAGCCTTTAATTGATCTTTAGAGTTCTGAAAAAGTTGACTCTAACCACTGTTGGCAGTGTTCTTGTTGCTTATATGGAAGAGAAATTTTCCAGAAGTCTAGTGCCACCATTTTCACCAATGTTACTTCTGTTCCAAATCTTTTGCAGCTATCACCTTATTTAATTTTCACCACAGCCTGATGAGGCAAGTATTATTCTTATTATTGTTAAGAACAAGATAAAAAATGGCAAACAACAGGTTAAAAAGCTACCAATAGTTCCTCAAAAAGGGCTTCTTAGTTGGTTCCTAAAAGGTTTATGTAACTATAATAGTAACTATAATATTTCAAAATGGCATATATATCATTCATATGTGTGTGTGTGTGTGTGCACGTCAGCTAACTACAAAATTTTGCTTCTGTCGTTTGTGCTTGTTTGCAAAATTAAGCCCCTCAAGCCATCTATAAGCAGCACTAGCCTGTAAAATGTATAGTTTTTAAAATTGAGGCACTGCTCTCTACTCAGTGTGCTGAGTGAAGTTGCAGTTGCCATAGCTAATAAATCCTTTACCTCTACCAGTGATTTTGAATCTCTGTCTGGCATTTGGATATAACATTTGGAAGCCCCAGGGAGATCTAACAGGGACCCCGAATCTTGAAATGGCCTTGCTGCATTCCCTTGGGGGGAAACTGGTTTAGGGGATGGCCACTGAGAAATGTTCCTCAACCCCGGGCGAGCTCCTTCTGTGGGACTGAGGTACTCCCAGGCCAACGTATGAGGAAGGAATCAGGAAAAGCCCTCCAGAAGCATCTCTTCTGGTGAATCCGCTCTTCTGGGAGGAATGGAAGAAGGCCAGATGCGGCATTACTTCTTTGTCCTGGAGGCAGAACAAGACATGGTCCTCCTCTTCTGGTTCGTCTTGTCAGTTTTTATCCCGTGTTATCTTCAAGGTGAATTTTGTGGTCTCTGTTGGCATCTTTGTAATCTCTCCTTCTCTTTTTGGTTTGTATTGTTTGTCTTCTGTGTGAACAATGTTTTGTTTGAAGTGAAGCCCTTTTAATCTCTGCATTTTTCTGTTCACTTAGAAGTTCATGGGCCTCACTTTGTTTTCTTGTGAATGGTGTTCTAACCTTTGGATCGTAGGTTTCTACATCTCCCTGACTTTTGTTTTTTCCATTGACTTGAATTCTGCTAGTCCACGAGACTGGTCTTGGGTAAAACGGCTTTTACTCTCTGTTTGCTACATCTTCGTTTGTTCCTTCTTTCTTGATATTTCTTGCTGGTTCCAGTGATAGGGGGAGACAGTTGACAGGCCCCAAATGAAATTTGAACACAGTGCTCAGTAGAGGCCGATCAGAAACACAGGGGAAGCTCTAGTCTGGTTAGACTGTAGAGGCTGAATGCTGACTCGGCTTGCGTGAGCAAGTAGCTGTCGGGCAACTTCTCACAGAGGTACTGGACTTAGAGTGAACCCTGAGTCCTTAGGTCTCTCAATTGAAATTATTTGGTCCTGTTCGGTTCAAATTAAAGAAACAATAGGGGGATGTGTGTGTGTGTGTGTGTGTGTGTGTGTGTGTGTGTGTAGTCTAAAGTTCATTTGAGAGGCACAGGCTCATAGCTAAAGAGTAAGCTTTCAAAGCTTGGGAACTCTGATGGCTCTTAAGACCAGGCTATTGGTGGTGCTAGTCCTGCGCTGAAGCCATACATGTATAATGGAAGAGTAAACTCTCACAAAGCCAGTACATGACTGAACAGGTGATTCTGGTCACTGACTCAGTCTGACCAGAACAATTTACATTAAGACCTGGAGGAAGTATTTGGCAGCATGAGCGATTCCTCAATTTAAGGGTAAAAGAAAATTATCAGCAGCACTCTTATTACCTGTGACCGTCAAGCATGGCAAACCGAGTCCACTTTCCCTCATTGGTCTTAGACCATTTCCCTTCCTTCTAGAAAAATGCACTACCATCTGAGTACCCTGTTTCCAAAGGCCACTTGGAGACATTCCGTGAGCTCAAATGGCTTGCTTTTTTAGTAGGATGGCCTTCAAAGGGATTCTTTTTTACCTTTCTCTTCTTTATGAAGTTAAAAAGGTTATTTTTGGCTCACCAGGTCACACCAAACAAGTACTCTATATCCTAGGTTGGGTCAATTTGATTTCTGATAACCGTTCATGGATTAAAAAATATATCAGGAAACCCCCACACTCCTATCCTCATTTCGAAACCCTTAAACCAAAATAAATATCTGGTATTTCAGGAAAATCCCCAAAGATAAAATGGACCCCTAACCCCCAGGTTTAACACCACCCCCTTACCCGCCAGCACCCCCAACATTCGGGAAGTCTGACCCCAGACCCTTGGCACCCAGTCCCATATTTCCTGATTTCTCAATACCCAGCCCACCTGACCCCAGACCTATCCCCTCTGATTTACCCATACTTAGCCCATCTTGAACATAAGCTGGAGCCTTGTATGGAAATCTGACATAATCTCAAGCCCCTGAACTTTTGCCTTTACTATTGGTGCCTGAATCAGACAAGGGGCAATTAGTGTGTGCCCCCTTCTCAACACTGATTTATATAGATGGAAACTTCAAAACCCTTCCTTCTCTGAGAAGCTCCAAGCACTTAAACATTTGTTAGAAACTATTTTCTTTAGCCATCAACCCACATGGGAAGATTGCCAACAAATCCTTCAGACTTTATTTACTCCTTAAAAAGGGGAGATAATTCAGCAGGGGGCCTACAAAACTGTTTTAGGTAATGACAGAGTACCTACTTCGAACCCCCAGCGCCTAGAACACGTGATCCCTTCTAATCAGCCTAAATAGGACTACAACTCAGATACAGGTGAGGAGGCATAGCCAATACCACCAGGCTCTACTTGGAGGAGTTACCTGTGCCACTCAAACACCCACTAACAGGTCCATGGCAAACAATGTGGTGCAAGGGGCAAGTGAGTCTCCTACTGCCTTTTGAGAGTGTCTAACAGAGGCCAATGAAATCTATACACCCCTAGACCCCAAGGCTCTCAAAAATCAGTACATTGTAAATGTGGCATTTGTTTCTCTGTCGACCCTGATATTAATAAAAAGCTTCAAAAGTTAGAAGGATTCAAGGGGAAAGTCATTTGAGAGTTAGTTGAGATTGCCCAAAAAGTATTTCAAATTAGAGATAATATAGAAAAAGATAGCAAGTGGGATAAATGTATAATGTGCAGCCCCTGCACAAGAGAAAAATATCTCTCCATTTAGAAGGCAAGAGGGAATAGGAAAGAGAATACACTTAAGAAAAACCAAAGTGCTTTCTGCAAAAGGAAGGGCATTGGGAAAACAAATGCTCTACACATAAGACCAAGGCAAGCCCATATTAAATCTGGAGGACAATTGACGGGGTCTAGACTCAGAGCCCCTCCATGAAAATGGTTTCTCTTACTGTAGGAGGGGGGAAAAGTCAACTTTCTAGTTGACACAGAAGCAGCCTACTCAGTTCTAAAATCAGCCAAACCCCCATTAACAAAAGAAAGACTCAAAATCCAAGGTGCTACAGGAAAGATTAAATCCTACCCTTGGACTTGGACATGGATTACAAATTTGGGGACAGGAACCATTACTCATTCTGTTGTGGTTATTTCAGACTGTTCATACCCACTACTAGGAAGAGCTCTCCTCCAAAAATTACAAGCAACAGTATCATTTCAGAGGGAAGAGATAAAAGTGCAAGCCTCAAAAAAAAAAAAAAATGAAGGATGCAAGCCCTTTCAACACCTTGTTACATGCCAGTTAGGGAAAGAATACTTGCTATTGTCTGAGGACTCATTAAAGGAGAAGAACTTTGATTCCCCTTCCAAGAAGTCCCCGAGGTTCGAGCTGAAATAAATCCACCTGGCTTAGCAAAACATGAACCCCCTATCATTGTACAACTCACCAGCTCAGCCCTTCCAGTTAATGTTAAGCAATGCCCTATTAACCAAAATGCTTGGGTATAAATTGAAAAACATATTCAAAGGTTTATACAAGAGGAAATATTAGTCTCCTGCAGGTCTCCATGGAACACCTCATTGCTTCCTGTTAAGAAACCCAGAACTGGTGACTACCCTCTGGTGCAAGACCTCCAAGAGGGCACTTAAACCCTGTCATTCTCCTGCCTGATACTAAAGAACAGGCACCCTCTCATGACTGCCAGATAATCCTGGACATCACCCATGGCACCATAGATCTCATCGACCAACCTTTGCCATGTCAGACCAAAGTTATTTCATGGATGGAAGCAGTTTCATTGAGCATGAAATCAGGTATGCAGGGGCAGCAGTCATGACCCACTCTAGGGTAATATGGGCTCAGGCACTTGAACATGGCACCTCTGCCCAAAAAGCTGAACCAATAGCTTTAATCCAGGCCCTAAGGCTGGAAAAAGAAAAGGCTGTCAATATTTATACTGATAGCCACTATGCTTTTGCCAGAGCCCATATTCATGGGGCAATATACTGGAAAAGGGGACTCTTAACTTCAAAAGTATGTTTTAATATGTTTATTAAAATGTGCTTGAAATTTATTTTTAAATGAAAAATGCTATTTTATGCTAATGGATCAGATATAGTTCATGATAAGGTAAAGCAACTTCAAGATAACTTAGAAAAAAAGACAAAAAGAGCTCTCACATGCCAGGCATGATGGTGCACGCTTGTAATCCAGCGCTTGGGAGGCTGAGACAGGAAGATCACACAGGTTCGAAGCCAGCCTCAGCTACTTAGTGAGGCTCTCAGCAACTTAGTGAGACCCTGTTTCCAAATAAAGTATAAAATAGGTGTGGGAGTATGGCCCCAGAGGTAGAAAGCCCCTGAGTTCCACCCCCAATACCACACATACACACAAAAAAGAGCTCTCACAGCTCCAATTACCTATGGACTGGTTTAGAGGGGCGGCTACCCTATCTCTTGCCCCTATTAGGACAATTTTATACAGTTCTGACCATGTAAGGTCACACATAAATTTGAGCCAATCTGAGAACATCCAGGAGAGAACAGGTGGGCCTGCTCGTATGCCAAAGGTTGCCATCAGGAAGCACGAGAACAAGGCAAGAAATCATATCTGGGCACAAGGAGAGCTGGCTGAGACCCTTTGTCTGTTCTCAGAGCCTTTCTCATTAGAATCAGCATATCCTACTTTTTCATAGATACTTTTTCTGGCCATGTTCTGACATCTCCACCTCTTTTATTTTTTAAAACTCAGGACCACAAAGGCAGTCGCCATTCAAACTTGCTGCTCCTTGCCTACTTATCTCTGGACCCAGAGGCATCCTATACAGAGCAAAACGAAACAGGTAGTAAATACAATGACAGAAGAGAAATAGTAGTATGCATCAGACTTTGAAATCAAGTACAAGGACCCATACCCTGGAGGGCCTGTGCTATTTTTTCAGCAATACTCTCTCCAGAAATACCAGGAAGGTACTTAGAAAAAATTTGAAATTTTCTTCTTGTAGATTTTTTATATCAAGACTTATATTTCCTCTCAAATCTTGATGATACTTTATAGTATCCCATGAATACAGACTCTGATTAAAGTGGGCAGGAGTTACACAGTAAGATGTAATATTCTAATCACAATGCTAAAGTAATGATTTTGTAAATCAATCATTTGCTCTCCAAGCCATTGCACCACTGCATGTAAATCCTGCAATTTGGATTCTAATTGCTTTTCTATGCCAGCATGCTAGAAAATCCATAGAGCATGGGAATCCTTTTGCCAATTTTGGACAAAAATGTGTTTTCACAGTGGATTGTATGTAAAGCAATCCCTAAGACTTCTGCTGTGGCTGGGATGGCTGGCTACTAATCCTAGTATACCAAAAATCACCCATTCTATAAAACATTAACTTTAATGTAAAAGATGATGTAAAACTTATTTCATAAGCCCTGCCATGGACCCTTCTTCCCAAGAAGAAGTCAACTTTTCTGGTAACCAGACACCTAGCCACTGTTTCAGTATTAGGATGGAATCAGTGGACTTTTTAAACCATACAGAACTATTCAGACATGTATACAATTTACAATCCCAACAATCCAAAGTTTGATTAATACTCAAAGTTCCTATAGCAAGTACATAAGGAAATTTAACACAAGATTGTACATATCCAGTAAAATTGTTATGAAAAGAGAAATTAGCAGGTTTTATGATAGAAAATGTCCCAGTCCAAGAAACAATGGACCCCATGACAGCTGGCAATTTCCAAATATGCCATTGCTCAGGATCTATATGTCCATTTGGCAACAAAATACGAGGCTGTGGTGGTGATAAACCTCTGTCATGCCAGGCCATGAGTTCAGCTCCTTCCATCTGACCCCAGATGGTCTTGGGCTTGTTCTGTAATTGTGTCATCTTGGTGGTGGTCTTTTTGACATCATCTGTCTCCCGGTTAGGTGTTTTCGTGTCTGAGACCAGATACACCAAACAGAAACCCATATTTGCTCAGAGGATCCATCTAGAATGACAAAAGCATAATCTTTCCCTCGGTGTATTAGTATAATATACCAGGAGCCAGTGATCAAGCTGTTTGAACCATACAGGTTCAAACACCAGTTCAGGGCCTGTATGTTAAAAATGCTTGTCTACTTTAGTGGTCTATCTCCTTAAGGCAGATTCTAAAAATTTAAAGTGATAAGAGCAATGAACACTGTAGTTTGCACTTGCTTGCAACACTAACCCCAACAAACTGCCTGTGAGTGGTACTAGCCTATAAAATGTAGGGTTTTTTTTAAACTGAGGCACTGCTCTCTACTCAGTGTGCTGAGTGGAGTTGTCGCAGCAGCTAGTAAATCCTTTATCTCTTAACCAGTGATTTTGAGTCCCTGTCTCCAGGGGGCTATAACAATTATCTACAATTTACAGACGAGCACTCTGAGGCCCAGAGAAATGAAGTGACTTGCCCAAGATCACACAGCCAGAAGTGGTGAAGCCAGGATTTAAACCAGAGCTTGACTATCTGGCGAGCATACTACAGGAATTTTCCCTTTCCTGCTGGAATTAAGAAAAGGACGCTGGCTCCAGGAATCAGGAAGTCTTAGTTCAAGTCCCAGCTTAGCTGCTGACCCACAGTGTGAGCCTCAGTGCAGCACTCAGTGTCCCCATGTGTAAAATGAATCCATTGGCTGCATCTCCTATTCTCTCCCAAGACCTTGCATTTCTTCAGAGCCTGTGGTGTCCACCACACACTCTCGCTGTGAGCCTGTACCCCCTGGCTGGGCCAGGTCTGGGCCCTGCTGCTCAGGGGGCATCCTGTTCATCCCTTGCCCTTCCAATGGTAGGCACCAGCAGCCTATTCTGACCTAGGGTCTACTGGGGGCTTCATGTGCCTCCAGAGGAGCCATCTGCCTGCCAGGGCTGTCACCAACACAGGCTTTTATTGGCTGTGCCATGGAGTTCAAGCCACCAATTCTTCTCTGGCCCCCAGTATGGGCCTCCTGAGGCCAAGGAGGCTCAGGGTGGGAAGGAGTGGGCTTTGGTTTCATCCCTCTCCTCCCCCCCTCTACTCCCCTCTTCTCCACAAAAGCCGGTAAAATCCAGGCTCTCCTGCCAGGCCATGGGATAAAGGGCTTTTCTAAAATCTTTTTTCTTCTCCTTTCCTTGACTTGCAAGGCCCTGATAATATCCAGCTCCTCTGTGACCCCTGTGACCTCATCTCCCATCCCTTATCTTTCACTTTAAGCTCAGGACACATTCCTACCTCAGAGCCTTTG
This sequence comes from Muscardinus avellanarius, assembly GCF_963383645.1. NCBI lineage: Eukaryota > Metazoa > Chordata > Mammalia > Rodentia > Gliridae > Muscardinus > Muscardinus avellanarius. The sequence goes on from NC_137805.1 coordinate 49,836,472, forward strand.
CATCTGCTACCCTTCTGCCTGGGATATCATCAGCTCATCTCCTCACATTTTCTGAGTCTTTGTTCAACCTCCTTTATAAATGAGGTCTTCCCTGGCCTCCTAGTTAAAAGGTGCCAGCCTCATTCCTAAGTCACCCCCCTCTTCCTTCTATGATTTACTTTTTATCCTTAGGATAATTTTGTTACATAGACCAATAAGTTGCCTTTTTGCTCAAACCAATTGGAGTTGTCCTGCCTTTGCAAACCAAGTCTCTGTAAAGATCAGGATTCCTCCTTTGAGGTACCAAAGGGCTTGGCTTGGAGCTAGCTGGTCAGAGGTCTTTCCTGCTGCCGTGGTTGGCACGGGGATGCTCTGAGATGATGGCTGTGTGTGAGGACAACTGGGCACAGACGAGGCAGTTGGCACGCTGCTGCAGATGCAGATGGAGCTGGACTCAGCCCCCTCCTTCACTTCCTTGCTGCCAGCTCAGGGTTTGACCCAACCATTGGGAAACATCTTGTTCCCATCAAAGTCTAGCCAGGGATGGCCCTTTCCACAAGACTATGTGAGCAAGGTGGAAACTCTGGCAGTTCTGGACAGGCAGAGGTTTGCATGCAGGGTCCAGCCTCGCTCCCTGCCACATCCCTCCCAGCCAGTCTCCCTGACCCACCACACCCATGCCACCTGCCTTCCAGGCCATTCCAGAGTTGCTCTGGCCTGGCCAGCTTGGCATCTGAGAAGTGGCCCACACTTCGTCAATGGAATGGGAAAAGATGGCATTCAGGAGCTCAGCTGGCCCAGCCCTCCTGGAGAGATGGGTAGATGAGGCCCAGCTGCGGGAGGAGACCTGCCAAGGTCACATGGGCGCTCAGCAAAACCAGATGGCTTGTGAGACTGGACAGGCCTGGGTTTTAACTGAGTCTGTGGTGCCACCCCCTTTGTGAGCCTCAGCTCTCTGGTCACATTCACCCCTGTAGTGGGCTGAAGGGAGGATGGATTGAAGCAACACATGTTGATTAGGTGCCTGGCCAAGCTCCTAGCGAGACCAGTTCTGAAACCCTGAAAAAGACATGATCGAGGCCGGGTGTGGTGGTGCATGTAATCCGGTACTTGGGAAGCTGAGACAGGAGGATCACAGGTTCAAGGCTAGACTTAGAAGCTTAGTGAGACTCTCAGCAATCTAGTAAGACCTTGATTCAAAATAAAAAAATAAAAGGGTTGGAGGTGTATCTTGAAGGTAGAATGTCCCTGGGTTTAATCCAGAGAGAGAGCGTGCTTCCTATAAGGAAGCTCATTCTAAGTTTCCACTTCATCCACTCACTTCACCTGCTACAACCCTAGGGGAGAATACAGGTAGTAGCCCATTCTACAGATGAGGAAACTGAAACCCGAGAAGGCTGAGACCTGCTGCATTTCCCCCAAGACAAGAGGTGGGATCTCTGGGCTCTCCTAGTCTCACTCTTTGTTTTGAGCTATTTTCCATTTCATTATAAATTGTAGATAACTGATAGATACACAAACACTTATTTTTCCTGGTAGAATTGATATACCTTCCCTTTGCAGGCCTAGTCTTTATTTATAATTAAATTCCTCTACTCCATATGAATTTGTGTTTTTATTACTTTTCCTTTGAACTATTATAACATCTATGTGGTCCTCTTATTGTTTCACAAGTAAAATGTTAGTGTGTGTGTGTGTGTGTGTGTGTGTGTGTGTGTGTGTGTGTTATGGGGATTGGACCCAGGGGCATTCTGCCTCTGAGCTAACCCCCCCCCCAGCCCTAGTTTATTCTCTGTTTTGAAACAGGGTCTCACTAAGTTGCAGAGGGTCAAAACAAGTTGCAGCGGCTGGCCACAAATCTGCGATCCTCCTGTCTCAGCCTCTCAAGGACTGAAATTACACTCATATGCCACCACACCCCGCAAATGTGTTCATTTTTATAGCTGTGTGTGTCATGATTTTAGCCTATTTCTGAAAATTATCTTTTAACAGGGCCTTAGAAACTGACACCTGATTCTTAGTACAGTAGTTCCCAAACCCACTCCTCTCTGCTCACCTCCAGTGAGGGGACCGGGAAGGAATGAGCACCCAGAAACAGACTCTCTGTGCCACTGAGACTGGCTTCTCTAAGGACTGTCTTTTCCTGAGGTCAATGATGCCTGGAGCAGAAAGCAGGTATTTCCATGTGAGAAAACTGTACTGTACACATACCTTTTGGGGGTTCAAGGCCAGAGATCCCCTGAACCTCTTAGTACAATGAGGTAATATAAAGAAGATGCATGTTAGCCAGGCATGGTAGTGTACACCCATAATTCCAGTACTTGAGAGGCCAAGATGGTAGGATCACAGGATTGAGGTCAACCTTAGAAAATGTAGCGAGACTCTCAGCAACGTGTTTCAAATAAAAAAAAATAGTGCTGTGGATCTATATCACAGGTACAGTGCCTCTGTATTCAGTCCCTAGAACAAAAAAAAAAAAAAAAGAAAGAGCAAAAGAGATATGTGCACCTCTCCCTCCCTGGCTGCCCTTTGGGGCCATTCGGGGGTGCCCGCACGCCCTCTTGTGGCTATCCTTGTCTCTGCATGGACACTCATTCAAGTGGCTGGATGGTTGGAAGGGGCCTCCCTGCCCTCATGATTTCTCTGTGCCCAACCTGGAACCATTTCCCTATCCCTAGCCTTTCCTTCCCTGACCAAGGCCTTAAAGAGGGTCTTCAGTCAAAGCTGTCTCACCTTTTCCTGCATAGACCTTGGAACTCAGAGCTAAGCTCCTGCAGGCGCACCCTACGCAGCACACCATGCTGGTCCTGACCCTGCTGCTTAGGACCAACTGTACAGCTGCTCTGCATCTTGCTTTTTTTACTTGAAAAATGCAGGTTGTAATAGTTTCTACCTTAAAGAGTTGTGTAAATTAAATGAGATAATACATACTGGCAATTTATTGGTGAATGCTTCCGTATCAGCCCCTCAAACACATGCACATGCACATACATACATGTTCTAGGCCCTTTCCCTGTATGGGGGCAGGAGGCTGAGGCCTAACTTGCCAGCCGGGATCCAGGTCAGATTCAGCCAATGGGAGGTAGAGCATAGGCACACCATCGCTTCTCCAAAAGTGGCCAGATCTGAAGTTCAGTTTGGCCACAGTCTGCAGGGTTTCCTTGCCCCCTGCTCCAGGGAGAGGCAGCTATGACCCTTGCCACTAGTTTCTGCAACTTCCAGATCCCCTGAAAGCTGGTGATAGCTTTCCCTATTTTTTTTTTTTTTGTACTAAGGATTGAACCTAAGGAGTTCTACCTCTGAGCTACACTCCAGCCCTATTTTTTTTAATTTGGAAATAGAGTCTTACTAAGTTGCTGAGGTTCTCACTAAATTTCTGAGGCTGGCCTCAAACCTGCGATCTTCCAAACACTGGAATTATGTTCCCTAATTTTATATTTTAGCCTATCCAATGACTTTGCAAGCACTTTTTTTCATATTAAATCCCCTCCTAAATGACATGAAACAACAAGATCTCTCATTCACTGTTGATGGGGGTGGAATGAAATGACTACTTTGGAGATCTGCTTAGCAGTTTCTTATCAACATGCACCACTACCTCACAATCCAGCAATCTAAGTCCTGGAAATTTACCCAACACTAAAGAAAACTTATGTTTATATTAAGACCTGTGTGTGATTGTTCATAATCACGTGATTCAGTCACTCAGAACTGGAAACAACCAGATGTTCATCAATAAAGGAATAGATAAAACTTTGGTACCTGCATACAATTGAGGATATCACAGAAATAAATAATGGAGCAATGCACACAATAAAATGGACAAATGTCTTGAGAACAAAGGAGTCAATTTTTACGTGCCAGTCTCTTTGGGAAAGACATTTCTGGGCTTTGTGACGAGTGCAGTGTGAAAGCAGCCTTCAGCTGTGGTACCATTGGGATAATGCTGACACTAGGCTCCTCGTGAGCATGGACTTTATGAAAGGTAAAAGGTTTTGCACATCAAAAGACACTATCCAGCCAGGCATGGTGGCGCACACTTATAATCTCAGTGCTTGGGAGGCTGAGACAGGAGGATCACAGATTCACACAGCCAGCCTCAGCAATTTAGTGAGGCTCTCAGAAGCTTAGCAAGACCCTGTTACAAAATAAAATAGGGCTGAGGATGTAGCTCAGAGGTAGAATTCCCGTGGGTTCCATCTGCCAGTACCACAAATTAAACAAAACAAAAAAAATAGACACATAGACCAATGGAGCAGAACAGAAAACTCAGAAACAAAAATGCACACTTACAGCTAATTGACTTTTGACAAAGGGGCCAAAAACATACACTGAAAAAAAGATAGCCTCTTCACAAATAGTGTAGGCAAAACTGGTTAACCATATGCAGAAAAATGGAAATAAATCCCACTTTCTCACTCTATATAAGAATTAATTCAAGATGGATCAAAGACTTAGAAATCAGACCAGAGACCTTATAGCTCCTTGAAGAGGGCATAGCTCCAACACTTGAACACATAGGGACATTTAGAAACTTTCTCAATAAAACCTCAAAGAAGTCAAAAGGAGGAGCAATACATGTGATTGCATTAAACTGAAAAGCTTCTGTACAGCAAAGGAAATCATCAAGTACTTCAAAGAGAGCCAACAAAATGGGAGAACATTTTTTGCCAACTATTCCTCTGATAGAGGACTAATATCTAGAATATATAGGGAACTCCAAAAACTCACCACTAAGAAAACAAAGAACCCAATAAAAAATGGGCAAGTAAGCAAGATAGACACTTCACAAAAAAAGAAATTCAAATGGCCAATATATATATGAAAAAATGTCAAAAAAAACACACACACTATCTAATCAACAGAATTAGAAGGCAACCCACAGAGAGGGAGGAAATATTTGCGAGTCATATCTCTAATAAGGGGATATATACCCAGGGTATATAGAGAATTCCTAAAAAGTAACTCAAGATGAACAAAGGACTTGAATAGATATTTCTCTAAAGATATACAAATGACCAATAAATACATGAAAAGATGTTCAACATCACTAGATAGATGTTCAACATCACTAGATAAGTACAAGTCAGAACCACAAGGAAATATCGCCTCACACTCATTAGGATGGCTACCATTAAAAATGGAAAATGAGGCCGGGCGTGGTGGCGCACGCTTGTAATCCCCACGCTTGGGAGGCAAAGACAGGAGGATCGCGCAGGTTCAAAGCCAGCCGCACTGGCATAAGAGACCCTGTTTCAAAAATATAAAAATAGGTCTGGGAGTGTAGCCCAGAGGTAGAAGGGCTTCCAGGAACCCTGGTACCACAAAAAAAAAAATGGAAAATGAGTATTGGCCAGACGTGGAGAAACAAACACCTTTGCACATTGTTGGTGGCAACAACAGAGCAAAGCTCCTGCAGAAAACAGTGTGGTAGCTTCTCAAAATTTAAAATTGGGATTCTCAGTAATTCAACCTCTGGGAATATACCCCCAAAGATTTGAAAGCAGGCTCTTAAAAAGAAATCCTTATACACTGATGCTCATGACAACATTAGTCACAATAGTCAAAAGGCAACTTACATGTTCTTTGGTGGGTGAATAAATAACTAAAATGTGGTATATTCATTTGCTGAACACTATTAAGTCTTAAAAATGAAAAAACTTTTGACATATGCTGCAATAGGAGATAAACCTTGAGGAAAATGTGATGAATTAAATATCCAGTTACAAAAGACAAATACTGTAATATTACAATTATATGAGATACCTAGAGTGGTCAAATTCATACAGATAAAAAAAATTAATTTAAAGTATCTAGGGTTGTAGTTTGAATATAGAATGCTCCTGGGGGTACTAACACACACACACACACACACACACACACACACACACACACTGCAATGTTAGCCACCACTGTTTGAAAAGAAAAGGAAATAAGGGGTTCTTGCTTACTGGGTACAGTGTTTCAGTTGTGCAAGATGGAAAGAATTCTGGAGGTGGATGGTGGCACTGCTTGAACAATATGAATGTACCTAGTGCCATTGAATTTCACTTAAAAATGGTTAAGATGATAAATTTTACTTCTGGGAAGATGGCGACTGAGAAAAGCGGCATTTATGAGTCCCACTAAAAACTGATCTCTATTACCACAAAATCAGCACTTTTCATAGCCAGAAAGCACCATCAGCAGAGAAATAAAAATTGTAAATACAAGGGACAGAGGAAAAGAAGGCTAGAAGAACAACCAGACACCAGAAAAGAAACTAGCTCACATTGCTACGGTGGAGCCGTGCCAGCACCATCTTCCTTTGCAGCACCAGGCTCCAGAGAGGAGGGGGACTTAGAACAGAGCTCAAAACCAGAGAGGAGATATGCCAGCCTCATGACCGAGGGTGCAACAGCAGCACCATACTGCCGGTGGCAGCGGCAAATTCATTGGATGGCTCTGGATCAGTGCATTCAACAAGCCACCAGGCTCCAGAGAGGAGGGGTGGACAGGGAGCTGAGGTGAGCAAGCTGCGGAACAATTGGGTGTAATTCCACAGTTTTTTCAGCACAAGGAGTGCCAGGCTCAGCACACCCTCCAGGGACTCTGAGTGAGCTCAAAACCAGAAAAGAAATATGCCAGCCTCATGGCCGAGGGTGTGGCAGTGGTGCCATATTGCCAGCGGTGGCAGCAGAGAGTTCACTGAGTCTGTGACAGCTCCAGATCAGTGCACTCAACAACCGTGATTCAAATTGCAGCCCCTAATGGAGAAATCCCAGTACTGTACCCCCAGGGACTGGCGCAGCTTTGATCTGAGATTTTGCAGTCCAACCCAGTGAAGGAGTAGTGATGGCAGAGATACCACACCCTAGTCGCAGATCCCCATGGGAATATACCCAGCCTGGCACACCCATGATCTCACGTAGCCTCAATTAACTCCCTGGGTCTGAGACTTTGTGATACACCCCCAGTAAAGGAGTAGTGGTCACTGAGATTACCACAGACTCGAGACCCAGAGCACCCTAAGTGAAGTCGTAGTGACCCAGGGAAGAACCCAGAGAAGACACAAACATCTGAAATCATGGGAAAGAGGAATAACAATGGAGCAAAATGCCCACAACATCAGAACCTGATAACACAGAAATTCAGAGATCTCTAAAAGATCAAATCAGGAAAATAACTTTAGAAATAATACAGGATCTTCGAAAAGAATTCAGAGAAATGCAATCATTGAAGTAAAGGCCTCAATTCAAAGTATAAACAATTGATTAGACCACATGAAGAATAGATTCTCGCCCCTAGAAGATGATCACTCCAAAAATGAACGCATAGTTTATAATTTAGAAAAAAATATGACAGCAGGAATTTGACATTGAAGAAATATGGGCCCATTTTAAGAGAGCTAACCTAAGAATAATTGGAATAGAGGAAGGAAAAGAAGGTGAAACCAAAGGGATCAATAATCTCTTCAAGGAAGTAATAGCAAAAAACTTGCCAAACATAGAGCAAGAGGTTGAAACACAGGTCCAGGAAACTTATAAAACTCCCTTTAGACAGGATCAGAGAAGAGGTTCCCCACACCACATAATTGTCAAAATGACCAATGTGGAAGCTAAGCAGAGAATCTTAAAGGCAACAAAAACAAAAGGCCAAGTGGCATTCAGACACAAACCAATTAGAATCACTCCAGACTTCCCAAACCAAGTCATGAAAGCCAGAAGGGCTTGGAGTAACATATTCCAAACTCTGAAAGAAAACAAATTCCAGCCAAAAATTTCCTACCCAGCAAAATTATCTATCAAATTAGATGGGGAAATAAGAAGCTTCCATGACAAACAGAAACTGAAGGACTTTGTGTCTTTAAAATCAGCGCTAGAGAAAATACTCAAGGAGATTAACTACAAAGAAGAAATAGGTAATACATGCCAGAACCAAAGAAACAAGATTTCCCATCCAGCAGACAACTAAACAAAGAAGAATAAACAGTATCTCAAATAGAAATAAAGTCTTAACATGTTAGGAATTAAAAATTATCTCTCAATAATCACACTGAATATAAATGGCCTCAACTCCCCAATAAAAGACATAAAGTGGCAAAATGGATAAAAAAAACAGAATTTATCCATCTGCTGCTTACAAGAAACACACATTACAAGTAAAGATAGGAACAAACTCAAGGTAAAGGGCTGGAGCAAGATAATCCATGCTAACAGAACTCAAAGGCAAGCAGGAGTAGCAACTATGATATCAGACAAGTTAGACTTCAAACTCAAATTTATTAGAAGAGACAAAGAAGGTTATATTTTACTGGTAAAAAGAATAATCCAGCAAGAGTAAATAACAGTAATCAACATCTATGCCCCAGACATAGGTGCAGCTACTTTCATAAATCAAACTCTTTGTGACATGAAGTCATATATAAATCCCAATACAATAATACTGGGAGACTTCAACACACCTCTCACAACATTAGATCAATCTTCCAGACAAAAGGTCAGTAAAGATGCCTGAGAACTAAAGAACACCATTAGCCAAATGGACCTATTGGACACATATAGAATGTTTCACCTAACAACAGTGGAGTTTACATTTTTCTCAGCTGCTCACGGAAACTTCTCCAAAATATATCACATCCTGGGACACAAAATGAGCACTAGAAAATTTAAAAAATGTTACATACATCCCTGTGTCATTTCAGAATGAAATGAAACTAGAAATCAACAATAAGAAGACCCAGAGAAACAACATAAACATGTGGAGACTGAACACCACACTTCTGAATGAAGAATGGGTCATAGAAGATGTAAGACATGAAATCAAGAAATTTCTAGAAACAAATGAAAATAAAGATACAACATAGCAAAACCTCTGGGACACTTTGAAGGCAGTATTAAGAGGAAAATTTATAGCACTGAGTGCTCACATAAGAAAAATAGAAAATCTTCAAATAAATAACCTAACAACACACCTCAAAGCCCTTGAAAAGCAGGAACAATTGAACCCCAAAGCCAGTAAAAGACAGGAAATTATTAAAATTAGAGCAAAAATTAATGAAATAGAGAATAAAAAATACAGAAAAACAACAAAACCAAAAGCAGGTTTCTTGAAAAAATTAACAAGATAGATAAACCACTAGCCAACCTAACTAAAAAAAGGAGAGAATCAACCCAAATTATGAATATAAGAGATGAAAAAGGAGACAACACTACTGACAGTGTAGAAATCCAGAGGATTATCAGAAACTACTTTGAAGAACTATACTCCAACAAAATGGAAAATCTAGAGGAAATCGACAACTTCCTAGATAAATACAACCTTCCTAAACTGAGTCAAGAATATATAGAACACTTAAACCAACCAATAACAATCAAAGAGATTGAAATAGCAAAAAAGAGCTTATCATCAAAGAAAAGCCCAGGACCAGATGGTTTCCCAAGTGAATTCTATAATACTTTTATAGAAGAGCTAACCCCAATACTACTCAAACCATTTCGTGAAATAGAAAAAACCGGGAATCTCCCAAATACATTCTATGAAGCCAACATCACACTAATACCCAAACCGAATAAAGACAGTTCAAGGAAGGAAAACTACAGGCCTTTATCTCTGATGAACTTGGATGCAAAACTATTAAATAAAATACTAGCAACACGCATTCAAAACCACATAAAGAAAATCATACACCATGACCAGGTAGGGTTCATCCCAGGGATGCAAGGCTGGTTCAACATACAAAAATCAATCCATGTAATTCACCATATAAACAGAATCAAAGACAAAAATCACATGATCATTTCAATAGATGCTGAAAAAGCATTTGATAAAATTCAACATCCATTTATGATAAAAAACACTGCAGAGAATTGGAATAGAAGGAACATATCTTAACACCATAAAGGCAATCTACAATACGCCCACCGCCAACATCATATTAAATGAGTAAAAACTTCAAGAATTCCCCCTAAAAACAGGAATGAGACAAGGATGTCCATTATCACCACTTCTCTTCAATATAGTACTAGAGACTCTAGCCAGAGCAATAAGGCAAGAAAAGGAAATCAAAGGAGTACAAATAGGAAAAGAAGAACTCAAACTTTCACTATTTGTAGAGGACATGATACTATATTTAGAAAACCCAACAAACTCAACCAAAAGGCTTATAGAATTGATCAACAAATTCAGCAAAGTGTCTAGATACAAAATAAATCTCAAAAATTCAGAAGCTTCCCTGTACACCAACCATAAATCCACTGAAAAAGAAATTCAGAAAACACTTCCACTCAGGATCTCCCACAAAAAAATAAAATACTTAGGAATAAACTTAAACAAGCAGGTAAAAGATCTCTCCAAAGAAGATTATAAAATATTGAAAAAAGAAATCGAAGAAAATCTTAGAAGATGGAAAGATCTTCCATGTTCATGAACTGGCAGAACAAATATCATTAAAGTGGCCATCCTTCCAAAAGTGATCTACAGATTCAACACAATACCCATTAAACTACCAAGATCATTCCTCACAGACATAGAAAAATCAGTCAGTCCTTACATTTGTTTGGAATAACAAAAAGCCCAGAATAGCCAAGGTAGTTCTCAGCAACAAAAACCATGCAGGAGGAATCATAATACCTGAACTTAAACTATAATACAAAGCCATTGTAATAAAAACAACATGCTACTGGCAGAAAAACAGATACATAGACCAATGGAGCAGAATAGAAGATCCAGAAACAAACCCACACAATTTCAGCCAATTGATTTTTGACAAAGGGGCCAAAAACATACGCTGGAAAAAAAAGATAACCTCTTCAACAAATGGTGTTGCCAAAACTGGTTAACCATATGCAGAAAATTGGTAATCAATCCCACTTTCTCACCCTGTACAAAAATTAATTCAATATGGATCAAAGACTTGGAAATCAAACCAGAGACCTTGAAGCTACTTGAAGAGTGCATAGGTCCAACACTGCAACACATAGGCACAGATAAACACTTTCTCAACAAGACCCCAAAGGCACAACAAATTAAAAGGCGAATCAATACATGGGATTGCATGAAACTGAAAAGCTTCTGTTCAGCAAAGGAAACTGTCAAGAACCTCAATAGAAAGCCAACAGAATGGGAGAAGATTTTTGCCACCTAGACCTCCAATAGAGGACTAATATCTAGAATATACAGAGAACTCAAGAAACTCAACACTAAGAAAATAAAGCATCCAATAACAAAATGGGCAAGCGAACTAAATAGACACTTCACAAAAGAAGAAAATTCAAAAGGCCAATAAATGCATGAAAAAATGCTCAACATCACTGGCAATCAGAGAGATGCAAATCAAAACTACCCTGAGATTTCACCTAATTCCAAATAGAATGCCAATCATTCAAAACGCAAACAACAACACATGCTGGTGAGGATGTGGAGAAGTAGGAACTCTAAAACATTGTTGGTGGGATTGTAAATTAGTGCAACCACTTTGGAAAACAGTATGAAGAATCCTCAGAAGAATGGGAATAAATCTACCATTTGATCCAGCAATACCACTTCTGGGTATCTACACAAAAGAAAGTAAACCAAACTAATGCATGTGTATCTATGTTCATAGCTGCACAATTCACCATAGCCAAACTATGGAACCAACCAAGATGTCCATCAACAGATGAATGGATTACAAAACTGTAATGGAATTTTACTCAGCCATTTAAAAAAAACTCAATTACATCATTTTCAGGGAAATGGATGGAACTGGAGGACATCATGCTAAGTGAGATTAGTCAGTCACAAAAAATAAGAAATCAGATGCTTTTCCCTAATATGTGAAAGCTAAAGAGAAATGGGTCATAGGAGGAACTCTGGATGGAGGGGGAAATCCTATAGAGGAGCAAACAAGACAACCTAAAGGAGGAGAAAGGATGGGGTAAGAGGGAAAATCTCTAAAACACACAATATACTGAAACATATCAAAGTCAACCACTAAGCCAAGAAGGGGGGAGAAGGATGGGGAGGAAATGGGGTGGGAAATGCGTGTGGGTTGAATCAGTGATGTGTACATGTATGTACACACGTTTTTTACCCCAATATGATGTATGAATATAATGCACCAATAAAAATTTTTTAAAAAGATGATAAATTTTGCATAAGTTATGTACATTTTACCTCAACAAAGAATCTTTTAAAAACTAATTGTTAAGGATGAAGAGAAGATGGCGGCAGCTGCAGTCACCGAAAACAACATGCATTCCTCGGAGAAACCCTGGACACCAGATTTTGGTTTAATATCTGATTGGGACAACTTAGGGGGACATTTCCAGCCATGACTTCCTATCTAGAATACAGGAGAGAGAGTGGATAATAGCGGAATTAGAAGCAAAATGACAAGGAGACGCCTGTCACGCAAGAAAAGTGATTTTTGGAAGAACATCCCAGAAGAGATTAGAGAAAAGACCGCTTCAGCCGTGCATGCTGGGGAATACTTAACAACATACCTTGTAAGAAAAATGATCTGGGCGTGGTGGAGGAAGCCCAGCAGTGCAGGGAGGGAAGCCCAGCTACATCCTGGGGAACTCAGTGCCTGGCATCTGCACTCCTCTATGCTGCACTAGGGGTCATGATGAGCTCAGAACAGCAGATCCTGCTCTGCGTGGTGAGGCTGTGGGCCTCCACTCATGAAGAGATAAATTTCATTGCTGCTGAGTGCTTGATCTCACAACCTCTTCAAAACACACATACTGTCTTCTCTTATTAAAAAATATTGGAGAAGGGCCAAGATGGCAGCAGCAGCAGCCAGGATTCACGAGATGCAGACAAATCCTATCCAATCCACCTTGAACTTTTGGGAAAAAAATCTCTGTTAAGAGGGACTGCTCCTGCCACACATGCTTAAGAATTCTGGACATCATACCATGTAAGGAAGGAGCTCAGTGGATAACCAGGAGGAAGGTGGTGGTGGCAGGGGTGGCAGAGGCCAGTATTGGGGAGAGGCAGAGATCCAATCCAATCCACCTTGAACTTTCGAAGAAATCTCCCCACAGGTAGACTGCTACGGCCACACATGCTTAGGAATTCTGGACAATTTGCTGTGTGGGAAAAGTATTTGGGAGAGAACTGAGATGGTGGTGGTGGCGGCGGAGGCCAGTATTTGGGAGAGGCAGAGATCTGATCCAATCCACCTTGATCTTTTGAAGAATTGCCTCAAAGGTAGAATGCTACTGCCGTGCATACTCAGGAATTCTGGACAACATGCTGTGTGGTAAAAGTGCTCGGGAGAGAATTGAGATGGTGGAGGCAGTGACAATGGTGGTCAGTATTTGGTAGAGGCAGAGATCCAATCCAATCCACCTTAAAATTTTAAAGAAATGTCCTCAAAGGTAGACTGCTACTGCCACACATGCTCAGGAATTCTGGAAAACATACTATGTGGGAAAGGTGTTCAGGAGAGAACCGAGATGGTGGTGGTGGCAGTGGCGATAGTGGTGACCAGTATTTGGAGGGGCAGGCAGATCCAGTCCTATCCACCTTGAACTTTTGAGAGCAGGAGGCCAGGTTGTACATGAAGCAGCAGAGCCTGCTCTCCAAAGTGAAGCTGTGGACCTCTGCCTGTGGAGAGAAGACAAAATTTATTGCCACTAGGTATTTGGGATCCCAGCTTTTGCAAAAGATATGTACTGCTTTCTCATATTTTAAAAAATGGTAGAACGCCAGGCATGGTGGCGCACGCTTGTAATCCCTGCGCTTGGAAGGCAGAGACACAAGGATTGCGCAGGTTCAAAGCCAGCCTCGCTGGCTTAAGAGACCCTGTTTCCAAATAAAAATATAAAAAATATAGGTCTGTCAGAGTGTAGCCTGGAGGTAGAAGGGTTTCCAGGAACCCCAGTACCACCAAAAAAAAAATTGAAAGAATAAAGGTAATATCTGTAGACAACCTGTTCATAGTAACAGAGACCAGAGCCCGATGCACAGCAAGACCGGTGCTGGGGCCTCTGAGGCCAGGATAGGGGCCTGCCAGCCAGAAAGGCCAATGCTGAGGCCAGTGAGGCCAGGATCAGAGCCTGCCATGCGGTGATGCCTGTTCTGGGGCCCAGCGAGGCCAGGATAGGAGCCTGCCTTAAGGCAAGGCTGGTGCCAGGGCCAGTGAGGCCAGGATCACAACCTGCCATAAGGCAAGGCCGCTGCTGGGGCCTCCAAGGCCAGGATGGGAGCCTGTCGAGGGGTGAGGCCAATGCCAGGGCCAGAGAGGCTGGGATCAGAGCCAGCCGTGAGGCTAGGACAATACTGGAGCCTCCGAGGCCGGGATTGGAGCCTGCCATGAGGCAAGGCCGGTGCTGGAGCCAGCAAGGCCGGGATCAGAGTCTGCCGGGTAGCCAGGCTGGTACCAGGGCCTTCAAGAGTGGGATTGGAACCTGCAATGCAGCATACACAGAGAAATATCACAGAAAATAAAAAATCAGATGCTTTCCCTAATATGCAAAAACTAGGAAGAAATGGGTAATAGGAGGAAATCTAGTTGAAGAAAGGGCCCTATGGAAAAGCAATTGAGGTGACCTAGCAGAGGGGATGGGATGGGGAAGATGGAATCTCTTTAAAGGACATGATGTACAAATGTATCAAAGTTAATCACTAAATCAAGCATGGGATCTAGGGAGGAGAAGGAAATGAGATGGGGATTGGATAAAGGCTAATTGGATGTGTGCTTGTATATCCTCACAAGTCCTGTATTCCATTGAGATGTTTGACTACAATGCACCAATAAAAATATATTAAGTTTTAAAAAACTAATTGGATTGTTAAGACAAAACCCTGTGCTACTTAATCTCACCCAGACAGTTGCCCTTGGAGACTTTTTCCATTCTGTTACAGATGCTATGCTGTGCTAACGATTATCCCTCCCATTTCACACTGTACTGTGTTAAAGATTATCCCCTCCTGTTTCTACCATGAAAAGTCCAGTTCCCTCTCAGTTGGACCTGAAGCCAGCTCCTCCTGCTCTGTGACACACTGAAGATTACTCTCTTCTGTCCAGACCCTGAGAAGCTAGCACTCTTCTCCTTCAGGCTGTGCTAGCAGTTCACAAATTTGCAGATCTTTTGTATAGCTTGCATACCCTTCCTCTATAAAACACTTTCACTCTGTCTTTCTGTGCTGACACCACTCTTGCTATCAGCCTGCTTGCTTGCAGATGTTGGAATTAAACTTTACCCCCAACTCCGCCATTCTTGTCAGGCATGGTTCCTCTTGACCTTCAGTATAACATTAATAACATTATATTATAATTCTATTTTTTAAAAAGTTCCTTCTCTGAGCATCAGGCATACTGAGTACCCCCACTGAAGTCTTAGCTGCCAGTTAGCCATGTAGAACAGTGTGTGTATGTGGTGTGTGTGTGTGTGTGTGTGTGTGTGTTGGAGATTGAAACCAGGGGCATTCTACCTCTG
Organism: Muscardinus avellanarius; assembly: GCF_963383645.1. Taxonomy (NCBI): domain Eukaryota; kingdom Metazoa; phylum Chordata; class Mammalia; order Rodentia; family Gliridae; genus Muscardinus; species Muscardinus avellanarius. The sequence continues at coordinate 49,851,861 of NC_137805.1, forward strand.
AGTAGCCCTATTTTATTTGTTTGTTTGGAAACAGGGTCTCACTAAATTGCAGAGGGCCTAACTTTCTGAGGCTGGCTACGAACCTGTGATCCTCCTGTCTCAGCCTTCCAAATAATAGGATTATAGGCATATATTATAGGCCACCACACCCAGCTCACATAGAACAATTCTAGCCATGGAGACCTCCCTGGAGGAGGTGAGGTAGCTGAGCTGATAGGCCAAAGAAGATGAAGAATCCCAGTAGTGAATGATTCTACCTCAGTGCCCACCAGGGCCCTGCCCCTTAGCTCACTTCTTCACAGTTTCCAGGGAGACAGGGAGCTTGGAACACTCACATTGCTGTCACCTGGCAACCAGGAGCTGGTGACTGCAGCCACCTGCCAAGTTCTTTCCATCACCCTGAGCCCTCCTCTCTGGCATGGGCTCTGTTCTGCCCAGGTAGTTGGGGCCCACGGGGGGAGGATGCCACCTGCTTCCCTTCTCAGCCACCCTCAGGCCTCACAGGCAGACTGGGACTCTTGCTAATGTAGGTAAGTCACTCAAATGCTTGTCTCAGCATTGGCTTCTGAGAGAGCCCACTCTAAGACAGGGATGATGATGTATAACAGGAAACCAGAGATGGGACCCATGACAATCATATGTAAGACAGTATAAAACCAAGGGGAAGTGGTGAGAGAGCTATACACTCAGGTGCAGGCAGCGAGGGGGTGCACTGTCTATAAAAATAATAATAATAATAGCCAGGCATGGTGGTGCACGCTTGTAATCCCCACGCTTGGGAGGTGGAGACAGGAGGATCTCACAGGTTTGAAGCCAACCTCACTGGCTTAAGAGACCCTGTTTCCATAATATATATTTTAGGTCTGAGAGTGTAGCCCAGAGGTAGAAGGGTTCCATCCCCAGTACCACCAATAATAATAATAATAATAATAATAATAATAATAATAATAATACGACAAAAATAACCTGAAATGCAGTAATACATGTGACCAATAGCTGCTCTGCTTTTGATTATCACAATGAACCAGCAGTTTGAAGCAACGTCAATGATAAAGTCCTCCGCCCTACTGGGACTGATAGCTCTCGCTGCTCCAAGCCTGACCCTTGGCACTGCACTTGTGCCACTGAGAGAGTAACTAATGGTGGGTAAGAGAGGAGAGAAGGCCTCACTCGGGAGGCAGCAGGGACCCTCTAGTCACACAGACCTAGCTGCGTGTCAAGCCTCCATGCCTTTGCACATGCTGTTCTCTTTTATTGGGATGCTTTTCCTTCCTTAATCCACTCTCAGTCTCCCATTAAGGCTCTGTTCATCTTTTTAAAAGTTCTGTCCATGTCTCCAGGAGGCCCTCCCTGACCCCCGGCTAGAGCTAGAGCTTCCCGTAGACTTGAACAGATGTCTGATTGTTCCTCCATGTGGCAGTTTTCACATAGGGATACCTCTGTCTCTAACTTTTTATCACTAGATAGCTGCATAGGGACAGGGATTGTGTCTTTTCATCTGGGCTAGCTTGCAATAGGAACTTAGGAATGGGGCCACCAATGGGGGACACCTTTGAACAGAGCACAGCCTACACTACCACCCACGGCAGCCCATATTGTGAATGTTTATGGAAGGAAGGCGTGCATCTGTGGGAATTTCCTATGGCTGGGGAGGGACATTAGAGGCAGAAAGTATAAAACAAGCAATAGTAGGAAAGACCACAAGTGGAGGGCTTCTTAATGGAAACAATAAATAGCTTTATGCATCCATGCATAAAGTAGATCTTAGAGAAGAGCTCCCTGGCCATCAGCCTTAGCATCATCCAGAGTACTGTCAACATACCTGCACTCCCCACCCCCCACCCCACCCCCCCGGCCGAGAACTGCTCAGCCAGAATCCCTGCAGATGGGGTTGGAGGATCTGGGCATCCCAGGGAGACTGTGAGAATATGTCTGGGTAGGCAGAGGGCCAGCTGACAGGGGGAATGGTGGTCAAGGGGTGAGACAGGCCCAGTTGGGTTGGGCCTATGCCAATAATGCGTTCACTTTGTATTCATCCTTCCTTTCCTTCAGGAAGTATGTATTAAGCCAGAGGCTTTCAGGTGTAGCTGTGTACAGGATAGACACAGTCCCTGCTGTCTTGTCACAGGCTAGTGGGAAGAAAGCCATAAATAAGCAAAACAAATATTTAATACAGTGTCATGCTTTGCAGAAAAACCTGGTAAGGGGATAAGAGAGGAGAGGTTATTTTGTGGAGCCCTCTGCTGAGGCTGGTAGGAGGTAAAATAAGAAACTACTTAAAATAAAGGAGCAAACATGAAGGTATTTGGAAGAAGAGCATTCTAGGCAGAGTAAGCAGTATGATATGCCCTCTGTAGCTCTGGGTTCTGTATCCACAGATTCAACCAACAGTGGATTGAAGATATTCAGAAGAAAAAAGATTATGTTGTATGGACCATGCATAGACTTTTCCCTTGTCACCATTCCCTAAGCAGTGCAGCGCAATAACTATTTGCTATGTATTTTCACTCTACTTAGCACTAGAAGTAACCTAGAGGTGATTTAAAGTATATACGAGGATATGTGTAGGTTATCTGCAAATTCTATACCATTTTACATAAGGGACTTGAGCATCTACTGATTTCGGTGTCTGAGCAGGTTCTAGGAACCAGTCCCCCTCAGGTACCAAAAGATGACTGTACATTCAAAACCTGAACAGAACATGTGTAAGAGGAAGACTAGTCAGGAAGCAATTGTCCAAGTGTAAGATGCCAGAAGATCAGATGAGGGAAAAGGCAGCAAGGCGGCAGGAAGTGGTCAGACTCAGAGCATGTTTTGGGGGGTAGAGGCTTTGCTAGTGTATTAGATGTGGGTGTGAGAACAGAGGGGAACCAGTCATTAAAGTCAGGGCCACAGGAAGAGAGAAGTCAGTTGGAAATGACACCAGACGTTTAGAGGGCTAGGTGGCACATGGTGGCAGACCTTATGTGGGTTCCTGCAGGCCATCGGGAGGGATTCTCTTTTCATTTTAGTGTGGCGGGGACCCTGTGAAGTTTTCAGAAAAGGACATGCTCTGACTTGTGTTGTAACAAAATCCCTCTGATTGCAAGGTGAAAACAGATTGTAGGCAGGACAGGGTTGGAGTTCACAAGCTAACACTAAGCACCCAAGCAAGAGATGACAGTGGTGTGGGTCATAGTACTGACTGGGACGGGCAAATTAAGTTTATTTGAGTAAAAACAATAATTGGACTTCAAAACATTTGTTGAAGAAATAAATAATGGTTAAAAATACATGAAGAAGATAGGTAAATGACTGAAATTTGACAGTGGGTAAGAAATTCTAGCTCTGTGGTCAGCGGCTGTGTCTTCTTGGGCAAGTGACTTCAACTCTCTGATCCATTTTGTTACCTGCAAAGTGGGAGCGATAGTGGAACATACTCCGGAAGATTTGTTGAAAGGGTTAGAGGTTGCCGGGTGTGGTGGCGCACGCTTGTAATCCCCGTGCTTTGGAGGCAGAGACAGGAGGATCGCGCAGGTTCGAAGCCAGCCGCTCTGAAGAGATCCTGTTTAAAAAAAAAAAAGTATAAAAATAGGTCTGGGAGCGTGGCCCGGAGGTAGAAGGGCTTCCAGCAACCCCAGTACCACCAAAATGAAAAAAAGAAAAAGAAAAGAAAGGGTTAGAGGTTTTGGCAGAGGAAGTGGCATACAACAGACATGTAATAAATGCGATCCTAGGTGCCAGATTGGTAGGTCTCAGATTTAAAATACGGTGTTACATGCCAAGCACTGCATACTGTTAACAGATATTATGAATCTATTTCGCCACACTTCCCAAATTTCCCCAATTCAGCCAACCGGAATTGGAACGTGCAGACAGGTGGTTTCTCCCGGAGGAAGCAACGCCCCGCACTTAGCGGTCCCGCGCACGCGCACTCCGAAGGGGAACCTTCAGCGTTGCACTAGCGTTTCCAGCCCGGCGCGTTATAGGAGCTGCGCCGGCGCTTGGCGCCACTTCCGGCGTCCGCGCCCCATCCGGGGCTTCTCCGTTTGACGGCACATAGAGACGGATTTGCACAGCAGAGTTTCTGCTACCTGGTGGGCGGAACCGACTCACTGTACCGCCCCCTCCCTTCTTGGGCCCACAGAAGCGGCTGGCCCTTATGGCGGGCTTAGAAGTTCTCTTCGCGTCGGCGGCGCCGGCCATCGCCTGCGCGCAGGACGCGCTCGTCTGCTTCCTGCACTGGGAAGTGGTGACACACGGCTACTGTGGCTTGGGTGTCGGCGACCAGGTACGCCACAGAACTGGCCGGAGGGGAGGGGGAAGCTGTCTTCTGCCCAGACCCAGAGGCCCTAAGGTCTGTCCAGAACGCCAAACCTCTGCCCACCCCCAGGTCCGAGGAGGGAGCACTCAGCTGCTCCCGCGCTGCCCGGAACCCCTCCCAGCACAGCCGGCACAGCGTGATTTGTAAACCTAAGGACAGAAAGTGGTTTTAGTGCAATTCGGCAGTCTCCCAGGCCAGAATTGTGTGGATCTGGCACCGTGACAGAAGCGTAGCTCCCCAGAGTCCTCACTTACCTGGTTCCTTCTAAGCTCCATACCACACAGCCACGGAGTGGGGTTGGGGTGATTGTACTCACTATTGCCCTCATACCTACCTCGAGCCTCTGCCAGACATTTGGATCCAAGCACCGGTATGGGAGTGAGATTGACCTTTGGCAGCCCCAGTCCAGAGCTCCTTTCTGGTCCCTCAGCATAGCCCCCAAAGAGCTCACACACCCTTCATCTTTAGCGAAGGCCCAGTGCTGTCCACTCACTGCTGTCATCCTCAGCTCAGGCTCTGGGAAACACCCCCCATACTCTCCACATACATATACTAAGTATGAGGATCAAATAAGGCTTCCTCCCCAAATATGTCCTCACAAGGCCAGCCTCTCCTGTTTGCCACACCAAGGTCCTACCTCTTAACAGCTGGGGACCTTGTTGACATCACCATGAAGCCCCAGGACTGCTGAGTTTAGCCTACCTTATTAATTCTTTGCTTTCACATCCTCCTGTCTTCCCTATGACCTTTGCTGTACACATCAGCTTCCTAGGAGAACTGGGCCTGCCCCCTTTCTGCTCCTTCATTTCCTATCTACACCAGCTGAGAAGATGTCTCCCAGCCATGCTCCACAAATACACACTCAGGACTCCAGGCCTGCCCCTCATTGTCACAGTCCTCTCCATCCCAGAACCCCAGACCAGATCTGGAGAGAAGGCCATCCTCCCCTTCCATGTTGCAGTGAGGTTTTCTAACCTAATTTCTAACTGCTTTATTATTCAAACACACACACACACACACACACACACACACACACACACACACACCTAGAGGTAGGGGCATTCCTCCTCCCAGATGTATCTGTTCTGCTCCTTTCTGTTCACATTGTACTTTGTTCCTATTATCTTTCAGCATTTCGGACCTTGGTTGGGACCAGGTAGAGGTGACCCCTCATTCTTCACTCAAGTGTCAGGTTCCCCTTTCAATTGCATAGTTCCCAAAAGAAACCATATGCCTCCTCACTTTCCCCACACCAGCTTTCTCATCTTTGACGGCTCTTTTACTTCCCCCAGTCTGAATTTTAACTTTTCCTAACAGAATTATGTATCTAAAACTTGATTAGAACTGGTATGGTGGCTCACTCCTGTAATGCCAGTACTTGGGAGGCTGAGACAGGAGGATTTCAGGTTCGAGGACAGCCTCAGCAAGTAGTAAGACTCTCATCAACCTAGCAAGGCCCTATTTTATTTATTTGTTTGTTTATTTATTTATTTATTTATTTGTGGGTCTGGGGAGGGAACCCAGGGTCATTCTACCTCTGAGCTATATCCCTTGCCCTATTTTTTAGTCTTTATTTTGAAACAGGGTCTCACTAAGTTGCAGAGAGCCTCACTAAGTAGCTGAGGCTGTCCACGAACCTTGATCCTCTGGTCTCAGCCTCCCGAAACCTGGGATTACAAGCGTGCGCCACCACATCCGGCAGCAAGGCCCTGTTGTAGAATTAAAATAAAATAGCTCTGGGGGTATAGCTCAGATAGAATATCTCTACCTGATTTGGTATTGGGTTTCAATCCCCACTAACAAAAAAACAACTTCATTAGAAAAGCAATACGTCTATTGTCAATAAAAATCTAGGATTTGAATTCGGATTTTCTTTTTGGAGTCAGAACTATTCCTCCAAAGAGCTTTATAGTTTTATCAAGCAGTTTAGATGGCAGGGGGATAGAGATAGTCACAGACTTAGGTACAGAATTTGGTTTTCTGCTATGGGATTCTAATGATTATGAAGAAAGAGAAAATGCCCCAAATTATCTTTTTTTAGTTTCTTTCAGTACATTTTAGCCCAGAAACACTGGAGTGAACTCATGGCTATTAAGGAATGCTTCTAGCTCCAGGATTTTGCCTAAGAGGACAATTGTCTTTTACTTTCATGGAGCCAGTCTGGTTGACTGGCTAGAAAAGAATCCCCAGCCTCAGCCTCCACAGCCAGGAACTCAGAATTCCAAACCCAGCTGACTCACTATGACCTTGGGTGAACCTTAGCTCCTCACAGGCCTGAGAGTTTTCATCCAAGGGAGTTAAACTACTTGAATGTGCGCTTTGGCTCCTTTCCAGTGGTAACTTTCTAAGACACTTGATATTTGATATCAGGGCCCAGAGGGGAGTCAAACATCATGTTTGCCCTGATAATACCAGGTTTTGGCTGGTCAGTCCCACCTCTGTTTTCTGGAGAACATTAGTCCCATTTCAGTGATGCATCAACCTTATGGATTCTTAGAAGCCTAAGGTCATGAAATAGTGATGAGTAGACCAAATTTTCTGTATTCCAGTTGTGGTAGATGAATACTGTACATAAAGGATACAATAGAAATTAAAAGGCCCTTTACAGAACAAAGATAAGCCGTGTCACATATCCCTAACTTCCAAAGTAAACTTTTAATCCACAACATTAAATGTAAAACAGGGAATTTCCCCTGTTTGGGGAGAGAGGATAGTTTCCTTTTCTCACCTAGTAGAGTGATTTGGTTAGTTTCACTTTTGTTTTTTGTCACTCTCATTTCTCCGCTTCAGGCCTAAGAATTTTCTTGTCATCCAGCGAGGTTTTAGACAGTGCCAGTTGCAGCATCCTGAATTGTACTAGTGAACACTTACCCCAGTGGCCTCCTGAACATCACAGGTGACCAGAGAGCAGAAGCTGGTAATTCTTAATTTGTGGCCTCTTGTTTTCCTTGTGTGTGGAAAGTCCTGCATTGCTGGACCTTTGTCTTTTGCCAGTATTCTTCCTCTCTGGTTCCACTCCTTCCCACCATATTTTCATGAATATAAATGTTCCCAGTCCACCTGTTCCATGTTGAGCGATGTATATATTCACCCATAGAAAGGTATATAGATAGTGTTTTCTTTATGCTTTTTAAATTTTGCATATAAATGGTGCTGGTCTGGAAACCTCCTTTTAACTTTAAACCAAAATAATTTTTTTTACTTGTATCCATAATGCTAGAATTAGATCTAGTTTGTTCATTCTGAATGCTATGGGGTAATATTTGCATTTTACCACTTTGGCTATGATGAAAGTCTCTCAGCATGACTCCTTGTGCTTCTGTGCATGGAGTTTCTTCCAGAATAAGGATTTGGGATGCTGGATATTGGTTTACGTAAGTGTGTAAAATGTTGCTAAATTACTTCCTAGAAGGGGCTATAGGAGTTTAAATGCCCAATAGTACTGCCTGGAGGTCTCTCCACATACACACAAACATCTGGCAAAAAAAATAATTATATCGATCGATAGATAGATAGATAGATAGATGATAGATAGATAATACCAGACTGATAGGTGTAATATGGTATTTCATTATTTCAGCCGGTACTTTTTTTTATTTACAACCTGACAAATATCTCTTTCTAGCCTGTAGCTGCCTGTTGACTTTGTCTGTAGTTTCTGTTGTTGAACAGAGAATGTAAATTATAAACAGTCTCAAGGGTGGGTGTGTTTTTTTCTTTCATGGATCTTGTTTAAGAAATATGCCCCACCCCACCTCCAAGTCACTGTAATCACTTTTACTATAGAAATAATTTGAGAACTGTTTCTCAAACTTTAGTAGGGGAAGTTCTAGGATGATTGAAAAAAAGAAAGTAAGACATCACAACTCACAGTAAGTTGAATTTTACATCTACCAGGTTGGCAAGAATTTAAAAGTTGGATAATAGCTACATTGCTGGCCACATGAAGCAGCAGGAAATAGTGTATGTTGCTAGTGGAAATGTACATCAGTACCTCTTTGGTAAACAATTTGATTTTTTCTTATAAATAAAAAGTTCTTCCTCTACGTATACTTCCTAGAAATTTATCACGTGTACTTGATGTGTACGGAATGTTCATAATAGCAAAACAAATAAGATGGAAACATTTCTAATCTTCAACAAGTGAATGTGCAAAGTGCAGCATATTCATAACAATAGAATGCTGTGTAGTTGTGAATGTGAATCGACTGTAGTTATGTGCATCAACGTGGTTGACTCTCCAAAAACAGTATCAGATGAAAAAGACATCTGGCAGAAGTGAAGCCATTTATATAAAATTCAGAGATGTGACTATGTTTTTATGGTTGCTGATATAGTAATACAACTTAAAGGAAAAGTAAAAAAAAGTTTATAAAAATCTACAATAGGCCAGGTGTGGTGGTGCACACCTATAATAATTTGAGAAGCTGAGACAGGAGGATCTCCAGTTCTCAGCCAGCCTCAGCAACTTAGTGAACGTTCATCAACTTAGTGAGACCCTGTTTCAAAATAAAAAGTAAACTAGGGCTGGAGGTATCTCTCAAAGGTAAAATGCCCTTGATTCAGCTCCCAGTAACACACACACACACACACACACACACACACACACACACACACACACAGCAGTGGTTATTCTTGAGTGGAATAAAGGGAGATTTGTTGGATTTTGCTGCCCAAGGCTTTAGCGGCAGTGTTTAGTGATTGTGATGGTCTATTTCTTAAGCTGGTGGTAGTTACATAGTCTTTCGTTTTATAATTTTTATTTAATCTTGTCTATGTGCTACATTTTGAATATACATGAAAATTGTTAGTGATTTTTGTTAAACCACTGCAGTCTGTTGGTGAGGGGCTACATTAGGGCATATATTTTTAGTCAATTTGGTGAACCTGTTGCAGATAGACCAAGGTCCAGACTTTGAAAAATTGCTGCTTTAGAATTCCAGTGTCTCTTAAATTGGTTAGCCTTATTCTTAGTAGAGGGATAGGGATGCTTTTTAGGCCAAGGCCACAGATTCTTGACAGGTTCCAGTGCCTTGTTGTAAAGGCAGCCAAATAGGAAAGAACATGCCAGAGATGTGGGTCCCAGATGTCTTAACTGTATGAATTCAGATGCATCACTTCTCTTGACCTCTCTAACCTAGTCTGTGAAGTGAGGGATAGGATTAGATTATTTTTAAGATCCTTCATAGCTCATGTTCTCAGGTCTTGATCTTTCTCCTCTGTACCCTCATGTCTTCTCAGCCAGGTCCCAGTGATAAGAAGTCAGAACTACTGCCAGCTGGGTGGAACAACAATAAAGACCTCTATGTCCTCCGATACGAGTCCAAGGATGGGTCCAGAAAACTCCTTGTGAAAGCCGTCACCATGGAAAACAGCATGATCATCAATGTACTGGTGGGTCTCAGACTGGGGGTCTGGCAGTGTGCAGCTGTCTCAAAACCCATTTAACAGTATGGATACAGAACTGTACATGTTCCTGGCCCCTGTACCCAATTGTACCACTTCTGGAATTTTGTCCCAAGGTGAAAATTCTAAATATAGAAAAACTTTATATACAAAAATGCTCACATCCTGTATTTTGAACAAGGAGTCCCACAAGGGAATAGTTAAATAAACATAAATCCATTCAGTGACAATATAGGAAGAAATGGCTTATTGTAGCTCCACTGGGCTTCTTTTAGTTTCTTAAGTAATCTGAGTGCTTTGCTGCCTTGGAGACTTAACGCTTCATGTTTCTTGTGCTAGAACCCTCATCCCCAGCCCATCTGTCACCTCACACATGCCCACTCTTTGCCATTCTTCAACGGTCCTAACTCCTAACTTTTTTTTTTTTTTTCATTTATTAAAAAGTTCAGTCCTGAGCCGGGCGTGGTGGCGCACGCTTGTAATCCCAGCATTTGGGAGGCTGAAACTGGAGGATCACAGGTTCACGGACAGCCTCAGCTACTTAGTGAGGCCCTCTGCAACTCAGTGAGACCCTGTTTCAAATTAAAGAATAAAAAATTAGGGCAGGGTGTGTGTAGCTTGGAGGTTGAATGCCCCTGGGTTCCATTCTCAGACCTGCCAAAAATAAAAAGTTCAGTCCTGACTACCCATCCCCACCTGCCAGAAAAACATAGAGTATGCCTGTGTACTCCATCCTTCTATTTTCCTACCTGGTACTTACCCTGGCTTGCAGTTGTGTACTTATTGGTGCTTCGCTCTGATGTCTGTAATCTGCCACTGAACTGTAAGTACCACGAGGCCATAACCTTCTTCCTGTCAGGTTTTGTCCTGGTTGTTCTGTGTGCTATAGTCTGCTGCTTTATGTGTTGTTCTGCACTTTGCTTTTTTTCACTCAATGTATTGTGGAGATCTTTACGTAGGAACATATTTATTTAATGACTACATAATATTCTATTATTTCTTCTCTTGTTGATGAATATTTATTAATTCTTATACCAGACAGTGTTCTTAGTTGTGAATAACAAAATCCCTTCAGGTTAGTTTAAGCAGAAAGAGTTTATTAAAAGAACTGGGAGACGGGTCTGGTGGTGCACACTTGTAATCCCAGTACTTGGGAGACTGAGAAAGGCAGCCAGTCTCAGCTACTTAATGAGGCCCTCTGCAATTTAGTGAAACCCTGTTTCAAAATAAAAATTAGGATGCCCTTGGGTTTGATCCCTAGTACTGCAAAAAAAAAAAAAAACAGGAGAGAGAACTCTGAGACAGCTCATAGAAATAGATTCAAAACTAGGCTTCATGGATAATGCCCCATACCTTGGAAACCACTGCTGCCCCCACTCGCAGCCTTTGGTACCAGTCAGTACTGCCATCCTGGCGCCCCTTCTCATCAGTCACTAATGTTGTGATCCTGTGGCCTCTGTTCTAATCTCATTAGCAAAATATCTGCCTCTTGCTGGGTCTCCTCCTCAGCACTTCACAGCTGTGCTTTCATTGGGTGTCTCATTTTTATCACATATGTGTGCCTGAGCTGCAGAAGAGCCTGGGAAGTGGGTTCTCTGGCATTGGAAAGGCAATGTTTCTAAATCAAGGACGTCCTTAAGCCTCAGAAGAGGATGTCAAATGTTCCAGAGTATTTATATGTATCTCTGTCAACATATGCAGGTAAATTCTCCCTACCTTGCCCTCATTAGCCCAGAAATATCCCCCATTTCTTATTTTCTATTTTATTTTTCTAGGAATATGGCTCACAGCAAGTGGCAGACTTGACTCTGAACTTAGATGATTATATCAGTACAGAAGACCTGCGTGACTTCCACAGGTACTTCTGATGTCTTTTTCCTGAGAAAAGGAAGAATAAATGGCAAGGAATAAGAAATGAGGTATTGGTGTCCAGAGAACCAAAAAGAAATTTTCACTCCTGGGCACAGATACTTGTGTGTGTGTGTGTGTGTGTGTGTGTGTGTGTGTGTGTGTGTGTGTGTGTGGTGTGTGTGTGTTTCACTCCTGGGCATAGACACTTCTCTGTGTGTGTGTGTGTGTGTGTGTGTGTGTGTGTGTGTGTGTATGTGTGTGTTTCTGTCTTTATCTCTCTTTTTCTCTCTCCAGCTCTCTTTTTAATCTGAAGAAAAGACTCTCATAGGAAGTACCCCACGAAATAAAATAATTCAGTCAAGAGTCCACAGGTGCTACTGTGGCTACAGAGAAGAGTTGGAGCCAGGCCAATTGGTTGAGTCAAGAGTAGGCTCATGGGAAAAGGCATCCCTAATCAGGTCTCTGCCCCATCTCCAATTCTTTTTTAAAATAAATTTTATTTCCTAGAGCAGCTTTATGTTCATGGCCAAATAGAGCATAAAGTACAGAGTAGACATTGCCCACCTCTGCACACACATAACCCCCTCCTATTACCATCTGTCACTGGAGTGACTGGAATGATTCCTTTCTTACAGTTGATGAGCTCACATTGACATACCGTTGTCACCCAAAGACTCGGTCTACATTAGGGTTCACTCTTGGTATTGTGTGTTGTATGGGTTTACCAAATGGACAGTGCCAGGTGTCCACCACTGTAGTGCTGTGTGGAGTAGTTTCACTCCTGTAAAACTCCTGTGCTCCACTTGCTCATTCCCTCTCCCCCAGCCTGGGAAACAGAGACCTTACCGTCCCTCTAGTTTTGCCTTTTTAGAAGGTTATGTAGTTGAAATATGATTTCATACAAACTGTCTTCCAAAGTGGCTGTACCACTTTGCATTCATACCTGTAATGAATAACTGTGAAGCATCTTTTCTTCTGCTTATTTTCCATTTCTGTTTCTTTGATGAGGTATCTGTTCAGATCCTTTGCACAAGTTTAGATGGGGTTGTTCATTTTCATACCGAGGACTAAGAGTTCATTGTATGTTTTGGGTAATAGTCCTTTATATAATATGTGTTTTGTTAATATTTTTTCCCAGTTCGTGGCTTGTCTTCTCATTCTTTTGACATCCTAAATTTTTTATTTTGAAATCTGCAACCCCACAGAAGAAATGGTTTGTAAAAATATAGTCACCCATCACCTAAATTCATCTATTTTAAATATTTTTCCTTTTGCCTACTCTTTCTATATTCTTTTTTGTTCTTGAGCCATCTGAGAATTATATGCCTACTTTATGAAAATCTCTAAATACTGCAAGTGTCACCTTGTTCTTACAGGTGCATCCTCCACTCTAAGCTTGGCAGAGTCATCGCACTTAGGAAATGGAGTACTGATACAGTACTGCCATTTGGCTGTGAGGTCATTCTTCCTGACCTCACAAAGCCAATTCCTGTTCACTCTTTGGTTCTAATTTAAATAACAGTTCCCTCAAAAGCCCCCATGTCCCCCATGCTTGGTGTTTTAAAACCTCCTTTGGGTTTGGGAGGTGGAGTCCAGGGGATCGCGGTTCATGACCAGCCTCAGCTATTTAGCAAGGCCCTTCACAACTCAGTGAGACCCTGTTTCAAAAATAAAAAGACTAAAAAATGGGGCTGGGTGTGTAGCTCAGAGGTACAGTGCCCCTGCATTCCATCCCCAGTACCGCAAAAAAATAAATAAATAAATAAAAATAAATAAAAGACCTCCTTTGGGGCATCTAATAAGTGGATGTTTTCTGATGAACTTCCCAAGGTCTCCTTGAGGGCAGGAGTTGGTTCCTTTCTGCACATGGTAGACAGGGGAAGACAGTGGGGGAGTGAGGACAGGCCTGGCCTTGCAGAAAGCTGCTCTTTAGGGTGTTGCACACACCATGCCACCTGGGCAGTGTAAGGGGTAAAGAGGACACTTGGAGTGTAGTTTCTGTTTTGACTTTATTCTGGAATTGCACTGGGAGAGAAGTTGACAAAAACCTATGAAAGAACCCAGGAATTACACAGGCCATTCATGCTCATTTCAACATTTAATATCCCCAGCAATACTGAGAATTGGTGATAGTATCTCCATTTGTTTTTCTAAGTACATTGGGGTTTGCATATATATAGGGAGAATATTTTATTTTCCTTTTGTTTTGGTGATGCAAGTGATTGAACCCAGGGATATTCTACCTCCGAGTTACAACCCCCCAGCCCTATTTTATTTTTTATTTGGAAATGATCTCAATAAGCTGCTGAGACCCTCACTAAGTTGCGGAGGCTAGTTTCGAACTTACAGTCCTCCTGTCTCAGCCTCCAAGTACTGGGATCACAGGCATGTACCACTGCACCCAGCTTGTTTTCCTTTTTGAAGACTGTAAAATGAGGAAAACAATAGTACTACCACAAAGTGTTTTTCTGAGAAAAAAAAAATGAGATGTCAGTACATAGAGTGTATGGTGCTGGGCCCAGCTCTTAGAAATACATAAATGAAAAAAATATCTGATCACCAGGAATCATCTCCATGGAACCTGAGGCTCCGAGAGCGGGGCTGCAGTTTGCCTCCTCAGCACAGGCCCTCCTTCTTCCTCTGGTGCAGCAACAGTGCTATGCTGCCTGCCTCTAGCCATCTGGCCCTCCTTGCTAGGTCACAGTGGCGTGTCTCACCTTTTCCAGGTAGGAATGTGTGCCCCTCAGTGAATACACTGTGATTTGCCAAGGAGGAGGAAACTGTTTTGTCCTTTCTACCATGCTCTCTGTACCAGTCAGGATAATAGTCTGTCTTTTGCCAGTAACAAAGTGATTTGTTCTATCCTAGAGATAGAAGCCTTCCACCTATAACACACATATCTTCTTTGATTGAAAGAAACGAGGATTTTGCCTAATCCCCACCCAGCTTGTAAGTTGAAATGTGATTTGTGTGGGGTGATATGGACCACAGACTCTAAGAGCTTTCCAGACATTGCAGCTGCTAAGGTTTTTAACTGTGGAACTCCTGCAGGCATGTCATTCTAAAAGATCGACATATTAAGCTAGCAAGAGTAGAGCTGCTCTGGCAGAAAAAGGTGAGGGCAGAAAATAGTCCTGGGACTCCTCCATTTGTTTCTCATCCCCTCCTTGGGCCTCCTCATGTGCTAGAGAAAAACAGAAACCACAAGTCCAGCCTTATATTCTCAAGTTATTTTACAATCATGCAATTATTGTATTTTTAATCAAACTTGTTGAGATAATTACAGATTTTACATGTAGTTTTAAGAAACAGTAGACCCATCATATATTTTGCCCCACTAATACCTTCTTACAAAACTCTGCTACAATATCACAACTAAATTACTTAATAGATGCATTTCCATATCACCACAAGGATCCCCCCACGCACACCTCAGGTCTCTAACCCTCTGATAATTTGTTCTCATTTCTACAGTCCTGCCATTTCAAACATATAAATGAATTTATATACTATGCAGCTCTTTGAGATTGGCTTTTCTCACTCAGCATAATACCTTCTGATCCATCTGAGTTGTACTGTACATTAATAATTTGTTCCTTTTGTGTGCTGAGAAATATTTCATGGTATATATTGCCACAGTTTGTTTAATTGGTTATTAGTTAAAGGATATTCCAGTTGTTTACGGTTTGGGGCTATTTCAAATAAAGATGCTATGAATATTCATGCATACGTTTTTGTGTGATCATAATTTTAATTTCTCTAGGCTAAAGAATGAAATGGTAATTTCATGTTTAGTTTCATAAGAAATTGCTAAAATGATTTTCAGAGTGTCTTTACTGTTTTACATCCACCGCCACTGCATGAACAATCCAGTTTCTCTGCATCTCTGCCAGTATCTGGCATTATATTATTATTCTGATGGTGTATAAGTGATATCTTATGGGTGTGTGTTTGTTTGTTTTTTGTGATACTGAGGGTTGAACCTATGGGAATTCTGCCTCTGAGTTACACCCCCAACCTTATTTTTTCATCCTTTATTTTGAAACAGTGCCTCATAAGTAGCTAAGGCTGGCCATGAACCTATGATCCTGTCTCAGCCTCCCTTATTATGGTTTTAATTTGCATTTCCCTAAGAGCTGATGAGTTGGGGTGTTATTTTATTTTAGATTTCCTTGGGAATTTCAAGGTAGACTATTTTATTATAGACAAATAGAGACCGTTTTCTTCTTTTTCTAATCTGTATGTGTTTTCTTTTTCTTGCCTTATTATAGTGCCTATACCTACAAGTATTGTGCTAAATAAATGTAGTAAGAGAGAATATCTTCCTCTTGTTTCCAGTGTTAGAGGCAAAGCTTTTTTTTTTTTTTTTTTTTTTTTGGTGGTACTAGGGTTCCTGGAAGCCCTTCTACCTCCGGGATACACTCCCAGACCTATTTTATACTTTTTTTTTCTTTTTGGAAACAGGGTCTCTTAAGCCAGCAAGGCTGGCTTCAAACCAGCGCGATCCTCCTGTCTCTGCCTCCCAAACACAGGGATTACAAGTGTGTGCCTCCACGCCCGGCTGAGGCAAAGCATTTAGATTTTCCCCATTAAGTGTGTTAGCAAGAGGTTTTTAGTTGATCTTTTTTATTAAGCTGAGGAGATTCTCCTCTAAGTTTGTTGAGTTTTTTTAATCATGAGTGTATTTATTATGTTGGTTTTATCAGATTTTTTTTTCTGTATCAATTGATTTCATGGGGTTTTTTTAGTTTATTGATATAGTAGGTTGTATTGACTGATTTGTGAATATTAGACCAGTCTTGCATACTTCGAATAAGTCCTACTTTTTCATGGTTATAATTTTTTATACATGCCTTTTAGTTTAATAATATTTTAAGGCTTTTGCTTCTAAATTCGTAGGTAATATGAGTATATAGTTTGGTGGGTTTTTGTACTTGTTTAGTTTTGATACTGGCTTTCTGAAATGACTTGGAAGTGTTCCTTGTACTTTCTGAAAGTGACAGTAAAATTGGTATTAACTCATCTTTGGATATTTAATAGATGTCACCATTATCGTCTGGGCCTGGAGATGTGGGGATGGTTGTCAAGTATGAATACAGTTGCTTCAGTAGGTCATGTTGTTCATCTTGACGAGTCATTGCAGTCTGCTCTTTCTGAAGAATGGTTATCCTAAGCTTTTGGGTCAAGTCGTCATTAGCTTCCTCTTGCCACTCAGTGGTTACACCTGCTGTAATATGCCATCCGTTCCTCCTTTCATGTTTGTTGATCTTGTGAGACGTTCACCTGTTTCACTCACTTTTTCAAAGAAACAGTTTTCATTAATTTTCCTCTCGTTTCCTTTTTTGTTGATTTCTGTTTTTCATTATTTCCTTACTTCTTACTTTGGTTTGCTCTTTCTAGGTTCTCAAGGTCAGAATTTTGATAATTGATTTGAAATCTTTTGTCTTTTCTAAAGTAAGAATTTAATGCCATAAAATTTCCTTTTAACAATGCTTTAGCTGTATCCCACATATTTTAATAGGTTGTTGTTTTGTTTTGTTTTGTTTTGTTGTTTTTTTGGTGGTACTGGGGTTCCTGGAAACCCTTCTACCTCCGGGCTACACTCCCAGACCTATTTTATATTTTATTTGGAAACAGGGTCTCTTAAGCCAGCAAGGCTGGCTTCGAACCAGTGCGATCCTCCTGTCTCCGTCTCCCAAGCGCGGGGATTACAAGCGTGTGCCACCACGCCTGGTGTGTATGTGTGAGATCCCTGGATTATCTAGAAGTGTGCTGCTTTATGTATTTAGAGATCCTCTATTTTGATTTCTAATATTATTCTGTACAGTCAGAAAACATATTCTATATGATTTTTTTTTTTTTTGTGGTACTGAGGGTAGAACCCAAGGGCTTTCTACTTCTGGGCTGTACTCCCAGACCTATGTTATATTTTATTTGGAAACAGGGTCTCATTAAGTTGCTGAGGGCCTCACTAAGTAGCTAGGCTGGCTTCAAACTTATGCGATCCTCCTGTCTCAGCCTCCCAAGTGCGGGATTACAAGCGTGACCCACCACGCCTGGCTCTATATGGTTTCAGTAGTGAAGTTTGCTTCATGGCCCAGGGTGCAGCTCATTTTAAAGCACTGGTTTCTAAGGAGCCCTAAAGCCCTGCCCACTCCCTGCTACCTCAGCCCACCTCAGCAGGACTGCTGAGTACTCAGTACTGCCTCAGCAGTACCCACACTGCTTGTTTCTCACAGGCAGAGAACAGAAACCCAGGCAGGTGGGGCAAATGGTTAGAGGCAGCCTCTAGGATCCCCAGGTTACTGACAGAATTGACCTTGAGCCCTGAGCCCTGCCTGCACAGATCAGGAAGGTATTTCACCTTTCCCATGGAGACTTTGCCTCATGACCCTTCCCATGACATGGGATGAACACACAATGAAGCTCAGGAGAGGTGGGGCAGGGTGGGGTGGGGACAGAGGAGTAGCCAGTCCAGGCCTTGTGTCCCTACACCCTCGCCTCTTTCTAATGGGGTGGTAAGCGAGGAGGGGCAATTCAGATGCCTAAGAAGCTTAGACCCAAACCTCGGAGACAGCACAGGGCTGCTGCCCCCCTCACCCAGGTCCACCGGACGGCCCATTCCCACCCTTGCAAACAGCCCAAGCGCAGCACCAAGAGCACTCGGGGCCACTGTGGTCATCCCGGTCGATGCCCAAATACTGGACACAAGGTTGCCAACCAACTGCAAGCAGTTGACTCCTCATCTACTTCCTGCAGGACCTACAGGAACAGTGAGGAGCTACGGTCTCGTATTGTGTCTGGAATCATCACACCTATCCACAAGCAGTGGGAGAAGGCTGATGTAAGCAGTCCCCATCGAGAATTCCCTCCTGCCACTGCCAGAGAGGTGGACCCCCTCCGGATCTCCTCACACCACCCACACACCAGCCGGCAGCCCCCCTGGTGAGTAAGAGTACCAGACAAACCGCACATGCTGCTGTAGCAGGAGCCACCTCCATCTTGCCACTTGACCCCCACGCTGGCCCCCATGTGTCTTCAACAGAAATGCCAGTCTTAATGTGTACAGATAGAAAACGGAGGCATAGTGGATCTGCGGGCATCCTAAGGCTAGTATCTCCTTTCTGGAGGCCACAGAGCCTGAGTCAGCCCAAGGTCAGCTCTCTGGGGCTATGTTCAGTGGTCCAGATTTGCTGCCCAAGTGGTTAATTCATTCATTCCAGAGTTGTTTGACTGTACAGGGCCCTGGGCCAGGGTTTGGGGGAAAATGCAGAAGTATTTTGAAAAAGTGGGTGCTGTCCCACAGTCTTAATATGCCATTTCATTTCACTGTGACAACTTGAGAAGTTTTCCAAAGAAGTGTGGTGTATGAGTGAGTCACGGCTTTGCACATTAGATTGGCAGCATTAGGACTAGAGGCTTCTTGAAGGAGGGGACAAAGACCAGGCCACCTTAGTCTCTATCTGAGATAATACTTCCCACCATGTGGTAATAAGGGTGGTATTGGGGGTGGCTAGAGGGGAAGGTTCACCGTGGAGTATATAGCAGGCACTCGGTAAATGTTAATTACCTTTGCTCTTTCATTCTTGGTTATGGTTATATATGCCTTTGATTAATTAAAAATGGGAATTTATTTACTTGTTATAAGAAATAATGAGCAAATCTTATTTGGCAAAATCTGAAAACTGGGTCCAGTAGACATAGTGGAGAACAACAAAGGAGTCAAAGGATTGGGAACAGCTTTCTAATATGACCTAAGGTCATCAGTCACTAATAAAGAGGCAGAGCCAGAGCTGGGGTCCAGGTGTCCTCATTCTCTGCAAGTGCTCTGGTTATGATCTAATCAGAGAGTGGTGGCAATATTTAAGAATAAGCCCTGAACAACATTGAGTTTGGGAAGATTTTTAGAGCAGAAGTTAATTACCGTGTCCCGGAGCAGCCATCATTGAAGAGCCCTGGCTGGTTCTCTGAGCAGAAATAGCAGCCTTTGCCCCTTCCCACACAACATAGACCTGTGTCTCACACCTCACTGTCAACACCCACATTTTACCTGTTACACACCTGGAAGTCTCCAAATGCAAATTGGAGTTGGGGTCTGTCTTAACTTATAAAAGAGACTTGTGGTCTTTATAAGTAGAGTGACTTAATGCTTTTTATGTGTGGAGCAACTTATATCTCGAGCTTGTCAGAGAATACTGGAGTCTGCTGGTTTGAAAGTGGGTGCTTCTGGGATAGAAGTAAAGCTGAAGAGGACATTCTATTGTAATGGAGACTTGGGGTGGACAGTTTAGTAAATCTGCCCTTCTCCTGAGATCTCTAGGAAATATACTCTTCAGTTATTTTCATAACCTACCTGCAAAGGGAGGGGTATTCTATTTCTGTTTTTTTCTTTTTATTATCAATGTATGTCTACCCACTTCCCTTGGCTCCATCTGTCCTCAGATAGTCAGGAAACCATCTGTCCTGAATCCTGACCCTTGTTTGGGAAAAAAAAATTTTCTTATGCTTAACTAGCTTCACTAAAAACAAATAATTAGATGTAAAGCTTTTATTTATGTCATTCTAAGTTCATTTTTAATCCCAGTCTATATGGTTCAAATAGTTTGTATTCTGTGTTTTCCTTTTAAAATTTTACAGTGCACTTATTAAATGCTAACCATATCCTTTTTAGTATATGATAATTTATTTTACTGATATGCCTTTGCTTGCTTGATTTCCCCCACCCCCAACCTCCATGGGGTATTTTAAGCATTTCCAGTTTCTTACCGTAAATAGTATAGATAGCTAGATGTGTGTGTGTGTGTGTGTGTGTGTGTGTGTGTGTGTGTGTGTGTTTCCCCCTTATACTCCCTTCAGTTATATTCCCTGTGTCTCAGGAATCCTCTTGTACTCTCAAAAACTACTAAAGACCCTATAGAGTTCCCACATTCCATCTTTAGGGGACAAGTGTTTTTGTTAGAGCCTTACACAGATAGGTTGTTGGAAGAACAAGTACTTTAGTAACATTTACAAATATCCTTTGTAGGTATTTACTATTACACTAACTAAAACTTAGTAATTGATAGTTTCTTTTTTTTTTTTTTTCCTGCAGTCCTAGGGATTGAACCCTGGGGGCAGTCTACCTCTGAGCTACACCCCCAGCCCTATTATTTATTTATTTATTTATTTATTTATTTATTTATAAACAGGATCTCACTGAATTGCAAAGGGCCTCACTAAGTAGCTGAGGCTTTCACGAACCACAGTTCTCCTGTCTCAGCCTCCAAAATGCTGGGATTGAGTTCTACAGGGCTTCACTAAGTAGCCAAGACTGGCTGTGAACCTGTGATCCTCCTTTCTCAGCCTCTCAATTACTGGCATGATAATTGATAGTTTATCAGCACCACATCCAGCTGATCATTGATAGTATTTTTAAGGGTTAGTTGCAATGTGTAATCTGAAGCCTTATCGGTGAACTTTGTTTACATCTGTTACATTATTCTACTGGTCAGAGCCAGGCATGGTTGCATATTCCTTTAGTCCCAGTACTTAGGAATATGAGACAGGAGGTCTCAGCAACTTACTAAGGCCTTTGGCAACTTAATGAGACCCTGTTTAAAAATTAAAAATAAGATAGGGCTGAGGATGTAGCACAGAGGTAGAATGTTCCTAGGTTCAATACCCAGTACCAAAAAATAATCTACTGGTCTATGGTGCCTTTTGAATCGACCTTTTCCCCATGCATGATATTAGAAAATCACGTATTTGGCCATTTGGAAAAATGTAATTAACTGAGATATGCAGCACTACTAAAAGTTGGCACATTTTATTTTATAATATTAAAGAATCACTTTCATTAGTATTACTGATCTCATCAGAAAAGTACTAGGATGCCGTCACACTAATGGTTGATGCTCATTTCCAAATTGTTATTTTTTGTTTAAAAACTTGAATTTTATCATTGCCAACAATTACTCTCCATTGTTTCCCTTGATGCAACAGATCACTTTGCCTTGGAGAAAATGTCAGCTGCATATTCAAGACATCTACATGCAGTAGAATTGCTTTATGCATATAGTATTCCCCATTTCATCACACAGAATATCAAAAGATATGTACTCAAAGATTGAGGTTTTAGAGAACTTGATAATTGTTACTCTTTCATCAAGGAGCTTGATGGGAGGGGCGTGGTGAGGAAGGGTGCGCTAACCACTAAGTGCCACCACCTTGGTTCCCACTGAGGCATTGGTTTAGGCACCATAGCACCTGCTCCTCTGCAGATGTCACCACAGTGGAAAAAGCAAATAGCTTCGAAGATGGAGTAGCTTTGGCCTTATGGTCCATGGTCCATGGACCACATGTTGAAGTTTTTTTATTTTTTGAGGCCTCCCACCATTTTGATTTCTTCTTTTATGAAGAATCAATTCAAGCTGAGTGAGGTGGCACATGCCTATAATTCCAGTACTTGGGAAACTGAGATAGGAAGATTATAGGTTCAAGGACATCCTCAGGAAGTAGTGAGACTCTCATCAACCTAGTGAGACCCTGTTTCCAAATAAAAATAAAATAGGTCTGGGGGGTGTAGTTTAGAGGTAGAATGCCCCTGGGTTCAATCCCCAGTAACACACACACACACACACACACACACACACACACACACACGAATTAATTCAAAGCTCTTCTTCATTTTTCTACTGGGTTACCTGGCATCTTATGACATATAGACATTTTTTATATATTCTGAATTGAAGTCTTATCATATATGTGTGTATATGTGTGTATATGTATATATTACAAATATTTTCCCTTCTGTAGCTTGCTTTTTACTCTGTTCATAGTGTTTTTAATTAAAACATTCTTAATTTTTATAATATAGCTTATCCATGTTTTCCTTTTTTTTTTATTTGAGAAATCTTACTTGTTTTCTTTTAGAAGCTTTACTCTTTTGCCTTTTACATTTAGATCTTAAATCCACTTAGAATTAATTTTTATGTGTGGTACAAGATTTATATTTATCCATATTGATATTTAGTTCATTCCATACCATATTTTGAAAAGAATATCCTCTACCTATACCACACAAATAATTTTCATTTTTTATTACTTGTGAAGCTATTGTTTCCTGTTCCTAATTGTCCTTCTTTTCTTCTTGAAGCCAAATAATCTTGAACCCTTTGGTTTCTTTGCTAAGGATTAGTTCATTAGTATTTCTGTATCTACTATTTATAGGGTGCTACCTATATCAGACAGTATACTAGGCATTCCATCCACATGTTCTTATTTAATCCTCTCAACAACCCCATCAGATCAGCAAGGGCGGCTATCTATCTCCATTTTACAGGTAAAGAAACTGAGTTTTATATATACTAAGTAACTTCATCACAGCCAATAATAAGAAATGTATAATAATGATGATAGTAGAAGCCAGGCATGGTGGCACACACCCATAAACCCAGTATTTGGGAGGCTGAGATAGGAGGATTACAGGTTTGAGGCTATCCTTAACAAGTTAGAGACACCCTCTTTCAAAATAAAAATAATAAAATAGGGCTGGGGTATAATTCAGAGGTAGAACATCCCTGAGTTCAAACCCCAGTACCACTAAATTAATTAATAATAAGAGAATATTGAATACTACTTACTGAACTTTTTACTGTGGTCTGGTAAACATTCTGTTTTAATCTACTTAATCCTGAAGTGATAGGAGCCATAAAAAAAATGTTTTGATAGGCTGAGTATGCTGGCCCACACTTATAATTCCCATACTTGGAAGGCTTAGACAGGAGGATCGCAGGTTCTCAGCCAGCCTCAGCAACTCAGTGAGGTCCTCTGCAACTTGGTAAGACCCTGGTTCAGAATAAAAAATAAAATATGGCTGGAGGTATAGTCAGAGATAGAATGCCTCTGGGTTCAGTCTCCAGTACCAAAAAAAATGTTTTGGTAAATAAGCTGGTTGGGACCCCTTTAACCTCTGAAGAAATCCCAGTGAAATTCTGACAGAACATGTTAACATGGCTAATGTTTATTCAGCCCTTACTGTGTTTCAAAAGTTGAATTAAGTATAGAGTATATAGTATAAAGTATACACAAAACATAAGTTTTTTAATCC
Organism: Muscardinus avellanarius; assembly: GCF_963383645.1. Classification (NCBI taxonomy): domain Eukaryota; kingdom Metazoa; phylum Chordata; class Mammalia; order Rodentia; family Gliridae; genus Muscardinus; species Muscardinus avellanarius. The sequence continues at coordinate 49,875,509 of NC_137805.1, forward strand.
TAGTAAGAGAATGAGGAGGCAGGGGCTGTAGTTATCCTCATGTTACAGAAAACTGAGGCTCAGAGAGGCTAATCGGTGTGCTCAAAGCACACTGCTCCTGAGCACTGAAGCAGGAGTTACTAGCGTTTCCTCCTTCCGCACCGTGTATTAGCAGCTGCCCCAGAAAGAGATGATTGTGGCCTGGGTTGTTCCAAGAATAAATAAAAAGTGATGTAGCTGGAACATAGTATACCAGTAGGACAGAAATGGAGATGATACTATAGTGTCAGCACTGGCCAGTGCATACAGAGCCTTAGGGCCAAGATCGGGGGCAGTGGGAAGCCACTGGGTGGATTTAAAAAGGGAAGAAATTCATATTGTTCACATTTTTCTTTTTTTTGGCAAAACTGGTGGTTATGCAGGGACATTCTAGCTGCACCTCTTTTTTTTTTTTTTTTTTTTTTAAACATAATCTCACTAAATTGCAGAGGGCCTCACTAAGTAGCTGAGGCTGGCCACAAACCTGTGATCCTCATGCCTCAGCCTCCCAAGTACTGAGATTAAAAGCCTATGCCAATACCTGGCTGTCCACATGTTTAAAAAAAAAAAAAAAAAGGACTCTGGCTCCCCCAGGTAAGTGAGAAAGTACCAAAGACAACAGAGAGGGAGGAGCTGAGAAAGAACCCCATAAAGTTGTTTATAGACTCCTGGCCTTCCTCTCCAAATGTACATAAATGAATGGATAAGCCCATACATGGTAGAGATCTTAATAATGCACAAAGGCTTTAAAAACAGCACTGACATTGAAACTGGAACTTGGAGCCCAAATCCAACTGGGTTGGTTGCCAACACCCTCCATAAGTCTCCTAACAAATTGTTCAAAATGTTTGGGATAAAATCTAAAGTCACTGGGTATAAAAGAACCAAGAAAATTTCAGCTCACAAAATGACAGTCAAAAGGTACCAATACCAAGATGACACAGATGTTGGAATTATCTATCAAAAACTTTAAAGCAGGAGCCGGGTGTGGTGGCGCACACTTGTAATCCCAGCATTCGGGAGGCTGAGACCACAGGATAACGATTCACGGACAGCCTCAGCTACTTAGTGAGGCCCTCTGCAACTCAGTGAGACCCAGTTTCAAAATAAAGATTAAAAAAATAGGGCAGGGGGCATAGCTCAGAGGTTGAATGCCCCTGGGTTCCATCCCCAGACCTGCAAAAAAAAAAACAGTCTTGAAATGAATGAAATGATAGAAAATTCATCAAATAAAAAGAAATGAAGAAGAAACAAGTAGACCTTTTAGAACTGAAAATTACAACAATCAAAATTACCATCCCACTGGCTTAATCAGGAGTAAAATCAATTTAATAGTCTACTAACAATAGATGATTTAACAATAGATCAATAGAAACTGCCCAACTGAACAAGAGAAAGAAAAGACTTGAAAATAAGTCTCAGGAACCTGTGGAACAATTATAAAATATCTCACGTTGGGGCCATTGGAGTCTTAGGAGAAAAAGTACAAAACAGGAGAAAATTTAAAGAAAATAGCAGCTGACAACTTATTTGATTTGCAAAAGAAATCAACCTACAGATCCAGAAATTTTGGTAAATCATAAATAGTTCAAGTTTGAAGTCCATGCCTACATACATTATACCCTGCCAAAAACTAAAGACAGAAAGGTATCGGCCAGGCACCGTGGCACATGCCTGTTATCCCCAGAACTTGGGAAGCTGAAACAGGAGGATCGCAAGTTCATAGCCAGCCTCAGCAACCTCATCAGGCCCTTCGCAACTTGGTGAGACCAGAGAGGGCTAGGGTTGTGGTTTGGAGGTAGAATGCTCTGGGTTCCATCTTCAGTGCCAAAAAGAAAGAAAAATATCTTGAACATAGCTAGAGAAAACAATGCTTTTTTTTTTTTTTTTTTTTTTTTGGTGGTATTAGGGTTCCTGGAAGCCCTTCTACCTCTGGGCTACACTCCCAGACCTATTTCATACTCTTTTATTTTTGGAAACAGGGTCTCTTAAGCCAGCATGGCTGGCTTTGAACCTGCGCGATCCTCCTGTCTCTGCCTCCCAAGCACAAGGATTGCAAGCTTGGTGGTGCACGCCCGGCTGATTATGAATTTCTAATCAGAAACCATAGAGACCAGGCTGGGCACAGTGGCACATACTTATAATCCCAGTGACTTGAGTAACAAGGCAGAATTCCAAGTTCAAGGCCAGCCTGAGTAACTTAGTGAGACCCTGTATCATAGTAAAGGACAGGGATATAGTTCAGAGATGCAGTGCTCCTGAATTCAATCCCTTAGTACCATAAGTAGGAAGGAGGGAGGTAGTGAACAAAGGAGGTAAACCATGGAAACTAGAAAGAAGTAAAACCACATTCTTTTTTTTTTTTTTTTTTTTTTTTTTTGGTGGTACTGGTGTTCCTGGAAACCCTTCTACCTCCGGGCTACTCTCCCAGACCTATTTTATTTATACTTTTTTAATTGGAAACAGGGTCTCTTAAGCCAGCGCGGCTGGCTTCGAACCTGCACGATCCTCCTGTCTCTGCCTCCCAAGCACAGGGATTACAAGCATGTGCCACCACAACCAGCGTAAAACCACATTCTTAAACTAGGAGAAAAAAGAATTGTCACCCAGTTTTCTATGTCCAGTAGATATTTCACCTTCGTTTCTGAAGGATATTAAGTGAAAAGAACATAAAAGAATTCAGATCTTCACAAAAGGATTTATAAATCCCTTATTCAGACACAAGGGAACTGATGCCAAATTAAACTTGGAACATTAGGAATAAAGGAAAAGTGATAGGAATGGAAAATATCTGAGTAGATATAATAGACTCTTCCCTTGAGTCCACTAAGATCTATTCTGTAGTTGAAAGAAAAAAAAATAGGACATTTTGTGATGGGTTTTTCAATGTAATACAGAATAAGACAACTGTAACAAAGAGTGGTGAATAGAAGGTACCTATATGTGCAGTTAAGGTTTTTACATTCCATTTGAAATGGCAAAATATCACTTCTAGTAGACTGAAAAGTTATGTGTATTGCAATCTTTTTGAGCAACCACTAAAGAAACTGTACAGAGAGAAATAGTAAAAAGCACAATAAATTGAGTAATAAAAAGAAAAAGGACAGTAAAATGAGAGTAAAATGAGCAATTGGAAGCTAATAATAAAGGAATATAATTGATCAGTAATCATATTAAAGCTAAATAGACACAGCACAGTGAAAGAACATGGGGTTTTGAAGTTGGACAATAGGTGTGAATCTTTTCTTTGCCATTAGTATCTGTGGCTTTGTGGGGGGGAAAAAAAGGACTTTGCTTCTGGTAGCCTCATCTGTAGAATAGGAAAAATAACAATACTTATTCAGAGGGCTGCCATAAATGTGAAATAAGATAATATATGTTGGGAGTTAGGCACATCCATCATCTGTTTAAAAAGTAGGAGAGAACAACCAGGCATTGTGACGCACACTTGCAATCCTGGTACTTGGTAGGCTGAGATAGGAGGATCACAGGTTTGAAGACAGCCTCAGCAACTCAGGCTCTCAGCAACTTAGACCTGTTTCCAAATAAAAAATAAAATAGGGCTGGGGGTGTAGCTCAGAGGTAGAAAGCCCCTGGGTTCCATTTCCAGTACCAAAAAAAAAAATAAAAAAGTAGAGGAGAGAGATACATATTTGCTCATGTATGCAGGGTATCTTTGGAAGAACATACAAGAAGTGGTGGTATTAGTTTCTGACTGGCTGTGGAACAAGAATGAGTTTTTTTGTTGTTGTCATTTATTTTTGCGGTACTAGGGATGGAACCCAGGGGAATTCTACCTCCGAGCTACACCCCAAGCCCTAGTTTTTATTCTTTATATTGAAACAGGTTCTCACTGAGTTGCAAAGGACCTCGCTAAGTAGTTGAGACTGTCCACAAACCCAGATCCTCCTGTCTCAGCCTCCAGAATGCTGAAATTACAAGCATGTGCCACCTGACTATTACAGATTCACAATCTCTTATCAATAATTATGAAATCAAAAAAGCTCTGAGAACAGGATTTGTTTCATAAGCTTCATGCCAAAACTTATTGATGGTAAAAACCTAATCTGAAGTGGCATGAAGCTTTCTTTTTTTTTTTTTTTTTTTGCGGGTCTGGGGATGGAACCCAGGAGCATTTGACCTCCAAGCTATACCCCCTGCCCTAGTTTTTTTATTCTTTAATTTTAAACTGGGTCTCACTAAGTTGCAGAGGGCCACACTAAGTAACTGAGGGTGTCCGCGAACCACGTTCCTCTGGTCTGGTCTCAGCCTCCTGAAATGCTGGGATTACAAGAGTGCGCCACCACGCCCGGCTCAGCATGAAGCTTTCTATATCTTCATTTATCCTACTCAAGCGTGAGTATTCATCCCTTTAGAAGAAATATTAGCTTATTGGTTATCAGGCCCTGCTTAGAAATATTAAACTATACTAACTATAATAAAAAATTCTGAATTGTAAACACATCTGACCCAAGATTCTGGACCTGTATGTCTTTTTTTTAACTCATGAATTTTAAAACTAGGAATGCATTACCCATTCATAAAATTAAATTTAAAAAGCTAGTCCTTTAAATACTAAATTAAAAAACATTAGCACATGCCAGGCATGGTGGTGCACACTTGTAATACCTGCGTTTCTGTTGGGGTGTGTCCATACAGCACCTAAAGAGATGCAGCCTCCCTCGGCCTGAGCGGCCTGCAGGCTAAGGCAAAGCTTTAGGTAAAGTTTAAGAACTTTCCGCAGTAAAATGATTCAGCAGAAAAAGGGCTAAGATGGCCCCTGGAGGAAGCTACAAAGGCGTGGTTTCCCCATTCATTATGGGTGGGGAGACTGAGCAGTTTTTCCCTTTTTACCTTTAAAGGAGCTTCCGCACACATGAATGACTCATGTACTGGCCTGGGATTGGCTGTGAACTACGTGCTAGTGATCTTTATCCCAATAGGCTAGGCTATTTCCCATTGGAAATTCCCCTCATGGTTTTGTGCTATATATATGATTGCTTGAAGAGGAATAAATGAGATCTTGCTTGACTTGACTCCCGGCTCATGTGTGTGTGTGTTCGAGCCATTGGCACTCAACCTTCCTGATCAGCCCCGCCACTGATGGGCAGGATCCCCGTCACTTTTGGGAGGCAGAGACAGGAGGATCCCGCAGGTTCGAAGCCAGCTGTGCTGGCTTAAGAGACCCTGTTTCCAAATAAAAAAGTATAAAATAGGTCTGGGAGTGTAGCCCAGAGGTAGAAGGGTTTCCAGGAACCCCAGTACCGCCAAAAAAACAAAACAAAACATTAGTACAATATCTAACATAAAGTATGTACTCAACAGCTGCTGCTAGTTCATCCCTAGGCCTTTCCTGTCAACCAGTCCCTTCCCTTTCTAAAACCATCACTGTATACATCAGTGTAACCCCTGTGAGCATTACTGTTAGATTTTACATCTTAAAAGATTAAGGTGCAGAGGTTTTATGACAAGCCCCTGCCAACCATGTAGAATATATGAAACCCAAAGTCCAGAACACACCTCGTAGCTCCCAGTCCTGGGGCCTTTCCAATTACCAGGCTATGTCAGCCATTAGAAGGTATCAGGTGGATTTCCATGCCCATGGGAGGCGTGTTACTATGAGGTAAGAGAACAGCAGAGCTCCTAAAGAGGATCTATGTCTTCACGAGCACTGCCCCACTGGGCCCAACAATGCATTTTACCTCATTTCTTCAGTTGATTACCAGATGAAGGACTCAGAGCCCAAGTCCAAGGGCTATGTACAAAAAAAACTTTTTTAATCCCTAGAGCCTCATTCAACACATCCAGGACTGAGACTTGCCCAAGCAAGAGAGGCAGGGAGAAGAAGGTGGACAGACTCTCTGCTATTTAAAAGAAATAAACCCATTTAAAATAAATGGGTTCTAAGTGTTTTCACAATGAGTTGCCAGTAGTGTGCATGTGTTGCAGGGAGACTGCTTTGAGCCTACAGAACATGCGGTGATAGTTGCAAGGCCTTATAGCTGTCTTTATAGCCTTCATCATTCTGGGTTTTTTTCCCTTCCCATACTCTATGGTTCAGAGAGGAAAATAGAGATGGCTGCATATTTCAGGGGTAATGGGGCTCTTTACTTCTAGATATTTTAACAGCTTCTAAAGCCCTCTTCCTCTCTCCATACCTGCTGCTTTGTAGGGAGCACTTCATGGAGTTAGGTAAGATGCTGGCTCCATAAACCATGGCTTAGAAAAATAACCTAGGTCAGGAAAAATGTCTTCCCTAGCAAACTTAGCCTTGTCTGCCTAAAGTGTCATATCCTTTCCAGCCCATTAGGTGGAAGTGACAAGAGCACTTACTTTTGGATTTCTTCCCAGTTCTCCTAATTAATGGCTTCTTACCTGTGCGCTTAGATTAGCTACTGTTTACATGGCTTTCCTGTTCTGGTGGAAACCCACCTGTGCCCCAAAACTGTCAAGTTTGTATTGCTTGCCAGGGCCCAAGCAGATCCAAAGCACACATTCTAAAATAAGTCATTTTGTTTTATTATATCCATATCCTTTATGGAACAATTAAAGAAAAAACTAAGAGTGACTGTCACAGTTTACACATTCAGCGTGCTTCTTGCCAGTTTGTTTTGTTTTGTTCTGGTACTGGGAATTGAATACAGACGCATTCTACTTTCCAGTTACACTCCCAGTCCAATTTTATTTCTTATTCGAAAACAGGATCTAGCTAGGTTCCTAACAGCCTTACTAAGTGTGATCCTCCTGCCTTAGCCTCCCAAGTACTGGGATCATAGGTGTGCACCACCACGCCCAGCTTGGCAGTTTTATTCATACATACATGCCTCTGCCCCTACACATGCACAGGTTTACAAATACTTCCACTTTTCCCACTTTACACACCCATACCCTGAACATTTTTCCACATCATTTTTAAAGCATTGTGAGTACTGTTTCTCTTGTTTCCATGGCTGCATATGGGAATATACTGTGATGTACCTAACTGATCCCCATTTAGGTTGATTTCCAGTTTCTCTGGTTGAAGTCTTTGTAGATATATTTTAACTTGAATTTTATATTATTTAAGTTGAATACCTAAGCATATAATTATTGGATAAAAAATTTTGAAGATATTAAGACTTTTGAAAAACAATATATATATATATATATATATATATATATATATATATATATATATATATATTGTGTGTGTGTGTGTGTGTGTGTGTGTGTTAGAGAGATAATGTAGAATTGCTCTCCAGAAAGTATACATTCATTTATGCTGCTTATTCATACATCTTCAGTGAAGGAAAAAAAAATTGACAGACTGCAGAGGCCTGTGGCATGTGACCATCTATCAGGCTACAAACAAATCCATAGTATACAGTGGCACTAAAGCTTCATGTCAGGGCCACAGTGGACAGAAGGCTGAGAATCCCTGTTCTCATGTGTGTGACTCCATACCACTACTCACTCCACCTGGGAAGCTTCTAAATCTTAGTTTGGGATTTGGTTTTTGGTTTTAGATTAATATTTTTCTGATATAAAACTTCTTGTTTCTTTAGTTTAAGAACTTGAGAAAGGTGTAAAGGTTTATTTGAAGGTTACACTTGCTAATATTTTTATCTTTATATAGAATGGGGCCCTCTACATTTTCAGCTTCCATTCAGCCCTTTACATGTAATCTCCTTGTAATATGATCAGTGTTCATCTGTGCCAAGGACCACTGTGAAATGTCACTGGGTGTGGTCTCATGTAGGCACTCCAGGTGCCAAAAATGCATTTGTGACCCCGTGGGCCTTCGGTTCAGGCCACTGGGAGTCCAGGCACCTGGCTGCTCTGGGACCTAGATAATTGTCCCTTGTTTGTTTCAGGTGTGATCCCCTGGGCCCGTTTGCTGTTGGAGGAGAAGACCTAGACCCTTTCGGGTGAGTACTGCCAGGGAGGTGGCAGCAGCATAAATTGCTGTTATGGCTTTCAGCCTCAGCTCATCTTCTAATTTTAAAGCTTTTCATCAGTGTCATCCTTTGGGATGAAGGAGGCAGTTGTTGCTGAGTGGCTGTACTGTGCTGGGCCATACCTTGAGCCACACAGGAGAGCTCTGAGTGTTAGGGATGGCTGAGCAGCCCAGCAGCCAGCTCCTCTGTCCTTTCTCAGTCCTCCCATACCTGGCAGAGGACAGCAACCTTTCTTAGAGGAAAAGATACACAAGGATTTATCAGGTGCAGATTGAAAAGCACTTGGTGGACCACACACCTTGGGCAGCTCAGGGCTATCAGGGGTCACTCACTTGATAAAGGAAGTCCCCAAGCCCATTAGATTCTCATCATGCACTCAGCAAAGTTATTACCACCTCAGCTGTGCACTCTGTCCTCTGAGTAATTCAGACTAGGTTTTAACCTCTGCTGCAAATGACCCCATCTTTATCCTCACATTTTTAAACAGTAGGGAAATTACTTAACTCTGCAGTGACACTTGAACAGTGACCTTGGAATGTGAGAAGCTCCATCCAGCTCATTCAGTCTAGTTTGAACACATAAGGTCAGATCCATGGAACTCTGTGATTTCTGATGCTGTCAGGAGCCAGATGTGGGCACCCACAGGCAGTCAGAAACTGCCCTGAAGCCCTTCAGGGAAACAGCAAAAATCCTAGTGTTGTGACTTATCTCCATGACTATTATTAGTCCTTGGGCTTTAGGTAGTGCCCTGCAGAGCCTTATGACAGTTCTGCATTGACCCTGGCCAATTCCACGTACTGTTCTTGATCAGATTGTGCCCCCCCGCCTTGGGGCAGGACCTGGCAGGAATCTTGATTTTGTAGACTTGGGGAACCCTACCAAATTTTCTGGACTGCTCAGGCCCCTTAACAGTGAAGGTCTGCTCTTCATGGTCATGCTCTTGTCCACTTCCTGCTGGCTCTCACATGTTTACTTGGACCATCCAGGGCAAACGGCCCAGTCATCTCAGTCCATTCTCACCTCCCCTACCGCCTTGCAGCACAGTCCCTGCCACAGCTGCTCATCATCTTCGTTCTTGCCTTAGGTGTCGGAGAGGTGGCATGATTGTGGACCCTCTGAGATCTGGCTTCCCAAGAGCACTTATTGACCCGTCCTCAGGCCTCCCAAACCGGCTTCCTCCAGGCGCTGTGCCCCCAGGAGCTCGCTTCGATCCCTTTGGACCCATTGGGACCAGCCCATCTGGGTAGGTACTCAAGTATGCTGAGACGTAGGCTCTGATGGCAGCTCAGTCCCTCTCAGCTCTGCATTGGCAAGTGTCTGGCCTTTGACACCAGGAGCCGAGTGGCTGCTGCTGCTGCTTACTACGGCCAAGAGTGAGAAGTCTCCTCTAGCCCTGACTTCCAGGTGCTTTATCCCTTTGTGTCTTCCTTCCCCCAATTTCCCTCAAGGGAGGACTACCAGGAGGAAGAAATAACACCAAAAGTTAAGTGTGTTTCTGGTGTGGGGGTGGCAGCGCACACTGTAATTGCAGTTCTTGGGAAGCTGAAATAGGAATACAAGTTTGAGACCAGTCTCAGTAACTTAGCAAGACTGTCAGCAACTTAGACCCTGTTTCCAAATAAAAAAAATAAAATAGGGCTGGGGGTTTGTGTGTCAGAAACCTGGTGAAAACTATATTCACAGTCTTGGGTAGACAAAATGATCTACATTTCACAGAAGTGAAAATTGAGGTTCAAGGATAGATCATTTAAAGTGGGATAGTGGAGCTCCAGAGTGTGCTTCTAACTCCAGGAGTCACCATGTCACTCTGGAGGGCATACGGGTCATGTTGCCATGCACCAGATCCCTTTCACTTCAACTCACCAGCCCTTCTCTCCATTCCAGACCTAACCCAGATCATCTCCCCCCACCGGGCTATGATGACATGTACCTGTGAAGGCCTCAAGAATGTAACATCCCAGCCTCTCCTCCACTCTCCTGGAGCTGCCACCGCTGGCCCCATCAGCAACTGTGTTCTCACGGGCTGGGGGCAAGGGACTCTACCCATGTGTTTGCAGGTTGGCTGGGATCACCTCCCCACCCCTTACCAGAGCCAAGGCACCTGCTGCAGCTCTCCACCTGGCTGCTTATAGGTCCCAAAGAGAAATCAGTGTTCTCTCTCACCACCAGGGAGACTCTGGCAACATATATCCTCCACCCGATGCAGTCCCAGTTGCAGCGCTATAAGAACAGAACGCATTTTGGATGTTATTATTAAGAACCAAATGTCAATACAAAATTCATGTTGCCAGTCACACTTTTCTTTTTGTATTAATGCATAGCTCCTTCCAACTAAGGGACTTTAGTTTGAGGTCTTATTCTTGCTTCTCAGGCACCTTCATTTCATCAGTTACTATTGCTCCTGACATGACTAAGATGGGCCCCAGTCTGGCTGCATGGATGGAAAAGTATGACTGGAAATGCCATGGGCCACAAGAGGACTCACAAGAACAGACTGCATCATTCTGACCAGGGCAGAATCCTCCAGTTGTTCTAGTTCTTGACGAGCCTCTGAGTCTGTCTGTGCCTAGGCAGCAGTGGCCTATAAGAAGAAGAATAAATAGACCTAGAGGCTAATCTCATTTTGCCCCATAGTCACCATAAGAAAGCCCTTTCTCTTCGGACCTTGTTCCCACTTATAAAATTGGAGGTGCCTTTCCTGCTTAAAGTAGACATTTGGTCTCTTTCTGTGGATAGCAACAACCCCTTGGAACTAGGGCAAAGGAAAAGATTGAAAGTTCAAGGATTTATGTAGCACTTACTTACAAAGTATTTAACTGTTTCTTGTCCCTCTTGGGGCCCAGACAAAAACACAGGAGCATGGGTACCTAATGTGTCAAACCTTGGGAAGAACAGGGAGCTTGGCTTCTGGAAGCTGAGTCCAGGCCCTCTTGACTTTTGGTGTTGTCTGGATCTTCTGCAGCCAAGCCTGACAGGCGTGGGCAGTGCTGAGCCTTGTGCTGTGGTAGAAAGAGCACTAATGGGCGGCACGAGCTAGAAGGCTGGGCTCCTCCACCCTGCAGCCAGTATTCCCGCTATGTGTGGGTCCTTTCACTTCTCAGCTGCATGGATTCCCTCCCCTAAATTACACCATGGCACTTAGCTATAGGCAGCAACAGGCTACTGTACCTCTCTCTTCTGAGGTTATCTGCCAGGCTAGTTTCTATAGCCTAGGACTGCCTGTCTGCTTAATCCAAGAATAGGTAGAGTAAACTGAACTGAAGGCCAAGGGCTAGTCTCAGGTGGAGTGTTGGCAGGCTGGCATGAACTGGCTTCCTGGGTATTCTGGCAGTCCCCATAGGGTGCTGACCACCTTGAAGCCTTTAAAACATCTGTGCTCTGGAGAAAGACCCAGCAGTCTGGCAGAGGTATAAGTGGATGCAATACCCATAACTTGTGTCCTTATGGGCTGGCACAGGACTACACCTGCAAACAAAGGGCTTAAACATCTGTTACCAAAGGAAGCACTTAAAGGAACATCAGACTAGAGAACATCAGATAGATGTAGGGATGAGAGATAACTTACAACCCTGATTGGGGAAAAAGATGAAATTTAAACAATAAATCAACCACCTAGATTTTCTAGTAATGAAAGTCAAGAAAGCAATATATACATAATTCTGTGCTCTGAAAACAAAGTATAGTGATTCATCTGTGGAATTAGCCAGTTTTTGTGTGAGTTCTTGCATCAAGGACACGAGCACAGGCAGGCATAGATGTTGTATGGGGGAAGTGAATGGGGCCTTGAGCTTCTCGGTCAAGCTGTTGGTGCCCATTTTGGTCTGGGCCACTGTTCTTCCAGACACAAGTAATCAGCAGGCAGCAAGTAGGAATGTTTTAGGTGTGTGTCTTGTAGCCCTTAAATTGGATCCTTAACAACAAATAGCACTTAATAACCTGTTTCTCTTTTTTTAATAACAGCTTTATTGAGGGAGACTCACATACCCATAAGGTTCACTCTTGCAAATTATACAACTCAGTGGGTTGTGGTATATTCACAGTATCTCACATCCATCACCAAATCTTAATTCCTGAACATTTTCACTACCCCCCAAAACCCATACCATTAGCAGTCACCTTGATCCCCTCTCCCCTCCTAGCCCTGGTAACCGCTATCTACCATCTATCTCTAAAGACTTGACTATTGTGGACAGTCCTCATAAATGGAGTCACTCAATATGTGGCCTTTTGCATCTGGTTTCTTTCACTTAGCATAATGTTCTTGCAATTCAAACATGTAGTGTATCAGTATTTCATTCCTTTCTGTGGTTGAATAATAACTCATTGTACAGATACATCACATTTTGTTTACCAGTTGATGGACAGTTAGGTTGTTTCTAGTTTTGAGCTATTAGGAATAATGCTGCTGTGGACAATAGTGTGGGGTCAGATGATTTCTACTCATCTGGGCATATACCAAGGGGTGGAACTGCTCTTATCACACAGTAACACATATATATAACTTTTTGAGGAACTGCTGTTTTTCACAACAGGCACCCCATTTTACATCTCCACCAGCAATGAGCAAAGACTCCAATCTCTCCATGTCCTCCCTGACACTTGTTATGCTTCATCTTCTTGCTTTTAGCCATGTTAGTGGATGTCAAGATGTATCTCATTGTTTTGTCCTGTCCCCCCCCCCCCGGCCTGGAAAATTTTGTACTATGCCAAACAATGCAGAGACTGGGGCCACTGAGCAGACTGTGTCTTTGATACAGTTGTCTTGGGATGGCAGAGCTTGTGACTCACAGAGGAACTAGGTTTGACTTTTGGAGATGGTTCTGGGCTATATGTGATACAGACAGGTTCTTTCTCTAGAGAAATTCCTGTGACCTTTTCAGATCTAGTTATTCACAACATCATTTTTCCTTGGTTTGAAATGTATAGTTCATCTAGTTACTTACAAGTAAAATAAAGGTCATTTTTGGGGTGCTGAAATTCCATAGACCACGACTACTATTTCTGGGGCACAACAGGCCACATCCCATCATCTCTTCCTCAGTGTATCATCTTCACAATTCCTAGAGCTAGCTGTATTTGTCATTGCATTTACCTGCTCAGCCCTGAGCTTCTGCTGACCCGCATTGTTAGTCATGAGTCTCTTAAGGCCTGGACTCCAAGAATGCATGGTGCTCAAATGGAGACCATCTTCCTGTGCTATATGACAGCACCTGTTGACACAGTTGGAAAGCCAGCAACAAAAAGCCCAGACAGCCTCCCTCTTGGAAATCCAGCTTCCCAAAAAGACATCTGATCCTCTCCACTTTGGTGTAGTTCCAATAAAGACAGGTCACACCAAGTAGAGAAAGGATTCCCACATGTCTTATCCTCAGCTTCTTCTGTTAAGAAACTTGCATGCCTGTTGGCTTTTGGGGACTCATAGGCATCTCTGCCTTCAGGTCACCACAAGGCCCTTTCAGGTCACCCCACTGTGCTGGGCCCTTAAGGTGGGTCTGAAGGCAAAGGCGGCAGGCAGTGAGGGGTGGCAAGACACCAGTGACCAGGGATAGATCCTACAGTGCCAAAAGGAATGGCAGGAAGCTTGAGCACCCCACTTGTAGCCATGGTGGCTCCAGGTGCACAGTAGAAGGCCTGGCCCTGCTGAGAGGAACGTGACAGTGCAGTCTGACAGGACCTGGATGACCAGGTGAGTACATGAGGTGAGCCTGGTTCAAAGGGACAAGGGAGTTGGGGTCCTGCTGCAGTAAACAGACTAATTTAGCTTTTTAACCAAAAAGGCTGGGGTCCAGAGAGCAGCAATGTATCATCATTGCCTTGATCTGGGAACTAGAAACTCCAGAGCCCTTGAACTGCCTAGATCCTCACCAGAAAGTGAGTGTCCTTCATACTGCTACCTCTACCTGCTAGTGCCAAGTGTGATGCTCAACCCAATGCATCTGATTATTGGAACCTACATCACCTCTGAAACCCTAGGCACAAGGGATCCAGGGGAAATATCCTTGTTCCTTCTTCCCATTCCTACATCCAGGAAGGTGTACTGAGACAGCGGTCTGGTGAGACAGTCTTATGATTATCTGGGCCATGGGCCATGATAGTTGGGGACCATAGCATTGCCTGCCTGAGCCCCAAAGCACATCTCTAAGGAAGGGCTTTCAAATCTTCTTTTTTAAAGTTCCTCCTCTGATCCATAGGATCATGCAAATTTGAGAACTCATTGAGCAAGGAAGAGGGAGCTTTTTTTTTTTTTCTTTGCTTTCTTTTGAATTGAGCCCTGGGGCATTCTATCTCCTGAGCTACACCATGCACCCTGCCCTTTTTATTCTTTAAAAATGGGGTCCTGCTAAGTTGCTAAGGCTGGCCTTGAACGTATGTTCCTCTTGTCTCAGCCTCCCAAGTACTAAGATTACAGTACACAGTGTGCACCACTGTGCCCTGCAAAGGGAATGCTTTCTATATCCTTGCTACTCATCAGCAGCAACAGCAGTGTCAACTGAGAACCTATTAGAAATGCAGTCTCTAACCCTACCCCAAACTTGCTGAATGAGAATCTGCATTTTAACACATTCTCCACGATTCATGTGCACACCAAAATTTGAGAAGCTCGAGTGTACAAACTTTGTCCTCCCCCTATCTGATGCAGAAAATTTAGTCAGTCAGTCTTGATTGGTGGCATGTTATGATTAATTCATTTTACGTTTTCCCTGGTTGTAGCCCCAGTATCCACTATAATTCACTCCTATGGGCCACTCAGGTGTGTTTCCAATATCTTGCAAAATAGCATACATTACATCTTCAAAGCAGAATAAGATATCCCCATTTTCTAAGCCAGAGAAAGAGGATTTGCAAAGGTCTGGTAACTTGCTCTAGGTCAGGCAGGCGTCTCAGAATCAGGCTGGAATGGGTGTGAAACCCATTTGCCAGTGTGTGACCTTCCTCATCAGCAAAGTGGACCTCACCCCAGCCTACAGGATGGCAGCAAATAATGACTTATCAGCAGTCAATAGGGGCCGGCTGATATTACTGAGGTCATGGGAGTAGGTAAATATGAGGCCCAAGGGCAAGAAGAGAGGGATCATGGGCTTCCCCCAATGCAGGCAACAAGCATTTGTCTGGTGCCCACAGTGTGTTGGGCTTTTCACATCCTCTAGCACTCCTCACAAACAAGCACAATCGGCGGCAGCCTTACATGCCCCTGAGTGGTGGCAAGACTGATTCCAAAACCAGTGTTCTTTTCAGTAGAACCATTGTGCCCAGACTTCAGCCTAACCAGATGAGAAAACAAGTTTCTGGGCAGAAACTAGAAACTGAGTCAGCTAGTGTGAGAAAGGAAGGGGGCTGCGTAATGTCCATGAGAGTCTAGACTGAAGTCAGTCCTGTTCACAATGTGAGGACTTTCGCCTGTACCCACAGGGCCCTGGACACCCAGAGCAATGAAAGCACTCAGCCCGACCTCCAGCCGCAGGAGAAGGCAGGCCCAAGGCCTCTGAGGGTCAGCCAGGCATGGGCTCCATGCAGGCCCTGTCACCACCTCCCCAGTGCTGCTCACCTTGGCCTTCTAAGCTTAGTGAGGAACTACTCTTCCTCACTGAGTAGGTGAAAAAGCAAGTCTACAGCATATGAATAGGAGTGTCTCAGAACCACAGACCACAGAAATCTTGGCTTCAAGTCCAGAGCTTTCCCACTAAATACAGGCCAAAACAATCATAGAGTCAAGAGACCAAACACATGAGGATTCCTATCCCACCTCCCTCTTCTCTTAGGCTACTAGGAAATTGCCATTTCTGATCAGCACCCACCATCCCTGAAGCAGGAGAGGCCTCAGCTAGGTTAAGCCCAACTTGCCTACTTCTCCCAAGGCCAAAGTAGCCCACCTAGGTGTCTTCTTCAGAGCCACAGGACCACAGTTCCTCCTAAAGCCCCTTGGTTCTGTGTCAGAAGCCCGTGAAGAAAGGTATGGGTAGGATACCTGAGCCATGGTGACCTTAGGCAAATCCTGTCCCCTTTGGCTTCCCCAGCTGCAAAATGGAGATAGAGATGGGCTTGACTCTGAGATCCTATCCATGTGTGACATTCCATGCCTCTAAACAGGCCATAGGCCTGAAGATTCAACGCTGCTGCACAGAGCTTCCCAGTTCTCAGGCAAACCACATGCCCCAAAGCAGCAGCCCACAGCCCAGATCTGTCTTGAACCTGCTCTGACTGGCCTGTTATTAAATGTGATATGAGGCATGATAGCATGTCATCAAATTTGAGTGTGTGTGTGGGGGGGGGGACAGACAGACACTGGGGATTGAACCCAGGGTCATACTACCTCAAAGCTATGCCCCCAGCCCCATTTTTTATTCTTTACTTTGAAATGGTCTTACTAAGTGGTGGAGGGCCTTACTAAGTAAGTGAGGCTGGCCACAACCCTGCATTCCTCTTGTCTCAGCCTTCTAAGTACTGGGATTACAAGCATGTGTCACCATACCCAACCAAATTTGATTTTTGACCTTGCTCTTCACCAGCTGTGTGACCTTTGGCAAGTCTCATAACCCACTTGTGCCAAAGCTTCCTCCTCTATAAAATAGAGGAAATGATAAGACCTCCTCTGTAAGGATTATTGTGAGGTTTAAATGAGCTGGTAGGTATAAGGACAAAGAATAGGGCTTGGCACAGAAAGAACACTAAAAATATTTTTTTTTCCTTTTTTGCATTGGGAATTTAATTCTACCTCTGAGCTACATCCCTAGCTCTATTTTATTTTTATTTTGGAACAGTGTCTCACTAGGTTGATGAGAGTCTCACTATTTGCTAAAGCTGTCCTTGAACCTGAGATCCTCATGTCTCAGCCTCCCACGTACTGGGATTACAAGTGTGCACCATTATGCCTGGCAAAAATGAATAACTTAACATATAGCTAGTTCATTGCAGTGTACAATGTTTTCATCCAACTGAGCAATATCTAGGACTCAACTAATAACAAACTGGTCACTTTAATTTCAAACTCAGTTCAGACCACCTGAACTTTCCACCTCACACCCAGTTCTAGTAGGGTGCTGACTCTTCCGGGCCCTTGGTCCTCCAGTGTGGCAGGTGGGCAAAGGGAGGGAGAAAGGCCAAGTGTGTCCCCTGTCCTCACATGACAATAGGATTAGGAGAATTATGCTTACTTGTTTGTACTAGCTTTTTTGGGTTTTAGGGTTGTGTTTGTTTTTGCTCTTTTGGTGCTGGGTCTCCAGTGGACTGTATGTGTACTTGGTGAGAGCTCTACCCTGGACCCTCAGAGAAGTATGGGAGACTCTGACCAGGCTGCCCCAGGATCACAGCCCATCTGCTGAGCTGCAGTCACCGGTGTCATTCCAAAGCTCCAGCCTCCCGTCACCTCTTTACATCAATGACCCTGGGATCCCAAACTTCCAAGAACTCTGAGAATACCGGGAGGGGATAGGAGACCACCCTTCCTCACTGACCCCAGTGCTGCTGCTTCAAGCCAGCATGGACTGTCCCATCTTCATGCTCACGAATACCCTAAGCTCCTAGCACATCTCAAGCCTCCTCAGGAGCACTGCCCTTGCATTTTCATCTGTTCAGTGCCGACTCTTTAAACCCTGGCCAGAGTGGCTGTTCTAGGCCTTATTGAAGGGATACGTGAAGGGCGCCGAGGTGGGTGAGCTGCAAGTGGTCTGTGGGCCTGCGCTTCAATAGGCCTCTAGCTGGGAGGCAGGCCAGGCCCCTTCTTGAGGGCGTCCCCACCCCTGTGAGTAATTCAGCAAGTCCTGGGGGAGAGGGGCAGCTGTCTGGCCGCAGCAGGTAGTATCTCACTGAACACGCCCTTGTCCTCTGCTTTGCCCTCAGCCACCATGCTCAGGCAGTGGGACAAGCCAATCCCTTTCAGCAGCCTCATGCCCATGCCAAGTCCAGCCGCCCTGCTACTCTCAAAACCCAGGCGCTCTGACAACCACAGAGTAACAGCTGGCCAGAGCTGGGGCAGGCACCCAGTAATCCTGCCCTCCCCAGTCCACCGCCTCCTTCACTAATATCACCTGCTGAGCCCTGCAGGCACTTGGGCCCCTGCTTTAATCTCTGAAGGGAGGGGGGACTCTGGTGAGTCTGGTGGCTGATAGGTGAGTCAGTAAAAGTGAACCTCACCTCTGGACTCAGACAAAAGATGTGGACAAAGAGAAGGAGGGTAAGGATGGAGTGGAAGAAAGAAGAGATGGCTTTTGCTAAATCATGTTGGTCCTAAGTACTGGTTCAGATGCCGCATACCAGGAAGAGAGTGGCATGGCAGGTGGCAACCACCTTCTTCCCATGCCTCCCTGCTCCCTGAATTCCTGTCAGAAAAGCAGGTTTGTGAGCTTCCTTTCAGTATCCTTGCCCAGAACCCAGGAGATCAATGGCCACACCTTGACCTTGATAGCTCAGAGACCAAGTAAGGAATGGACTGCCAAGATGGAGGCCTGGTGCTGCAGGTCATGTCGTCCTCCCCAGAGGAGGATGGGATTGCTGGAGCCCTCAGTGCCGCTGTCACCTCTATGAAGCATCTAACATCTGAGATTCTTCCTGCCACACAGACCTCCCACATGAGCCACGCACAATTCCCATATGAACTACCTTCATAATAACCCTTGGACTTCAGCAATGTAGTGGCCCCCCTTCTGCACATGATGAAACACCAGTGCTCACCATAGGCTCCTGCCCTTCAGCAGCCTCATCTCCACTCCTATGCAGAACCTCAGGCCTCGCCCTCCCTGCACACTCCTGCCCCAGCACTCACAGCTTCAGAGGCCCTGCTCATGCTGCTCCTTGCCCACCCACTGCATCACTTACGATCCCACCAGGCATGCCCGCTCCAGGAAGCCCTTTCCTGACTCAGCTCAGTGTGGTGATACCTCTGAACACACCCCACAGGCACACAGCCACTGGTCAGCAACCACTGTCCTGCTTCCCCAGGACCTGTGAGCCACTCCAGGGCAGGGTCTTTGTGCCCACAGTGCTGAGCCAGGGAAGGCCGCAGAGTAGGTATGAATGAACAAGTGAACATGAAGAGTAGTGTCCACCAAGCAGCTGGGAAGCAGCAGGCCTTGTGCTAGTGCTTTACAAGGCAATACCTCATGGAGGAGTGCTGTTATTCACACCACTGTTTTCCACATGACGAAACTGGGTAAGAGGCATAAAGTAACTCCCAAGCATCCAGACAAGTCTCTGATGGATGGTTCTCAGTGGCCCCTCTGTAGGGAGAAAGCTCAGCAGCATATGGCCCTGGGAAAAGAAAGGCAGTAATCCTGCCACCCCTTGCACCATTCACATGTCTTGGTCCGGCCCATTTGCTCATGGACAACCCAGTCCAGGAAGATGAATGCTGTGGGAAGAGGTTACAGCAAGGCCAGCTGGGCTCTGGCCTCGGAAGCACTGACTCTCCACAATGGAGAGATTTGGAAATTTAGGGGCCTCTTGGCTAAATCCAATCCAATTCCATTACAATTCATTCCTGAAGATATGCAGCACCTGACCAGTAAATGCTACCACTCCAACCCAGACAAGATCTCAGCAAGCTGCTTCCCCTAGCTGAACCTACCTCCTGGGGAACACTGGGGAGTCTACTCTCCTATGATACCAGCTGGCCTGCAGGAGGCATCTCGCTGCCTTAGCAAGGCCACCAACCTCACTTGCCTCCTGACAGAACCCCACCCCTGTGGCTTCTTCCTAATGCCTCCCTTCCTCCTCTTGCCTAGGACATAGCAATCCATGTTGTCAACTCTGGCATGCCCTCTGCCTGAGTTCTCTGAGTCCCAGGCCCTGAAGAAGACCGAGAAAGAAGACCACTTCCCTGGTCTTCCAGAAGAAGAATTCCAGAGGACCACAGTCCCCTCTCAAAATGCTAGCATAAAAATGCTTCTGAAAAGTTCTCCTTCTCCTCAGGGAGGTAGCAGCCTGCCTGGAGAGGGGAGACTTGGCAGTTGCTGTGAGGTCAGCATGTTAGGAACTGTGTGGCCTTTGGCTTGTGGAAAAGAGAAAAACACCATCAATCATCCAGAGGATGCACTGGCTTGGAGCTGCTTTCCTGGTGTGTGTCCTTGACTTCTGAGCAAGAGCACACAAGAGAAAGCTCTGGGCATGCATGCACAGGTATGTGCTTATGCCAGTGTATGTGTGTGTGTACATGTGTACATGCAGGGAGGGAGATGTCTGAATGAGAATCTTGGGGAAGGTAATGTTTATTGCCAAGAAAAGGGAGTGATACTAGTGGGATCTCAGGAGCAGGCATTTTCAGCTGGGAAACTGACAGGAAGCCTGGGGTGAGCAAAGGTGATGAAAGATATCAGGGTGCCCAAGGCCCAGGCCTGAGCTCTGCAGGTCCTCAGAGGGAAAAGTATCCAGCTGTTGTGCCTCAAAGGCTTCCAAACACCTAGCAGATGTCTCCCAGGTCTCACTGGCCCCTGGCTGTGTCCTGACAAGGGTAGGAAGAAGGGTTTTCTTCAACAGGAAGACCCAGCTGACTCCTCCACACAAAACTGTACCAAGGTCCAGAGAGGGGGAGGCAGTGGATTCTCAAGTTCCAGTTGCAGAGCCTAGTGACAAACCCCTCCAACACTCTTGGACATGCTGTCTTCTGAGTCACAGATTCTCATGCCTAGTTAAAGTTACAGGTGGCCAGACAGGGGCTGTAGGGCTCTGGGACCCTTGTGGGCCCAGCTTCCCTGGCAGGCATAGGAAATTCCTGTTCCTTCAACAGTGAACACCTACTGTGTGTCAACCACTTTCTCACACTGGGAGTGCAGCTTGAACCAGTTAGCCCAAAACACCAGCCCTCATGACACCCTCAATCCAGGAGGAAGGCGGTAGGTGGGACAGACAGTAAGTATAGGACAAAGCCTACTGAGCACTGATTAGTGTTCCAGAGTAACACAAAGCAGGGAAGGAAAAGAGGGAGTGAGGATGCCAGGCATGGCTTCACACAGAGTGGTCAGAAAGGCTTAATTGAAAAGGTGATGTTTGAATCAGGCCTGAGGAGGTGAGGGAGTGAGTCTTGCAGATATTGAGAGGAAGATCCTTCCAGGTGCAAGAAATAGCTGGTGCCCTGAGGAGGGAGTACATCAACAAAATTGAGAAATGGCAAGACAAGGATGGCTGGGGTCAGGGAAGGGCCAGGGCTGGGAATTGAGGGCAGAGAGGCACGGGGCTGGGCAGAGGAGGGACATGTAAGCCACTGCAAGGGATGGACCCAGGTTTGGGGATCTGAAGCTCATGTAATTTAAGGTGCCATCCTTAAGAAAAACAAATTAGCTGGGTGCGGTGGCACATACCTGTAATCCCAGTACTTGAGACTGAGACAGGAAGATTACAGGTTTGAGTACAACCTCAGCGATTTGGTGAGGCACTCAACAACTTATTAAGACCTTGTTTCATAATAAAAAAAAATAATGATAAAATAGGGCTTGGTGGCCAGGCATGGTGGGGCACACTTGTAATCCCAGCATTTGGGAGGCTGAGACAGGAGGATCGTGGTTTGAGGACAGCCTAGGCTACTTCGTGAGGCTTTTTTCAACTCAGTGAGACCCTGTTTCAAAATAAAGAATAAAAATAGGGCTGGGTTGTAGCTTGGAGGTAGAATGTCCCCGGGTTCTGTCCCCGGCGCAAAAAAGAAAAGAAAAAAAAAAAAGAATAGGGCTGGGTGTGTAGCTCAGCAGTAGAATGCCTCTGTGTTCAATCCCCAGTGCCACCAAAAGAAAAGCAAAATCAGAATGACAAATACAAAAGGGAATATGGACTACAGAAGGGGCTTGGCAAGCGAGGAGTCTGGACACAGCTTTGCTGGCCTTGCGGTCAGTGCTCCTCTGGCTGTGGGAAGGACTGAGGGTTTTGCCTAGAATGAGAAGGGCACATCGGTGAGTTTTGAGCAAAAGAGTGACATGACTGACTCTTGCCAGGCTTCCTCTGGCTGCTGGGTGGAGGATGAACTGGGGAGGGTGAAACAGAAGGAGAGCCGGACGCCACGGGCAGCCTGGCCAGGCAGAGGAGGCCCAGTGTGAACAGTCATGTGTGGTGAGGCATGAGAGGAGGCAGAGGTAGACCGCACACCCCAGCGGGTAGTTTTCATTAATCCAACTCTGCAAAGAAACCCAGACTCAGAGAGATGAGTAAAACCTGTCCGGGGTCATACAGCCAGCAAATGGCAGAGCCCATATCCACCCCAGGTCTTACCAACTCCAAAATTGTCATCTATCCAGAAACACCAAGACAAGCAAGGTTTGGGGTGTCTTATAAGCCCATTAGGTGGGAGTTATTCCTGTTCCTGGCGGTGAGGAAGGTGAGGGACTCTTGGGAGGACACCACACCTAGTTCCAAAGAAACCTACAAAGCAAGTTCGTAGTGCTCCATGCTCTTCCTCAACTTCTTCCCAAACCTGTTTCTGCCCCACCAAGATCTCAGCTGCAATCTCGAGGAGATGTTTTTAGCATCTCTCAAGTTTTCTTAATTCACTGACAAGGTAATGACTGCCTTGATCCATTACACACATTTTCTAAAGAGCATCTATATTAGAATGCAAAGCAGAGGCTTTGAGAAAACCTGAGATTCTTGGGATTTATTTTTGCATATTTAGTCCCCTAAATACCATTCATTGTAATTAAACCAGTATGAATTGATGGTCCTGGATGCATCCTCTCAACAGGTTTAGTATCCAAATGAGTGTCCCTGCCCCAGAATCCATGTGGTTTGGATTGATGTTTTATTATCATCATGGATGTGAAAAGCCCAAGCCCATCATTTGGAATGTGGTTCTACTATAGCTCACCTAGCCCTGCTCAAGCTACTTTTCGGCTTCTCCCTGCTTAGAATGTGGGAGAAGCAGATTCATCAACACACATCTGCAGAAGTCCAGGACTTGTGAGCCTTTCACCATTTTGGCCTTTGTTCTTTTC
Organism: Muscardinus avellanarius; assembly: GCF_963383645.1. Taxonomy (NCBI): domain Eukaryota; kingdom Metazoa; phylum Chordata; class Mammalia; order Rodentia; family Gliridae; genus Muscardinus; species Muscardinus avellanarius. Next base: position 49,898,370 of record NC_137805.1, read on the forward strand.
ACACACACCCTTTCAACACCACTACAGGACCTCTCTAACCCTCCCCCAGCCCTCTGCTTCTGGCAAACACTGCCAGGAAGCGCAGACATTTGATCTGTCTCAGGAGCTGTGACCTAGCCCTGCCCAGATGTTCTCCTCACTACACTGAGCACTCATGTTCCGTGTAACCACTGCCTCTCTAGCTTACAGACCCCACCGTGAGACATGGAGAATCCCCAGCCCACATGGTCAAGTACCCTGGAGTAACTGAGACCTGCTTGGGATCTGCTCACAAAAATCATCACTCCTTTTGAGTCTTCATGCCAGTGGCCTAAGAAGGCTGGTCCTCTCAAAGCACCCTCGGGTCATTTGGATTGGATGCTGCTGCCCCCAAATTCTCAAGCACCCATATCTTCTTACCCCCTAACACCGAGGTCCTTTCTTTGCCAGGTACTGAGAAAGTTTGGAAGGGACCTGGAAACATTGCATAGAGAAGAGAACTAGCACTAAGTGTGGCCACAGTGCACGGGTGACCCAAAGGAGCCTAGATAAACCATGGCTGCACTTCACTACTAACAGGGCTAAGCAGGAGGTTACAAATTCAGCATTTAAAATAATTTTTTTTTCTGCTACCAGAATGAGGTCAGGCCCAAGAGACATACTATTTTGGAAAGAAGGTAATAAAGGCTCACATCATGCCCACAGATAAACAACAAAGTCCTTATACTCTCTTATATAAGGATCCTTCATGCCCAGACAATTGTTGAGCACTGTGCTCCTAGCTTTGAACCATGTGCCATTGCAGAAAATTAGTCATTGCAGGAAATTAGACCCCAAGAGCAAAACCAGGATGTAGCAAACTGTGGGCTTAACCCAACCTGACCAAGGGACTCTTAAACAGGCGCCCAAGAGCTGCTGGCTTCCTGACAGTGGTGGTCACCAATGCCGGCCAAAAAATGGTACAGAGAATGGTCAGTGCCTGGCAGATAACTCCTTCTTTGAAAGGGTGGCCAGATGCAAAGAAAGAGTTCCTAGTTCCAGGGCAGAATTGGCCAGAGGGATCATCCAGTCCAACCCCTGACTTTACACCCAGAGCAACCAAAGCTTGGAGAGGGGATGGCCATGGGTCAGTCAGCAGGGGTGCTTCAGCCCATCACAAAGCCACCTCCCCCCTCAAATGGTCAGGGCTAAAAGGTGCCCTTCCAAGGTCACCCAATACCATCAGTTAAAAATAGTGGAGGTCCCAGAATTCCCTAAGGCATAAGGAATGGGGCAAACAACCTCTCAAATGGCTTCCAACCCAGGAGTGCCAAGAAACTTCATCTTCCAAGAGAACGGTTTCCAAACTTTGTATTTTTAGCAGCAGAAGCCATCCTCTAAACAAACCTCAAGCTGCAGAACAGATCAATGGGCACCTGCCTGAGTGGTTCCAGGCCAGGCCCTGGGCTCCCCTGCCAGCACCCAGCTCCTTCCACAGGGCCCTATGTGGAGCTCAGATTGAAACCCCAGCCCTCTGGGGACTTGGAACCCTGAAGGTAAAGCAGCAGACAAGGTGGGCTCTCACTTAAGACCCCTGGAGGGGGTGGCTGGTCTCTGAGACCTGGACAACTTCGTTCTCCACCAGGGCCTGGCCCCCGTCCCCGGTGAGCTGTCTCATGCGCAGATTAATAGAGCCATAAGTCTTCCTGGGGCCCCTTCCGGGAACAAAGGTCCGCCGGCGGTACAGCTCGCCCTTGCACAGGGAGACCATCAGCAGCACCGACAGGAGCATGCCTCCCACTGTGAGCAGCCCCAGGCCTGCAATGATGCACTTGTCCAGGTGCGAGCCCAGCCGGGCATAGTACATCTCTAGTCGTTCCATCTCCCTCGCCGTCACTGTGTCCGGGTTGACGCGGGCCTCGCGGGGGATAGCGTAGGCTGTCACAACCAGGAGGATCCCACTCACCAGGAAAACCAGGGCAGAAACGAAGCCATAATCCACTGGGCGACTCACAGGCTCCAGGCCTGGCCCGTCCTCTGAATGCAGGGACAGGTCATCCCGCTGGGACTGGAGCACTGAGGGAACACCCCCCAGGGGGCTGGGGGAGCTGCCCAGTCTGTCATCCCTGGAGTTCTGGAAATGAGTCTCATGCTCCTCCAATGAGAAGCAGGCATTCTCCACGCCTGCCTTGGGCAGGGCCACAGTGCCCAGAGGGGCAGGTCTCCTGGCGATCTGGGGACCATTGCTCAGCGTCTTCAGTTCCAGACCAGGGGTAGATGCCATTGGGAAGGAGGACCCCAGCTCATCCCTTGGCCCCTGGGCAGCTGGAAGAGAAAACAGAAAGTCAGGTGAACTGAAGAAACCTCTACCAAGTGCCTGCTGGTGCCACACATCATACTCCTCACAGACACCATCCCCTGGGGGAGCTCACTGCACAGAGGAGGAGCTGGGGAGTAGGCCAGTAATAGAGCAGTGTGACCAGGTTAGGATCCCACTCTGGTGTGTGGTGCTGAGCAATTCACTCAGGCTTTCTGGGCCTCAGTTTCCCCACCTATAAGATGACAATGCTAACCAGGCATGATGGTCCATACCTATAATCCCAGTACTTAGGAGACTGAAACAGGAGGATTGCAGGTTCAAGCCCAGCCTCAGCAACTTAGTAAAACTCTCAGCAATTTAGGGAGATCCTGTTTCAATTCAAAAACTTAAAAAAGGGCTGGGGATGTAGCTAAAAGGTAGAATGCCCCGAGATTCAGTTCCCAGCAAGACACACACACACACACACACACACACACACACACACGACAATACTACTACGTCCCACTTCACAGGGCTGATAGAGAGATTGAGACAACCCCTATGAAGAACTCAGCAGAGTAAATGCCCAGGAAGTATTAGCAATGAGCTGTTATGTGACAGAAGACTTTTTTTTTTTTTTTTTTTGTGGTACTGGGGTTCCTGGAAGCCCTTGTACCTCCGGGCTACACTCCCAGACCTATTTTTATATATTTTTTTAATTTGGAAACAGGGTCTCCTAAGCCAGCGTGCGCGCGGCTGGCTTCGAACCTGTGCGATCCTCCTGTCTCTGTCTCCCAAGCGCGGGGATGACAAGCGTGCGCCACCACGCCCGGCTGACAGAAGAATTTAAATAAAAGGGGCTCCCAAATTACAACTTACCACTTGAGCTTAGGTGACTGAAGTGAGCTCCTCTCCAGACTCAGTGTTCTTATCTGTAAAATGGGAATGAGTGAAATATCTCCCCCATATGGATGTTGTGAGGATTCATAAAAGAATGCACAGAACGCCTTGGCCAGCTCAATTTATGCACACTGTTGTACGAGGCAAGGACGATTTAGAAGCAGGAAAGTATGGTAGAAATGACCAAATGTCATGGTAACAAAGGGAGCGACACAGGGTAGCTTCCAGGAGCTGGTAGCATTTGAAAGCCAGACCTCGAAAGAGAGTCCCGGGACTTCCGGGAAGATGGCGACCGAGAAAAGCGGGGCTTAAGAGCCCCGCTAACAACAAATATCCATTACCACAAAATCAGCGCCTTTCAAAGCCAGAAAACAACATCACCAGAGAAACAAAAAAAATCACCAGGCTCCAGAGAGAAAGCGGACTGAGAACAGAGCCACAGAGGAGATCCTCACGCCCGAGGACGCGACAGACGCAGCAGCAGCGCCATACTGCCGGAGGCACCGGCGAATTCACGGGACGGCCACAGCAAGCCAAGGGGAGCCGCTGCGGAACAGCCAGGCGGGATTTCTCGGCACAGAGGACATCTAAAGCTCCCAGTGTCTGAGCTCAGCACACGCTGCAGCGATTCAGAGTGGAAATCAAAACCAAGAAAAAAAAAAACGCCAGCCCAACAGCCGAGGGCGTAACAGCGGCGCCATATTGCCACCGGCGGCAGCAGCAGCAAATTCACTACAGCTACATCTGCGTACTCAAGAACAGTGAGTCAAATTACGGGCCACAGCGGAGAAATCCCAGTACTGTACTCACTGGGACTTGACCCAGTGGGAGAGGGGCGGTGGCAGTGATATCACACCATAGGAGAACGTGCAACCTGGCACCCCCCCACAGTCTAAAGCAGCCTCTATCGACTCTGGGTCGGAGACTCTGTGATACAACCCAGTAAAGGAGTAGTGGGGTCCGAGATACTACTGACTCGAGATCCAGAGCACCTTAAGTGAAGTCATAGTGACCCAAGGGAAGAACCCAGAGAAGGCACAAACTTCCGAAATCATGGGAAAGAGGAATAATACTGGAGCAATGAATGCTCACAACCCCACAACATCAGAACCCGATAAAACAGAAAATCAGAGATTTCTAGAAGATCAAATCAGGAAAATAACTGTAGAAATAATAGAGTTGCTTCGAAAAGAACTCAGAGAGAGCCAAAAAGAGATAAAGGATGCAATTAATGAAGTAAAGGCCTCAATTCAAAGCACAAACAACCGATTAGAACACATGGAGAACAGAATCTCGCTCTTAGAAGATGATCATTCCAAAAATGAACGCATAGTTTCTAATCTAGGAAAAAATATCCGACAGCAGGAATCTGATATTGAAGACATATGGGCCCATTTTAAGAGAGCTAACCTAAGAATAATTGGAATAGAGGAGGGAAAAGAAAGTGAAACCAAAGGGATCAACAATCTCTTCAAGGAAGTAATAGAAAATTTTCCAGACATAGAGCAAGAGGTCGATACGCAGGTCCAGGAAACTTATAGATCTCCCTTTAGACAGGATCGGAGAAGAGGATCCCCACGCCACATAATTGTCAAAATGACCAATGTGGAAGCCAAGCAGAGAATCTTAAAGGCAACAAAAGCAAAGGGCCAAGTGACATTCAGAGGCAAACCAATTAGAATCACTCCAGACTTCCCAAAACAAGTTATGAGAGCCAGAAGGGCTTGGAGTAACATATTCCAAACTCTGAAAGAAAACAACTTCCAGCCAAAAATTTCCTACCCAGCAAAACTTTCTATCAAATTAGATGGAGAAATAAGAAGCTTCCATGACAAACAGAAACTGAAGGAATTTATGTCTTCAAAACCAGCACTAGAGAAAATACTCAAAGAGATTAACTAAAAAGAAGAAATAGGTAACACACACCAGAACCAGAGAAACAAGACTTTCCATCCAACAGACAACTAAGATTGGTTATCTGTGGAGATTCATTATTTATGTTAGTCTTTTACCTATCTCTAAAGGGTATTGTTTGCCTTTATTGTTGTTAATTTTTAGGATTTCTAGTTGGAATATTAATATACCTTCAGATATAGCATTTGGAAATATTTTATCCAATTCCATTAGTAACTTTTAACTCTGTTTACATTGTCTTTGGATATACAATATGTTTTTTTATTTTTTAGGGAGTTTGTATACTCTTCTGATGCCTGTGCCATTGAAATCATAACCAAGAAATTACTGCCAATTTCAATGTTGTGAGGTTTTATGACCCAGATTTTCTCCTAAAAGTTTATAGTCTTAAGATTTATATTTAGGTCTTTTATCTATTTTGAGTTAATATTTGTATATGGGATTAGGTAAGGGTCCAATTTTATTCTTTTCCATGTAATTATTATTTTTCAACAATATTTAGTTAAAAGATTATTATTTCTACCACCAAATGTTCGTGGAAACCTTGTCAAAAATAACTTGACAATATAGGGAAGAATTTAGCTCTAGGCTTTTATTTAACTCCAATTGTTTATATATCTGCCTTTAGAATAGTACTACACTGTTTCAATTATTGTAGCTTTATATGGTTTGAAATCAGAAAATATACATCTTCTAGCTTTGTTCTTTTTCAAGATCGTTGTGGGTACCTAGAGTCCATATTCCATATTAGGATAGATTTTTTTCTGAAAAATAAATATATAAATATATGATAGTTTCACCTAAAAAATAGAAAAAATATATTCTCTGGTAAGAAAGAAATCAAAAAGAAATATTGAAATGTTATCTTTAAGTCATCAAAAGCTTGGTATCAGACAAATGAAACTGTTATGTGAGATTATCATTTTTAATTTTGGATAAATTGCTATAATACTAGATGTCAACTACTAAGCCAAGCATAGGAGGGGGGCATAGGGAGAGAACGGGGTGGGGATTGGGTGGGGGCTGACTGGGCAATGTGTGCATGTATGTCTACAAAAGTATGTATCCCACTATGATGTATGAATACAGTGCACCAATTAAAAATAAATATGAAAAAAATAAAATAAAATAAAAGAGAGTCGCAACCCCAAATTGAGTTTCTAAAAAAAAAAAAAAAAAAAAAAAGCCAGACCTCAGTGGAAGAGTGGGGAATTCCCCAGCAGTAAGAGGGATCCAGGCATCTTGAAGCAAGAGGGGTGCCTCTGAGGTCTCCTGGGGCCAGCTCACAACGGGCTTTAAAAGCCAGGCCAAGCCGAGCATGGTGGCGCACGCTTATAATCCCCACGCTTAGGAGGCAGAGACAGGAGGATCGCACAGATTCAAAGCCAGCTGAGCTGGCTTAAGAGACCCTATTTCCAAATAAAAAGTATAAAATAGATCTGGAAGTGTAGTCCGGAGGTAGAAGGGCTTCCAGGAACCCCAGTACCACCAAAAAAAAAAGGCCAGGCCAAGGAGCCAGGGAGTGATAGACAGCCACGGTCCTAGAGTGCTGAGGTCTGCCTGGGTTTCAGAAAGGCAGATGGCATGGACGGGATTCAGGGAGCAAACCAACAGATGGGGGATGGCCTGGCTCAGAGGCAAAGAGAAAGGTGCAGACCTGGGAGCCACTTATAGCCAGATGTCATTATGTAAAGGGTCAAGAGGCCTGGACCAGGACAGCTGTGAAGGGGGATTGAGAGAGTGCTCTCGGGCTGCAAAGAGGAGATGCCCCACCCCAGTACCTGAACACATGCCCACAGAGCACAGGTGGTATCGAAGGGTACCAGTTTACTGTCCATGAGCCACATGTGGCTCACAGACGTTTTGCTTTGTTTTGTTTCTGTTCTATTTGGATTTTGGTTAGTTGCCATTATATAAAAAGCAAATGTTTTACTTTTTTATTTATTTATTTTTTGTGGGTCTAGGGATGGAACCCAGGGTCATTCAACCTCCAAGCTACACCCCCTGCCCTATTTTTTATTCTTGATTTTGAAACAGGGTCTCACTAAGTTGCAGAGGGCCTCACTAAGTAGCTGAGGGTGTCCTCCAGTCTCAGCCTCCCGAATACTGGGATTACAAGCGTGTGCCACCACACCTGGCCAAATGTTTTACACTTTAAAGTTTGGATTCCTGGTTACTCTTGCAAGATGGAAGAATCTGACTACCCTAGGCCCCATTCCTCACAACTCCCTCCAAGCTGGGAATCAGGTCCTCCTTTGGGCTGGTCTACTCCCTTCTGCACTTGATTCCCTTCCCTGTCAGAAGCACACCGTTCCATACACTCTGATGACCTGAGGGCACATGCACACAGGCCCAGGTACACCCCACAGCACGGGGATCCCCTAATGTGGAGTGGCTCACGCGCTCCTGCCCGTCTGCACACCTCACATTCTAACATCCGAGTTTATTCTCTAGTGCTCTGTGGCTCTCTGCGTGTGGCCTATGTTCTCAAATATGAGCAAATGAACAAAATGAGAATGAATTAAATGAATGAATGAACAGAACCTCAAGAGCCTCAATGAAAGAAGGCATGTTTTTCAATCGTTCTGATTTCCTTGCAATACGGACTTCCAGCTGACATCTTCCTTTAGCATATATAGGGCCTCTCAACTGAGTCCAAAGCCTGAGACTAACAACTCATTTCTGTCACTACATCTCTCCTTCCAGAGCACCAATTTAACAAATGTTTACTGATCACCTGTTGGTCCTGGGCTGGGCACTTTACTCAGAAGTGTCCTGTATAATCCTCAGCAGCTCCAGCATCAAGAATCACTATTTTATAAAATGTGGAGGGCCAGGAGTTGAATGCAGGTTCCCTGAGAATTATCATCCCTCCCAAATCTGCAAACCCATGCACTCTCGTGCTGTGGCAGCACCCCACCCTCCTTCCCTGGCTCTTCCAGCCTCCATTCACAGACCCTTCGCTTTATCCAACTAATAGCAACCTCCGAGATTCTGACGGCAGCAATGTCTGCATTCCACCTGGGTTCCAGGCACCCAGCCTAGACTGCTTTCCCACAGAACTGACAAGAAGGAGAGGCGTGCTGGCTGACTTTCTACTTTTTGTTGTATGTGTGTGCTTCTGAGAATTGAACCTAGGAGCATTCTACCTCTGAGCTGTATCTCCAGTCCTATTTTCTTCTTTATTTTGAAACAGGGTCTCACTAAGTTGCTGAGGCTGGTTGCGAACCTGTTATCTTCTGTCTTAGCTTTCCAAGTACTGAGATTAGAGGCATTTGCCACCAGGCCCAGCTCAACTTTCTAATTCTAATACTAAAAACCACAAACAGGGCCCGGCATTGGGTGCTGCTTGGTGCTTAATGTGTCCCATGTCAGACCTTTAGAACCTTCCACAGAACTCTTACCTCAGAGTGGCCCAGAAACCCCTTTCCCAGACCAACTCTTGCCTTCATATCCCAGAGGAAACCTGAGACACTCAATTTCTTGGAGGACTTCCTTTCATCCTTCAGGAACCCAAGACTTTCTCCCTAGGTCGCCCAGATGAGGGGCCAGAGAGAAAGGAGCCTCCCTTCCCTGTTTCTCTGCCCAGTTTCAGCTGCCCACCAGTTACCCAAGGGCATCCAACACAAGCCGAGACAGATGAACTGGCATGCGCCTGGGCCCACGGGTGGCACCCACAGCCCTGCTAGTTACTCCCAATTTCATCTACGGCTGGGCAGGTCCTTAACACGTATCCCAGCTCCACACTCGCTCTCGCAGGGGCCGTTCCCACCAGAATGCTCACAGACATGGGAAGCCAGCAGCGTGACCCACAGATCTCTACACATCGCATTGGTACCCAGGACGAGGCAGTGCTGGTCACACACACACACACACACACACACACACACACACACACACACACACACACCACGCACGGCACACGGAGTGGGGGGAGTGGACTCCTAGGGCTGCTGAAGTTCAAGCCAGATCCCCCAAGAGCTGCCGGGCCCGAGACCCCGCCCATGGCCCACACCGTCACCCCGGGAGACGATGCACTGTGAGGATGGGTAAAGCTTCACAGAGCCCAGTCGAGAGGCACATGCCTGGGTTGTACACAAAGCCTTCGGCACGCAGATGCGCACACGCAGGTCCGCGCTGTTTTACCCAAAGTTCCGCGCAGAAAGCCCCAGCACCCCGGTCGCCCCCCGCGCCCGCCTGTCACGCCCCCCGGCCCTGCCCCGGACCCCCAGGCCGGACCTGCAGAGCAGCGCCCTCAGCGGGCGGCCAGGGGAGGCCGGTGGCCGCTTGTCCTTCGGCGGGCCGCGAGGTCAGGCTGTCTGTCCTTCGCGCGCTCGCCGCCTCGGCCTCCGCCGCCGGCGCCCCGCATCCCTCGGCGCGCGTACCTGTGCCGGGCCTCCGCCGCCCCGCGCCCCGCGCCCCGCGCCCCGGCCGCCCCCCGCCCCCCGAGCCCCGCGGGGCGCACGTACCTGCTCGCGCCGCGCGGGGCTGCACCGCGGCGCCGCCGCCCGGGGGCTCCCGAGGGAGGGACCGGGAAGGGGCGGGAGCCGGGGATCCTCGGGGCCGCGGATGGAGCTCCGCCCGCGGCCCGAGAGGGCGCCAGGAGAGTTAGCGCGGGGAGGGACTGGGACCGGGGAGGGCGCCCACCCGTCCTCCTCCCTCCCCAGGGCACGTGTGCATTACCAGCCTCCGGCTTGGAGAACCCGAGCTTCGAGCCAGCGGGTCCCCCGGCTCAGGGGCGGGGCGGGGGCGGGGCTGCAGACCCTTCCCGGCTGCTGCAAGCCTCTCCCGCGCCCACCCACAGGCCTCGGCCGCATCCGCCAACACACAGCCCCAGGTAGGACCCGGGATCCCCTGCGAGGCCCGCAGGTCTCCTCCGGCCGTGGGGCTCCATGTTCAAGGGCGCCCCCTGATGGCTAAAAGGAAGCCTCTGACACTCCCACCAACACACACGCACACACACACGCACATATACGCACACACACGCACGCACGCACCCGTACACCTTTCTCTTTGGGACCGTGGAGCTCACTGCGAGAGAGCGCTGTTCTGTGGCATTGCCAGTGTCCACGCACAGCTGACCCTCAGAGCCCCCCTGCAGCGCCTCCTCTGCTGGGAAATCTGTCTGGCTTCCTCACACACACACCCTCCCCCTCTACCTTCCCTATCCCTTTGCAAGGATTGTAATACCCTTATCTCTGACCGGTGTGATTTTGTTTAAGGGCCGCCTCCTCCATCAGTCTGGCACCTCCTGGAGAACCGCAGAGCCTGATTTCCAGAACCCAGCCTGGGCTGTGATGCACCACCACTTCTTCCCTTACAGGCCCAGGCTGAATAAGGTGAGGGGAGTGAGGTGCCCAGAGCACAAAACTCAGGGAGACTCTAGGGGCCCAGAGAGAAGTGTGGTCTGAGGAGCAGCTCGGGGCTTCCAGGAAGAGTAGGTGGCCTCTCTGAGGCTCACTGACCACCTCTGTCCAAGGGGATCCTGACCTTCAGGCTCTGAGGGTTTGGGAGGGTGAGCAGAGGAGGCCATCCGTCAGGGCAGGCAATTGAGGATGGCTTGGCCTGGCTTTTCAGCCTCCTCATGAACAGGGCCCACCAGATCCTCTTCTGAAGGCGAAGAGAGCAAAGGCCACCCTGGAAGCTGGACGCTAGGATCTGCCCTGTGCAGAGCCAGTGGAGCTGGGAAAGTCTATCTCCCCCCAGCCTTCCAGAAGCCTGCTATTAGGGTCTTCCAAGGGGAGCTAGCCCTGGCATCAGACTCCTATGCAATCCCAGCTCCAGCACCTGTAACTGTGCGGCTTTGTGCAAAGGATTTCCCTCTTGGAGCTCAGTTTTCTCATTTGTGAAATGGACTTAATAAGAGGAGTATGGGGATTAGATGAGATATTTCCTTGAAGCATTACCATTTCTTCCCTGTCGTGCAGCCCTGCCGCACACCTGGGCCTGGCCAATCCTTCTGCCTGGAACTTTTGCTTCCTGACAACCCAGTGCTCACTCCCTTTACTCTCATCTTTGCTCCCATCACCTTCTCAGAAGCACCTTCCCAGGCAATCCTTTTAAAAATACTGGTGCCTTGGCATGCTTTCCTCCCTCACTCTTGCTATTTCTATCACTTATCAACTGCTGATATTAGTTTACTTCTTTGTTTATTGTCCCCTCCGCTAAACCATAAGTGCCAAGAAAATAGTGAGGGCGTTGTCCAGTTCCCTTCCTGGTATATCCCCAGAGATTAGAAAATGAGGCAACACCTAGAAAGCCCTTGATAAATAAATATAAAAAGCACAGAAAATGAGGAAGTATTTGCTGAACACCTATTATATACTAGTGAGCTAGGTAAACCCTGTTTCTACCCTCAAGAAGCTCATATTTCCAGTGGAAGAAAAGCATAAAAAAGTAACATTGCAGCTGTAGTAAGTTCTACCAAGCAAAGATGCATTGTGCAAGCCTCAAAAAAGAGTGTTAACCCAGTCCTAGGGACTGGGATGGCCTCCCTGCCGAAGTGAGGACTGAGCCACTATCCGAGGCTGGGATCGGAGCCAGCTGAGGGGTTAGGCTGGTGTCGGGGCCAGCGAGACCAGAATCAGGGCCTCCCATAAGGCAAGGCCGCTGCTTGAGCCAGCGAGGTCTGGATCAGTCCACCAGGTAGCCAGGCCACTACTGGGGCTGTCAAGAGTGGGATCGGTACTTGCAACGCGACATGCACAGAGAAATATCACAGAAAATTAAAATCAGATGCTTCCCCTAATCAGCAATAACTAGGAGGAAAGGGGCAACAGGAAGAGATCGAGCTATAGAAAGGGCCCTATAGTGAAGCAACTAAAGTGACCAATCAGAGGGTATGGAATAGGGGAGGATGGAGCCTCTTTAAAACACAGGAGGTACATAAACAAATGTATCAAAGTTAATCACCAAACTAGCATGGGATTGAGGGAGGGGGAGGGAATGGGATGGGGGCTGGATGAGGGCCAATTGGATGATGTGTGCTTGTATATCCTCTCAAGTCTTGTACTCCAATGTGATATATGACTACAATGCACCAATTAAAAAAATAAAAAATAAAAAAAGAAGGGCACATAGAAGGCAGCTGGATAAATAGAGCATGGGAGAGAGATCCAGCAGGGAACTAGCAGGGGCCAATGCCCTGGGGTAGAAGGGAGTCTGGTAATAATGAGGGTTAAAGGAAATGGATGTGGCTGTCCTGCAGTGCTCCATAAAGAAGGTGGTAGATGAAGCTGCATTTGTCAGTAGGCCAGGCCACTGCAGAGCCTTGTAGGCCAAGAAGTTTGTTCTTTGTCTTCAAAGCAGCAGGGAACCACGCTGAAAAGTGTGGGTGCAGGGTTCCCCTTTTGCAAACGGATTTGACCTTTGGCTAATTATCAAGCTCTGTTTCCTGGAAACAGATAAATATATGTTTTTTTTTTTTTACGTGGGGATTTATTTATTTATTTATTTATTTTTAATTTATTTTTATTGGTGCAATGTATTCATACATCATAGTGGTATAAAGAAAATACTTTTGTAGACATACATGCACATCTCGCCCAGTTAGCCCCTACCACGATCCCCACCCCATTCCCTCCCCATCCCTCCTTCCCACGCTTGGCTTACTGGTTGACATCTAGTATTATAGCAATTTATACAATATTAACATTGATAATCTCACATAACAGTTTCATTTGTCTGGTACCAAACTTTTGATGACTTAAAGATAACATTTCAATATTTCTTTTTGCTTTCTTTCTTACCAGAGAATATTTTTTTCTTTTTTTTTTTTAGGTGAAACTATCATACATTTATTTATTTATTTTTCAGAAAAAATCTATCCTGATATGGAATATGGACTCTAGATACCCAAAACAGTCTCAAAGAAGAACAAAGCTAGAAGATGTATATTTTCTGATTTCAAACCATATAAAGCTACAATAATTGAAACAGTGTAGTACTGTTCTAAAGGCAGATATATAAACCGTTGGAGCTAAATAAAAGCCTAGAGATAAATTCTTCCATACATTCTCAAGTTATTTTTGACAAGGTTTCCATGAACTTTTGGTGGAGGAAATACTAGTCTTTTAACTAAATATTGTTGAAAAATAATAATAAATGAAAAAGAATAAAATTGGACCCTTACCTAACACATATACAAATATTAACTCAAAATAGATAAAAGACCTAAATATAAATCTTAATACTATAAGCTTTTAGAAGAAAATCTGGGTCATAAAACCTCACAACATTGAAATTGGCAGTGATTTCTTGGATATGATTTCAATGGCACAGGCAACAAAAGAGTAAACAAACTCCCTAAAAAATAAAAAAAAATATTGTATATCCAAAGACAATGTAAACAGAGTTAAAAGTTACTGATCCTCTTCCAAGAGTTCCTCCTATGACCCATTTCTCCCTAACTCTCACATATTAGGGAAAGCATCTGATTTCTTATTTTTTGTGCCTGACTAATCTCACTTAGCATAATGTCCTCCAGTTCCATCCATTTCCCTGAAAATGATGTAATTGAGTTTTTTTTGATGGCTGAGTAAAATTCCATTGTGTACATATCCCACAGTTTTGTAATCCATTCATCTGTTGATGGACATCTTGGCTGGTTCCATAGTTTGGCTATGGTGAATTGTGCAGCTATGAACATAGATACACATGCATTAGTTTGGTAGTTTGGTTTCTTTTCTTTTGGGTAGATACCCAACAGTGGTATTGCTGGATCAAATGGAAGATTTGTTCCCATTCTTCTGAGGATTCTCCATACTGTTTTCCAAAGTGGTTGCACTAATTTGCAATCCCACCAACAATGTCTTAGAGTTCCCACTTCTCCATATCCTCGCCAGCATCTGTTGTTGTTTGTGTTTTGAATGATGGCCATTCTAGTTGGAGTTAGGTGAAATCTCAGGGTAGTTTTGATTTGCATCTCTCTGATTGCCAGTGATGTTGAGCATTTTTTCATGCATTTATTGGCCATTTGAATTTCTTCTTTTGTGAAGTGTCTATTTAGTTCATTTGCCCATTTTGTTATTGGATGCTTTGTTTTCTTAGTGTTGAGTCTCTTGAGTTCTCTGTATATTCTAGATATTAGTCCTCTATCAGTGGTGTAGGTGGCAAAAATCTTCTCCCATTCTGTTGGCTCTCGATTGAGGTTCTTGATAGTTTCCTTTGCTGAACAGAAGCTCTTCAGTTTCATGCAATCCCATGTATTGATTCTCCTTTTAATTTGTTGTGCCTTTGGGGTCTTGTTGAGGAAATGTTTGTCTGTGCCTATGTGTTGTAGTGTTGGACCTATGCCCTCTTCAAGGAGCTTCAAGGTCTCTGGTTTAATTTCCAAGTCTTTGATCCATCGTGAGTTGACTTTTGTACAGGGTGAAAAAGTGGGATTAACATCCAATTTTCTGCATATGGTTAACCAGTTTTGCCAACACCATTTGTTGAAGAGGCTATCTTTTTTCCAGTGTATGTTTTTGGCCCCTTTGTCAAAAATCAATTGGCTGAAAGTGTGTGGACTTGTTTCTGGGTCTTCTATTCTGCTCCATTGGTCTATATATCTGTTCTTTTGCCAGTACCATGCTGTTTTTATTACAATGGCTTTGTAGTATAGTTTAAAGTCAGGTATTGTGATTCCTCCTGCGTGGTTTTTGTTGCTGAGAACTACCTTGGCTATTCTGGGCTTTTTGTTATTCCAGATAAATTTAAGGACTGATTTTTCTATGTCTGTGAGGAATGATCTTGGTAGTTTAATGGGCATTGCATTAAATCTGTAGATCACTTTTGGGAGGATGGCCATTTTAATGATATTAATTCTGCCAATCCATGAACATGGAAGGTCTTTCCATCTTCTAAGATCTTCTTCGATTTCTTTTTTCAGTGTTTTATAATTTTCTTTGTAGAGATCTTTTACTTCCTTGGGCAAGTTTATTCCTAGGTATTTTATTTTTTTGTGGGAGATCCTGAGTGGAAGTGTTTTCTGAATTTCTTTTTCAGTGGATTTATGGTTGGTGTACAGGAAAGCTTCTGATTTTTTAAGATTGATTTTGTATCCAGAAACCTTGCTGAATTTGTTGATCAGTTCTATAAGCCTTTTGGTTGAGTTTGTTGGGTTTTCTAAATATAGTATCATGTCATCTGCAAATAGTGAAAGCTTAAGTTCTTCTTTTCCTATTTGTACTCCTTTGATTTCCTTTTCTTGCCTTATTGCTCTGGCTAGAGTCTCTAGTACTATATTGAAGAGAAGTGGTGATAGTGGGCATCCTTGTCTCGTTCCAGTTTTTAGGGGAAATTCTTGAAGTTTTTCCCCATTTAATATGATGTTGGCAGTGGGCTTATTGTAGATTGCCTTAATAATGTTGAGATATGTTCCTTCTATTCCAATTCTCTGCAGTGTTTTTATCATAAATGGATGTTTAATTTTATCAAATGCTTTTTCAGCATCTATTGAGATGATCATGTGGTTTTTGTCTTTGATTCTGTTTATATGATGAATTACATGGATTGTTTTTCGTATATTGAACCAGCCTTGCATCCCTGGGATGAACCCTACCTAGTCATGGTGAATGATTTTCTTGATGTGGTTTTGAATGCGTGTTGCTAGTATTTTGTTTAATAGTTTTGCATCCAAGTTCATCAGAGATATAGGCCTGTAGTTTTCCTTCCTTGAACTGTCTTTATTCGGTTTGGGTATTAGTGTGATGTTGGCTTCATAGAATGTATTTGGGAGAGTCCCGGTTTTTTCTATTTCCCGAAATAGTTTGAGTAGTATTGGGATTAGTTCTCCTATAAAGGTTTTATAGAATTCACTTGGGAAACCATCTGGTCCTGGGCTTTTCTTTGATGGTAAGATCTTTATTGCTATTTCAATCTCTTTGATTGTTATTGGTTGGTTTAAGTGTTTATATCTTCTTGACTCAGTTTAGGAAGGTTGTATTTATCTAGGAAGTTGTCGATTTCCTCCAGATTTTCCATTTTGTTGGAGTATAGTTTTTCAAAGTAGTTTCTGATAATCCTCTGGATTTCTACGCTGTCAGTAGTAATGTCTCCTTTTTCATCCCTTATCTTCATAATTTGGGTTGATTCTCTCTTTTTTTTAGTTAGGTTGGCTAGTGGTTTATCAATCTTGTTAATTTTTTCAAGAAACCAGCTTTTGGTTTTGTTGATTTTCTGTATTGTTTTTTTATTCTCTATTTCGTTAATTTCTGCTCTAATTTTAATAATTTCCCGTCTTCTGCTGGCTTTGGGGTTCAATTGTTCCTGCTTTTCAAGGGCTTTGAGGTGTGTCATAAGGCTATTTATTTGAAGATTTTCTGTTTTTCTTATGTGAGCACTCAGTGCTATAAATTTTCCTCTTAATACTGCCTTCAAAGTGTCCCAGAGGTTTTGATATGTTGTTTCTTTATTTTCATTTGTTTCTAGAAATTTCTTGATTTCACCTCTTACATCTTCTATGACCCATTCTTCATTCAGAAGTGTGGTGTTCAGTCTCCACATGTTTATGTTGTTTCTCTGGGTCTTCTTATAGTTGATTTCTAGTTTCATTCCATTATGGTCTGAAATAACACAGGGAAGTATGTAACATTTTTTAAATTTGCTAGTGCTCATTTTGTGTCCCAGGATGTGATCTATTTTGGAGAAGGTTCCATGAGCAGCTGAGAAAAATGTAAACTCTGCTGTAGTTGGGTGAAATATTCTATATGTGTCCAAAAGGTCCATTTGGTTAATGGTGTTCTTTAGTTCTGAGACATCTTTACTGACCCTTTGTCTGGAAGATAGGTCTAGTATTGTGAGAGGTGTGTTGAAGTCTCCCAGTATTATTGTGTTGGGATTTATGTGTGGCTTCATGTCACAAAGAGTTTGATTTATGAAAGTAGCTGCCCCTATGTTTGGGGCATAGATGTTGATTATTGTTATTTCCTCTTGCTGGACTATTCCTTTTACCAGTAAAATGTGACCTTCTTTGTCTCTTCTAATAAGTTTGGGTTTGAAGTCTAACTTGTCTGATATCATAGTTGCTACTCCTGCTTGTCTTCGAGTACCATTAGCATGGATTACCTTGCTCCAGCCCTTTACCTTGAGTTTGTTCCTATCTTTACTTGTGAGGTGTGTTTCTTGTAAGCAGCAGATGGATGGATTCTGGCTTTTAATCCATTTTGCCACTTTATGTCTTTTTATTGGGGAGTTGAGGCCGTTTACATTCAGTGTGATTATAGAGAGATAATTTTTAATTCCCAACATGTTAAGATCTTATTTCTGTTTGAGATACTGCTTATTCTTCTTTGCTTAGTTGTCTGCTGGATGGGAATTCTTGTTCCTTTGGTTCTGGCGTGAATTACCCATTTCCTCTTTGCAGTTAATCTCCTTGAGTATTTTCTCTAGCGCTGGTTTTGAAGACATAAATTCCTTCAGTTGCTGTTTGTCATGGAAGCTTCTTATTTCCCCATCTAATTTGATGGATAGTTTTGCTGGGTAGGAAATTTTTGGCTGGAAGTTGTTTTCTTTCAGAGTTTGGAATATGTTACTCCAAGCCCTTCTGGCTTTCATAACTTGGTTTGGGAAGTCTGGAGTGATTCTAATTGGTTTGCCTCTGTATGTCACATGGCCTTTTGTTTTTGTTGCCTTTAAGATTCTCTCCTTGGCTTCCACATTAGTCATTTTGACAATTATGTGGCGTGGGGATCCTCTTCTCTGATCCTGTCTAAAGGGAGTTCTATAAGTTTCCTGGACCTGTGTATCGACCTCTTGCTCTATGTTTGGAAAATTTTCTGCTATTACTTCCTTGAAGAGATTGTTGATCCCTTTGGTTTCACCTTCTTTTCCCTCCTCTATTCCAATTATTCTTAGGTTAGCTCTCTTGAAATGGGCCCATATTTCTTCAATGTCAGATTCCTGCTGTCGGGTTTTTTTTTCTAAATTAGAAACTATGCGTTCATTTTTAGAATGATCATCTTCAAGAAGCGAGATTCTATTCTCCATGTGGTCTAATCTGTTGTTTATACTTTGAATTGAGGCCTTTACTTCATTAATTGCATCCTTTATCTCTTTTTGACTCTCTCTAAATTCTTTTCGAAAGTCCTCTATTATTTCTAAAGTTATTTTCCTAATTTGATCTTCTAGAGATCTTTGGGTTTCTGTGTTATCAGATTCTGATGTTGTGGTGTTGTTGGCATTCACTGCTCCATTGTTATTTCTCTTTCCCATGATTTTGGAAGTTTGTGCCTTCTCTGGGTTCTTCCCTGAGTCACTACGAGTTCACTTAAGATGCTCTGGATCTCTAGTCTATGGTATCTCAGTCACCACTACTCCTTTACTGTGTTGTATTACAAAGTCTCAGACCCAGGGAGTCAATCAAGGCTGCTTAGACCGTGGGGGGTGCCAAGTTGGGCGTTCTCCAGTGGGGAGTTGTGACTATGGTATGATATCTCTGCCACTGCCACTCCCCCACTGGGCTGCACTGCTAAAATCTCCGACCCAGGGAGACTATCTGCACAAGTCCCTGGGAGTGCAGTACTGGGATTTCTCCCCTAGGGGCCGCAATTTGACTCACGGTTGTTGAGTGCGCTGATGGAGCTGTAGTGAACTCGGTGAATTCGCTGCTGCCGCCACTGGCAATATGACACCACTGCCACGCCCTCGGCCGTGATGCGGCGTATTTCTTCTCTGGTTTTGAACTCTGCTCTGAGTCCTTGCCAGTTGTGCTGCGCCCAGCCCTTGGGAGCTTTAGATGTTCCCTGCACCAACAAAACTGCTGACTGCCGCCCGGCTGTTCAGCACCTGCTCACCTCGGCTCGCTGTCCACCCCTCCTCTCAGGCGCCTGGTGGCTGGTTGAGTGGGTTGGTCTAGGGCCGTCCGGTGAACTCGCCGCTGCCGCCAGCAGTAAGACGCTGCTTCTGCATCCTAGGCCGCGAGGCCAGAGTACCTCCTCTCTGGATTTGAGCTCTGTTTTGAGTCTCCCTCCTCTCTGGAGCCTGGTGTTGCTAGGGGAGATGTAGGCCGCGCCGCTCCGGCCGCTCTGCGCCGCGGCTCTGGCTGCTCTGCACCGTGGGTCTGGCCACTCCAGCCGCTCCGGCCGTTCCGCGACGCGGCTCTGGCTGCTCCGGCTGTTCTGGCCGCTCCGCTCTGTCTGCTCTGGCCGCTCCGCTCAGCTGTTCTGGCCACTCTGCTCCAGCTGCTCCGGCTGCTCCACTCCACGGCTCCGGCCACTCCGCGCCGCCCCTCCAGCCAATCCACGCTGCAACTCTGACTGCTCCGGCTGTTCTGGCCGCTCCGCTCGGCTGCTCTGGCCGCTCTGCTCAGCTGCTCGGAACCGCGACTCCAGCTGCTCTGTACCGCGGGTCTGGCCACTCTGGCCGCTCCGGCCGTTCCGCGCCACGGCTCTGGCTGCTCCGGCTGCTCAGGCCGCTCCCCTCCGCGGCTCCCCCCAGTCCGCGCTGCGGCTCTGGCCACTCCGGCTGCTCCGGTCGCTCCGCGCCACGCGGGCGCGGCACTTCGGGCTGGTTTTTTTCCGGTGTCTTGTTTTTCCAGCCCTTTTTCTCTGTCCCTTGTATTTACCGTTTTTATTTCTTTGCTATGGTGTTTTCTGGCTCTGAAAGGCGCTGGTTTTGAGGTAGTAGAGTTGGATTGTTAGCAGGACTTGTAAGTGCCGCTTTCCTCCGTCGCCATCTTCCCGGAATTCCCAGATAAATATATGTTTAAAAGATTACTTATGATAAAAATTACTCCCAAGAGGCTAGAATGAGCTATGTGGCAATGGATTGGAATTGGAGATACCAGCATGAATTCATGCTTAGCTTACTAGAAAGGTAGATGATTACATATAGAAATATTTATAGGCATGTGTAAAATACCATAGACATAAATTAGCACATGCTTATATATGTAAAAATATGAAGGATATATATGAAAATATATTTTTTTCTTTGCTCTGTCAGCTTGAAAGGGCTTAGAAGCAGGGATACTTTGTGGCAGTGAGGACACCTAGCACCAGATCTTGGTTTCTCATACCATTCTCCAATAAAGAACAAAGGATCCAGGGCTTCTGGGAGAAATAGGGTGGAAAATACACAAGATAAACCCTGGAGCATCTTATAGTGCTAGAAAATAAAGGAATCACACACACACACACACACACACACACACACACACACACGTCAAAGGACATAGGCCAACTTAATTCCCAATGGCCAAAGCTGGAAAATAAAGTAATACTGATTTGCAACTGCCAGTATAAAATAAATATCCCTAAGTCAATACTATTATAAAAAAAAAAGCTGATCAAATCTCCCATGCAGTATTCCAAATATGTAAGTCAGTTGTTCTCAAGGAAGGGAGGATAAGTCCCTGATTTTTAAATGTGAATAGTGACTTCATTTCCAAGAATACATTGGAAGAGGAAAGTAGGGGAAGTAACTTTACAGCAAAGAAACTTTACAGTAACTTTACAGCAGAGCAACTGATAGACCTGATAACCTCAGGCAGGTGGTAGTTCAGTCACGTGGATAGTATATTCACTCAATGAAAATGGCACTTTTTCTCTCTGACCTTCCTCCCCACAACCCATAATCCCAGTGTAGTCATGAGATAAACACCAGACAAATCCCAGTTGAGGGACACTCTATAAAATGCCTGACCTTAAGGGGCTTAGGAAGCTGTGATAACTAAACAGAGGGCAGTATCCTTGGTGGAACCCTGGAACAAAAAAAAAGAAAAGTCAATAAAAACTAAGGAAATCTGAATTATATGTGGACCTTAGCTAATAATAATGGATCAATATTGATTCATTAATTGAAACAAATGTACCACACTAATGTAAGATGTTAGTAATAGGGGACACTAGGGTAGGTAATATAAAAACTCTTTGTACTATCTTCCCCATTCTTTTATAAAACTCATGAGACAAAGATATTGTAGATAATATTGCTTAGAGTGATGGCAGAAAAAAAATCAAGTATCTATTAAGTTGACAAAATAAAAACTGATGATTTCCACCAATATTCACTCACCCTTTCTTTCTCCAGGATAGAATCTTTGGTGCAGGCATGGTGCACCAGAACAAGGATCCCATTTCCCAGCCCCCCTTGCGCTAATTATGGCCAAGTGGATGGTAAACTATTAGGATATCAGAGAAGGTGGTATAGGTAAAATATATTAAATAGCCCTGTGTGGTGGTACATGCTTGTAATCCCAGTAATTGGAAGGTTGAGACAGGAGGATCACAGGTTCATGACCAGCCTCAGTAACTTCGTGAGGCCCTCTGCAACTTAGTGAGGCCCTATTTCAAAATAAAGATTAAAAAATAAAGAGATAAAAGAATAAGGGATAAAAAATAAAAAATAAAGAGATTGTAGCTCAAAGGTAGAATGCCCCTGGGTTCAATCCCCAGTAGCACATACATGTGTGTGCATGCTCATACATACACACACACACACACACACACACACACACACACACACACACTATGTGTGCTGAAAAGATGAAAGTATATCTTGCTTCTCTTCTTTTGTCCTTCTGCTGCCAGGATGCAGAGCTGGCTAGAGCTCACCTTGGACCATGAGGTGAAAGCTGATTAGGATAGGAGGGAAATAAAATTGAAGGAAACTGGATCCCAGATGACCAGATGAAAACAACAGCCAGGAATAAGTTTCCAACTTTTTATGTATGAGAAAAACAAACTTCTACCTCACTACTACTATTACTTGTGATTTCTGTCACTCAGAAGGATTATTGTTATGTAATGCAATCAGTTTAAATACGAATATAAGTAAATCAAAATGGAAGTTGAGGAGGCAAATGGAGTGCTAAATTGTGAGAAATGCTGACCCAATTCAGCCCCCTGCGTTTCAAGCCATGAAAGCAACCTGAAGGATATCTAGAGAGTGATACGAAAAAAATATTGACCAGCGAGATCGCAATTTACTAAGTGAAGGGGAGTCAAGAAAAAGCATTCGTAGAAGAGAAGCAACAATTAAAATGCCCAGAGATGAAGTAATATCAAAGAAGTACTTATATGTCTGTTTTAATTGACAAAAACCCTCCCCCTGTGTCATGTATATGCTTTGCAAATATCAACTCAATCATCTCAGCCTCCTTACCATGTAGATGCTATTACTATCTCCACTTTAAGGAAATGGAGACACAGAATCGCACGGCTGGTATCAAAGCTAGACAGACCTCAGCTCAGAGCTCCAAACTGCTATGTCAGGTTTTGTCATAATTCTCAAAGCATTTGAAAATGGAAGTTGCTAATATCATCCTCCATTTTCACATTTGGGGAAGTCGAGTGCAAGTAGAAAAGAGACTCTCCTATGGCCACACTGAAGTAGCAAAAGTCCAGTGAGACCCAAGGGCCCTGACATGCAGACTGATTTGGGGACCTCGGATGAGGGCTCAGGGCTGATCAGTCATGGGCCAGCTGTCTCCAGCTGCACTGGGTTTGCACTTGCCTCTGAAGCTGGCCCAGTCCTAGCTTTTGGGTTTGTTTACTTGTTTCATATTTACCTTGACACCAGCCTGGCTCCTCTGTTTTTCCTGCAGCTCTAATGCTTTAATCCTTTTATGGAATAGCCTGATATCACTGTCGGACAAGGCTCAAGGATTTGAGAAAATGAAAGCATGGCCACACTCCAGCCACATGTGTGTGTGTACACACACACACACACACACACACACACACACACACACCTTCAGTCAGCTGGCTGGCATGCCCTCCTTCCCTGCCCTTCCACCTGGTCTCTGGTCTGCTCAGCACTCCCAGCATGGGGGCATGACACCTTGGGTGTTGCATTCTCTCCCTACTATGGAAAGAGAAGGAGGGGAGCAAGGGAAGGAGAGACTGAGCTGCATGTACGCAGCCCCTGCCAGAGCAGGCACCTCCTGGCAGTCCCCTGAAGGCAGAGAACTTGTCTCTGCATGCCAGCCCAGAGCCTAGTACTCCAGAGGTGCTTGCATAGGTGAGGTTTCCAGCCGCTTCCCTGGGAAAGGTTAGGCATGGGAGAAAAGGAGATGGCACTGGATGGAGTGATTCCTCTGTGGCCATCTTGTGTTCAACCTGGAGCTTGAACTAGGGGAGGAAATTAGGGTTCAGACCAATCAGCCCACTTGCTGTCTCAGCCAAGGCTGGCTGGGGCCAAGCCTTCTCTCTGCCCCATTTGCCAGAGTCGCCATCACCCATCAGAGGCAGGACCTGCCTTTTATCCCCAACAAAAGGGTGCAAGACAGAGTTAGACACATGGGCATGGGGCAGGCATGCACAGGCCCTACATACACAGAGCACATATGTACAGAACAGAATGGCTAGAATACACATGTCCAGGTCACTCGTGTACCGCACACGTGTGTGGAGGAGGAGGAACAGGGACTTATGCACAGAGCACATGTAGATAGGACATTGTCTGAGTCTATTTGTGCTGCTATAACTAAATTCTTGAGACTGATTAATTTATGAGGAACAGACACTTATTTCTTACTGTCCTGGAGACTATGACGTTCCAGATCAAGACAGCCTCACTGTGTCTTGTGGGGGTCACTCTCTGCTTTCTCGATGGCACCCTGTTGTTGTATGTCAAATATTAAAGGCAGAAGGGCACAAGTGACTTTTTTGACTTTGACTTTGAGTCCTTTTATAAGGGTGCTGATTACCTGATTACCTACCACAAACTGCACCTCTTAATACTGTTGCAGTAGAGATTAGGCTTCAACATGAATTTTGGAGGGTCACCATCATTCAGACTTTAGCAGATCTCTTGTAGGCTGAATTTCCCCAGGAGCCAACTGCAGATGGGAATTTGGGTGCAATAGTTTATTTGAGGGCCATTCCTGGAAGCACAGCAGAGGAATGGGGAATGGAGACTAGGAGGGACGAACATCCAGTACACTGCAGGTGCACTGATGAGCAGGTGACTGCCATGGGCAACTGGGGCTTGGTCCGCTGGATGGAGAACTGTCCCACTTGAGAGCTGGGGAACCAAGGTATTATCCAACAGCACCTGCCCTCATTGATGGCTGCCCTCAGCGTGTCTGGCCTGTCCACTTCTCAGATCGAGCATAGGCCTTGAGCAGAGTCAGAAATGCTTAGAGTAGGAAGCTCTAGGCACAAGTGGAAAAGGTGAGTGTGAAGGGAGTATGAAAGGGCACAGAGCATTTGCTATAGGACACAGGGACACAGGGCATTTGTGTTCAGGACCCATGAGGACACAGACACGGGGCATAGGCAGAAGACAAATGATTGGACTCCTGGCCATGCCTGTCTGGTCCAAAAGGACAGTGTGCTGGAAGAGGTAAGGAGCCACAGAAGGAAAGGTGCCGATGGATGGCTGGGTACCCTGAGAATGTCTCCGTACTCCCTCTGGTTAGCATACGTGTGTGGTAGGAAGGGGAGGATGGGAGAAGTCTAGGGTTGTCACAGCGTGAAAGTTTCTCTGTTAGACTTCCACCTCATTTGTATTTTACAAAGTGGATGAGGACTCTGGTGCCCAGAATGGGTGGGGGCAGCCCCTAAAGGTGGGAAGAGCTCCATACTAGGGACCAGGCCTAGGGGAAGAGCTAAAGGACATGGCTGAGCCATGGGAGCCAGTGCCCTTGCATGGCTTCTCATGGCAGATGCCTGCCACTCTTGCATTTTGGTTTCCCTGGACCCCGCGAGGGTAACAGAAGTCCTCACTGTGCTATGGATGTCCGCAGGCTATTGTGAAGACCAGATTTGGTCATGAAAAAGAAGACAGTTGAAAGAAAATGCAACACTTAAATACACAGGTGAGTGGATTATGGAAAGGACTTGAATGGAGAAGTCAAAAGTCTTGGCTTCTGCTCCTACTGATATATTTTCAAGACTTTGGTCTGATTCCTGAAAGAAAGAGATTCAAATTAGCCTGTTTGCAATAAAACATAACATTTCTCTCTCCAGTAAGTCTACTTGGCCAACATGGTGGCTCCCCAGTCACGAGAGGCTTGGGTTCCTTCCTTTGCCATCCTCATCTTGAGGGCTCAAGCTCCAGGCCTCATCACCACACTGAAGTCAGAGGAGGAGTACACTGGAATGGGAGAGGCACCTTCCTCTATACTTTTAAGGGCACAACCCAGACATGAAACATATCACTTCCATCCATTGGCTAGGATTTAATCATATGGCTCATTTATCTGCGAGGGAGTCTGAGAAAAGTAGTCTCTTGCCATGTGAGAAAGGAAGAAAGTGATATTAAAGAATAGCCTGCAGTTTTTGTTACAGCCACTGACTTGCCAGAATAATTCACAACCCCATCTGAACCATAGTTTCTTCTTTGCAAATTCATTCATTCATTCACACATTTATATATGTTTATATACCAAACTTGTGATAATAACGTACAATGTTTATTCATTCTTAGCTTATTTTTAAAGGGGTTCTTTTTTGTGTGTCTTTTTGAAACTGGGGATCAAACCCAGAGCACCACACCTGCAAAGCAGGTGCTTTGCCACTGAGCTACATCCCGGCCCCTAAAGTACAATATTTAAACCAACTGATTGCTGATGGACCCTATTGCTAGCTGGACCATCAACCCCATGAGATGAGGAGTGAGGACTTTCTTGCTTGCCCCTGCATTCCCAATATACATGGAATCCACATCACTGCTGCCCTTTGGGCGATGAATGGATGGCCATTCATCCTTCCCATTTGGTGGTGACCAAATGGTTTAAGTTCTTTCCTTTACCAGGTCTTCTGGCTCCATCCATCACCTCTCCCATCATCTCTGTGCTAAGCCTTTCTGAGCCTAGGAATTCTCTGAGCCAGAATCCAGAGTGTGATTAAAACTAAATGAAAGTGCATCAAAACAAGTTAACCACAAGAAATGGCTTTCCAGGGTAATCGGGCACTGGCAGCCTCTACCAAGTACTACAATCAGCACCACTACTGTGTAGGGCAGAGAACGTGCTGGGCCTGGCTTGAACTCTTGCTTAAAATACCACCACCTTTTTCTTTTCTTTTTTTTTTCTGTGTGGTGGGGTACTAGGGATTGAACCTAGAGGCATTTTACCTCTACACCCCCAGATCTTTTCCTTTACTATTTTGGGTTGTTTTTTTGTTGTTGTTTTGGGGGATTTTTGTGGTACTGGGGTTCCTGGAAGCCCTTCTACCTCTGGGCTACACTCCCAGACCTATTTTATATTTTTTATTTGGAAACAGGGTCTCTTAAGCCACCGAGGCTGTTTTCCAACCTGCACGATCCTCCTGTCTCCGCCTCTCAAGCGCAGGGATTACAAGCATGTGCCACCACACCCGGCTCCTTTACTATTTTGTAGCAAGTCTTGCTAAATTGCTGA
This sequence comes from Muscardinus avellanarius, assembly GCF_963383645.1. Lineage (NCBI taxonomy): Eukaryota > Metazoa > Chordata > Mammalia > Rodentia > Gliridae > Muscardinus > Muscardinus avellanarius. The sequence continues at coordinate 49,924,730 of NC_137805.1, forward strand.
GGCTGGCTCCAAACCTGCAATCCTCCTGTCTCCGCCTCCCACATAACTGCAATTACAAGCATGCTTCAAGGCATTCACTTCTTCTACCACTTAAAAACAATATGCAGGCCAGGCATTGTGGCGCACACTTGTAATCTCCGCGCTTGGGAGGCGGAGACAGGAGGATCACGCAGGTTTGAAGCCAGCGTTGCTGGCTTAAGAGACCCTGTTTCCAAAAAAGAATTTTTTTAAAAAAATAGCTGTCTGGGGGTAGAAGGGTTTCCAGGAACCCCAGTACCACCAAAACCAAACAAACAAACAAACAATATGCAGGTATTTGGGAGGCTAAAATGGAAGGATTACATGTTCAAGAACAGCATCAGCAGCGTAGTGAGACTCTAAGCAACCTAGTGTATCCCTGCTTCAGATCAAAATATAAAAAAGAGCTAGGGATGTAGTTTGGAAATAAAATACCCTGAGTTCAATCCCCAGTAAAACACACACACACACACACACACACACACACACACACACACACACACGAGGCAGGACCCTCCCCAGCCTGGCCAGGGAGAACAGGTTCTGATTCCAGCTCTGTTCCTACCTGTTGGAGTGATATGAAAATCCATTCTTTTCTGAGCCTCAGTTTCCTCATCTGTAAAAACTGGTTAATATTAGGATCTATCTGTAATCATCTATTATATGCATATAATTCTGATACCTAATTCAGAGGCAGACGTTCTGAAACTTTCTCAATTTACCACATCTTTTTAGTGTGCTAGACCCAAAGAAATGCCTAACAGTTATTTACTACATAGTTGTTTGCATAGTAGCCGACAGACATCATAGTGTTTCCCTCCATGTTTTTTGTTTTTGTTTTATTTTGTTTTGTTTGCAGTACTGGGGGTGGAACCCAGGGGCATTCGACCTCCAAACTACACCCCAGACCTATTTTTTATTCTTTACTTTGAAACAGGGTCTCACTGAGTTGCAAAGGGTCTCACTAAGTAGCTGAGGCTGTCCACGAACCGCGATCCTCCAGCCTCAGCCTCCCAAATGCTGGTATTACAAGCACGCGCCACCACGCCTGGCTTCCCTCCATGTTTTAACTATTTTTCACGGTCTCTGTGAGTTTCCTACAGTGCCTTAGGGTGCCTTGGCACACACTGGGAACTGCAGTCATAATGAAGCTTAAAAGATGAAATGAGGCTCTGTATGTCAAGGGCTTTACCACAATGTCTGGCCAGAGTAGGGGATCAATAAATGTTGGTTGTCCTAAATTATTCTTCAGGTCTCATTCTGCAATCACTTTTCCCTTAGTCCTTTCTGTAACTCCTGCCTCTGCCATGCAGCAATACCTCCTGCCTCTGGCTGTTACTACCTCACGGTTTCTGCCAGCCATTTTCCTTCTGGGCCCCTCCAAGCCAATTGCCCCACTTCTGAACTAACTTCCTGGTACAGAATTTTTGGTTCCAGTGGGATGTGGTGATGCATGCTGGTAATCCCTGTACTTGGGAGGCTGAGAAAGGTGAATCACAAGTTTGAGGCACTTTAGTGAGACCCTGTTTCAAAAGGAAAAAGGACTAGTGGTGTAGCTTGGAGGTAGAATTCCCCTGATTTCGACCCCCAGTAACCCCTCCGCATAAAAGAAAAAAACTGTTGGTCCTACTTCTCTACCTCTAATACCACCCTCGTGTCATGATCTCTCTGTGGATGGGTGTCCATCCTTTCCCTCAGCTTTGGGGTTGGTCATGTGACTCCTTTTACCCAAAAGCATGTAGAAAAGGTGTCAGTATGACAGCTCTGAGCTTAGTTTAGTGGTCTCATGTAGCTCTATTTATTCTCTTATCCTTCCTTGTGCTAAGAGAAGTACCACCAAGTGATTTTGGGAAGATAACAGGCCAGGAAGATAGCAGACCAGCCCAGTCAACCCACAAACTCCCAGTGGAAAGAAATAATTGCTCTGGTTTGGATAAGTGTATCCCAAAGGCCCATGTGTTCAATCCTGGTCCCCCACCAGTAAAACTATTGGAAGATGGTGGAACCTTTAAGAAGTGGGACCTAAGGCTTCCAGTCATATGAAAGGGAGAGTGGGTCCCTGCCCTCTCTCCTCCTCCTCCTCCCTCTCTTCCTCCTCCTTCTTCTCCTCCTCCTCTTCTTCCTCTTCTCTCTCCTCCCCTAAAGACATGAGGTGAGCAGCTTGCTTCCCATATTCTCTTAAACTGTGAGTTAAACTCTTTGCCAGGCTTGATGGTGCACACCTCCTGGTATTTGGAAGGCTGAGAAAGGAGGATTGTGGGTTCGTGGCCAGCCTCAGCTACTTAGTGAGGCCCTCCATAACTTCGTGAGACCCTGTTTCAAAATATAGAATAAAGCCAGGCGTGGTGGTGCATGCTTGTAATCCCCATTCTTGGGAGGCTGAGACAGGAGGATTACACAGGTTTGAAGCCAGCCTCAGCTACTTAGTGAGGCTCTCAGCAACTTAGTGAGACTGTTTCCAAATAAAATATAAAATAGGTCTGGGAGTATAGCTCAGAGGTAGAAAGCCTCTGGGTTTCACCCCCAGTACCACAAAATATAAATAATAAATAAATAAATAAATAATAAAATAGGGCTGGGAGTATAGCTTAGAGGTAGAATTACCCTGGGTTCAATCCCCAATAACACAAAAAATAAAAATAAAACCCTTTCTCTTTTTTAAGTTGACTAGCTAGCTCAGGTACTTTAGTATAATCACAGGAACCTAACACAGTGATTATTGTTTAAAAATATGGAATTTCAGAGAGGTTTGTTACATGGTGTCCTTGTGACAATACAACCTAACTATGGCAAACTCAGGAGTCTCTGAAAACTGATATGATTGAATCATTTGATCACCGTGCTCCTCAAATACCACCCACCCATGGGCCAAGGATCTCTCTCCTGTCCAATCTGTAGTCATCTCCCTTGGGCTTTAATACCCATCTCTGCTCCAGGCAGTTGTCCCATGATTACAGGGCCATATGAAAGAAAACCTGGTGACCTGCCTGGAAGGGATCATTCCTAGTCCCCATGTTCAGAAAGGATGTGAATGCGGCAAGCAAGTATTTCTCAATTTTCTTTGTTTCTAAGGGTAACCGCTGAGCTAGAATAGAATTTGCACATAAAATTTCCTCTGCATGTAACCATCAGAATGCATTTTGGGATATAAACTCCAGAGCACAAGAAATGTAATGCTGGTTATAATTCAATTTAGTAACTATTTAGATCTCATTTTGCCTAACAAGAGGAAGGATGAGGCCCAAGTTTACTAAGAAAGTTTCATAAAGACAGAGCCAGGTGTCCTGATTCTCAGAATAGTGCCCCTTTTCCTGCCCAATAGTTCTGTGTGTGTGTGTGTGTGTGTGTGTGTGTGTGTGTGTGTGTGTGTGTGTGTGGTGCTGGGGATGGAACTCAAGGGCCTTCTACCTCCAGGCTATACCCTCAGACCTATTTTATATTTTATTTGGAAACAGGTTTTCACTAAGTTGCTAGAGCCTCACTAAGCTGCTAAAGCTGGTCTCGAACCTGAGATCCTCCTGTCTCAGCCTCCCAAGTACTGGGATTACAAGTGTGTGCCACCATGTCCAGCTATCCTGGCCAGTAGTTCTGACACTTGAAAGGCGCCCACAGGTTCACCCCCAGCCAGTGGAGCCTCTTCTGGATTCTTCCCAATCACCTGGGCCATGCTTCTGCTTTCCACTGTGTTCCAGAGCTTGGAAGAATGCTCAGCTTCCTCCTGCTGAAGCCCAGCCTGCTGCTATGTGACCTACCCACTGCCCTAGTTCTGTCCTCTAAGGCCACCATAGATAGACTCTTTTCGCTCGAATTTATAAACACAGATTATAATTTTTACTTTTATAAATTCTATTGAGTTCTATTTCCGATTTGCCTTTTTTTTTTTTTTTTTTTGGTGGTACTGGGTTTCTGGAAGCCCTTCTACCTAAGGGCTACACTCCCAGACCTATTTTATATTTTTTTTTATTTGGAAACAGGGTCTCTTAAACCAGCGAGGCTGGCTTCGAGCCTGCGCGATCCTCCCGCCTCCGCCGCCCAAGCGCGGGGATTACAAGCGTGCGCCACCACGCCCGGCCCGATCTGCCTTTTTAAATAGTGTCTTTCTTGTGTGTTTTTTTTTTATTCCTTCTTGTATATCCTTAATTCTTTTCAAAATACTTTTTAATTGCCTTCATCTGAAGTTCACTGGGGAAAAGGGGTCTAATCCTGCTGTGAGTAGCATCTGCTGACTCTCACTTATGGTGATAGTTCCCTTCTGTGTCTTATCCTTTTGGATTATGAGTTTATCCTAGGGCAGCTCTACATGTGGGGATTGTGTGCAGTCTGGATGGAAGGATGGTCCCTCCAATATGAATTGAGTTTGTTTTCCCAGTTACTCCTGATATTTATCTGGGATCCCTATGATAATTATTGGTTTGGAGTTCCTGGTTCATATGGACAGAATGAATTTTTCCCCCCAGGATCAAAGATTTTATTTTACTAAGAATTGTGCCAGAAAAAGCCCAAACAAAATAAGTAAGATTATGCATGAGCATTCAACTATCAAGAAGCATCTCACAACCAAAAGAGAATAGACATTTTTACAAAGGACCCTTTTGCAAAGTGTTTTATAAATAATATTTTTTGTAAAACCCTACATGAGAATATATTTATTTATTTATTTATTTTTGTTTTGTGGTACTAGAGATTGAACCTAGTAGCATTATATCTCTGAGCTATACCCCCCACAGGCCTATTTTATTTTGAAATAGAGTCTCAATAAATTGCTAAGGGCCTCACTAAATTGCTGAAGCTGCTGGGTGTGGTGGTACACACTTGTAATATCAGTACTTGGGAGGCTGAGACAGGAGGATGGCAGGTTCGCGGCCAGCCTCAGCTACTTAGTGAGGCTCTCCGAAACTTAGTGAGACCCTGTTTCAAAATAAAGAATAGAAAAATTAGCTGGGCGTGGTGGCGCACGCTTGTAATCCCCGCGCTTGGGAGACAGAGACAGGAGGATCACGCAGGTTTGAAGCCAGCCGCATGTGCTGGCTTAGGAGACCCTGTTTCCAAATAAAAATGTAAAAATAGGTCTGGGAGTGTAGCCCGGAGGTAGAAGGGCTTCCAGGAACCCCAGTACCACCAAAAAAAAAAAAAAAAAATTACAACTGGGGTATAGCTCGGAGATAGAATGCCTCTGGGTTCAATCCCCAGTACTGTACTTTGCTGAAGTTGGCCTTAAACCTGCAATCCTCCTGTCTTGGCCTCCCAAGTACAGGGATCACAGATGTGTAGCACCATGCCTGACTGTCTTAATTTATTTTTATCATATCAGCTCCAGGAAAGCCAGGGCCCTTGTCTCTCTGGTTTTGGGTTTTGCCTAGATCAGAATTTGGCTTATAGTCATCACTCAATAAGTGTTTATTGGAAGGGACAACTAAAGAATACATAGTTCAAATTCTGTCAAAAAAAGTAAATGGGGCCAGGCGTGGTGGCGCACGCTTGAAATCCCAGCATTTGGGAGGCTGAGATAGGAGGATCGCAGTTCACGGACAGCCTCAGTTACTTAGTGAGGTCCTTTGCAACTCAGTGAGACCCTGTTTCAAAATAAAGACAAAAAAAAAATAGGGCAGGGGTATAGCTCAGAGGTAGAATGTCCCTGGGTTCCATCCCCAGCACCACCAGAAAAAAAAAAAAAAAAGAGTAAATGGGGAGTCAGGTAGGGCTCCATTTGCCCGAACGTAGCAGAGTGCCTAGTTACAAATGGTCTACAGTCTCAACTAACTGGCAGATGCTCTTGCTGACTCTTTGACTCATTAATTTCAATTTTTTAAATTTTGGGGCCTTTGTCTGATCTTTCCTAGATGGTTATTATAGTTTCAGACATCACATCTATAGTCAAGGTAGAAGGAAGGAGGAAAAGGAGGAGTAAAGGGTAATCATCAGTAACATTTTCTCTTTTATTAACAATGTAAAAGACTCGCCTAAGGTCTAACAGTGCATGTCTGCTTTGGTCTCACTTGCTAGGTGGGCCATATGAACTTGCTAGAAGCAGGGAAGCTTGGAAGGTGAACATTTACCTTTATTTAGACTCAAAAGACTGATGAGGAAGGGGTAAAGGGGATGGAGCCACAGATGGAATATCTGCCTTACAGGAGGTGTATAAGTGTGTATGTGTGTGTGTGTGCGTGTGTGCACGCGCACGCATATGTGTATGTGTACTTTATAGTTAAAGCACAGAACAAGCCCTCGGAAAGGGGTACAATTAAATTAGCAAATTTCATACTAACCACTATTATCATTTAAAGCTTTATAATCCCTGTAATCATATTGGCATGTGACATTCTTGACTTCTGGAACTAGCAGGCAATGAGGTCCCCATACCCTAGTGGTCTCTCTCAATTTTTTTCTTGGTTTTGTTCAGAGCACTAAGGTCCTTTAAAAAAGAAAAAAAGAAAAAAAAAAAACTGATGCCGGGCGTGGTGGCACACGCTTGTAATCCCAGTGCTTGGGAGGCTGAGACAGGAGACTCAGTGCAGGTTCGAAGCCAGCCTCAGCTACATAGTGAGGCTCTCAGAAACTTAGTGAGACTCTGTTTCCAAATAAAGTATAAAATAGGTCTGAGAGTGTAGCCTGAAGGTAGAAAGCCTCTGGGTTCCATTCCCAGTACCACACAAAAAACCCCCAAAACCTGCATTTTCCAATGTGAGCTGCCTGCTGCTCTCATCAACCATCTGACTTGGCCAGATCCCACTGCCAGCCTGAAGGAGTTAGGGACTGTGGAAGTCAAAGGTCCTTTGGGCTCATAACCATCGTCAAGGTATCTCTCAAAGACCCTGGAATGAAAGCCACAGGACAGCCAACACTGGATCTCGGGCTGAGAAAGACCCTGGAGTGGCTGAGAAAGGAGCTGATAAGGCTTTGCATTACTTTTTCCTGGCACCCATCCTATAGTTTCCAGGTTTCCTAGTCCCCCTGCCATTTTTCCCATTGGCTGGAGCAGAGGCTGCAAGGCTGAAGTATGGGCCATGCAGGTACTCCTTCTGGGACCAACTGCACAGTGCATAATCGCAATCTCAGGTGCTAGGATAAGTAGGTCATGGCCTACATAGGAGTCTATGGGTACGATGCTTGCCAGGCTGGCTTTAGAACTACAAAGAGTCCTGGGTATGATCCCAGCTCTACTGTTGTGTGACCTTTTGCAAGTGGCTCAACCTCTGTGAGCCTCAGTTTCTTTATCACAAATAGTACCAACATAAGCCAGGCGTTGTGGTGCACACTTGTAATCCCAGCATTTAGGAGGATGAAACAGGAAGATCTCAGTTCGCAGACAGCCCCAACTACTTACTGAGGCCCTTTGCAACTCAGTGAGACCCTATTTCAAAATAAAGAATAAAAAAATAGAGCTGGGGATATAGCTCTGAGGTAGAATACCCCTGGGTTCCATCCCTAGTACCACACACACACACACAAAAATAGTACCAACATTGCAGGGATTATCAGAGAACGACTCAGCAAGGAGGTGCTTGGCATGTCCACATCGGCTGTTCTGACCCTGGCCCTGGTGGTAATGTGCCCACTTTTTTAGCCTAGATACTCTAGAAAGCAGAGTCTCAGACAAAAATTGAGCAACTGGCAATGCATATGGATGTGCAAGGCCAGAGTGGAGAGAAACAGGAGAATAAGTAGGGGAACCAAAGCCCAGGCCAGGCCAAGTCAGGCCTGGTGTCACCAAGCTGGCTATCATAGCAGAAAGAGCCTTGAAGAGATGCTGAGGGTTTCTGCAGCTGGTTTACCTGCTCAGGATTTCTCTGCAGAGGTCAAAGGAGGAGCCGCACGCTGGGAAAGAGAGGAAGGAGAGGAACTTTACCTGGCCAGACTGTTCGTTCCTGTCTCTTATTTGGGGTTGGCATTCAGAGGGCACTAACTCTCCTGAATATATGTTGTATTACTTAAGCCCTTGGTGGTGGCTTGGAAAGCTTGGCCCTATGCCCTTCACTGTGGTGCTTTCTCCAAGTCCAAAAACAAAGGGGTGCCTTGAATTCATGGGGACACCAGCCAAGTGAAAGGAGGAGGCAGTTCCGGGAACCTCAGGAAGCACTTTTATCCCAATACAGCCTCTTCTCATTCTGGAGAAGGACCAACAGGATTGTCCTCGAATGACAGTTTTGGATTGCCAGGCAACTGTCCTGTTGGGACCCAACCCTGTCATTACTCCAAGAGGGAGAGACTTACCCAAAGGCCTTCACATAGTGCCAGGGGATTTTAGCATCCGGAGCTGGGCACCTGGGCACCCTTGGGGTCCCCTAAGCTGAGACAACTTGCTTCCCAAACCCCAAGTGTCTATTCATGAGAAAAAAAAGCAAGGTGATATGGGGCTGTGGTACTACCTGGAACACAGCCTTCCAGGCCCAAGTATCTTTTTCCTGATGCCAAGAGATGGGGAGGTGCCTTGAGCTTTCTGTTGCAGATCTCTTCTCCATTCCATGGAGTTTCATGACTCCATAAAGGCTCCTCTGGAGCCCACCCAAAAGCCCCCTTGACCATTTTCAGGGAAGGGCCTGCACTAGACAGCCACTTCACGCAGCAAAGGGTACAGACCAGGAAGGCCAGTGACTCCTATGAGCAAAATTCAGGTGTTCTCCCTCTTCCTAGGATCCTGTGAACCCCAGGTTTTGGTGGGTCTACAAGATGGGAAAGAGCCGCAGGCACCAATGACAATAAGACACACCAGCCTGATTCCTAGGGTGAAGACACTCCCTGTTGTAGAAGCCATTTTGGTGAGGGTTCCAGGTCCTCAAAGCCAGAGGCATCATGTCTTCCACCTCCCCTAACAGCACTGAGATGCTGGGTGCCCAGTTGTGTTGTTGCATGTACTTTGATCTAGTGCTAAAATTTAGACAGAAAGATGTATAGGAGAAAAAACCCAAAATTGAAAATATACACCCTGAATTTTCCTGGGAGTCAGGAGAGGATGTCCCCAGATCCTTGGCAGTCCAGGGATCCCAGTGTCCTGTCTCTGTCTCACCTGCCATTGCTCTCTCCTCATCTGCCTCCCTCTAGCAGGACAGCTAGTGCTTGAGTGGAGAACACAGACTTGACCCTTTCAATTGTAATCAGTTTGGCATGAAAATTGAAATGCTTCTGTATGACGATGATGATGATGATGATGATGATGATGATGATGATGATGATGCCAGGGATTGAACCCAGAGCCTTGTGCATGCTAGGCAAGCGTTTTATCACTGATGTTTATCCCCAGCCCTCTAAAATACTATTTTTAGTGGAGAAGTCAAGCTAATAATTATCTCTCTTATAAAGAGGGACAGAAAGCCAGGCGTGGTGGCACACCCTTTTAATCCCAGCACTCAGGAGGCTGAGACCGGAGGATCACGATTTGCAGACAGCCTCAGCTACTTAGTGAGGCCCTCCACAACTTAGTGAGACCCTGCTCCAAATTAAAGAATAAAAAATAGGGCAGGGGGTGCAGCTCAGAGGTCAAATGCCCCTGGGTTCCATCCCCAGACCTGCAAAAATTAATTAATTAATTAATAAAAAGAGGGACAGAGAAAGAGAGAGGTTGAAAATCTGTACATCTAGTCATGTGTTATGTCTTGACCAGAATCAGGATTTGTTCCCAGTGTTTGCCCCTTGGGAAGAAAAATTGAGTGGTGGGATAGACTGAGGTGGATGGGAGACTCTTTTTTTACTTCAGTAATATTTTTTAAATTTTATTTTATTGGTGCACTAGAGTCTCACATCATGATGTGGATCATGTTGGCAATGGCATACATTCACACAGTACTTGGTGCCTCCCCTCCGCTTCCCCCTTCTCCCTTCCTCCCAATACTGAGTGTCCAGGTTAGCTATATTATATTTACATGTATGCACATATTCCAATGTAGCTTTTCCATTAATCTCAGCCTTCTTTCTCCCCTACCCATCCTTTCTGGCTTTGCTGAGATTTTCTCCTCCACTATCTGGAGTCCCTCTGGTATCCCTAATACTCCCTAGCTTAAGCATATTAAAGAAAACATTTTTCCCTTCTCTTTCTGCAAGAACATGGAAAGACCTGGAAAACTTTATGTTAAGTGAGATTAGAAAGATGGGAGACTTTTAACTATCCTTGGTTCTCTGCATCTGTGGGTTCCACATCCATGAATTCAACCAACATGCAAACTGAAAATATTGTATTGGGGAAAAAGTTGTTCCTGTACTGAAGAAGTACAGTCATTCTTTATCATTATTGCATGAGCAATATGGTATAACAACTATTCACTTAACAGTTGTGTTATAGAAGGTATTGTGAGTTATCTAGAGAGGATTTAAAGCACACAGAAGGATTGCATAGTTTACATACAGGTACTACAACATTATATAATGAAATTGGGCATCCTTGCGTTTTGGTATCCACAGGGGTCTAGAATCAATCCCTGTCCCCCCCAGATATTAAAGGACAACTGTATATGTCCATTCGTGGCTTTTAAAATTTGTCTCATGAATAAATATTATCTAGTTAGAAAGTGTGGTGGTACACATCTGTAATCCCAGTACTTGGGGAGCTGAGACAGGAAGATCACAGGTTTGAGGCTAACCTCAGACCCTGTTTCAAAATTAAAAAATAAATTTAAAGGAAAGATCTGGGAGTATAGTTCAGAGGTGGAATACCTCTGGGGTCCATCCCCAGTACAGAAAAATTAAAAAAAAATAAAAAGATTTTTTTTTTTTTTTGCCATACTGGGGATGGAACCCAGTGACATTCTACCTCTGGGTGACAGCCCTCAACCCTATTGTCTTATTCTTTATTTTGAAACAGGGTCTCACTGAGTTGCAAACGACCTCACTAAGTAGTAGCTGAGGCTGTCCTCAAACTGCGATCCTCCTGTCTCAGCTTGGACAAGCATGTACCACCACGCCCAGCTAAAAAAATAAAAGATTTTTAACATTTTATTTATTTATTTATTTATTTATTTATTTATTTATTTATTTATTTTGTGGTACTGGAGATGGAACCCAGGGGTGTTCTACCTTCCAGCTACACTCCCAGCCACCACACCTGGGGATTTTTAACATTTTAAAAGAGAAATTAATCTTGGCATTGTGGTACACACTTGTAATCCAGCATTGGGGACTGAGACAAGAGGATCTCGGTTTGCCCAACAGCCTTAGCTACTTAGTGAGGCCCTTTTCAACTCAGTGAGACCTTGTTTCAAAATAAAGAATAAAAAAAAAAAAAAAGCCAGGCGTGGTGGCGCACAATTGTAATCCCAACGCTTGGGAGGCAGAGACAGGAGGATCGCGCAGGTTCGAAGCCAGCCGCGCTGGTTTAAGAGACCCTGTTTCCAAATTTAAAAAGCCTGGAGGTAGAAGGGCTTCCAGGAACCCCATTACCACAAAAAAAAAAAGAATAAAAAAAAATAGGGCCCCATTACCACCAAAAAAAAAAAGAATAAAAAAAATAGGGCTGGAGGTGTTACTTGGTGGTAGAATGCTCCTGGGTTCCATCCCCAGTATCGCAAAAAAAAAAAAAAAAAAAAAAACCATAAACAAAATAACGCCACAAGAACCACAGACCAGTGTGCCACCACACCCAGCGAATAATTATTTATTTATTTGTGCATTAAAGACAAACTTATTAACTGTTAACAACATTAATAATTTATTTTTGAAGCAAATATTCAATGAGAAGAATGGCAGTGTTTTGCATTGTTGCAAACTGCCTTCCTCTGGCTTGTTACAAGACAGGGGTCTCTGTGCATTCAATCTGTTGTGCTAATATGTGTCATTAACTTTTTGAAAACTCTGCAGTGCACTAATAAGAAAATCAAAGTGGAAAAGGAAAACGATACCTTAGTACTGCAAGTAGTCTTGGCCTCGCTGATCACCTGAAAGGGCTTAAGGGACCCAGGTACCCCTAGAGCCTTATTGGGAATCACTGTTCTAAAGGGCTCCAGCCTCCTGAGTTGGCTTCACTTTGTTTTAATATGAAAAAAGCCACAATCACCTTAATACCCAGAAAATGATTTGTGTGCTACAGTGAGGATTAAAGGATATAGTGTAGGCACTGCTGTCACATGTTAGAATGAGTTTTTTCTAGTAGTAACTCACTCAGTCTTTGTAAGATCCTTGAAAGGTAAGTAAATTGCTTCCTGCTTTGCATATGAGGGAGCTGAGGTTGGGTGGATGGGGCTTCTGCTGGGTGCCAGACTCGCAGGGGGCTTGCTGCTGGCGATGGAAAGGGGCTCTTCGACTGGGACAGACTCCTCTCTCCTAGTCTGAGATGCAGATCCAACAGCAGTGTCTGGGCTCACACTGCAGCGTCTTTACTACGGGTCCTGAAGGAGCTGCATCCTGAGAGGACCCACTGGGAGGACGCGGGTCCAGCGGGGACACCCCCACCGGAGCTCGAGCGGGCTCCGAGGGCAGGAGCTGCCCGCTAGTCTCTTTGAGGGGCCTGGCAGAAGGAGCTGGAAACTAGCCAGAGGTGGTGCTGGCCTTAGCCCTCCTTGCACTAGTCTACACTTCAGCTGTGATGTCCCTGGAAGTCAGGGCTCTGGTTCATCTCAGCCCTCATCTGCTATGTGTCCTGGAATCTGTCACTCAACTCTTCTGTGTCTCTGGTTCCTTTTCTGTCACTCACCATAGTTGTTTTTTTTGTTCTGTTTTGTTTTTTGGTACTGGGGATGGAACCCAGGGGCATTCTACCTCTCAGCTACACTCTCAGCCCTATTATTTAGTCTTTTATTTTTTGAAACAGGGTCTCACTGAGTTGCGAAGGGCCTCACTAAGTAGCTGAGGCTGTCTGTGAACCGCGATCCTCTGGTCTCGGCCTCCCAAATGCTAGAATTACAAATGTGTGCCACCACGCCCAATTTTGTCACTCACCATAGTTTTTGTGAGGTATCAAGTATCTGATATGAGCATGCTTTCTTGCTTTCTTTCTTTCTTTATTTATTTTTGCGGGTCTGATGATGGAACCCAGAGGCATTCAAACTCCAAGCTACAGCCCCTGCCCTATTTTTTATTCTTTATTTTGAAGCAGGGTCTCACTGAGTTGCAGAGGGCCTCACTAAATAGCTGAGGCTGTCCACGAACCGCGATCCTCCGGTCTCAGCCTCCCAAATGCTGGGATTACAAGCGTGCACCACCACGCCCGGCATGAGCATGCTTTAAAAGCGCAAACATATTACATATATTCTGGCAGGAACCCATGGTGGTAATCTTTGGAATATCTCACAACGCATTTGCTGAAGAAAGAGCTTGATATGCAAGGATGGTTATTTAGTGTTGCCATTGTGAAATCATCAGAACCCTGGGTAGCATCTTAGTTGCTGTTTTTGTTTTCCCAGCAAGTCTTCCTATTCCCCATTCATCTGGTAACAACAGGCCCTGGCCATAAGGAAGGGCATATTAACAGGTCTGGCCAATTATATAATGCCTTAACAGCATGATTGGCATGATTGGGTTGGCATGTGACTCAACAGAGCTAATCACAGTGCTTCCCTGGGATTGCTATCTGGCTCCCACCCCTGTCACTGAACCTGGGATTGCTCTCTGGATGTTCTTTCTACTAGAGTCACAAAGCAAAGACTGCCAGTGGCTATGTTCCCTGCTGGGTGGAGAATACCTGTCGATTGCAGGAAAGAAGCAGGCTAACCCTCAAAGAGAAGAGCCCTACCCAAGAGATGAACAGACAGGAAGAAAAATAGTTATTTTTAATCCCAGGTATCGACCCTAGTTTTGTGAGCTAGCTCTGTGTTCTTTCTAGTGAATTCCACCACCACAACCTACAATCGCACACACCAATTTATTTTTTCTTAAGCTGATTTGAGTAGAGTCTTCCTCACTGGCAACCAAAATGATCCTGAGAGATACAATCCAGATGCTCAAAGAAGAAAAAAGCAAAATCATTAAGAAAATGGCATTTCAAGACTGACGTGGTGACACGTGCCTGTAATCCCAGTACTTGGGAGGATGAGACAACAGGATTGTGATTCAAAGACAGCCTGAGCAAGTAGTGAGACTCCCAGCACCTCTGACCCTCTTTCAAAATCAAAATAAAATAGGGCCGGGGGTGTAGCTCAGAGGAAGAATAACTCTGGGTTCAATTTCTGGGACAAAAGAAAGAGAAAGAAAGAAAAGAAAGAAAAGAAAAGAAAAGAAAAGAAAAGAAAAGAAAAGAGAAAGGAAGAAAGAAAGAGAGAGAGAGAAAGAGAGAAAGGAAGGAAGGAAGGAAGGAAGGAAGGAAGGAAGGAAATAGCATTTCATTCATTCACCTTGGAAAACAGGTTTCTTGTAGATTTGAGTGTTCACATTCCTCCAGATATATATAAAAAATTCTCTGTTAAAAAAAAATTGTGTGGTTGCCAGGCATGGTGGTGCAGGCTTGTAATCCCAGTGCTTGGAAGGCTGAGACAGGAGGATCGCCCAGGTTCAAAGCCAGCCTCAGCTACTGAGTGAGGCTTTCAGCAACTTAGTGAGACCTTGTTTCCAAATAAAATATAAAATAGATCTGAGAGTAGAAGTATAGCCCAGAGAAAAACCCCTGGGTTCCACCCCCAGTACCACCGTCTACTTACTTTTTGATCTTAGTTGTTTAATTTCTCTATCTATAAAAAGAGATAATAATAGTACTTGCTCATAGGATCATTGTGCAGATTAAATGGGATAATGTATACATATCACTTTACTCAACACATGGCACTCAACACGTGCCCATTAAATGGCAGCTTGTTATTAGTGCCATGTGATTATATCCTGATTTGTAAAATGGTGACAATTTTATAATAGGCAAGCTGGGCATGGTGACACACACCTGTAATCCCAGTACTAGGGAGGCTGAGACAGGAGAATGGCAGGTTCAAACCCAACATGTGGTAACTTAATGAGATCCTGTTTCAAAATAAGAATAAAACATGCTAGGAGTGTAGCTCAGTGGCAGAATTCCCCTGGGTGTTGACCAGGCTGTCCTCCCTCTGGAAGCTGTAAGGGAACATCTGTCCCCAGTCTCTTCCATTTCTGGTGACTGCAGGTGTTCCTTGACTTGAGGAGTCATCACTCCAGTCTCTATCTGTATCTTCCAGGCGGCTTCCACTCCCTACATGTAAAATCTCCACCTATCTCTAAGGAGTTAGGTGATTCTATTTAGGAACCACTCGGATAACTGGAGCCAATCTTTCCATATAAAGAGCCTTAGCTTAATGACATCTGCAAAGGAGTTTCCCTCCCCTCTCCTTTTTTCTATATAACACTCCCAGGTTTTTGAAATTAGGATGTGGGGCCATTTTTCAGTTTACACAGTTGATGGTCAACAAAGAGGAATTTCTCTCTCATTCTTTTTGGAAATCATTCTCTGGACCATATGCAGGGCTAAAAATTCATGTGCAGTCCGCCATTGGTTCTGTATCATTGGATTCAACAAGCCAAGAATGGAAAACATTCAGGGGGAAAAAATTCAGGTGTAGTAAACATGTTCAGACTCTATTTCCTTGTCATTATTCTCCAAATGATGTAGTATAGCAATTCCTTATACAGATTTGCATTACAATCAGTATTATAAGTAATCTAGAGATCATTTAAAGAATATAGTACAATGTATATAGATTATATGCAAATACTAGGTCACTTGATATAAAGGACTTTTTTCCCCTTTTTTGTGGTACTGAGAATTGAACCCACGGGAATTCTACCCCCAAGTGACACCTCCAGCCCTATTTTTTATTCTTTATTTTGAAACGGGGCCTCACTAGGTTGTGAGTGCCTCACTAAGCAGCTTAAGCTGGCCCTGAACCTGCGATCCTCCTGTCCCAGCCTCCCAAGAACTGGGATTACAAGTGTGCGCCACCATGCCAGGCTCTACAAAGGACTTTAGAATCATGGAATTTGATACTTACCAGGGGTCTTAGAACGAATCTCTCAAGTATACCAAGGAACTGCTATAGCTGGACCCAGTTTACCTTGGTCCCTGTCAGGAAAAATATTTGTTGAACACCTATTAAGCACAGACACCATAACATGTCCTCTGACTAGTAAGTATTTCCAACTTACAGGAGAGATGACTGAGATCCAAGGAGCTATGGCCAAGGAAGCAAAAGCAAGACAAACGAAACTGGCCCTGGGCTTCTGGCAAATGCTTTTACCCCCTTATAGGCCATCAGAGAGGCCCGAAACTACTGTACTCTATGCGTTGGCGCCATCTAGTGTTCATGCAGCATACTCCTTCAGGGACCGCGCTCTGGGTCGTGGGACTGGCTTCTCCAACACCTTCTTTTCTATTTTGTGGTATCCTATTGGGCTCTCTGGTGCAGGAGAGCTGGTCTTGAACTTCAGCTCCACCAGTGACTCAGTGACCTGGGACAAGTCACAGCTCTTCTTACCTAACTCTAGGAAATGGCTCCTCTCAGAGATGTGAAGAGGATCTTGGGAAGTTCTTGGTAAACTGGAAGTAACTGGGGGCAATGGAAAGAAACATTGTCTGCAGTGAGCAAGTTTGGGGTCATTTAAAAAAATAGTGTGTTCTTGCTATGTACCAAGTACTGTTTGGGATGTAGGGATCTAGCAACAACATTCAGCCCGCTAACATTGTGGCATTTCAGGTTTTGAGTCATTTACTCACAGATGTGTTTCTGATACTAATATGTGCCAGGCACTTCCCAAGCCATGAGCACAGAGGGTATCCAATCTGGCTGGAGCCCAGGGAGAAAGAGGAAGAGGTTAGGCACCGCAGTTTCAAGTTTATGGGGCCTGAAGCTTATGCAACTTAGGGTACCCTTTGAGCGAAAGAAAATGAAGTCACAAATACAGAATTAGGTTAGGAAGGATTTTTTTTAGAATGAGAAAATAAATAACAAATTATAAAATTTTAAAAGCTGACAAATATTTTAACATTTAGAAACAGCACAATATTTTTGTTACTTATACATATGGTATTCTCTACCTTCTTGGCTGTATATTCTCTCATCCCCTAGTCATAAGACAATGATTTGTTGTATTATATTCCATTTTAAAAAACTAGGAAGATAATTTGACCCTTATTCTACAAAATTTATTCATTTTTGTGTGGATACTGTAAATAATTTTTAAATTGTAACATTGAATGCCATGTAGATTTTTAGGATTATTATCAATTTGGGGGAAACCTCTAAGTTTCTTTCATATATGAGCTCTAAGTTGCATTGCATACAGACTAATTTTAAATATTCTTTGAGATGACAGCAAATTACACAGTTTATTGTTGACATCTACATTGTCATGTTGCATTATGACTTCTATAATTTTCTTCATCTAGGTCAGTATTCTCTATCAAGAAATAGATAAATTTAAAAGTTTCCCAATGTATTTATATGATTCATTACTTTTAATTAAATAAATTGTTTAATGATCTAAGACTGTATTCATTATTTTAATTTGAAATGTATCTATTCAGCCAGGCATGGTGGCACATGCCTGTAATCCCAGTACATGGGAAGCTGATACTGAAGGATGGAAGTTTTGAGGAGAGCCCCAGCAAGTAGTGAGACTCTCATCAACCTACTGAGACCTGGTTTCCAAATAAGAGATAAAATAAGAGCCAGGCGTGATGGCGCACACTTGTAATCCCAGCATTCAGGAGGCAGAGACCAGAGAATTGCTGTTCGCAGACAGCCTCAGCTACTTAGCGAGGCCCTTCGCGACTCAGTAAGACCCTGTTTCAAAAAATAAAAAGACTAAAAAATATGGCTAGGGGTGTGGCGCAGAGGTAGAATGCCCCTGGGTTCCATCCCTAGTACTGCAAAAATACATACATACATACATACATACATACATACATACATACATAAAATAGTGCTAGGGGTGGAACCTGGATGTAGAAGATCCCTGGATTCCACCCCCAGTACCCCCCCCACACACACACACAAAGAGAAATGTATCTATTCATCTTAATAAGTTACTACTTTTTTGTGTGTGGTATTGGGGATTGAACCCAAAGGCATTCTACCTCCACGTTACACCCCTAGCCCTATTTTATTTTTATTTTGACAGGTTCTTACTAGGCTGATGAGAGTCTCACTACTTGCTGAGGCTGTCCCAAACCTGTCTCAGCCCCCCAAGTACTAGAATTACAGGCATGCACCACCATGCTGGCTTGAGTTACTACTTTTATCACGAACGTACCAGCTGTGTCTGGTACTATCTCTGTGAACACAAGACTCATATCTTCTAGTCTGTGCAATTCCTGTTAAGGAATAAAAAGTATCCAGTTTATAGTCATACATGTTGCACTGACAAATAGATTTCTGAAAAGAAAAGATTTTACCTCTAACTGGGCTTTCATGAGAACCAAATTCTGCCTTACACTTTAATATGTTTGATAATTGGAAGAATGTTCCATACCAGCTGCTGATTCTGTATCTTGCAAATCTTACTTTCTTTCCCATGTACATGTTTCTCATGCTAGGCGCTACCACAATTTATAGTTCTGAGCCCTCAGGCATATGGAGGGTGAGTCAGCTTGGTGGGCGGCATGTTCCTGGAAGCCTTTCCCACTGAGATGGATAGCAAGGACTTAACTATAGATGGAAGTGTTGTGGACCATATAAATAGACCTATCTAAACCTAAATTAAACACTTGTGTAGCTCTGCCTCTAATTATCTCTCAGGTACTCCACTGCCACCAAAAGGCAGTGAGTATGAGAAAAGGACAGTTGTATGGGGACATCAGTCTTAAAGGATCACAGCTGAATATCTTACTTCTGCAAAGTTTACAGAAATACATGCCCATGTGAACTCAGTGCTGTTTTTCCCAGGGCCTTCGAAGGGCTCATACAGTGTGGGTCCTGAAACCAAAGATTCATTATTGCCAAGGAAAATCCACTACTATTATTATTGCACTATCATTTATGAAATGAAGTCATAATAATAAGGGAGAGATCATGGGTGGGTTCTTTTATTTTTTGGTGGTACTGGGGTTCCTGGAAGCCCTTCTACCTCCGGGCTACACTCCCAGACCTATTTTATACTGTTATTTGGAAACAGGGTCTCTTAAGCCAGCAAGGCTGGCTCCAAACCTGCACGATCCTTCTGTCTCCGCCTCCCAAGCTCAGGGATTACAAGCGTGCACCACGCCCGGCTGTGAGGTTCTTTAAAGAGTAAATTAGGTAACCTATGAAAATGCCCAGCAAGGAGTATGGACCTTATCAATGACTTCATATTGGATATTAATACTGTTCCCAATTTTTTTTTATTAGGGGTGAAATCCAGGGGCTTTTCTACCTCTGGAATATACTCCCAGATCTATTTTGTGTGTGTATGGGATGGGGGGACTGGGGATGGAACCCAGGGGCTTTCTACCTCCGGGCTACACTCCCAGACCTATTTTATATTTTGTTTGGAAACAGGGTCTCACTAAGTTGCTGAGAGCCTCACTAAGTAGCTGAGGCTGGCTTCGAACCTGTGCGATCCTCCTGTCTCAGCCTCCCAAGCGCAGGGATTACAAGCGTGTGCCACCACTCCCGGCCTATTTTATACTTTATTTGGAAACAGGATCTCACTAGGTTTCTGAGATCGATCCTCACTCAGTAACTGAGGCTGGCTTTGAACCTGTGCAATCCTCCTGACTCAGCCTCCCAAACCCTGGGATTACAAGTGTGTGCCACCACACCCAGCGTGGGTTCCAAAATTTATTAGTATTTACAATGAAGCTCAGGGGAACAAACCAACCTTTAGTTTTTATGCTCCGGTATGGTTCTGCTTAGATTCTAGCAATTGGCTGTAGCTATTTAAAGTTGTGCTATTCCAAGCTGGAAAATGTTTGTTATTAAGCACTTTGTATTTCTTACAATACTACCCTATGGTGCAGGTACTTTTATCATCATTCCCATTTTACAGATGAGAAAAACTGAGGTTTTAGGGACTCAATTATTTCTCCTGGGAGTGAGTGGAAAACACTGGGCTGTGTTATAAGGAAGGGTGCTCAGAGATCGAGATTAAGGTGGTCTTTCATAGTGAAACTATATGGCCCAAGCTTGGTTCCTGTTGTACCCTTACACAAGTGTCAGAGATCTGTTTTCAGAACCCTAGCACAGAGACTGGTCACTTAGACGGGGCGCCACGCCCCTCGCCCACAGCCCCGCCCCTCGCCTCCCCGGGGGCCACGCCCCTCACCACAGCCCTGTCACCCTCCATCTTTCTGTCCCGCCTTCACGTCGCTCCGACACACCCTTGCCCCGTCCTGAAGCCACGCCCCTAAAGCCCCGCCCGGAGCCCCGCCCCGAGACCCCCCCCGCCCGGAGCCAGGCCCTGAAAGCCACGCCCGAAGCCACGCCCCTAGAGCCACGCCCCGGGCACCACACCTCGAAAGCCGCGCCTCCTGAAGCCGCGCCTTCTGAAGCCACGCCTTCTGAAGCCACGCCTCCTGAAGCCACACCTCCTGAAGCCGCGCCTCCTGAAGCCGCGCCTCCTGAAGCCGCGCCCCCGTCCTGCGGCGGCCGGGTGCCTCAGAGCAGACGCTCGCCCGCTACACCTCACAGCCCGGGATCGGGCGCTGAGTAGGCGCCACCTGCGAGGCGGGGCCCCGAGGGCAAGTAGGCAGGCTGGGCGAGGGGCGGCCGCCGCTCCCCTCACTGCTCGCGGCGCGGCGAGGGCGGGCCTGAGGAAGCGCGCGCGGGCGCCGCGGCCTGCGTTCCTGCCGAGGCCCCGACGCCGCCCGCCGCGCTCCGGCGACGCCGCCGCTCCTCGCCGCTGACCCGGGTCTCGCCGCCCTCGAGCCTCCTCCGCGGCGCGTTCCCCCCAGGAGCCCATCCTTGCCCCTGCTTCCTTGTACTACCGTCAGCTTTACTTTGCAGGGAGCACAAAGAAAACGCCCAGGGCTCGAGGGGTACCGAAGGGGTGTGTTTCCTCAGGGGGAGGGGTAATGTGCGCTCAGGAAAATCATTATCTGAAGAAAATTAAGTTTCAGGCTTTAGTCCCGCGCGCGCGCGCGCGCACACACACACACACACACACACACACACACACACACACACCTGTTAGGTCTACTACAAACCTGGGAGCACTTTTTAAAGATAAATTGGAGGCCGGGCGTGGTGGCGCACGCTTGTAATCCCGCGCTTGGGAGGCTGAGACAGGAGGATCGCGCAGGTTCAAAGCCAGCCTCAGCTGGTATAAGAGACCCTGTTTCCAAATAAAATATAAAATAGGTCTGGGAACTTAGCCTGGAGGTAGAAGGCCCCTGGGTTCCATCCTCAGTATCACCAAAAATAAATAAATAAATAAATTGGAATTTATTCCAAGATACCCAAACACACCTTGGAAAGTAGAGCAAACGCAAAGCATGAGCCATAAACAGCAAGATCTCTAGGTGTCCCATGGAGGAATGTGGTTTGGTAAATGCACAACTGTTGGTTTGGGCATAATGACTTGACCCTTGCGGTGGAAATAAATGGGCATTGATCAAAGTTTACCTAAGTTTTTAATTTTGTGGCTGACTTTGCTTTTATATTCATTTTGGTTCAGTGCACTTTTTTCATCAAAACTTTAAATAGAAAAGAAATGCCTACAGTGGCAGTTTAAAATAACTTATATGTGAGCAATAATTCTTTTCTAGAAGTCAACCAAAGTGCTATAACATCGCTTCTAATACTTGCTTCCTGATAGTTATCAAAAATGGTACTAACTGGGCGTGGTGGCCCACGCTTTTAATCCCAGCATTTGGGAGGCTGAGACAGGAGGATCGCAGTTCATGGACAGCCTCAGCTACTTAGCGAGGCCCTTTGCAACTGTGAGACACTTTTTCAAAATAAATTTTTTTAAAAGAATTTAAAAAAATAGGGCTGAGGTTCTAATTCGGAAGTAGAACGCCCTAAGTTCCAACTCCAGTACCACACAACAACAACAACAACCACCACAAAAGATTGGTACAGAGCGGCGGCGCAAGCTTGAAATCCCAGTACTTGGGAAGCTGAGACAGGAGGATTGCAGATTCTCAGCCAGCCTCAACTACTTAATGAGGCCCTCTGCAACTTAGTGAGACCCTGTTTCAAACCAAAGAATATAAGATAGGGGTGAGGGTGTACCTTGGAGATAGATGTCCCCTGAGTTCAATCCCCAGTACTGAAAAAAAAAAAAAAAAGAATGGTACAAATTGTAGACATGTACTGTAATTTCTTTAAGTCAGGATTTTCCTCTACCATTCTTATTCAAGACATTTAAATTTGATTGTTTTCTTTCCTTCTGGTTCTTTTTCTATAATTTTTTCTTCAGTTTTTACTTTATAGTCCTTTGGAATTTTATTATTTTAACTTCAAAATTTAATATGTTGTTGAATAAACTAGAGTATCTTGAAGAGAATAGTGGAATTCAACACCTGGATATAAATTAATGGTCCAACTCTTGCCAAATTCTTTGTGTGTGTGTTTGGGGAGGGGTACTGGGGATTGAACCCAGAGGCATTCTACTTCTGAGCTACACCCTGAGCCCTATTTTATTTTTATTTTGAAACAGGGTCAAATGTTGATTAGAGTCTCACAACTGAGAGGTTGAGGTTGTCCTCAAATCTGCAATCCTCCTGTTACAGCCCCCAAGTGCTGGGATTACATGTGTTGCACCGCCATGTCTGGCTTCAAATTCTTAAGTTTAAAAAAAAAACCTATTTCTTAGTTTTGCCCACCTTTTCCTATTTTATTGTTTCTTTCCTACTTCTGTCACCTATTTTTTTCAGCCTTCCTCCTTTTTTATTTGACTGCATTTGTAAAAGAGCTCAAAATTCTTGTGGGATAAAAAATAAAATCTAAGAAGAAATCATTATTAGGACACATGTAAACCAAGTATGGTTTACAGTTTACTAGAACTGTCATTAGTTTATAATTTTATAAGCTACGTAAATATCAGTTATTGGCATTTATCTTAGAATACTCAATACTTTTAAGTTACAAACTAAAGTTTATAAAATATCAAAATTCCCAAACATTCTAGAGTGCTAGAGATTTATAATTTTATAAACTAAATAAGGTCTCTTTTTATAAGAAAATAAATTAACTAACATATTGAATTAGATAATCTGTGGCTTTATAAAATTCATTAAAAGTATTTTGCTTCCAGTACTTGGGAGGCTGAGACAGGAGGATCACAGGTTCGAAGCCAGCCTCAGTTATAAAGCCAGCCTCAGTTACTTAGTGAGGCTCTCAGCAACTGAGTGAGACCCTGTTTCCAAATAAAATATTAAAAAAAAAAGGTCTGGAAGTATACCCTGGAGGTAAAAATCTTCTGGGTTCCATCCCCAGTGTAACCAAAAAAAAAAAAGTATTTTACTTGCTATAAAATAGCACTGTAAGGTTTTCATTATTAAATTTTATTTTAACTGTATTTTCATGTTTTCTGTAGTTTGTTGAATATAACTAAGAAATACCGGCAACATGTTCTACACGCATGTGCTTATGAGTAAACGGGGGCCACTGGCCAAAATATGGCTTGCAGCTCACTGGGAGAAGAAACTCACAAAGGCCCATATATTTGAATGTAATCTAGAGAGTACCATTGAAAAAATTCTTTCACCTAAGGTAAGTTACTCATTAAAATGATAGTTTGTATTTGCTTGGACTTCTGGAGAGGAAAGGAATTAAAATACATTTATATCGCAAAACATTTCCAAGACAATTTTACTTCTCAAATGAACTCTTTTCTTATTGCATTTATTATCTGAAAATAATCATACATTAATTTCTACTGGTAATTGTATAAATTTATCATAGATTAGACCCTGAAGGATAAAGGCCATATTTTATGTATATGTTATAATCTTACTCCACAACAAAACATACATAGTGGATACCAAATAATCCCACCCACCCCCATATTGAGGATTAAATCCAAGGGCATCCTACTGAAATACACCCTCAGCCTTATTTTATGTTTTATTTTGAAACAAGGTCTCACTAAGTTATGAGGCTGGCTTCAAACTTGTGATCCTTCTGTCTCAGCCTCCCAAGTACTGGGATCACAGTCATGTGCCACCATACCTGACTTCATGAAAATATTATCTTAATATTTTATAATTTAAGTATCTTTCTGCTTGTGAGGATGAATTATAATAAAAAAGCTACTATGTGTTAGGCACTTCATTTATTAATTTTCACAAAAGCCCTCTGAAATCTATTTCTTTTAGCCCCAGAGAAATGTGTTAAGTAGCATGAACTTTTGAGTTGGTCAAGTTTATATTTATCCTTTCACTTAATAGTTATAATACTTGGGCATGCTACCTGAGCCCAAATTTTTTCTTCTATAAATAGATATTGTTACCAAAATTAACTACTATGTAAAAAACTCTTAGGACAATGCCTGGCACAAATTAAGTATAGTTAAATTGTAACTACTTTTTTTGTGGTACTGTGGGTGGAACCCAGGGCCTTTTTCTACCTCTGGGCTCTATTCTAGACCTATTTTATACTTTATTTGGAAACAGGGTCTCACTAAATTGCAGAGGGCCTCACTAAGTAGCTGAGGCTGGCTTAAAACCTGTGTGATCCTCCTGTCTCTGCCTCCCAAGCACTGGGATTACAAACATCCACCACCACACCCAGCTTGTAACTATTTATTAATCTGAAATTCAGGAAGGTTAAATGACTTGGCCTCAGCATTGAGCCAAGGGGTGAACCCAAATCTGCCTGACTATAGAGTTTATATCCTTCTCATATTAATAATATCATACTTAGTGCGACATTAGATTGCCTTTACTGAATAAGCAAAAGAAAAGTTAATCATTTTACAGGACGGGGTAAAAATTAAGTGGTTTAGCCGGGCGTGGTGGCGCACGCTTGTAATCCCTGCGCTTGGGAGGCTGAGACGGTAGGATTGCACGGGTTTGAAGCCAGCCTCAGCTACTTAGTGAGGCTTTCAGCAACTTAGTCAGACCCTGTTTCCAAATAAAATATAAAAAAGGTCTGGGAGTATAGCCCGGAGGTAGAAAGCCTCTGGGTTCTACCCCAGTACCACCACCAAAAAAACAAACAAACAAAAAAATTAAGTGGTTTACTTTAAATAAGAATATGAAATGCCTACTTTTTAAAGAAAAGAAACTCTTATGATTCAGTAATTTTCATAGGATAGAATTTATTAAACTGATTTTTATCTTAATCCTTCAAAATTATTTAAAGGTGAAAATTGCACTTCGTACTTCAGGACACCTGCTTTTGGGAGTTGTTCGAATCTATAATAGGAAAGCAAAGTATCTTTTGGCAGATTGCAGTGAAGCATTTCTTAAAATGAAGATGACATTTCGCCCAGGTATACATGGAGTGTCATTTGCCTCACTCTTCTTGATTTCCTTGTACATTTTTATGTTGGGTAGGCTCTTATACTTGGCAGTACACTGTAATTTCAGGTGTGTATAGTAAATACAAACTTCATTTTGATTGAACTGAAGTGTCCATGGTTAAAGATAAGTTATATTCTTTACCTTGTTATTTTCCTGTATTTGCAGGAAAAAAAAGGTTATGCTTTCCAAAACTTGTAATCTTTCTGTGTATTTATGTAAGAAATATACTAAAAATCACTAGACTTGTGCAAGAAACTCTGATGCTGTGTTTTTAATGGTCCATATAGTCTGAATTATTTGGCTTTGCCATTGTGAGAAAAAATAGAAATAATATGATTGACAAAATATAAATATCAATGATTATCATTGTTTTTAGAATTCTCAAGTTGCATGCTAAGTTTATAAGATATCATCAAAATTACCAGGCATTCTAGAGTGCTAGAGATTTATAGATGTTATGGTAGCTGTTTTCTTATCTAATTTATATATTCCTTGATTTTTTTATCACCTACTTTGTGCTAAACATTATATTAGGCCCTGGATATAAAGACAAACTAACTAAAGTCCCTTTCAGTTTGAGCTCGAGGAAATGAGATGATGAAAAAGCTTTAAAAACTTATTGTAATAATTATAGATTGTGATTGCGCTATAAAGGAAAATGAACAGAGCACTAAAACAGAAAATAACAGAAATTGACGTTAACTAGGGTAGTTGGGAAAAGCCTTTCTGAGGGAATAAAATTTAAGCTCAGATTTGAAAACCAAGAAGAACCCAGTCATGTAAAAAAGTGCTTGAAGGAATTACTTAACAGGCAGACAAAATTGCAAGAGCAAAAAGAAAAAGAGCTGGGTGTGGCGGCACACGCTTGTAATCCCAGCAGTTGGGAGACTGAGACAGGAGGATCGCAGTTAGCAGACAGCCTCAGCTACTTAGTGAGGTCCTCTGCAACTCAGTGAGACCCTGTTTCAAAATAAAGAATAAAAAGCCAGGCGTGGTGACACACTTGTAATCCCATCATTTGGGAGGCAGAGACAGGAGGATTGCGCAGGTTGGAAGCCAGCCTCAGCTACTTAGTAAGGCTCTTTGCAACTCAGTGAGCCCTGTCTCAAAATAAAGGATAAAAGCCGGGCTGGTGGCTCACTCTTGTAATCCAGAAGCTGAGACCACAGGATCGCCTTTTGCGGACAGCCTCAGCTACTTAGTGAGGCCCTCCGCAACTTAGTGAGACTCTGTTTCAAAAAAAGGATAAAAAATAGGGCAGAGAGCGTAGTTCAGAGGTCAAATGCCCCTGGGTTCCATCCCCAGACCTGCAAATAATAAATAAATAAATAAATAAATAAATAAATAAATAAATAAGCAAGCCAGGAGTAGTGGTGCATGCTTGCAATCCCTGCGCTTGGGAGGCTGAAACAGGAGGATCAGGCAGGTTTGAAGCCAACCTCAGCAAGTTAGTGAGGCTCTCAGCAACTTAGTGAGACCCTGTTTCCAAATAAAATATAAAATAGGTCTGGGAGTATAGCCCAGAGGTAGAAAGCCTCTGGGTTCCACCCCCAGTACCACAAAATAATAAATAAATAAATAAATAAATAAATAAATAAATAAATAAATAAATAAAATGGGGCTGGGGGTGTCGCTCAGAGGTAGAATGCCCCTGGGTTCCATCCCCAGTATCACAAAAAAAAAAAAAGAAAGAAAGAAAGAACCAATCCTTGACATTTTCAGGGAAGAAAAAGGCTGTTTAAAGAAAGTATGAGTGAGGAGAGTGTCCTCAGATGATGCCTGATAAGTTTATAGGGCTGGAAAAGCCCCAGTTGGAAATTTAGATTTTGTTTTAATGTACTAGGGAAGTCACTAAGTTCATTTTAAGCATGAGAGTATTTTTTTTATTGGTGCATTGTATTCATACATCATAGTGGGATACAAACTTTTGTAGACATACATGCACACATCGCCCAGTCAGCCCCCACCCGATCCCCACCCCATTCTCTCCCCATCCCTCCCTCCCATGCTTGGCTTAGTGGTTGACGTCTAGAATTATAGCAATTTATCCAAAATTAAAAATGATAATCTCACATAACAGTTTCATATGTCTGATACCAAGCTTTTGATGACTTAAAGATAACATTTCAATATTTCTTTTTTACTTTCTTTCTTACCAGAGAATATTTTTTTTCTATTTTTTAGGTGAAACTATCATATATTTATATATTTATTTTTCAGAAAAAAATCTATCCTAATATGGAATATGGACTCTAGGTACCCAAAACGATCTTGAAAAAGAACAAAGCTAGAAGATATATATTTTCTGATTTCAAACCATATAAAGCTACAATAATTGAAACAGTGTAGTACTATTCTAAAGGCAGATATATAAACCATTGGAGTTAAATAAAAGCCTAGAGCTAAATTCTTCCCTATATTGTCAAGTTATTTTTGACAAGGTTTCCACGAACATTTGGTGGTAGAAATAATAATCTTTTAACTAAATATTGTTGAAAAATAATAATTACATGGAAAAGAATAAAATTGGACCCTTACCTAATCCCATATACAAGTATTAACTCAAAATAGATAAAAGACCTAAATATAAATCTTAAGACTATAAACTTTTAGGAGAAAATCTGGGTCATAAAACCTCACAACATTGAAATTGGCAGTGATTTCTTGGATATGATTTCAATGGCACAGGCAACAGAAGAGTATACAAACTCCCTAAAAAATAAAAAAAAATATTGTATATACAATGACAATGTAAACAGAGTTAAAAGTTACTAATAGAATGGGATAAAATATTTCCAAATGCTATATCTGAAGGTATAGTAATATTCCAACTAGAAATCCTAAAAATTAACAACAATAAAAGCAAACAATACAATTTAGAGATAGGTAAAAGACTAACATAAATAATGAATCTCCACAGATAACCAATCTTAGTTGTCTGTTGGATGGAAAGTCTTGTTTCTCTGGTTCTGGTGTGTGTTACCTATTTCTTCTTTGTAGTTAATCTCTTTGAGTATTTTCTCTAGCGCTGGTTTTGAAGACATAAATTCCTTCAGTTTCTGTTTGTCATGGAAGCTTCTTATTTCTCTATCTAATTTGATAGAAAGTTTTGCTGGGTAGAAAATTTTTGGCTGGAAGTTGTTTTCTTTCAGAGTTTGGAATATGTTACTCCAAGCCCTTCTGGCTCTCATGAATTGGTTTGGGAAGTCTGGAGTGATTCTAATTGGCTTGCCTCTGAATGTCACTTGGCCTTTTGTTTTTGTTGCCTTTAAGATTCTCTGCTTGGCTTCCACATTGGTCATTTTGACAATTATGTGGCGTGGGGATCCTCTTCTCCGATCCTGTCTAAAGGGAGTTCTATAAGTTTCCTGGAGCTGTGTATCAACCTCTTGCTCTATGTTTGGAAAATTTTCTGCTATTACTTCCTTGAAGAGATTGTTGATCCCTTTGGTTTCACTTTCTTTTCCCTCCTCTATTCCAATTATTCTTAGGTTAGCTCTCTTAAAATGGGCCCATATTTCTTCAATGTCAGATTCCTGCTGTCGTATATTTTTTCCTAGATTAGAAACTATGCGTTCATTTTTGGAATGATCATCTTCTAAGAGCGAGATTCTGTTCTCCATGTGGTCTAATCGGTTGTTTGTGCTTTGAATTGAGGCCTTTACTTCATTAATTGCATCCTTTATCTCTTTTTGGCTCTCTCTGAATTCTTTTTAAAGCACCTCTATTATTTCTACAGTTATTTTCCTGATTTGATCTTCTAGAAATCTCTGAATTTCTGTTTTATCGGGTTCTGATGTTGTGGGGTTGTGGGCATTCATTACTCCAGTATTATTCCTCTTTCCCATGATTTTGGAAGTTTTTTTTTTTTTTTTTTTTTTTTTGGTGGTACTGGGGTTCCTGTAAGCCCTTCTACCTCCGGGCTACACTCCCAGACCTATTTTTGCATTTTTATTTGGAAACAGGGTCTCCTAAGCCAGCGCGCGGGGCTAGCTTCGAACCTGCGCGATCCTCCTGTCTCTGCTTCCCAAGCGCGGGGATTACAAGCGTGCGCCACCACGCCTGGCGATTTTGGAAGTTTGTGCCTTCTCTGGGTTCTTCCCTTGGGTCACTATGACTTCACTTAAGGTGCTGTGGATCTCGAGTCTGTAGTATATCAGACCCCACTACTCCTTTACTGGGTTGTATCACAGAGTCTCCAACCCAGAGAGTCGATAGAGGCTGCTTTAGACTGTGGGGGGTGCCAGGTTGCACGTTCTCCTATGGTGTGATATCTCTGCCACCGCCCCTCCCCCACTGGGTCAAGTCCCAGGGAGTATAGTACTGGGATTTCTCCTCTGTGGCCCACAATTTGACTCACTGTTCTTGAGTACGCAGATGTAGCTGTACTGGACTCGGTGAATTTGCTGCTGCTGCCGCCAGTGGCAATATGGCGCCGCTGCTACGCCCTCAGCCGTGAGGCTGGCGTATTTCTTCTTGGTTTTGAGTTCCACTCTGAATCCCTGCAGCGTGTGCTGAGCTCAGCCACTGGGAGCTTTAGATGCTCCCTGCGCCGAGAAATCCCACCTGGCTGTTCCGCAGCGGCTCACCTCGGCTTGCTGTAGTCGTCCGGTGAACTCGCCGCTGCCACTGGCAGTAAAGCGCTGCTGCCGTGTCCTCGGGCGTGAGGCCGGTGTATCTCCTCTGTGGCTCTGAGCTTTGTTCTCAGTCTGCTTTCTCTCTCGAGCCTGGGGATTTTTTTTGTTTCTCTGGTGATGGTGTTTTCTGGCTATGAAAGGCGCTGATTTTGTGGTAATGGAGATTGGTTGTTAGCGGGGCTTTTAAGCCCCGCTTTTCTCGGTCGCCAGCATGAGAGTATTTTGATCTTCTTGCTTTTAAAATATAGTACTCTGGATGCCTTATAGAGAATGGACTGCAGAGGGATAAGAATGGATACAGGGAAACCCATTAAATAGACTATGTAGTCTAAGGTAAAAACAACAATTGGGTTTGCTAACCTAGAGATTATTTTTGTATACAGTAAGAAAAATAAAGATTTAATTGGGAGTTTTTTATTTTATACCATATCATTGCTAATTGAATGTGTTTTTTTATTCTTTTCAGGACTGGTTGACCTTCCAAAAGAGAATTTTGAAGCAGCTTACAATACAATCACATTGCCAGAAGAATTTCATGATTTTGATACCCATAATATGAAGTAAATTTTTTATTTACTTTCCCTCAATTTGATTTTTGACTGTTCATTGTTTTCATATTCAGATTTTTGTGAGGACAAATGGAATGTAGTTATCAGTCAAACAAGTAGACATACAGTTGACAAAGACTTAAAATGTGAAATTATAACAAAAGTGTATCATGCAATATGCCAAGAAATGATCAGATGATCAAGTTAAAGATAAATATAAGATAAATAATAGAATTTAAAAGATAAATAATAGAAATTATAACAATAAAAGAAAATAAGATAAATATCGGTAAAGATATTTCTGATAAGGTAAGAACTGAAACATGAAGGAGGCAAAGAAAAAAATCAGTAGTGTGATAGAAGACTGTTCCAGCACACTGGACGTTTTCATGAATAGCAGGGAGGCAAGTGAGACTGGAATGGAGTGAATGAAGGGTGGGGAAATGAGATCAGAGAAGTAGCATTAGGTACAGATGATATGGGATGTTATAGGCCACAACAGGACTTTTATTTCACTCAGAAAAGCACAAAAGGGTGTCTTTGTGTGTGTGGGGGGTGCTAGGGATAAGATCCAGAGTCTCAGGCATACTCGACAAACACCGAACCACTGAGCTACACCCCAACCCCAAATGGAGGGCTTTGAATAGAGGAGTGACTAGAGCTGACTTGATTCAACATGCTCTCTCTGTCTACTTAATATAGGGAGGCTAGAGAGGAAGCAGGGAGTCTGAGAAGACTATTGCAGCAAATTCAAGTGAGAGAAGATAGTGATCAGTTCTAAGTCTTATCATGGTCTTATTATGGATATGTATGGAAGGCACAGCCAACAGGATTTGCTAGTTAATTGGATATGGCTCTAATAAGAGTAAAGGACTTTATGATTTGGGGCATGAGAATAGAGTTGCCACTTAATGAAATTAGGATAGCAAGGGAATGGCAGATTTAAGAAAGGGGGAGAGAAAGAAGTAAATTAGGTTTTGCACACAAGTTTGAAATAACTATTACACATCTGTAATATGTGTTTCCTTAAATTCAGATGTTGAAAGCTAATCCCCAAAATGGAACTTAGGTGTGATGAATAGGTCTTGAGGGTGAAGAAACCTCACAGATAGGACTAATGTCCTTATGAAAGAGACCTAAGGAAGGCTTCTTTGTACCATCTACCCCTCTGAGGACAGCAAGAAGGTGCCTTCTATGAGAAACAGGCTTAATTTTTGACTTCTCAACCTCTAGAACTGGGCACAGTACATTTCTATTGTTTATAAATTTACCCAGTCTCATGACTTAATCATCTCCTGAAGATTTCACCTCTTAATACCATCACATTGGTGATTAGATTTCAACTGAATGATTTGGGAGAACACAAACATTCAGGCCATAGCAGGAGTAAACATCCATTTCAAAGTCAGCACAATTAAGATAAGGACTAAGAAGCACAATTGGATTTGCCAACCTGAGTTTATAAATACTACTGTCAAGAAAATTAAATCTTTTATTTTTACAATAAAACCTGCTTTTTGTTTAGATTTTTTCAGGATACCACAAAAATTGTTGTGTTCTATTCTTATAAATTTTCTTCAATCTTATATCCTCTGTAGTGTGATTGATATTTCAGAACACTTTGCTCAGAACCAAAGCAGACCAGAAGAAATTACACTTAGAGAGGACTATGGAAATGATCTCCTTTTCCAGTCTGGGAACTTTGGTGAGCATATTTGAGAAATAAAAATCATAAGTCATAATCAATTATATTTGCACTTTTGTGATGACACAATGCCAATATAAATATCCATAGAACGAGTATTTTCATGTATAAATGTAATCCAAATAAATATCCCCTTGCCTTTTTCTAGTATAAATGTAAGCACGAGGATTCAGACTTCCTTTCTCAGTGTACAACCGTCTATTGACTAGCTACTATATATGTAGGTTGTCTACTCTTGTAGACATGGGAAGTACCAAAGTTTTTTATTTTCTTCATAAGGTGTGTGTGTGTGTGTGTGTGTGTGTGTGTGTGTGTGTGTGTGTTGCTGGGGATTGAGCCCAGTGCTGTTCTACCTCTGAACTATACCCCTGGCTCTTTTAACTTTGAAACAGGGTCTCACTAAGCACTTTCTGGCCTTGAACCTGCAACCCTCCCATCTCAGCCTCCCAAGTACTAAGATTACAGGCATATGCACCACTGCACCTGGATGGCAGTACCAAAGTAGTTTAAATAAGTTTCTTCCCTCAACACGCTTCAGGTTGGGAGACAGCAAATAAATAGTTGCTATAATTTATATATGACGTGTGTGTGTGTGTGTGTGTGTGTGTGTGTGTGTGTGTGTGAGAGAGAGAGAGAGAGAGAGAGAGAGAGAGAGAGAGAGAGAGAGACAGGGAATTTACCCCAGGGGCCTTTTACCTCTGAGCTACACCCCCAGCCCCATTTTATATATTATTTTGAAGCAACGTCTCACTAAGTTGTAGAGGGACTTGCTAAATTTCTGAGACTGGCGATTAACCTGCAATCCTCCTGTCTCAGCCGCCCAAGTGCAGGGATTACAAGCATGCGCCACCACGCCTGGCATAAACTGATTTTTGAAATTTTAAAATATGTTTGGGCAAGGTGAGTATACTTTAAAATTGAAGTGATAAGATGTAATGCAGTTATTTTTCTGGTATCTACCACTGTAGTTCTTATATATTTATATACCTTCTCTATTGGTTAGCAAACTCCAGGAGAGTAGAATCTATATCATATGCATCATTAAATTTCTTATAGTTTCCAAAACAGTGAACTGTCTTGGCTCAGGAAGGGAACAAGAAGTAGTGGTTGAGCCATCAAGTTTCTCACCCTTCTCACTTCAGCTTCTCACCCTTGCTCTCTTCTATAACTCTTGCTATCCATACTAGTATTTCTGAAGCAATCTGTGGTAGGATTAGTTTTTGCAATTTTTGCTGATTTCTGATCTTTCAATTGTATTTTACTTTTCTATAAAGAAAATAAATTACCAGAACTGAAAAAGAATTATTATAAAAATAAAAATGCAAACGTTAATTTTTTGTTATTAGAGTTAACATATTTAAAATTACTCTGTCAAATTACTATACTGCCCTAGAAATGCTTTA
The DNA here is from genome assembly GCF_963383645.1 of Muscardinus avellanarius. Classification (NCBI taxonomy): domain Eukaryota; kingdom Metazoa; phylum Chordata; class Mammalia; order Rodentia; family Gliridae; genus Muscardinus; species Muscardinus avellanarius. The sequence continues at coordinate 49,958,305 of NC_137805.1, forward strand.
CAATTTACTCTGCAAGTGCTACTGTTTTTCTTCAGGCCTGAAACTTTTTTTTTCACTGAATTTGTTTTTATTTATTTATTTTTTATTTATTTATTTTTATTGGTGCACTGTATTCATACATCATAGTAGGATACATACTTTTGTAGACATACATGCACACTTTTCCCAGTCAGCCCACACCCAATCCCCACCCCATTCTCTCCCTATCCCTCCCTCCCATGCTTGGCTTAGTAGTTGACATCTAGTATTATGGCAATTTATCTAAAATTAAAAATGATAATCTCACATAACAGTTTCATTTGTCTGATACCAAGCTTTTGATGACTTAAAGATAACATTTCAATATTTCTTTTTGCTTTCTTTCTTACCAGAGAATATTTTTTTCTATTTTTTTAGGTGAAACTATCATATATTTATATATTTATTTTTCAGAAAAAAATCTATCCTAATATGGAATATGGACTCTAGGTACCCAAAATGATCTTGAAAAAGAACAAAGCTAGAAGATATATATTTTCTGATTTCAAACCATATAAAGCTACAATAATTGAAACAGTGTACTACTATTCTAAAGGCAGATATATAAACCATTGGAGTTAAATAAAAGCCTAGAGCTAAATTCTTCCCTATATTGTCAAGTTATTTTTGACAAGGTTTCCACAAACATTTGGTGGTGGAAATATTAATCTTTTTAACTAAATATTGTTAAAAAATAATAATTACATGAAAAAGATTAAAATTGGACCCTTACCTAATCCCATATACAAATATTAACTCAAAATAGATAATAGACCTAAATATAAATCTTAAGACTATAAACTTTTAGGAGAAAATCTGGGTCATTAAACCTCACAACATTGAAATTGGCAGTGATTTCTTGGTTATGATTTCAATGGCACAGGCAACAGAGGAGTATACAAACTCCCTAAAAAATAAAAAAAATTGTATATCCAAAGACAATGTAAACAGAGTTAAAAGTTACTAATAGAATGGGATAAAATATTTCCAATTGCTATATCTGAAGGTATATTAATATTCCAACTAGAAATCCTAGAAATTAACAACAATAAAGGCAAACAATACCCTTTAGAGATAGGTAAAAGACTAACATAAATAATGAATCTCCACAGATAACCAATCTTAGTTGTCTGTTGGATGGAAAATCTTGTTTCTCTAGTTCTGGAGTGTGTTACCTATTTCTTCTTTGTAGTTAATCTTTTTGAGTATTTTCTCTAGTGCTGGTTTTGAAGACATAAATTCCTTCAGTTTCTGTTTGTCATGGAAGCTTCTTATTTCTCCATCTAATTTGATAGAAAGTTTTGCTGGGTAGGAAATTTTTGGCTGGAAGTTGTTTTCTTTCAGAGTTTGGAATATGTTACTCCAAGCCCTTCTGGCTCTCATAACTTGTTTTGGGAAATCTGGAGTGATTCTAATTGGCTTGCCTCTGAATGTCACTTGGCCTTTTGCTTTTGTTGCCTTTAAGATTCTCTGCTTGGCTTCCACATTGGTCATTTTGACAATTATGTGGCGTGGGGATCCTCTTCTCCGATCCTGTCTAAAGGGAGTTCTATAAGTTTCCTGGACCTGTGTATCGATCTCTTGCTCTATGTCTGGAAAATTTTCTGCTATTACTTCCTTGAAGAGATTGTTGATCCCTTTGGTTTCACTTTCTTTTCCCTCCTCTATTCCAATTATTCTTAGGTTAGCTCTCTTAAAATGGGCCCATATTTCTTCAATGTCAGATTCCTGCTGTCGTATATTTTTTCCTAGATTAGAAACTATGCGTTCATTTTTGGAATGATCATCTTCTACGAGCGAGATTCTGTTCTCCATGTGGTCTAATCGGTTGTTTGTGCTTTGAATTGAGGCCTTTACTTCATTAATTGCATCCTTTATCTCTTTTTGGCTCTCTCTGAGTTCTTTTCGAAGCACCTCTATTATTTCTACAGTTATTTTCCTGATTTGATCTTCTAGAAATCTCTGAATTTCTGTTTTATCGGGTTCTGATGTTGTGGGGTTGTGGGCATTTATTGCTCCAGTATTATTCCTCTTTCCCATGATTTCGGATGTTTGTGCCTTCTCTGGGTTCTTCCCTTGGGTCACTATGACTTCGCTTAAGGTGCTCTGGATCTCGAGTCTGTAGTATCTCAGACCCCACTACTCCTTTACTGGGTTGTATCACAGAGTCTCCAACCCAGAGAGTCGATAGAGGCTGCTTTAGACTGTGGGGGTTGCCAGGTTGCACGTTCTCCTATGGTGTGATATCTCTGCCACTGCCCCTCCCCCACTGATCAAGTCCCAGGGAGTACAGTACTGGGATTTCTCCTCTGTGGCCCGCAATTTGACTCACTGTTCTTGAGTACACAGATGTAGCTGTACTGATTTGGTGAATTCTCTGCTGCTGCCGCCGGTGACAATATGGCGCCTCTGCTACGCCCTCGGCTGTGGGGCTGGTGTTTTTCTTCTTGGTTTTGATTTCCACTCTGAATCCTGCAGCGTGTGCTGAGCTCGGCCACTGGGAGCTTTAGATGCTCTCTGCGTGGAGAAATCCCGCCTGGCTGTTCCGCAGCGGCTCCCCTCGGCTTGCTGTAGCCGTCCCGTGAATTCGCCGGTGCCGCTGGCAGTATGGCGCTTCTGCCGCGTCTGCCACGTCCTCGGGCGTGAGGCGGATTATCTCCTCTGTGGCTCTGTTCTCAGTCCGCTTTCTCTCTGGAGCCTGGTGATTTTTTGTTTCACTGGTGATGGTGTTTTCTGGCTTTGAAAGGCGCTGATTTTGTGGTAATGGAGATTGGTTGTTAGCGGGGCTCTTAAGCCCCGCTTTTCTCGGTCGCCATCTTCCCGGAAGTCTCAGGCCTGAAACTTTAAGATCACTTTCAACTACACTCTGTCAGCTTCTAACTAGTACGGGTTGTTTGTTTGTTTGTTTGTTTGTTTTTTGGTGGTACTGGGGTTCCTGGAAACCCTTCTACCTCTGGGCTACACTCCCAGACCTATTTTGCATATTTTTTTAAATTTGGAAACAGGGTCTCTTAAGCCAGCGAGGCTGGCTTTGAACCTGCGCGATCCTCCTGTCTACATCTCCTAAGTCCGGGGATTACAAGTATGTTCACCACGCCCAGCTACTAGTACGGATTTTTAAATAAAATCAGAAATATCTCTTAAGTCTTCTATTTACTTAGCTACCAATATAGTTCACCAATACCAAAGACCCACAATACTATGCTACTCTCATAAACATCTTCTTCTATTCTCTTCCCTGAGAATAGTTTATACATCTATGCAAGAGCAATTTTTTTTAATGGTACTCAGAATAGAACCCGGGGGCATTCTACTTCTGAATTATACTCCCAGCCCTATTTTTTTTTTATTCTTATTTTGAAATAGGATCTTACTGAGTTGAGGAGGTCCTCACTAAGTAGCTGAGGCTGGCCACAAACTGCAATCCTCCTATCTCAGCCTCCCAAATGCTGGGATTACAAATGTGTGCTACCACACCTGACTCCAATTCTTTTTTTTTTAGATTGCAATACTAGGGATTGAACCCAGGGTCATTCTACTTCTGAGCTATACCTCCCGCCCTATTTTTTGCTTTTTATTTTGAAACAGGGTCTAACTAAGCTGCAGAGGGCTCACTAAGTAGCTGAGGCTGGCTGCAAATTTGTGATCTTCCTGTCTTAGCCTCCAGAGTACCAGTATTACAAGCATGCGTCACAATGCCCAGTTTAAATTCTATTTTTTTATGGCTGAGTAAAATTCCATTGAGTAAGTATCCCACAGTTTTGTAATCCATTCATCTGTTGATGGACATCTTGTCTGGTTCCATAATTTGGCTAGGTGAATTGTGCAGCTATGAACATAGATATGCATTTACAGGGAAATGGATGGAACTGAAGGACATTATGCTAAGAGAGATGAGTGAGTCACAAAAAATAAGAAATCAGATGCTTTCTCTAATATGAAAAAGCTAGGGAGAAATGGGTAACAGGAAGAACTCTCGATGAAGAAGGAGATTCTATAGAGGAGCAAATAAGGTGACCTAACTGAGGAGATGGGGGAAAGGAAGAGGGAAACTCTCTAAAGCACATGATGTACTTAAACAAACTTATCAAAGTCAATCACTAAGCCAAGCATGGGAAGGAAGGATGGGGAGGGAATGGGGTGGGGATTGGGTAAGGGCTAATTGGTGATGTGTTCATGTATGTCTCCACCATCTTTTATCCCACTAAGATGTATGACTATAGCCGTGGTGGTGCACGCTTGTAATCCCAGCATTCAGGAGGCTGAGACTGGAGAGTCGCAATTTGCGGACAGCCTCAGCTACTTAGTGAGGTCTTCTGTAACTCAGTGAGACCCTGTTTCAAAATAAAAGAATAAAGCCAGGCGTGGTGGTACACACTTGTAATCCCTGCGCTTGGGAGGCAGAGACAGGAGGATCACACAGGTTTGAAGCCAGCTGCGTGTGCTGGCTTAGGAGACCCTGTTTCCAAATAAAAATGTAAAAATAGATATGGGAGTGTAGCCCGGAGGTAGAAGGGCTTCCAGGAACCCCAGTACCACCAAAAAAAAAAAAAAAAGCGACCCTGTTTTCAAATAAAAATATATTTTAAAAAATGGGTCTGGGAGTGTAGTAGCCTGGAGGTACAGAGGTAGAAGGATTTCCAGGAACCCCTTTTCCAGTACCACCAAAATAAAGAATAAAAAATAGGGCAGGGGGTGTAGCTCAGAGGTCAAATACCCTTGAGTTTGATCCCCAGACCCACAAAAACAAACAAACAAAAAAGATGTATGACTACAATGCACCAATAAAAAATTATTTAAAAGATAAAATTATATTTTTATATTTATTTATTTATTTGTGTGTGTGGGGGGGTACTGGGGATGGAACCCAGGGTATTTCTACTTCTGGGCTACACTCCCAGAAATATTTCATATTTTATTTGGAAACAGGGTCTCATTAAGTTGCTGAGAGCCTCACTAAGTAGCCAAGGCTGGCTTCGAACCTGTGCAATCCTCCTGTCTCAGCCTCCCAAGTACTGGGATTACAAGCATGCACCACTATGCCTGGCCGAATTCTATTTTTTTTTAAATATCACATTTCTCTGCTTTCATACTTTAGCTCCTTATGATCTATTGTATCAAACCCCTCTGCCTATCTTCAAAGCCCTTGACCAATTTGTCACCTTCTTTATTTTATCAATTTTGTTTTACTATTTTTCTCTATTCAATCAAGTGTTTTACCATCTAATTAATAGAAATAATTTAGTTGTTTACAATTCCGTATGTTCTAATTTTAAAATGTGGGAAGAACATGTTCCTAGTAGATCAACAGACCTGGGTTTAGATCTGGATTTTCTTTATTGATTTGCTGTGTAATACTGGACATATTATCTGACCTCTAAACCTTACTCCCATGGCTATAAAGTTGAGATACTACTAGGAACATCATTGATTATTTCCTTTATTCTCACCTTCAATGCTGTCCACCAAAATGCGATTCTTCTTGCCTTCAAAAATTATCTTGAGCCGGGCATGCTACCAAATTCTTGTAATCCCAGTTCTTGGGAGGCTGACACAGGAGGATCTCAGGTTCAAAACCATCCTCAGCAGCTTAGTGAGGCACTCAGCAACTTAATGAGACCCTGTTTCCAAGTAAATTATAAAATATGCCTGGAGATGTGGCCTAGAGGTAGAAGGCCCCTGGGTTCCATCCCCAGTACCACCAAAAAAAAAATTATCTTAATCCAGGCATGGTGGTGCATGTCTATAATCTCAGTTCTTGGGAGTCTGAGACAGGAGGATCACAGCTTCAAGGCCTCTCATCTATATAGAGAAACTGTTTCAAAATAAAAAGTAAACAGGAGTGGGGTGTAATTCTGAGGCATAATGCCTCTTAGTTCAATCTTCAGCATCCCCCAAAAGAAATATATATAATTATAATATTTTCTGTAATATCAGATTCTTGTGATCCCTTATGCTCAGAATGATTAACCAGGGTTGAATTTTCTTTTGGGAGCTATCAAAATACTTGGAATTGTGAACATATTGCTAATTATTTTTTAAAAGTCACTTAATCTTTTCTATTGAGCAAATGTTCAGTATAGTGTGACAAAGGTTGCTTTTTTTGTGTGGCGCTAGGGATGAAACTCAGGGGCTTTCTACACCTGGGCTACACTCCCAGACCTATTTTATATTTTATTTGGAAACAGGGTCTCACTAAGTTGCTGAGAGCCTCACTAAGTACCTGAGGCTGGCTTCAAACCTGCGCAGTCCTCCTGTCTCAGTCTCCCAAGTGCTGGGATTATAAGCATGAGCCGCCACACCGGGCTCAAAGGTTGCTTTTTTTTTTTTTTAACTCTTCCTTTCTAAAAGATATAGGTGTATAAGAATGTTCAAGGTGAGTGATACCTCATGCTATAAAAAAAAAATCTAACACTATCCCGAGATGTTAGAGGGAAGAAAAGATCAACCTCTGATCTCTGGGATTTCAGACTCCTGGACCTAAAAATACAAGTCCAAGGAAGGAAAAGAACATATTAAAACTGGCTTTTGGTCTTCTGAAACTATTGGTGTAATGTAATTACTATCAGAATGTAGTTTTGGAGTTAGAGCTGGGTTCAGGTCCTAGCTCTTGTCATTTATTAGAGTGTGACTGTACACAAATTACAAAACCTTTCTGCTATGTGTTTTCTTATTTGTATAGTGATAATTATAATATTAGTTTCTATTATATAATATAATGCACATAAGAAGCACTCAATTAATGTTAGCTGACTGGATTTGTTGTTTTTACTGACTCCTATCAGATTCAATAAGGACTTACTGAAAAAAATTGTTGTACGCCCATTTAATAGTTTACTTTCCATTTCCCTAAGAAGATGAATATGTTTCTTATTTTCTCAACTCCCATTATGGAGAGTTCAGGGATTGCCTTTAACTGATAGGAAATAATATTTGACCAAGCAAAACTTGATCTACCTAAAATAGAGGAAGTCATTTTACTACCATAGTACCATTCTACTACCATTTTATTTTCTAGAAAATGATTAAACTATATCACAACTGAAAATTCTAGATTTTCCCCCTGTTGTATTAGAAAGAGTATTAAACTAGAAATCTAGTCTCTGCTGATTAACTGATTTAATTTCTTTGAATAGTTTAGTTTATTCAGCTTTCATTTTCCTACTCATAAGTTGGGGCTAGATTATGCTATATAATATCTCAACTACCTTCTAAGCTTAAAATTTTGCTTTTCTATAACTAATTTGGCATTGCTGATATTTGTTTAGGGGAAGAATCTGAAATTCTCAGAAGACATAGCTTCTTTGATGACAACATATTACTGAACTCCAGTGGTCCTTTAGTTGAACATAGTTCTGGAAGCTTCATTGGAGAAAAGTCTTTGTTCTATGAGAGTGGAGATGGATTTGGAGATGAAGGAGCTGCAGGAGAAATGATTGGTATAATGTCTTATCCTATATAAATCAAATATTATTTCAATCAATTTATTATAATGTATTAATAGATTTATTAAACTAAATTTCAGATATGTTTCCATGTCATGTATGTCCACTTATTTTTATAAATGATTCCAAAGTCTATGGTATTTAAGCTAATACTAAGTAAATAGCCAACTATTTAAATACATTTTCCACAAAACTTGGAAACTACAGCCTGTTTTTATTTTTTATAAATTTCTAAGCTGGGTGTGGTGGCACACACTAATCCCAGCATTCGGGAGGCTGAGACGGGAAGATCGCGGTTTGCGGACAGCCTCAGCTACTTAGTGAGGCCCTCTGCAACTTAGTGATACCCTGTTTCAAAATTAAAAAAAAATAAAAAATAGGGCAGGGGGTGTAACTCGGAGGTCGAATAGCCCTGGGCTCCATCCCCAGATGTACAGGGGGGAAAAAAATTTCTAACTTTTAGAGGGGAAGGAGTAAGGTTAGTATATCCCTCACAAAATATATTAGATTATATGCTAGAAAACACAGTTTAATAAATTGATAGCTATATCATAGAAGTAGGGTCAACAAAAACAGGGAAAATTAAATGTAGATATTTTCAAAGATTGTTTATTAACTGTTCATATCAAATATTTTTTTAAGTTTTCCAATTCACATTAAAAGTCTGGTTATTCGCTGAGTGTGGTGGCACATGCTTGTAATCTCAGCATTTGGGAGGCTGAGACAGGAGGACTGCAGTTCACAGACAGCCTTAGCTACTTAGTGAGGCCCTCTGCAACACAGTGGGACCCTGTTTCAAAATAAATAGTAAAGCTGGGCATGGTGGTGCACGCTTGTAATCCCCGCACTTGGGAGGCAGAGACAGGAGGATCGCGCAGGTTCGAAGCCAGTGCGTGTGCTGGCTTAGGAGACCCTGTTTCCAAATAAAAATGTAAAAATAGGTCTGGGAGTGTAGCCCGGAGGTAGAAGGGCTTCCAGGAACCCCAGTACCACCAAAATAAATAAATAAATAAATAAATAAATAAATAAATAATAAAAAATAGGGCTGGGGATATAGGTTGGTGGTAGAACGCCCCTGGGTTCCATTCCCACTGTTACACAAAAAAATATATCTGGTTATTCATTCACAATGCTTTACATAACATAATGCTAATAACATTTAGTGAACCAAGGACAGATTAAAATCTGTATGACAGAAGTATATATTGTGTTTTTCAAGATAATCTATTGCAGGATGATGATAATGTTCTGTTAGAAGACATGCATTTGGACAGAGAAATTTCCCTGCCTCCTGAGCTTCCCAGTACTATAGTGGGTATGTTGAAGGTTTTCTTTGTGTAGAATGTGAACAGATACTAATATTAGAATTAAGCCTCAGAATTTGTTTAGGCATCAGTATAGTATATTGAAAGATAAAGAATTTTCACAAATTTTATTTTATACTTGCTTTTATAACAAATAGTCAATATAAAATATAAAGAATTAGGTATAAAAATAGTTTTGGTTCTTTATGAGTCAATTGATAAATAATTCAACAGAATATAAATATCCAAATTTAAAACTTATGCCAGCCATTTATTATAATTATTATCACTAATTTCACTTTTGCTGACTGTAGCCTAGCCTGAGATTGCCTCATGTGTGTAAGAGGGTGTTGATACTTGACCCACCCAAATATTATGGGTCCCCAATCATATAATCTCTTAAGCATTTTCACCTTAATTGACTATATAATTCTAGCAATTCATAAATCTTCCATTCACTTTTACTTTGTCATAGAGTCCTCTAGCTCACATTACTGTGTTTTTATATTTACTTTTTGGGTGCTGTTAATTACTAGAACCAGATAATTCAGATGGCATGTGTCTACCTGAAAATGAAAAAATGGATGAAACAACATTATTATCAAATGAAGAGGAAGGATTTGCTCTTGAACCAATTGATATTTCAGGTCAGAGACATTCATGATTTTTTATATTTGATATGTTGCTGTCGTATTTACTTGAGACATTTGAATAATCCACAAAATATTATAAAAGATCAATCTAGTAGTATTATATTTGTAATATAATAGGGTATGAAGAGTATTTGGATGATTTTGTTATATTCAGTACTGTTCAAATACTATCAGTTATAATACAGATTGAGAAACTGGAAATTTTAAAACGTGTTTAATTCAAAAAGTTATTGAGTCATCATTCTATGTTGGACACAGAATAATGAAGGCATGGTTCATGCCTTTAAGAAGTTTACAGTCTTATCAAGATAAATAAATATGCAATATAATATAAGCTAAGGAAGAATAAAAGGAGCAGAAGAAAGACACTATGTTCTCTAACATGTGAGCACCCAACATGATTCTACAAATAAACAATAAGTATGAATCTAATATATAACTAGATCCTTTTAAAAAAACATTCTAGTTTTAAGTAGTATAATTGACATGAATTTTAATTTATAAATTTAGGCAAGAAATATAACATCCAAGTTTTTTCTTTTCTGAACTCCACTCTAAGCCTCTATTCCACAGGACTGGCAGGAAATTCAACCTGCTTAGCAATCCTCTCTGCCCTAGTCATGGAGTACCAAAGTTTGGAGGAGGGGTGAGGGAGGTAAAAGTGAACCTCTGGTCATCAGCCACACCAGTTTATAGTGCCCACTGTCCCAGGTACACACCCAGCCCTTCTAGGATTTTGTTATGTTCCCAGAATTTTACTAAGGTGCATCAACAAGCAGGTTCCTGTTCCTCCTGGCCCCATATGATCTCAGATCTTCATCTATAGGGAAATAATCCTCTCTTCTACTTTACAACTTTATAAAAGAAAAATTTGACTTCTGCTTTCTTCCTGGTAAAATTCTCTAAAGAAATTAAATCCCATGGACCTAGCTATCTACTTTGAATTTATATGTGAATTTCAGTAGGAAAGAGAAAAATACACTGGACTATCACAAATTAAAGTTTCAAAAATTATTCTATAATTATATAAGCATTTTAAGGGACCTCCAGATTAGTTAACTTCTCTCAGTATAGACACTGCCCCGTGCTTCCTCAGTTGCCTTACTTAGCAGGTCAACAGAGACCCTTCTAAGCACTTTCTAGCAATACCTTTTAAAAATATATCAGCTGCTCAGGCACTTTTGTTGTGTAAAAACCTCACAAAGCATAATTTTTGGTGAAGAAAAGAGAGATTTTCTTCCCTATGCAATTCAGCAAGATGTATCATGGTAGACATTTCTTAGATGTGCAGTGCCTAGAATACCATTTTATAAAACTGTATAAACAATCACAATTATACTTTTTCTCATATTTAGACATTGCTGAGAAAAGAAAAAGGAAAAAAAGGAGATTGCTCATAGATCCAGTCAAGGAGATCAGTAGCAAAATTATGCATAAACAACTTGCTTCCTTTGCGGACACACTCATGATTTTGGAACTAGCACCTCCTACCCAAAAATTAATGATGTGGAAGAAGAAGGGAGGAGTGGATACACTTTTGTCAACTGCTGCCCAGGATTTGATTCATGCTGAATTGAAAATGGTGAAAGTTTACTTCCTTTTACAAGAATGAGGTGTTTGTTTATAAATAAAGCTTATTTGTGTACATATATGCAACAGAATTTGAACTTGTGAGGAATAGCCCTTCATTTTAAAATTAATTTGTTGAATATGTATGTATGAATTATAGCTTATACTTTTTATTTTTGGTGGTATTGGGGTTCCTGGAAACCCCTCTACCTCCGGATTACACTCCCAGACTTATTTTTATATTTTTATTTGGAAACAGGGTCTCTTAAAGCCAGTAAAGCTGGCTTCAAACCTGCGCGATCCTCCTGTCTCCGCCTCCCAAGCGCGAGGATTACAAGCGTGAGCCACCCGTCCGGCTCCCAGACCTATTTTTATACTTTTTAAATTTGGAAACAGGGTCTCTTAGGCCAGCGTGGCTGGTTTAGAAATTGCGCAATCCTCCTGTCTTCGCCTCCCAAGCGCAGGGATTACAAGCGTGCGCCACCACGCCTGGCCTTAGCTTATACTTTTTAGCTTGTATAATTTTGCTTTATTGAAGTGTTTTACTAATACAAAAACAAAAACTAAAAATGTATGTTTTTACAGTTATTTACAAAATGCTTTCTGTCCTCTGGCTATAAACTTGGAAGAAAATTGATGCAGAAGGAGTCAGTAAGAGAAGAAGTGGAAGACCAAAATATAGGTAAGACTTCCTAATTCTATTGATATTGAAGGGAATGCTCTAGAAACAAAAATTTCATTTGCTATTTCAGGACAAAAATGAAATCCAATTCTACTTTTTTTTCCTATGCATATGTGTGTGGTGCTGGGGATTGAACCCAGAGGGATTCTATCTCTGGGCTATACCCCCAGCCCTATTTTACTTCTTATTTAGAAACAGGGTCTTGCTAGGCTGATGAGAGTCTCACTCACTGCTTGCTGAGGCTATCTTCAAACCTGTAATCTCTTCTCTCAGTGTGTGCCACTATGCCTGGCCCAATTCCACTTTTTCAAGTGTAAATGCTATCTCTGGAAGAGCATTTTAACTTAAAATAGTTATTTCAGTATTATATTTTTCTCCTTTCAGATTAATTTTTGTTCCAGAGACTTCATTAAAGAGATGAAATATATATGCTTTGTGAACCTTTCTTATTCTAACTTTCTCACCTCCTCTCTTCTCAAATGTAGTACTCACCTTTAAAAAATAAGATAGTTATATCTAGCAAGATAATGATTCACTTTAAAATAACTAATATGAAAAACTACATAAGGATAGGAACAATACTTATTGCGATTAAACTGAGGCATAGATATTACCAGAGGGTACATGGAGTATTAACAATGACTGATTATTGTTGTGACAATCATAAAGCAAATAGTAAAACCAACTTATTTCATGAATGAGCTTTTAAATCACCCTTTTTGAAGACGTTAAAATCTACTGAACAATATACCACAAGGAACTTGAGCTATTCGTGTTGTGCTGTGAGTGAATTGTGAGAGTGAGAGTGGAGGAGGTGGCTGGAAGAGGATGTGGAGTAGAGATGATAAAGAGGCAGAGGAGGTGAATGGGAAGATGAATATGAGAGACTCAGGGGAACCATAAAAGTGTTTGTATACCCTTTGTTTAAATTCATGGATTCCAGGTGGTCACACGTTTTCTTTTGTAACAACCATATCCCAATTGAAGCTTGAAAGGTAACTTAGTAAAATATTTTTACTTACTTGATAATTCAGAGACCTCCATGATGGAAGAGCCAAATTCCCAGGAAAACTTATTTCAGCTCCAAGCTTGGGAAGATATAATTGGTGAATCAAAGGATAACTTTCATGAGGATACCAACAGAAATACCAACTCTGAGGTAAGTTAATTGGAGAATCACAAAAATTTTTTTCTGGTACAGCTATAGTGAAGGAATGGACTATTATATAGGACTAGTATATATCTAATTTATATTTATAGTTTATATATTGTTTATACATTGTTTATACATTTATAGTTTATACATTGTTCTACAGTGTCTTTAGAAGGAGCAGTATGACAGGGTAAAACATTTTCATCTGTAAGACAGTATTCAGTATTTTATAGATGTTTAGAATAGTGAATCACAGGATAAGGTAGTTTTTTGCACAATACATTAAATAAATTATAGTCACTAAATGAATGATAGAATCTCTTAGGAGTCTAGCCAATAAACCTAGGTTTTGTTTCTCATCATAAATTTACCCTTTCTACCTCTAATAATAATGCTTTAGATTTGCCAGTTACCTTGATCTTGAGACTGAAAGACTGTACAAAAGTTTATAACCAAAAAATATACTTACAATTCTTTTATTTGAAAAATAGTCATTTAAAAATACAGCAGAAAAAAATATGCTTTAAAATATTTTCTCAATTGCTACTCTACTGGTTGTACAAATGTAAATATTATAGTAACACCAGATTAAAATAAACCATTATTTTTCTAGTGTTCCATCGTCCCTGTGTTTTGATAAACACTCAGGGAATTGAGTTGACTCACATTAAAACTGAATGCCCTTGGAAGGAAAGACAGTTTCATAGTACCTTAAAATTGAAAGCATACTAAACACTTGATAATATAATGGATACTGACATACTGGTTTGCCAGTACTAACTTCCCTATTTGGGCTTGGATATTTCTTAGAATGTTTGTACTGAAAATTATAATTAGACAAAACTTGTTTGGTTTATGATTTGGAGAAGGAAACTATAAGTACTTACCATAGACTTTTTTTGCCATATCAGGGTCATTCTACCTCCAAGCTATACCCCCTTCCCTATTTTTATCCTTTATTTTGAGACAGGGAGGGTCTCAGTAAGGTGCAGAGGGCCTCACTAAGTAGCTGAGACTGGCTACAAACCTACAGTCCTCCTGTCTCAGCCTCCCAAGTACTGGGATTACAAGTGTGCCCCACCACACCCAGTTTATCATAGACCTATTGACAATATAGATTTTTCCCATGTGCTTGAAGTGAAAATAATGAAAGAAATTGATGTACCATTTGTTTTGAACCATTACTCCTGTAACCTATATTTTAGCCATCAATTCCATTCTTATTTGCAAGTATGAGATACAGTGAAGTGTGGGAGCTCAGTCAGTTTGAAGGGACAGGAGAATAAAGATTCTGATTAATCATTTTTAAATCCTCATAAAACAAATTTTAGTAATAGTAACTACAAAATTTAGAGTACCTAAAATTTAGGATATTTATAGAAATTAATAAAAGGCTCCAAAAATATGTGTAATAAAGAATAAAATATAGCTGGGCACTGTGGTGCATGCCTGTAGTCTCAGCTACTAAGGAAGCTAAGGCAGGAGAATAGTAAATTCAAGTCCAGCCTGAATTGGTGGGATCAAATAAAATTTTTGGTGGTACTGGGGGTGGAACCCACAGGCTTTCTACCTCTGGGCTATACTCCTAGACCTTTTTTATATTTTATTTGGAAACAGGGTCTCACTAAGTTGCTGAGAGCCTCACTAAGTAGCTGAGGCTGGCTTTGAACCCATGCGATCCTCCTGTCTCAGCCTCCCAAGCACCGGGATTACAAGCGTGCGCCACCACGCCCGGCTTTATATTCACTTTAAAAGCTGAAGTAGAAAATCAAGTAAACAAGATTAGAAGAAGTTCTTAATCAAGATCATGGATGGGAGCTGGGAAATGAAGCTTGAGATAGGTGAAATAGGGCTGACAGCAAAGGGGAGAAGATGATGGAGAATGGAGAATTTCTGGCTTTCTGTTTTCCTTCTTTCTTTATCTTTTGCTTCCCTTTTAGAGGACACAGTTTTTTCTTCTCTATTTCCAGGGACAGCTTCAGCAGTGGTGGCAGGAATCCTGTCATGGCCCTGGGTAGGGGTATTAATATGCCTTCCCTTACTCTAACTCTTACGGCTTACCTGTGGCAGACCTCTCCTCTGCCACCTGGTACTGGCCTGAAACTAGAGGCAGGGACTGGAACTAAAAAAGTGTTTCAAAGACAAGTGATCTCTGCAGCATAGCAGTAGAGACTTTTGACAAGGCCTGCAATGGAAAGTAAAATACAAAAAAAGGGGGGTAGGGGGAAAGGAGGGAAATGGGTGTATGTGTGCAAGTTCTTCATCTATGAGAAGCATAAGGGAAAAAGGAATATTTAAGTCAGGGACTGCCTATATGGAATATTTTAGAAATAAAATTTTGAGATTTTAGGTAGTATTTTAAATTAGCTTGAGAAATGTGCATTCATTTGATTAAAGCATTTAACAAAAATGGGCCATTTTTGTGATAAACAGAATTACTATCTTTCCTTAATTTACTTTAGCAGGATATTATTGGAATGGCTTCTCCAGCTGCTGAGGAATCACCTTTAATGAATGCCTTCTTGACCCAAGAAAATTGTTCAGTTGAATTGGTAAATATATGTATAGTCTTGGGTATATTCTTAAAAACTTTGTTTTTAAATATTTTATCTTAGCCAGGTGTGGTGGTGCATATGTATAATCCCAGCATTTGGGAGACTGAGACAGGAGGATCGCAGTTTGTGGCCAGCCTCAGCTACTTAGGCCCTTTGCAACTCAGTGAGACCCTGTTTCAAACTGAAGAATAAAATAATAGGGCTGGGGGGGGTGGCTTGGGGGTAGAATGCCCCTGGGTTTCATCCCCAGTACCAAAAAAATTATCTTACTTATCTAGAATTTTGTTTTTATAGATGTCACGTTACTTTCTCAATTTATAATTTAAATTTATGATTTCAGCAGAGATGTGGGTTTGATAAAGCATTCAGAATTTTCCTGGCCTTTTGACTTTGTTAATTTATTTTGAAGTTCAAATAATTTTAAAGGGAAGTGAGAGATTTTATGCTCATCACAGGTAGCAACATCTTTTTAAATATTGAGAGCTGGGCATGGTGGCACACGTTTTAATCTCAGTATTTGGGAGGCTGAGACAGGAGGATCACAGGTTGGTGGCCAGCCTCCACTACATAATGAGGCTCTGTGCAACTTAGTGAGACTCTGTTTCAAAAATAAAGAATAAAAAATAGGACTGGGGATATAGCTCAGAGTAGAATCCCCCTGGAGTTAATACCCAGTATTGCAAAAAATAAATAAATAAATAAATAAATAAATAAATAAATAAATAATTGAGAATTACTCTTTTAAGCTATTCTTATGACATCTATAGAGAAACTATGCTGTATTAGGAGTATAGTTTAGAGCATTTGAAAATTTATTTTATTTACAAGTAAGTGGTGAGGGAAATTTTTTCCTTAACATTATATAACTCAAACCTATATCTGTATAAGACTTCTGTAAATCAGAAAAAAAAAGTGGCCTGCCATATGTTGATAGTAAAGCCAAAAGTAAAATATAACTCACCTGACTCCCTATGCATTACTGCCTTACTTCTCTGGTCCCTGAGTACTAAAGGCATTTTTAAGATTATAAGGAATTTTAGTAAACATTTTTAGTAAATAATATCAAAACATCTATTATGATGCTAATTTATTTATTTGTTTATTTTTAAAGTACCAGGGATGAAACTCAGGGGCATTCTACTTCCAAGCTACACCCCCAGCCCTATTTTTTTATTCTTTATTTTGAAACAGGATCTCACTGAATTGCAAAGGGCCTCACTAAGTAGCTGAGGCTGGCCTTGAACTGCAATCCTCCTGTCTCAGCCTCCCAAATGCTGGGATTGCAAGCATGCTAATTTATTTGTGTGTGTGTGTGTGTGTGTGTGTGTGTGTGTGTGTGTGTGTGTGTGTGTTTGTGGTACTGGTGATGGAACTCAGGGGCATTCTACCTCTGAGCTACACCCCCAGCCCTGACTTTTTTTTTTATTTTTTATTTTGAAAGTGTCTCATTGAGTTGCAAAGGGCCTCACTAAGTAGCTGAAACTGTCGCAAGTCACCATCCTCCTGTATCAGCCTCCCAAATACTGGAATTACAAGCATGTACCACCATGCCCAGCTTAATTTATTTTTAAATAAAGCATTTTTATAATCAGCTCCAGGACAATTAGATTGTTTTTTCACACATGGAAAGCAGACTGAATTCTCTAGGAAAAAATAAATAACCTAAACTCTTAACCTGAAGTGTTCAAACAGCTAAGCCAAAAGTGAGCAGGTTCATTTTGTCATTCTCTTTGTTTTCGTAGACACAGGCTATTTTCATACATGGTCAAGCAAACCACAACACAGCACAAGTTCAGCTGTTTTAATAATCCACTGGGCTTTCCACACAATGGCTTCAGTTGCATTGTGTCCTAATAGATCAAATGGACAGGCGTTAGCAAAATAGACTATTCTGACCCTTTTTTCTGGTTAGTTGTGCATCATAGGTGAAGCTTCAGTTTCATAGATCTTTAACAAAGCTTTTTAAATTTCAGAAATAACATCTGTGTATTTAACAATAAAATAAACATTAGTATATGGTTTCACTAATTTACCCAAGGACAGCCCAGAGGGGAAAAAACATGAATTATAGCTAGAGAGATTTTGAAAACTCTTTTTAGAAAAAATGTCACTATATTTTTAAATCAGTGTCAATGGGATGTAAAAAGGTTATAGCATAGATGGACCATGGTGTATAGCCAGTCCTGGAAACCAGCATAGCAGGTGGGAATGGAGATTCAGGAGTTCCTGAACTGAGTCAAAACATCCCTTTAACCTCAACTGATTTAAAATGTTGAGGAAGAGTTGGGTGTGGTGGCGCATGCTTGTAATCCCAGTACTTGGGAGGCTGAGATAAGAGGATTGTGCAGGTCTGAAGCCAGCCTCAGCTACTTAGTGAGGCTCTCAACAACTTAGTGAGACCCTGTTTCCAAATAAAGTATAAAAAAATAGGTTGGGAGTATAGACCGGAGGTAGAAAAGCCCCTGGGTTCCACCCTCAGTACCACAAAAAAAGGGGGGAGGTAGAATTCTCCTAGAGGTTCAGTCCCCAGCACTACCAAAAAAAAAGAATAAAAAATAAAATGTTGAGCCAGGCGTAGTAGTGCACGCTTGTAATCCCTGAGCTTGGGAGGGTGAGACAGGAGGATCACACAGGTTCAAAGCCAGCTTCAGCTAGTTAATGAGGCTCTCGGCAACTTAGTGAGACCCTATTTCCAAATAAATATATAAATAGGTCTGGGAGTATAGCCCGGAGGTAGAAAGCCTCTGGGTTCCACCCCTAGTACCACCAAAATAAATAAGTAAGTAAATAAATAAATAAATAAATAAAATGTTGAGAAATATAATTATATTTATTTTCTTGTAAACTATGATGGTAGAGGTGGTATTATTTGAGTTAATCATCACCTCAGTTTTTCCATCTGGTTGATGTTTAAATATTCATCTTTATTTTTAAACTATCTGACAATATAATAAAACCCCTTTTAGTACATATATATCAATTGGTCCATTTATTTTTCTTGAAGATAATCCTCTTGGAGCTCATCATTCTTTTGTTTTAATCCAACCTAGTTATTCTTTAGGTCTGCTTCACAACTTTTATCTTGGGATATTTATTTATAAATGTGGGAATTTTCAGAATATTCTGGAACTTTCTAAAATCATCTTGATTTCCATGAAATTTAAAGCACTTTGAGGAACTGTTTGGCCTCCAGAGTTTTCCACAAAGTTAGACAAACAGTGGACATGTGATAAGGGTAACACTGATGCTCTGGGGTGGCATGTCAGATATAGTCTAGGAAAAATGATGAAGTATATCAAATCTATACTACTTCCCTTCCCCCTACCCTTTGTGGGCCTGCTCTTTATCATAGTATCAACACCATTCCTATGACAATGTCTGTCCTTTACTCATAAAGTGTTAGTTGATAAAGGATTAGAGTAAGTTCTTATAAAGAGATTTCAACTTTGTAACATTAAATTACAAAGTGGTTGCTGGGCATGGTGGTACACACTTGTAATCCATATACTTGGGAGGCTGAGACAAGAGGATCACAGATTCATGGCCAGCCTCAGCTACTTAGTGAGGCCCCTCTGAAACTTAGAGCTCCTGTTTTCAAAATAAAAAACAGGGAGGTAGCCAAGCGTGGTGGCACATGCTTGTAATCCCAGCACTTGGGAGGCTGAGATGGAAGGATTGCACAGGTTCAAAGCCAGCCTCAGCTACTTAGTGAGGCTTTCAGCAACTTAGTGAGATCCTGTTTCCAAATAAAGTATAAAATAGGTCTGGGAGTGTAGCCCAGAGGTAGAAAGCCCCTGGGTTCCACCCTCAGTACCTTACACACACACACACACACACACACACACACACACACACACACACAAATAGGGAGGTAGAATGCCCCTAGCTTTAGTCTCCAGTACTGCAAGAAAGAAAGAAAAGAAAGAAAGAAAGGAAGGAAGAAAGGAAGAAGGAAAGAAAGAAAGAAAGAAAGAAAGAAAGAAAGAAAGAAAGAAAGAAAGGCATTAAGACTGAGAGGAATGTATCTGTTCAAATAACCTGACAAGCAGTGGGTTGGCCTTTTTCAGACAAGACATCCTTGATATATGAAACATTTCTAACCTAATTGTTGCAGACTACTAAATATCACTTAGAGCTTCCTGTGTTACCAGGTAAGTTTAGATAAAGGCCTTTACAAGGGAGTTTTTCTGTAGTTTTATATGTACTTTTGTCAATGGAGTCAGATTGACTAGAATACATTACTAATACAAACTGCAGCATCTCCTAGCTTGGATCTCCTTATCAGGAATCAGCCTGGGGAGTAGAGATGTAATCCTGCACAGGTTGATGTATACTTGTGTTATCCTTATTCTCTATTATCATACAGTAAGCTCTTTGTTTGGCAAGATTTCGTTATAGTTGTAGTTTTTATAGCAGCTAACACTATGCTTAACACATAGTAAACATTCAGTAAAATTTGCTTAAATGAAATATCTTGTTTATCATTCAAACAGGGGTCATTAGGGAGTGAACAAAATATTGAAGCAGAGAGATGGAATCAAAGATTTCTTCCATTGTTAAATAGTTTCCGGGTAAGACAGCAGTTTGACAACTCTATTTTTATTTTTAAAAATAAATATTAATTTCAATACCTAGACATTTATGAAAGCAAAACATTTTTTTGTGTTCTTATTGAAGCCAAATTCCATTAAATTGAGATGATTTTGAGTGGCATATAGAAGTTTGATTTTGGTGTCTTAATATTCTAACCAATTTCTAACCTCCACTAATGTCCCTAGACATCTATTCTGTTTCCCATTGTTATTTTTAGCAATCTATCAACTAATTCTAAATATGGGACAAAGTTTACAACTTTTTTTTTTTTTTTTTTTTGGTGGTACTGGGGTTCCTGGAAACCCTTCTACCTCCTGGCTACACTCCTAGACCTATTTTATTTTTTTTTTTATTTGGAAACAGGGTCTCTTTAAGCCAGCCTTTCTGACTTTGAACCAGCACGATCCTCCTGTCTCGGCCTTCCAAGTGTGGGAATTATAAGCGTGCGCCACCACACCCAGCAAGTTTACAACATTTTAAAAGTAATAACTCGGTTAATTTTTAAACTCAGTTTGTTTATCAAAATAATGCATGTATATTATTCAACAGTGCTATGCTGTAACTCTGAAAAGGGAAGATAGAAGTCCTTTACCTTCTAATTCCAGTGTCCTAGTTGGATGTGGTGGTGCACACTTATAATCCCAGCGCTTGGAAGGCTGAGACAGAAGGATCGCACAGATTCAAAGCCAGCCTCAGCAACTTAGTGAGACCCTGTTTCCAAATAAAGTATAAAAAAATAGGTCTGGGGGTATAGCCCAGAGGTAGAAAAGCCCCTTGGTTCTACCCCAGTACCACCAAAAACAATTTATGATAATAATAATTCCTGTGTCCTGCTCACAGAAGCAACTATATCAATCTGTTTATTTTAGTATTTATATCCACCTTTCTTTCTCCTTTATTTCTTTTCTTCTTTCTTTCTTTTTTTTTTAACAGTACTAGGAGTTGGACCAGGGGCATTCTACTACTGAGTTACACCCTCAGTCCTATTTTTATTCGTGTGTGTGTGTGTGTGTGTGTGTGTGTGTGTGTGGTGCTGGGAATGAAACCCAGGGGCTTATTACCTCCGGGCTATACTCTCAGACCTATTTTATATTTTATTTGGAAAAAGGGTATCACTAAGTTACCGAGAGCCTTACTAAGTAGCTGAGGCTGGCTTCGAACCTGCGTGATTCTCCTGTCTCAACCTCCCAAGTACTGGGATTATAAGCACATACCACCACATTCAACTTTTATTCTTTATTTTATTTATTCTTTATTTTGAAAAAGGGTCTCACTGAATGGTGGAGTGCCTCACTAAGTAGCTGAGTCTGGCTCTGAACCTGTAATCCTCCTGTCTCAGCCTCCCAGGAACTGAGATTATAAGCATGCACCACTATACCCGGTTTATATCCATATTTCTAATTAACGTGTTTTTACTGCTCTTTCTTCATCTTTTTGCTTTAATGCACACACACACACACACCACACCACACACACACACACACACACACACACACACACACACACACGGGGTTGAACCCAAAGGAATTCTACTTCTGAACTATACCTCTAGCCCCTTTTAAAAATGTTTTATTTTAGCCAGGCGTGGTGGCACACACTTGTAATCTCAGCATTTGTGAGGCTTACAGGAGGATCGTGGTTCACTGGCAGCCTCAGCTATTACTTAGTGAAGCCCTTTGCAACTCAGTGAGACCCTGTTTCAAAATAAAGAATAAAAAATAGGGCTGGGGGTGTCGTTTGAAGGTAGAACAGCCCCGGGTTCTATCCTTAGTACCTCAAAAAAAAAAAGTTTTATTTTGAAACAGGTTCTAGATTGCTGAGGGTCTTGCTAAATTGTTGGGCTACCCTTGAACTTGTGATCCTCTTCTCTCACCTTCCCAAATACTGGGATCATAGGCATGCACCACTACACCTGCCTTCTGCTTAAAATTTTACCTGTTGACTTCATTTGACAGAAAGTAAAAATTTGTCTTAGTTAACATTCCCTATTTCATGTATGTTTAGCAAAGCACTTAGTGTTTACAGTGTTATGTTTTTTATAGCTGTGATTAACTGTGGCCAGGATATCTTTTACTTTTAAAAGATAGAAATTAAAACGGGTGTGGAGGCACACACTTGTAATCCCAGTACTTGGAAGGCTGAGACAGGAGGATCACAGGTTCAAAACCAGCCTCGACAATTTAGCAAGGATCTCTGAAACTTAGTGAGACCCCGTTTCCAAATAAGAAATACAATTGGACTAAGGGTTTAAGCTAAAAGGTAAAATGCCTCTAGGTTCAATTTCCAAGTCCACACACACACACACACAAAAAAGATAGAAGTTAGCTGGGCATGGTCGTGCACACTTGTAATCCCAGTACTTGGGAAGTTGAAATGAGGATCATAGTTCATGGAACAGCCTCAGCAATTTAGCAAGACCTTCGGAAACTTAGTGAGACCCTGTTTCCAAATAAAAAATAAAATAGGGCTGGATGTAGCCCAGATGTAGAATACCCCTGGGTGGTTCAATCCCCAAGAACTAACACAAACACACACACACACACACACACACACACACACACACACACACAATAGAAGTTAAACCAGGTGCCAGGCTCATGTCTGTAATCCCAGTACTCAGGAGGGTGAGATAAGAGGATCACAGGTTCCTGGCCAGGTGCCATGGCTCACGCCTATAATCCCAGGACTCAGGAGGGTAAGGGTAAAACAAGAGGATCACAGGTTTCAGGACAGTGGATAGTAATTTAGCAAGACCTGTTTCAAAATAAAAAAATAAAAGGGCTGGGGGTGTAGCTCAGTGGTAGAATCCCCCTGGGTTCAATCCCTGAATACAAACACACAAACAAATAGGTTAACTTCTCAGGTAGGAATCCCTTCTTGTCTACAACCATGCTCACAAAGTTTTGTTTTCTTTTTTTCATTCTTTTTTTTTTTTTTTGCGGGTCTAGGGATGGAACCTAGGGGCATTTGACCTCCAAGCTACATCCCCTGCCCTATTTTTATTCTTTATTTTGAAACCGGGTCTCACTAAGTTGCAGAGTCTCACTAAGTAGTAGCTGAGGCTGTCCGTGAACCGCGATCCTCCTGTCTCAGCCTCCCAAATGCTGGGATTACAAGCGTGCGCCACCACGCCCGGCTTCTTTTTTTTATTCTGAAGATACAAAATGTCTGCTACCCACCATGTCTATATTTCAATCAGCAGCAATGTTGGCATAACCCAGAATTCTGTGTCACTTTTCATAGTGCACTGAGCAGCTTTTAGGCACATTGCCACTTCTAGCTAGGAAATGTAGTCCTGATTCAGTAACTGTAGGTGCAGCTAATAATTTATTACTATGGGAGAAGAGAATTAATATTAAGTGACAACTAAGAACTGCCTGCTACAAAGATTACATAAAGATTTGTTTACACTGAAGCTTCATAATGTAATTACATTTCTTGTAAACTTTATGGTAATTTTGCTGATATTATTATTTGACTTCATTACCCCATTTTTTCCATTTTTTAAAATTTCTATACACCAAACCTTAATTATTTTTCCAAACTGCCTGACAATATAACTCTTAGCATATATATCAAATATCAATCTATCCATTGGTTCCTTTTTTCCCCCCTTGACTGTAAGCTTCTTGAAGCTCATCATCCTCTTGTTCTAACCCAAACTAGTTGCTCTTTAGGTCTGTCTTACTTTTATCTTGGGACATCCCTTTATCATAAACATGGAGCCAGGCATGGTGGCGCACGCTTGTAATCCCAGCATTTGGGAGGCTGAGACCAGAGGATCAAGGTTCGCAGACAGCCTCAGCTACTTAGTGAGGCCCTTTGCAACTTAGTGAGACCTGGTTTCAAAATAAAGAATAAAAAATAGGGCAGAGGGTGTAGCTCGGAGGTCAAATGCCCCTGGGTTTCATCCCCAGACGCGCAAAAAAAAAAAAATAAATAAACATGGAAATTTATTTGTTCCCTCATTTCTTCTGTTTCTTGTGCTTTGATCTTCCTGTTTCTTAAATTTATTGGTAATTAACATCCTTGTTAATGCTTTCTTTTTTGAGGGGCACACTCAAAATTGTACCTAAGGACATTCTACCTCTGAGCTACACTCCCAGCTCTATTTTGTATTTATTTTGAAACAAGGCCTCACTAAGCTTCTAAGGGGCCTTGCTAAGTTGCAGAGGATGGCCTCAAACCTATGATCCTCCTGCCTCAGCCTCCCCAGTACTTGGGATTATAGTCATGTGCCACCACACCCAGCTTTATAATTTCTTGATATAAATATGTATGGAAGATAACAGATCTTGAAAACAAACCTGAAAATTTCTTTATTTTACCTTCAATTTGATTGGTTGTTTTGGACACAAGTTGGAAATAATTTCTTCCAGATGTTGAAAGCTTGTTACTGAAAAGTCAAATGCTGCCTTGGTTTGTGATCCTTTGAGGTAATATTTATTTTTTCTTTGGAATCTTTTAGATCTTTATCCTCAGTGCTCTGAAGTTTCATGATGATGTGCTTTTGTTTTGGGGGGTTTTTTTCTCTTGTTTTTTAGTTTGTTGTGCTGAGCATTTAGTGGGTTCTTTTAATCAGAAATTTCATGTCCTTAAGTAGAATTATTTTCTTGGACTTCTTTCTTGTTTATCAATTCTTTCTTGTTAGAGGGCCTGTGGGTCAGATGATGGATCTCCTGAATTACTCCTCTAATTTTTAAAAAATTTTTTATCCCATGCATTAATTTTCTTTGTATTTTTCTACTCTTTAGAAGATTTCCTCAACTTTATACTCCAGTCTTCATAAAATTTTTATTTCTGCTTTCACCTTTCTGATTTCCAGGAGTTTTTTTAAATTATTGACTCACTCTTGTTTTACAGAATCCTAATCTTTTATTTATTTAGTTAGTTTTTTAAAGCAAACATCTTTATTGAAATATGGTATGATACAATAAATGATATGTACTTAAAGTATAGTAAACAGGTAAGTTTCAACTTACGGATACACCTGTGAAACTATCACACACTCAAGATAATAAACATATCTAAAACCCCCCAAATTTGCTTTGTGTCCCTTGATAGTCCCTTGCCACATACCTCCCATTTCCTCCCTCCAAGAAACCATAGATCTGCTTTCTCTATCATCCTAATCATTTTTTGTGGATACAGGAAAAAAAAAAAACTTTTAACTTCAGAAACTACAGCTTTCTTCTGCTTTTTGGTTGTCTTGAATGTATTCTTTTTAGTTTTTTAATGTTAGGGATTTTACTCAAATACCTGGTGGATCCTTGTTGATCTGTTTTTATTTAAGAATAAGACACAAAAAACTGATTGGAAGTTATATGCACATTGGTAGGATGTGCATGTAGACTTTTGATCTTGATAGTTAACTGGGTGAAGACTTTTTCCACACGTCATTAAAGAATTTTTCTTAGTATGGTCACTTTTCTCAGAGCAATCTTTAAGTCTTCTGCCTAGGAAATATAATGATGATGCTCATGGTTCTGGAACCAAAAGGAAGTAAGGAAGACACTGCTTGTCTCACTATGCAGGTGTGAAATGTTACTTAATTCCCTAGTTTGTGAAATGCCATTTCCCTTCCCCAAGCACAGTGCTGTCATCCCAAGTCCAGAACCTTAGCAGTTGGTATCTCTAGTAAGATATCTTCTTTCACCCTGCTGTTTGAGTAGTAGTCTCTTTTTCTTTGAGGTCACGGAGTGAAAAGAGGGTTTAACTTCTCCTACGTAGATTCTCAGGAGTTCCGTCTTCAGTCTTACCCCTCATCCCCAGTTTATGACATTCTCCTGTCTTTAGTTCCTGAGTGTTCCCAAGGTTCTGGTGTGCCTTTTGCTGGCCTTCCTATCTGCTGGCACTGTGACTTCACCTCTCTCTGCAAAGCCAGGCATGTCTTTCACTTTCTTTATCTCATTGGTCACTTTTTATTCCTTTACCTTTACTCTAGAAAATTTCTGAAGAGAATAGAAATAAACACATTTGTTTAATCTCACTTATTGCCAGGCATAGTGGCACACGCTTGTAATCCCTGTGCTTGGGAAACAGAGACAGGAGGATCACGCAGGTTCCAAGCCAGCCTTGCTGGCTTAAGAGACCCTGTTTCCAAATAAAATATAGAAAATAGGTCTGGGAATGTAGCCTGGAGGTAGAAGGGTTCCATCCCCAGTACCAGAAATAATAATAATAATAATAATAATAATAATAATAATAATAATAATAATAATCTCACTTATTTTCCCCCTGAGGGTTTTTTAAAAGAATTTCTGAAATTAAAAAAGCTGTCTCTACTATCTCCCAAAGGAAAAAGCCACTTGGTTCATGTCTTGTCTCTCAAGGGGGAAAATAAATGATGGCTGGGTATGCCCTCTCTGAAAGTTGCTCACTCTGAGCCACACCTTTGGTTGATAGAAAACATAATAAAGTATTTTACATATTAATTTGTTAAATGTTATGGACTGGCAAACTTTGTAATATTTCTAAAAGTTCTTCACAATTATCCAAGGAGTACAATAACTATAGGGATACTGGACAATATTCACTGAAATATTTTTAATTAAAAAACTACTTTTGTAGACATCTGATTCCAAGGCCTAGTCTTTATGAAAGGAGATATCTTCATTCAAAATTAAACATTTTACGCCAAGTGTGGTGGCGCACACTTGTAATCCCCGCGCTTAGGAGGCTGAGACAGGAGGATTGCACAGGTTCGAATCCAGCCTCAGCTACTTAGTGAGGCTCTCAGAAACTCAGTGAGATCCTGTTTCCAAATAAAATGTATAATAGGTCTGGGAGTATATCCCAGAGGTAGAGAGCCCCTGAGTTCCATTCATGGTACCACAAAAATTAATTAATTAATTAATTAATTAAATATTTTATTATACAATTATTTCTAGTAGGTATATAGATGCCATATATCCTATATCTTTTAGGTCTGTATGAAGGAACTGAGAGATGTTTACATAGTTATATCAAATATTCTTCTACATTTACCACTAAGGTTATTTATAGTCATCCCTACCCCTAATACCTTTGAAAAGAAGAAGCCTGATAGGGTGATTCTTTTCATTGTATTTGAAGCCTATGAAAGTCCTGTGGAGTTGCCGGGCTTGGTGGTGTATGCTTGTAATCCCAGCGCTTGGGAGGCTGAGACAGGAGGATCACACAGGTTTGGAGCTGGCCAGATACTGAGTGAGGCTCTCAGCAACTTAGTGAGACCCTGTTTCCCAAAAAAAGTATAAAATAGGTCTGGGAGTATAGCATGGAGGTAGAAAAGCCCCTGGGTTCCACCCCCAGTACCACACACACACAAAAAAAAACATCCTGTGGATTTATTTTTTCTGCTTGCAAGTCTAAACTAATTGCTCTTTCCATAAGAGGCATTTATAGTAACATCATTTTTTAAAGACTTACTATTTTATATAACACATTATAAGTTTGTATAATACTTTGGAGTTCTTTTGCATGTATTTTCTCAATGAATCAACTCCTGTTCAGTGACCTATGGTGTTTTGTAAGTTTATTAAAGATTGTGTTTCTCCATTTAATGATATCAGAGTCTTTTATTAAAAAAAATCAATATTTGATTGTCCATTATGCATCCATAGCCTGCTTTACTTCTAATTATTGTGTTTCCTTTTTCTTTCCTCTTTTCTAATTATTTTCCTAGGAATCCAACAGGATGGGAATGCAGTCATTTAGTCTGATGCAGCTCTGTAGAAATAGTGACCGAAAACAAGCAGCTTTCAAGTTTTATAGTTTTCTTGTTCTAAAAAAACAGCGGGCTATTGAGCTGAGCCAGAGTGTTCCCTATGCAGATATTATAGCTACGGTGGGACCAATGTTCCATAAGTTATAAAGGAAACCTAGAGTATATGGGTTTATATCATCCCTGGCAATAATGCAGAAGCTGTGTGGAAGCAGCTGAAGGTCTGATTCATGTCATAGATAAGCTGACTCCTATTTCTTCTCTGTAAATTCAAAGTAATAGAATAGAAAAACTACACACTTACAGAAATACTTAATTATAGCTAAATATTCTCTAACGTAGCTGATCTGAATTATAGAACTTATTATTTTCCTGATTTCAATGTTGCATTTAGGGTACATTTAGTGTTATTTATTTATTTTTGTGGTACTGGGGATGGAACCCAGGAGCATTCTACCTCAGCTATACCTACAGCCCAATTTTTATTCTTTTATTGTGTGTGGGGGAAGTACTGGGGGTGGAACCCAGAGGCTTCTAACTCTGGGCTATACTCCCAGACCTATTTTATACTTTATTTGGAAAAAGGGTCTCACTAAGTTGCTGAGAGCCTCACTAAGTAGCTGAGGCTGGCTTTGAACCAGGTCGGTCCTCCTGTCTCCGCCTCCCAAGCACTGAGATTACAAGCGTGTGCCACCACGCCCGGCTCTTTATTCTTTTATTTTGAAACAGGATCTCACTAAATTGCAGAGACCCTCACTAAATTGCTGAAGTTAGCCATGAACCTGCTATCCTCCTGTCTCAGCCTCCAGCCTCCAAAGAACTGGCATTACAAGTGTGAGCCACCACCTGGCTCTAATGTTACATTTTTAAAGACTTTATGTCACTAAGAAACATCAAGGATATTTTTAAATGTTATTTTACATTGGATTAAATTATTTAAATTAGCTGGGCGTGGTGGTGCCCGCTTATAATCCCCACACTTGGGAGGCGGAGACAGGAGGATTGTGCAGGTTCAAAGCCAGCCATTCGGCTTAAGAGACCCTGTTTCCAAATTTTAAAAAAAGTATAAAATAGGCCTGAGAGTGTAGCCTGGAGGTACAAGGGCTTCCAGGAACCCCAGTACCACCAAAAATATTATTTAAATTAAAATATTGTGGGCTTAATGAATAATTAATACTTTCTTATTTCCACACAGAAAATAATTGACTCTAGTACATATCATCCTTGATAAAAATTAATGCCATGGTTTTTAATCTTAATATGTTAATTGAATAATTAAAAGTTATCTTTGTTTTAAATTACCTGAGTAACTTTCAGTCTATTTATAAGTTATTTACTATTTATTGATTATTATAACTACCATTAATGTCTCAGCAAAAATAAGTCTACCTCTTATGTTAAAAAATTAGCAGACACTTATTTAGCAAGTTAGCAGCTAATATTAAAATAAAGATCATTTGAAAATTGTTCTTTTTCTTAGTATTTGCTGTATACTTTTGACTTTTTTATTGAAGTTTGATTTAGAAGAATTTCATATCATGATATGAACTATGCCCTGTAAACTCCAGAGTACACTGTAAAATGAAGCCTACAGTATTCTAAAATCTAGTATTATGCTATAAACAACTAAATTCTAAATAGCTTCATTGATTGTAGTAATTATAAAATCTAAATGTTAAATATATATATATATATATATATATATATATATATATATGTTTTAATTAATCCAGGTGTGAGCCGTGCGTGGTGGTGCACGTTTGTAATCCCAGCATTCGGGAGGCTAAGACAGGAGGATCTCGTTTGGCACACATGTACACACACGTATCTTGTAATCATTGCCACAGTCAGGATTCAAGCAACATTACCTTTAAAGCCTCCCTTGTGTCTCCCTTTGTATTCATACCCTTCTCTCACTCTAATTGGCAATCACGCTTCTCTTCTCCATGACTATATCATTATGGGCTTTCTTTTTTTGGTACTGGGGATTGAACCCTGGGGTTCAATCATAAAATTGACTCTCAAGTGTGGTGGGTTTTTGAATATTCACCTTGTTATGTAATCATAGTCATTATCTAATTTTAAAACATTTTCATTACCCCAAATAGAAACCTCGTACAATTTTCTTCATTTTCTCTGATAATCAGAAGTTTCCTTTCCTAATCCTCATGTCAGAACCAGGGGGGTTATCTGTGAACTTTCTCTATGTTGATTCCCAACTTCAAATTTTGTTGTGTCTTGAGACCAGGCTGCAAGATATCAGAGGGAACAAAAATGGTCAACTCATCACTAATTCAGTGGTTCATCAAATTTTGGCCTTCTTCCCCAATTTTCTTGCTAGTATTTTTTCTTCAGAATACTTAAGCAGCTTTCACATGTATTTTGTTTGGGTTTTATTGCTACATTCAGTGGGAGGAGTGTGCCTAACCAGAATTGGAATGAAAATTGTTCTTTAAAAGAAATTTAAGTCTTTTCCAATTAGTACAAACCAAAACAAAGTTTATGATTTTTTGGAATAATTTTAACTTATTTTATACTTATAATACTTATTTGTTGCAATTTATAACAAAACACTGGTTCTCCTCTTAATTTACCTGCTTTCTGATAGAATTATTTACTACCTGATACCATCCCAGATGGGAATAATGTGGGTGAGGAGCTATCTTGCTTTAAGGACATTCCTAGTGGAGATTTCTGGGAAATGTAGTATTCTAAGTACCAACCAAAATAAAACATGAAGGAAAGAAAAAAAATTTTTAATGACAGTCTCAGAATTTTCCTCTGGTTAAACATGTAGTGATTACATGGCTTCCTTTTATTCTGTTTTAAGTGTAAAAACTGACTTATATAATTTGGGTGGACATTTTGACAGATAAAACATTTCATCAATTAACTTGCTAATTCAGCACTGGGTTTTATGACTGTAGGCCTCAGTATTTCACATGGCTTTTTCAACTACAGTTTCCTATTCCTGCTATTATTGTTCTGCTACATTTTCCACAATCTGTAATATAATGATAAACACCCGCTAAGGAAGTTAGTATAATCGAATAAGGGGAAATATGACAAACATCAAGCGAAAGTGATCCACATTTACTGAAAAAAACCTAACACACTTACTGCAAATTAGGGCTATATAAAAAGATTTGGCTTTGAAAATTACAGGGAATTTAAACTAATGATTTCTTCAGGTACATTATAAATGTTAACTTTCTCACCAGTACAATGATGTAAGAAGAAGTCAAGAAGTAAGCCAATGAAGTTACTTTGTAAACGCTTCTCTTGGAATAGTCAGCTTGGGGCAGATATCAAGTTCAGCCTTAGCAAGCGTAGACAAAGACGGAAGGACTTGGAGACTTCAGACATAAGGACTTCCAGAGTGCCATGTAGCTGAGTGCACTTATAGAAAATGTGGGCTTGTGATGTGTGCTTTCTCTTTTGTTCACTTAGGCAATATGCATTAAGTACTTTATTAAACCAAATACATATACCTTATCATAGGAGGGAGAGACCCCATCCTTGTGTGCTAGTTGAACTATTGGACCACTGTCCTAGGCAGTGGGGAGATAGAAAAAAAGTTATTTCCCTAATCAAATGTAGGTTTTAGGGAAGATGATAAATGAAACAACTAGCAAATATATACTATGTCAGCTGGTAATTTACTACAGCAAACTGGGGCAAAGAGAGTGGAGGAAGAAGGGCTAGTATTTTATATAGGGTGACCAAGGAAGGTTTCCCTGAGGACGTGACATTTGAGCAGAGACTGGGAGGAGGAAGTGAGGGACAAACTACGTGGTTATCTGGAGTGTTCCAGGCAGAAGGGACAACAAATAGGCCTGGAAGTGGAGGCCATGGCAGGGAGGCCAGATGAGGGGCAGAGTGCGTGGTGGAGGCCTAAGTAAGGAGTCCAGAGGCCAAGGGCAGAGCTGACAAGAAAACACCAGAAGGCCTGAGCGCAGGAATGGCTGACAAGACATTCCTTCCCACTTCACCCCACTTCCCAGAAGAGAAATCAGGCGCAGAGGACAAGTTATGTAAAGCTGCCCGGCTAGACATGGAAGGGCTGAAATGGAGAGTGGGGATCTATTTTTCTGGACTTTCACCCCTTGCTAACCCTGTGGTTTCAGATGGACGATGGAGTGGGAAAGACCCTTAGTGAACATCTTAGGTTGTGTTTCCATCTCACCAACGACTCACCATTTTTATACAGCAAAGAAGCTTCTGCCCTTGGATGTTTCATATTTCTGCCATTATTATTATTATTATTGTTGTTGTTGTTGTTGTTGTTGTTGTTGTTGTTGTTGTCTAAGTGTTTACACTTGCTTTGGAAAGTGGAAAATGTTACTAAAGGCATTCAGATGAAATCCCTACTTGACACAAGCCGACTGCACGAGGGCCTGAGATTGGCGTCCTCGTCCTGCTGCAGATGAGAAACTGAGGCCCAGAAAGAGCAAGGGCCCCGCCCAGGGTCACAGGACCGCCAGGGAGCTGACTCCCCGGCCCAGGGCCCGCTCCAGGCACAGGCTGCTGTGCAGGAGGGGAGACCCTCCCTGCTGCTAGGGTCCCGCCCGCTCCCGGGCCCTCGGGAGCTGGAGCGAGAGGCCAACTATCTCTTTAAGAAGGAAAGTGAATGCGGGCCGCTTACGCAGCTGCCGCGAGCCAACGACTGGCTCGTCCCCTCCATCCACCGCAGCTCCCTCCTCCCGGCTCCCGGCAGCCCCAGCCCGGCGCGCACGGCAGCCGCCTCCAGCAGGGGCTCCGGAGCTGCAGCCATGGAAGCCTCGGCAGGTGATGACGCGGACCCCGGCCTCGGCCCCGGGAGTGGAGTGCGGAGCCCGAGTGCGGCCCGGGCGGGGGCGGCGAGCCGCGTCGGGGCCCCGCCCGCGCTCACCCGCCCTTCTGTCTCTCTTCCCCGCCGCCGCAGGTTGCTGATCCCGGCCGGGCGGCTGCAGCGGCGACTGCAGAGGCGCTGCGCCAAGCGGGCCGGCCTGGAGGAGCCGGCGGGACTGCGGAGGGCGCGTGGACGCAGGTGAGGAGGCAGCGCGGGCGGGAGCCCTGCGCCGCCAGGGCGGCCCCTCGCTGCGGCAGAATCCCTCCGAGGGCACGGCCGGCCGAGAAGGATTAGTCGTGACTCATTCTGGTCCTCCCTTCCTTCCTGACACCCCCAGAGCGCCCCCACCCAAGCCGCGAAACTGACTAAAGAGAGGATGCTGGCTGCAGAAGGAAGATGCGCACGGTGGGCGATATTAGCAGGGCTTTTAGGGAGTTGCCCCCTCCCGAATCCTATTTATCTCTTCTCTGGCATTTGGCAAGCGTGTAAGCTCCTCTTTTTCCTTCTTGGAGGAGGAGCGGAGGGGGGCGGGGGGGACCCAGACCTGCTCCAAGGTCAAGTGGCAGTGACTGCTTCCTTCCCATTTCCCCTCAAAGAAGCGCCAGGGGTCTGCAGTGGGTCTGGAAGAAATGCCTGTGGCCCTGGAGTGGAGGGTCTTAGCCTCAGTCTCCCTGGAGCATCCAAGAGACGCGCTGCTTTCCCTAGCTCCCAGCCAGCCAGGGCTAGGCGTACTCCCCGCCTGAGCCTGAGCACTGCGGCTGAGGGAGGCCCATCACATGCTGCAGGTTTTCTTGGCCTACTCGGCCAGACTGATAGTGTGGGCTGGGCTGCAGGAGCTTCCCGTGGAAAGATGATCTCTGCAGGTAGAGCAGTGCAAGGATAGCACTAGGGATTGAGGTTCTTAACTTAATATTTAGTCCAGAAGTAGCCATCTTAAAATTCTTGAGGCGTGGGTGTCTGCTCATCTGTTAACTGCAGGAGTTGGGTTAAATGGTCTGTGCAATTGTAGTGTCATTCAAGCCACTCCTACGTGTCAAGGGGACCCCTCTACTAAATCAGCTTGAATTTAGGTCCATGACATAACTGGACCTAAGGAGATAATTAATATCCTTCCACTCTGAAATTCTTCCTGGAAACTGACCTTGTGGGCCTCCTGGCTCTGGAGGTGGCCAACAGGCTATGGGGACGTCCCTGCACCATCCAGTTGCTTCCTTTCACCAAGCTTCAGTCTCCTCATCTATAAAACCAGGACAAGGGACAAATGCCTCAAGGGTTCTCGCCAGGATTAAATGAGATGTGCACGGAGGTTCCTGAAATAATGGCTGTGCTTGGCATAGAGCAGGATCTCAGGAACTCGGAGCTGGGAGATGGACTGGAAGACAGAAGAGGTGGCTGCCTTCAGTCCTCCTCCCCGTCTCCTGCCAGTCTTCTCCACATCCCATGCGGATGGTGTTCCTGCCAAGGCATAGTGAGTACTGGGCCACCAGGCCGAGGCCCACACAGCAGCCAGGAGGTGCCACAGACCTTCCCACTGTGAGAGCTGTGACATAACGCTTGCAAATGATGGGCCTGTACAGCCAGGTGCAGGTCTGGAAAGGCCGGGCGTCCGTGGGCAAAGGCTCTGGGAACAGAAGCATTTATCTTGTGTGCTGGCAGGGAAACAGGGACCAGGCTTCCAGACTTCACAGGAATCCCGCTGGCACTCTCTTGCCCTCCCCAGAGCCTTTCCCAGACTCTCTCTGACTCACAAGAGTCAGGGTTTGGGTACAATTTGCTATCTTCCTCCTGTCGTCATTTCTAACCTACCACTCAGCCTTTCTTGTTCTAGTTTATTCCATAGATACCTTCTGCCCTTTGAGAGCATGATGAAAGAGGTTCCCCGCCGGGTGGGGGGGAGGTTGCTGCTGCACCATCTAGGCCAAAAGTAATTGTAATGTACCCCCTCTGTCCTAAATCCCTGTTAGAATGGAGTCCAGCCAACAGAGGCCTATCCAAGGCTCTGTGTCTCCAGCCTCCAGCACATGGCTGGACACAAAGTAGGTGCTCAGTAAGTGTTGAACTGAATAAATTTAGAAAATGATGTTCCTAAACCAACAAGGTTGGGGAAAGTCTGCAATGTAGCTATGGTGAAGGTAAAAGGACATTCAATATAGGACACTGTACAGGTGCTTGTTTCCATTTTATTGCTTTTAGTAATGATAACTAATAATGGCAATAAAAGTAATAACAATAATATTATTATTGCCCTTGCTAGTGGCTAACAGATATCTTACCTGCCCCAC
Source organism: Muscardinus avellanarius (assembly GCF_963383645.1). Taxonomy (NCBI): domain Eukaryota; kingdom Metazoa; phylum Chordata; class Mammalia; order Rodentia; family Gliridae; genus Muscardinus; species Muscardinus avellanarius. The sequence goes on from NC_137805.1 coordinate 49,993,092, forward strand.
TACAGCTTCTGACTAGGGCCAGAGGGGACAGGGTGTCCTTGGGAAGGTGCTGGTATTGGCAAACAGGGATCCAGATGGTGCTGGCTGGCATAAGATGGAACTGAGAAGGGAAGAGGATTGGAAAGAGAGTGATTCCAGGCATTTCTGTGTGTGAGGGAGGGGAACAGAACAGAGCAGAGCAGGAGAATCAAGAGTATCAAGAAAGATGGGCAGCAGTGAAGAGTGCCAGCTGCCAGGTCCTGTTCAACCAGTGTCTCATTGTGTGACCTTGGGCCAGTCAGGCCTCCTCAAGGCCTCTACATCCCTGTCTGTATACTGAGGGGACTGGGATAGATGATCTCTAAGACCCTTCTGGTTCTGACATTTTGTCAGGTGGATTTCTAAAAATAAACACGGACAACCAGGTGTGGTGGCCCATGCCTATAACCCAGTACTTGGGAGGCTGAGACAAGAGGATCACAGTTTCAAGGCCAGTGTCAGCAACTTAGCAAGACCCTACTTCAAACTAAAAAATAAAATAGGGCTAGAGGTATAGCTCAGAGGTACAATGCCCTTGGATTCTATCCTCAGGACCTCCAAATTAAATAAATGAACAAACATGGACAACTATTTACTGCTTTTAATTTTATTTATGGAACGCTAGACCATTAGGTATCACAGGTAATCCTCACAGCAAGTTATAGTTATTTGAGAGATGAAGTGAATCCTAGAGAAGTCAAGTGGCATTCCCTTGGCCCTCACACAGCATTGGTAATCTCACACGAGGTCTGCCTGGCTCCAAAGCACCTGCTCTTCCAAAGGTCCCACTGCCCCCGTGAGTACCTTGCCGCTGTGTGCATGGTGTGTGCACTTGCGCACACACAGGTAGGATACTGGAGGCAGGAAAGCTGTGATGGATTCATACTGCGAGAGCAGGCATTTCCAAAAAGCAGTCACTGCAGAGGACTTGCTGAGTTGAGTCAAACAGCCTGTGAGTCAAGGCTGCAGAGCTCTGCACGGGCCCTGCTTCGCGGAGGGACCAGTGTGCGTGGCTCTGCCAAGGAGAAAGGCTGCGTCTTGTTCCTGTGTGCTGTGCTTTGGTTCACAGCCTCAGTTTTTACTCCTCAAACCATTCTGATGTGTAAGCATTGTGCATGATTTTACCCATGTTACAGGTGAGGAAGCCAGGGCAGAGAGGCCAAGGGGCTGCTCAGGGCTGTACAGTTCATGTTTTACAGAATTTGAAGACTTAGCTGAAAGCACACTTGACGAGGTTTTAGTTTGCACTGGAGTGTTGCTTTTAGTTTGAGTAAAACTGATTAACCTGTCACCTAGCCTCTGAGAGTCAGTGTTGTGACCTTATTCCGGTGTGGTGGTGTAGGGTATTCCTGCCCTGACTGAACATTGTTTGGTCTCTGGTTGTTGTTTATTAGCTCTACCCTGGGCTAAGTGCTACACAGGATATAGGAGAGAGTCAGAATCAACTCCTAGCTCCCAGAAGCTCATATCTAACAGAGGGAGACAGATACCTAAACATGAAGGTATAAAAAAATATCTAGGCTCTTGGAGGCCTCTGATCTGGTGTGATAAGGGAAATAGGGAAGCTGAGGATGGTCTTCCTGCCCACTGGGCCAGAAAGGCTTTAGAGGGATGAGGCCATTGTCATCTTAGTTCTTGTGTTGAGTTCTAGGATAATAATAATGGTGGTAATAGAGTTCTACCCAGCTAAGGATATTTCCAAGTCATTCTAGAGATATGTTAGCTCTTGTGCCCAGCAGCTCAGAATGTGGTCACAGACTCTGAATGACTATTCAAGCTCACCCTGTGACTCAACACCAATTGGACTCTCCATTTGTCCCAGGCAGACCTGGACCTTTCCTGTCCTGAGAGGCTTTCTGAAGCAGGACTCTTTTTTTTTTTTTTTTTTTTTGTGTGTGTGTGTGTGTGTGTGTGATATTGTGTTGAACCCAGGGTGTTCTACTCCCAAGATACACCTCTACCCCTTTTTATTTTTTGGTTTGAAACAGGGTCTCACTAAGCTGTGAGTTTCACTGAGTTGCTCAGGCTGTGAACTTGCAATCCTCCTGTCTCAGCCTCCCAAGTGCTGGGATTTTAGGCATCTACCACCATGCCTAGCTAGAAGCAGACTCTTAAATTCCTGTTGGAAAGCCTTTCTGGTACCCAGGGCCATCCACTAGCCTAGGAGAATTCTTCCTGCTGTCTACTCTTGGCATTTCACCTGTCTGGAAGAACATTCACCAAACAGCTGGATAGGTAAAAGCATTGCCCAAGATTATTCAGCAGGGCTGGGGTCACAACTGTGGACAATGGTGAGTGCATTTCTGAGCCACATGGGCTCTTTCTGCATCGAGGCCACCAGGGGCCTGAGGGGCCATTTCTTCATCTGATAGGCACCTGGTGCCAAGTGAAGTTTTGCTGCAGGTGATACTGAGCTGAGGGCCCTTAGCATGGGGAGGCCTGTGTCCCAGGCTGCTTTGCATCTCTTGATGGATAGATATTTATGAAGTGCGTGTCACATGCTCAGCACTTTCCTGAATTGAGGTGCTGAGTCAACCAAAAGGGAGTGTAAGGAAGCAGGCTGGGAGGTACAAAGAGCCGGTGCCCAGGTGTTAGGACACTTGGTCCTCACCTCGGCTCTGCCACCTCTGGCTTGCACCTTGTTCTCCCACACCTGCAAAACATTGAGTGAGAGGTGGTGATGTACAGGGCCTCACAAGCTCTGGCAGGATAACAGCTCTTTTTCTGTTCTGTAGCCACTTTAGGGGGTACAAGGATGGACAGGGTACAGGTAACTGTAACTTGAGGAAGAATGAGATAAATGTAACAAGAGGCAGGAACCGATGCTCTGTGGATTTGCTGGAGGGAAAGGGCTTGGGAACGGCTTGATTCAAACCTTTTTAAGATAAGACAGAGAAATGCTGTTGTGGTATGTTTCGTTGTGGGCTTCAAACCAGGAGAAGCAGCAGAAGCCTGCTGTCATATGGGGACAGGAGGGCTGCAGAGCAAGACAGAGAGAGCTTCCTGGACTCTCTTCCTGGAGCTCACATAGGTCAGTGCATCTGGGGATCTTCCTAGCTTGGACAGCTTTTCATTCTGCTAGATAAGGACATTTCAGATAACACTTGGAGTTTTCTATACTATCACATAGAAAGTATTTTTGTGTGTGTTTGGTACTGGGAAATGGAACACAGAGTCATTCTACCTCTGGGTTACACTCCCAAACCTATTTCATATTTTATTTGGAAACAGGGTCTCTTAAACCAGCTGAGGCTGGCTTCGAACCTGCACGATCCTCCTGTCTCAGCCTCCTAAGCGCGAGGATTACAAGCGCACACCATCATGCCTGGCAAGTATTCTTTATTTTGAAACAGGGTCTCGCTCAGTTGCACAGGGCCTCACTAAGTAGCTGAGGCTGGCCATGAACCACAATCCTCTTGTCTCAGCCTCCCGAATGCTGGGATTACAAGCGTGCACCACCACGCAAGGCCATAGAAGCATTTAAATGCCTTTATCCCCCAAGTAAAAGGCTACAATATCCAAAAAGAAAGAAAGAAAGAAAAAAGGTGAAAAGGTGTCACTTCAAGCTGAACATTTCCTTTTTGAAGACTCACTCTAGGCTGGGGATATAGCTCAATGGTAAAGTCCTTGCCTAGCATGCACAAGGTCCTGGGTTCTGTCCCAGAGAAAATGCGCGCGCGCACACACACACACACACACACACACACACACACACTCCATATTTTGCTCGTTTTATCATAGATGAGTGTCTTTATGTTGCTCCAGAGTCGGGCTGCTTGGGTTTGAGTAAATTTTTCTCTTAGAGCCGCTGTTTCTTCATCTGTAAACTGGGAAGTTGGTGCTTTCTATCTTTAAAAGTGACTAGAAGGTCTGTATGCCAAAATAAAATGTATAAAACAAACAGAGCTTCAACTGCAGTTGTCTACAAAGGCAAAACAGGTCGCCTGGGCTGTGTGGGGATTGGAGTCACTAGAAAGTGCTTGAAAGGGCAGTGGCTGCCCTGCTCTCCCATTCTTATCCAGGGATGTGGGCTGAGTGTTCTCAAGCCTTCTGATCTATAACACAGAGATATGGGTAATTGTGGTATCTGCTAACTTTTAAAATGTGGCCAGGAGGCAGTCTTATCAAATGCATGTATTAAAACAAGTTTGTGGGGCTAGGGTGTAGCTCGGTGCTAGAGCATTTACCTAGCATAAATAAGTACTGCAAAAATAAATGCATGAATTCAAAAGCAGAATGTGTCTCTGATGGGCCACCAGTGAGCTCTGCTCAGTAGCTGGCAGGCTGGCCACAGAGGAAGGCAGAGGAGGGACGGCAAGAGAGGCAGGCCCAGTGTGCAAGACCTTTCTTTGGCAGCTTTTAATTGTTTGCTTCTAGGCCCCCAACTTCAAAGGCCCAAATTGTACTCCTTTGCTTTGGATAGCACCGTCAGGGCTGAATCTCTGGGGACTGATCCTCCAGGCACCTTGGTTCCCCCTTGAAGCTGACCCTAGCCAGGGCTCCTTACCACAGCGCCTCTGAGGGCCTGGTGGGCAGCCTCAGCAGTGTCTTGGCAGATGGCCTGGGAAGCCTGGCACAGAAGGCACCTTGAGGGCCTGTGTGTGAAGAGGTGTGCGGCAGCTCCTCTCTGGCTGGGGCGGCAGTTCCTGTCTTTAGACACCAGGCCAGCCTGGCAGCTGAGGCTCAACAGCCTTCTGTGTGGGCAGTGACGTGGTCAGGCCAGTGAGCAGTCTGTCTGTATGCAACTCTGCCATGTAGCCCCTGCAGAAGAAGAGTTGGGCTTTGGCTACATAGGAAGCCTGGAACATTCTCAGAGAAGGACCTCAGAAGAGCTTCTAATTAGCAAGAGGAACCCCATTGGCAGGGTTTGGGAGCCTTCTGAGTTTCAGATTAAAGCCACTGATGACAATTTACATTCTTCTTTTCAGGGGCGGGTACTAGGGATCGAACCCAGGAGTACCCTGGGTTTACCTTCCAGGCTATACTCCCAGATCCGTTTTACTTTTTATTCAGAAACAGGGTCTTGCTAAGTTGCTGAGAGCCTCACTAAGTTGCAGAGGCTGGCTTTGAACCTGCAATCTTCCTGTCTCAGCCTTCCAAGTACTGGGATTACAAACGTGCACCACTAGGCCCAGCTGACAATTTACATTCTTGTGGTCCAGTTAATCAGACATTCATTGGGCATCTAACATAGTAAGGTTCTATTCTGGCCTGATGCAAGGAGCAAAGAAGTATTTACATCCTTTCATTCAGCCAGTGCTGTGTCTGCTCGACCTGCAGGCACCGAGATGTGGTCCCTGCTCTTGGGGAGCTGGCCAGCCTGTGTGGAGAGAAACTGCTTAGCTGGCCACAGGGCCTGGCATAGAAAGGCTGGCAACCGCTGCCATGGACTGTGGACCTCCTGAGCATGAGATGCCTCTAGCACCTGTGCCAGAGGGCGGCGGTGGCAACTGACAGAATACTCAGCACAGAACCTGCCCCTCAGCGAAGAGCCATTTCATCATTGACCTGGAAAACTGGGCAGACCTAGAAGAAAGGCGAAACACTGATGGGTCAGAAAGAAGAGTCACAGCAATCCAAGGGGCGGGGGCCAGAGCTCAGCGGGGCATGCATGCTTTTGCACAGGCAAGACTCCGGGTTTGAGCCCTAGCACCACAAAACAACCCAAAGAAAAACCCACCAGTTCAGGCCCACTTAGGAAACGTCCACATTTCACAGGTGAGGACAGAGGCTTGGGGGAGGAGGCGTTTGTTGGGGTTTGACGCTGCTGCGTAGCAGCGCCTACATGTAGACGCTGGTCTTTTTGGCATCAAAGCTGTGCTCTTTCCACTAGGCAGTACTGCCTCTAATAAGTAATTCATGAATGAAAGAAATGAAACTGCTGTTTGCTGAACACACGGGGCAGGTGCAGCATGGTGCTACCAGGTGAGGTAGAAAGTTTTATATCTGAGGAAACTGGGACTAGAGAAGAAACTGGCCCAGAGTTAGGAACCCACAAAGTGGTGAGATCGGAGTTCCCACCCCAGTGTGTTGGATGTGGTTTCCCACACTGCTGTGGCAAATAGCACTCTGCAGGGGACTGGGGATTGTCTGCAGGCACCGCACAGTCCTGGGAGGAGCGTGGGTTCCCACTGCCAGGGTTCCTGAAGACACATCACAGACCAGTGCTTGCCAGAGCTAGCAGGGAAGGTGCATCCTGGCATATTTCAAGGGAGACCATTCTTAAACCAAAACCATCTAACAACAAGACAGAGTGTTTTGAGAGCCAACTCATCGTCTCCAAGCTGCTCACAAGGGACAGGATGTCCCCACAGGAACCCGACAGTCTGCGATTCTGAGGGGCTGGAATTCCAGCATAGGGCTGGCACCGCAGTGATGTGACAGTGTCTGCAGGACTGCTGGTGTTCCTGGGAGAAACAGGAGGTGTAGGTTGGGACTGTCCAGGAAGGCTTCCTGAAGGAGGAGGGACTAGAGCAGAATAGAAAGAGCTACAGAAAGTGGCATGGTGGCATGCCTGTGACCCAAGTACCTGGGAGGCTGAGACAGGAGGGTCACAGATTAAAGGACAGCCTCAGCAATGTAGCCAGACTCTCAGCAACCTAGTGAGACTCTGTTTCAAAACAAAAAACAAAAAGGGTTGGGGCTGTAGCTCAGAGGTACAATGCCCCTGGTTTCCATCCCCGTTACCACAATAAACAAATGGTAGGAATGGAAGCACAGCCAATCTCAGGTTCCTCCCAAGGCCTCGGTAGGAGACCAGGTTGCCCAGTTCTTACCTTACTTCCCACCGGCCCCATCTTCTCTCCCTGGCACTATTCTCCTCCATCCTTCCACCCCCTCCTGGTGAGAAGAGGTGGACTTTGGAGGCTTGCTAAACCTCGCCTCTGTGTGACAGAGGCCATTTCCCTCACTTTGAGGGCACAGAGCCAGGATGGGGAGGTGGGGGACTCTGCTCAATCCACTGAAATAGCCTGGTCTCCTGGGAGCCTTGGGCACGGGCTTCAGAGTCAGGCCTGGCTCATGTCCAGTCCCGCCACTTGTTAGCCTGGGACTTGGGACACATTGTGTTACCCCTGCCTCCCACCCTGGGCCCTTTTCCTGTCTATCAGAGAGGATCGATTCTTCCTGCCTGAAAGGAGGTGCTCCAGTCGCTGGCAGCCTCTGTGTGAAAGGCCTGGCGTGCAGCAGGCCCCCCACAAATGCCATTCCCTGTTGTTTCCCTCTGCTCCTCAGCGGCTTCTCTGCCTCTTGTTCAGGAGAATACTGTGCTGCATGCAGGACGTGCCCACCCTGGAGCCTTCTGACAGCCTGGCAAGGACAGTGAGATTGCGGAAAGGCAGCTGAGCTAGAGGGAATCCCAGTGGCTTCCCAAGGCCCCACAGCTCTACCCAGAGCCTGAGCCACCACACTCTGACCCCAGAGCCCAATGCCCCTCACCCCTTGTTTTGTCCTCGTGCTCTCTCCCACTCTGGCTCTCCCTCTGTTTCCAGAGGAGGCCTGTGCACATCTTCCCTCCCTCCTCCTCTCTTAGGCCCTGAGGGAGCTGAGGGCTAGAGAAGGACATTGATGCTTCCTGACCTCAGAGAAGTCCTCTGTGGTGCTGGACGCATCACCCAGGCCAGCAGTCTCCCCTCCACTGGTCCTTTCGACCTCCACTACTTTCACTTGCCGTGTTCCCTCCCTGAAGCTTCCTTCCTGCTTCCCCACATCCATGTCCACCCCAAGACCCAGCTCAAATGCCGCCTCCAGGATTTCCCAATTCCCACACCTGCAGAGTCTCAGGCTGAGCTGGTGCTGCCAGGCGGGAGGACCTCCCCACCTCACACAGGGGCTGCTCACCGGGGGGCGCTGGCCTGAGTGGGACAGGATCAGTGTCATGTCCTAAGGAACCCCAGAGGTCAGCTGCACAGTAGAAAGGGACCAGACACAAGCCTCAGTGGAGAGCAGAACCCCTCACCCTGCTCCCTGAGTGGACAGAAGGACAGACTGAGCAGACACACTTATATTGCCCTCTTGACCTCTATTGTGGACTTTGTTTTTGGCCATTAGTCATCCCAGGAAGAGAAAAAAAAAAGGCATCCTTATTAATCTAAGCATTATAGAGCAAAGCTGGCATGAAGATTGAACTAGATTAAAACCCCTTGCACAGGGTTTAGCATATAGTAGGTGCTTAATAAGTGCCAGGCCCTTCTATCCAGAGTTAGAAAGAAAGAACTTCCCTGCCTTGCAAAGCTCCCATTCTCACTTGACTGGTGGTGGTCCCTCCACCACCAGGCCTGGTGTCTGCAGAACAGGATGGTCACCCAGAGAAATCACCTGGGTGTGGGGCTCTGGAACCTTCAGATTGTTTCCTGGCCCAAATTCCTGGGATTCTGCAGACTTGACTCAGCTCTCATTAGTCAATTATTAGAAATCAGTTGGGCTCATCTTGGATGTCTATTTAGCACAGATAAAAAGGCAGAATCTGCTAGAGCTGTGAGCTAAGTGAAGGTTTCCCAAGATGAGGCAAGGCTACAAACACATCAGGGCCGTGAGGGATCTGTTGGTGATGGGAACCTGGGTGGAGTACATGGGCATGTGGATAAATGTTTGGTTGAATTTGGGGAAGGCTACACTGTAGCCACTAGAATGAATTTGCTAGGGCAAGGACAGTGTTTCGTTGACTTCTGTGTTCCCTCTGCTCAGCGCAAGGCAGTCAGGCAAAATGGAGCACACTGGTAATCTTGGCTACTTGGGAGGCTGAGACAGGAGGATAACAGAGCACCTTAGCAAGACCTTGTCTCAAAGTTTTAAAAAGGGCTGGGGCTCAGGCATAGTGGCTCATACTCATAATCCCAGTACTTGGGAGGCTGAGACAGGAGGATCTCAGATTCACGGCCAGCCTCAGTTACATAGTGAGGCCCTCCACAACTTAGTGAGACACTGTTTCAAAATAGGGCTGGGGTGTAGCTCAGTGTAGAATGCCCCTGGGTTCAATCTCCAGTACCACAAAAAGTAAAAAGGGCTGAGGGTCTAGTGGTAGTGCACTTGCCTAGCATGCATGAGGCCCTGGGTACTACAAAAATAGAAGTAGTTCTGATGTCCCGATCAAATGGAATCTTCAGCTGAGAGACTCTTGCATGTCCCAGAGGTCATGTGACAATTTCATACTCATTGTGCTTGAGTGTGTGTGTGAGTGTGTGTGTGTGAGTGAGTGAGTGTGAGTGTGTGAGAGTGTGCGTGAGTGTGAGTGTGTGTGAGTGTGTGAGTGAGTGTGTATGGATGTGTGTGAGCGAGTGTGTGAGCATGTGTGCGTGTGTGCGTGTGAGTGAGTGTGAGCGTGTGTGTGCGTGTGTGAGTGAGTGAGTGTGTGCGCATGTGAGTGTGTGTGTGGATATGTGCGTGTGGGTGTGAGTGTGTGCGTGTGGGTGTGAGTGAGTGTGAGTGTGTGAGTGAGTGAGTGTGAATGTGTTGTGTCCTGGCTTCCTAAGACAACTCCTATTAGTGGCCACTCCCTTCCTGTTTCTAGATTTACCGAATAGTTAATATATAATAGTAGTTTCTAGATTTACTGTATAGTTAATATACAGCAAGCTGCACATATTTAGGATATATGACTTGGTAAGTGTTGATGTATGTATATACTCATGAAACCATAACCACAGTTAAAATAATGAACATGATGCATGCCTGTAATCCCAGTACTTGGGAGGCTGAGACAGGAGGATCATAGGTTTAAGGCCAACTTCAGCAATTTAGTGAGGCCCTCTACAACTTCATGAGATCCTCTTTCAAAATAAAAAATAAAATAGGGCCCGGAGTTAGCTCAGAGGTAGAGCATCCCTGGGTTCAATCCCCAGTAGCACAAATAAAAAGAAGAAAAAAAAAAAGATAACGAACATGTCTGTCATTCCAAAAAGTTCCCACTTAGCCCCTTGTCATTTCTCCCTCTCCTCAAATTCCCAGGCAACAACTGAGCTGCTTTTTCTCACTAAAGATGACTTTGTGGTTTCTTTGTTTATTTGCATTCAGTACTGGGGGTTGAACACAGGGTTCCCCACCTGCTAGGCAAGCACTCTACCGCAGAGCTACACCTCCCGTCCTACTTTGCACTTTTTCGTTTATGTAAACAAAATCATACAGCATGCACTTTTTAATTTTGTGGTCTGGCTTCTTTCATTCATCGTAATTATTTTGAGAGTCGTGTTGTTTACATCGTTTCTTTTCATGCTGAGTGGTATTTCTCCATTGTATGAATAAAAGACCAATATGTTTATCCACTTTTCTGTTCATGAACAGATCATTTTCCAGCTTTTTGCTATTATAACTAGAGAGCTCTGAACATGTATGTATAATCTTTCAATGGATGTATATTTTTTTGCTTTCATGGGTAAATACTTTAGACTGGCTCTATCATTTGGTAAATATGTCTTTAACCTTCTAAGATACTGCCTGGGTGTTGGCACCATTTTATGTTCCCACCGTGAGTGGTCCAGTTCCTCCGCATCCTCTCCAGCACTTGGAATGATCAAGCTTTAATTTTAGCCATTCTGATAAGTGCATAGTGATACCCCTTTAATTTTGCATTGACTAATGATGTCACTGGCCATTTTGTATCTCTGTTTGCCACCTATATATCTACCTTGGTGATTTTGCCCATGTGGAAAAATGAGGTGGCAGATCCGAGCCTCCTGGCTGTGGCAGTGCACTCTCTGTGTGGTGTCGGCTGTGTCCCTAGAAGGGAGCGGGGCTCTCTCAGGACCCCTCTTCTGCAACCTGGATTGCCTGGGGCTCTTAGGACTCACAGGTCATGTGCTGGCCACCTGACTTCCTTCAGCCAGTGTTTGCTGAGCCTTGTTCCCCACACCAAGCCATTAAAGGCATGGTGCCCACTGCTCCTTCAGCCCTTGCAGGGAATGGACACCAACCCCATTTTCAACTTTCCATCCAGAACTCCCACTGCAACTGTGGATACAGGGCGCAAGAGCAGCATGTCTGTCTGCTTGTCTGGTGCTAAGCTGTATCTTGCCACCCCTGTACAAACATGGAAGGAGAAGGAATCTGTGTGGGGTGGCAGTGATCAGTGCCCACCCTCAGCCCTCGCAGGGACTGGACATCATGGAGGGTCTAGCTCTCCTCTTCCCAAGGTCCAGGTGCTCTGGGCCCTGCGATGCTCCTGCCCAAGTTTCTCTCAAAGTCATCTTTGCTTCTGTCCCCTTCTCTCCCCTCATTTGAACTCCTACAGCCCTCTATTTATTTATTTATTTATTTATTTACTTATTTATTTATTACTAGGGATTGGACCCAGCAGTGTTCTATCTCCAAGCTACACCCCAAGCCTTTTTTATTTTTTTGAAACAGGGTCTTACTAGGTTGCCAAACATCTCAGAAGGTTGCTGAAGCTGGCCTCAAATCTGAGATCCTTCTGTCTCAGCCTCCCAAGCCTTTGAATTCCAGCTGTCCTGAAACCTCACTGTCCCTCAATCTCCTGATGCCTCTCCTCATTCCTTCCCCATCAGAGCTGGTACAGACTCATCTTTGCTAATATAATCCTCAGCTTCAGCCTTCAACCTGCCTTGACCTTAACCCTGAAACTTGACCTTGACCTTAAACCTACTCACAGCTTTTTCTATAGGCTCTACAGGTCCCCCTCCCCACCATCACGCCTCCTGGCCCAGCCCTCCTGGCTGCTCCCCCTTTACCCTAACTCTGTTGGCCTCGCAGCCCTCAGCCCACCGGAAACATCAGCCTGCTCTGCACTCAGTCTGCTGGGCTCCTTCATAGGCAGCTCTTGGATGTCGGGGGCGACAGTGTGCATCCATCTTTCAGAATCCCACTCAGGGGTACCACTCCTGCTTCCTGCAAAGACTTCCTCCCTCCTCCATCAAACTCTTCTTGGGCCTGGGTCTTGATCGCTAGGACAATCTATTGTCTGAGATAGATACCCCAAAACGCAGTAGGCTTGATCAATATTGACAGACACAGCCCCTTCTTTTTTTTTAATTGTACTGGGGGTGGAACCCAGGGACTTTTCTACGTCTGGGCTATACTTTCAGACCTATTTTTTACTTTATTTGGAGACAGGGTCTCACTAAGTTGCTGAGAGCCTCACTAAGTAGCTGAGGCTGGCTTTGAACCTGTGCAATCCTCCCGTCTCAGCCTCCCAAGCACTGGGATTACAAGCGTGAGCCACCACGCCCGGCTCAGACACAACCCCTTCTGAGCTGCCACACAGACAGGAAGTGCTGTAACTAAGAGAAGAAGCTTTGCAAGTCTTGCTTTCAGCCTTGGGGCGAGGCCACATTTGAGCCCACCCTCAGTTTCTCCCTTTGCCACAAAGTGAGATTATCTTGCATGACTCCTGTGTATGAGCTTGAACTCTTTGCCTCTTGAGGCTTTGGCCAAGTGCCAGTGGTTTTTTCAAGTGTAGATGTCATGAGAGAGAATTAGTGGCAACCCAGCCCTTCAGGAAAGCACTATGGTGGCACATTCAGATTTTTTGACCCTCTAAAACCCACTAGCAGGGATCCAGCCTGAAGAAGTAATCCTAAATACAGAACTGAGTGAGAAGATTGTCACATTATTTTTGGTAATAAGAAATTCTAAATACTCAACAGAAGGGGAAACACAAACATGCCACGTGGACAATTCTTACACCATGTTAAATTTTTTTTAAACCCTTCTACCTCTGGGCTACACTCCCAGATCTATTTTATATTTTATTTGGAAACAAAAGCTGCAGACTGGATGTGGTGGTGCATGCCTGTAATCCCAGTACTTGGGAGACCAAGACAAGAGGATCATAGGTTCAAGCCCAGCCTCAGCAGCCTGGTGAGACCATCAGCAACTTACTGAGACCCTGTTTTAAAATAAAATAGGGTGAGTCTGGGCATGGTGGCACATGCTTCTAATCCCAGCGCTTGGGAGGATGAGACAGGAGGATCGCACAGGTTCAAATACAGCCTCAGCTACTTAATGAGGCCCTCTGCAACTTAGACCCTGTTTCCAAAAAAGTACAAAATAGGTCTGGGAGTTAGCCCGGAGGTAGAAAAGCCCCTGGGTTCCAAATAAATAAATAAATAAATAAATAAATAAATAAATAAATAAATAAAATAGGGCTGGGGGTATAGTTTGGGAGTAGAATGCCCCTGGGTTCCATCCCCAGTACCACAAAGATAAACAAAATAAAATGATAAATGTGAACTCGCATTAAAATAGAGACACATACAGGCGAAGGGAAGCAGTGGCAGCAGGCTGCAGCCTGGGCTGCCCGTGGAGACGCTGCAGTCACTGCTCTGAGCACCTTCCGACCTGACCTCTGGTTCTGGGGCTCCTGGCAACACTGCTGCAGCCAGTTTTGAATAATAAGGCCCAAGTACTTGGGAGGCTGAGACAGGAAGATGAGAGTTTTGAGACCAGCCTCAACAGCTTACATCAACCTAGCAAGACCCTATTTCAAAACAAAAAATAAAAAGGGCTGGAAGTTTATCTCAGAGATAGAATGCCCCTGGGTTCAATCCCCAGTACCAAAAAGTAGAAAACTAGGTCCAGGCCTGGGAGAGCAGGAGGGCCCGTGTGCTGGGCAGGAGGAAGCAAAGAGAAGGCCCGAGCTTGGCTCCGCTCAGCCTTCCTGCTTGTCCTGGCCACACGCAAGTCTTCAAAGGCTGGCTTGCCCCTGCAGGAGGCCCTGTCCCAGCTGCGACACACTGCACGTGCCCAGGGCAGCGCAACATCCCTGCACTGCTACCAAGCAGTTAGCCTGGGGCAGAGCTGGGGTTTGAATCCAGGAGCACCTAACCCCGCCTGAGCACTTACTAGTCACTGCAGCTCTGGGAGGGGCCTGCTGGTGCTGAGGCATGTCTCTTACCTGGAGCCAAGCACACGCAAACAAGAAGGAATACAGTGAGTCCTACTGTGTGCAGATCCACATTGATTCTCATTGCTTACAATAGTTACAAGCTACATAGTTGCTCAAACATTGATTTTTTTTCCCCCCCTGCGGTACTGGGGATGGAACCCAGGGGCATTCTACCCCAGCCTGATTTTTTATTCTTTATTTTGAAACAGGGTCTCATTGAGTTGCACAGGGCCTCACTAAGTAGCTGAGGCTGTCCCCAAACCACAATCCTCCTGTCTCAGCCTCCAAATACTGGGATTACAAGTGTGTGTCACCACGCCCGGCTTCAAACATTGAATTATCAAGTGAGCTGGAGCTGGGGGTCAGGTCCCCATGAGCCTCTGTCACACCATCTTCATCAATGCAGGGTCTTTTTCTATATGCACTCCTATATAAATAGAAAGTATTTAATCTGTATACTGTTGACTCACTGACGTGAACACCAGCCAGCAGTGCTCTCATGCACACCCACATGAAGCCTCCCTAATCCTTGCATCTCCCCTGCAGGGCCCTGCAGCCTTTGTATGCATGGGAATACAAGGTAGCACTTAAATGCTGTGCTTGGGCTATTTTAAATGTGAAACCGCCAACAAAAATGTGGGCAACACGTAGTAAATAGACCTCAGAAAGGACACTTGTAAACCGGGTGGTGGTGCACACCTGTAACCCCAGTACTTGGGATCGCAGATTCAGGACAGCCTCAGCAACATAGCAAGGCTCTTAGCAACCCACTGAGACCCTGTTTCAAAAACAAAAACAAAATAAAAATAAAAAGAAAGAACATGTGTAGAGTACAAGAGCTGAAACTTGAAGTCGTTTTGCTTGACTGCAACTGGGAACGTGCACATCAGGCAACTCAAATTTTTGTCACCGTGTGTCTGAAAATGACGGCAAGAGCGTGACAAGTGTGGATTTGGGGATTAACAGATTTTTTTTTTTCAGTGCTAAGAATTGAACCCAGGGGCATTCTACCTCTGAGCTATATGTAAGACCTATTTTTTATTTTGAAATGGGGGCTCACTAAGTTGCAAAGGACCTCAGTTAGTAGCTGAGGCCAGCCTCCTGTCTCAGCCTCCCAAGTACTGGGATTACAAGCATGTGCCACTATACTCAGTGATTACCAGGAAACTGTAGCACCTACCTGAATTCATAAACACAGAATCTAAGAATAACAAAGCTTGATAGTAATTGTTTCTCTTTGATCTTTCTCTGAGAGCTGCTGTCAGGACCTGGGGTTGTTGACACAGGATGTCCTGAGTGTGGAGAAGTGATTTGGAGGGCCAGGTGGAGTCATTTTCAAGCTCCAAAGCCTCCCTGGCCTACAGGAGGGTGTGGGGGGGGAGTTGAGAGATTGCGCACGGAGCACCCAGGATCCTGCCTGGCACCCAGTAGATACTGATTAGGTGGAGGTTGGCAAGTTCGAGGCCAGCCCAGGCAATTTACTAAGACCCTGTCTGGAAATGAAAATATAAGGGCTGGTGGTGCACCTCAGTGGCAGAGACAAGTAACTGTGCTGCTTTTGTTCTTTTGTTCTTAAGATTCGGTGCCTGGAGTTTTGACTACAGTCTCTGCTAGACCCCGAGCACTCGGAGATGAGGGAAACCCTCCCACTCATAAGCTGGCAAGAGACAAATTCACAAAATGGTGCACTGCATATAGGAAGGACAATAATCACAAAGCTTTGTCCATCCCTTTGTTGTCTTGCTAACAGTGTATACTTGAGTGGCAGTATCAACCCAAGTGGCCATGGGCCCATTTATTTGACAGACATGTCAAACCTAGCGAGACCCTATTAACAAATAAGAAATAAAATCGGGCTGGGGGTGTCACTTGAATGTAGAATGCCTCTGGGTTCAATCCCCAATACCACAAAAAAAAAAAGAAAAAGAAAAATACATTTTTGAAGGAAAAAAACAGAAATTTGTATTTCGGACATGTTAATTACAAGATGCTCTGTTGGACTAATGTGATGATGTGTTGATTCTGTTGTTTTGTAGATAGCTGTTGGCTTATAACTTTTTTCTTTTATTTTTGCTTGTAGAACTAAGAAGATATAAAATGAGTCAACAGTTAGGAACCTCTGAACTATAAACTGTTCTAATACTTCAGATTAATATTTTAGATTTGGATAAAGATGTATGAATTTCATTAGAATCAGGATATTAAATTAAGTAAATACATAATCACATCTGTATGTGGAGTATTTTTTCTATGCCCAGATCTTGCAAGGTATTTAATATGCATTATTGCTAATCATGGCCATCCTTGTGCACAAAAGCATAATTAGCCCCATTTTATAGATAAGGAAACTGAGGCTAGAGAAGTACAGTTGCATTCCCACTGTCGTGACTACCTGGCTGGTGGAGATTGGAGCCCAAAGCCAGGCTATCTGAGTTCAGAGCTTTGCTCTCCTGTAAGGTAAGCTGGCCTCTCAGCAAAGCAGGAAACTCATTCTGAGGCAGGGGGCTTTTTTGGTGCTGGGGACTGAACCCAGGGATGTCCTACCTCTGAGCTACACCCCCAGCCCTATTTTATTTTTATTTTGAAACAAATTCTTACTAAACTGCAGAGGGCCTAGATAAGTTTCTGAGGTTGACCATGAAACTGCAATCCCCCTGTCTCAGCCTCCCAAGTAGTAGGATGACAAGTGTGCGCCACCACACCCAGCTGACACGGGGCTTTTAAAACAGGGTATGAAGTGGGGTGTGGTGGCCCATGCTTATAATCCCAGTGCTCAGGAGGCTGAGGCAGGAGGATCGCACAGGTTCAAAGCTGGCCTCAGCTACTTAGTGAGGCTCTCAGCAACTTAGTGAGACCTATTTCCAAATGAAGTATATAAAAAAACAGGCCTGGGAGGATAGCCCGGAGGTAGAAAAGCCCCTGGGTTCCACTCCCAGTACCACACACACACACACACACACACACAAAAAAAAAAAAAAAAAAAAAAAAAACCAGGGCATGAATATTTGCAAAAACTCCCTTTCAAAGTATTTTAAAATATTCACGTTGGCTAAATGAAGAGGCAAGATGGCTTCTCCCAAGAAGGCAGATTTCTGGGTAGAGGGTCTGATTAATCACCCACCTCTTCCAGCAAATATGAGCCACACCAGGCTGTGCGGAAGGCCCTGGGTCTATGTAAGGTGAAAGAATCCAGCATGACATGGGAATGGCCACTGGAAATCAGCTGGACACAGAGCAGCTGCTGCAGATGCAGGGCAGCTGGCAGCTGCAGGAGGAGACATGGGGAGTGCTGACGGGAGACGGCACAGCCCCCAGCTAGAATGGGCGCAGCCAGGAGAGCTGCACCAAGTAGCCCTGGGAAGCTGAGACGATAGATGAGACCTGGCTGCCAACAGCAGCAACAGCCTGGAGCGGCTGTGGGATGGGCACGATCTGGCCCACCTTTCCATCTCCTATCCCTGATTGGTAATCAGGGATAATCAGGGATAGGAGAAACTGGAAAAAAAAAAAAAAAAAGCCCCTGCCTCAGAATGAGTTTCCCGCTTTGCTGAGAGGCAGCTTACCTTACAGGAGAGAGCAAGGCAGGTCCTCTGCTTTCTGCTTATTAAAGGTGACAATTGGGCTAGTGTCATAAATGCTAGGACACACACATACACACAGAGGAGAGAGAGACGTGTGTGTGCGTGCGTGTGCGTGTGTGTGTGCGCGCGTGTGTGTTGTCCTGTTTTAGATTCCCAGGAAGATAAGATCTCTCGCAGGTTGGTTCGTACTCCATGGAGAGGAGCTGTGGCCCCAGGAAGATCTGGTGACATCCCACATCCCTTTAGCACTTTGATCCTTGTGTCCAGGGTTCTTCAGTTTCCCATGAGCAAAGCACAGTATGCCCACAGTGGCACCATGGTTGAACTCAGAGGGCACTCTCTTTTTCCACCTTTGGACTCTTACAGGTTCCCAATGGGCAGGTTTCTTCTCCTGCAGCAAATGCCATGCACAGATGTTTCTCTTAACATTCAGTTTAGGGATGTCTTTACTTCTAAAGAATTAGTCTGCTTCCTTTTCTCTCCTGTCCATTAGAACTAGACTAAGTATAACTTCTTTTTGCGTCACTGTCCCGAAAGCTCATAATGAAATTTGGGCCTCGTTATGCTTCCATATTTGTACTTGTGCTCAGGCTGTAGTACCCCTTCTTTCCTGGGCCTCAGTTTCAATGTACATTTTCTTTTTTTTTTTTCTTTCTTGTGTGTGTGTGGTACTGGAGATGGGACCCAGAGGCATTCTACCACTGAGCTACACCCCCAGCCCTATTTTTTTTTATTTTGAAACAGGGTCTCACTGAATTGCAAAGGCCTCACAAAGTTGCTGAGGCTGTCCACGAACCGTGATCCTCCTGTCTCAGCCTCCCAAATACTGGGATTACAAGTGTGCGCCACCACACCCAGCTCAATGTACATTTTCTTGTGTGTTATTTGTGAAGTGCCTTAAAGACAGGACCTGGCCTATTATATTGCTTGGGAGGTTTTCCTCTTAAGACTTCTGAACTTGAAAATCCACCTTTTGTTCTTATTTTATTGAACTTTTATGCCTGGATTTAAGTGGGAGTGACAGGTGGAAGTTGTGATACTGAAGGCTTGTCTCGAGTCAGGAGTCCAGCTCCCGGCTGGCTTGCTGGGCAGCCTCAGGCAAATTGCATGATCTTTCTGGATTTCAGTTTCTCTCTCTAAAGTGAAGAGTTGTGACGAGGTCTACCCAAGGTCCATTCTAGGCTTTTGAGTTTGTTGCCCCTGGTGGTTCTGGGATAAATGCTAGGGGTGAGTAGGGAAACTTACCCAAGAATCCTAAGAACCAAGGCAAAGATCTGAAAAGCAGGGAGACCCATAGAAATGCAAGTGTTCCCATCTTCTCTTCCTGGGACCCTTTAGAACTGAAGCCGTGGGGAGAGAGGCAGAGAGGAAAGGGGCTGAGGCTTGACAGCTCTATCCATCAGGAAGCCTGGGGAAGCCTACGCTGCGCCAAGGCTGCTGAAGGCCTCCATCTGCCAGGGGCCACGTGCCAGGCAGCCACCTAGCTGGCCCAGCTCTGCGGCCCCTCTCTTCCCGACCTCTGTGCAGTGTTTGCAGAGGGGCTGTCCTGGAGCAGCTGGGATGGGGAGGAAGGAGACTAGCATCCTCTGCTTCTCCCTACCCATAGAAGAGGCCTGCCATACATTGCCCAGGAGCTCGCTGGGCAGTTGGCATGGCAGAGTTGCCAGTGGACATGCTCTGGTTCCTTGCAGTGATCCACAGGACAGACTCTGAATGGGAAAAAGAAAGATCCCCTTCCAGAGGTAGTGCGAGTAGTAGCAGGAAATGATCATCCCTCTAATTTCCCAAAAACTGCCCCTTCCTTCCATTTATCATCTTGGTTGGATCCCATAGAGACAGGCAGGGCCCCGAGGGTGATTCCCACTTAGTGTGTGAAACAGTGAGACTTAGAGATGGACGGCCCAAGGTGACCAGTGGGGGCTGTGTGGTGTGGAGGGAGTTGCTGGCAGTCTCTCACAGAGCTCCCAGGGCAGCCGGGAAGTTGCAGCCATCATTGGAAGAGGCGCACATGGTCAGTGGTTCTTGTGCAGGGACTTCTCTTTGGCTTACGAGGCTGATCCTATTCAACTAATTTATTTATTTATTTATTTATTTATTTATGTATTTATCGTGGTACTGGGGATTGAACCCAGGGAGTTTCTACCTCTGAGCTATACCCCAAAACCTGTTTTACTTTTTATTTTGAAATAGGGTCTCACAAAGTTGCAGAGGGCCTCGATAAATTGCTGAGGCTGGCCGCAGACCCATGATCCTCCTGTCTCAGCCTCCCCAGTACTGGGATTACAAGTGTGTGCCACCATGCCCATATATGTGCCTAGGACCATTGTATTTTGAGACCTTCGTGATGCAGTGGAGCTGCAGCTGCCACCGTGTGACTCTTGCAGGTTCAGGTTTTCTGAATGTCAGGGCTGACCTCTGGAAGGAATCTGGAAGCCACGGTCTCCATCACCTGGCTCCTCCAGGCTGAGCCAAGGCCCTGCCCACAGTCGGGTGCAGGGGAGTCGCTGGCTCCCATCCCACTGCTATTTGCTGAGTTGTTCTGGGCAATTCCCTCCACTTCCTGGACTAAGCCTCCCTTCTGCAACTGCTCACTCAAAATAGGTGCTATGTGGAGCCAGGTGTGGTGGTTCGTGTCTGTAATCCTAGTATTGGGGGGCGGAGACAGGAGGAGGAGCAGGCTTAAGGCCAACTCCAGCAACTTGGTGAGGCATTCAGCATCTTGATGAGACCCTGTTTCAAAATAATACAGAACTGGGGTATAAATCAGAGACAGAATGCCTCTGGGTTCAATCCCTAGTGCCACAACAAAATAAAAATAAAAGCCGGGCGTGGTGGCGCACGCTTGTAATCCCCGCGCTTGGGAGGCAGAGACAGGAGGATCGCGCAGGTTCGAAGCCAGCCGCGCGCGCTGGCTTAGGAGACCCTGTTTCCAAAATGAAAATGTAAAAATAGGTCTGGGAGTGTAGCCCAGAGGTAGAAGGGCTTCCAGGAACCCCAGTACCACAAAAAAATAAAAATAAAAATAAAAATAAAATACGTATTAAGTGGATTTTAAAGTTTTTTATTATTAAGATACAATTCACAGCTGGGCGTGGTGGCACATGCTTATAATCCCAGCATTTGGGAGGCTGAGACAGGAGAATCGCGGTTCAAGGACAACTTCAGCTACTTAATGAGGCCCTTTGAAACTCAGTGAGACCTGTTTCAAAATAAAGAATAAAAAATAGGGTCAGGGGTATAGCTTGAAGGTAGAATGCCCCTGGGTTCCATCCCCAGTACCTTAAAAAAATACAGTTCACATACTATAAAATTCCCCCTCCTTTTTCTATGGTACTAGGGATGGAACACAGGGGCATTCTACCTCTTAGCTATACCTCCAGGCCTATTTTTTATTTTTTTATTTTGAAACAAGGTCTCACTGATTTTCAAAAAGCTTCACTAAGTTTTTGAGGCTGGCAGCAAATCATGATCCTCCTGTGTCTCAGCATTCCAAATGCTGGGATTACAAGCATGCACCACCATGCCCAGCTTAAAAATCCCCCTTTTAGGGAAGGGAAACGAGGGGGGGAGAGAGCACCAAATACAGATTAAATGTATAACATTTACTTTCAATAAAATAAATTTTTAAAAATCCCCCATTTATTTATTTATTTATTTATTTATTTATTTATGTGTGCAGTACTGAGGATGGGACCCAGGGGCATTTCTATCTCCGGGCTATATTTCTAGAACTATTTTATACTTTCTTTGGAAACAGGGTCTCACTAATTTGCTGAGAGCCTCACTAAGTAGCTGAGGCTGGCTTCGAACCTGTGCGATCCTCCTGTCTCAGCCTCCCAAGCACGGGGATTACAAGCATGCGCCACCACGCCCGGCTTACACAATTTTAAATCTGAAAACTGCTCCCCCTTTTTTTGGTGATGCTGGGGATCAAATCCAAGGCTTTGCTCATGCTAGGCAAGGGCTCTACCACAGAGCCACGCTCCCTGCCCCAAGCCCCCAGACCTGTGGTATTGGGGATTGAACCCAGGGGCATTCCACCTCTGAGCTATACACCAGTCCTTTTCTATTTTTTGTTTTGAAACAGACTTACTAGGTTTCTGAGAGGTAAAAATGCAGTTTCTCACTGTATTGCTAAGGCTGTCTTCGAACCTGCAATCTGCCTGTCTCAGCCCCCCAAGTACTGGGCTTACAGGTGTGCACCACCCTGCCTGGCCCCCCAGCCTTTTGAAAAATAATCTTACTTTAGATATTCTATGTGTAGAGCAGATAGGAACCAGGTGAAAGGGGAAGTAGGCTGAGTCTGGCCTGCTGGGCAGTCCTGGTGCCAGTCTCCTGGGACAGTTTGCAGGCCTCGGCTCCATGCCAGGAATCTGAGTCTGACCATGGAGGCTTCCTGGGTGGCCACTTGGGCCCTCCAGCCTTTCTTGGTTGCCTTGGCATTAAATGGCAATTTAGCAAGGTTGTGGGTCTGTCCTGCCGCGGTATTAGGGTTGCCATAGCAACCCTAGTACCTAGCTCCCCATCACTGTCTCCAGCCCTGAGGGTGGCTTGTGTGGGAACCAGAAAACAAGCAGGACAGTCCTGGGATCTGCCGACAGCGTGAAGGTGCAGAGCAGCAGCGTAGCTGATGCAGCTGTGAAATCAGTGGCAGCGCGCTGAGCTCAGCCCTGGGTCAGGGGTCTAGAGTGTGGCTGCAGGAAGCTGCTGGGCCAGGCTCCCACCCACACTCTGTGCATGCTCGAGGCCCACCAGGAGCTCTTCAGCTGTGGGACAGACCCTGGTTCCCAGGTGTCTAGGCAGAGCCTCCCTCCCAAGTCTGTTGGGTTGGTGGCGAAGCTCTCTCTGCTTTCTGCAGCTTCGGTGGCTCAAGTCATTGGACTCAGGTCGGTCCATTCCCTGGAATTTCAGGGTTTCTTTCTTCTCTTATCAATGGCTAATGCTTTGAAACAAGATAATGGATAGCATATCCAGGACCTTCGCGTAGCTGGAGTACAAGGCTCATCTGACCACCTGGTTTCTCGGATTGAGGAAAGTACCACAGTGTCTGCTGGAGGGATGCATCTTCCTAATTTTACAGGTGTGGAGACTGAGGCCCAGGAGTCCTAGTAATTGATGAGGGAAAAAACATAATTTTTTCTCATTTCATTTCTCTCATTTCATGAACAGCCCTAGAAGCAGAGATTGTCAGACCCAGAAGCACCTTGAAGACCATATTGTGTATTGATTGTGTTTGTTCCTGTGAACGTCCCCAGGGCTTGTTCCCTGAGTTTCAGCCCCAGGCATGGCGTGCTAAGGGGTCACGATCGATCGCTCTCAAGGAAAGGCTGCAGGGCTGAGCCTATAAACACGTCCCCTTTGTGTGTGGGGACTGGGTGGGGATGACCAACAGGGCCTTTCGGTGGCATCAGAAAGAGCTGGGACCTGTGTCAATGGGAGGATCCTGAACACCAGGATCAAGACAGTTTCACACTAATCATCCGTTAGTCCAGCACCTCAGACGGCCAGGCCTCTTCTCCATCACTCCTGCCAGCGCCCTGACCACGGCCCTGACCAAGGAGTAAGGTAGCCTCCTCACTGGCCCCCCCAGCCCTGCCCCTTCCCAGAACATCGCACATGGGGTTCCTACCCAGGAGCTTTTTCCAGTGCCAGTCTGATTGTGCCCCTCTTCTTTGTGAAGTACTTCTGAGGCTCCCTCGTGCCACAGGGTAAGACCCTGGCTTCAGTGTGGCCCAGCCCCACCGCCCCACGACCTTGCCACTGTTCTTCTGCCTAGTTCCCTAGCAGTTGTGCTGTGGAACGATTCACCACCTTTGGCCAGGCTGTTTCTCCCCTCCCACTGGGGAACTCCTATTGATCCTTCAAGACCCAACACAATTTCTGGTTTGGAGAATCTTTTTCTAACTTTTCTGAGGCTGCGAATATGTCTTGAATGTGTTTCTGTTCAAAGCTCCTATCATATTGCAATTACTGCCAGAAGAGTGGCTGCTCCCGGTTTCTGAGTGTTTACTGTGTGATGGGCCCAAGTCCCGTCCACGTATTAGTTCACGTTACTCTCACAGTAACCATGGGAGGTGCACTTCCCCCACCCTACTTTGCAGATGACAAGGCCAGAGCTCAGAGAAGTGGGGTGACTTGCCCAAGGCAAGTACCTGGAGGTGGCAGAGCAGGGATTTTATTTCTGCATACTTCCATCTCCTGTTTCCTGGACACACACACACACACACACACACACACACACACACACACACACACTTTGAAAGTCCTCCAGAAACACTGGGGATGTATGGGACCAATCAAGGGATGGATGCAGTGGGGTCACTATTGGTAGCAAGATGGGGACGTAGACAAGGGAATGGAGGGAGGAGAGTGAGAGTGAGGGGGAAAGGACCGGCAGCCCTGCCCCCACAAGCTGGGTTTTCCTTTCCACCTTCTATTCTCAGTGGCAGGCTCTGGCCACCTGGGGACAGGCCTGTGGGCCTCCAGGCTGAGCAGGTGGCATGGTGACAAACTCCATGGCAACCTGCCTCCTCCACAGGGCCTGGAGAGGAGGGAGGACTGAGAAGGCACAGGGCGCGTGCTCAGGCTTCGCGGCAGCACCCTGGAGCCGTGGTTTCCTCTGGGCCTGGGCGGCTCCTGCCCTCCCAGAAGGAACGCTCCCTGTGAGGTCCCATCCCAGCAGGGGAAACGCTGTTTCTACCTCTATTCCCAATGAATGGCTGCTCCTGGCCTCCACAGAGACAGCCAGCTGCATCCAGGTACAAATGTGCCACCCCCATCTAGGGAAGGAGACACAAGGAACTGAAGCGCAGGGCAGCATGGGGCTGCCCCGTAAGGTAGTAGCAGGGCCTGGGGATAAGACCAGCACCGTCCCAAGGCCACAAGCGACTCCAAGCCAAGCTGGCGGCAGCCTCCCTTCTAGCACGGGGCCCTGGAACCCCACTTGCACTTCCCGGCACCCTAGCAACACTCACCCAAGCTGGCTCTAAGGACAGAGGCCATCCTGGGCTGGGAGGTCTTCCTGAAGGAGACTACCTGATGGAGAGTGGCCAGAGCCCAGCACACCTGAGTTGTCACTTGGAGCCCAAGTGAGCTAACGGCGCCTGTCTGAAGCATACAAAGGTACTGGGTGACGCTGCCTGACCACAGAGGCTGCAGTCCATGACAGGCAGTTCTTGAGCCCTTGCCCACCTCTGTTGCTCCTGGTCGAGGTCCTCCTGTGCCCACAGGACAGCCATCTGTGGCCATCCAGACAAGCATGGAGGGCACATTGGCCTCTTCCCCCACCCCTGCCCCATGGCTCCTGCTCTGGATCTGACCTTACGGTTCCTGGAGGCCCTGCCTTTGTGACCAGGGCACACCAGGCAGGGCAGGAAGCCTGGCCGAGCTGGGTGAGGAGCTCAGGTGACAGGCATGGTGTCCGCGGCCCCTGCAGCCAGGCACCCGACACCTCAGGACAGACAATGCTGGCTCTGTCCAGGCCCTCCAGGGGCACAGGCCTCATTTTCTGTCACCACCAGGAAACGGGCCATCAGAGCGGCGCCTTTGTCCACCCGGCAGGCAGCCCCACTGCTGGCGGGGAGGACCAGGCTCCTGGAAGGCCCCGTGCTGGGAAGGGTGATCCCTGGGCCAGGGGTTCTGGGCTTGTTATCCAGCCCCGCTACACTGCTGTTGACCTGATTTGATGCTGGCTCTGCCACATACCTGGGTGTGACTTGGCCACGTTTCTTCCCTCTTGGTGGCTGATTCCGCAGTGGGAAAGGGGACTAATCTCAGCACTTCCTCATAGGGCTGCTGGGAGGAGTCCAAGGCCTAATGTACGTAATTTGTGTGGCACAAGGGTGTGTGGTGGGGCCTGAAGTGGAGCAGGGCTTGGCACGCTGCGCTCTCAGCATGGGGCCTCAGCCAAGCCTCCTGTACCCAGCTAACTGCCTCTGCCCATGGTCTGACTTGGAAGGAGTGTGCTTGGGTCTCTGAGCTGGCTCAGGATCAGCACCTTGGCTGCCGAGAGCCCAGGCCCTCTACACAGGAGCTTGAGCCAATGTCCGGTGTAACCCTCCTGCCCACCCAGCTACAGCCCAGCCAGCATGGTGCTCCCCTTCCTTCAGCTCAGCCCCCTCCCAGGAAAGAGGCCTCATGCCCGTGGGCAGCAGCCAGTGAGCCCGAGCCCACCCACCCACATATCAAGAGTGTCTCTAGGCTGAGCCCTCCCACAGAGACACCCACCAGCAAGTAGGGAGGGCTCTGCTCCCTCAACCCCAGTCCACATCTGCATCTGGCCTGTGCTCTGGGTTCCGGGATATGCCACGGTCCGCGCAGTGCATGATGGCCAGGCTTGCCTGGGTGCGCCTGAGTGCGGGGTGGGCTGCTTGTGGACTGGCTGCCTGAGCATGTTCACGGAGACATGTGTGGTGCATCTTGGAATGTCAGGCCATGTTCGTGTTTTATCCATATGTCTTTCTACATGTGTGCTGGTGTGTCGGTCTGTCTTGTCTCCCCTGTAGACGGGAACCCTGAACAGCACATCAACCGGGAAGCCGATGGTCGGCGAGACCTGCCCAGCCTACTCTGGGGTCCCTGGCCCTGCTCCAGGAGTCCTCCAGCCAGCAGGCCCTGCCAAGGAGGGAGGCCTGGACAGCAGAGGGGTTGGGGTCTGAGTGTCAGGGACCCCCAGAGAAAGAGGTCAAGACTGAGCACTGTGCCTGCGGACAGGGTGCCACTCCTGCTGCCCTGTGACCTTGGGCGAGGCCTGCGCCCTCGGGGGCATATTCACTCACCTGGAGGGCTGGACTCACAGTTTCTAGCAGCCCCTGAGGCCCTGATGACCAAGATTTTAAGTCAGGTGGCAGGAGCCTTTGCATCGGACCCACTAAGTTGGTGGGTGGAGGCGGACGAGCCCAAGCCTCGCCTGGCTCGGGTGTCCTGCTGAAGGGTCACAGGAGAAGCCATGCCAGGCAGCGGCCCCAGCGAGAGGATGACGTGGCCCGGCCCGGCCCTCCCCGCGGCCCCCCCAACCCGCCCTCTCTCCTCAGCCCCCGGGACACCGCCTATCCCGCCCCTCACCCGGACCCGCAGCCTTATGGCCATGGCCCTGCCAGGGAGCAGACGAGCGTCCGCTGGAACCCGCAGGTAAGTCCCCCAGCCCAGGACCTCGGGGTGGGGGTCGGCCTCTGTCCTCACCTGCCACTGGCTTGTAATGAGTCTTTGAGCAAATCATGTCCCCAGTTTTCCTGTCTGTAAAATGGGCTTCCTCTAGGAACTATTTAAGGACTCAAATGACATGGTGGGTATGAAAGTTTTCTGAAGGCTCAAACCACCAGGTTCTTAACAGCTCTGGCCCCATTGATGTAATGACCAGAGGGAAATCATAGCATCACGTGCTCAGGTTTGCTTGGCCCAACTTGATTTTTGCCACCTTTGTCTCCTCCCCCTGCCCCCGCCCCATCAGCCTGTCCTTCCCTGTGTCTCAGTCCATGCAGGGATAGTCACCCCTGGGTGTGGAGAACCCTGGAGTGGAGGACCCTTGGTGAGGACTGATAGGCCCCACCCATGGCCCACAGCTCTGCCCAGCCCCCATCCTTGTCCCTGGGGAGCCAGGAGGACCAGCCTCCCTCTGGTTTTCCATCTTGATTTGCACCCTCTGTTCTGTCACCCCTGTCTGTGCTTCCCCCTCTCCCTACTGCTTCTCTCCCCGATGACCCCACAGTGGGGGCACTCTGGGCCGCAGCGGCCTGGCAGTGTTCGCCCAGTGTCCACAGCTGCCCACCAGCCAGAGCGAGCAGCTGCCTCTTCTCCCCGCCTCCAGGCGCACCTCTCCACCCGTGAGTGTGCGGGACGCCTATGGTACCTCCTCCCTCAGCAGCAGCAGCAACTCGGGCTCCTGCAAGGGCAGCGACAGCAGCCCCACGCCAAGGTAACCAGCGCCTCCGCCCTGGGGCCAGAGGGGAGCCACGGTGCTCCACCACCCTGGCTCCAGCACACTCTTGGCTTTGTGGCCTGGAGCAGGTCATGTGCCCCTCTGCACCTCTGTTCCTGTCTCTGAGCTGGGCATGACAATGTCAGCTGCACACAAGCAGAGAGGCTGGAGCCAACTAGAGGTGGTACTTTCAGAACCGGGATGCGGAGGCACGCTCTCCCTTCCTCTTCCTCGTGAACGGCTTCTGTTCTCATCTTCACACGATGGCTCTAGTCATCAAGTCAGCCATCCAGGAAGAAGACAGAAGAGACCAAAGACCCATTCAGGTCTTGTTCTTTTCCTGAGAGACATCCTCCCTGGGAAGGTCTGCTTACACCTCGCTGGCTAGAACTGTGGCTAGCACTAGCCACAAGGCCCATTACACAGAGAGTTAGCATTTTCCCCAGCGTAGTTCTCTCCCTGACAAAATGGAGGTTCTGTTGGAAAGAAGGCCAGCTGGACATGGAGAGCAGCCAGCAGCGTTTGGCCAGCTGGGTCTTCTGAGGGGACACCAGAGTGGCAGGAGATATGTTGCACACACAGCACGGCTGGGTTGTGGTCTTGGGCACGGTGGACAGAGACTGGAAAGCGGGATGCGGTGGAGAGGGGAGTGGGTGTCCTGGAAGACCAGCAAGTGGGGCTGGAGGTTGGAGCTTTATCCTGTTTCCATGGTGCTGAAATACAAGCGGGTGGCAGGGGACACAGGGGACTGGCTGGGGCTTCAGATTTGGTCATGTCCTGTCTCTGAGTCCCCATTTCCTTGTCCGTAAGTTGGACCTAATCACCTCAAAGTTTCAGCGAGTTCAGATCTGCATGCCACCACCCATCCCACGGCCCATAACTGCTATTAGTAGGACTCCGGTCTGACTTGAGGGCTGAGGGCAAGAGAAGACCAGAAGAGATCCAGCCTGGGCTCCCGTGGCCAGAGCACTCCTGGAAGGCTTGTCTTGCCCCTTCTAGTAGGGAGGGTGCCCATTTGTGTGCAGTGATGTCCAGAGAAGGTCTCAGGGCTTTCCACCATACAAGCACAAGAGAGGACATGTGGGTATAAGCCCCATCCCCCAGCATCCTGCCTGGAATCTACCCAGAGCCTGGAGGTGAAGTGATGTGTTAACTTGTATTTGGAGAAGAAGATAATTGGCAACTTCAATACTTTCTCATTTTAACAAGTTATTCTAACAGCTCATAAAGGCAGTCCCAGGCTGAGCAGTGCTTCTGTGGGAAGACCCTCTTGCACCACAAGGTTGCAGCTGAGAGACACACATTATAGCATGTTCTTCTTCTAATATATATTATATTATGTTATATTATCCTAATTAATTATATATATAGAGAGAGAGCTAGTGACTAAGAATGTGTGAGTATTAAATGTTATATTAAAAAAAATATACTTACGAAAGCTAGTAGAAAAAGTTAAAGCAGTTACTCCTTTCCGATCCTCAATTCGTACTAGTTTAGTCCTGTTTCCATCACTACTGACACTACCCACCTACCCCAGGCCTGAGGGAAGGACCTCACTTTACTCCCCACAGATCTGTGCCCCTATCGCCACCAAGGCCCTGGCAGGGGAGAAGGACACCCCCCAGGACTAGCATGGGTGGGCCTCAGGACAATCTGTGTGACTTCTCCTTTCAAAAAAGAATTCTAGACCAGAGTAGGGAATCCCAAGCTCCAACCCACATGCGCACCCTGCCCCTCACCAAGGATGTGACTTAAGTTAAACCCAGGGACTAGGAGGTGAGCATAGAACACATCTCTCCCTCTTCCCACTACTATTGCCATGTTCTCTTCAATAGTTTACAATCTACAGATACATGTTCCTCAGTAAACAGTTGATGAGCTTCCACAAAACTTTAAAAAGTGCTTCTGTTGCCAGGCATGGTGGTGCACACCTGTAATCCCCATACTTGGGAAGCTGAGACAGCAGGGTCTCAGGTTTGAGGAAAGAGAGTGGTAACTTAGCAAGACCCTGTTTTAAAATAGTAGTACTGGCTGGGCGTGGTGGCACATGCTTGTAATCCCAGTGCTTGGGAGGCTGAGACAGGAAGATCACACAGGTTCAAAGCCAGCCTCAGCTACTTAGTAAGGCCCTCTGCAATTTAGTAAGACCCTGTTTCCAAATAAAGTATAAAATAGGTCTGGGAGTATAGAAAAGCCCTCGGTTCCACCCCCAGTACCACACACTAAAAAATAGAGCTCAGAAGTAGAATGCCCTTGGGTTCAATCCCCAACTCCAAAGAAGGAAAGGAGGGAAGTAAAGAAGAGAAAGAGAAGAATCAGCCAGGTTCAGTGGTGCACTTTGTAATCCCAGCCCTTGGGAGGCTGAGACAGGAGGATCGCAGGTTCATGGCCAGCCTCAGCTACTTAGTGAGGCTCTCTGTAACTTAGTGAGACCCTGTTTCAAATTAAGAATAAAAAATAGGGCTGAGAGTAAAGCTCAGAGTTAGAATGGCCCTGGGTTTTATCCTAGTAACACCAAAAGGAAAAGGAAGGAAGGAAGGGAAGGAGGGAGGGAGGGAGGGAGGGGAGTGGAGTTCTTTCAACTTGGCTACTTAAGCAAATGAGCCTCACCAGGGTCTCTCTTTTCCAGCCCCATAAAGTACCCGCCCTCCCTGGGCCTGGGAGTCCCCACGCACTAACAGGGGAGAGAGGAACAGCAGCAGGACCTGAGTTTAGGTGTGTGGGAACATGCCCAGGATTTTAAGCCAGTACTCATGGAGGTTTCTCTGAGAGCAGAGGAACCAGCAACCAGGAAGTCATGGTGGGCTGTCTAGCCGTGGTCTGTGGAGAGCGGGTGCTCTCCTTCCTGAGGAAGCCTTGGCCAGGTCTGCCCCTGGCATCGCTGCCCGCTGCATGGACATTCCTCCTCCTCTGCACAGTGGGACTGGAGATTGCTGCACACTCGGCATGTCAGTGTCACCCACGCTGGTGGAGGAGCAGGTCAGCCTGCTGAGACAGTCCCTGCCCGGCGCCAGCAGGGGTCGCTGTGTGCTCACATACGACGCAAAGGGTAGCCCTGTGAACACTGTGAACCTGACCTGGCACTTGCCCTCGCCCCTGAGGGTGACAGGAAGATGGAGGGGAAGTGCAAGCATGAGTGTGTGTACACCCATGTGGGCATGCAGGTGTACACGGACTGGAATCGAGTTCTCAGCCTGCATTCCCCGGAAGTGCACATACATGCCTTACACAGCTATGTACCTGGAGGCAGGTGAGGAGGGAGGGCGGCAGAGTGTCCCAGGTACGCGTCCTCAGCCTTCAGGCCCAGGAGCACGCCCCTGGCCTCCCGGCCCCCAACTCTCACGTGTGTTGTGAATTCGGGGCCCACTGGAACTATCTGCGTGGCTTGGGGTGCAGCCTGCTTCTCCAAAGCTTCCGCCCCTCTAAGAGGTGAAGGCAGTCCTATTCTCCACACTCTGAGGACTGTGCATATGGCATTCAGCAAGGTGACAGGCTTCTGTGTGCCCCTCCACCCCAACCAGAGGAGCCCTGAGTCCCCCACCTCGTCATCACTCAGAAGAGCATCACTGGAACCCGCCTTCCAGAGGTTGTGTCCTTGGCCACAGCCGCGCAGGAGGCCTGGCTTGAAGCCGTCTGGTGGCCATGCAGGGGTGGCAAGGCTGGGTCTCTTGCTCCCTGCCCCTGTGACTGGGGTCTCCTTGCAGGCGCTCCATGAAGTACACGCTGTGCAGTGACAACCACGGCATCAAGCCCCCCACCCCGGAGCAGTACCTGACCCCGCTGCAGCAGAAGGAGGTGTGCATCCGGCACCTGAAGGCCCGGCTGAAGGACACGCAGGACCGGCTCCAGGACCGGTGAGCAGGCAGCTAGGGGCAGCCATGGGGACACCCTGTCCCAGCGCCACACTCGGAGAGAGGGCTAGAGCGCCCCAGCATCTATCTACTCTCTCCTTCCCAGCAAAGCCTCACTTGAGCCCATTTGTAGAGCCCCAGTCCTCAACAGGCCGCTGCAGGAGGTGCCCGGGGCCAAGTGGGAGGCAAATCCTCCCTCAGCATCCTCTCCCAGATGAGGCCCAGCAGCCCCTTTCAGACCTGGCTATGGCTCCTGTCTCCCTGGGGCAGTGAAGCCAGTGCTCCTTTCTGGCTCACCTGTCTCGGTGGCTCACCCTCCTTGCTTTGCCTCCTCATAGTGAGTCCCTAGGACACGCTCAGCCCCAGTTCAGGCCCAGAAGCCTCCCCATCATCTGCTCCCTGCCTAAGGAGATGTAAGACCATGAGATACTTTCTGAGCTTGTGTCCAGCTGGGGCCCTGCAGGTGGGCTGCTCATCCTCACCTCCCTGCCTCCGTCTTCCCAGCCTGTGTTGTCTTTATGAGGGACACTTCAGGACTGACCTGATCTCCTGTCACCTTGGCCCTCTTCTCCAGGCTGTGTCTATCAAACACGAAGCCTGTCAGGAGCTGGATGAGGCCCTGTGCGGCGCACCAGAGCTCAGCGGAGACAGCGCAATTATGTCTCCCCACACCTTCCCCCCCCAGTACTGGAGACTAAACCCAGGGTCAGTCTCCCTCGGAGCTACACCCCCAACCTTATTTTTTTTTAATTTGCGGTACTGGAGATGGAACCCAGGGGCATTGTACCTCCAAGCTATACCCCCAGCCCTATGTTTTAGCCTTGTTATTGTTGAAGCAGGGTTTCACTGAGTTGCAGGGTGCCTCACTAAGTAGCTGAAGCTGGCTGCGAACCTCCAATCCTCCTGTCTCAGCCTCCCAAGAACTGGAATTACAAGTGTGCATCACCACACCTGGCTTTCTTTTTAAAAAACAGCAACTTTCTATAGCACCTGGCCCTAGGTAACTCATTTACCATACTGACCACTCACCTGAAGTACCCAATGGGATGATTTCTAGTAGTCTCGGAATTGTGTGACAGTTACCACTATCTCATTTCATTAACGTTTTTATTACCCCCAAAGAAAGCCTGCTCCCTTTAGCAATCACTCCCCATTTCTCCCTGACTGGCCCAGTCCCTGGCAGACTTTGATCTCTCTGACTCTGTGGATCTGTCCATTCTGGACATTTCATAATGTATTACCAAGGAGCCAGTCCAGGTTGAATTTGTTGTGGTTTCCAAGTACAGGTTTCAAGTGACATTCTGTGCACCTCAGTCTTGGAGCCGTCGCCTCCCCAGCGGTGCCCAGCGCCTGCTAGGCCTTTTGTTCTAATGTCTTCAGGAAGCAGATGGCTCATCCCCCAGCTTCCTCTCTAGGCCAGCCACACTGCTCAGAGAAGACCACCTGCCCTGCGCGGCAGGCAGGGTGCCCTGCGGGAGGCATGCGCACACCCCAGTCCCATTCTGCCTGCTGCTGTTGCAGGAAGCTGTGGCAGCTCTGACCTCGCTGTGTGGCCGCACTGCTCACACTCTGTGTTGCTTCAGACCTGTACTTCCCCCAGTAGCCAACCTTCTTGAAGAGACTGTGTACATAGACATTTGTGTGCACTATGTCCCCCATCTCAGGCGCTCTCTCCCCATCTCGTTTCCTTGGCAACCTTATCCTTCAAGACTCAGTTCCAATGAATGCACTGCAGTCCACTGAGGCATAGCCAGGCCTGGGAAGCCCTTGCTTCCTGGGGTCCAGCTGGCTCAAGGAGAGAAGGTCAAGGACCAACCAGGCTGTCCGTGTCCGTTCCTTCTTCAAGACTCCTGTTCCCAGGAGGAGGCGTGAGTGAGGAGTTGCCAGGAGGGTTGGCCAGGAGTGAGCTTCCGCCCTGGGGCAGAAGGAGTGGAGAGCATGAATGCCGCATGCCTGTTGGTACATCTGCCACTGCTGCTGAGGTGTGTCCTGTTGGGTGGTCGGACACCTGCTAGAGGATTCCACCGCTGCCACTGCATCCCCTTAGGCCCAGTTCCTTCAACATATTGTGGAAGAGCTCCCGGGCCCATTTCCTGAATGGGATTTCCAATCTGACCTAAAAAGCATGTGGTTCTTGATCTGGGACAGCCCCTGTGCTGAGCTCATAAAGCCCACAGCGACAGCCTCCCATCTGCCCACAGGAAATGTGGACTCTCCTCGTGTGCACACCCAGGGTGCACGCCGATGGCCACATGCAGACTGGATCAGAAGGAGTGTGCTGAAGGGGGCATGCCCAGCTACGGGCATTGTGTCCTGGGAAGGGTGGTCCTCCTTTCTCATGACTTTCAACCAGTCTGTTCCATCTCATCCTGGTTTTACCTCTAGACCCGATGGCATGCTTTTCCAACTAGCCTTTCTCCCCTGCGCCCCCAGCTTTCTCTGTAACTCAGGCACTTGGGAAAGCCTGAGCATTTCTGGGCAAACATCTTCCTACTGTCTTGCTTCCTGGCACTTGCTTCTTCTCTAGCTCTGTGCCCTTCTTGTTCATCTTTGCAGTCTCTCCTCTTTATAGTAGGGACAAAGAAGAAACTTCTAGCATCTATCAAAGAGGATCCCTTCTGCCACTTCTCATCCCTCTGCTTAAGGGTTAATGTAAAGTTATCAGCTTTCCCTGCCAACACTGAAGGTAGCCATTTCTCTCATGCCACTGGCCTCCTCCAGAGATGTCTCTGGCCAAATGTTCCTCCATTTAAAAAGCTCAAAGCCTGATTTAATAGGAGGTCACAGCCCTTTCTATATAGCAGAGGTTTTAGGTCTAGTTTTTATTGTTTTACATTATGATTTTATTAGGTTTTTATAGCTGTAGCTCTTAGAAATTTAGCCAGGCATGGTGGCACACACTTGTAATCCCAGCATTTGGGAGGCTGAGACTGGAGGATCACAATTTGTGGACAGCCTCAGCTACTCACTGGGGCCCTCCACAACTTAGTGAGATCCTGTTTCAAAATAAAGAATAAAAAATAGGGCAGGGGGTATAGCTCAGAGGTCGAATGCCCCTGGATTCCATCCCCAGACTTGCAAAAATAAAAAGAAAGAAAGAAAGAATAAAAAATAAAGCTGGGGGTGTAGCTCAGAGGTAAAATGCCCCTGGGTTCAATCCCCAGCATCCCCCCCCCCAAAAAAAAATTAAGAATCTTTGTCTAGTCTCTTTTCTAGCTGATGGAGTTAATCATAAAAAGTCATCTGCAAGCCGGGTGTGGTAGCGCACACTTGTAATCCCAGTACTTGGGAGCCTGAGACAGGGAGGATCACAGGTTCTAGGCCACTTAGTGAGAATCTGTTTCAAAATAAAATTTAAAAGGGTTGGAGGAAATAGAGGTATAGCTCAGAGGTAGAACACTCCTCCTGAGTTCAATCCTCAGTACAAAAAAAAAAAAAAAAAAAAAAAGCCACCTGCATCCTGGCTTCTAGGGGTAGGAATGGGAGTGGCATCACCCATGGACATTTCTTGTCTCTCCCAGGAGGCTTCTCCTTTTTTACCCACCCACCCTCACTGCTCCTATGGGATAAAAGGAAGGAGGTCTAGGCATAGAGTTCTTCCTTTTGTTTCTATTTTATTTTTTATTTTATTTTTTGCAGTACTGGGGGTGGAACCCAGGGGCTTCTCTACCTCCGGGCTATACTCCCAGACCTATTTTATACTTTATTTGAAAACAGGGTCTCACTAAGTTGCTGAGAGCCTCACTAAGTAGCTGAGGCTGGCTTCGAACCTGCGCGATCCTCCTGTCTCAGCCTCCCAAGCTCCTTTTGTTTCTAGCTCTGAGACACTGCAGCCCAGGCCTTCAGTCCTGGGTCCTCAGGAGACCCTGTCCCCCTCCTTGCCTCTCCATGCAGAGGCGGTAACAGGCAGGCAGTGAGTAAATGCATGTCACCTGCTCGCAGGGACACAGAGATTGATGACCTGAAAACGCAGCTGTCACGCATGCAGGAGGACTGGATTGAAGAGGAGTGCCACCGCGTGGAAGCCCAGCTGGCCCTGAAGGAGGCTCGCAAGGAGATCAAGCAGCTTAAGCAGGTCATTGATACGGTCAAGAACAACCTGATCGACAAGGACAGGGGGCTGCAGAAGTACTTTGTGGACATCAACATTCAGAACAAGAAGCTGGAGACATTACTTCACAGCATGGAGGTGGCCCAGAATGGCATGGCCAAGGAAGAGGGAACCGGGGAGTCGGCGGGTGGGTCCCCGGCCCGGTCCCTCACACGCAGCTCCACCTACACCAAGCTGAGCGACCCGGCTGTGTGCGGTGACCGCCAGCCTGGCGACCCCCCCAGCACCGGCGCTGAGGACGGAGCCGACAGTGGCTTCGCGGCGACGGATGATACCCTGAGCCGGACGGAGGCCCTGGAGGCCAGCAGTCTGCTGTCGTCGGGGGTGGACTGCGGCCCCGAGGAGGGCTCCCTGCACAGCTCCTTCAGCCTGGGCCCCCGCTTCCCTGCCAGCAACACCTATGAGAAGCTGCTGTGCAGCACGGAGGCGGGAGTGCAGGCCAGCTGCATGCAGGAGCGAGCCATCCAGACAGACTTTGCACAGTACCAGCCTGACCTGGGTGCTCTCCTGGAGAAAGTGACCCAGGCTCAGGCCTGCGTGGCGGTCCTCGAGGACAGGCACCCAGAGCCAGGTCCCCACACCGTAGGGCCCAGAGACCCTGACTCGGCAGTGGTGGTGACAGTGGGTGACGAGCCTGAAGCCCCAGAGCCCGTCACCCATGGGCCCACCCCAAACCAGTCTGGAGCCAACCCTGGGCCGTCGGTGAGCGTGGTGTGCCCGGTGGAAGAGGAGGAAGAGGCTGCCGCACCTGAAAAGGAGCCCCGGAGCTACTGGAGCCGCCACTACATCGTGGATCTGCTGGCGGTGGTGGTGCCCGCTGTGCCCACCGTGGCCTGGCTCTGCCGCTCACAGCGCCGCCAGGGCCAGCCCATCTACAACATCAGCTCCCTGCTGCGGGGCTGCTGCACCGTGGCCTTGCACTCCATCCGCAGGATCAGCTGCCGCTCGCTGAGCCAGCCAGGCCCCAGCTCCACAGGCGGGGGCTCCCAGCTCTGAGGGGGTGTGTCCCGGGCAGCGCTGTCGGCCTGACCACTGATTGTAGGGATGCCGTCCCCCCTTCACATGTCCCATGGGCATCATCTTATTTATTTCAATTTAGGTTTGGAAAATTTTTCTTCCCCAATGTTCACAATGTCCAGGGTTGAGAGTAGAGCTTGGGAAAGGCACCCCAAAACTTCAAGAGTGAGGAAGGCAAAGGAGGCCTGCGACTGACCCAGGGAGAGGCCGTCGGGGCGCCCATCCTGGCTCCTCAGCCAGGCGGCTGCACAGGAAGCATCCAACTGCTTCCTCTGGGCCTGTCCCCTCCCTGTGCTGTCCCGTCCAGCGTCACCACCCCTGCCTTCTCTCCTGAGCCGCCCCTTGCCCTCTGCCCAGGCTTCTGGGCCAGTATTATCTCCTCAGATGGAGGCAGCTCAAGCCCAAAGTGCAGGTCACTGACCCCAAAACTTGGAGCAGGGTCTGGATCCCATGCCTGGCTGGAGTCCCAGCCTCTCCTGCCTGCCCTCTTGGGATCCAGAGCACGAGGGCAGGGGCAGGGCGGGCTCTGTGTCTGTCTGTCCCTCCTGGGTCCTTGTTGGCGCTTCTGGTGTGTCTGGTCATTCGTCCAGTGAGGAGCTGAGCCCACTCTGCTGAGTGCTGGCAGGCAGAGGCTCCCAGAGCTGGAGTCTCCGCCCATACACGTGGGAGGCAGGGGCAGGGAGGCGGGGCCCCTTCCCTTCTGAGATGAGGCATCTCCTCGGTGCAGTTAGAGGCATGCAGACTCAGGAATCCTCGGCTGGATGGAAGAGCCAGAAGCTGTGACTGCCCCTGGGGCTCCCTGGGGGCCTCGGGCCCAACTTCTGCCTTGCACTCTGTTCACTTGGGGCATGGCTGTCCCCATTTCAGGACCTCCAGGGAGGTGGGAGGTTCCCAAGTGGTGGACCTGTCTGCCTCTGGGGGAGGGCAGGGAATTCTTAAAGGATTCACCTCAAAATGGGGTATTGAAATCTTGACATTGATCCAGGCCAGAGCAGGGTACCATGGGATGTGTCTCCCAGGTGGGGCCTGGCAGGATAGGGAGGAGCCCTGCAGCCATCCCCAAGCCTAAGCCCAGCCATCTGGGAAGGCCCACTGTCCCCTCCTTCTCCAGAGCCATAGCTGAGACCCCAGCACAGCTGGTGATGTTTATTGCCATTATTAGTTTACAGAGGAAGCGCCTCTCTACCGCACGGGGTTCTGCCCCTTCAGTCAACACACCTGCTCATCAGAGGTGAGGTCCCACATCTGGGGAGTGAGTCAGTGGGACCCACGTCTCAGCCCTCTGGCCGGGGAGCCAACGTTGCCTGCCCTCAGCCCTCCGCCCCACGAGGCACTCCTGACTTGGGGCCCGTGCCCTTCTGCTCAGCACCCTCTGCCCGAAACGGGCCCTGCATGCACTGGGTGCAGGCGGCCCCGCCACAGCTTGTGCCTCCAAAGCTCCCGCCTCACTGGCTCCGAGTAGCCATGCTTCACGGAGCACTCCGCACCTGGCTGAGCGAAGCCCAGATGTTGGGGCCTGGCTGAGGCCGCCCTCAGGAGCCTGGGCCGCGCCAGGGAGGAGGCAGGGGACAAAACCAACCCAAAGCCAGGTCGGGACTGTCCAGGGACTCGCCTCCTGTGCCCTGCACTCACAGAGCTGACAGTCTCCTTAGGAACAAAGTTTTGCTGAGAAAATAAATGTATGGACTATATTTGGCAACATAAAATCTATATATTTTTCACCACTGAAATTTAGTCAAGCTTCGCAGCTCCTCTGCTCCGTGTCCTGCTGTCTTGGCCTTCCTGTTGTGTCTCGTGTTCAGGTGGACGTGGCAGGGCTGAGTCCTCAGTCCCCTCCACCGCTGCTGTTGGAGAAGCCACCCGAGAAGGGCTGGTGTAGGCTGCCTGAGGCCTGTGGAGGGTCCTGCAGCCACCCACTCCAGCTCGGGCCTGGACCTGCCTTTGTGGGCTGCGGCCTCCAGGGGCCTGTCCTGTGCAGATTCTGGAGGGGCCTTCAATAGGCATCTCTTCCTGCCAGTGTTGAAGGGGCCCTGGCCAGGCTGTGTGTGTGTGTGTGTGTGTGTGTGTGTGTGTGTGTGTGTGTGCGTGCGCGTGTACATGCACGCATGTGCTCAGTATCCCTCATCTATGCAAAGGAGCAGTGCTGGCTCTGGCTCTTGACCCTGATGAGCCAGGACACAGAGCCAGGGGCCAGGAGGGCAAGGCTGGGACCAGGGCCGGGCCTCCCTTGACACTCATCCTCAAAGCCTTTTCCTCCTGCTGGATACCTCCTCCTGTTGGGCTGCCACCTTTTCCCCACATTCAGCTTCTGGAGCAGTAATCTTTGGGGCTCCATTCCCCCCAGTCTCCAGCTGGAGCTACTTAGGTCCCAAGGAACGATGTCCCCAGAAACCATCTTCTAGAACTATTGGTCCCTCGGAGCCCAGTGGTCAGAAGTAGCTGTTCCTTAGTTCTGGAGCCAGGGCCAGAGCACACTGCTGCCCCTCCAGTCCAGGCTCAGGCAGGATTTGGGAGCCGGGGCCCAGTCTGCAGAGAGATGGCTTTGGGCAGAGTTATGGCCAATATCCCCCCCAGCGGTAACTTAGCTTTTCACCGAGACACCCTTCCCAGGCGCCATTAGCATAGGGTACCTGACAGCACTTTGGTGAGAACTGGAGCAAATTACAAGGCTCTAGAGCATAGGCCTTCCACAGGGCCTCTGCCCGCACACTCACAATGCCCCTGACCTGGGGCGATGCAAACGAGTCCAGTGCACTCTTACGTTAGGCCATCCCCTTGACAGAGTTCAGGGGATGTGGGGAGCGGGAGGTGGGGAGAGGTCCTGACTCTCGTCTCCTTTGTCCTTTTGTTCAGACAGAGTTGTACCCGCAGCAGACAGCTCTGAATTAAAGCATGAACACACAGCAAGCCCCTCAGCCTGGTGTCTTTGTCCTGTGTCGTTTTCCAAGGGAGGGGGGATGAGCCCAGCACAGAGGAAGTGGGGGGCTGTGTGCTGGCTCAGCCCTGCCGGGCCCTGCTGCATGGGCCGGGGACACACTGCCCTCCTGACATTGGGCACAGAGGCTAGAACCACTTCTCTCTGCCCCTGGGAGTCAGGCCCTGCTGGGCACTTGAAGGGCATGTGTCTCTGCCTCCCCAGTGTCTGTGAAGTGGCTTCTTGTGCCGGGTTTTAGGATGAAGAAGCGACCATGGTCACTCAACATGAGTGCCACAAAGCCAACTCATTGCTTTTTCACCAGCCTGCTGCCCACAGCCCCACAGTCCCCAGGTCTGGTTGGCCATGTGCCAGACTGGCCAGTGGCACGTGATGGAGACAGAACCAAATTCCCACTCTCAGAGGCAACAGAGAGAAAAGGCCTCAGTCTGACCATGTTTAAAAGAAAACCAAGTTGGGCGTGGTGGCACACGCTTGTAATCCCAGCATTTGGGAGGCTGAGGCAGGAGGATCACAATTCATGGCCAGCCTCAGCTACTTAGGCCCTTTGCAATTCAGTGAGACCCTGTTTCGATATAAAGAATAAAAAATAGGGCTGGGGTGTAGCTCAGAGGTCGAATGCGCCTGGGTTACTTCCCCAGTACAGCAAATTAAAAAAAAAAAAAAAAAAAAAAAAAAAAAAGGAAAAGAAAACCAGACCACGGGAGCAAGGATCCTGGAATTTCCGATTTAAGGAAGGGCTTGTGTTTAAAAATCAAATCTTTATTCAAAACACAGTGAAGGATTATAACTAGAAAATCTTTATACATTGTGTGGCACAGAGTAAATAAGGCAAAGAAAACATTTTCACAAATGCCATTCTGTTCTCTCCAAGTACGGAGCTATCTTCCTGGTAGAAGTAAAATCTTAAGAGACTACAAAGCACTTAACCACCAGCCTACGTGCCCAGCATTTAAACCAGCCCAGAGGGTTGGCTCCTGTGGTTCCTGCCTGGGCCTTGGCGCT
Organism: Muscardinus avellanarius; assembly: GCF_963383645.1. Lineage (NCBI taxonomy): Eukaryota > Metazoa > Chordata > Mammalia > Rodentia > Gliridae > Muscardinus > Muscardinus avellanarius. The sequence continues at coordinate 50,033,363 of NC_137805.1, forward strand.
CAGTGCTAGGCTCCGGGGAAGCCTGTGCACCTAAACGACAACTCACGCCATCCAGTGTCCACCAGCTGGACCGTGCCCACCTCCAGACCCCACCAGGCAGCAGGCCAGCTGCAGCCTGTTATCTGAGTGAGAGGCTGAGGCGCTGCCCTGGTTGGCTTCAGTCATCTGGGATGGAGTGGTCCATGGAGTGGTGGAGCAGCGTCGGGGACAGCCTAGTTATGGCAAAGGTAACAGTGCTCAGAACTGGCAGCTCTTTCTCCCTGCCCACCCCAGACCCTGTGCATCCCACAGGGGCCTTCACCCCCAGTTCTAAGACTCTCAGACCACCAGAAATGGCCGCCACTGTAGAGGGAGGGGAGAAGAGGGAGGGAGGAAACCCCAAATGGAGGGAGGGGAGGAAAAGTTGGGGCAGACGTAGGGAGGGGGACAGCCTTACTTTTTGACCATGTGCTCGTAGATCACAGTGGGAATGATGGTCAGGGTGATGACATTTCCAGCCATGGACAGAATCTCTGTGATCTTTTTGTCCTGGATAGGAGTTGAGTGTGGGTCACCATGGAGCCAGGACAGTGCTGTGGGCCCTTCTGGAAGGGTCAGGGTGGCTGACGCCAGAGGACACTGCTGACACCCACCGGCAGGGGCCATGCTGCCTGGGACCCTGTGCTGTTGTGTGAGGGCCAGGTGGAGTCTTGCTTGAGCAAGAACATGGGCCTCCCATGACCCCAGGATCCCCCGGGGTCAAAGAAGCATGCCACCCCCACCCTACCCCAAAGGCCAGCTCTGTGGCCTCCTGACACAGAACACAGGACACAAACGGGACTCTGTCCCCTCCTGAGGGCCCACATTTCCATCCTGTCTCCCTGGCCCCAGCCACACTTGGGTTCTGGCCTTGATGCGTAAAGAGATTGAGCGGTCTAGTGGGAGACATAGGCATGCTGGTGTCCTCCTGAGCGGGGCCAGGGGCCCTCTTACTCCTAGACCACTCAGATCCTAGGAACAACAACATACTAAAAGTCTAAGCAGTGTCCCAGTCAGTACAGACTCTGCGGCTTGGCCGTGAGAGGCGCTGGCCTTTGCTTGGGTCTCTGACCTTACTTTACACATATATGTAATCTGGTTATGTGCCTCTTACTTGTTCCAGAAAAATGGGATAAAATATGCCAGAGAGGACTAGTAATGCCCCAATGATAGGGAGAAATAAATCAACTTCAAAAAGATTAATGAGCTGGGCATGGTGGCACACACTTGTAATCCCTGCACTTGGGAGGCAGAGACAGGAGAATCACACAGGTTCGAAGCCAGCCTCACTGGCTTAGAGACCCTCTTTCCAAATTTAAAAAATTATAAAATAGTTCTGGGAGTGTAGCCCAGAGGTAGAAGGGTTTCCAGGAAGCCCAGTACCATAATAATAATAATAATAATAATAATAATAATAATAACAACAACAACAAAAAAAAAAAAAGACACCAGGCATGGTGGTGCACACCTGCAATCCCAGTACTTTGGAGGCTGAAACAAGAGGATCTGGGTTCGTGGCCAGCTCAGCTACTTAGTGAGGCCCTCCACAACTTAGTGAGATCCTGTCTCAAAACAAAAAATAAAATAGGGTCAGGGGTGTAGCTCGAAGGTAGAACACCACGGATTTAATCTCTAGTACCACACACACACACACACACACACACACACACACACACACATACACACACACACACACACAATGAGTGACTCAAGAAGAAGAAGCATAGCTGTCTAGAGCATAGATTCCTACATTTATTTAGCTTACCACCTCCTTTTTAGAAAAAAAATATTACTCAGCATTCCCTCCCACAGAAATATACCATTTTTTGGTGGAAAGGGGAGGTTGCTAGGGATGGAACCCAGAGGCATTCTATCTTCAAACTACACCCCCAGCCCAATTTTATTTTTATTTGGAAACAGGGTCTCACAAAATGCTAAGGGCCTTGCTAAGTTGCTGAGGCTGGCTTGGACCTGTCTCAACCTCCTCCTGTCTCCACCTCCATCCTCCTGTCTCCACCTCCCAAGTACTGGGATTACAAGCGTGCACCACCATGCCTGGCCCAAAATCTTTAAGCAAATGAGCAGAAAGATGATTTTTTTTTTTTTTTGGCAGTACTGAGGATAGGACTCAGGAATCCATGGTTCCTGGTGGAGGAGCATGGTCACCACCTACCTTTAGCCCGATGACATTCTGCCCGTTGACCTCACACACATAGTGGTTGGTGAGGAGCCCGTTGCGGGCTGCAGAGCTCCCTTTGACCACAGACACAATCTTCCCCTTCTTGATGAGGAAACCGACGTGGCCCAAGCTGTCCTTGTGCATGGTTACAGTCCGCTGGAATGGCCTGGTGGACAAGGACAGTGAGCTGGGGCCAGGGGTGTGACTGGGACTGGGCAGAAAGGACTCTGAGACCTGGCTACTCACCTGTCCCTAACAACCATGACGATCTTCTCAGCCGAGGCTTTCTTCAGTGCCCGATGAGCCTTGTCTGTGCTCCAACCGGCACAGTCACGCCCATCAATCTGAAGGATCTGGTCCCCAAAGCGCAGCCCCACGAGGGATGCGGGGGTGTTGGCCTGGACCAGCTGCACAAAGAGCCCCTGAGGGTGGCAAGACTGAAGTCAGCATCTCTGGCTGCCCTGGGCCAGGCCCTTCTCAAAGCTGTTTTCTCCAGGAGCCTACAGGGAGTCAGGACTAGAGCTCTTTGTGGCAGGTACGTGTCTACCCCATCTTCCTTGGGGAGGAAAGAGGCCGGGCCCTGGAATAACGTAAGTCAGAGGCCAGAGGCTGTACACCCAATTACTCTACTACACCACCAAGGCCCTGGGATTTCCTAGCTTGCACTGTGTCCAGAAAGTTACCAGGAAGCCAGCTCCCTGGGAGTTGGGAGTGCAGGGAAACAGAGACACGGGCCCAGCGACAGCGGTCGAGGACTGGAGGAGGTGTCCCTGTCCAGCCCAGGTGAGACCAGCACAGCGCTCCCAGCCTCCCCTCGGCTGGAGGGCGATTGCGGCTGCGGCCTGCAGGGGGCGCCGCCCAGCACCAGCGCGGCTCTCCTCCCTCCCAGGCCCGTTTCTCCCGACTCCCCTTGTCGATGGCCCGCAGCCGCAGCCCGGTCTTGCCCCGCTCGTCCTTGCACAGGTGGATCTCGCGCACCCCGGGCTTGATCTCCGCACGCAGCAGGCCCAGGTTGTTCCCGGACACCGGTGCTACCAACTGGCCGGACACGGAGCTGGAGGCCGCGGTCTGCAGACAGCGAGGAAGCAGGGTCAGGCGGGGCCCAGCCGGCCCTGGGGTCGGGGAGGGTGGTCGCGAGGATGGAGCGGTGGGTCCCTGGGCCCACTCACCCACCCCACACACTTCTCAGCAGTCCAGAGGCGATGTGGCTCCGTGAAGCCACTAGAGGGCATAAAAGTCTACGCCCCTAAAGCTGGGTCAAGAAAAGGAGGTGAAATACAGGCAGGGCCCTCTTTGGGAAGGAAATTAGTGTTAGGAAGAGACTCCTTGAAAATCTACTTAAAAGAGAAAATTTCACAGTAAATAGTAAGCATATTAGGACAAAAAATTGTCCAAATAGTAAGCATTATGTTAAGTTAAATAAAGACAGTCTCAAAAAAATCACATAATTCCACTGATAAAATGGTCTGAAACTTGGGCTAGGGTCTTGGGCTGGGGCATGGTGGCACACACCTGTAATCCCAGTACTTGGAAGGTTGAGACAAGAGGATTTAGTGAGGGCCTCTGCAACTTAGTGAGAACCTGTTTCAAAAAATAAAGAATAAAGCCGGGCGTGGTGGCGCACGCTTGTAATCCCCGCACTTGGGAGGCAGAGACAGGAGGATCACGCGGGTTCGAAGCCAGCCGTGCGCGCTGGCTTAAGAGACCCTGTTTCCAAATAAAAATGTAAAAATAGCCGGGCGTGGTGGCGCACGCTTGTAATCCCCGCGCTTGGGAGGCAGAGACAGGAGGATCGCGCAGGTTCGAAGCCAGCCACGCGTGCTGGCTTAGGAGACCCTGTTTCCAAAATAAAAATGTAAAAATAGGTCTGGGAGTGTAGCCCGGCGGTAGAAGGGCTTCCAGGAACCCCAGTACCACCAAAAAAAAAAAAAAAAAAAGTAAAAATAGGTCTGGGAGTGTAGCCCAGAGGTAGAAGGGCTCCCAGGAACCCCAGTACCACCAAAAAAAATAAATAAATAAAAAATAAGGGTCGGGCATGGTGGCACACGCTTGTAATCCCAGCATTCGGGAGGTGGAGACTGGAGGATCTCTGTTCACAGACAGCCTCAGCTACTTAGTGAGGCCATTTGCAACTCAGTGAGACCCTGTTTCAAAAATAAAAAGACTGAAAATTAGGGCTGGTGGTGTAGCTCGGAGGTACAATGCTCCCGAATTCCATCCCCAGCACCGCAAAAATAAACAAATAAATAAAATAAAAAATAGGGCTGGGGATGTAGACTAGAGGTAGAATGTCCCTGGGTTCAATTTCCAGTACCACAAAAAAGTAAAAAATAATAATAAATAGTAAACAAATAATTTTTAAAACTTGGAGCTAGGATGTCGAGCACTGGCCTACCATGTGAACCCCTGAGTTCAAGCCCCGGCACCATAAAAACTAAAAACAATGGCTGGGTATGGTGATGCACACCTGTAATCCCAATTCTTGGGAGGCTGAGACAAGAGGATTGCACATTCAAAGACAGCCTCGGCAACTTAATGAAACTCTTGGGAATTTAGTAAGACCCTGTTTCAAAATGAAAAATAAAAAAGAAACTGGGGATAGCTAGAAGGCAGAATGCCCCTGGGTTCAATTCCCAGTATAAATAAATAAATAAATACAATGGGAAAATTAGTTACAAAAATGCATTTGTCATCTTATGTTCATATCCTAATTTAGGTTGAATGCATCTGTGTCCTAATCATTGGAACAAAGAACGGCTAAGCAGAGCTGTACCAACGCGCCGCTGCTCCAGGCCTGTCTGTGCTCCACAGCACGGAGGGCCCCAGGGTGTCACATGGCCCCAGCTTCATTCTCTCCTGCCAGATTTCTCTTTGCTGGTGGCTTGATGTGGCTGCTGGCACTTTCACCACCTTCACAGGACCCTGCAGCCTCAGCCGGGTGTGCAGGTGCACTTTGCAGTGGCTCTCCTGGGCCCAGGATGAGGCTGGCCAGCGGAGACACTGACAGAGGGCTCGCAGGGACACCAGAGCTGCGTGGGCTCGAGAGGGGACAGACTGTGTACCTGAATGCACTTTCAGTAGTGAGCATTGCTGTGTGTTTCAGTAGTGAGCACTGTTTGTTTGTTCTCTGAAGCCATGGAAGCAGAAATCAATCTCTTTTTCTGGAGGGGACAGTACTGAGGATTCTACCACTGAGCTACACCCCCAGCCCTTTTTTATTTTTCATTTTGAAACGGTCTTGCTGAGTTACCACACACTGGCCTTGAACCTGCAATCCTCCTATCTCAAGCTCCCAAGTAGCAAGATTACAGGTATGTACTACAGGTATGTACAACCACACCTGACCAGGAATCAAGCATTATCGTTAACCCATTAAGTCACAAGTTTTCAGTTCTGTGAATATTTTAAGGAAATTGACACAGATGTATTAAAATAGGTTGGAAATAGCCTGTAATCCCAGTACTTGGGAGACTGAGACAGGAGGATCACAGCTTCCAGGACAGCTTCAGCAAGTAGAGAGACTCTCAGCAACCTAGCGAGGCCCTATTTTAAATTAAAAAGTAAAATAGGCCTGGGAGACACAACATGGAGGTAGAATGCTTCCAAGTTCAACCTCCAATGTCAAAAATAAATTAATTAATTAATAAACAAACAGGTTGGAAATAATCATTTAGAGTTTATAATTATAATATAAATTTGTTATACTACATATTATATACTTACATATTACATACTTACATACTAAATTGAAATTTGATAGATGTTCCACATCTGGGATGGTGGGACAAAATGGGCTAGCTCGGGAACCAGAGCTGATAACAAGCCCCTGCTGCTGGTTCTGAGTCAGAGGCAGCCCTGCCTAGATGCCCCAGGCTCACACTGGGTTTAATAGCCTCCTTTGGATTCCAGCTGGGTCAGGCCAGCCACCTACAGCCACAATTCAAAGACCAGAGAGGCTGTGAAACCCCAAAACACTTTTTATAAAAGCTCAAATGAAAAGTCCCATCAAGAAACAGAGCCATAAATAAGAACACTGTTGAGGCCAGTCATGGTGGTTCACACCTGCAGGTTCAAGCCAGCCTCTGCAACTCAATGAGGCTCAAATCAACTTAGCAAGACCCTGTTTCCAAAGAAAAAATAAAATAGGGCTGAGGTGTGGCTCAGAGGTAGAACACCCCTGAATTAAAAAAAAATGTTGAAAGAAGAGATTCAAACACACGAATGGGGAATCTGTTTAAATGTCAAGGCCAAGGGTGAAGGGGCTTGGGGAATGCTATGCTACTTTAGGCAGGAGAGGTACCTACACGGTCGCCCTCTGGAATCTGAAGCAGGTTCTGCTGGACTTCTTGGCTGGAGAGGGAAAGACCCATGTAGCTCTCCAATTCTGCCAGGTTTGGGTACAAAACTGATGAGGGAGGAGGAGGAAAGGTTACTCGGGTATCTGCACTTAGCCACCCCTGTCTAGCTTCTGGGTAGCTGCATATTTTTAGTAAGAAATGGAACCTGGGAATACTACTCATTCCCAAGAATTCTGTTTGCTCCTAAAAATGCTGCATATCCCCAGAGCACTTGCTGGTGGATCATCTCCTCAGGTGTGAGGTTCAGGGGGGTCTACTTTTGTCCCACAGCAGTCTGGAACAGAGGGGAAAGGAAAGCTGGACTGGAGTTCAAGTTTCCCCCAGTGAACTGACCGAACTGCCAGGAATGGATCAAGAGGCCACCGAAACATCTGACCTCCCCAGGTGGCCTTCCAAGGTAGAGGTCACTGCCCTCACCAAGCCTGTCTCCCAGTGTCCCTCAAAGGGTGTGGGTGAGGGCAGCATGTGCAGAAAGCCCACACACACTGCCAGGTGAGGGGCAGGCTCTGGGAAATGGCCAGAAGAGGTGAGGTTGTGTCCCCAGGCTGAGTACCACCCACAGACCCAGCCCATCAGGCAAGCCCCAGTGCTGGAGACAGAATCCCCAATGCCCCTTCTAGTGACAGGGACCACTAGAAACATCAGTGATGTCTGAGGGAATGACGGTGTGAATGCTTGGGTCAGGCTCACTCACCTGAAGGTGGGGAGATGGCTGCTTCCTGGGATGGCATGGTGGGCATCCTGGGTGAGGCTCTGGCCTGGGCCTGGGAAGGGGCAGGGAGTGCTGGTCAGATGTGGCCAGGACCCCAGGAACCCAGAGAACCTGGGGCTCCCTTAGGCAGGGGAATCCAGGTACTAGATATGTTGGTGGGCCTGAGGTCATGAACATCCATGAACTCTTCGGGCTCCACAGTATATATAACTGTGGCCTCTACATTGTGTAATCTGAAATAAGTCAGGCTCATAAAGACAAATACCACTTGTTCTCACTTAATATATGGAAGCTAAAAAGTTGATCTCAAAGAAATAGAGACTAGCTGGGTGTGGTGGTACTCATTTGTGAACGCAGTACTTGGGAGGTTGAGACAGGAGGATGGCAGGTTTGAGGACAGCCACAGCAATTTAGTGAAACCCTGCTTCAAAATAAAAAATAAGCCAGGTGTGGTGACACACACTTATAATCCCAGCACTTGAGAGGCTGAGACAGGAGAATGGCATAGGTTCAAAGCCAGCCTTAGCTACTTAGTGAGGCTCTCAGCAACTTAGTAAGACCCTGTTTCCAAATAAAGTATAAAATAGGTCTGGGAGTATAGCCTAGAGGTAGAAAAGTCCCTGAGTTCCACCCCCAGTACCACCAAAAAATAATAATAATAAACAAATATAAAATAAAATTGGGTTGAGGTACACCCAAGGTAGATTGGCCATGGGTTCAATCCTCAATGCTACCAAAAAAAGAAGAAGGAGGGGGAGGAAGAGAAGGAGGAGGAGGAGGAGAAAGAGAAGACTAGCCAGGTGTGTGGTGCACACCTTTAATCCCAGTACTTAATAGGCTGAATCAGGAGGATCACAGGTTCGAGGCTAGTCTCAGCAATAGCAAGCTTTTCAGCAACTCAGTGAAACTCTATTTCAAAATAAAAAATATAAAGGGCTGGGCCCGTCAGTTGAAGGTAGAATGCCCCTGGGTTCAATCTCAAGTACCAAAAGATAAGAATAAATAAAATAAAGGGTATAGGGCAATGGGGAGGGATGGAGAGAGGATGCTTAATGGGTACAGGAGTGCAATTAGATTGGAGGAGTGACTTTTATTATTCTGCAGCATGGTAGGGTAACTATGGTTGACATTTGAACATTTCAAAATAGCTAGTTAGAGAGAGTTTTGAATGATTCCCCAAACAGTGCAATGGTAAATGTGTGAGTGACACATATGCCAGGTACCCTGGCCTAACGGTCACATCATATATGTGTACTGATATGTATCCCATAAATATGTATCCTTAATAAGCATTCATTAAAAATGAAATCTATTTTCTAATGAGGTCTCTGTTTATACACGTGCTTCTGTGAAGAGGTTCTCCTGGGTTCTCAGACCCACCAAATGTCATGACCCATTTGCTGCCTGTGGCAGCCAGGACATAAAAGCTCACCTCTCAACCAGGTTGTCAGTGAGAAAACCCAAATTCTCAAAGCCATCTTGGGACCAGTGGGATGGAGAGAGTGAGAGGCTAACAGGCCAGAGCCCACACTCACTGGGATTCCTGTGGCCTGGATCCCCCACTGCAGGGTCTACCTGTAGGGGAGAAGCTGAGACAGAGTGGGCACGAGAGGCCTGTCTGTCCACTCCTGCTGTGACTCCATTGTCCATAGCCTCTGGACACCTCCACCAACAGGCCCACCAGTGTAAAGCTGCATAGCTGGGGCTTCCTGGCAGTGCCCACGGGCCCTGGTGCTCAGCACCTTCCAGGGCAGCCTCCTTTTGTTAACCTGAGGTAATTGCCAAGACCTTCATTAAGGAACCAAGGATAATGGGTCCTGGAAGCTTACCTGGATGATTTTGTCCACCTTCAGGTCCTCCAGAGATGGGTACAGGGCAGACATGGCTGTTCCTCGGAATGCCTACGGAATGCAAAGGGCAGAGAGGAATGAGGTTGCAACTCCCAACCTCCCGAGAGAGGCCCAGACACCCGCCTCCTGCTCCTGTGTGACACACAACACTAATGTGAGTTATTGTCTCCAGTTCAGAAATAGAGAACCTGAAACGTGTGCATCGAGTCCACACAGGCATTTGTTTGCAGACTCCTCTAACTCTCCAGCTCCATTTCTTACCATGTCCTCTGCCAGCTGCCACTTTCAGCTCCAGCCACAATGAGCTACTTTCAGATATTTGAATGAATGTTATTCTCTCGTATCTTCAGGACTTTGTGTGTAATTCCTTGTCTGGAATAGCACCCAGCCACGACTCCTTGCCTGGCTAACTCCTAACAATTCTCAAGTCCAAGACTGGAGGACCCTCTTGCAAGAAGCCTGCCTCGATTTACGTTTCCTGTCATCTTTGTCCCATGTCCTTACCCTTGTTTACTTACTACTCCTGTAGTTACCTCTTTACCTGTCTGACTGCCTCATTAAACTGAAGTCCCAAGAGGGAAGGAACTGGGCCTCCTCGTTCGCTGAAACCTCTAACCCTAACATGGAAGCCAACGCAATATAGTTGTCGGAGGGACTGCCTTCTGTGTGGGCCTCCACTTTCTTCCTTGACAAGCAAAGCTCTGGTATTCTAAGAATACCTGCCTTCCCAGGATGAAACCAAGGGCCAACCAGAGGTGCAAATGTACTTTGTTTGCCTCTTACAGCCTGGATTTTGTTGTTGCTGTTGTTGTTTTATTTGTTTGTTTGTTTTTTTGGTGGTACTGGTGTTCCTGGAAACCTTTCTACCTCTGGGTTACACTCCCAGACCTATTTTATATTTTTTATTTGGAAACAGGGTCTCTTAAGCCAGCGAGGCTGGCTTTGAGCCAGTGCAATCTTCCTGTCTCCACCTCCCAAACTGGGGGATTACAAGCATGCACCACCATGCCCGGCTTCTTACGCCTGTTTTATTCTTCAAATTTGAATGGGTGGCTGGGCGTGGTAGCACGTGCCTGTAATCTTAGGATTTGAGAGGCTGAAACAGGAGATCACAGGTTCAAGACAAGCCCCAACATCTCAGTGAGCTCTCAGCAACTTGGCAAGACTCTGTTTCAAAACAAACAAACAAACAAAAAATTTTAAAAGGCTGGCAGTGTAGCTTGGAGGTAGAATGCCCTTGGGTTCAATCCCCAGTAACTAACACACACACACACACACACACACACACACACACACACACACACACTGAATCAGTGCCAACATTCAAAATTCTGGGAGTACAAAATTCTTCATTCCTAACTTGCATTGAAAAAGCAAAATAGTATTTGGCAAAGTAAGGATGGGAATCCTGCACGGTAATGCTTAGCCAGGGCTTCCTCTTAGACAGGGATGCATGGATCTCCTGTGTCCACAAGTACCCATCAAGCCCACTGCTGATTTACATTGCCTGCTTGGCTCCTACAGTGTGTCGATATTGGGAAATGGCTTTGGCACTAATTTCAGAATGTTTTGGAAAAGAGCTTTGGTGCTGCGCAGACACTCAGGCAGGGAAAGGAAGCTGCAGAGTTCCAGAACTCAAAAGTGATAAGCAAGAACACGAAAGAGAGGTGGGTGTGGTGGCTCAGGTTTATAATCCCAGCATTTGGGAGGCTGAGATGAGGATGGTGGTTCACAGACAACCTCAGCTGCTTCGTGAGGCCCTCTGCAAATAAAGAATCAAAAATAGGGCTGGAGGTGTAGCTCAGAGGTAGAATGCCCCTGGGTTCCATCCCAGTACCACACACACACACACACACACACACACACACACACACACACACATAAACACAAAAGAGTTGTAGCCCAGGGCCTTCATATTTTAAAGACAAGTTTACATAGTAAATAACTTCTAGCAGATAGTCTAAAACTCCCCCAAAACTCAGAAGAATGGTACAGGCCTTCAAAGAGGGCAGATACCATGAGATCCCTGACTTTGATAACCAAGTAACACATTTTGGTCCAGAGACCGGGCCAGCCCACATTTGTAGGAAGAAAGCTTTTGGTTGAGCAGAATATAAGATAGTATAGTGAATTCTCATAATCACATCAAAAGGCTTAACCTGGAGAATAGGCAGATCTATACCTAGTCGGGTCAGGAGGACGATTTATTGGTTAAACAAAGATGAGAGATAATAATCTTTGTAAAAACTGTTTGGTATTTAAACACTTCAGTGTCTTATTTTCAAGTCACTCCACTATGTCACTCTCTGATGTAGTACTTTATAATTTTTGTCCCTTCTTTCTGCCTTTGTCATAATAAAAATTGCTTAAATTTACATAAAATAGTTCTGGTTATTCTTTTCTAAGATTAGCTAAGAACAAGAACCCATAGTTCCATCCCACAGCGTTACAAGGAGCAGCCAGTTCCAGATCCTTGCCCAACGCTGACCTTTGGGATAGAAATGACTATCTCAAGAGGAAATGAATTCCTAGGAAGAAAGGATGGCTGGTGCCCCTTTCACACACTCAGGGACACTTGATCTTGGAACAGTCCTCAAGAGTCACACCTACCAAATGTATGTCTTGCCACCAGGGTCATGTGTGACAACAGATATGAACATAAGATTAGGCCACCCCTACCCTGCTTTTTCTAAGCCTGAAGCTGGAAGTAGTTTTGACAGCTGCCCTCTGGGAGAGCAGAGAATCAGAGATCCATTTCCTGGAAATTGCTCCCAGACTGGGGCCCTTTCACCATTGCCACCTTCTTTGAGACCCAACCTAATGCTGGGCTGGTGGAGAGGGGCTGTCAGGTAGCAGTTCACCATATAGTGGGGAGTGGCTCCCTGCCAACAAAGATGCAGTGTCTTATCAAGTCATCAGTAATTCATTCAAAGTACTTGAGCACCTACTGTGTGCCTGTTTTAGTCATGCTAGTTTTTTTTTGTTGTGGTTGTTGTTTGTTTTTGTGATACTACGGATGGAACCTAAGGGCATTCTACCTTCAAGCGAAACCCCCAGCCCTATTTTTTATTTATTTGGAAACAGGATCTCACTAAGTTGCAAAGGTTCTCACTAAGTGGGTAAGGCTGGCCGTGAGCCATGATCCTCATGTCTCAGCCTCCCAAGTATTGGGATCACAAGTGTGTGCCACCACGCCTGACTTCATGTTAGTCTTTCTGCCTGGCATACTGCCCGCCTCTCTATGATGCTCCCTGGAGGCTCCTTCAGATGCTATCTCTCTGGTTGACTTATCAGCTGGCTGCCACCTGGTTGTATCTTCTTGTTTATTTAGTCCTAAACTGTCCTATATCTATTGTCAAGTGCTTATCATATTTTTTTTTGTGGCACTGGGGGTGAAACCCAGGGGCTTTTCTACTTCTGGGCTATACTCCCAGACCTATTTTATTCTTTATTTGGAAACAGGGTGTCACTAAGTTGCTGAGAGCCTCACTCAGTAGCTGAGGCTGGCTTCAAACCTATGTGATCCTCCTGTCTCAGCCTCCCAAGAGCGGGGATTACAAGCGTGAGCCACCACGCCCGGCCAAATGCTTATCATATTATATGATTAATGTCTGGGTATCTTCTCAGACTAGACCCCACTTCACAAGAGCACGAGCTGTGTCCAGTTCAACACAGTATTCCTCCCCACCAGCACATGTATGTCAGCAAACATTGTTTATTGACTAAATAAATCAGTAGTTTCTAAGCACTTCACTCATCTCTTGGGAATTTATTGGGTATTTTTTGTTATCACAGACTAGAATACTCAACTAGCATATAAGGAAGTGGGAGGCAGGTTTAGGAAATGGACAAAACAGTTCACAACTTTGCTTTGTGTGTGTGTGTGTGGTACTGGGACGGAACCGAGGGGCGTTCTGCCTCCGAGCTACACCCCCAGCTCTATTTTTTATTCTTAATTTTGAAACAGGGTCTCACTAAATTGCAGAGGGCCTAAGTAGTAGCTGAAGCTGTCCATTAACTGCTGTCCTCCTGTCTCAGCTTCACAAATACTGGGATTATAAGCGCGAAACACAATGCCTGGCTTCACCACAACTTTTAAATGTCTTTCCTGCTGAATCTTCCATGTAGGAAAAAAAGAAAACAGCCCTGTTTATAATCAGCTTAATATTCAAAGAAAAGCCAGAGTGGTGGCACACACTTGTAATCCCAGCATTTGGGAGGCTGAGACTGGAGAATCGCAGTTTGCAGACAGCCTCAGCTACTTAGTGAGGCCCTTTGCAACTCAGTGAGACCCTGTTTCAAAAGTAAAAGAATAAAAAATAGGGCTGGAGGTGTAGCTCAGAAGTAGAATGCCCCTGGGTTCCATCCCAGTACCACACAAAAAAAATTTTTTTCAAAGAAAAACTTTCTGGCTTTAGTATGCGCAGTATTATCCAAGAATACATATACCATGCTAATCAAGAAGTTATACCTCCATTTTTTCACCATTTTGAAAAATCACTGTGGACTGTGGTGACCACAGGTGAGTCACCACAACAGCACACCCATATGTGCCTACATTTAGAGCTGATATTGATTGGGAGCTTTTATTTATTTTTATTTTTTGGTGGTACTGGGGTTCCTGGAAGCCCTTCTACCTCCGGACTACACTCCCAGACCTATTATATATATATTTTTTGGAAACAGGGTCTCTTAAGCCAGCGTGGCTGGCTTCGAACCTGCATGATCCTGTCTCCGCCTCCCAAGTGTGGGGATTACAAGTGTGTGCCACCATACCCAGCGACTGGGAGCTTTTATATAAATATACTGAGCCTTTGACTCAAGATGTCAAACATAAACTGTTGCAAATTTCAGTTGAATATTGCCTTTTACTAAATCTAAGCATTCTTATAAATTAGCTACAAGAATGATCAATGTAATCCACCAGACCCTTTACAAAAGGGAAATGCACCTCTCTCTCTCTCTCTCTCTCTCTCTCTCTCTCTCTCTCTCTCTCTCTCTCTCTCTCTGCAGTACTGGGGATAGAACTCAGGGGCATTCTACCTCCAAGCCACACCCCCAGCTCTATTTTTTACTCTTTATTTTGAAACAGGGTCTCACTGCATTGCAAAGGGCCTCCCTAAGTAGCTGAAGCTACCTGCCAACAGTGATCCTCTGATCTTAGCCTCCCAAATGCTGGGATTACAATTATGCACCACCACACCCAGCTAAAATGCATATCTTTTATTATAGGTCATTTTTGTTTCCCTCACTATTTTATGATAGGTCGGGTCCCTCTCTTCCCCCATGGAACCCTGCAGTGGGGACAGGAGGAAGAACCCCAGAAGCCAGAAGTGGAGGTGTCACGAGACTCCAGACATCGCGAGACAGACTCCAGGTGCCGCACGGCTCCGGATGTCACGAGAGAACCAGCATTCCCACCATGCTAGGTCTACCCCAAGTCCCCTGCTATAAATATCCGTACTTCTTCTCTGACCACGTGACTCTGCTGCTTGGTCACTGGTCCCTTCCCCCATGGTCGGCAGACCTCGCCCGAAGGTGCCTGTTGATTAGAGGCCTTTAATAGCTTGGCTGGTGTTTGCCTCCTTCACAGCCCCCAACTCAATTTTATTTGGTACACAAAACCCGGGAGGACTTTTGTAATTTTTTCTTTTTTTTTTTTTTTTTGGTGCTGTACTTCTCCTTCAGCCCCAGACTCTCCGGCCCAACCCTCAATTGGACCAATCTTTTTTTTTTATACCAGGTGTGCCCCCAAGGTCCCACACTGGGACCTCCCTGGGTGGTGCATTCCCGCCTTCCACTCAGGCACCGCTGCTCCCCCTCTGCCACCACCACCACCACTCGGGTGGCTGCCGCCACCACTCAGGCTCAGAACTCCTGCACCCCCACAAGAGGTCTTTCAGAATGGGTAAGATCCCTCCCCTTCCCTTGGTCAGTGTGTTCTGGCTTCTTGCCTCCAGCTTCTTCGTTATTGAAAACACACAGCTGCATCAGAGAAGCCCCCGGACGACCAGGTCATCCTCTGGTTTTGAGAAAGATTGAGACATCTTTCTTGTTCTCTTAAGTCCCATTCTCAAATGATTGATCAGGAAATAGGAATACCTGTTTCCTTTTCTTCGTTTTTGCCTGCAGACCACTTATGGGAAGCCAGACCTCCAAAGTAGGCTCCCAGTCTCCACTGGGTTGTCTCCTTGCTAATCTCCAGACTCTGGGTCTAGTGGAAGATTTATGCTCTGAGTGCCTACCTACGTTTCTATTGCACTAGAGTCTGGCCTCAGTACAAGTTGGATAATGGGTCACAGTAGCCCGAGAACCACAGTTTGGATTTTAATATCCTTACTGATCTCAGCAACTTTTGTAAGCGGTCCGGTAAGTGGTCGGAAGTCCTTTATATCCAGGCCTGCTTTTCTATGCATTCCTGCCTTCTGCTTCCCAACCCCACCCCCATCCCCGCTCCACCGCCCAAGTCCTGCTGGCTAGGGATTCCCACCAGCCACAGACAATATCTTGGTCGCCTCATGGCAGTGTGCAGGTGCCATCTGGTGGTCTTGCTGAGTTACAGGCATGGTTGCCAGCCGGTGATTTTGCTGAGTCACAGGCACAGTCACCATTTTGTGGTGACATATGGTTGCCAGCATCTGACCCTTCTGGGTTGCAGGTGCCACTTTCTGAGGACCCTGATCCATGGGATCTCTCCTCACCACCCCGACCACCAACCTATCCTAGGACAGCCTCCCACTCTAACTGGTTACACTCCTCTCCCCCTCGCCATCCTCCCTTAAGGGACCAACTCAGGAGGCATTTACCCTCTATACCTGCTTAGATCCATCTACTGAGGCAGGATCTGTGCCAAATGTGACAGCCCATTTCATTGGGCAATCAGCCCCTGATATTTGGGAAAAAAAATTTAAAAAGCTGAGGACAGTCCTCAATCCCTATCCGAGATTTGGTGAATATGGCACTTAAAGTCTTTAATTCCAGAGAGGAACAGGCCGAGGTAGAGCGTACACTCCTGTACCAGTATTGGGAATGGCCTAGGAAGATTTGAGAAAGCTATGATTATTAATATATTTCAAAAATTGGGTGAGGGGCAAATCTGTGCAAGGACTTGATTTCTGCCTAAAAGCAGGCAACTATTCCAATGTAAATTAACCTAGCTAAAAGTAATTAACAAGTCAATAGGAGAGGAGAACTAGGTCTTTCTCTAAAGACAGATCTACATGATTAGATAAGCTAACTAAGATGGTAGGAGGGGTCGACCTTCATGAAAGGAGACACCTTGCCACACCTTGCTGGGGGAGGTAGCTTACAGAGATGTTCACTACATCAGAATTACGTAAACAAGATGGAGGTCATAGGTATAAAAAGTCCGTTCCATGTGCTATATCTGGGGGGGGGGGGATGAATTGGCCCAGACCACCCTCCCCCCATGCCATTCTGGCATGGAGCTGTAACTATTTTCTGTATTACTAGTTTCTGTATTTCTATCTTTTTAATAAACTTCTTTAAATCTTTAGCAACTGTCCAAGCTATGTATATTTATCCTTAGCTCAGGACAAGAACCCGTGGGGTTTTTTTTTCTGTTTTTTTGGTCGTTTGGGGTTTTATTGTGGTTTGAGGAGAATTGTGTCCGGGACCCTAACAGGGGTCCCCAGGAACAGTTTCCCCACAACCATATTCTCCCAATCCGTAACACTCCAACTTTGCCAAAAGGCAGATCTCTGGTAGCTTCCCCGTGGCCAGTGGTGGTGACTCAGCCCTCTGAAACACCATCTAGGGATGGAGAACAGCAATGACAACTACCTCCAGGAGCCTGCTTCAAGGCCACGTCCACCAACCAGACCATGTCCGGCGTGTGGCCAGGAGGGACACTGGAAAAGTGAGTGTCCTTAGAAAAGTGAGCCTCAGGTGCCTCAACACAGGGGGCTCACCCTTCCAGACCAGACCCCACCACTGGCCCTGCTCGGCCTGGCAGAAGCACCACCACACCCAGCTACTGATTTATTTTTACCAAAGGGGAACCATTAATTAGGACAGACGCAACACCACTTCTCTCAGCCTTAGCTTCCCTGGCTGTGGGAAATGGGAGCAATGAGGACAAACTCCATGCACTGGGGCACTGCAGAGAGGCTCTACTATCCCTGGGGTACTCCATATTTGACCCAGCTGTGATCCCACATTATTCTGGAATCCCCCCACTGTGCCCAAGAAGCCAAAATTGTTTAGAGTTTACTTCTCATTTTGCACACAGCCTGTCCATAAGTCATGTGGTTTAATTATTTTGAAGTTGCCCAGTTCCTGTCTCCTAGCAGCTCTGGAATCGGGCTTCTACCCGCTACTGCACCTGCACATAAACCCATGGGCTGAGCCATGGTGTCTACAGTGCATGCATCTCACTGTGGCACTGTTGGAGGCTCCCAAGGTGTCCTGCAACTGCAACACAGGAGATGGAGGCCACGTAAGTGGCTAGAAGGGTCCACCCAGCCTCAAGCTTTCCCCAGGTGCTCTGACTGGAGGCATCCGCAAAAAGAGGTCAGGCAAAGGCTGTGTCAGGCTCTGGTCCCCTTTTGACTGGATGGGAGGCCACATGTGTCCAGAGCTTTGAAGTTGGCGAGTGTCCCTAGCATTCACTGGCCTGTGGGCACAACTTGTGGGCACTGAAGGAGTAGAGCGTGGTTTTATAAGGCCCTAACAAGAGAGACTCCATATTTGACCCAGCTGTGATCCCACATTATACTGGAATCCCCCCACTGTGCCCAAGAAGCCAAAATTGTTTAGAGTTTACTTCTCATTTTGCACCAGCCTTTAACAGTAGTTTGAACCTTTTGTTAATGCTCCTCCTGAGTATTTCAGGGGGTTAAAAGTAACATTACAGCCAGGCACAGTGGCGCACGCTTTTAATCCCGGTACTTGAGAGGCTGAGACAGGAGGATCGCACAGGTTTGAAGCCAGCCTCAGCTACTTAGTGAGGCTCTCAGCAACTTAGTGAGACCCTGGTTCCAAATAAAGTATAAAATAGGTCTGGGGATATAAAGGTATATAAAGATATAAAGATATAAAGATATAGAGGTAGAAAAGCCCCTGGGTTCCACCCCCAGTACCACATACATGCACACAAAAAGTAACTTCAGTGGAGAGTATTATTTTAAATGTAGCAAGCATAGACCAACATCCTGCTTACCCTATGGTCAACATCCTGGAACACCTAGCCCCACTCCAGAAATAACACTCCTTCCCCCCACACACAGGTCAATCAGAGGACTTCAGAGTTGTAGTTTTGTCAGACAATAACAATGGGCCTCCCTCCTACCCTTAGCCACCTGCGTGGCTTTCACCTTTAAAAACCCCTTGTAAGTTCAGCTCATCATCACAGCTCTGGACTGAGTGTCAGACTGTGTCCTTAGCCTAGCTAGTCTGTTTTTTTTTCACAGTTAAATAAACTGATCTTCCAAGTTTGGTTGGTGCTCTCTTTCTCTGTTCCTGCAACACTGGCCTGGGCACAACATTTTGGGGGCTCGTCTGGAATTGGAGGAAGAGCCTCCAGCTTGGAATCAGTTTACCTGAGAGTACTCAGTGAGTACCATTTCTTTTTTGGTCCTGCCACCAGTTTCCTGAAGTCTGGACAATCTGGGGCTCACTAGAGAACAGGTGGACGCACTATTTGTCTCTGAGAGCAGTGGATTCAGGAGGACACTCGAACTCCACCACTAGCCATTGGGCTGTTCATATACGGTCCTTTGGATATGGTTGGGACTCTCCTCCAGAAGTCTCTGCATGCAGCAATCTTTTTTCTCGGCCGATACTCCTTCTCTGTTAATTGTCAGTGTCATTCCTTTTTTCTTTCACTCATCTGTCTTCGTCGCCTACTGATTTACTCAGTGCTCACTTTGTAGATTTCCAACAAGCAGCTGCTCTTTCTGGAGACACTGTGAGCCTTGAAAACTGTTCTCAGGAATGACCCACTTTTGGTACAGTTGGCCTCCCATGGGCTGTTTTGACCCCCGTCTTATTTTCAGGACCCATGATGTCATCTTTGGCCACCCAGACATCCTGACCAGGTTCTCTCCCTGCCATACTCATTCTGGTCTCCCCTAAGCAGCTTCATCTCCTGATGCCTCCAGGAGCTCTCACCCTGTGACTTGAGCCCTTCCCCTTCGAATTATAGGACCCACAGATGATATAGAGCAGCTCCTCCAAACCTTATTTACTACAGAGGAGAGAGACCACATCAAGAGGGAAGCAAGAAAGTGGATTCTTGGGGACAACAGGAGGTATACAGGGACCCTCTCCAACTCAAGCAGGCCTTCCCCTCTTCCCAGCTCCAGTGGGATTATAACACAACCAAAGGTAAGGAGGTGCTAAAAGTGTATCACCAGTTTCTACTGGGGGGTCTCTGGGAAGCTGCAAGTTGCCCCACAAATTTGTCTAAAGTTAGTCAGGTTGTGCAGGGTAAAAACAAATCTCCAGCCATGTTCCTTGAGCGCCTCCCAGAGGCTTATAGGATATACACTCCTGTTGATCCGGGGGCAGCCGAAAACCAGCAAGCCAACAACATCGCCTTCGTTAGCCAGGTGGCTCCAGACATCAGAAAAAAGAAGATTGATGGCTTTGAAGGCAAAAAAAATCTGTCTGAATTGGTATCCCCACCTGCCTTGTGGCCACTAGGGGACTATTAGCCAACCTAGCAACTCTGAGCTACATGGTTCAAAAAGGCCCAGATACACTCCCCAGATGTGACTCACCTGGGCTACGTCCTTTGGGATGGGAAGAGATGGCTATTATCTGCCAAAAAAAAAAAAAAAAAACTATCCTCAGTATACCCTCCCCCACTAGCCAGAGAGGGTTGAGGGAATTCTTGGACTCAGCCAGATTTTGTAGACTCTGGATACTAGGTTTTGCTGAGCTTACCCAGCCCTTGTATGAGGGCACAAGGGGCACAGAAAAAAACTTTCACCTGGACAGAGGAGCAGGAACAGGCCTTTCAAAACATTGAAAAGGCACCTTTAGAAGCGCTGGCCTTGGCCCTCCCAGACATCTCCAAACCTTTATAGATGACTAACTCTACAGTTTGGGCCTTGAATGCAACCTCTAGCCTATTTACCAAAAAACCCTTGATCTGGTGGCAGCAGGATGGCCGGCATGCCTGCAAATCATCGCTGCAATGGGACTCCTGGTAAAGGATGCTGATAAAGGTGCTGACCCTGGACAGCCACTTACTGTCTCAACTCCCCACTCTGTGGAGGGGGTCCTTGAGAACCCCCAGACAGGTGGCTGACAAACGCGCAGCTGACTCACTATCAAGCTCTACTATCACTCTCCGTCCTAGATCAGCTCTTAACCCTGCTACTGTGTTGAGGTCCTTCAGCAGGTTCAAGGTATGAGACCATACTGGTCCATGGTCGGACCCAGACCTGACTCTGTTCACGGATGGTAGCAGTTTCCTACAGGATGCAAAGAAGAGGGCAGTTGCAGCAGATGTGACTGAGCTAAAGACCCTGTGGGCTGAACCCCTAAGCCCTGGAACCTCTGCCCAGAAGGCTAAACTTATTATGCTAACTCAAGCCTTACGGTGAGGAAAAAATAAGACTGTAATAACAGATATGCATTTGCCACGGCTCATGTTCATGGCAAATGAGGACTGCTGACGGCCGAGGGAAAAACCACCAAGAACAAAGTTAAAATTGTGGACTTTCTGTCAGCTCTGTGGCTCCCCGACTGGAAGCCCAGGGCAACAGAATGGCTGACCAATAGACACAAGCTGCAGTGACCAGAAAAATCTTGGTGGCATTGCCATCTAGGGTGTTGCTGGAAAAGCCTGATTACAGCAAATTAGACCTGGAGTAAAAATTATCCTGCCCCAGCATTTAAGGAGGATACGGATCCAGCACCTACGTCAAGGAATGCACCTGGAGAGCATAAAATGGCCGATTTATCAACTGACTTTCTGACAAGGTCTCTCACAGTGCCAAGCTACCAATCCCATCAGGTCTCAAGGACTGGCAGGGAAAAGGGAGAGAAGTACCTTGCCTGCCCAGCATCCATTGGGAGTTCAGTTTCACAGAAGTCAAACCA
Source organism: Muscardinus avellanarius (assembly GCF_963383645.1). Taxonomy (NCBI): domain Eukaryota; kingdom Metazoa; phylum Chordata; class Mammalia; order Rodentia; family Gliridae; genus Muscardinus; species Muscardinus avellanarius. The sequence goes on from NC_137805.1 coordinate 50,054,552, forward strand.
GGTCAGTATGGTTACAGGTATCTTTTAGTTTTTGTAAACACCTTCTCAGGATGGACTGAAGTCTTCTCTACCAAGAAGGAAACGGCTCAATTGGTCACCAAGAAACTCCTGGAAGACCTCATCCCCAAATATGGGCTACCCCTGGTATTAAGCTTGGACAATGCCCCAGCTTTCACTTCTCAGGTAAGCCAGATTTTATCTAAAGTTTTGGGAAAAAATTGGAAACTTCATTGTGTGTACCATCCCCAAAGTTCAGGGCAGGTAGAAAAAAATAAATCAGACCCTTAAGGAGACCCTAACTAAATTAACTTTACAAACTGGCGAAAACTGGATGGCCCTCCTTCCATTTGCCCTACTAAGGGCCAGCTCCTTAAATCTTGTATGGGAGACCCCCACCCCTCACTCCGCAGCTACAGCCCGATCTACTGGCCAACCAGTGGGGCCCGAACCTGAATCGGCCCATTACTCCAGAGGTAAATGTAAGGCCCTAATAAAAGTTTGACCCAACTGTGACCCCACAGTTACTGGAATTCCCCCACTGTGCCCAAGAAGCCAAAATTGTTTAGTTTGCTTCCCATTTTGCATCAGCCTTTCACAGTAGTTTGAACCTTTTGTTAATGTTCCTCCTGAGTTTTTCAGGGAGTTAAAAGTAACATCAGAGGCCAGGCATGGTGGCGCATGCTTGTAATCCCGGTACTTGGGAGGCTGAGACAGGAGGATCGCACAGGTTTGAAGCCAGCCTCAGCTACTTAGTGAGGCTCTCAGCAACTTAGAGAGACCCTGGTTACAAATAAAGTAAAAAATAGGTCTGGGAGTATAACCCAGAGGTAGAAAATCCCCTAGGTTCCACCCCCAGTAACACACACACACACACACACACACACACAAAAGTAACATCAGTGGAGGGTATTATTTTAAAAGTAGCAAGCATAGACCAACATCCTGCTTACCAACTATGGTCAACATCCTGGAACACCTAACCCCACTCCAGAAATAACACTCCCTCCCCCCCACACACAGGCCATTCAGAGGACTTCAAAGTTGTAGTTTTGTCAGACAATAACAATGGGCCTCCCTCCTACCCTTAGCCACCTGTGTGGCTTTTACCTTTAAAAACCCCTTGTAAACTGGGCGTGGTGGCGCATGCTTGTAATCCCAGCATTCGGGAGGCTGAGACCTGGAGGATCACGGTTCGTGGAAAGCCTCAGCTACTTAGTGAGGCCCTCTGCAACTCAGTGAGACCCGGTTTCAAAATAAAGAATAAAAAATAGGGCAGGGTATGCAGCTCGGAGGTCAAATGCCCCTGGGTTCCATCCCCAGACCCGCAATAAATAAATAAATAAATAAATAAATAAATAATAAAAAAAATAAAAACCCCTTGTAAGTTCAGCTCATAATTGTAGCTCTGGACTGAGTGTCAGACTGTGTCCCTAGCCTGGCTAGTCTGGTTTTTTCAGTGGTTAAATAAATTGATCTTCCAAGTTCGGTTGGCACACTCTTTCTCCGTTCCTGTGACATCAACCTGGGCACAACAGTTGAATCACTCCTTCCTGACTTAGGAGTTTCTGTACTAAGGCAAAGCTGAATGGGGACATGCCCAGCTCCTGCTGCTCGATGCTGGTATGAAAAGGAAGTCTCTTTGTTTCGGAAGCGCCTTCAAGTCCCTGAGTATTTTCTACCCGTGTGACATCCCCCCCCCCCAAGCAGATTCACCTCAGGCACCGCCCATCAGTGGTGGAATGAGCGGGCCCCTGCTGCCCACGGAAAGGGACCTGCACCTGCCTGGGCAGAGCTGTGCTATACCCGTCAGGGTCCTGACCTGAGAGTCCAGCTGCCTCCTGTAGATTGCCTCCTGAAGATTCTGAACCCCTTCCCCACTGTGCTGTGCTTCTCCACTGTGATCTCACCAAATTCACCCATGAGCTGAACCAAAACTCAAGGTGTTTTAATGTCTGGTTCTGTCTTTTCCTCCTTGTGAGGTCATACCATTTTTGTCATCAGAATGAATCTCAAACTTTAACCTGGCATTAAAATTTCATAACCTCAATTCCAATCATGGCCCCAGTCTCACCTCCTCGCCTGGTTGTCATGTATTTCATTCATTCCAAGCTAATTCTGGACCTAAAGCTCAAATGCTGCCTTTGCCTTCCTGCTTGCAGGTGCTGTTCCCTCTGTCTTGAATGCCATTCACACCTTCTCCCTTCCCCTCATCTGCTGGACTCTTCAGTTCTATGCTATAAATCCCACAGCTCCCACACCCCCAGAGACTGGCAAGCCTCCCCTCTCTAGACCACAGATGCTCATACGTTGACCTCTTGGCCATTCATTCCACACACGTGTATGAAGCACCTACTGTGAGTGAGGCCTTGTGCGTTTCCGTTGTTGGAATACCACTGTGTTTATTTGTTCATAATCCTCGCTGGTCAGGGGATGTTACTCATTGTGAGTCTCCAGTGGTGAGCACAGTGCCTGGCACACAGCAGATGTCCAATTACTGCTTAAAGGAGTGGAAAAGCACAGCGGGAAGAGAATGCCTGAAAATCTAGACATACAGTTTCCCCATTCTCCCCTGTGTTTACAATTAATTGGTAGAAAGTCCTTTGAAGAATAACCATGGGCTAGAAAGGGAGAAGAAAACAGAGCCCTAATGAGGTAGATTAAAAGGTCGTGTGGCTCCTACAGTCTAAAAATGGAAGTGTACTCAGTTCTATGCTAATGGCTTTCTGCAAGTAATTGGTTCCCCTAAAAGGAACAGAACCCATCGAATCCTTGTCTCTCAGAGAAATTTTCCTTTCCCTCAGCATTTTCCAGATTTCTATTCCTGAGTATCTATATTAGTAATAATATAGTAAACCAACAGTCAGAGGTTTCAGCAGGGCTGAAAAGGGGTCTTGGGTCTCCATCTTTGAACTCAGCACAGGAACATTAATGCGAGAACACTTTGTTCCAGAGAGCTGAAACTGGGACTCCCACATATTCCTGTGGACAACTCGTCATCCTTCAAAAGACAGTGTGTGGGCGGGAGGTATGAAGCGTGTGGAGGAGGAATAGGTCCTGGAGGGCCAAATTAGTCCAGGGATCTGGCAAGTCTCAGAGGAAGGGACTTGCTAGGCCATGGGCATGTACCCCTCCTCTCAGGGCTATACTGCCTCCTGGAGAAAAGGTGTGAACTTCTGAAACGTACATGTTCCCACCAAGGCCCAGGGGAGGCAGAGCAGAAGCAAGGACTTTGGAGGGAGTCTAGACCAGGCTCGGGCTTCCTGCCTCTGCCTCTGTAAACAGAGCATGGGCATGTCCCTTTGTCTGTCATTTCTATTATAATATGACTAATAGTATTTGCCTTAATGAGCTATCAGGGGATAAAGAGATAAAAGATATGTGGGGTTTTTTGAGATACTGGGGAGTGAACCCGGGGACATTCTATCTCCAAGCTACATCCCCAGCCCTATTTTTTGTTCTTTATTTTTTAAACAGGGTCTCACTAAATTGTAGAGGGACTCAGTAAGTAGGTGAGGCTGGCTGCAAACTTGCGATCCTCCTGTCCCAGCCTCCCAAGTACTGGGATTACAAGCTGCACCAGCATGCCCAGCTTAAGAAACACATTTGAAAAACATTTAAATAGGCATGATGGTGTATGCTTGTGGTCAGCCTTAGCAACTTGTGAGGCTCTCTGCAACATAGGCCTTGTTTCAAAATAAAGAATAAAAAATCGGACTGGGGGCATAGCTCAGAGGTAGAAGTAGAATGCCCCTGGGTTCAAACCCTAGTACTACAAAAGAAAAAAAAAGAAGATGAAAGAAAAGAAAAACATTTAGCCTAGTACCTAGCACATAATAGGCATTCTCCCTCTTTTTTGGAGATACTGAAGATTGAGCTCAGGGGCATTCTGCCTCCAAGCTGCACTCCTTCTGTCCCCTCTTTTGTTTTTGACTTAGCAGAGTACTTATCAATCACATGGCTAACGTTTTGGGTTTCAGTTTCCCCAATCTGGCTGTAAATTTTTGTTTATCTTTTTAATACAGTATTTGGTGCATTATAATTATGTATCATACTGAGGTACAGATTGATAGAAACATACATGTGTAGCCAGGTGTAATCCCAATATTTGGGAGACTGAGACAGGAGGATCACAGATTCAAGAACAGCCTCAGAAATTTAGTAAGATTCTCAGCAACCTAGCAAGACCCTCTTACAAAACAGAAAGGCTGGGGATGTAACTCACAGATAGAATGCCTCTGGGTCCATTCCTCAATATCACACACGCAAAAGTAAGCATGTACAAAACTCTTTGAGCACTTTCCTCTAGGTTCCACCCCCTACCTCCCTCTCCCAGAAGATAGCTTTGAGACTAGAATTGGTAGTTTTGTATACATATGTTCCATTATTCCAACTGTTACACTTTAGTTCTTTTCTTTTTTTTTTTTTTTTTTTGCCGGTCTGGGGATGGAACCCAGGGGCATTTGACCTCCGAGCTACACCCCCTGCCCTATTTTTATTCTTTATTTTGAAACCGGGTCTCATTGAGTTGCAGAGGGCCTCACTAAGTAGCTGAGGCTGTGTGCGAACCGTGATCCTCCAGGTCTCAGCCTCCCGAATGCTGGGATTACAAGCGTGCGCCACCACGCCCGGCTGACACTTTAGTTCTTCATCCCTTCCCTCTTTCCTCTTCTAGGTTCCCTCTGTCACTCCTTTGGAGTCTATGATTTTCTACCTGATGTACCCATAGCCCTTATTTTTTGTTTTGAAACAGGCTCTTACTAGGTTGCTGAGTCTCACTGCTTGCTGAGACGGGCCTCAAACCTGTAATCGTCCTGTCTCAGCTTCCCACGTACTGGGATTACAGACATACACCACCATGCCTGGTTACATAATAGACATTCTGAATAGCTGTTCATTCATCCAACCCATATTTACTGAGCGCCTACTGAGTCCAAGTACTATTCTAGACACTAGCAGTAAGACAGTGAACTAAAGAATCAGTTCTCAGGAAAGTGCTTTCTAGTGAGGAACTGATTTAAAAAGCTTCATGACTTCATAGACCGTTTTAGGTGATGGGAAGCACTGGGGAGAAAATAAAGCAAGATGAGAATAGAGTGTCAGGAGGTCCGAAGGAGCCTCACAGCAGGGATGGGAGCATTTGAGTGAAGGCTAAAGGTGTGGGTGAGGAGGAGCATCGCAGGTTGAGAGCACAGACACTGCACAGGCCAGAGGGGAGTGCCTGCTGTGTTAGGAACATCTCTCCACTGAAGCTGGCTCTTCAAAGGGGAGTGGGGGAGGAAGGAGGAGAAGAGGAGAGGCACCACACCTATAGTTCTTGGTGAGGACTTCAGCATTTCTTCTGGTGAGAAGGGAGCCACTGGAGAGTTTTGAGCAGCAGTGTGTGTCATGGTCTAATCTTCATTTATTGGTCCCCCTTGTGTTGAAAGACTGAGGGACAGGAACCCTAGCGAGAAGTGCTGATGGAGTACAGTCAGGCAGCCCAGTGCGCAGCAGCCTCAGCCTTAGCCTTGTTCCTGAAACCCTGATGTGTGGAGGGATGGCCTGAGTCCTCATTTTTGTTCCCTCATTCCCTTGTCCCAAATGGGCTATTTCTAGCCTCCTGATGAGGACACTGGTTCTTAGAGAGGTAAAGCTGCTGGCCCAGATTCCAGGAGGGTTTTCCTTGCTATAGCAGGAAGGTAGTTTATAGAAACAGCTTCAGAGAAAGAAGTAACCAAGAGAAGGCCTGAGCTCTCTGTTCTTTATGGAAAATAGATTCTACCTGCCCGTAGCCTCTGTCTTCACCTGGCCTGTGCCCCCAAAGGCTCCCTTTAAGAAGCAAAGTGTGGCTGTTACCTCCTGGGGCCCCTGTAGTGAGCAGTGAGTACCATGGTCCAACTTATATTTAAATAGACCTCCTGTCTGGTATTTGGGGAATAGTCTAGGGGCAAGGGGAAAAGCTGGAAGCAGTGCAGAAAAACAGTCACCCCTCTAACCTAGGCCAAGGAAAACCCCAATTCAGTGAAGTAGGTTCAAAGGAAACTGCTGGGAAGTCCCAGAGAAGGAGATGGGGTAAGTGGAGACCCACTCATCCCTATTCAAGCCAGCAATTACCTGTGGTCCCCACACTTACCTGTGGGTCAGGTGCTGCTGCGTGTCCTTCAGCCACTGCTGAGAGAGTCTGTGCCACTCCCTAGAGTGGGGTGGCCTTTTGTACCAGCTAAGTTCCTGCTCTGGGAAGGGTGGTGCCTGTCCCTTGCTCAGCTGACTCACCTTTGCTGGGATGGGCCCTGTCAGTTCCTGTGACTGGGTAAACCCGCAGGTCACCAGGCCCACAGGAGGACTTTGGCCTTGATCTAGATTTGGAGGTGGAGTTATGATGTACACATCTGATGTATGTCAACACATAGTTGGGTGTGGACCAGGACTTCTTGGCCTTTGCCTGAGCAAGTCTGTTTAGATTGGAGAACAGTTGACTGGAGGGTGGTTTGATGGGTGTGCTGGGTCTTAAAAAGTGGCCTTACCTTCCCAGCATTTCTTCTAGAAATCTGTTACAGAGAGGTCACAGGGTCCCTTGCCATGTTGATTCTAATAGGGAAAATCTAGAAATCCTAAATGTCCATCACCATGGTCTGGTTAAGTAAATCATCTGTGGAAGATCACAAGTTATTAGAGAAGGTAAGTGAAGGATGGTGGTGCATGGTTGTAATCCCAGTACTTGGGAGGCTGAGACAGGAGGAGCACAAGTTCAGGGACAGCCTTGGCAAGTAGTGAGACTCATTAACTTGCTTCAGAATAAAAATTAAAACATAGGGCTGGGGTGTAGCTTGGAGGTAGAATCCCCCCAGGGTTCAATACCCAGTACCATTAAAATAAAATAAAGAAGCTAAAAGGAAATGTTTCTGAGATACAACTAGTGGGAAAATGAAAAATCAGTATCGAGGTTTTACTCTTGAGTATTGTTTGCTTTTTGAAAAGTAGATATAGCCTATGAACAGTCAAGGGACATACACTCAACCACTGAGCATCTCTGGATGGGGTGGGGTGGTTTAGGATGGAATTGTTTTTTCTTTCTTTCCAGTACTAGGGATGAATCCAGGGCCTCATGGATGCCAAGCGAGTATTCTACTACAGACTTACACACCCAGCCCGAGATGAGCTTCTCAGGTTGCATTTATGTGTGTGTGTGTTTTTTTTTTTTTAAGTTAGTTTTTGCCCTGAAGACTTATTATTTTTGTAAGGGAGGACCAAACTAAGTTTAATTGTTTGTTGTTGTTGTTGTTGTTGTTGCTGCTGCTGCTGTTCTGGGGCTGAACCCAGGAGCAGTCTTCCTTCAGGCTACATCTTCAGCCCTTTGGAGATTGAACCCAGGGGCATTCTACTTCCAAGCTACACCCCTCACTCTATTTTTTTTTCTTCTTTTTTTCAGGTCTGGGGATGAAACCCAGGGGTGTTCAACCTCCGAGCTACACCCCCTGCCCTATTTTATATTTTTATTTTGAAACAGGGTCTCACTAAGTTGTGGAGGGCCTCACTAAGTAGCTGGGGCTATCAGCAAACCGCAATCTTCCAGTCTCAGCCTCCAGAATGCTGGGATTACAAGTGTGTGCCCCCATGCCTGGCTTTTTTTTTTTTATTCTTTATTTTGAAACAGGGTTTTGCTAAATTGTGGAGGGCCTCACTCAGTAGCTGAGGCTGGCTGCGAACCTGTGATCCTCCTGTCTCAGCCTCCCAAGTACTGGGATTACAAGCATGTGCCACCATGGCCGGCTCCCTTTTATTTTGAAACAGGGCTTCACTAAGTTGCTGAGGCTGGCCTTGAACCAGCAATTCTCCTGTCTCGGCTTCCCAAATGCTGGTATTACAGGTGTGCTCCACCATACTGGGCTAGTTTAATTGTTTTAAAAGGAATTTTGCTTTGCATGCTTGTAATCCAGTACTTGGGAGACTGAGACACAAGGATCACAAGTTTGCAGCCAGCCTCAGCAACTTAGGCCTTCCACAACTTAGTGAGACCCTGTTTCAAAATAAAAATACAATAAAATAGGACTTTTTTTTCGGGGCCAGCCCGACAGCGACAGGGATGAGAAAGATGATGAGTATCGACGGCCCCCAAAGAAGCACACGGAGCCGGGAGCCAGGTCAAGCAAGGTCTCGTTTATTGCGGAACAAAGCGCTTCTTTTAAAGCAAAAGTGGGGGGGGGGGGATTCTAGTGCGCCAAGCAGCCAGCCAATAGGGGTAAAGGTTAGGTAGGCCTGAAACGGGGGGTTCTTGAGAGGAAACTCGGCAAGTTCTTGCCTACGGTGAGCGAAGAATGACACCCACAGACCTCAGGAAGGGGAGTAAAAGGTTTATTGGAAGCAGCAGGGAATGGGGCAAGGGTGGCTGAACACCCCCAAAGGGGCTGGAACTCTGGGGTCCAGCAGCTGCCTTCAGGACAATACTTGAGAGTAGCCTAAGCCAAATTGCCTTCAGGTGCATGCTGCTTTCTTCCAGAGTCCACGGAATCTGCCAGAAGGGAATGGAGAAAAGTGGCCGAACACCCCAAAGGGGCGGTCAGAACTATGGGGTCTAGTAGCTGCCTTCAGGGTCACTACCCGAGTGTCGCCCGAGCCAAGTGCCCATCAGTTGCAAACTACTTTCTCCCAGAGTCCATGCGATCTGCCAGAAAAGAGGTACAGGTCATCCCTAGGGGCCTGGCCAGCCTTGATGCCCAGCAGAGGCCTTCAGGTCACTACTCAAGAGTCGCCTGAGCCACGTGCCCTCAGATACACTCTACCTTCTCTCAGGGCCAACACAATCTGTGAGAGAGAACAGCTCCACAAAAGGGGAGGGGGGTCCCAAGAGGGAAAGTTCCAATTTGTCATCCGACTAAGGCAGAAGGCCTGATCGTTTGCGACCTCTTTTGGTTAGGGTGACTTTGGGATTCCAAGGAGAATTCTGGGAAGTAGCTCTCAAAATTTGCATAGGGTATTTGCAAGTCCTTTGAAGGGTCTCCTTTCAGGAATACCAGACTTGCTGGTGGGTTTGTTGATTAGTAAACAGATGGCTTTTGTGAAGTTCTGGTCCTTCTTATCTCTGAGCCTTTGGAATTTCAGGTATTTGTCGCCCTTCAGGAAGCTCAGGAAATTAACTTTTTTCTACGGAAGCCTTTTCCCTATCTGCCTATTTCCTTTCTACCTCCTTAGGCCCATGCCCCTGTCTACCTATGGGAGGTTTGTCCATGCCCTGAGGACGGTACGGAAGTGCCCCGGGCCTATTGCAATTCAGATCATGGCCCAAGGGGCAAACTGCAGCACCTCCCTCGCAGCCGTGTCCACGCCATCTTGTTGCCACAAGGCCTGCAGGCTCTTGTGGGGGCAGGGTGGAGACCTCAACACTTTTTATAGTATATATTTTGGTGCCTTTTAATTTTTGAAATTTTTAAATGGATTACTTATCCTAAAAAATAATCATATAAAAGTCAACTGAAACAGAAAAGGAGGCTGGGCATGTTGGCACACACTTGTAATCCCAGCATTTTGGAGGCTGAGACAAGAAGATCACAGTTTGTGGACAGCTTCAGGTACTTAGTGAGACCCTTTGCAACTCAAGTGAGGCCCTGTTTCAAAAAAATAAAAAATAAATAAAAAAGAATAAAAAATAGGGCTAGGAGTTGTGTTGGTATTGGGAGGTGGCTTCAAAATGTATTTAAAAATAGCTTTGGCCAGGTGTGGTGGTGCACACTTGTAATCCCCGCACTTGGGAGGCAGAGACAGGAGGATCACGTAGGTTTGATGCAAGCTGAGCTGGCTTAACAGACCCTGATTCCAAATAAAAATATAAAAAAATAGGTCTGGGAGTGTATCCTGGAGGTAGAAGGGCTTCCAGGAACCCCAGTACCACCACCAAAAAAAAAAAAAAAAAAAAAAAAAAAAAGCTTTGGTATTAATGTGCTGGTATTGTGAAATAACTTTGGTGTTAGAAAGCCAGAGCTTGGGTGCAGGCAGGAACACAGACAGGGATGGAACCTGCAGAGTTCCAGGCACCAAGGGTGATTAGCAAGAAAAGAGAGGGAACCCAGGATCTTTTACATTTTAAAGATAAACAAAATTCCCCAAGGATGTGAGGGGGGTGTCATAAGCCTTCAGAAAATCCCAGACTCTTATCATCAATAAATACATTTTGGGGTATAACAAAAGGCTTGGGGTCTGTACTGGAGACAGGGCAAGCTCACAGGAAGGAATCCCCACATCAAAAGACCTGCCCCAAGAAGGGGCTAATGTAGTCTGGTCAGAAGATTAATTGATAAAGCAAGATGAAGGACCATGTATCTATAAAACTGTTCTGTATCCAACAACTTCAGTGGCTTATTTTCAAGTCACTCCCCTACACTACTTCTGGTACAGGGTTTCATTAACTCTGCCCCTTCTTTCTGCCTTTGTAATGTTGTACCACTTTAACAGGAGTATAGCTCAGAGGTAGAATAACCCTGGGTTCCATCCCTAGTAACACACACACACACACACACACACACACACACACACACACACACACAGAAAAGGAGGAGGAATTGGTTCACAGTGGGTTGGGTTAGATGAGGTGCTTGTCATTCTTGGCACTTGGGGAAGAACAGGTGTTACGGATTGGGAGAATATGGTTTGTGGAAACTGTTTCCCAGGAACCCCTGCGAGGGTCCCGGACACACTTTCTCCCAACCCATAACAAAATCCAAAACAACCCCAAACAGAAGAAAAAAAAAACATGGATTCTTGTCCTAAGCTAAGAATAAGTATTCATCGCTTGGACCGTTGCTGAAGATTTAAAGGAATTTATTAGAAAGATAGAAATACAGAAAATAGAAATACAGCTCCATGCCAAGATGGCATGAGGGGATGACTCGAATGAGTACACCAAAGGGCTTACACGTGGACCGGACTTTTTATACCCATGACCTCCATCTTGTTTGCGTGACTCTGACGTAGTGAAAGTCCTTGTAAGGTACCTCCCCTAGCAAGGTGTGGTAAGGTGTCTCCTTTCATGAAGGGCAAGGTCAAACCCTGCCCCATCCTCCCTAGATCATGTAGATCTGTCTTTAGAAAGAGGAAGCCCTAGCTCTCCTCTATTGACTTGTTAATTACTTTGAGCTAGGTTGATTTACACTGGAATAGCTGCCTGTTTTAGGCAGAAACCATTTCTTTACCCATGTCTGCCGCCACTTTGACACAACTATTTTGAAATATACCAATTATTTTCTTTTGAAATATATTAATAATCAGAGCTTTCCCAAATCTTCCTAGGCCATTCCAATACTGGTACAACAGGGACCCAGGTGCTGGACGTATGTCTGACTCTCAGCTCTCTGACATTACACAGGTTACTAAACTTCTCTGAGCTACAGTTTCTACTTCTACCTGCTTAACGGGCTTATCCTCAGGGTTGAATGAACAAATCATGTAAAGTGCCTAGGATGCAGTGGGGATCTAGCGGATGCTAGCTTCCTATTTCCTCACGGCTGCAGCATCAATGATCTGGTTCAAGTGAAAATGGAAGCCCTCTTACCAGAAGGGAGAACAGTTGCTGGGCCTAGAAGAGGCCACCGAGTGCTCCAGCCCTGCACAGAACCTGAGATGTGTGGTGCAGCCTAGGCTTATGTTTCCATAGCTGGATCTGTCCTACTGAATGGCAGTGATAGAAAGAACACTGTCCATTAGCAAGCTCCTGCATGCTGGGTGCTCTGCTGGGCACAGTGAGGAGATAGAAAGGAAATAGGCAGATAGGGAAAAGGCCTTGGTAGAAAAAAGCTAATTTCCTGAGTTTCCTGAGGGGCGACAAATGCCTGAAATTCCAAAGGCTCAGAGATAAGAAGGCCAGAGCTTCACAAAGCCATCCTGAGTTTCCTAATCAACAAACCCACCAGCAAGTCTGGCAGTCCTGAAAGGAGACCCTTCAAAGGACTTGCAAATGCCCTATGTAAATTCTCCTTGGAATCCCAAAGGACTTACAAATGCCCTATGCAAATTCTCCTTGGAATCCCAAAAGTCACCCTAACTACAAACGGACTTGCAAGCGGTCAGGCATCGTCCAGTCAGATGGCAAAAGCGGGGACTTTCCCGCTCAGGACCCCCTCCCCTTTTGGGGAGCTGTTCTCTCTCTCGCAGTTCAGGTCGTGTTGGCCCTGAGAGAAGGCAGAGTGTATCTGAGGGCACGTGGTTCGGGCGACTCTCGAGTAGTGACCTGAAGGCCTCTGCTGGACATCATGGCTGGCCAGGCCCCTAGGGGTGACCTGTACCTCTTTTCTGGCAGATCGCATGGACTCTGGGAGAAAGTAGTTTGCAACTGATGGGCACTTGGCTCGGGCGACACTCGGGTAGTGACCCTGAAGGCAGCTACTGGACCCTGGAGTTCCGACCGCCCCTATGGGGTGTTCGGCCACTTTTCTCTATTCCCTTCTGGCAGATCGCGTGGACTCCGGAAGAAAGCAGCATGCACCTGAAGGCAATTTGGCTTGGGCTACTCTCAAGTATTGTCCTGAAGGCAGCTGCTGGACCCAGAGTTCCAGCCCCTTTGGGGGTGTTCAGCCACCCTTGCCCCATTCCCTGCTGCTTCCAATAAACCTTTTACTCCCCTTCCTGAGGTCTGCGGGTGTCATTCTTCGCTCACCATAGACAAGAACTCGCCGGGGTTTTCTCTCAAGAAACCCCCGTTTCAACAGGGCATGAGCTGATCTCATCAGTTAAACACAGTCCCCAGATTGAGTTCAGCACCCGGCCCAGGCCACACAGCCCAAAGCAACAACACTTGGCCGTGGCTGAGAGCTGAATGAAGGCGCCTCGGCTCACGCCTTTGTATATTTAAGTCATAGAGTTTCTTGTAGGACACCACCAAGAAATTCTAGTAGACTCAGCCCTGTCTGGTAGTAAGAATTTAATCACATGGAGGTGTCTAGGGATCTGGAATATGGAGTCGTGGCTGGGCCTATTGCCCAGTAATATTGGAGTTGTATTTTCCATCAGAAAAAAGGGAGCATGAAAACTATGCAGGCAACAAGCAGTCTCAGCTGTCCTTGCCAGGGTGTACATGGGCCCTGGCCAGGCGGATCCTCCCTGATTCTGTGCATGAGGCAATCTGCCTGCAAGAGAATTGTGGGAGAGCTCTGAGTAGGGAATCTGGTCTTGAATCCATGTTCAGCTCCTCTCCAGACTTCAGTGTTCCTGTCTGTCAAATGGGGATGAAGACTGACAGAGATCTGGCTCAGTCTGAGAGCATTCTGTCCCAGGGTTCCTCCACCAGAACATGCTGTCAAGGCCTTACACTCTCTGGGCCTCACTCTCTACATTTTTTTCAGGGCAGATTATCTCAGATTTCCCCCAGCTATGCCATTCAAGGTCCCACAAAGGGCCAACTCAGTGCCGCCTGCAATCCCTGCTGAGCCCCAGACACCACGGATGGCCAGTGTGGGCATTTGGTCTTCAGAGACAAAACATGCTCCCATGCCTTTCTTGGATCCATCGTGGCCCTGCTTCTTGCAGCTTTGTGCTAGTCAAGATAGGCTAGGTCATACTACAGCAAAAGCCCCCAAGGTCTTAGTGGCTCCTAACTCAAAGACTCACGCACACTACATGTCCACCAGGAGCTGGCAGGGCTCTCCAGGGCTGATCGGACATCCATCTCAAAGGCTGTTGGTGGTGGCCAGGGCAGAAGAGGTCTCCATCTGGCAACTGAGTGTACCATCCTAAAGCAACAATCACAGAGGAGCAGGGAAGTGCCATCCCACCATGGCTCTGGAATCCAGAGCATGGATTTTTTTTCCCCCAGTACTGAGGATGGAACCCAGGGGCATTCTACCTTTGACACCCCCAATCCTATTTTTTATTCTTTGTTTTGGAACAGGGTCTTACTGAGTTGCAAGGGCCTCCCTAAGTAGCTGAGGTTGTCCTTGATCCTCCTATCTCAGCCTCCCAAATGCTGGGATTGCAAGCCTGCACCACCACGCCTGGCTTGGGAATGCTTTGTTTTGTTTGAAAGGATTTTGGGGAAGGTGGGGGCCTCCATTCCCCTAATGCCTGCCGCCATGCAAACAGAAGTGTTGAAGGTTTCCTTGGTAGTCCCCAGGATGGAGCAAGGCACGGAGGGGTGTGGGGCATGTACAGTGACTTCCAGTGAAAAGTCCCAGGAAAGGTGTAGGCAAGCAGGAGGATCTTCTGGAAATAGGGTTAGGTTCTAAAGCTGTTGCTCTTCCTCTCAGCAAACCTCTGTGGACAAAAGGTTCCCTCTCCCACAAGGACACTCTTCTGTGGCCAGGGATGGTGGCGCATGCTTGTAATCTCAGTACTTGGGAGGCTGAAACAGGAAGATCGCAGGTTCATGGCCAGCTTCAGGGACTTAGGCCCTCTGCAACTTAGTGAGATCCTGTTTCAAAATAAAAGATAGCCAGGTGTGGTGGCGCATGCTTGTAATACCAGCATTTGGGAGGCTGAGACAAGAGGATTGTGGTTTGTGGACAGCTCAGCTACTTAGTGAGGCCCTTTGCAACTCAGTGAGACCCTGTTTCAAAATAAAGAATAAAAAACAGAGCTGGGGGTGTCACACAGAGGTAGAATGCCACTGAGTTCCATCCCTAGTACCATAAATAAATAAATAAATAAATAAATAAATAAATAAATAAATAAACAAACAAAATAGGGCTGGTGATGTAGTTCAGAGGTAGAATGCCCCTAGGTTTCATCCTTAGTACACACACACACACACACACACACACACACACACACACACGAATAAAAAATAGGGCTGAGAGTGTATCGCAGAGATAGAATGTAACCATGTGAGATGGAGCCATGGGTTCTTGTTTTTAGCTAATTTTAGAAAAAAATAGTCAGAACTCTACTGCTGCAAGCTTAGGTAATTTTTATTATTACAAAAGTAGAAAGAAGGGACAGAATCTTAAAGCACTACACCAGAGGAATGTAGTGGAATGCCTTGAAAATAAGACACTGAGCCGAGCATGGTGGCGCACGCTTGTAATCCCCGCACTTGTGAGGCGGAGACAGGAGGATCTCACAGGTTCAAAGCCAGTCTCGCTGGCTTAAGAGACCGTTTCCAAAAAATATATATAAAATAGGTCTGGGAGTGTAGCCCAGAGGTAGGAGGGTTTCCAGGAACCCCAGTACCACACACACACAAAAAAAAGACACTGAAGTTTTTGAATATAGAACACTTTTTGTAAAGATTTATTATCTCCCATCTTTGCTTAATCAATAGTCTTCCTGACCAACTAGGTGCGGGCCCACCCAATATCTCCTTTTGATATTGTTATGAGGATTTACTCTCTCCCATCCTGTTTAATCTTTCCATTTGCTTCTGACCTAATGCAGATGTGGGCCCGCCCTTGTCTCCAGTGCAAGCCCAAGCCTTTGTTACAAACAAGATGTGTTACTTGATTAACAAAGTCAGGGGTCACGTGGTATCTGCTTTCTTTGAGGAAGGCCTGTACCATACTCCCTTGGTCGGGGAGTTTTAGCCTATCTGCTAGAAGCTATTTATTATGTAAACTTGTCTTTAAAATATGAAGGCCCTGGACTACTACTCTTTTTTGTACTGAACTTTGCATTGTAACAGCTGCTTTCCCTCCCTGCCTGAGTCCCATTCTGACTACTTTTTACATTTGAAATTAATACTAAAGCTATTTTCCAATACATTTTGAAATGAGTACCAATGTCATTTCCCAATACCGGCACGAGAATGCCCCTGGGTTCAATCCCCATTTCTGAAAGAAAAAAAAAAAAAAAAAAAAAAACCCATGGACACAGGCCCTCTGTCTCACCAGGGATGGGAGGGGAGAGAGCATGTCCCCTGGTTCTGTGTAGCACTGAGCCCTTATTTTACTCAACTTACAATGCCTCAATCTTGGCATAGTCCCTCCCCTAGGAAGAGAAATAGGGAAGAGGGCAGCTGCAGACAGAAACTTCCTGGTGACCAGGAATCATCTCATTAGTCTAGATAAGCACACCACTTTGTGGATTAGACAAACAGAGCCAGAGGGAGTAAACAACTCCACGCGCATTGGCACTACCAGAGTGAGAAGCCACATCTGTTCTCCTGCCGACTGTATGAAAAAGGAAGGCTGCTGGAAGTCACACGGCTATTCATAGCAAAGCCAGGATCCCAAGTCCCAGTCTCTTCCAGCTGCCACTCTGGGAAAGTTGCTCCACCCTTTAGCCCACGTTTGCTGTGTGTTGAGGGCAATCGGGCCATACAGCAAGGGTGAGCTGCCCCTGGCTAGAAGTTTTCAAAAGCCAGCCCCAGTGGAGACTTAGTTATTGACAGACACACTCAGGTCGCTCAGTCTGTGCATGATCTACCCCAGGCAGCCTGTCAGGTGGGTTCCTCTGTTCTTTGTTTTCCAGGGAGAAAATAGCAAGTAGGACTCAGGCAAGAACTGACTGTGTGGAGACAGCCATGGTGGGAATGCTGTACTGCAGCAGCTGGAGGCTGGGGCTCTTGGGCCTGGGGCAGGGCAGCCAGGGAGCCCGGTTCCTGTGCAGGAGTCTAACACAGCAAGATGAGCCACCAACATCTTTTAGCATATTATTATAACATGTGCCATAACCTGTGTTAAACACTTTAGTGAATTTACTCTTATTAGTAAAATGGCCAAGATAAGAAATGAGGGGGGAGGGAAGAAATGAGGGCAAGCCGGGAGCCCAGGCAGTCGGCTGAGTTAGACATTAGCAGATCAGAAGTTCATCTGCAGAGCTTTTCTCACCTTGACCCTCCCCTGTGGGAAGGACCAGAGCAGCAACACTGGGTCACTAAGTGCAAAGGCCAATCACCCCAAAATGTCACACATATAAAGATGTCTTGAGGGAATATAAACTGTGACACGTGGAAGGCTCCATGTCGCTGTCCCAGGTCCAGGAAGCATACTGCTCCAGACCCTGTGCTCCAGGCTGCCTTTCCAAGCCTGCGAATGGCCCATTCCAGATGCATCCCCTGGCGTCAGCCCTTCCTCTTTTCTTCTTGACCTTTCTCATACGGTGCCTTCACATGGTATCTAAATAAACCTCTTGTATTCCCTATTTGTGCTTTCTGTTTGACTGCTTTCCTGTCAGATAAGCAAGAACTAAGGTTGTTTGGAATAATTTTTAAATCTCCTACCTGGTGACAGGTGGGAGATAAGCAAGGAGGGAAATGGCAGCTGTGGGTTTAAATCTAGAAACTCCATGCTGGCCCTCGCCGTCACCTGAAGGCCTGTTTTCCTCCAGGCTCAAAGTCCTAAAAAGTTCAGTAAATAAATTTTCAGTAATCTTAGAGCACTATACATCCAGTTAATTGGTGCATATATTTTGTCAGCCTACAGAATGTATTTGACAAGAGAAGTCCAAATTCTTAAAAGGTAAATCAAGGAAACCAAGCTCACCCCACCTCACATGCTCACATTTGCACACCTCTTATGAAAGCCCCCATACAAGGTGCCTCTCATTCACTGTGGCGTGGTCCATGTTCTCTCTTGAACGTGTATTTCTTGCTTTCTTAAATCAACTTCTGTTTATGTCTCTGGCACATGCTGGAATGCTTCTCTGTCATGTAAATCAAGAACCCTACAATCCTAAATTGAGGAATTTACCCTCTCCCATGATAACTCCAGATCCTATGCTTTTAACTAGAGTGAACTGTACATATTTATTTGGAAGGTAACTGTATAAATATGTAATATATGATAACAGTTGGTGATTCCTCTGGCTCCCACTGGGCCGCTCAGATCACCCCAGAGGGAAAGCAGGCTTGTTAGGCTATCTGTTGGAGCAAGAAGAGTCCATGAAGAGTATATAAAATACATGATTATATTTGTTATAGTTAAGATCTAGAATATCCCCTAAGGAGTAATGTGTTAAAGGTTTGGTTGCCAGTCTGGTACTGTTGGGAGGTGACAGAACTTTTAGGAAGTGGAGGGACAAGGCTTGTCCTTAAAGAACCTCCCTCTCCTCTGCTTGCAAACTGCTATAAGGTGAGCTTTTTTTTTTTTTTTTTTTTTTTCGGGTCTGGGGATGGAACCCAGGGGCATTTGACCTCCGAGCTACAGCCCCTGCCATATTTTTTATTATTTTGTGAAACCGGGTCTCACTGAGTTGCAAAGGGCCTCACTAAGTAGCTGAGGCTGTCCGCAGACTGCGATCCTCCAGGTCTCAGCCTCCCAAATGCTGGGATTACAAGCGTGCATCACCACGCCCGGCTAAGGTGAGCATTTCTACTAAGGTTCCTCACCTGGTCTGTTTCACCACAGGTGCAAAGTAACAGAACCAAGCAACCATGGACTGAAACCATGAACCAGAATAAATCTTCCCTCCCTATTGAAAGGTTCGAGCCCCTGCCCACAGTGGGCGGGGTTGGAAGCTAGGAGGCGGAGCCCGGTGATTCCGAGAGAGGACCACGCCTCTCGATCAGGGAGAAGTGAGTTCAGAGAGACAGAGACGGGCTCTCCCCCACCAGCCCCCACGGGCCTGCGGGGCCTGGCGGCCGACTCCCCATGAATAAAGGCATTCATACCACCAATAATGGATTTCCGCGTGTATCTGTGCGCCAGTGGGACTCGCCATATCTTTCAGTTGGTGCTGAAAGCCGTATTGGACTTATGGGGCCTGACTTGGACCTGCACTTATTGGACCCTCCATCGCTCTGTCTGCAGCTGCTTCCGAGCCCCGGCTCCATCCCCTCTCTGCGTGCCCACCCGCCCCACCGGCGCCGGGGCCGAGGAGGTCCTGGCCCTGCTCAGGTGGGCACATGGCGATCTTCTGCAAAAGCTGAAAGAAGATACGCGGCGCCGCTGGGATGGGCCGTGCTGCCTGCCCCATGCCGCGCCGGGCGGTGCACCGTGCGCCTATGCCTTCTCCGTGCCTGGCATTACTTAGACCTGCCCGCCGGTGCCGCCGCACGCAGCCCGCGTGACCCACCAGGCAGCCTGGGGCCCTGTGCCAGCTGCCTCCTCCATCTGGGCGGCTGCCACTCTGCTGAACAGCCCCCGGCCCGCCAAGTCCAGCCTGCGCTCCAGCTGGTTCCTCCACTCGGACTCGCGCCCTGGCGCCCTTCACCCTTTGCCCGCCCACCCCCGCTGCCTGGGCCCAGCCATTCCGGTAAGCAGCCACATGGAATCACTGGGGGGGGGGCGCCAGCTTTGGCCCACCATCTTTGCCCCCACGTGCAATCACTGGGGGGGCACCATCTTGGACACATGGAATCTCTGGGGGGCCGCCATCTTGGCCCCACCATCCTTAACCCCTCCCACCTCATGGCCTCACTGGAGGCCTCGCCATCTTTAATCCCTCCCACTTTTCGCTCCTAACCAATTCTAGGAGTCAGCGGCCATTTAAAAAAAAACGTTTCACAGCCATTTTAGGCCAAATCTCCACAGCAGCTTCTCTCAGTGGTAAGCTTCCTCTTAAGGGAGTGAGTGGGTTCCGGCTTTTTAGCCTAACTTGGGGGATTCTGACTGACTGCTCTCGAACCCGGTACCGGTATCCTCCAGTTCTCTCCAATCGGACGGGCCGATTGAGGGGTGTAAAAAGAGAAAAGAGACGTCTTCTCTCTGACATACCCGATCTGTTCCGGACTTGGGCAGGGCCTTGGGACGCTGGGGACCTGCCTTCGTTCTTGCCCACTTACAACTCATGGGGGGAAGTCAGCCATCAAAGGTTGAGATCAACTCTCAGTCTCCGCTGGGCCGTGTGTTGGCTAATTTCCAGACTTTGGGGTTCTCCGGGGAACTGTCCCCTGAGAGGCTCGTGTCTCTCTGCACTAAGGTCTGACCAACATATGATTTAACTAATAATTTTTGATGTCCTGCAGTGGGCATGCTAGATCCTAGGATGTTGATGGCTCTCAGTGAATTTTGCACGCGGTCGGCAAAATGGTGTGACCTCACGTATATACAACCTTTTGGCGACTGCATTTTCTGTTTTCTCCCTCTACTGGCTCTACTGCCCGAGGCATGCTGGCTGGGGAGTCCCGCCAGCCACAGCCACCATCTTGGACACCACAACTCACAGGCGCCACCTAGTGGCCCTTCTGGGTCACAGGCTTATAATTCTGCGGACCCACAGCCACCATTTTGCGATGAAATGTGGTGCCGGGGTCTGACCCAGCTGGGTTACAAGCCCCATCTCCCTCTCTCCTGGCCCCACTTCGCAAGGTGGCTGGTGCAGAAGGGGTGGTCTGGGTCCATGTCCCTTTTTTCCTTCCTGATCTCACTCAATTAGAAATATTGTGCAAGCATATGATTTAACTTGGTGGGATTTGCATGTCATTCTAACCTCTTCTCTAACTCCAGATGAACACGATCAGATCCTGAAAGCGGCCAGGGAAAGAGCTGATCGGGCTCATTTAACAGATCCGGGGCTTCCTATTGGCACAGCTGCAGTTCCATCCAAGGAGCCCCACTGGAATTATAATGTAAAGGAGGGAATAGAAATAAGAAATTATATGATACAATGTCTTCTTGATGGTATGCGAGATGCCTCCCATAAGGCGGTTAATTATGATAAGCTTAGGGAAATCACCCAGGGTCCAAATGAAAACCCAGCAGTTTTTCTTAATCAGTTATGAGAGGCTCTTACATGCTATACCCATCTAGATCCATCCTCTGAGACAGGCTTGATCATATTGGCCACCCATTTCATTGGGCAAGTGGCTCCTGACATACGAAAAAAATTAAAGAAAGCTGAGGATGGCCCACAGACTCCTGTCCGAGATTTGATGAATATGGCATTTAAGGTCTTTAATTCCAGAGAGGAACAGGCAGAAGTGGAGCATACCCTCCATCTTTGTCAGATGGCAGACTTACAGTCCCAAGCCCTGATAGCAGGCCTGAGGCCGGAGGAGGAAGGGCAGCCCTCCGGGTGGCAAGCGTCACCCAGGGGAGGATGACAGTAAAGACAACCACCTCCAGGAGCCTGTTTCAGGTGTGGAGTAAATGGCCATTGGAAAGGCGAGTGCCCTTTAAAAAGCGGTGGACCTCAGGTATCTCACTACAGGGGGTCTACCCTTCTGGACAAGGACCTGCCACTGGCCCTATTTGGTCTGACCAAGGACTGACAGCTCCTGGAATCCCTCGTCCTCCTTCCTCCATCTTCCTTGCTGGCCCAGGGTAACTCTACAGGTACAGGGTAAGCCAGTTTCCTCTTTGGTGGCCTGCTCAATCTTTCAGGCCTTAGTTTCCTTCCCAAATCTCCGTCCAGGGTGATGACGGCAAGCTCTCCTGCCTCTGCCCACGGCTTAGGCCATATCTAAAAGGGCTCCGTTACAACAGCTCCAGGACAAATTCTCTTGCACGGTGTTGGGACCCACTAAACTTTGTTTCTCTCGACATAACTCTCTTTGATGTTTATATTTTAGCACGTCCACCACTTGTTTACATACTATGGTGCTCTCCCTCTTCGGATGCCAAATTGCCTTAAGTTTTAAACCGCTAAAATGGGTAACTGATGCTCCTGACACAGTAACAGGTGTTTGTTTGACCAGACAAATCCATACCCACTCAATGCTGAAAAGAGTGGTGTGGGGTCCTCTCCGGGAGTTGCTGCTATTAATAACTCTGGTCTAATGAAAAAAACTGCTAAAGGGGCAGCACATGTATTCCTAAGGAAAGTGCTATTTGTATTAATAGATCTAGTGACAATCTGCCTTGTATCTAAAAGGGCTCCTGCCCAGCCTGGGTTCTACTCTCACAATTTTCTTTTTCTTTAATAGCACCTTGCCTGTTAGTCTCCTCAAAGCAAACCATGTCACCGAGCTCTCCAGGGTAACCTCCAACTCTCGCTGCGACCACACCCACCTGCCCCTTCCGGCGGCTCAGATTCCGATTTCTCCCGACCTGGGGCCCCTGACTGATGACGCCCCTTCACAGCGGGAAGTCGCTAGAAGAGCCAATCATCGCCCCTCCTCCCCCCTAGTCAAAAAGGTTGGAGTGAAAGGTTCGAGCCCCTGCCCGCAGGGGGTGGGGCCGGAAGCTAGGAGGTGGAGCCCGGTGATTCCGAGAGGGGACCACGCCTCTCGATCAGGGAGAAGTGAGTTCAGAGAGACAGAGAGACGGGCTCTCCCCCACCAGCCCCCACGGGCCTGTGGGGGCTGGCAGCCGACTCCCCAGGAATAAAGGCATCCATACCACCTATAATGGATTTCCGCGTGTATCTGTGCGCCAGTGGGACTCGCCATATCTTTCAGAATATTTGCACACAATTAAATTATTACTGGGGAAAAAAACTAAATAAGCCTAGCTTCACTTATTTTTAGTCAACTTAAAAATCACTAATTTTGGAGGTCATTTGGCTGGGCAATGTGTTATTAATTTCCTACTAGCTTTGTTGTGGATAATATGGGGGTTCTGATAATAATGGTTGCCTAGGTTACTTTTTAGGGTGTGTGTGTGTGTGTGTGTGTGTGTGTGTGTGTGGTATTGGAGATTAAAGCTAGGGGCATTCTACCTCTAAGCTATATCACTAGCTCCCCCCTCCTTTTATTTTTTGGTGGTACTGGGGTTCCTGGAAATCCTTTTACCTCTGGGCTACACTCCCAGACCTATTTTTTTAAATATTTTTTATTTGGAAACAGGGTCTCTTAAGCCAGCGAGGCTGGCTTCGAACCTGCACAATCCTCCTGTCTCCACCTCCCAAGTGCGGGGATTACAAGCATGTGCCACCATGCCCAGCGTATTAGCCTTTTTAAAAATTATTTGTTTTGAAACAAGATCTCACTATGCTGAGGTTGGCCTTTGGCCTTGAACCTGTGATCCTCCTGTCTCAGCATCCCAAGTGCTGGAATTACAGCTGTGCACTGCCACACCCCATTATTTTTCAGTCTTGAAGGTCATTTTTACTGAAAACACTGACTCTTCACTTGGGCCCACAGATATCTGGGGGTGAGTGGAAAGGGATCTGTCATCATGTCTGTCCCCCTTGCTTCCTTTACTTTTGGGTCAAATCCTACTTGGCCCTGCATGTAGTCATGCTTTGGCCCATTGGAGCTGCTGTGTGTTTTCTTCTGCTCTACCCTGTGCTTTCTCCATAGCTATAGCAGCCCAAGCACCCAAAGTCTTTCAACCCTATCAAAGGGTGCAGCAGATCAAGCCACGAGGCCAGGATATTTGCACAGGATGATGGTGTCAGCAACAAGAGTAAAAGTTGATGATAGATGGTCCAAGTTTCTCACACAAGAAGAAACATCTTTTGGAACTGTGCCCCTAACCACTGGAAATTACCAGACCCTAACCTACCCCAGGAAATCAAAGAAAGCTTACATCTCCTTGTTTGGGGAACAGCCTAGTCCTCCTCTAAGTGAAGCCCCAATTAATGCCCTGCCTGTATATTCATGTTCATTTAGCTCCATTTTATTTCTCTTGTTACTGAGTCAAAAGTTCCAGTCTCTAAGACCCCACCCACTGTGGGCTCAAAGACTGTTTGAGAAGAGAGCCCAGCACATCTTCTCGTATAGCTGCACTCATCCCAGTGCCGCCCTTTTGCCCTGGGTCCAGCTGGGAACACCACATGGGGAAACAAGATCCCTAAGTGTTGTGACCCCTGCCTGCTTCCATGTGGCCCTGAGCAAGTCATTCTCTCTCCGTAACCTCCAGCTTCTCGTCCCTACTCTACCAGCATCCTCCAAAGACTCTTCCTGTTCTGACAGGTGGTCTAACAAGAATGCTGTACCTCTTTGGGGTCACCAGAGCTGCAAGGTGGGTGATCCAATGGTCACCTTTCCAACCCTACAACTCTTATATGTTTACATAATTTTTTCAAAAATAGCTATTGAGGATCTCTCAGCATCCATTTCTCTTCTTACCTAACTGCTCACAATTTTCCTCCTAGAAAGCCTTCTCTCTGCTGCCTCGGGTTCCAAGGAGAAGGAGGGACCAAGCCTACAAAGCCCTGCATTCCATTCCCAAGACTGGGGAATGGTTGTGTGTGTGTGTGTGTGTGTGTGTGTGTGTGTGTGTGTGTAGGGGGTCATCTGACCCAGTTCTAGTCAAAGGTTATCAGGCTGAGGATACCCGACTGTAAAGTCTGGAGGTTTCTGATCTAGAGGGTCTGCAGCTGTACTGGTGGCAGACATCTCGCCTCCACTGAGAACAGAGCCCCTGCAAAGTAGGCGGAACTGGGGTGAAGACAGAACCCTGAGCACTACCTGGTGTAGCTTGACCCTCCAGTTCTTCTGTTTACGAAGTCCCTCTGATCCATCAGCTTTTCAAGTGTAGGAGCTGTTACAGTTTTGAAGCTGATGTTACGATTTGAGAATATGTTACGGTTTTGGGGAAACTGTCCCCGAGGACCCCTGTTAGGGTTCTGGACACAATTTCTCTCAAAACACAAAAAACACAAAAGCAGAAAAATCACGGGTTCTTGTCCTGAGCTAAGGATAAATACAAATTAGCCCCGACTCTTGCTGAAGATTTAAAGAAGTTTATTAAAAAGATAGAAATACAGAAGATAGTTACAGCCCCATGCCATTAGCCCCATGCCATTCAAGAATGGCATTGGGGGGGGGTGGTTCAAGTTAATGCCCCACCAAAGATACAACACATGGACCAGTCCTTTTATACCCATGACCTCCATCTTGTTTAGTAATTCTGACACAGTAAACGTCCCTGTAAGGTTCCTCCCCTTACCCTGTAAGGTACCTCCCCCGGCAAGGTGTCTCCTTTCACAAAGGTCGACCCCTCCTTCCATCCTAGCTAGATTATCCAATTCTTATGTAAACCTGTCTTTAGAATGAGGACGAGGAAGTCCTAGTTCCCTTCTCCTATAGACTTGCTAATTACCTTTAGCTAGGTTAATTAAAGTTCCAATAGCTGTTTGCTTCCTGACCGAAACCGAGTCTTTCTTTCCCCAGGTCTGCCACCATTTTGACACAATTATTTTTGAAATATATCTATTCATAATCAGAGCTTTCTCAAGTCTTCCTAGGCCATTCCCAATACTGGTACATTCCCCCCTCTGTCTAGTAACTTCCTGACATCTGTCAGGCCAAAGGTAGATACAGAAAATACATTTTGACTTTTATAATTTTACAAACATTTAACATGAGCTAATTTCCCATCAATTCTCTCCCATTATCATTACATACATGTACCCATAGCAAAGGAATAAGGGAGATGACTCATTGAGCTTCTTCAGGCTGAACAGGGGAGACGTAAGGGAGCCCTGGCTTAGGATACAGGTGTACGTAATTGGCATGGGGGAATCAGATAGGTCCGTGTGGTGCGTCTCTATGACCATCCAAAGAGCTTTGATAGATGTTTTTGTCAGGTTCTGTCTGTACCACCATCTGATGTCTGAAAGCTTCCAGCCTATGAAAAAATACAATACAGGTTAATCATGAAAACCTAAACATATTACTTAAATGAGAAGTTAAAAGCTGTTTTGCTGAATTAAGCTGAAACACACAAAGGTGGGATATATTTAGTTTATTTTGCACCATGTGAACCCAGAAATTAGTACTGTGGAAACCTGAAATAGGCTTTGGGGTAATTTGAATAAAGATTTTAGAGGATTTCTCATATGTTATATCATTAGGGTACTGTTTTTGAAGTTTAATACATCTATTGATGCCAATATCAAATAGAGTGGCTTGAGGCTAAATAATAGAAAAATTAGTCTTAGAAGGCTTTGACTGATCCATTAAATTTTTAAATCTCGGCTATATGAGAAAATATTGTTTTTGAATGGTTTACCCATATTACCAGTCCTATGGGAGAACTATGATTTGCCCAGCACTGTAATATTAAGGAATTTTCTATTGCCACTGTGTCACTGCTGTAGCTAAAGGCTGTAAGGTAGCATCCTTTAGCAATTGAACATGTAACAATTGGAAAAAGACCAAAAATGAACCACCTCATTGTTTAATTAATCCAGAAAAATGAGTATAATTAGGAAAAGTGAAAAGACAAATTTGAGTGCCTATATAATCCTGAAATTTAATGGTTTTAACTCTGTTAAAGACAAACAACCACATAATTTAGAAACTATGGGCCAAACATAAGTTTAAATAAAATGGCCTCCAGAGGTCTAAAGAGAGGTAGACTTACTAGAAACGTATTTACTCTTAACTATTAAAACCATCTTCACATATGCAAACAAACATACCACAAACACTCTGCAACTTACCATAAACACTCTACAACTTGCTTTAACCCTCTGATTTTTCTATTCTGGTCCTTTCTTTCCCATTTGGGACACTCTTAGGATAAACCTTAAAATATGTTTTCTTAATATCACAAAATTTCCTTTTGTTACAAAAAAAACTTTATACCGACACATGCCTTATATCTATCTATTGTTGTTACATACAAGCTAAACCAAAAAAAAAAAATACCATTTAATAATGTTGTTTAGATAACAGCAATTTTAAAACCCATTTAAAAGACTTAAGTGTTACTTTAAACCTTATGAAGTTAAGAGCATTTTATTGAATTATAGATTACCGTGGAAAGTTAAGACATTAGGTACATATCACTAGCACCTTAAAACCTTAGTTTTGCAAAAGGAATAAAATTAAAAAGACAATGCATATCACATTTGGTCATATAACTTAATAAATGTATAATAGATACCACAGAAATCCACATCATCTTAAAACATTTTGTCAAAGAAAATAACTTTATTTAATCACATCTTAGAAGTCTAATTGGACAGCTTTTCTGAAGTTACCCTTTTAGCTAAGACTGATTGAGATTTTAAAAAAAACTTTGAGCAATAACTTTAGTGACACCAGCAAAAAGAAAAAAAAAAAAGTTCATTTCCTGAGAAGAGCTAAAATCTCTAGTTTAATAGTTTAACTGAGAATGGGAGAATTGAAGGTCATCCTGGATGCCACAGGCTGAGTATTGGGTAAAAAATAGTTTGGGGGCTGGCCTGATCTGCCTTTCACCCTGGCTAAGCTTTTGGACCTTGGGCTGGGAAAGGAGGGCAACGCCTTAGATCTGGCCTCCAGATCTCACTGTGATCACCTAAGGCTCCTTAGTCTTAACTCAGGTGGTGGGAGTTGGGAGGAGTCACTGGGAACCTAGGTCTGGGGACCCCAGTTCCCTTCGGAACTGGGGGTGCTCAGCCGTTTAATGGTCCCCCTTTGCACTGAGCCAGGCCTTGGAGCGCCTTTTTGGCCTCCTGGTTGAGGGTATTTACGTCAGAGAAGCCCTTGCTCTCCACCCCTAAAATAGACTTGAGCCTTGGCTTCTGTGCTCATCCGGACTTCTTTCATTGCTTTTGCCCCTCTGTCTTTCCCTTTTCAAGTCCCTGTTAAATTTAATTGGCAGCCTGCAGTAGTAGTCTTTGTCTGAGAATGGCCTCCCCTTCTACCAGAATTAACTAAGAATGCCAGCACTTAATGTTTGAGTTGGTGATATAGCTTTCAGCTCCGCATATGGACAGATGGATCTCTAAACTCCCCTCTCCAGGTGGTATAAGGAGGCCTGTAGGCAGAACCAATTGGAGGCTAATCTGGCGGCACTAAGACCCTGAGGATCCCAGGCTGCTGAAGCTGCGCCTGGGATGGACTGGCTTTACTGTGGCCAGGCTTGAGTACTGAAACACCTTTGCATTTTGGGATCAAATTTTTCCTTAGCACTTTGGTGTCAATTTTTTTTTTTCCCAATTTTGGAGGACCCATGCTAGTAGTCCACCAGAAGAGTTTTGCAGGCTTGAAGTTTAGCCACCTCCCTTCTGCCCTGCTAGTCCTTTCTCCTGTCCCTTTTCTCAATGAGGTTTTCTAGATGAAAATATTGTCATTTTCAAAAATTAATCTTATTAATTTGCCTCACTGAAAATATTCTCCAATTTCTGAGGGGCCAAAGAATACAGAGCAGCCAGTGGTCAGGCGTGGCCTCCTCCTGAGCTTCCTCCCCTGAGGGCTTCCTTATGCACATGGAGCTGTAGCTGCCTGCTGAATGCCGGACAGTGCCTCCTAGGTGTGGCCATTCACCTAGCAGACCTGCCTGGCTAAAACTTTTGACTTAAGCTTTTTTTTTTTTTCCCTTGAGCTTTTGGGGAAGCTTATCCATTCAGACTATTGCTGCTGCTAAAAGCAAGCTACCTTATCTCCCTAGAACCTGTTTCCAGTTACAGAAAAAAAACTACCATTTTAGAAATGGGTGCTGTCTGGCGTCTCCTGTTTGGTGCTGACTGGCGTCTCCTGTTTGGGGAGCTTTCTGAAGGTGGGCCATGGACCTTTCTCTTTTTAGATTTAACTTTGTATAGGGCTTTTATTATTTATTTATTTATTTATTTATTTATTTATTTATTTATTTATTGTGGGTCTGGGGATAGAACCCAGGGGCATTCTATCTCCAAGCTATACCCCCTGACCTATTTTTTATTCTTTATTTTGAAACCGGGTCTTACTGAGTTGCAGAGGGCCTCACTAAGTAGCTGAGGCTGCCCGCGAGCCACGATCCTCCAGTCTCAGCCTCCCAAATGCTGGGATTACAAGAGTGCACCACCACACCTGGCAATGTATAGGGCTTTTAAGAGTGCCCCATCTTTGATATGGGCAGAATGGATGGGCACTCATTGGACCTATCAAGCCTACACAATTTAAAGGGTTTATTTCCTCGAGGGGATTCATCCACGGGCTAGTTCCTTGGCTGGGGGGTCCCCACAAACCAGAATTGCCTCCCAGATGCCGGAAGATCAATGGTCATCCCGGGGGAACTCCTTATCACTCCAGGAAGATACATACCTTTTGGGGTGCAGTGGGACCAGGACCACTGGCAAGATGCCCTAGAATTCACTTTCAGAGATGCAGTGATGCAAAGGCTGCTCTATAGTTGTTTTAAAGCTCAGTAGCTCTACAGCTGGAGCTACAGCTGCTGCTGCCCACTGACCCACAGGCCAAAAAGTGCCATGAAAATTACTGAGCCACGTGCCCCATGTTGGGTGCCAAAAATGTTACAGTTTTGAAGCTGATGTTATGGTTTGAGAATATGTTACGGTTTGGGGGGAAATGTCCCTGAGGACCCCTGTTAGGGTTCTGGACACAATTTCCCTCAAAACACAAAAAAACCACAAAAACAGAAAAACCGCGGGTTCTTGTCCTGAGCTAAGGATAAATACACGTTAGCCCGGACTCTTGCTGAATATTTAAAGAAGTTTATTAAAAAGATAGAAATACAGAAGATAGTTATAGCCCCATGCCAGAATGGCATGGGGGGGGGGTTCAAATGAATGCCCCACCAGATACAACATGTGGACCAGACCTTTTATACCCATGACCTCCATCTTGCTTACATAATTCTGACATAGTAAATATCCCTGTAAGGTACCTCCCCCAGCACGGTGTCTCCTTTCAGGAAGGTGAAGGCTGACCCCTTCCTCCCATCCTAACTAGATTATCCAATTATTATGTAAACCTGTCTTTAGAATGAGGATGAGGAAGTCCTAGTTCCCCCCTCCTATAGACTTGCTAATTACCTTTAGCTAGGTTAATTTAAGTTTCAATAGCTGTTTACTTCCTGACTGAAACAGAAACCGTCTTTCTTTCCCCAGGTCTGCCGCCATTTTGACACAATTATTTTTGAAATATATCTATTAATAATCAGAGCTTTCTCAATCTTCCTAGGCCATTCCCAATACTGGTAGAGGAGCCACTCAAAAATACCTTTTCACTGAGCCAGTTTGACGTGGGGTTTCTGTTACTCACAGCCAGGAAAATCCTGTTTTGTTGAATATTCTTCCCTCTGACACCAGTAATTGTAAGTTGATTTTTGTTTGTTTTTTGTACTGAGGATTGAACCCAGGGGCCTTCTAACACCAACCTATATCTCCAGCCTTATTTATTTATTTATTTAAGAACTGGGGATTGAACCCAGGGACATTAAACCTCTGAGCTATACCCCCAGCCCTATTTTTTATTCTTTATTTTGAAACAGGGTCTCACTAAGTTGCAGAGAGCCTTTCTAAGTAGCTGAGGCTGGCTGCAAACCCAGATCTCCTGTCTCAGTCAAGTACTGGGATTACAAATGTGTGCCATCATGCCCAGCTATTTTTTTATTTATTTTGAAACAAGGTTTTGCTAAATTGCTGATAAGCTGCTGAGGGTTTCACTAAATTGCTGAGGCTGGTCTTGAACCTACAGTCCTCCTGTCTTAGCCTCCCAAGTACTGGCATTATAGGTGTGCTCCACTATACCTGGCTTGTAAATTTATTTTTAAAGAAAATATCAAGCTGTGTGTGGTGGCACACGCTTGTAATCCCAGCATTTGGGAGGCTGAGACCAGAGGATCATGGTTCACGGACAGCCTCAGCTACTTAGTGAGGCCCTTTGCAACTTAGTGAGACCCTGTTTCAAAATAAAGAATAAAAAATTGGGCAAGGGATGTAGCTCAGAGGTTAGATGTCCCTGGGTTCCATCCCCAAACCCCCCACCCCCACATACAAATCACTGGCTTACTCACAGCCACATAAACAATTGGATAATACAGTGCCAATACCTAACTCACCCTTCCCCTTCTAGCGACATGTTCTGGGACAGTCATCTCCAGTCATGCCCTCATTCCACAAATGAGCATGGTGGCGGGGGAGGCACTGCGTCAGAACTAGTTCTGAACAGTCATCACTTCCTAGAGATAGTCATTGGGCCAAGTAGAACAGAGATATGACCTTGAGACAGAAATGTCACTGCTCTGCTTCTCAATTGCCACATATATAAATGAGAATAATTAATTCTTAATAACTTCTTCAATGTAACTTTCTGGAGTTAAAATTCCAGAGAAGCCAGGTGTGGTGGCACACACTTGTAAGAATTTGGGAGGCTGAGGCAGGAGAGAATCGCGCAGGCTCAAACCAGCCTTAGCTACTTAGGCCCTTTGCAACTCAGTGAAACTGTTTCAAAATAAAGAGGAAAAAAAAAAAAAAAGGCTGGGGATGTAGCTTGGAGGGGAATGTCCCTGGGTTCCCTTCCCAGTACCTAAAAAAAAGAAAAGAAAAGAAAAAATTCCAGAGAAAATCCTGGCATAGTGGCACACACCTGTAAACCCAGCTACTTGGGAAGCTGAGGCAGAAGAATCAAAAGTTCGAGGTCAGCCTCGGCAACTTAGCGAGACCCTGTCACAAAATAAAAATAAAAAGTGCTGAGGAAGGCTAGGACAGGAGGGTCACAGGTTCAAGGCCACTCTCAGCAATTTAGCAAGAACCCCAGCAACTTACAGAGGCCCTGTTTCAAAATAAAAATACAAATAGGCAGGGTGGTGGTGGTGGTGGTGGTGGTGGTGGTGATGGTGGTGGCGGTAGCCTGGAGGTAGAATGACCCTGGGTTAAAAAAAAAAAGTGTGGGGGGGGGAGGGGAGAGCTGGGATTGTAGCTCAGTGGCAGAGCACATACTTCCAAGCATGTGTAAACACCTGGATATTCAATTCCAGAGAGAGAGAGAGAAAGAAAGAGAGAGATAGACAAGGAAGGAAGGGGGAAGGAGAAAGAAAGGGAAAGAGAGAAAGAAAAGAGAAAGAAATGTGCTTAGTCACAATTTCTTCATATACTTCAACAAAAACAATATACTACACCAGACTGAATGCAAAAGTAGATGTAATAATTCATTTGTGTTCTATTAAGCCAGGCACTAAATTTCCAAAAATGTAAAATAATGCCACTCTTCTAATATTCTTTTGTGAGGTAATATATACTTATCAAGGAATATTAGAAAAACTTCCAAACTGAAGGAAACATTTTACAGATAAGAATGAACTTCCAAATATCCAACATTCTTTCTTCTAAAACAGGAGAATTAGAAAGAGAAGAGATAAAAGAACAAAAAAAATTCATGCACGGCCATATTATGAAATTTCATAAGTAGCAAATCTTTTGTGTGTGGGGGGGTCTGGGATGGAACCCAGGGGCATTTGACCTCCGAGCTACACCCTGCCCTATTTAGTATGTATGTATGTATGTATGTATGTATGTATGTGTGCATGTATGTATTATGTGGTACCAGGAATGGAGCCCAGGGGCTTTCTACCTTTGGGCTACACCTCCAGACCTATTTTATATTTTATTTGGAAACAGGGTCTCACTGAGTTGCTGAGAGCCTAAGTAGCTGAGGCTGGCTTCAAATCTGTGCGACCCTCCTGCCTCAGCCTCCTAAGTGCTGGGATTACAAGAGTGTGCCACCACACCTGGCTTTGTATTTTTATTTTGAAACAGGGTCTCACTAAGTTGCAGAGGGCCTAAGTAGATGAAGCTGTCTGCGAACTGCGATCCTCTGATCTCAGCCTCCCAAATGCTGGGATTACAAGCATACGCACCACGCCTGGCTAGTAGTAAATCTTGAAAGACTGCACACACAAAATTAAAAAAAAAAATACTCATGAAGGAACAGAAATCATAATGGCATAATCCATCTCAACAACACCAGAAGCTTCAAGACAATGGAACAATGCCTTTATTCCTCAGGAAAATACCATCTAGAATAAGTTTCCAGCCAAATTATCAATCATGATGGCAGAAGACATTTTTAGACAACATGTATTAAGACTGTTATCATATGGCTCTGATGACCCATGCTTCCTCGTACCCACAGTACTTTGCAATGTGACTGCTATTCCTCCTGTGCAATAGGGATCTATTTCTTCACCCCTTTAAACCTGGGTTGGCCTGTGACTTTTTCTGACCAGGAAAATATGGAAGAAGTCACACTGTGTGAGTTCGTCATCTTTAGAAGGCCTTGAAGCTTCTCATCTGATCTTCCTGGAACCTTGAGACCGCCATGCTGTGAGAAGCCCGGCATGTCCACTTGAGGACAGGTGGCCACAAGATGTCTAAAACTGGTACATCATTAAATAGGGCGTGGTGGTGCACACTTGTAATCCCAGTACTGGGGAGACTGAGACTGGAAGATTGTAGGATTGTGACCCATCTCAGCAATAGTGAGGCCCTCCGCAATTTATTGAGACCCTATTTCTTTTTTTTTTTTTTGCGGGTCTGGGGATGGAACCCAGGGGCATTTGACCTCCGAGCTACACCCCCTGCCCATTTTTTTTTTGTGTGTGTGTGTGTGTGTGGTACTGGGGTTCCTGGAAGCCCTTCTACCTCCGGGCTACACTCCCAGACCTATTTTTACATTTTTCATTTTGGAAACAGGGTCTCCTAAGCCAGCACATGCGGCCGGCTTCGTACCTGCGCAATCCTCCTGTCTCTGCCTCCCAAGTGCGGGGATTACAAGCGTGCGCCACCACGCCCGGCCCCCCCTGCCCATTTTTTATTCTTTATTTTGAAACCGGGTCTCACTGAGTTGCAGAGGTCACACTAAGTAGCTGAGGCTGTCCGTGAACCGCGATCCTCTGGTCTCAGCCTCCCGAATGCTGGGATTACAAGCATGTGCCACCACGCCTGGCTGAGACCCTATTTCAAAACAAAGAATAAAAAATAGGGTTGGGAGCCAGGTGTAGTGGTGTATGCTTGTAATTCCAGCACTTGGGAGGCTGAGACAGGAGGATCACAGGTTCGAAGCCAGCCTTGACAATTTAGCAAGGCCCTCCACAACTTGGTGAACCTGTTTCTTTTTTTAAATTTTTTATTTTTTTTAATTGGTGCACTGTATTCATACATCATAATGGGATAAAAATAATACTTTTGTAGACATACATGCACACATCGCCCAGTTATCCCCTACCCGATCCCTACCCCGTTCCCTCCCCATCCCTCCTTCCCATGCATGGCTTAGTGGTTGACATCTAGTATTATAGCAATTTATCCAAAATTAACAATGATAATCTCACATAAGAAATTAAAAAATTGGAGCTGGGCGTGGTGGCACACGCTTGTAATCCCAGCACTTAGGAGGCTGTGACAGGAGGATCACACAGGTTCAAAGCCAGCCTCAGCTACTTAGTGAAGCTCTCGGCAACTTAGTGAGACCCTGTTTCCAAATAAAGTAAAAAAACAGGTCTGTGAGTATAGCCTGGAGGTAGAAAAGCCTCTGGGTTCCACCCACAGTAACACACACACACACACACACACACACACACACACACACACACACATTGGGCTGGGGGTTTAACTTAAGAGGTAGAATGCCTCTGGGTTTTGTCCCTAGTGCCCCAAAAAAGAAAAAAAAAGAGAAAGAAAAAAGGAGGGCTGGGGATGTAGCTCAAAGGTAGAATACCCCTGGGTTCAATCCCCAGTACTGCAAAAACATACAAAAATCCAGGTGTGGTGGCGCATGTTTGTAATCCCTGTACTTGAGAGGCTGAGTCAACAGGAGGATCACACAGGTTTGAAGCCAGCCTCAGATACTTAGTGAGGCTCTCAGCAGCTTAGACCATTTCCAAATAAAATATAAAATAGGTCTGGGAGTGTAGCCCAGAGAAAGAAAGCCCCTGGGTCCATCCCTGTAACACACACACACACACACACACACACACACACACACACACACACACTATATTTATACATACATATATGGTGTGTATGTATATGTATGTGTGTATACATATATAGAGACCATATATATATCATGTATATATATATATATATATATATATATATATATATATTTTTTTTTTTTTTTTGCGGTACTGGGGATGGAACCAAGGGGCATTCTACCTCCAAGCTATACCACCAGACCTATTTATTATTCTTTTTATTTTGAAACAGGATCTCACTGAGTTGCAAAGGGCCTCACTAAGTAGTAGCTGCGGCTGTCTGTGAACTTCGATTCTCCTGTCTCAGCCTCCCAAATACTGCAAAAATTTTTATATACAAAAAATAAAAATAAAACTGATACATCAAGACATAGCATTTAAGCCAGGTATGCTGGCATACACCTATAATCCCAGTACTTGTGAGGCTGAGGAAGATAGGTTCAAGGCCAGCCTCAGCAATTTAGTGAGACCTTCTCAATAACTTAGATCCTATTTTGAAACAAAAATAAAATAAAAAAATAAAACAGCTGGGATGTATGTCAAAGGTAGAATATACTCTTGGGTTCAATCCCCAGTAAGTTCCTCCCCCAAAAAGATAGCATTTATGTAAAAATCTTACAGCAATTTAATGCTATTCTCTATTAGATTACTTTTCCTGTATGTATGTGTATACACATACGTGTGTGTGTGTGTGTATGTATGTATATATATATATATATATATATATATATATATATATATATATATTCTCCATTTTTAGAATCCTTAGAAGAATGGGAACAAATCTACCATTCGATCCAGCAATACCACTTCTGGGTATCTACCCAAAAGGAAGGAAACCAAACTACCAAACCAATGCATGTGTATCTATGTTCATTGCTGCACAATTCACCATAGCCAAACTATGGAACCAGCCAAGATGTCCATCAACAGATGAATAGAGGGCCGGGCATGGTGGCGCACGCTTGTAATCCCCGCGCTTGGGAGGCGGAGACAGGAGGATTGTGCAGGTTCGAAACCAGCCTCGCTGGCTTAAGAGACCCTGTTTCCAAATTTAAAAAAAAAAAAAAATAATATATATATATATATATATATATATATATATATATATATATATATATTAGGCTGGGAGTGTAGCCTGGAGGTAGAAGGGCTTCCAGGAACCCCAGTACCACTAAAAAAAAAAAAAAAAAAAAAAAAAAAAAAAAAAAAAGATGAATGGATTACAAAACTGTGGGATACGTACTCAATGGAATTTCACTCAGCCATTAAGAAAACACAAGTGCAGCATTTACAGGGAACTGGATGGACCTGAGGACGTTCTGCTGAGTGAGACTCATCAGTCACAGACAGTAAGGAATCGGATGCTTTCCCTAATATGTGAAAGCTAAGGAGAAAGGGGTCATAGGAGGAATCCAGGTGAAAAAGGAGATCCTATAGAGGAGCAAGTAAGGCGACCTGAGGGGATGGGGGGGGGGCCCTTTAAAGTGCACGACGTACTAATTCATATCACAGTCAGCCACTGAGCCAAGCATGGGAGGGCGGCTGGGGGAGGGAGTGGTGGGGAGAGAGGGGCTGGCTGGGGGCTGTGTGCATTTATGTCTACACAAGTGTTTGCTTCATCAGGATGTATAAATATAATGCACCAATAAATTTTTTTAAAAAAAGAACTAAAAGAAGTTTTCTCCATTTTAAAAATTATTTTAGTTAATTAATGAATTGATTTTTTTGTGTGTCTGGGAATGGAACCCAGGGGCATTTGACCTCTGAGCTATAACCACTACTCTATTTTTTATTCTTTATTTTGAAACAGGGTCTAGTTGCAGAGGGCCTCACTAAGTAGATGAGGCTGTCTGTGAACTGCAATCCTCTAGTCTCCTGAATGCTGGAATTACAAGTGTGCACCACCATGCCTGGCTTCCATTTTTTTAAAAAAACAAAATGTGACCTGGGTGTGGTGATAGACGCTTCTAATCCCAGCACCTGGGAGGCTGAGACAGGAGGACTGCACAGGTTCAAAGCCAGCCTCAGCTACTGAGTGAGACCCTATTTCCAAATAAAGTATAAAATAGGTCTGGGAGTATAGCCCAGAGCCCCTGGGTCCCACAAATAAACAAATAAATAGTAAATAAATAAAAACCAAAATGTGTGTCAGGATGTCTTTACTGCTGCTTTCTCCTGCGGTAACAACCTTCAGGAAGCCTGGCCTTTACTCTCATAGCAGGCAGTGGATTGTGGAGCACACAGAACACAAAGCAACCGTCTGTGTGCCTGAGGACCTGGTGGTGCGTAGCATCCGAGGCCTTGTGCACCACAGAGCGAGAGTCAGTGCCAGCTCGCACCAAGTGGTGCTGCCTGTTTTCTTTTCCAGAGAGTGACGGGAGTTCTTCGTGAGAGACACGTTCTTACATACATCATGGCTGGAAAGCATGGCTCACCTATAACTGCGTGCACTGTATCTTCTATCGTACAGAAATTTTGTCTTTTACTTTAGGCAGTCACATCTAATAATAATTTCCTTTACATCTTTGAGGTTTTGTTTCTTGATTAAGATTTGGAATTGTATTTTTTTGGGGGGACACCAGGATTGAACTCAGGGACATTCTATTATTGAGCTATACCCCAGTCCTTTTTTTTTTTTTAATTTGAAACAGGGTTTGAGGGTCTCGATAAATTGCTGAGGCTGGCCTTAAAACCTGTGATCCTCCTGTCTCAGTCTCCCAAGTACTGGGATTTCCGGTGTACACCACCACTCCTGGCTAGGAGATGCACTTAAATTTGTTTTTATTTTCCTTAAAAAACAAATAAGGGAGCTGGGCATGGTGACGCATGCTTGTAATCCCAGAATTTGGGAGGCTGAGACCGGAGGATCGTGGTTCGCAGACAGCCTCAGCTTCTTAG
This sequence comes from Muscardinus avellanarius, assembly GCF_963383645.1. Classification (NCBI taxonomy): domain Eukaryota; kingdom Metazoa; phylum Chordata; class Mammalia; order Rodentia; family Gliridae; genus Muscardinus; species Muscardinus avellanarius. The sequence continues at coordinate 50,091,805 of NC_137805.1, forward strand.
TGAGGCCCTCTACAATTCAGTGAGATCCTGTTTCAAAATAAAGAATAACAAATTAGGGCAGGAGATGTAGCTTGGAGGTCAAATGCCCCTGGGTTCCACGCCCAAAAAACAAAACAAAATAAAACATAAAACAAATAAGGGGAAAAAACAGCCACAGTAAAGGCAAGTGGCAGGTGCAATGTGGCTGCAGCAGTCAGAAACGAGAGCAGAATTTAGTGATAACCTGGAGGGAGGGGCCAGGCAGGAACTGCCGCCTGCCCGTCTACGGGAACTCTTCCTCACATTCCAATTGGAAGCTGCACTCACAGGGCGTATCCTGATCTGACCGCTCACCAGCCTCACTTCCCCCTGCCTGGACCAGTGCCCTATCTTCTCTCACCTCGACAACCCCAGCAGCTGGCTCACAGGCACCCTGCTTCTACCCTTGGCAGTCTTAGTTTCTACTGCTGTGAAGTAAACCATGGCAAAGCTCTTCAGTCTCGTGTTTTGTGATCTTCCTGAGCTGAGTGATGCTGCTGCAGCTGTGGATGCCTGTGGGCTCCACTGGACAGAATGTCCACTGTGGCTCCTCATCTGGCGGCTGGTGGCTGAGTTCTCAGCCAGGATCATCGGTCTCAGGTGGTCTCTGTCTGGTCTCTCCACGTAGCCTAGGGCCAGAGCTGGTGTTCTGACAGAGGAAATGGAAAGCTGGTGGTCCTCTCAAGCCTGGCCTTGGAAGAGGATGTTCTGGTCCAAGCAGGCACAAGGCCAGCCTCTGTGCAGGGCTGTGGAGGAGCCACTGGGGCATCCTGGCAGACAAGCTACCTTTCATTCAATTTTCCAATTTCCCGAGACATCTTTTAAAAATAAACATCACTTCGTTGTTGAAATCCAATGGCATCACCATGCTCACTAGTGTAATGCCCTGCCTGCCCTGGCCTCGGCCCAGTGCTGCCCCTCATGCCTCGGCGCGTTCCCTCTGGTCCCACTGCTATTAGTCCAGCTCCCCAAGTGGGCCGCCCTTCAGAGCTTTGGCACTTGCTGTTCCATTTGCCTAGGACTTCTCTCCAGGCCCTCGCTTGGCCAATTTGCGCTCTACTATTTTCAGCCGGGGAGACCTCACTGTATTTCCTCACTGCTCCCATCTCCTTCATTAGAATGCAAGGTCCCTGCAGGCGCACCTCCCTGTGTCATCCTGATTCATTCCTAACACCCAGAACGGCGCTGATTACAAGAATGGCATAGTTGTAAATATGCTCTGTGGCTAACTGAATTTATTTCCCTAAATCTTGGGCATGTACTGCTTTGAAAAGTATAAAAAGCTAAAATAGAAAGTGACAAGCCAGGTGCGGTCACTACCTATTATGCATCAGGACTTGGGAGGCTGAGACAGAAGGGTTGCAGGTTCAATGACAGTCTCAGCAAGTTAGAGAGGCCCTCAGCAACTAAGAGAGACTGCCTCAAAAAAGTAAGATAAAATAGGGCTGGGGTATAGCTCAGAGGCAGGACACCTATGGGTTCGATCCCCAGTAAATACACACACACACACACACACACACACACACACACACACACACACACAAAGGAAATGACAGTAGTCATTACATAGATCTGATAGTATATCAGTCCCATACATACTCACTGGCATTTTATATTTTGTTAAAAAAAAAAAAAGCTGATGGCTGTTTTGCCACCAACAGCGTAGCTACTATGGCAAGCCTAGCCATGTACAGGTCCATAATTTAGTTGCCCTGTGTATGACTGGAGATCAGGGAACTGATAAGCCCTGGGAGAAGACAGAGAGTTGCCCCCTTGGCATTTTAATTTTAATCCATTTTTATGTCAGCTGTCTTTCAGTATTGATTAACCTGTTTAATTTTGGGGGGTACTGGGATGTGTGATGAAGTGAGCCTAGGCCTTAGCTTCAGTAACGCCGTGCTGTTACCCTAGGTGACCCCAAGGCACTAATGTTCATCAGCCTGAGAACTAATGTTCATCACCAGGTATCTTGCTAGTCCTGCATAACTGCCTGTTTGTCTTCTGTAACGCCTGCTCAGCTTGCACCTGCAGGGAAACAAAGTCTGTTAGGAACTTTCTATCCTTAAAAAAAAATCAATAGGTGGACAACAGAAGGGACTGACATTTGTTGCCGAACTCCTGTGCAGTGCTGTTCCTGGTTTCTGTACTTTCTGCTTGACTTGCACACCCACTAAAAGAAACTGTTGATTGTCCATTCTGTGGGAACCTAAACTCTTCACTCCTGAGCTTGTAATTTTGACGTATACAAAGAGCCTTGAGAAAGAGCTTGGGGCTGCACTCAGGACCAAACACCCTGCAATGCAGTCGCCGGCCGGCTACAAAGACTTTTTATTTGGCTTAAACTAAGTCTGAGTGGTCTTCTCTGGTGGTTGCCCTATAACAGAAGGAAGCCAGGGGCATTCTACTTCCGAGCTACATCCCTAGTCCTATTTTTTTATTCTTTTTTTTGAAACAGGGTCTCACTAAGCTGAGGAGGGCCTCACTAAGTAGCTGAGGCTGGCTGAGAACCTGTGATCCTCCTGTCTCAGCCTCCTATAAATGGTGTCACCACATCCGGCTAATTCATTTTAATTTAATTAGAGCTATAAATGAAATTTCTTACATAGGTTTCTTGTAATCCAGGATTTGGGAGGCTGAGACAAAAAGATATCAGGTCTGAGCCAGTCTCAGCAATTTAATTAATTAATTAATTAATTTTTGGTTACTGGGGATTGAACCCAGAAACATTCTTACACCCCCAGCCCTATTTTATTTTTTGCTTTGAAACAGTCTCATTTAGTTGCAGAGAGCCTTGCTAAATTACTAAGGGTGACCTAGAATCTGTGATCCTCCTGTCTCAACCTCCCAAGCACCAGGATAATAGATGTGTGTCACCACACTCAGCTCAGCCTCAGCTATTTAGTGACACCTTGTTTTAAAGTAAAAAACTGAAAGGGCTGGGGGTGTATGTCAGAGGTAGAATGCCCTTTGGTTCAATCCTCAGTAACAAATAAAACAAAATATAAAAAATAAAAAAGGGCCGGTGATGTAGCTCAGTGGTATAGTTTGGTACTATACAAACAAAAACAAACAAGCAAACAAACAAACAAAAAACCCCAAAAGGAAATACTGTCACATTGGCAGGACCTGTGGAAGTGAAGAGACTAACTGGCCTTCAAGTACATGTGGCCATCCATGATTAGCTGAAAGGGCGAGGGTGCAATCTGGGAGCATCTCAAAAGAGGAAGGGGTGGAGTTTCCCTGCTAGCCATTTCCTGAATAAGTAGGTACCACTAGGTGCTTTTTTGCAGTCAAACTTCCATCATGATTTTCATAGATATGGTGGGGTGGTGGTGGCAGGAAGTTCCTCATATGAAACTCAAATTTCAAATATTTAACATTTTCAAGTTGGAAGGTCTCTTAAAAGTTCACTGGTAACTCTGACCACCTGTGTCTCCATTCCTACCTTATGTTCACTTAACGAATGGAAAAACTCAGACAGAGTCATTTGGTGTTTAAGCCTTAGCAGATGGAAGCAAAATTAGAAACAAATTTCCCTAAATCCCAGGACTGTGACTATAAACATCATGCTTCTCAAAAATAAATAAATAAATAAGTAAATAAATAAATAGCGGCTGGGCGTGGTGGCACACACTTTTAATCTCAGCATTTGGGAGACTAAGACAGGAGAATCGCAGTTTGTAGACAGTCTCAACTCTTACTGAGGCCCTTTGCAACTCACACTGTTTCAAAATAAAGAATAAAAAATAGGACTGGGGGTGTAGCTAAGAGGTAGAATGCTCCTGAGTTCTATCCCCAGTACCAAAAACAAAAAAACAAAAAAACAAAAAAACAACAACAACAACAACAACAACAAAAAACGGCCAGGCATTTTGGGAGATTGAGAGAGGAGAATTGCGGTTTGCAGACAGTCTCAGCTCTTAGTGAGGCCCTTTGCAACTCACCCAGTTTCAAAATAAAGAAGAAAAAGCCAGGCATGATGGCGCTCGCTTGTAATCCCAGCATTCGGGAGACTGAGACTGTAGGATCATGGTTCATGGACAGCCTCAACTACTTAGTGAGGCCCTTTGCAACTCAGTGAGACCCTGTTTCAAAATAAAAAATAAAAAATTGGGTTAGGGCATATCTCGGAGGTAGAATGTCCCTGGGTTCCAACCCCAGTAATGCTAAAAATAAAAATAAAAAAATAAAAAATAGGGCTGGGGGTGTAGCTTGGAGGTAGAATGCTCCTAGATTCTATCCCCAGTACCACAAAAAATAAATTTTTTTAAAAAGCGGGGTGTAGCTGGGTGTGGTGGCACACGTTTGTAATCCCCACGTTTGGGAGGCAGAGACAGGAGGATTGCACTAGTTCAGAGTCAGCCTCGCTGGCTTAAGAGACCCTGTTTCCACATAAAGTTAAAAAATAGGTCTGGGAGTGTAGCCCGTGGGAGTGTAGCCTGGAGGTAGAAGGGCTTCCAAGAACCCCAGTACCACCAAAAAAAAAAAAAAAAAAAAAGCGGGGTGTGGTGGTGCATACCTGTAATCCCAGTACTGGTAGGCGGAGACAGGATTACAGGCTAGAGACCAGCCTCAGCAACTTAATAAGACACTCAGAAACCTAGTGAGATCTTGTTTCCAAATAAAATAGGGCTAAGGTTGTTGCCAGAATGCTCCTGGGTTCAACCCCCACTACTATAAAAATCAGTTTTTATTTTTTGATTGATATCAAAAAGGAAGTTGGATGTGGTGGCACACAGCCTGGGCCACCTATCAAGACCCTTGTTTTGTGTGAAAAAAAAAAAAAAAAGCGGGTTTGGGAGTATATATCTTAGTTGTAGAACACCCCTGGGCTTAATCCTCAGGACAAGACACACCCAAAAGGAACTAAATTAAGATGTACTCAGCAACATGAACCCATTCCAGTTGGGCCCTCTGCTTATTAAAGGAAAACTGATTATTAGGGGCTCCACACCTGGGCTTCAGCTTCCTTCCCCAGCCTTGGGGGACGGGTCCTGATTGGTCCAGGGCAGTCATTTCAAGATTCAATTCTGGCCTATAAACATGGGAAAATGAGAGGGTGTCTTAATTCATTTTGTGCTTCTGCAAGACCACAGACTGGGATATTTAAACTGAAAAGAAATTCATTTCTCACAGTTCCAGAGGATCAAGGTTTAGGGCTTTATTAAAGGCACTGGGAATTGAGCCCGGGAGGCAGAATGTGGTGACTCTATTTACTGAGCCATATCCTCATCCCTTTTTTTTTTTTTTTTTTTTTGGTGGTACTGGGTATGGAACCTTTCTACCTCAAGGATACCAGACCTATTATATATTTTTATTTGGTAACAGGGTCTCTTAAGCCAGTGAGGCTGGCTTCAAACCTGCGCAATCCTCCTATCTCCGCCTCCCAAGCGCGGAAATTACAAGCGTGCACCACCACGCCCGGTCTCATCCCCTTTTTTAATTTTGAGAAAAGGTCTCACTAAGTGGTTGAGGCTGGCCTGATCACCTTGTTTCAGCCACTGAGACTATAGGCCCTGCACCACTATGCCCGACAGCAGGGACCTTCTTGCTACCACCTCGGGGAGAAAGGCAGAGGGGCAAAGACATTAGAGAGGGTAAGAGGAGCTAGAACTCATCCATTTATAAGAAATCCACTCCAAGCAGTGTGGTGGTGCCACACGCTTTTAATCCCAGTACTTGGGAGGCCGAGATAAGAGAATTGCAGGTTTGCAGCCACCCTCAGCTACTTGGTGAGGCCCTCGCTAATTAGTCTAATTAGTGACTGTTTCAAAATAAAGAATATACTGGATTGTGGACAGCATCAGCTACTTAGTGAAGCCCTCTGCAACTCAGTGAGACCCTGTTTCAAAACACAAAGTATAAACCAGGCGTGGTGGCGCACGCTTGTAATTCCCACGCTTGGGAGGCTGAGACAGGAGGATCACACAGGTTCAAAGCCAACCTCAGCTACTTAGTGAGGCTCTCAGTGACTTAGTGAGACCCTGTTTCAAATAAAATATAAAAAAATAGTTCTGGTATATAGCCCGGAGGTAGAATAAGCCCCTGGGTTCCACCCCCAGTACCACCCAAACAAAACAAAATAAAACAAAACAAATAAAACAAAAACAAAAACAAAGAATAAAGCCAGATGTGGTGGTGCACACTTGTAATCCCAGAATTTGGGAGGCTGAGGATTGCGGTTTGCAGACTGCTCAGCTTCTTAGTGAGGCCCACAACTAAATGAGACCCTGTTTCACAAAAAAAGAGTGCTGAGGGTATAGAATAAAAAAGAGGGCTGAGGGTTAGCTCTGAGGGAGAATGCCCCCTGGGTTCCATCCCCAGTATCGAAAAAAAAAAAAAAAAAAAAGCTAAAACTATATATAGACACATGGACAGCTGAGGATAGTGGCAGTTGTCTGTAATCCCAATACTTGGGAGGCTGAGACTGGAGGATCTCAGGTTAGAAGTCAGCCTCAGCAACTAGTAAGACTCTCATCAGCCTAGTGAGACCATGTTCCAACATAAAAATAAAACAGGGCTGAGGTAGAACACCCCTGGGTTCAATCCCCAGTAACACCCTCCACACACACACCCTCCTGATGAAATATTAAACATGTAGGGGAAGAAATGCAAAATTTGTATTATGCTGGGATTAAAGAAAGAATTATAAGTACTCTAGGTAGTAACTAAAAAAGAAAAACAAATCGAGGTCCGATTTGTTAAGGTGATGATCCTGTACAGGTTTTTTATGGTTATTTTTATTTTTTGTGGTACTGGAGGTGGAACCCAGAGGCTTTCTACCTCCAGGCTATACTCCCAGACCTATTTTATACTTTATTTGAAAACATGGTCTAAGTTGCTGAGAGCCTCATTAAGTGGCTGAGGCTGGCTTCGAACCTGTGTGATCTCCTGTCTCAGCCTCCCAAGCGCGGGGATTACAAGCGTGCACCACCATGCCTGCCTTTATTGTTATTAATTTTAAAAATGGCCCCTGCACTAAGTGTCCTGTTTGTATTTGTTGCTGCAATAAATTACTACAAACTTAGGGGTTTAAAGTACTAATTTATCATTTTGCAGCTCTGAAAATCAGAAGTCCAAAATGCTTCTAATGGAACTAAAAATAAAGATACGGGCAGGTTCTGTTCCTTTCTGGAGCCTGAGGGGAGAACCGACTGTCTTGCCATTTGCAGGTCCATAAGCTGCCAGCACCCCTGGGCTAACAGGGGTTCCTCCATCCATGCCTTTCCCTCCTAAGATCTCCTTTTCTGAACCTTGTGTGGCTTCTTGTGATTACACTGGTCCACTCAGGTAATCCAGGATAAGCTCTTCACCTCAGGGTCCTCAGTTTACACTCACAGGTTCTGGAGGAATGATCTGAGCATCAATGACACCATGATTCTGCTGTGCCAGCCTGGATCCAGAGGGCACCTCTCAACTTTGACTTTAATGAGGCTAAACAGCTTCCTTACACGTCAAGTGAAAGCACACAACTACCAAGAACACAGGAACAGAGGACACGGTAGAATTCCACTGAACTTCCATAGCAGGCAACTCTGATCTATGGTGAGAATCAAAACAACTGCTGCCTCTGGGCGTAGGGTGGGGGCTGAGTGGGCGAGGGCCTAAGAAAACTTTCTAGTTTGGTGTGATGTTTCACATCTTGATAGGGGTGCAAAAGTACAAACATTACACTCATTTTATGACATGTAGGGTGACTGTAGTGAAGCCTGCCATTTACTGTATGACATAAAGGATGGAAGAGATGAAGAAATGCATGGTAAAGAGATACAGCAATATTTTATAAAAGTATCAGATAAGGCCGGGCGTGGTGGCGCAGGCTTGTAATACCAGTACTTGGGAGGCTGAGATAGGAGGAGCGTGATCGCATAGGTTTGAAGCCAGCCTCAGCCACTTAGTGAGGCTCTCGGCAACTTAGTGAGACCGTTTTCAATTAAAAATATAAAACAGGAAGCTGGGCATGGTGGCGCACGCTTGTAATCCCAGCATTTGGGAGGCTGAGACTGGAGGTTCGCGGACAGCCTCAGCTACTTAGTGAGGCCCTTCGCAACTGAGACCCTGTTTCAAAATAAAGAATAAAAAATTGGGCAGGGGCTGTAGCTCTGAGGTCAAATGCCTCTGGGTTCCAGCCCCAGACCCGCAAAAATAAAATTATACATATATATATACAAAACAGGTCTAGGAGTGTACCCCAGAGGCAGAAGGCCCCTGGGTTCTATTCCCAGTGCCGCAAAAAGAAAAAAGTTTACTTTGGGGAAAATAAGATATGATCCTGGAATATTACTCCAGCAATCTAAGGAGGATCACAGGTTCGCCGCCAGCCTCAGCTGCTTAGTGAGGCCCTCTGCAACTTAGTGAGACCCTGTTTCGAAATAAAGAATAAAGAATAGGGCTGGGGGTGTAACTCTGAGGTAGAATGCCCCTAGGTTCAATCCCCAGTACTGCAAAAAATAAAAAAATAAAAAATAAATAAATGGAAGAAAGTTAGGCGTGGTGGTATATGCTTGTAATCCCAGTACTTGGGAGGCTAAAACAGGAAGATCTCAGGTTCATAGCTGGCCTTAGCTACTTAGTGAGGCCCCCTGTAACTTAGTGAGACCCTGTTTCAAAATAAAGAATAAAAAGGCCGGGCGTGGTGGCGTACGCTTGTAATCCCCGCGCTTGGGAGGCTGAGACAGGATGATCGCACAGGTTTGAAGCCAGCCTCAGCTACTTAGTGAGGCTCTTAGCAACTTAGTGAGACCCTGTTTCCAAATAAAATATAAAATGGGTCTGGGAGTATAGCCCGGAGGTAGAAAGCCTCTGGGTTCCACCCCCAGTACCACAGGAAGGAAGGAAGGTAGGTAGGTAGGTAGGTCAGGTTGCAAGTGTAGCTTGGAGGTAGAATGCCCCTGGGTTCAATCCTCAGCACCAAAAAAGAAAAAAGAAAAAAAAAAGCGATGAACTTGGAAAATTACTCGTATTATTCATCAAATTCTTGAACAACCTATTTAAAAACCAACAGCTTGTTGCCAGGCATGGTGGTTGCACCCTTGTAATCCCAGCATTTGGAAGGCTGAGACAGGAGGATCACGGGTTGCAGACAGCCTCAGCTACCACTTAGTAAGACCATTTGCAACTCAGTGAGACCCTGTTTCAAAATAAAGACCTGTTTTATTTATTTTGAAACAGGATCTCAGTAAGTTGCTGAGGCTGCTCTCAAACCTGCAATCCTATCTCAACTTCCCCAAGATTGGGATTAGAGCATGGACCACTGCACCAGTGAGAAACACCAATTTAAAACCAAAATTCTCCCTTCATTCTTCTTTCTCAGTATGGTAACATATCTCCAACTAGGCTGTGACTCACTTCTTCAGAGTTGGTCGCATTCCTCCCTCACCTTGTAAGCAGAGAACCCACCACAGTAGACTTGTGCTCTTAAGGAGCCTGACAATAGGGAGTGGTGCTCCTGTACCCCAGCCTGACCTCCTGGCAGTTTTGTTGATGTAAACCTGCTGCCTCCACACCCCCACTGCTGCCCACTCTGCACCCCAGTGTGGCCCAGGGGTAAGGATGTCAACTGCTACCGTTCTTCCAAGAACACTGTTCTCCCCACTCCCCAATCCCTTCCCCCTGCACCAAATGGCAGGGAGGCACCTGAAAGTAACCACCACGACAGAGAGCTGAGAAAGCCAGCGTAAAAGCACTTTTATTGCAATAATAAAACTGGAAACTCATATGTGGTGTGGGGGAGGCAGGGTACAAAGCAACAATTTCTCCCACCAAATCACTACACAGGACAGCAGAGGGTAAGAAGGGGCTGTGGGAGGAAAAGCCAGGAAACTCTGAGATCAGCAGAGAGCCAAGCATCGCAAAATAGGAGATGCTGAAGCGGCGATGACCAGCATCGTTTTCTTAGAGCACACTCAAGGATGTGTCAAGATGGCTGGGCTTTCACTGTAAGTCCACACACAGCACCTTCAATTGAAGCTTTCAATTAAAGTTCTTAAAATTTAGGAAGTAGAGCTTGGATAGTTATGATATTACAAAAGTCCTGAATATTCATTAGAAAACCCAGAGGTTGAAAGGAAGAAGAAAAAAGAAAGAAAAAAAAAGAAAAAGCCAGGTCACAAAGGCTTGAGGTCCCTGCTGGCCCAGGGACAGATTCCTGTAGTGTCTAACATCGCAGTGAAAGTGATCTGCTTTCAAAAGGCAGAGCGATTCAGGGGAGGGTGGATGGGTTAGCAGAGACAAAGGCTCTCCCCTCTCCCGATTCAGTTTTGAGTAGGGCTTTTAATTTAACCCTAAGACATCTCTCATATTAGAGAATAATTCAGCCCTCAACAGCATCTCAAATCTGCTATGGCTTTGCAGCACAGCAGCAAGAATGTTCAATATATAATAGATAAAAATTTCATCCAAAAAAAATAATAAAATATTCTTGCAAACCCCACCCCAACACCAATTCCTATTCTAAAGTTAACCCATCACTGTGCTGTTATACTTGACAATATACTTCATGGGAAACCTATATCCAAAAGATTGAAACCAAATCTTCACCCCAAAACAAAAACAAAATGATTCATTTGAGGTTTATGGCATATAGTTTAGGTAAACACACATCTGAGAAGGGGAAGAGGAAATGGGAGTGTCGGAAGCAAAGCAGAGTGACGGACACATTCAGTCGGGTAGATGTTTATACAAAGAGTGTCATGGGACGTCAGAGAAAGCTCCGTATGGATCCATGTGCACGCGTCTGGAGGCACCAGATCCCTCCATGGCAGATCTGTTGGGGACAGAAAATCTGTGAGTTCCACAATCCCGTGTTCTTTGTGGGGGCAGCCACAACGCCATCTGCCATATCAAATCCCGTCCCCAATAACTGAGAGGTCTTACTGGGATCACACTTTGCTTCTAGCTAGAGAGCCAGATGGGCTCTGGCTAGATTCCCAGGTGAGCAACCTCACTGCTGCTGAAGCTGGTCCATGTGTTTCATTTTGCTCTTTTGCTGTTAACTGAGGTTAAGTTCAGCTTGCTGAGGACAGCAGGAGGGCTGGCCCATGCTGGTCACAGTACAGTTCCCCATTAACAGTGTCTCCAACTTGACAGCACACAGCCTGGCTCAACCAGGGGCTCAAAAACATCTTAATGAAGCTGGGCGTGGTGGAGCACGCTTGTAATCCCAGCATTTGGGAAGCTGCGACAGAATTGCAGTTCGTGGACAGCCTCAGCTACTACTTAGTAAGGCCTTTTGCAACTCAGTGAGACCCTGTTTCAAAAAATAAAGACTAAAAAATATGGCTGGGGGGGAGGGTATAGCTAGGAGGTAGAATACCCCTGGGTTCCATCCCCAGTACTGGAAAAAAAATCTTAATGTCTGGATCTCACCCCCAGTGACCGTGAGCAGAAGGAGCTAGACTAGGTATAGACCTCTCGGCAGACATAGGCTAAATGTCCAGAATTACCTCCTAGTAGGAGTGACAGGCAAAGAAGCCAGGGCTATCAAACCTGGCCAGGCTTGTATGACCTTGGTGTGTATTTACATGTACGTGCTCAAGCCATGGAGAAGATCACTGATCATGAAAATGTGCATGGTAGCACAACGCTTGTAATCCCAGCATTTGGGAGTCTGAGACAGGAGGATCCAGGTTTGCAGAGAGCCTCAGCTACTTAGTGAGGCCCTTTGCAAGTCAGTGAGACCCTGTTTCAAAATAATTTAAAAAAAAACAAAACAAAAAAAACAAAACAAACAAAAAAAAAAAAAACAGGGTTGGGGGAAGGAAGGAAGGAGTCTTACTTCAAGAACCTCCTGGCCAAGACAAGCTTCCAAGCAGCTCTCAAACAAAACAGTGCTTACCCAGTCCCTGGGTGTAGCCTCATGGTTCCAGGGGCAGAATGAATAGAAAAGCCTAGGCAAGTTGGAAAGAATCTGACAGCATTCATGTGTTTAATGATTCTAATATATATAGAAAACTGGACGTACCACTAGGCAATTCAATTTGGTTTCCAAATGAGGGTAGAAGAGTGGGTTCTGGTCCCACTTTGGACTACGTGGACATCCATCCAAAGGCCTTTAAGGAAGGCCTTTCTCCTGGAACTCAGTTTCCTCATCTGTTGCCTAGGAAGGCTGACTCAGGTCCCTAAGTCATATCCCAGGACTGTCCAATCTGGGTGCATCCTTTTACACCTGAGGGGCATCCTCTGGCCTCATCTTTTCACCTCACTCACTGTTAAGTTGGCCTGGAGTGTCCTGGGCTTGCTCCGAGGCCAGTGCACTGAGGCAGTAACACTTTCCTCGGATCATCTCACAGACAATGACTACAACTATATGGTCAAGAGAGCCAGACAAGTTAGATATGACGTTCGTGTGTTTTTCTTACCAGCTTCTAGAAACAGAGTGGAACAAAGTCATGGCTCTAGAAATTTGTTTCCAGACTCCATCCATCTCAGTTTTAGCTATTAAGCTACATATAAAAAGAATGCTTAAACAGCTGCCGCACCCATGATTTCACAAGAAAGCAAATGGGTTACCTTTCCTTGACCAACTCTTTTTTGGCCAAGGTACTGGGGATGGAACCTAGAGTCATTCTACCTCTGAGATACACCCCCAGACCCATTTTATTCTTTTATTTGGAAGCAGGGTCTAAGTTGTAGATGGCCTAAGTTGCTGATACTGGCCATGAACATGCAATCCTCCTGTCTCAGTCTCCCAAGCACTGGGATTACATCCATGCACCATCATGCTCAGCTGGGACCAACTTTTCTTTCCATTCAAGGCTACACCAATAAACACTGAAAAAATACCCAACTGGGCCTAATGAGAGAGGAGCAAGGTGGTTCCAAGCCTTCAGCACTGTTTCCTTACCCAACAACAGGGAGCTGAGAGAGGAGCCACTCTTGTCATTCCAGTTTTAGAAGCTCCACATCAAAGACGAGAGTGGCGTATGGTGGGATGATGCCTGGGTGTCCAGTGGCGCCGTAGGCATAGTCTGAGGAGATGGTCAGCTTGGCTCTCTGGCCCACACTCATCTGTGGAAAGAACAAGAAACACTGAGTCGGATGCACCTATGTCCACAGAGGAGAACTACTTTCCAAAGGTTCTCTGATCAGAATGGTGACTAGGACATTCTGGTGACCTTATAGCTGTTCAGGCTTTAAGCAGTACCCCTGATTCTATGAAGGAACTGAAAGTTGGCACCAGACTCCAGGGTCCCAGTGGCTGTTAAACTCCCCTCTTGACTCCACAAAGGTCAGGTCTCAACCTTTCTGTTTAAGACTTACTGATGGATGCTAGATAGGCAATAATCCTGAAAAGGACCATAGCCTCCCGTGGTATTCTGTGGAAGTAATTCTAGGAACACAGGGACAACAAAACTTGTGGATGCCATGTTCCTTAAGTAAAACATACTTGCATATAACCTATGCACATCATCCTGGATAGCTGAAATCACCTCTGTATTACTTATAATACCTACTATAATGCCAATGCTACAGTTTTGTTTACCTTATTGTTTAGGCCAAAATGACAAGAAAAAATACCCATGTATATTTAGAGCGGATGAAACTTCCATACCCTTTTTTGGTGGTACTGGGGATGGAAGCCAGAAGAATTCTATTTCAAAGCTATACCCCCAGCCCTATTTTCTTTTCAAACTCTTTATTTTCAAACAGAGTCTCACTGAATTGCAAAGGGCCTCATTAAATAGCCGAGGCTGTCCAAGAACCATGATCCTCCTTCTCAGCCTTCCAAAAGCTGGGTTTACAAACGTTCACCACCATGCCCAACCCGAGCTCTCTTTCTTTCTCTCCTTTTCTTTTCTTTTCTTTTCTTTCTTTCTTTCTTTTTTTTTTTTTTTTTTTTTTTTGCAGTACTGGGAATGGAACCCAGGGCATTCTACCTCTGAGCTACACCCCGAGACCTATTTTTTATTCTTTATTTTGAAACAGGGTCTCACTTGAGTTGCAAAGGGCCTCACTAAGTAGCTGAGGCTGTCCGTGGACCGCAATCCTCCTGTCTCAGCCTCTCAAATGTTGGGATTACAAGCGTGTGTCACCATGCCCAGCTTCTTTCTTTTTTTTAATGTGGTACTGGGGATTGAACCTAAAGGCATTCTACCTCCGAGGTATACTCCCGTGTACCCCCAGCCTTATTTATTTATTGTAGTACTGGGGATGGAACCCAGGGGCATTCTACCTCCAAGCTATACTCCCAGCCCTATTTTTTATTCTTTATTTTGAAACAGGGTCTTACTGAGTTTCAAAGGGCCTCAGTAAGTAGCTGAGGCTGGTGGCCACGAACCATGATCCTCCTGTTTCAGCCTCCCAAATGCTGGGATTACAAGCGTGGGCCCAGCTCCAATCCTATTTTATTTTAAAACAAGATCGCATTGTGTTGCAGAGGGCCTAAATTGTAGAAGCTGGCCATGTAGGTGAGATATTCCTGTCTTAGCATCCTAAATACTGGGATTAAAGGCATGCATCATCATGCCTGGCTCCCCTTAAATATTTCTGATCTGTAGCATATCCTATGTGCTATTTTGCACCCCCAGAAAACTATACTATCTGTTTTAAAGTTTCTCAGTGTGCATTTAAGAGTCTAAAAATGGAGAATACAGAAAACAGACTACTCGCAAACAAAACTTCATCTGTTTCCTTTCTTTTTATTTTGGCAGGACTGGGGTTGGAACCCAGGGGCATTCTATCTCCAAGCTATGCCCTAGTTTTATTTTTTGTTCTTTATTTTGAAACAGGGTCTCACTGAGTTGCAAAGGGCCTCACTAAGCAGCTGAGGCTGGCCACGAACCCAATCCTGTCTCAGCCTCCCAAGTACTGGGATTACAGGTTTTCACCACCACACTCATCTTACAAAGTACATTTTTCAGTTTCTAATCAACTGCTCAAATAAGTGTAAAATTCATTTCCTCAGACACTAACAGGTTTTCTGCTGTGTTTCCTTTACCTATTTTTAGTCTTAGTCTCCATGTATGAATTCCTGGCTGACCCAGCATGAGTAACAGTAACTGAAGAGCAGGCTGTGAGTAGTAACAAAGTTTCTAATGCAACTCTGAATTCATAATTCCCAGTGTTCCTCTCACAAACCAGGACATGTTGGATCAAGGTTTAGGTTAAAACCTTATGACTTTACCTAATGAAAATAATTATATACATACATACATACATACATACATACATACATACATACGGCCTCACTAAATAGCTGAGGCTGTCTGCGAACTGCAATCTTATTTCAGCCTCCTGAATGCTGGGATTACGTGTGCACCATCATGCCTGACTAATAATTATATTTTTTGACTCAGTAATTCTAGGACATTCTACGAACAACCCAAACATCCATCACGGGGAATGGTTTCATAGGCTTGTCTGCACCATGGATTAACCATTAGAAAGAATGCAGTAATCCCAGCATTAAGGAGAATAGCAGCTCATGGACAGCCTCAGCTACTTTAGTGAGGCCTTCTGCAACTTAGTGAGACCCTGTTTCAAAATAAAAAGTAAAAAATAGGGCAGGGTAGCTCGGAGGTTGAAGCTCCTGAGTTCTACCCCCAGACCCACAAAAAAATAAAATTAAATAAAATTAAAATAAAAATATAAAGGGAGGGAAGGTGTGTGTGGTTCTGAGGTAGAACATCCCTGGGTGGTCCAATACCCAGTATATCTATCTATCTATCTATCTATCTATCTCTCTCTCTCTCTCTCTCTCTCTCTCTCTCTCTCTCTCTCTCTCTCTCTCTCTCTCTCTCTCTCTCTCTCTCACACACACACACACACACACACACACACACACACACACACAAAATGTAGTAGTTTTTGTTGTTGTTGTTTTTTGGGGATGGTACTGGGGTTCCTGGAAGCCCTTCTACCTCCGGGCTACACTCCCAGACCTATTTTATACTTTTTTATATTTGGAAACAGGGTCTCTTAAGCCAACGCGGCTGGCTTCAAACCTGCATGATCCTCCTGTCTCTGCCTCCCAAGCGCAGGGATTACAAGCGTGCACCACCACGCCTGGCTAAAATGTAGTAGGTTTTAAATGTACTAACACAGAAAGACAACCCCCCCTCCTCAACAAAAAGGGAACTGCCAAATTGTTACTTGTAGTAGGATTCCATACCCATAGTAACAATGTCAAAGAAGAGGACAAGACAATCTCCCTTCCTCCTGTGCCTGTAACTCATTTGCTGAAGAAATATTCTGTGCAGTAGAGTTCAACAGAGTTCCCAGACTTCTCACAAGTGAAGGGCTTTGACTGACCCCACAGAACTGGGTCAGGGGGAGTCTGGGCATCTCCGGGGCTCCCGCCACGCTTTGTCAAGCCTGGGACTCAGTTAGGTTGATAACTTTATCTCCATGGCAGCCATAGCACTTGGGACACACAGCACAGTCATTGTCCTAATGCTGGAACAGTCACAGAAGATGGGCTGTGGTGTGGACAATGGTTGGCATGGGAGATGGGGAATGGGCCACAGACCCCAAAGCTGGCCAGATCACAGGGGACAGGGGCAAATGGTATAGTTGACAAGGTTTCCCCAGGGAAGCAAAACACAAAGGGGCCTCTTCCTTGTTCTGCCAACCCTCTCCCCTACAGAACAGAGACCTAGACAACCAGGAATGGGAAGGCTTAGCATTTCTGCAAATTAAGCAGTTTATTTAGAGATAAATCAGTGACACTTTACAAAGAAAGTAGAGCAATGTGTACTCTGGGGGAAAAATATGAATAGAAATCTTTTTTTCATCTTGGTTAAATTTCAAATTCTTTTTAGTGAGAGGAAAGAGAATAATTACCCATCGTACAGAGCCTAATTTTAAAGCTCCCTGAATCCGGGCCACTGTAAACACCTCTTTATTTACCTGGCTAAAACCAAGAAAAAAAAATCCTGGGCTTGATAAAAGTAGGGGCGGGCGGGGTGGGGGCAGAGTTCCTCCTGTCCTTTGAGAATTTTGTGGTATTGCAGTAACAAAAGCTATTTCCACAAATGGGGAGACAGGTAAGGAAACAAGACTCAAAACTAACAACATGACTGTCTTACTGAGTGTGAACTCTCAGAACTTGTCTACCTAAACTGATCAATAATAAGGGCCAGGAGTGGTGGCGCACGCTTGTAATCCCAGCACTTGGGAGGCTGAGACAGGAGGATCACGCAGGTTCAAAGCCACCCTCAGCTACTTAGTGAGGCTTTCAGCAACTTAGTGAGACTGTTTGCAAATAAAATATCAAATAGGTCTGGGAGTGTAGTTCAGGGGTAGAAAGCCCCTGGGTTCCACCCCTAGTACAACACACACACACACACACACACACACACACACACACACACACACGACAGTCCCCCTGGCCTGGTGGCACACACTTGTAATCCTAGCATTTGGGAGGCTAAAACAGGAGGATCCAGGTTTTTGGCCAGCCTCAGCTACTTAGTGAGGTCCTTTGCAACTCAGTGAGACATTGTTTCAAAATAAAGAATAAAAAATAGGGCTGGGCCAACATGCTTGTAATCCCTGTGCTTGGTAAACTGAGACAGGAGGATGGCATAGGTTTGAAGCCAGCCTCAGCTACTTAGTGAGGCTATCAGCAACTTAGTGAGACCCTGTTTCCAAATAAAATATAAAATAGGTGTGGGAGTATAGCCTGAGATAGAAAGCCTCTGGGTTCTACCTCCAGTACCACCAAAGGGGGGAAAAAAAAGACAGGGTTGGGGGTGTAGCTCAGAGGTAGAATGCCCCTGGGTTCCATCTGCCACCCCCACCCCCACCCCCCAAAAAAACAAGACAAGCTGGGTGTGGTGGCACACGCTTGTAATCCCAGTTTTTGGGAGGCTGAGACAGAGGGATTGCAGGTTTGTGACCAGCTTCAATTTAGTAAGGTCCTCTTTAACTTAGTGAGACTCTGTTTCAAAATAAAGAATAAATAAGGGCTGGGAGTAGAGCTTGGAAATGAAATGCCCCCGGGTTCCACCCCACTACTGAAAAAAAAAAAAAAAAAGACAAACACAAAACTATATGAAATACCATTTTTCACTCGTTATGTTGTCACAAAGTCAAAAATTTAAAAACAGTCCAAGCTGGTGGTGCTGGGAGGAGACAGCACCTTCCTAGCCTGTGGGTGGTAGTTTAACTAAAGTACAATTCCCACGAAAAAGCCAAGTACAGAACAATATGTGTGTGTGTAAAGGCAAAAAAAGGAGTATGGGTCTGTATATGATTAAAGAAATTGAAAGACACAACAATAAAGGAGTTTATAGGGTATTAGACAGATATAGTAGGTTGAGTACGAGACTTTTCACTTATGTCTTTTTGATTTTTGAGCCATATGAATGTGGTACCTATAAAAGCAACTTACAAGGTGGATACTAGAAAACAAAACAAAACAAATGAAAGCATACCTGGGCCACCCCTTCTTCCCAGCCTCGGATCACCTCCTGCTTGCCTAGCATAAATTTAAAGGGCTTGTTTCTGTCCCGAGAGGAATCAAATTTCTTTCCATCTTCAAGCATCCCTGTGAAAAAGGTCAGTTGTAACATGAGCAATGAGGAGAAATGACATGAGGCAAGTCAGAAAACAGCAGCAAAGACCCCATCAGAGCCAGGAGTGGCGGCGCATGCTTCTAATCCCAGCATTTGGGAAACTAAGATAGAATCGCAGTTCGAGGACAGCCTCAGCTACTTAGTGAGGCCCTTTGCAACTCAGTGAAACCCTGTTTCAAAATTAAGAATAAAGAATAGGGTTGGGGATGTAACTCGGAGGTAGAATGCCCCAGGTTACATCCCCAGTACAGAAAAAAAAAAAAAAAAAAAGGACCCATCAGAGATGAATGTGCTGAAGAGCTTGACAAGCTGTTCTAAGCCTGGGAGGAACTGCAGCACCTAGGGAGAATTTCCTGTGACCTCATTCGACTGCTACAGTGTTGGGGTTATCCCCCCAGCCCAGACCTGTGGGGCTCTTCCCCAGTGCCAAGCCACCAACTCAACCACAAAGGGACCTTGGGGCTCTAAGTTTACCTTGTTCCATGTAGGTGGGTAATAAAAACTCCTTCCTGCATGACTTTTTCAGCACCTTTAGGCTTAAAGTGTAAGAAACATTTTCACCCCCAAATTCCTGTTATCTTTTACATATAACATTTTCACCCCCAAATTCCTGTTATCATACACACACACACACACACACACACACACACACACACACACACACACACACACAGTTTTCCATTGTTTGCTTGTTCGTTCGTTCATTCATTCATTCATTCAGTGGTACTGGGGGTGGAACCCAGGGGCTTTCTACCTCTGAGCTATACTCCCAGACCTATTTCATATTTTATTTGGAAACAGGGTCTTACTAAATTTCTGAGAGCCTTACTAATTAGCTGAGGCTGGCTTTGAGCCTGTGCAGATCTTCCTGTCTCAGCCTCCCAAGCGCTGGGGTTACAAGTGTGCGCCACCACGCCTGGCTTCCATTGTTCTTTTGAGGCAAACCCCCTCCACACTGCCAGCCCCTGACTCCCACACTGCCAGCTGCTAAGTATGACTACATGCTGCTGCTCCCCAAGAGGAGGTAACTAGGGTCTTCTAGGGGAAGGAAGAACCCACTCAAAAACATGGAGTGGCAGGAGAAAGCAGGAGGGTGGCTTTCTCCAGCACTCTGATGCCATGTCTTATGCCAACAAGGAGCCTGGGCACAAAGCTGGGTCCTTGCAGGCCAGCTTTTGCACTGTCTTTATCCTCTTGGGAAAAGAAGACACCAAGCTGAGCTAAAGCAGAGAAACGACACTTGTGCAGCAATGCCCCAGAGTTCATCTGAAGCTCATTTCTTCAGACATGAACTCATTCAGTACTCTCCATAGCTTTGTGCTCATCTCATAGATAAGGAAACTGAGGCAGAGAAGTGAAATCACTTGCCAACGTGACAAAGTCAGCCTGTAAATCCAAACAGCATGTTCTTTCTGCTAGACTGATTTCCTAGATGCCAGGTAAGCCACAATGGCAGCCTCCATAAAAGAGGGGAACTCTAGAGATGGAGACCCAGAGTGAATGCCATGAGAAAGAGCAAAAGTTCTGTGACAGAACCTGTACCTCCCCTTTTCAAACACACCATCAGCACAGTTTTCTCCAGAAGCCACTGTCAGCCAGTTGACAGCTGACATAAAGTTCCTGAAACCACTCACACCAGAATCTCAGACAGGATGGAGACAGCCAGTTCTTGACATAACTGACACAAAACTGATTTTACTGGAGGCTGAGGGTGGCACTCTCAAAGGTCCTGAGCATGGTCCAGAAGACTCACAAAACAGAATCCTATTGTGTGGCATGTGAAGGAGCTTAGGGGAAAAGGGAAGCCCTGACAAAAGCCAGCCTCAAAACACCACCATGTGTAAGTAGGACGGGGAAGCAGAGGTAAACTGAGAGTGTTATCACAGCCACCATACTAGGTGGACTTTAACAAAAAAGGAAGTGGGGAGCCGGGCGTGGTGGCTCACGCTTGTAATCCCAGCATTCGGGAGGCTGAGACCAGAGAATCGCGGTTCACGGACAGGCTCAGCTACTTAGTGATGTCCTCCGCAACTTAGTGAGACCCTGTTTCAAAATAAAGAATAAAGGGGGTGGGGGGCAGGGGATGTACCCTGGAGGTCAAATGCCCCTGGGTTCCATCCCCAGACCTGCAGGAAAAAAAAAAAAAAAAAAGGAAGTGGGGGTGGGGGATGCTGTATTTCAAAGAGCAGGTGGGGAGGCAGATACCCAAGAAGACTAGGTACAGACAACGCATGCCGTAAGCAGAGGCCAAGAGAGGACAGGAATGAGGGCCCGTTCCCGCTCCAAGTCCATGCAGAAGCAGGGAATAGAACCCTAAACTGGTGTGTTGGGGTATACATTTAGTTCAATCCTTGATCAATACATAATCACCACCTGGTAAAAGAAATGACAAATGGCCAGGCATGGTGGCACAAGCTTTTAATCCCAGTACTTGGGAGGATAAAACAGGAGGATCACAGGTTCAAGGGCAGCTTCAGCCAAGTACCAGGACTCTCAACCACCTAGCAAGAATGTCTCAAAATAAAAAATAAAATAGAGCTGGGGGGTGCGACTTGGAGGTAGAATGCCCTTGGGTTCAATCCCGAATATCACACACACACACACACACACACACACACACACACACACACAAAAGGGGGGGGGAATGACAAATGGCAGGACTTAGTTTTCTATAAATAACAAGGAAAGAAATAGTCTTCAGCACCACAATACCCACAAGCTATGATTCTCAGAATTTTCTTTGGACAAGCAGGGACCCTTTCCATTCACCTTGGAACTGCTTTTAACAGAAGCAAAGAACCAACTCCCAGGCTCTGTAACCCAGCGAACTGGGGCCTGGCTCTAGCAAAAGGCTTTATTTAGCCAAACAGGGAATGTGAGTTGGGAAGGAGACCAATAACCAGAAATAGCCTCTTCCCGGTTTGTGCCCCTTCGAGCAGTCCTTGAGCTGGGGCTCAGCGATTCCTGAGCAGCCATGATAGAGAAGATGAGGAGGCACACTAGGAAAGAGCCTAGGGTGAAGGGCCTAGGGTGGAAGGGCAGCCTCTGGCCTGAGCTTGGCTTTCTGGACAAAAACACAGAGAGAAGCATGCCCTCGAACCATGGATGCAGCACACTGAGAGCAGAGCCTGCACTACTTCTGACTGAACTCTGACTTTCCAGAACAGCCCCACGCCAGCCTAGGGCATGAGTGGGAATCAACCGAGCCTTCTCCTGTGGCAGAGTTGATGTGGGGTGGGCACATGGTCCAATGTGGGCACTAGGATCTACTTAAGTCTAGGCACTACCTCACTTACTATGAATTTCTACCCGGACTCTTCCAGGAAAGTTCTGCCCCATTGGAAGACACACTCAAGAAAACGCTTAGCTGGGCGTGGTGACATATGTTTGCAATTCCAGTACTTGGGAGGCTGAGACAGGAGGATTACAGGTTAGCAGCCAGTCTCAAGCTACTGCATGAAGTCCTCCGCAACTTAGTGAGACCCTGTTTCAAAATAAAGAATAAAAAATTGGGCTGGGGGTTTAGCTCAAAGGTAGAACGCCCCTCGGGTTCAATCCCCAGTACAATTAAAAAAAAAAAAAAATCTCCTAAATAGGGCGTAGTGACACACATGCTTATAATTCCAGCTACTTGGGAGGCTGGGGCAGGAGGACCACAGGTTCAAGGCCATCTGGACAACTAAGTGAGATACCATCATAAAACAAAACAGAGCCAGGATCCCAGTACTTAAGAGGCTAAAACAGGAGGATTGTCAGGTTTAAGGACAGCCTTTGTTGCTTAAGAACAGCCTTTGCAACTTAGTGAAGCCCTCAGCAACTTAGTGAGACCCTGTTTTGAAATAAAAAATAAAGCCAGGCGTGGTGACACAAGCTTGTAATCCCAGCATTTGGGAGGCTGAGACTAGAGGATTGCAGTTCAAGAGCAGCCTCAGCTGTCCATGTGAGGCCCCTTGCAACTCAGTGAGACCCTCTTTTTTGTGTGTGGATCTGGGGATGGAATAAAGAGGCATTGGACCTCTGAGCTACACCCCCTGCCCTATTTTTTATTCTTTGAAACTGGGTCTCACTAAGTTGCGGAGGGCCTCACGAAGTAGCTAAGGCTGTCTGCAAACCGCTATCTTCTGGTCTCAAGCGTGAATAAAAAATAGGGCTGGGGAGCCAGGCGTGGTGGCACACACTTGTAATCCCAGCATTCGGGAGGCTGAAACAGGCTCATGGATAGCCTCAGCTACTTAGTGAGGCCCTCTGTAACTTAGTGAGACCCTGTCTCAAAATAAAGAATTAAAAATAGGGTTGGGGGTATAGCTCAGAGGTAAATGCCCCTGGGTTCCATCCCCAGTACTGCACAAAAATACATACATAAAAAATAAAAGAATAGGGCTGGGGGTATAGCTTGAAGGTAGAATGAACACCCAAGTTCAACTCCCAGCAATAAACACATAAATAAAAAAATATAAATAAATGGGTTGAGAGTATAAGCTCAGTGATAAGAGTGTTTGCCTACCATGCCATGTGTGAGGCTGTGGGTTCAAAACCTAGTACCAGCAAAAGAAAAAACTAGTGTTCTGAGGTGATTAAAATCTGCTTTGGCACAGGGTGTGGTGGTTTATGCTTAAAATCCCAGTACTTGGTAGGCTGAGGCAGGAGGATCACAGGTTAAAAGCCAGTTTCATCAATGTAGCAAGGTTCTCAGAAATCTAATAAGACCATGTTTCCAAATAAAGAAATAAAAAATAATAAATTGGCTGGGGGTGTAGCTTAGAGGTAGAATGCCTCTAGGTTTAATCCCCAGTGCAAAAAAAAAAAAAAAAAAAAAAAAAAAGTTTGATTTGGAGGAGTTTGAGGAGGGAGGAATGAACAGATGAAACACAAGACCCTTTTAGAGCAATGAAAATGATCTTTATGATACAGTAACAGCAGATATATGTCATTATACATTTGGCCAATCCCACAGAACATACATCACTAGGAGTGAATCCTAATGTAAACTATGGAACGTGGGTGATCATGATGTAGGCTCTTCAGCTTTAACAAATGTACCACTCTGGTGGAGGGTGCTGTTAATGGGAAGAAGGCTAACGCACGTAAGGCCAGGATGTATGAGAAATTTCTTGTATTTTCTTCTCAGTTTTGTTGAGAATATAAAACTGCTTTAAAAAATTGTTTTATTTAAAAACAAGTCTGTTTGCTTTGTGTTTTCAGTTACTCACAGCTGAATGCAACCTCAGTGATAGGTATGAGGTAAGCCTTTTATGATGTTCTTAGCATACCCTTGAGTATGCCATGAGGTGAGTATCAAAGAAATGGAACTCAATAACCAAGACAACAAGAGCTATCATTGATCTGTTGATAACCCTTCCAGTGTTTTATGCCAAGACCTAACAGACACATCTACATTTTGTGTGTGAATGATCAAAACAAAACTTACAAGCCGGGTGTTGTGGCACACGCTTGTAATCCCAGCATTTGGGAGGCTGAGACAGGAAGATCCAGGTTCGAAGACAGCCTCAGCTACTACTTACTGAGGCCCTTTGCAACTCAGTGAGACCCTGTTTCAAAATAAAAGAGTACTGCTGGAAGTGGTGGCAAACACTTGTAATCCCTGTGCTTGGGAGGCTGAGACAGGAGAATTGCACAGGTTGGAAGCCAGCCTCAGCTACTTAGTGAGGCTCTCAGCAACTTAGACCCTATTTCCAAATAAAATATAAAATAGGTCTGGGAGTCCGGGCGTGGTGGCACACACTTGTAATCAATCCCCGCATGTGGGAGTCGGAAAAAGGAGGATCATGCAGGTTCAAAGCCAGCCTCCACTGGCTTAAGAGACCGTTTCCAAATAAAAATTATAAAATAGGTCTGGGAGTGTAGCTCAGAAGTAGAAGGCCCCTGGGTTCCATCCCCAGTACCACAAAAAAAAAAAAAAAGTCTGGGAGTATAGCCCAGAGGTAGAAAGCTCCTGGGCTCCACCCCCAAAGCCCCTGGTTCCACCCCCAGTACCACCAAAAATAAGCAAATAAATAAATACATAAGTACTAAAAAATAGGGCTGGGGGTGTACCTCAGAGGTAGAATGTTTCTCAGTTCCATCCCTAGTACCATCCCCAGTACCGCAAAAAAAAAAAAAAAACTTATAATAGCTTCCATATGTGATACACTTCTCATTTTTAAAAAGAATCTGATTGTGGCCCACTAAATTTATTTCATAATACATAAATGAGCTGTAACCCAGTTTTAAAAATATAGAATATCTAGAAAATTATCCTATTTCTTGTCAAATCTGAACATGGTCTTAAGCCTGGTCAAGACCATATTTTGATTGTAAGGAAAAATCACAAGGTACAGAGACAGACTCCCTACACTTTAAATTCCAATCAAATACAGTGCTGAGCCTGGTATCATAGTGCATGCTTGTAATCCCAGTAATTGTGAGGCTGAGACAGGAGGATCACAGATTCATAGCCAGCCTCAGCTACTTAGTGAGACTCTTTTTAAAAATAAAGACTAAAGCCAGGTGTGGTAGCCCATGCTTGTAATCCCAGTACTTGATAGGCTGGGACAGGAGGATCGCACAGGTTCGATGCCAGCCTCAGCTACTTAGTGAGGTTCTCAGCAACCGTAGTAAGACCCTGTTTCAAAATAAAATATAAAATAGGTCAGGTGTATAGCCCGGACGTAGAGGCCCCTGGGTTCCATCCCCAGGACCACACAAAAAATTCATAAATAAATATAAAAAAAGAATAAAAATAAAGGGCGTTGTGGTGCATGCTTGAAATCCCAGCATTCAGGAGGCAGAAACCGGAGAATTGCTGTTCACAGACAGCCTCAGCTACTTAGCAATGCCCTTCACAACTCTGAGACCCTGCTTCAAAAAATAAAAAGACTAAAAAATAGGACCAGTGTGTAGCTTGGAGGTAGTACTATCCCCAGTACTACAAACAAACAAAGCAGTGTTCAGCACTACCTTCAGAAGTTCCATGCATACGCTACTTGGCCTGAGGTGAGATGCTTCGACTATGACTGGCGCCAGGCAGGAAGCACAAGGTGAGTCAGAGTCTCCACCTGCTTCTGAGCCAGCCTGGAAGTGAATGCAGATTGTGGGTCTGTGAAGATGTCTAACTCCTGCTTTCTTAAGCTTATGTGAGAAAATGAGGGGCGAAGCCTCTCCCTATTATCTCAGGAAATAAGGCCAGGAAGCAGAATCTTTGCCTAGGATCCTTTTTCTCCTATAATGAGATGTTATCTCTAGAAGAGTTGACATGAGCCTTGCTTCAGCTCTTCAGGCCAGTCACTGTCAACTTCCTATACTTCTTCAAGGAGGGAATTTCCTATAATCCAACTCCAAAAGCTAAAAGACATTCCAAAAGATGAGCAAGGTGACTGAATGGGTACCACACACCTGACACAAGTTATAGGAAGAGATACCGGAAGGTTTCCCCAATGGGAGGAACAAAAGTGGCAGTGTATGTTAAGAGGCAGGAATGAGCAAGCCTCTACCTTTCTGGAATGGGAATTATGCTGATCAGCTCTGGTTGCAGGGAAGAAGAGAAGCAGGCAGTGAAAACAGGTGCAAGGGCTTCTGTTTTCAGCCAAGATACAGGAAAAGATTCAAATTTATCCTTGAAACAACCAAAGAGCCCCCCAAAAGCCAAGAAAAAACCTAAACAAGACCCTAACAATAGTTTTAATATATTATGGACACCTGTAATGAAGGACATCAATTGCTGAGAGTGGAATTAAAAAAGCAAGTATACAATTGCTCCAGTTAACATCCTTGGGAGCTTACAGCATTAGGACAACACCATGGAGATGCTCCTCCCTGAATATTTAGCATCATGCCTGAGAAGACTACTGGAGGTCAGGGGGGAAAAACACTCAAAAGGTTTAGGAAGGAAGCCAAGTGCTCACACAGGGCAGGATTAGTGCCTGTTTCCACTAGCCAAACTGGAGAAACTCCTAGTTCATGAAGCACTGAGGGGACGTTCAAGACCTCACCACTAGAGTGGAATCGGTCCTGAATTGGGCATTGCTCCACACCTATCTAACAAATCCGCAAAAGCAAGTTCCAAAGGACCAAAACACTTCCTAGGAACTTAACTGCTTCTCAGAAGGAAACTCAACAGGATCTACAGGACTAAAGATATCTAGCACTCCAAAAGGTAAAATGCATAATACCCAAAGAGGCAGAAAAACATAACCTACAATGAAGAGAAACTGGTAGAGAAGGACAATTAAGACTTAAGTTTCCAGAGAAGAGAATTAAATATATGAGACAAAAAAATAGACTGGGCTGAAACATCTGGATATGCATATAGAAAAAAACAAAAACTTAGGATTCATAGTTTATACCATTATCAATTAAAAATGATCATAGGCCTAATGTAAATACTAGGCCTATAACTTAGAAGAAAACAAGAAAAAGATCCTTATAATTGTAGGTTAAGCAAAGATTTCTGAGTTATGATGTCAAAAAGTACAACCCATATAAGAACACTGTTAAAAGAGAATAAAAAAAAAAAGTCAAAGACTGGGAAAAATTTTGCAAAACATACATTTGATAAACAACTTACATCCAGAATATATATAAAAAAAAAAACTATCAAAATTCTACAATAAGCTTGTAATTCCAGCATTTGGGAGGCGGAGACAGGAGGATCACAGCTTATGGCCAGCCTCAGCTACTTAGTGAGGCTCTTTGCAACTCAGTGAGACCCTGTTTCAAAATGAAGAATAAAAAACAGGGCTGGGGGTGTAATTCGGAGGTAAAATGCCCCTGGGCTCCATCCCCAGTACCACAAGAAAAGAAAGAGAAAGAGAAAGAAAGAACGAACAACTCAATTAAAGGAAAGGCTTAAATATTTCATTGAAAAAGATGTATTCACTGGGCGTGGTGGCGCACAGCTTGTAATCCCCACCCTTGGAAGGCTGAGACAGGAGGATCACACAGGTTCAAAGCCAGCCTTAGCTACTTAGTGAGACTCTCAGCAACTTAGTGAGACCCTGTTTCCAAATAAAATGAAATTATAATATAGGTCTGGGAGTGTAGCCCGGAGGTTCAAAGCCTCTGGGTTCCACCCCCAATACCACCACCCCCCCAACAAAAGAAAGAAAAAGATGTATTTGAGCTAGGTGCGGTGGCACGTGCTTGTAATCCCAGCATTTGGGGATCTGAAACAGGAAGATAAGGG
Organism: Muscardinus avellanarius; assembly: GCF_963383645.1. NCBI lineage: Eukaryota > Metazoa > Chordata > Mammalia > Rodentia > Gliridae > Muscardinus > Muscardinus avellanarius. Next base: position 50,119,522 of record NC_137805.1, read on the forward strand.
TTTGCAGGCATCCTCAGCTACTTAAAGAGGTTCTTTGTAACTCTGTCAGACCCTGTCTCAAAATAAAGAATAAAAAATAGGGATGGGGTGTAACCCCTGGGTTCCATCCCAGTACCCCCCCACACACAAAGATGTGTATGAATGGCAAGCAGCACAAGAAGGATGAAAACTAAGACTCAAAAGCTGAATACATCAGGTGGATAGTGAGGATGTGAAGCAACTCAACTTCTCATTCACTGCTGGTGAAAACACAGAATGGAGCAATCACTGTGGAAAAAGCTTGGGAGTTGAAGTTAAACATACTCTTCCCATATGATTTTATTACTGGAAAGGACAGACTATGTCCATATAAAGACTTACACACAAAAATGTTCAAAGCAAGTTTATTTGTAATAGCCAAAACTAGGAACCAATCCAAACATCTACCAATTGGTGAATAATCATACATAAAGTATAACCATACACAGAAACCATACATAGAAAATATTCAGCAATAAAAAGGAACAAAGTATTGGTACATGGAAGACATAGATGAATCTCAATAGTTATGCTGAGTAAAAGATGCCACACTAGAATATGTACTGCATGGTTCCATTTATATAAAACTGTAGGAAATACAAACTAATATTGATTGACAAAAAAAAAAAAAAAAAAAAGCACACCAGCAGCAGCTGGGGAAAGGTAAAGAGTGGGGACTTTATTTATTTATTTGCGGGTTTGTGGATAGTACCCAGAGGCATTTTACCTCTGAGCTACACCCCCTGCTCTATTTTTTAATTCATTTTGAAACCGGGTCTCACTGAGTTGCAGAGGGCCTAAGTAGCTGAGGCTGTGCGCGAACCGCAATCCTCTGGTCAGCCTCCAGAATGCTGGGATTACAAGCGTGCGCCACCACGCCCGGCTAGGAGTGGGGACTTTAAAGGGAACAAAGAAACACCAAAACGTTATGAAACTGTATATGTAAAGTTTACTGATTGTCAATTATACTTCCAACAAAACTTTTTTTTGTGTGTGGGTCTGGGGATGGAACCCAGGGGCATTCTATCTCCAAGCTACACCCCCAGCCCTATTTTTTCTTCTTTATTTTGAAACAGGGTCTCACTAGCTGAGGCTAGCAGCGAATCATGATCCTCCTGTCTCAGCCTCCCAAATGGTGGGATTAAGCGTGCGCCACCACGCCCAGCTCCCAACTTTAAAAATAAAAAAAGTAAATAGTGCTGGGCGTGGTGACAAACTGCTTGTAATCCCAGCATTTGGGAGGCTGAGACAGGAGGATCAGGGTTCGAGACAACCTCAGCTATTTAGTGAGGCCCTTTGCAATTCAGTGAGACTGTTTCAAAAAATAAAGAAATCGCTGGGTGTGGTGGAACACGGTTTGCACACGCTTATAATCCCAGCGCTTGGGAGGCTGAGACAGGAGGATTGCACAGGTTTGAAGCCAGCCTCAGCTACTGAGTGAGGCTCTCAGCAACTTAGTGAGACCCTGTTTCCAAATAAAATAGAAGATAGGTCTGGGAAGATAGCCCGGAGATAGAAAAGTCCCTGGGTTCTACCCCCAGTACCACAAAAATAAAGAAAGAATAAAAAATACGGCTGGGGGTGTAGCTCAGAGGTAGAATGCCCCTGGATTCCATCCTCAGTATCACCAAAAAACAAACAAACACCTAAGGAGTGATATTTATGAAATTCCTGCCTATGCTTAGTTCCTATATCCACCCTGTAATGGATAAAAAGTGACTGGGGCTTGGTGGTACACGCTATAAATCCAGTACTTGGGAGGCTGAGACAGGAGGAGTGCAGGTTCACAGACAACTGCAGCTACTTAGTGAGGTCCTCTGCAACTTAGTGAGACCCTGTTTCAAATAAAGAATAAAAACTAGGGCTGGGAGTATGGCTCGGAGATAGAATGCCCCTGGGTTCCATCCTCAGTACCACAAAAACAAAACAAAAGCTTCCTCTGTGGGGAGGGAGCAGGTAAAGCATACAGCAGTTGTTCCAATATTAACTCCGGAGGTCTCTGTGCCAGTACCTGGAGCTCTTGAGCAGTTATGCCACCTCGAAGTTAGTGCCATAATTTCCTAGAGAAGGCATGCTCTGGAGGTAGCAACTGAGGCTATAGTTCAAACATGACACCTGGCTTTTTTTTTTCTTTTTTTTTTGTGTGGCGGTACTGGGGATGGAATCCAGGAGCATTCTATCTCCGAGCTACGCCCAGCCCTATTTTTCATCATTATTTTGAAACAGGGTCTCACTGAGTTGCAAAGGACCTCACTAAGTAGCTGAGGCTGTCCCTGAACCATGATTCTCCTGTCTCAGCCTCCCAAATACTGGGATTACAAGTGTGTACCACCACTTCCTAGAAGAAGGGGGGGGCGGTATTGGGAATTGAACCCACAAAAATTCACCTCTGAACTACACCCTCCCCAATTCTATTTTACTTTACTTTTTTATTTTGAAACAGTCTCACTAAGTTGCAGAGGATCCCACTAAATCCCTGAGGCTGGTCATGAACCCGAGATCCTTCTTTCTCAGCCTCCCACTACTAGGATTATAGGCATGTACCACCAGGCCTGACTTTTAATTTGAAACAGGACCTAAGTTGTTGAGGGCCTCAAACCTGCTATCCTCTTGCCTCAGCCTCCCAAGTACTGGGATTATAGGCACGTGCAAGAACTTCCATATTCTTGATTTCAAGAATGCAGTTTGAGGCTACAGATCTAACTCAGCCCTCTGCACTCACAATGCTGGCATTCATGAGTACTTTGAATTTGCTTCACTTGCATATTTACAAACTAGCAGGACAAGCAGGAAGCTTCATATTTAGAGCTTCTTCCCTATACTGGTAGGAAGAATCTGAGGAGTAATCCCAGAATTGTGCAATCTCTGCTTTCTGTACCTTTAAGCTACTAATCAGTGAGAAAACTGAAAATTGGGGTGTCTAGTTAAAAGCACAAGACTGAAAAGAGTAAAAGCTCCAGCTGCAGGCAGAGTTGATGTCACCTTTACCTGGGTCTCCTCCCAAACTGTATAGCTGTGAACTAGGCAAGAACCACACTCAAATCCCTGGTGGGAAGATTAAACAAAAAGTAATGATAACACACACACACACACACACACACACACACACACACACACACACACACCTCAAGTCTCTCTTCTCCACAGCAGTGGGTTCTTTCTTGCTGCTTATCTGGGTGAGCATGCTCTTGAAGGAATCTGCAGAGAGACCTGGCCAGCAGTTGCTGGGCAGGCAAAGTGCCCCAGACTTTGTTCCTGGTGCTCAGCTCACATCAGAGAATTAATGGTTGAGACCCAAGACTGAGACTCAAAAGACTCATGGGGACCACTGCGTTATTATTTCACTAATCACTCAAGAGAAACAGAGGCAGTTCCAGTGCACTCTGCTTTGTGGAAGGCAGAATCCCCGTACGGGTAAAAGGTGACTGAAAGCCCCTGCAGGAAAAGCTCTGTTCACAGTGTGGTGCACAGCTGCTCAGCAACCTGTGCAGGTTTTCAAAGGCAGCATTAGTTACAAGGGCCCAAATATGAAAAGTTTTAAAGACTACACCTAAATCAAACAATAACAACAAAATAACACCACAGCCCAACCCCAAGTTCTTGCCATTTGCAGTTGGGAGAGGTTGAAAAGATTTCTACCTTCAACACACACACAGGAGTTTCTTAATAACCAGTGGACCTGTTGGAGGGAAAGAGAGTTAAGCTGAAGACACACTTTCCTGCAGAAAATTTGCATCTGGAGCCACTTAGACCCTTCCCATACGGATGCAATGCTTGAGACCTACTGGCTTAGCTGTTTTCCTTCCCTCTTGTTTTTTTTTTTTTTTCCAGTACTGGGAATAGAACCCAGGGGCATTCTACCTCAGAGCTACACCCCCAGCCCTACTTCTTCTTTCTTCTTTATTTTCAAACAGGGCCTCATTAAGTAGCTGAGGATGTCTATAAACCCAGATCCTCCTGTCTCAGCCTCCCAAATGCTGGGATTACAAGTGTGCGCCACCACGCCCAGCCGTTTGCTTTCCCTCTTACTAGACACACAAACTCCCTGAATCACCCTTTACTTACCTATTTATTTATTACTTATTTTCTGGTGGGGACTGAAGCCATGGGTGTTCTGTGAGCTACATCCTCAAGCCCTATTTTCTTTTTTACTTTAAAACAGGCTCTTGCTAAATTAACATGCTCTGGTCTCAGCATGGGCTTATGGGATTATGGGCCTGTATCACCAACCTTGAGTCAGAAAAACCTACTGTCTACATAATAACTAAACCTGCAATGGTGAAGAAAGCGCTCTTCCGCCTCACACCTTCATGAGTTTTACCAACAGGGGCAGCTATATTTGCTTCCAAACCCATTCACGTCAGCTATGCTAACTGTGTACAGATGACATAATTAAACAGCATGTAAATCAATGAAATATGAGTCTGACTAAAAAGAGTAGTCCCAGCTGACTGTCTGGAGAGACTCAATACAAGCAAATCCCTAAATAATATGGCTAGCTAATAAGTGCATAGGATACCACCGAATGTATACAGAAGTAAGTCTTAAAAATCTGGGAAGTGAGCTGGGCGTGCTGGCATGAGCCTGTAATCCCAGTACTTTGAGAGGCTGAGACAGGAGAATTGAAGGTTTGCAGGTAGCCTCAGCTACTTAGGGAGGCTGATGCAACCCAGTGAGACCATAGTTCAAAATAAAGAAAAAAATAAGGCCAGGGGTGTATCTCAGAGGTAGAGTGCCCCTGGGTTAAATCCCCAATAACCACCCCCCACACACACACACTCTCTCTCACACACACAAAAATATGGAAAGGTATGGTATTTACATGATCTCTCACAACAGTACTTCTCTACTAAAAAAAAAGAAAGAAAGAAAGAAAGAAAGGAAGAAAAGATGGTGCCTATAATCCCAGTACTTGGGAGGCTGAGACAGGAAGATCTTAGGCTCAAAGACAACCTCAGCAATGTAGCAAGACTCACAGTAACCGAGACTATTTAAAAAAATAATAATAAGCCAGGCACGCTAGTGCATGCTCATAATTCCAGAACCTGAAAGGCTGAGGACAGGAGGATCACAGGTTTGTGGCCAGCTTCAGCAACTTAATGAGACCCTATTTAAAAAAAAAAAAAAAAGGTAAAATGTCGGGCATGGTGGCGCACGCTTGTAATCCCCACGCTTGGGAGGCAGAGACAGGAGGATCTCGCAGGTTCAAAGCCAGCCGTGCTGGCTTAAGAGACCCTGCTTCCAAATAAAAAAAGTATAAAATAGGTCTGGGAGTGTAGCCCGGAGGTAGAAGGGCTTCCAGTAACCCCAGTACCACCAAAAAAAAAAAAAAAAAAAAAAAAGGTAAAATAGGGCTGGGGGTGTAGTTCTGAGTAGTAGTAGTAGTAAGTTCTGAGTAGTAAAATAGGGCTGGGGGTGTAGTAATTTCCTTGAATCCCCACTACCATACACACTAAAAATAACAATAGGCCAGGAGTGTGAAGATAGAATGCCTCTGGGTTCAATCCCTAGTACAAAAATTTTTTTTAAAAAGTTTAAAATAAAGCCTTTTAAGATCAATGTATCAACCACCTAATTATCCCAATCATGATAGGTGACAAGGAATTTTTGCAGTTTGGTACACGAAAGGTATTAACTAAAAGTTTATTAAGGTGCCAGGCATGGTGGTGCATGCTTGTAACCCCAGTACCGGGGAGGCATAGAAACAAGGACTGGGATTCTGAGAACTCCTTGTCAGTGGTACAACCAAAGGTCAAGTGCCTATTCATCCCACCCCCCAACTATCATTTTCAAACTGAGTACAATCATCTTTCCTACCTGCAGTATTCTAACCTTTGGCTAAACCCCTATAGATGTTATGGCCAAAGATCCATTTTCAAAGGCAAGGCCAATGACAGACGCACACACAGACTCCCAGCAGCAATACGAAGAACACAGACCTCGACACATACCCTTGGGGAGAGGGGGACTATTCAGCACAGCTGGCTGGAAGTAGTAGAAATACACGTTTTCTATAGGGCATAATGACTAATGGCACGAGTCATGGTCCCTGCTCCAGACTATTATAATTTCCTCCCTGCTTCTGTTTTTGTTTTCTTGCAGTCCAAACTTGATATGGCAGACAGATACACTTTAATATACAAGTCAGACCTTATTACTCCTTTGCTAAAATCTTCCTTTGGCTCCCCATCTCATTCAGAAAAAAGGTTTTAAGTCCTTGAAATGGCCTATAGGAATATAAGGCTGCCACCCCATCCCCACCACCTCTTTAACCTCAACCTCTGACCATGCTCATACCCACGAAGTCTTAAGTCTTATAGATATAGGCTGCTTAGCCTTATAGATATACATGATAGATATAACCCACAGACAGAGGTTTACCAATCACCAAACACAGAGGCTTCCGCTTGCTCCCAACACTTTCCCTGAGTAACTGAAGGATGGCTTTGGTGTACTGATCCATGTGTGCAGCGGATGTAAGCAGAGGGAGTGGTCACAATTTTATTAATCCACAGGGACTGAGTAAAGTCCAATAAATTATAAATACTGTCTTTCTCATTCTAATCTAAAGGAAATAGAAATATCATGTCAATCATAACTGGAATGTGGGCTTTGTCTGGCATTGGGGTCTAATGCCAGGTCCTTACTGGCCACTCAGTCATACCCCAGTGCATCAGTATTTTTTTTTCACATAAATCTTTTTTGCCAGGCATAGTGGCACATGCTTGTGATCCCAGTTCTTGGGAGGCTGAGACAGGAGGATTGCAGGTTCACAGCCAGCCTCAGCTTAGAGAGGGCCTCTGCAACTTAGTGAGACCCTGTTTCCAAATAAAGACTAAAAATCAGGGCTGTGCAACAATATTAAGCACTGACAGGGAGACCCTAGAGAACAACCGCAGTGGGGTTCTGGTCTCCTGGAATCTGGAGTCTGTTGGGGAAAAAGCAGATGTAACTACATGCAACCTCACTGTGATAAGGACTAAAAGAATGGATGAGTAAACCTTCTTGGAGAACTAAGAGGTATGTGTGTACACGTGTGGGGAAACAGGTGGACATGGTCCTCAGAGGTCAGCTTCTTAGAACTCAAAGCAGGGTAGAGAGAAAAAGATAAATTCTAATATGCGAACAGAATAACAAGGGCCGAAGGGTGTCACTTCTGTGACGCAAAACTTCCAGGCAGTACACTCACTGCACACTACCATGGAGTGTACACTGTCTCAGTGTCCTATTTATAGGACATTTTCCACCACTGATAATTCAAAATACACACGACGTTCCTCAAAATAAGCAACAATGCCGGGCATGGTGGCGCACGCTTGTAATCCCCGCACTTGGGAGGCGAAGACAGGAAGATTTCGCAGGTTCAAAGTCAGCCTTGCGGGCTTAAGAGACCCTGTTTCCAAAAAAAAAAAAAAAAGCAACCTAATTCTAGAAAATATCTTCATGACATATTTCTTATGTTACATTATGTTATGCATGTAATATTTTGTTGTTCAGTTGAGCATTCAGTAGCTATGTAACTTTTGCAGCAAAGTTTATGCTGTTTTCACTATAAATTTTAAAACATTTTTTGTCAGGCATGGTGGTGCATGCTTGAAATTCCAGTATTTGGGAGGCTAAGGCAAGAAGATCCTGTGTGGGTGCCAGCCTCAGCTACTTAGTGAGGCTCTCATCAACTTAATGAGACCCTGCTTTATCAAATTAAAGAATAAAAAATAGGGCTGGGGATGTAGCTTGGAGTTGGAATGCCCCTGGTTCAATCCTCAACACTACTAAGCAAGTAAGTAAATAAACAAATAATTCACCTACTGCTTTCCTCAAATGAAGAGACCTCTAAAGACAGTAATTATTTCAAATTGCCATAAGTGGTTTATTTGTTGCTTAGTTTTCTTATAGGTCTTCTGCACCTGGGATGATGAAATAAACGGAGTAAGGAATAGTGGGAGCATGTAAAAAAGATACTGGAGACAGCCCGAAGGACTCCTAGAGCCACATTTAGGGCAAAACCAGCATCCAAATAATGAGCATCTTTGATTTTAAGGCCCTGAGTAAAATCTAAGGGTCCACAGTAAGCTAAAAACAAACGGAAGAGAAAACACTGAGTTGCCATTACTAAGGTTGACTTTAACACTAATCTGACTTTAAAACTACCATCTTGTACCCCATTAGAATGTATGACTACAATGTGGCAATTTAAAAAAAACACCTAAATGCTAAAAATTTAAAAAAAAGAAATTGGCTCTTTTAGGGAGGGGAACTGGGGATTGAACCCAGAGGCATTCTACCTCCATGCTAAACTCCTCGCTGTATTTTGAAACATGGTCTTGCTAGGTTGATTAGAGTCTCACTACGTACTGAAGCTATCCTCAAACCTGCAATCCCCGTCTCTGCCTTTCAAGTATGGGATTACAGGTGTGCAATACCATGCTGGTTCAAAAATTGGCATTTAAAGGGAAAGAATTAGTCTTACTCTAGTTTATAGAAGGCAGCTAATAAATACAGATGGAATGAGAGAATTTAAATTTTTTCTAAATTAGTAAAAGCCAGTGAGAAGTTTCTTTTTTTTTTGGGGGGGGGGATAGTGGAACCCAGAGGCTTTCTACCTCCGGGCTATACTCCCAGACCCATTTTATATTTTATTTGGAAACAGGGTCTCATTAAGTTGTTGAGAGCCTCACTAAGTAGCTGAGGCTGGCTTCGAACCTTGAGCGATCCTCCTGTCTCAGCCTCCCAAGTGCGGGGATTACATGTGTGCGCCACCACGCCTGGCGAGAAGTTTCTTCAGGTTAAAATTATCCATAGGTGGAAAAACCACCAGGTGAAAGCTGATGAGGACAGGACATCTGCAGGATACTGAAGCACTCCACAGAACATGGCTAACTGCAAAGAGGAAATTTACCTTAACAAACAAGATCAAGTTCAGTGTCAGCAGTAGTACGTCCCATGTGCACTGAAGATGAAGTACCCACACTGAAATGTTTAACTGGAGTCTATTCAGACATTAAATGTCCAGTTTACAGGAAATGGGGGAGGGAGCAGTTAAACAATACCAGGAGAAAACAATGGAACAGATGCGGGGTATTCTGTAAGGTAATTAGCCTGCTCTCTTGGAATAATCAGGGTCATTTAGAAAAAAATAATGCAGACTCTTACAAATTCAGACCACAGAGAGAACATCCAGTTGTCATGAATGAACCACAAATGAATTGTGGTTAAAAAGCAAATCAAAACTACATGCTGGGCATGGTGGACACACCTGTAATCCCAGTACTTGGGAGGCTAAGATAGAAGGATCTGGAGTTTGAGGACTTCAACAATGTAGTCAATAGCTAGCAAGATGTTTCAAAACAAAACAAAAATAAAAATAGAAAGGTCTGAAGTGTAGCTCACAGGTAGAAAGCCTAGGGGTTCAATCCCCAGTACTAAACACACACACACACACACACACACACACACACACACACACACCCCCTCCTTCAATCCACTTGAGATTGCTCTCACAATAGCAGGCACATGGCTTACTGATGTGAGTGAACAGAACATGAACCTAGCTGTGTGCCAGGACAAGCTCATTGGAAAACAGGCAGGGAGTGAGCAAGGAGAACCACTGGATCCTCAAAGCACTTACTTGCAGGTGACCTGCCCACCACCTCCTACCTCACTCATGCTGTCACACTCCTGGTGTGCTGCCAGTCACATTTTATTCTCCCTCTGGCACCACAAAGTGGTGGTGAAGATCATTCTTTGAGACCTTTCATGCTGTGCCCTGCTAGCAGACATGGAAAGAACAGAGAGCTCCCAGAGTGGTGTCAAAGCTACCAATGACAGCCATTAGTGACACTGAAAACATCCTTTCACCTAACCCAAAACTAGGTCAATCAGATCTTCCCTCTCAGGAACTGTAATCATCAATCATAAAGCCAAACAACCTGAGCTAGGTACTCAAAATGAGACAGAGGGCTAGGTATGGTGGCACACACCTGTAATCCCAGTACTTGGAAGACCAACACAGGAGGACCATGGGTTTAAAGCCAGCCTCAAGCAACACAGTGAGGCCCTTAGCAACTTAGTGAGACCATGTTTCCAAATAAAAAATAAAATAGGGCTGGGGGGTAGTTTGGAACTACAATGCCTCTGGGTTCAATTCCTAAACACCACAAAAAAAAAAAAAAAAAGAAAGATAAAAGGGGGAGGGAGAACATATTGTGATAGAGTGTAGAGTGGACTGGGGATGGGAATGTAGGAGACTTCCACCATCTACCAGTTGGAAGAAGCAGAAAAGTGCACATCTGTAATGGGATTACTGAAGCAGGCGGGGGGTGGGGGGGGCAGAGAAGAGAACTAGAGGCATAATGAGAATCTCGTCTACTTCCTGGGGCCCAGTTGGCTTCCTGATTTTTAAGACTCCCTTTCTAAACCTTTGTGATAACCACCCCTTCTCGTCATATTCCCTCAAGGATTCTGTTCCCAGGTATAAGGCTTGCCTTAAGTGCTACAGATGACATATCAGAGTGCCTACCCCCTCCTCCTACGCCCCCACAGGTCTCCAACAGGTTCTTCCTGGGAGGCTGATGGCAAAGACTCATGGGAACAAAGCCACCCACCCACTGAGAACAGCTTATTCTATGAGCATGAGGCAGAGCTGGCTTCTCACTAAGGCGTCTTTGTAGGGCTTATCAAAATGAAATAAAAAAGCAAGCTTTTGTCCTAATGAATGCCAGGGTCCTGCTGCTGTTCTGGGAATGAGTGGGTGGGTGCCACCTGCAAGGAAAATGCAGACATGAAGAGGCACTGGGAGCCCTGATGGTGTTCTGGGTCCTATGGCCATCTGTTCTTTTAGGAAAAGGCTCCAGACATGCTGTGTGGGGACATTTCACCAAGAGGCACAGTGAAAGGTTTCTGCCTACATGCTGATGTCCAGTACTCAGCAGCACCAAAAAGAGCTGAACAAAGGATGAGGACACAGGCTTGGGAGTGGGGCAGATATAGCCAAGCACCCTAGTGTGGCTACCTGCAAACTGGGGTGGGGAGGGGCTGCAGCCAAAGTTGCCTCATCACCAACTGAGTCCCAGTCTCTTCCCCATTTGGCTAGGGGAACTGCCTGATCACCCCAGCACTATTAAAAAAAAAAAAAAAAAAGGCAATGGTTACTCTTCTCAACCTGATCAAAAACGACCAGTTGATAAACTTTTCTCCTCTAGACCTCCCAGGCTCAAGAGCTGACCGTGGCCTACAATGATAGCTATCTAAAATATCAAAACTATTTGCCAGTTTTGCTCAAGACATGAGACTCAACTGTCCAAAGATGGATCTCAGTATCTTCTTTCTTTTTTTAGCGGGTCTGGGTATGGAACCCAGGGGCATTTGACCTCCGAGCTACACCCCCTGCCCTGTTTTTTATTCTTTATTTTGAAACAGAGTCTCACTAAGTTGCGAAGGGCCTCACTAAGTAGTAGCTGAGGCTGCCGAACCCGCAATCCTCTGGTCTCAGCCTCCCGAATGCTGGGATTACATGCAGGCGCCACCACGCCCGGCTCAGTACCTCCTTTCTTTGGTAATTTTTTTTAAAAGTTCTAGTTCTTAACTCCTTCCTCCAGCCTCCATTTCTACCCAAGGAGAAGGGCCAGGGAAATAAAAGGGCACAGGAAGGAGGATGTTAGTTGCCATGTTTCCTTTCCCAATTTAAGTCATTTCCCTTAAGGAGGGCTCCTCCCATGATGGGGGAGAGAAGGGTAGAGGTTATCCCTGAGCAACTCCCCTCAGAACTGCCCAAGAGGAGGTGGAAGAGGAAGGGGGAACAGAAGAAACAGAGGAAGGAGGGGGAGGGGGAACAGAGGAAAGGGTGGGAAGGGAAAGAAACCGGGAGAAGGGGGAGGGAAGGTTATTCATATCAACCGTGGCTACACCAGCCACTGTCCTCCTCCTGGAGCCAACAGCTTTGGAGTCACAGCCAACTCAGCCCCTTCCTCCCTCCCCCCTTCCCATACAGCCCAGGAGGACCTTGTAAGGGCATGGAGTAAAAGATGTTTCCAAGGCACGCAGTTCTAATTTTTGAATTCTGGCCAGGGGGTCTGAAATGTCCTTTGGCTTAATTTACCATGTATTCTCCTCCCAGAGTCTCCAGTTTTCTCATCTTTAAAATGGGTTTGAGAAAAATCTCTATTCCTAGAAGGGCCAGGGAGCTAAATGACACGTGCAGTTTTTGCTCTGCCTGGAATATCGATGCCACTGAGGCGCGGAGCGGTTTATAAAAAGAGGAGCAAAAAAGATGATGCTTATCTATTTCCTCCAAGGCCTGGTGGAGCAAAGTAATGGCTTGGAAGCGGGTCGTTTCCCACCCGCGGCAGAAGGGCGCATTCCGAGTTCCCAGGGCGCAAAGGGCGGCTCTGCTGGCTGGAAACCACCTCGCCCTTCTAATCTCCAATGAGAGGAGCGCACAGGCCGGAGTAGGGTTATCAATCGGGACACTGAAATGGCACAAATCCCTCCGAAGGCTTCCTGCCCACGTCTGAGCGTGTGACCTTGGGCAAGTGACTTGCCTCGTCCAGCCTCAGTTTCCTCATCTGTGCAGTGGGCACAATGGCAGCATCCGCGGCACCGCGCTGCTCCGCGAGCGCCCGGCCTGGCCTGGCCGCTCGCAGCCGCGGGTCGCAGGCCCGAGGCGGCCCCTCCGGGCGCGGCACCGCCCCGCGCGCCGGCCACGCGGGCTCGCCACGCCCGGCCCAGGCCGCGGCGGCCGGCGCAGCGCCCCCTCCCACGGCCCGCGGACTCACCGGTGTAGTGCACCACGCAGGTCTGGCCGCGCTTCGGGAAGGTGCGCCCTGCGGGGAGAGAGAGAGCGCGCGGTGAGCGGGGGCGCGGCCGCGCACGCCGCGGCCTCGGGCGCCCTACTCACCGTCTCCGGGGGAGATGGTCTCCACCTGCACTCCCATGGCGGCGGACGCTGGGCGGGCGGGCGGCGCGGCGGGCGGCGTGGACAAGCGGCGGACCTGGCGGCGGCTCCGCGGCTCTGCCTCTCGCCTCCGCGCGTCGCCTGCGCACGTGCGCGCCCCCGCACGCCCCGCCCTGCGTGCGCGCCCCCGCGCCGCGCGCCCCCCGGAAGCCCGGCGGTCGCGGAAGGAACCGGAAGCGCAGAAGCCGCGAGGCCCCGAAGGCCGCGGCGGGCCGGGGCGGGCGCGCCCTCCCGCGTCCTGCGGTCCTTTAGCTTCCAGCCCAGCGGGCATCTCCTGGACCAAGTTAGCGCTGCAAGAACGGGAGTGGTAATAGGGGTCCACGGTACTGACTGGCGACTGAGCAGGTCACACTTCCACGTACAGCTATTTGTGCCGTAAAGACCTCACAGATGTGAGAAGGCCGCGCGCACGAGCCTGAGCGGTCAGCGAACGGCTCAGGTGTCTGAGCTCAACTGTGAAGGAAGCCTGACCTCACTGGTCCGAATATATCACTCACCCATCGCTGACAAGCATGTATTCTGATTCAGCACCGGCTCTGTGCCGTGTTAGATTCTGGGGATGCAGCAATGAAAGAGATACTCATTCCCAGAACTCAGTCTAGTGTGGAAGAGACAAAGACACAGGTTAAAATTCCAGTCCTGTAAGTACAGTGAGAGGGACATAGATGCCTCAGAGTGTGGTGAAGTAATTTCCCGAGTTAGCCAGGTTTAGCCAAGGTCTGAAGCACTGACCATCTATGTGAATGTATTGGAAGGAGGAGGCCGAAGAAACCGCGCACAGAGGCACTGACCTAAAAGTATTGTGACAGGCTGGGACCTAGGGAGGCAGAATGGCAGGGGGATTGTTCTTTGGTCTCTGCTTGTGCTCCTGTAGTGTTCTAGACGTGATCTCAGGTTCTGCTACACTCTTCCCTTCTATGTCCCTTTCCCTAGACTTTCAGTGAGTTTGTGACGCTTCAGCAACTTTTATATCAGATACAGGCAATAAGAGAAACCAAATTATCAATGGCAGAGAGAGAAGTTACTGCCTTTCCTCTGTGTGTGTGTGTGTGTGTGTGTGTAGTACTGGGGATTGAACCCAGGGGCATTCTACCACCAAGCTATATCCTCAGCACCGTTTCATTTTTCATTTGGAAATAGAGGCTCAGAAAATTTTCAAGAACCTCACTAAGCTGCTGAGGCTGGCTTCGAACTTGTGATCCTACTGCCTCAGTCTCCTAAATTCTGAGATTACAGATGTGCACCACTATGGGCCCTACTCAGTTTACTGTCTTTCTTTTTTTTTTTTTTTTTCCCTTAAACCTACCCCTCAGTTTACTGTCTTTCTAATGTAACAGTTCAAGGGGCAGATGGTTCAGTACAGGTAGGAATTCGCAGGCTGTTCAGAAATCTATTCTTCTAATTGTATTTTTCAGTCCTTAGATTCCTACCCTCCTGTGCATGGTCCAAGAGGCTCTCCAACAAGTTTTATTCCAACAGTGAGAAGAAGGAAAGGAAGGAAATTGCACACATCTCTTCCCCTTACACCTCAGTGACTACATCTTAGTTGTGTGGCCAAAATTAGCTGCATGGAAGGCTGGGAAATGCGATTTTTTTCCAGATGGACATATGACCAACTAAGAAGCGGAAGTTCTGTGTCTATAGAAAGGAAGAATGGACATTGAGGAACAAAACAAATATTTTGTGGTGCTGGGGATTGCACCCAGGGGTGTTCTACCTCTGAGCTGAGCTATATCCCCAGCCCGATTTTTTATTCTTTATTTTGAAACAGGGTCTCACTAAGTTGCAGATGGCCTCACTAAGAAGCTGAGGCTGGCCATGAACCCTAATCCTCCTGTCTCGGAGGTAGAAAAACCCCTGGATTCCACCCCCAATACAGAGCTAGAATCCCCTTGAGTTCCATCCCCAGGACCGCAAAAAAAAAAAAAAAAAAAAAAAAAGAATGGTGGTTTCTAACAATTCAGAGTTATTATTCAATGGGTAAGGACTTTCAGTGTTGAGAATGAGAAAAGTTCTGGAGATGGGTTATGGTCATGATTGTAGAACAATATAAGTGTCTTAATACCCCTACATGGTATACTTTTTATTTTTGCAGTACTGGGGGTGGAATCCAGGGATTTTCTACCTCCAGGCTATACTCCCAGACCTATTTTTTATTTTTTATTTTTGAAACAGGGTCTCACTGAGTTGCAGAAGGCCTCACTAAGCAGCTGAGACTGGCCATGAACCTGCGATCCTCCTGTCTCAGCCTCCGCCTCCCAAATGCTGGGATTACAAGCGTGCGCCACCACGCCCAGCCACAATAAAACTTTTGATAGTAAGTTTTATGTTATGTGTATTTTAGCACAATAAAAAAAATGAGGGTGGGAATTCAGATACAAGACAGAGATCTAGAAAGTGAGCTGTCCCTTTTTAGCTCCAAGAGGAGAAATTGTTTCTGTGGTATCCAAGGAGCTGTCATGTGGCCTAGCTTTGCTGCCCGCTTGGGTAAGACTTGGGCAGTACACATTCTGAGCAAAGCTTTAATCTAGAAACATACACGTAGCAGGAGGAACGCATAGCAGGTGGCTGTCACCTTCAGACCCTCTGCCCGATGCTGTGTCAAGAGCTCCAAACCTGGGTCTTTGCGCAGCAACTGAGCCAAGGTTTTGTTACTGCTGTGGAAGGGGGTACTACTCAATTTGGCATAAGCAACAACTAGCCTCTATTCTAACCTCAGAGATGAAACCCACAGCTCCTGAAAGCACAAAGTGCATTTCAAAAGGGGGTCTACAAGTGTAAGCTTTTGGAAACATACCTAACATGGGTGGGGGTCTGAGACCCCCTTTCAAGGCAGAATTGTCAAAATTCCCACGCCCCTTTCTCCCTTTGAGCTCCTGCAGCCTTTGTTTTTCAATCTCTGAAGAAAACATTCTAGATTTTTCAAGGTATCAAATATATAAGTGACTGGCAGCATCTTCACTGTATATATATATGTTTTTACTTTTTTTTTTTGTACTGGAAATGGAACCCAGGGGCATTCTACTTCCAAGGTACACCGCCAGCCCTATTTTTTATTCTTTATTTTAAAACAGGGTCTAAGCCGGGCGTGGTGGTGCACACTTGTAATCCCTGTGCTTGGGAGGCTGACAGAAGGATTGCACAGGTTTGAAGCCAGCCTCAGCTACTTAGTGAGGCTCTCAGCAACTTAATGAGACCCTGTCTCCAAATAAAATAGAAAAAAAATTGGTCTGGGAGTATAGCCCGGAGGTAGAAAGCCTCTGGGTTCCACCCCCAGTACCACCAAAAAATAAAATAAAATAAAACAGGGTCTAAGCCGAACGTGGTGGAGCACACTTGTAATCCCCGCGCTTGGGAGGCTGAGACAGAAGGATCACGTAACGTCAAAGCCCGCCTCAGCTACTTAGTGAGGCTCTTGGCAACTTAATGAGACTCTGTTTCCAAATAAAATATAAAATAGGTCTGGGAGTGTACCCAGAGGTAGAAAACCCGTGGGTTCCATCCCCAGTACCACCAAAAATAAATAAATTAAAATAAATAAATAAATAAATAAATAAATAAATAAATAAATAAATAAAAGAGGGTCTAAGTAAGTTGTGGATGGCCTCACTAAATTGCTGAGGTTGGCCATGAACCTGTGATCCTTCTGTCTCAGCCTCCCAAGTACTGGGATTTCAAGTGTGCCCGACTTCACGGTATGTGTGTATGTGTATATATATGGAGAGAGAGAGATGGATAGATAGATAGATATATTTTGGTGGTACTGTGGTTCCTAGAAACTCTTCTACCTCCAGGCTACACTCCCAGACCTTTTTTTTTTTTTTTTTTTTTTTTTTTTGCGGGCCTGGGGATGGAACCCAGGGGCATTCAACCTCTGAGCTACACCCCCTGCCCTATTTTTTATTCTTTATTTTGAAACAGGGTCTCACTGAGTTGCAGAAGGCCTCTCTGAGTAGCTGAGGCTGTCCGCAAACCGCGATCCTCCGGTCTCAGCCTCCCGAATGCTGGGATTACAAGCGTGCGCAACCACGCCCGGCTCCCGGACCTATTTTTATATTTTTATTTCGAAACAGGGTCTCTTAGGCCAACGAGGCTGGCTTCGAACCTGTGCAATCCTCCTGTCTCCGCCTCCCAAGCGTGGGGATTACAAGCGTGCGCCACCATCCCCGGCTTCACTGTATATTTTAAAGGTTTATAGTTAGAGGTTTGAAGCTCAGGTTAAGGGATAGTTGCTAATGGTGAAATTTCAGGCCTCTAGCAGTAGATGGAGTTGTTACATCTGAGCCTCCTTGAACTCTTAGGGAACCTTAGAGACATTCCCTCTATGCCACTCAAATGTGCCCCAATCTCCCCTCAGACAAGCTTTCAAGAGGTTGCCCACATTCTGCTTGAATGCCTCCCCAGGCAGGAAACCTACTACCTCAAGGAGTAGAAGCTTTCACCTTCCAAGAGCTCTGTATATTGAGTAAAAGTGCCCAGAGGGGTGTGAACAAAAGCTTTGGACTAGAGCATCTGTTTGTGGGTGGAAGCAAGCACAGGAGGCCAATTTCGAGGGCCCTAAACTTGGTGGGAGGCAAGAGGGGTGGGGGTGCACTGCTGTGCCAGGGCATGTCTGAGACTGTGGAAGAAACTATATACATTTCTCTGGTGGACATTGTGGTATTTGCCTTTTTTGAAAACTATGCTTTGGTTTCCATCTGGGGAAGCAGTCCTGTCCCTCCACCTTCAGCCATAGCATTCAAGGGGAACTCCTTATTACTCTCAGTTCCAGAGAGGTCCTGTGACCCAAGCCTGGCTGGCTAGAGCTGTGTGTCTCCTTAGATACAGTGATTGGTTTAGGGACAGGCATCGGTCTTATGCTCTTCAGACTGCTAAAAACAAATGCCATAAACTGGGGGTGACTGATGAGCAACAGAATTTATTTCCTACAGTTCTGGAGGATGGGAGACCAAGATCAAGGTAGATTCCCTGTCTGGTGAGGGCTGTCCTCTAGCTCTGAGTGAGCACCGCCTCACCGTGTCCTCGCATGGTGGAAGGGTTGAGTAGTCTTTCTCTGGCTTCTTTGACAAGAATCCTATTCATGAACACTTTGCTCTGTGACCTAATTACCTCCCAAAGGCCCCCACATTCTCTAATACCAATACCTTGGGGCTCCTTGGGGAGTGGGAAGAGCATAAACATTCAGACCATGAAGGTATGATACACACAGAATGCTTTATACAGAGAATGTTTTCATCATCTTGGCCTGCCTAACAAACTAACCCAAAACTGAGTGGAGTATTATTATTAGTAGTAGTATTGGTATTAATATTGGGAATTAAACCAGTGTCTTGTGTGTGCAAAGCACTTTACCATTGAGCTGCCCCCACCCCAAGCTGGGGGGCTTAAACAACAGAAATTAAAGTTCTTGTGATGCTGGAGATTGAAAGTCTGCATTAGCACCAGCACAGTTGGGTTCTGATGTTGGCCTTCTTTTATAAACAGCCAATATTTGCTATTTCCTCACACAGAAGGGAGGGATGGAAGGAAGTGAGAACTCTCTAGTGTTCTCATAAAGGCACACATTTCATCATGAGGGTCTATCTCACCATTATGACCTCACTTAACCCTACCTACCTCCCAAACTTCCTATCTCCAAATACATCACACTGGGGCTTCAATATATGAATTTGGGGATAAATCATTCAGTCCATAGCACAGTTACATAATTCTGGATTTTTGTGGGTACCATTACTGATTAAAGGAGAACTCTGATTATGGTAGTTTCAGCAATGCCTGAATCCACATTACACTTAAGTTTTCCATATGTGGGCCAGTACATTTATCTTTTTGCCAGTTTGAATTGGACTTTCTGCTATTTGCAACTAAAAGATTCTTGAGTAATATGATTCCCAGACTCACAGTTTACTCCATTTGAAGGGCTGCACCTGCTGGTTAACCATTTGCTTTGGTGATATGTATAATGGTGATAGGAGATTCTCACACTTTTGAGGGGAGTACTGGTGATTGAACCCAAAAGCATTCTACCTCTGATCCATACCCCAGATCGTTTTTATTTTTTATTTTTATTTTCTTTTGTGCTATTCTACCTCCAAGCTACTCCCTCAGCCCTATTTTCTATTCTTTTTTTAAATTTATTTTATTGGTGCACTGTATTCATATATCATAATGGGATAAAAATAATACTTTTGTAGACATACATGCACACATGGCCCAGCTAGCCCTTACCCAATCCCCACCCCATTCCCTCCCCATCCCTCCTTCCCATGCTTGGCTTAGTGGTTGACATCTAGTATTATAGCAATTTATCCAATTTTAACGTTGATAATCTCACATAACAGTTTCATTTGTCTGATACCAAGCTTTTGATGACTTAAGGATAACATTTCAATATTTCTTTTTGCTTTCTTTCTTACCAGAGAATATTTCTTTCTTTTTCTTTTTTAAGGTGAAACTATCATATATTTATTTATTTATTTTTCACAAAAAATCTATCCTAATATGTAATATGGACTCTAGATACCCAAAATGATCTCAAAAAAGAACAAAGCTAGAAGATGTATATTTTCTAATTTCAAACCATATAAAACTACAATAATTGAAATAGTGTAGTACTGTTATAAAGGCAGATATATAAACCACTGGAGTTAAATATAAGCCTAGAGATACATTCTTCCATATATTGTCAGGTTATTTTTGACAAGGTTTCTACGAACATTTGGTGGAGGAAATAATTATCTTTTAACTAAATATTGTTGAAAAACAATAATTACATGGAAAAGAATAAAATCGGACCCTTACCTAACACCATATACAAATATTAACTCAAAATAGATAAAAGACCTAAATATAAATCTTAAGACTATAAACTTTTAGAAGAAAATCTGGGTCATAAAACCTCACAACATTGAAATTGGCAGTGATTTCTTGGATATGATTTCAATGGCACAGGCAACAAAACGGTAAACAAACTCCCTAAAAAATAAAATATTGTATATCCAAAGACAATGTAAACAGAGTTAAAAGTTACTGATAGAATGGGATAAAATATTTCCAAATGCTATATCTGAAGGTATATTAGTATTCCAACTAGAAATCCTAAAAATTAGCAACAATAAAAGCAAACAATACAATTTAGAGATAGGTAAAAGACTAACATAAGTAATGGATCTCCACAGATAACCAATCTTAGTTGTCTGTTGGATGGAAAATCTTTCTCTGTTTCTGGTGTGAGTTACCTATTTCTTCTTTGTAGTTAATCTCTTTGAGTATTTTCTCTAGTGCTGGTTTTGAAGACATAAATTCTTTCAGTTTCTGTTTGTCATGGAAGTTTCTTATTTCCCCATCTAATTTGATAGAAAGTTTTGCTGGGTAGGAAATTTTTGGCTGGAAGTTGTTTTCTTTCAGAGTTTGGAATATGTTACTCCAAGCCCTTCTGGCTCTCATGACTTGGTTTGGGAAGTCTGGAGTGATTCTAATTGGTTTGCCTCTGAATGTCACTTGTCCCTTTGTTTTTGTTGCCTTTAAGATTCTCTGCTTGGCTTCCACATTGGTCATTTTGACAATTATGTGGCGTGGGGATCCTCTTCTCCGATCCTGTCTAAAGGGAGTTCTATAAGTTTCCTGGACCTGTGTATTGACCTCTTGCTCTATTTTTGGAAATTTTTCTACTATTATTTCTTTGAAGATATTACTTATCCCTTTGGTTTCACCTTCTTTTCCCTCTTCTATTCTAATTATTCTTAGGTTAGCTCTCTTAAAATGGGCCCATATTTCTTCAATGTCAGATGCCTGCTGTCGGATTTTTTTTTCTAAATTAGAAACTATGCGTTCATTTTTGGAGTGATCATCTTTTAGGAGCGAGATTCTATTCTCCATGTGTTCTAATTGGTTGTTTGTACTTTGAATTGAGGCCTTTAATTCATTAATTGCACCCTTTATCTCTTTTTGGCTCTCTCTGAATTCTTTTCGAAACACCTCTATTATTTCTACAGTTATTTTCCTGATTTGATCTTCTAGAAATCTCTGAATTTCTGTTTTATCGGGTTCTGATGTTGTGGGGTTGTGGGCATTCATTGCTCCATTGTTATTCCTCTTTCCCATGATTTTGGAAGTTTGTGCCTTCTCTGGGTTCTTCCCTTGGGTGACTACGACTTCACTTAAGGTGCTCTGGATCTCGAGTCTGTGGTATCTCAGTCCCTACTACTCCTTTACTGGGTTGTATGGCAGAGTCTCAGACCCAGGGAGTCAATCAAGGCTGCTTTAGACCATGGGGGGGTGCCAGGTTGGGCATTCTCCTATGGTGTGATATTTCTGCCACCGCCACTCCCCCAATGGGTCAAGTCCCTGGGAGTCAGTACTGGGATTTCTCCTCTGGGGCCCGCAATTTGACTCACTGTTGTTGAGTGCGCAGATGTAACTGTAGTGGACTCGGTGAATTTGGTGCTGTTGCCGCCAGTGGCAATATGGCGCTGCTGCCACGCCCTCGGCCGTGAGGCTGGCGTATTTCTTCTCTGGTTTTGAGCTCCGCTCTGAGTCCCTGCAGCGTGTGCTGAGCCCAGCCCCTGGAGCTTTAGATGCTCCTTGCACCGAGAAATCTGCCGAATCCTGCCCGGCTGTTCTGCAGCGGCTCACCTCGGCTCGCTGTCTGCCACTCCTCTCTGGAGCCTGGTGGGCTGTTGAGTGTGTTGGTCTAGAGCCATCCGGTGAGCTCGCCGCTGCCGCCAGCAGTAAGGCGCTGCTGCCGCGTCCTTGGGCGTGAGGCCAGCGTATCTCCTCTGTGGCTCTTAGCTCCGTTATGAGTTCCTTTCCTCTCTGGAGCCTGGTGCTGCAAAAGAAGATGGCGCCCGCCACTCCACACCACGGCTCCGGCTGCAGCACTGCAGTCTGGTTTCTGGTGTCTCGTTTTTCCAGCCCTCTTTTTCTCTGTCCCTTGTAATTACATTTTTTGTTTCTCTGCTGTTGGTGTTTTCTGGCTATGAAAGGCGCTGATTTTGTGGCAATAGATTGGTAGTTAGCGGGGCTCGTAAGCTCCACTTTCCTCCGTCGCCATCTTCCCGGAAGTCTCTATTCTTTATTTTTAAAACAGAGTCTCACTGAGTTGCAAAGGACCTCACTAAATAGCTGAGGCTGTCCAAGAACCTTAATGCTGGGATTACAAGCATGTGCCACCATGCCTGGCTTTTTTTTTTTTTTTTTTTTGGTCTTGAAACAGGGTCTCCCTAGGTCACTTAGAGACTCACTACATTGCTGAGGCTATCCTCAAATCTGTGATCCTCCTGTCTCAACCTCCCAAATACCAGGATTACAGGTGCATACCATCATGTCCAGCTGTGTTCTCACACTTAAGTGTACATCAGAGTCATCTGGTTGAAGCTGGGTATGGTGGCACACACCTGTAATCCCCGGCACTTGGGAAGTTGAAACAGGAAGATCACAGGTTTGAGGACAGCTTCAGAAATTAGGGAGATGCTCATCAACCTAGTGAGAACCTGTTTCAAAATAAAAATGAAAATAAAAATGAAAATAAAAATGAAAATAATAGGGCTGGGGGTATAACTCCGAGGCCAAATGCCCCTGCATTCAAACGCTAATACCACACACATACAAAAAATATCAAAATAAAAATTAAAAGCCAGGTAGGGTGGCACATGCTTGTAAACCCAGCATTTGGGAGGCTGAGACAGGAGGATCGTGGTTTGTGCACAGCCTCAGCTACTTAGGCCTTTTGCAACTCAGTGAGACCCTGTTTCAAAATAAAGAATAAAAAATAGGGCTGGGGTATAGCTAGGAGGTGGAATGCAACTGGGTTCCATCTCCAGTGCTGAAAAAAAAAAAAACAAAAAAACTAAAAATAGGGGCTGGGCATGGTGGTGCATGCTCGTAATCCAGGTACTCAGGCGGCTGAAACAGGGGGATTATAGGTTTTCAGCCAGCCTCAGCTATTTAGTAAGGCTCCTGCAACTTAGTGAGACCCTGTTTCAAAATAAAGAATGAAAAAAAAAAAGTCCGGGGAGTGTAGCTCAGAGGTAGAATGCCCCTGGGTTCAATCCTCAATAATACACACACACACACTTGGTAGAACTCAGATTGCTAGGTTTTGCTCCCAGAATTCCTCATTCTGTGGGTGTGATCAGATAATCTGTATTTCTTTTTTTTTGGGGGGGTGGTACTGGGGTTCCTGGAAACCCTTCAACCTCTGGGCTACACTCTCAGACATATTTTATATTTTTATTTGGAAACAGGGTCTCTTAAGCCAGCGAGGCTGACTTTGAACCTGCGTGATCCTCCTGTCTCCGCCTCCTAAGTACTTGGATTACAAGCGTGCGCCACTGCGCCTGGTGATAATCTGCCTTTCTAAGGCATTCCCCAGCAATGCTGTTGGCCTGGGAGCCACCTTTGGTAGAATCACTAGTGTAAGGGAAGCCCTCGATTCATGAATCTTAGTAGTCTGAGGTTGAGAATGTGGGGCTTCTATGAGAAATAACCATCGTGGTATTTGCCAGGGATCCACAGGAAATTTGATCCCCACTCTTAGCTCCTATAGGAAAGATTTCACAGTTCTAGAACATTCTCAGGTAACCTTTAAAAATTCATGTAATCTTTAAAAATATCTGTTGTGGTAAGCTGGGCGTGGTGGCGCACACTTGTAATCCCAGCATTTGGGAGGCTGAGACCGGAGGATCATGGTTCACAGACAGCCTCAGCTACTTAGTGAGGCCCTCCGCAACTCAGTGAGACCCTGTTTCAAAATAAAGAATAAAAAATAGGGCTGGGGGTGTAGCTTGGAGGTAGAATGCCTCTGGGTTACATCCCCAGTACCGAAAAAAAACCCCAAACGAAAAACAAACAAAAACACCTGTCTGTTGTGGTTTCCTACTACTGTGCCCTGGAAAAGTTCAGGGGTTATTAAAGGTTGGATCTGGCATGTCTCCCAAAGGCTTATGTGCTGAGGACTTTGGTCCCCAATGCAGCAATGTTCAGAGGTAGGGCTTTGGGGAAGTCATAGGATCACAACTTGAACCGCATGGAAGG
This sequence comes from Muscardinus avellanarius, assembly GCF_963383645.1. NCBI lineage: Eukaryota > Metazoa > Chordata > Mammalia > Rodentia > Gliridae > Muscardinus > Muscardinus avellanarius. Next base: position 50,143,526 of record NC_137805.1, read on the forward strand.
ATTAATTTATTGATGTGTTCATAGTTGAATGGACTATTGGGAGGTGGTTAAAAAGACTGTATGAAGTGGGTCTGGTTGCAGGAAGTAGGTCTCTGGGAACAGGACCTGGAAGGGTGTCTCTTCTCTTCAGTCCCTTCTTCAGTCTCTTTTTTTTTTCTTCTTCTTCTTCTTGGCCACTAAGAGCAGAATGGTTCCCTCCACAATATATTTCCAACCATGATGCTTTGCATCCCAAAGGCTCAACCTGGCAAGGAGAGGAACTGGGTATGGCTGGCTACGTAGTGGTCTCTATCACACTAGATATGTTTAAGAGCCTCCTGAGCAATGACACTTTTGTAGGGAACTTCATAATTTGCAAAGAATCTTTACTTTTAGGGCTTGCTTCCTGAGTCAGAGGACACACACACACACACACACACACACACACACACACAGAGTCAGCTATCTCTGTTCTTAGATGACTACTTGGTTCTGATTCAGTATTTACTAAAAAAATTTCAAGGCTGGCTCCCATCTAGATTCCTCTACCAGGAAGAGAATGCCTGGACCGGGGAATGAGAGTGTTTGGCTCTCTAGGTAATTAAGTTTGGGACTAGATGCTGCCATCTGCATAAATCCTTTCCTTTTTACTTCAGAGCCCAATGTTGAGCAAAGCAGTGAAGCACTTGTAAATCACCCACCCACTGCTCCCTCCCACACCCAGTCTTGCACAGGCTCCGCTGCTGCTGGAAATTGCAGTGTAAACAGCTCTGGTTAATGAGATGGAAGCAGTCGCCTGTTGGGACAGCTGAGAAAGCTACTGTATTTGCTGGCTGGTATTCTGCTCAATCTTTTATCTTCTGCCCTTTCTCTCTCTCTCTCTCTCTCTCTCTCTCTCTCTCTCTCACTTTTTTTTTGGGGGGGCAGTACTGAGGATTGAACCCAGGGGCATTCTACCTCTGAGCTATACCCCACCACACCCTATTTTTTTTTTTAATTTTGAAACAGTGTCTTGCTAAGTTGCAGAGGGCCTCAATAAGTAGCTCAGGCTGGCCAAGAATTGCCATTCTCTTGTCTCAGCCTCCCAAGTACTGGGATTACAAGTGTGCAACACCAAACCTGGCTCCCAGCCCCATTTTTTATTCTTTATTTTGAGACAGGGTTTCACTAAGTTGCTGAGGGCCTCACTCAATAGCTGAGTCTGCCCCCAAACTTGAGATCCTCCTGCCTCAGCCTCCTAAGTACTGGGATTACAAGTGTGTGCCACCATGCCTAGGTACCTAAGTACCATCACTGTGGAGTACGTGAGGGTGTGCCTCAATGCCAGCGAGTTGGGAGCCTGGGCTCTTACTCTTCTAAACCTGAAATGCCTACTTCCAGACATGTGTGAGAAAAATAAATCCCAGCTTTGGCTTTTCCAAGTTGCTGTAGAGCTCTGTTACCTGAAGCTAATAGGACTTTTTTGTTTGTTTATTTTGTTGTCTTTTTTTTTTTTTTTTTTTTTGGTACTGAGGAGGATTGAACTTAGAGGCATTCTACCTCCAAGCTATTCCCTAGCCTGATTTCATTTCTTTATTGGAAACAGAGTCTCACTAGGTTTCTGAGCCTCACTCCTTTGGCTTTGAACTTGCAATCCTCCTGTTTCAGCCTCTCAAGTACTGGAATTATAAGCATGTGCCACCATGCCTGGCTTATTAGGACTTCTAACAAACACAGGGTTCTTATTAAAAACTAAAAATCAGTAATAGGCTGATACATTAGTCTTTGCTAAGTCCAATTTTTTTCTTGGCACTAGGGATGGAACTCAAAGGTATTCTACCTCCAAGCTACACCCCCAGCCTAATTTTATTTTTTATTTGGAAATAGGGTCTCACCAAGTCTTTGAAAGCCTCACTAAGTTGCTAAGACAGGCTTTGAATCTGTGATCCTCCTGTCTCAGCCTTCCAAATGTGGGAATTACAAGTATGTGCCACCATGCCCAGCTCTGCTAGGTCCAGTTTCTATGAGCCTGTCTCCACAGGTGGTCCTGGTTCCCTTTGAATGATTAGATTTTTTAAAATGTTGAGACCAGAGGATCATGGTTCGTGGACAGCCTCAGCTACTTAGGCCCTCTGCAATGCAGTGAGACCTAGTTTCAAAATAAAGAATAAAAAATAGGGCAGGAGGTGTAGCTCGGAGGTCGAATGCCCCTACAGACCAGCAAAAAAAAAAAAAAAAAAAAAAAAAAAGTTAATTGATACACAATTTTACATACTATTGAGATAGAAAGGAAATAGGCAGATAGGGAAAAGGCCTTGGTAGAAAAAAGTTAATTTCCTGAGTTTCCTGAGGGGCGACAAATGCCTGAAATTCCAAAGGCTCAGAGATAAGAAGGATCAGAGCTTCACAAAGCCATCCTGAGTTTCCTAATCAACAAACCCAGGAGCAAGTCTGGCATTCCTGAAAGGAGACCCTTCAAAGGACTTGCAAATACCCTATGCAAATTCTCCTTGGAATCCCAAAAGTCACCCTAACCAAAAACGGACTTGCAAGCGGTCAGGCTTCGGCCAGTCAGATGGCAAAAGGGGGACTTTCCCGCTTGGGACCCCCTCCCCTTTTGGGGAGCTGTTCTCTCTCTCGCAGGTCGTGTCGGCCCTGAGAGAAGGCAGAGTGCATCTGAGGGCACGTGGCTCGGGCAACTCTCGAGTAGTGACCTGAAGGCCTCTGCTGGACATCATAGCTGACCAGGCCCCTAGGGGTGACTCTTTTCTGGCAGATCGCGTGGACTCTGGGAGAAAGTAGTTTGCAACTGATGGGCACTTGGCTCGGGCGACACTCGGGTAGTGACCCTGAAGGCAGCTACTGGACCCCGGAGTTCCGACCGCCCCTATGGGGTGTTCGGCCACTTTTCTCTATTCCCTTCTGGCAGATCGCATGGACTCCCGGAAGAAAGCAGCCTGCACCTGAAGGCAATTTGGCTTGGGCTACTCTCAAGTATTGTCCTGAAGGCAGCTGCTGGATCCAGAGTTCCAGCCCCTTTGGGGGTGTTCAGCCACCCTTGCCCCATTCCCTGCTGCTTCCAATAAACCTTTTACTCCCCTTCCTGAGGTCTGCGGGTGTCATTCTTCGCTCACCATAGACAAGAACTCGCCGGGTTTTCTCTCAAGAAACCCCCGTTTCACTATGGGGTACAGGGTGACATTTCAGTATATGTATACAACATAAAGATCAGATCACAGTAATTAGCATAGCCATCACCTCAAAAAGTTATCATTTCTTTCTGTGGGGAAGATTCAAAATTCTTTTTACTAGCTATTTTGAAATATACAATAAAGACAGATGTGGTGGTACATGCCTATAATCCTAGTACCTGGAAGACAGACAGGAGGATTGAAGGTTTGAAGCCAGTCTCAGCAACTTAGTGAGACCCTGTTTCAAAATAAAAAGGGCTGTGGTGTAGCTGGGAGGCAGAATGCTCCAGTACTCTCCCAAAATTAATTGTCATAGTTAATCTACCATGCTATAGAACATTAGGAGTTACTGCTCCTATCCTGCTGCATCTCTGCTCCCATTAGCCATCCTCTTTCTTTCTTCCTTCCTCCTGTCCGTCCTAGGCTCTGGTAACCATGATTCTATTTTGGCTTCTATGGTTCAACTTTTTTAGTTTCCATGTGTGAGAACTCATGGTATTTGTCTTTCTGCACCTGACTTACTTGACTTAATATCATGCCCTTTAGGCTCATCCATGTTGTCACAAATGACAGGGAGGTTTTTTTTTTTTAATTTTTATGGTACTGGGGATTGAACCCAGGGATATTCTACCTCAGAGTTACACCCCCAGCCTTATTTTATTTTTATTTTTATTTTGAAATAGGGGTTCACTAGGTTGATGAGAGTCTCACTTTTTTTTCTGAGGATATCTTCAAACCTGTGATTCTTCTGTCTCAGCTTCCCAAGAACTGGGATTACAGGCATGTGCCACCACACGTGGCTAAATTATTATTTTTTATGAATAATATTCCTTTGTGTATGTGTATCACATTTTCTTTTTTCATTAATTTGCTCATGAACACTCAGGTTAATTCTGTCTCTTGGCTATTATGAATAGTGCTGAAATACACGTGGGAGTGCAGGTGTTTTTGCCATATTGACTTCCTATCTTTTGAATATGTACCCAACAGTGAGATTTCTGAATTCTATGATAGTTCTATTTTTATTTTTTTGAAGAAACTCTATGCTATTTTCCTTAATGATTGTATTTATATTACAATCAATAGTAAATGGAAGTTCCCCTTTCTCTGCATCCTCACCAGTTATTTATTTTGCAGGTCTGGGGATAGAACCCAGGGGCATTTGACCTTCAAGCTACACCCTCTGCCCTATTTTTTATTCTTTATTTTGAAACAGGGTTTCACTAAGTTGCGGATGGCCTAAGTAGCTGAGGCTGTCTGGGAACCACGATCCTTTGGTCTCAGCCTCCCGAATGCTGGGATTACAAGCGTGTGCCATCATCCCCGGCTTGCCAGTATTTTATATATATATATATATATATATATATATATATATATATATATATATATATATATAATTTTTTTTTAAATTAGCTGTTTTAGAAGTCAGGCATGGTAGTCCCAGTGTGTAGTGACATACACTTGTAATCCCAGTACTTGGGAGGCTGAGATAGGAAGATTGCAGGTTCTCGGTCAGCCTCAGCTACTTAGTGAGGCCCTTTGGAACTTAGTGAAACCTTATTTCAAAATAAAGAATGAAGCTGGGCTTGGTGGCACATGCCTGCAATCCCAGAATTTGAGGGGCTAAGACAGGAGGCTCGTGGTTCATGGACAGCCCTTAGCTATTTAGTGAGGTCTTTTGCAACTCAGTGAGACCCTGTTTTAATTAATTAATTAATTAATTTATTTATTAATTTATTTATTTACTTATTTTTGGTGGTACTGGGATTCCTGGAAACCCTTCTCCCTCCGGGCTATACTCCCAGACCTATTTTATATTTTTATTTGGAAACAGGGTCTCTTAAGCCAGCGCAGCTCGCTTTGAACCTGTGCAATCCTCCTGTCTCTGCATCCCAAGCATGGGGATTACAAGCATGTGCCACCATACCCAGCCGAGACCCTGTTTTAAAATAAAGAATAAAAAATAGGGCTGGGAGTATAGCTCGAAGATAGAATGCCCCTGGGTTTCATCCCTGGACCACAAAAATAAATAAATAAAAATTAAAATAAAGAATGAAAAATGGGACTGGGGGGGTAGTTTGGAGGTAGAATGTCCCTGGGTTCAATTCTCAATACTGAAAAAAAAAAAAAAAAGCCAGGTGTGGTGCATGCTTGTAATCCTAGTACTTGGGAGACTGAAACAGGAGGATCACAGGCTCAAAGACAACCTTAGCAACATAGCAAGGCTCTCAGAAACCTAGTGAGAGTCTGTTTCCAAATAAATAAAATCAGGTTAAGCATGGCTTGGAGGTAAAATGCCTCTGGGTTCAATCCCCAGCACCAATTAGTAAGTAAAGAAATAGCTATGTTAGTCAGCTTTCTGTTACTGTGACAAAATACCTGAGGTAATCAACTGAAGAGAAAGAATGATTTATTTTGGCTCATAGCTTCAGAGATTTCAGTCCATGATTGATTACTGCTGTTGCTTTGGGCCTGTGACAGCACAGTACATCATGGCAAGAGCCCGTGGTGGAGGTCTATTCACCTCATGCTGATCAGGAAGCAAAGAGAGAGAAGGGACTGGGATCCTATTATTCTTTTCAAGGGCATGACCTGATGTCTTAACTTCTTTCTATTAGGCTCTGTCTCCTAAAATTTCAATAGCAAGGCCGGGCGTGGTGGTGCACGCTTATAATCCCCACGCTTGGGAGGCAGAGACAGGAGGATCGTGCAGGCTCAAAGCCAACTGCACTGGCTTAAGAGACCCTGTTCCAAAAAAATAAAAAAGTATATTAAAAAATAGGTCTGGGAGTGTAGCCCAGAGGTAGAAGGGCTTCCAGGAACCCCAGTACCACCACCACCAAAAAAAAAAAAAAAAAAAAAAAAAAAATTCAGTAGCATTACAGGTTGGTAACCAGACCCTTAGCATATCGGCCTTTGGAGATCAGTCATAGGAATATACAAAATGAATCTGATGTAAGCTAGCTACACCAGTCCCCAGCCTGGGTTGGAAACATCACATTCAACACTGGGCACAAGTAAATGTTTGTGGAGGGGTGAATTATTCGAGTCACCCCTCCATGCTAGTTTGATATGGAGCTGTGCCTATCCTCTGTATTTCTATCTTTTAATAAACTTCTTTAAATCTTCAAAAAAAGAAAAAAAATGTTTGGGGAGGTGATGTGCACAGTGGCTGAGTGTGAGCTCTGAAATAAAGTCTCCTAGGGTCAAATTTGTTGACAGACATGCTGCTTAAGCTCTGAAGCCCTCATCTGTGAAACAGGGTTAGACATGGTACCTGCAAGTTGGGGTTTGACTCTAGGAACAGTGCAGTGGCCAGATTGGATGAGAAGGTGACAGTGGCAGTGACAGGGGAAAGTGCCTTCAGAACCAAAGTATCGCGGGGTCAGGAGAAGGTGACAAGTTCACAGCTCCTGAAGGAATCGCTACACCCTAGGTGTGTGATCAGCTTCTAGCTTTATTGAGGTTCCACAATGACATGAGTAATGTAGGATATCTTAGGATAGAATACCACCTGCTCTGAAATCTGCAAATTGTGAATTTAGGCCAGACATGGTGGCCCACACCTATAATCCTAGTACTTGGGAGGCTGAAACAGGAGGATCACAGGTCCTCTGCAACTTAGTGAGATCCTGTTTCAAAATAAAAGATAAAATAGGGCTGGGGGAATGTAGCTCAGAGGCAGAATGACCCTGGGCTCAATCCCCAGTACCACATAGAAAATAATAAATAAATAATGAGCAGGGGAATTTTTTTTTTTTTTTTTTTTTTTTTTTTTGGTGGTACTGGGGATGGAACCCAGGGACTTTCTACCTCCGGGATATACTCCCAGACCTATTTTATATTTTCTTTGGAAACAGGGTCTCACTAAGTTGCTGAGAGCCTAAGTAGCTGAAACTGGCTTCGAACCTGTGCAATCATCCTGTCTCAGCCTCTGAAGTGTGGGGATTACAAGTGTGCGCCACCAAGCCGGTTGTGTAGGGGAATTTTTTAATTTTATTTTTTGTGGTAATGAGGATTGAACTCAGGGGCATTCTACCTCCAATGTATACCCCTAGACCTATTTTTATTTTTATTTTTATTTTTAAACAGGGGCTCGCCAGATTGATGAGTTTTACTACTTGCTTAGGCTACCCTTGAGCCTATAATCCTCTTATTTCAGCCTCTCAAGTCCAAGGATTACAGGCATGCACCATCATGGCCAGCTTAATTTGGGAGAATCTGATCAGTTGGAAAAAGAATGTGGCAGAGAGATTTCCTTGGGATGTTACAGCCATCAGTGTTCAGATCAGTGGTCTGCACCAAGGAAATGTACCAAGGAGATGAGCCTTCACATTGGGCCCTACAGTACACACCTCAGTGATTGCCAAGGGTTCTGTGGCCTTAACTGGACTGTGGAAGGGACTGTGAAAGGTGTATTAGAGCAAGGATTACAAGAATAGATTTTCTCAGAAAGCAAGTTTGTAGGAGCCCTGAAACGTCACGTCTAAAGGATTTATTCCATTATCAGAGCCTGCCCTCGTGTTATCAATCCCAACAAAAAGCAGGCAGCCAGTGATCAACTGTGGGGCTTCACTGAGAACTCATTTATCATTCCAAGCTTAAGACCCACCCACCTTTGTGTGTGTGTGTGTGTGTGTGTGTGTGTGTGTGTGTGTGTGATAGAACCCAGGAACATTCGACCCCCGAGCTACAACTCCCGCCCTATATTTTATTCTCTATTTTGAAACAGGGTCTAAGTTATGCAAGACCTCACTAAGCTGAGGCAGTCTGTGAACTGATCCTCCAGTCTCAGCCTCCTGAATGCTGGGATTACAAGTGTGTGCCACCACGCCCAGTTAAGACCCATCTTCTAAGCCTGTACACTGACAAATATAGGAATGCAAAATTTTCATTTTTAATTTATTGAATGGATTAAGCTCCTCAGTATTCCTTACTGAGAGTGTAATATATGACATATATAAAGTATGTTACAAATATATATTCTATGGTATCTATGTATTACACACACACACACACACACACACACACACACACACACACACACTGGGGATTGAACACAGGGACAGTCTACCTCAGAACTACACCCCAGCCCTTTTTACTTTTTGTTTTGAAACAGAATCTTCCTAGGTTACTGAGTCTGGCTACATTGTGGAGGCTGTCTTTGAATCTGCAACCTGTCTCAGCATCTCAAGTATTGGGATTACAGCATATGCCATCAAGTCCAGTTTATTTTTTATTTTTGAAAGAGGGTTTCACTGGAGCCTCAAATCTGTGATCCTCCTGTCTCAACCTCCCAAATACTGGGATTACAGGTGTGCAGCACCACACCTGGCTTATTACCTATATTTTGTTCTTAAATACCATGCTGAAGTTGTTGAAACAATTCTTATACTGCAATATTTAACAATTTGGTTGGAGCTTGCCAATATCATGTGGTTAGTTTATATTTTTAATTGACTTTCCTGCTTCATGCAGAACAGTGGCTGTCAACTATCTTTCCTGCCCTGGCACACACTGCTTTCTCATGTGTACCATGGGTTTATACCTGTAGCAATTCAATGGGATTGGAGGACTGTCCAGTGGCAGTACCTGAATTGCTGGAGATTGTGACTCACCCTTTGTAAAATATGCTTTTTTCTATTCACTTCCTGAGAATCTCTAATATAAAACACAGAAATGGGGGTTGAGGAGCAACTAGACCATTTCCCTAGCAAACTAGCTTGTTCAGTTTAGACATTTTTCCAGTAGTGTGAATACATTTATTTCTGGCAGCAAAGAGCTTGCCATGAAGATGTGACTTATTTTTAAGATTGTTCATGAGAGGTATTAAGATGTACATCTTTCAGAAGAAGGAAAAAAGTTACATGTGGAATGCATTATATGGGGGAAAGAAACTTTAAAATAAGTGATATGACTTTGTACAACAATCCTACAGCTTATTGATTGCTTTCATTATCCTTTGATTCAATATCTACCTTTTGGAGAAATACTGGGCAAGTCTTAATTCTTTGTGTGACAGACCTCTGCATATTTGAAGTTGATTATTATATCTTCAGGTTGAAATACACTTATTTGCTCAAGAAAAATTTAGTTGAATTCTTGAAAAAAAGTATCTGCCTCATAGGGCTGGTCTGAGGATTAAATGAGATAATGCATGGGAAGCATTTAGCTTATAATGAGATACAGAACAACAACAACAACAAAAACCTCCAATGGTGGCTATTAACAAACTATAGGAGGAATCCATTGCTTGCTTACCTGACTAGCAAATCCTCACAGCGCACCCTGCTGACCAATCTGAGGGAAAACAGGCTCCCACTCACATCCATGGAGGGAGGAGTGGTGAATTGGTTAGTCCTCTGACCCACACTCCCATGTTTAGCAATTACTTTCTCCATACATTTGCATGGACATGATGCCCACTGCAGTGAGTGCTGCTTGTGATAGCAAAACACTGGAGACATCCATGTCCTTCACAACAAGGGAAAGTCTATTGTTTCCCTTGGAAAAAGACAGATTGGTGGGTAGGCTGCTGTCAGAATCATTGCAGATTCAGTCTTGGACACCAGAGATGCCAAAGCCACCATCAAATTATGGGCCTCTAAGAAAGACTGTTATTGTCTGTCTTTGCCACAACCCTTAGACATAGACATTCACATCTGAGAGCTCACTTAGTCACAAATTTGAATCATGTATCACTTAGGCATAGAAAAAAAGAAATACAAGCAAAAATGTGATGTGTTCAGTGTTATCAGGCCTGTCTGACTGTATGTGTTCTGATTTTAGAGGTGTTAAATGTGGAAAAACAACGTATGTCTAAGACTAGACATAGAATGTTGGTTTGTATTTAGGAAGGATACCCAAGAAATTTATCATGGGAAGGAAATTTATCAAACAGGAGACAAGGGAGAAATAAAAAAAACATTTTCTCGAGCCTTATTAATATATTAGCTTTTTTTTTTTTTTTGTATTGGAGATTGAACCCAGGGGTGTTCCACTTCTTAGCTACACTCCCAGCTCTTTTTTTTTTTTTTTTTTTTTTTTTGTGGCAGTGGGGATTGAACATCATCCAGCAGTAGCCAAAGGCCCAATCCTGGCATTGGGGGTTGCAAGTGCTTGGTAGAAGGCAACTGGTAAGGGAAGTGCTGGGGTACATTCTCTTTATACCCCATTCCCTACTCCTTAGGTATACATGTTTTTACTTTGACCTCTTAGCACCTGTGCAGGAAGAACCTGAAACATGCAGGTACCTCTTAGAAGGCAGCTATTCTACAGCTGCCTGAGAACCTACTTTAGGAGAGAGAAGTAGGGAGCACAGGCTCGAGGTTACCAAGCATATGGACAGAGTCTCTCCTTCTAGGGGGGACTGTCTATGGGGGACTGTCTATGTTCACTTCATGGTTTCATCTATCCAGTTATGTGTTGAGGATTTACTAGGTGTTGGGCACTGTGTCAGCGACTGAGGATACAAGAACAAAGAGCACATCCCTGCCCCAGTGGAAGCAAAGGAACAAGGAAAGAAGCATTCATGGAGGATATATAATGTATCAGATGGAGGAAGCTAAGAATGAGAATAAAGCAAGGCAAAGGTATAGAGGGTAATGGGCAGGGGCCTGCAGCTCTTCAGGCCTTAGAAGTTTCCAGAGGTAATGGAGGCTCCTGAAAGCTTTAATAGAAGGGGTGAAGGGACGTGGTCAACGTCATGGAAAGAGCCCTCTGCCTGGTGTGACGAGAGGGGATGAGGGAAGAGGCAGGGGACATGAGGGTGGCGTGAGATGATGGAGGCCCAGGTAGAATGCAGGTGGCTGGATTTGAATGCACTTTTAGTGGCACCTGGAGGACCTAATGGACTGGATGTGGCAGGAGGGAGGAGCGAGGTCATATAGCACTGGAGCTGGCTTACACTGGGACATGGTCAGATGCTACAAGTCAAGGATGGGTTTTCTATTCTGCTTTTCTGGCTTGGCCTGATGGCCTGGAAGAGGGGATGGCAGGTCACAGCTACATATCCTAAGACACAGGAGCCATGTCATTTGAAAGGAGGAAGATCTTCTTTTATTTGACTTGGGAGGGTGTCAGAGGTAGTAATTCCCTTGGAAAGACTGGAGGTTACCACAGAGGGAGCAACAGGGAACCCACATTTCCTCACCAGCTGCTTCCTCTAGACACGCTTCAAGTCACCTTTATGTTCCTGGCGGGAATGGGCATGCAATGTATGATTGATGGACACAAACAGGACTGGAGGCACCCTGGAAGGCACTTTGATGATGCCAACCAACTACAGATGTACCTAGCCTTCTCCAGGGCTATCTCCTGAGAAAGCAACCAGATACAAACAAACTCAACCAACAGGGTTGCTTGGCATGATTAATACCACCAAACATGCATCCCACAGCAGACTAGTTTAAATACACTTGTTAGAATGGGCATCACAACAGTTAACTTGCCTTTTCACTCTGATAATTGGGACATCTTTTCAACAGGACACATCCTGGGCGTTGCAATACATCACGGGCTGGACCCATTTGGTATTGGGTTGGTTCCCTTACTCACCAACCAGTGTTGGAGATGATCCAGTACATTCTAGTTGAGAACAATGTCCTCAGTTGAGAACAATGTCCTAAATCCAGACTAACAGTTGAGTATCCTATGAAAGCCCATCTAAGTGGATAGATCTTTCCAGCTGAGCCATCAGAAGACTGAGGCTGGAAACTTCCTTCCCTGACCTGGAACCAGAGCAGTGCAATCCCTCCGGCCTTGAGCCAGACACAGGGAAAGTTAGCTCGGTTGCACACTCACTTCCCAGGAGCCCCATCATTTGAAAGAACTCCTTTTATTTGGGTCTGGGAGGGTGTCCAGCAATTCCTTTGGAAATTGAGTGAACATCCAAGAGCCTCTGAAAGCTGCTCTAGATGCGGGTTGTAATTGGGTGTTTTATGATCTCTTCCTGTTTTGTGCTAATTAATGAAAGCAAAGACCAAGAAGGGCTTGGGAGGGGCTTGATGTATGTAGGCAAGGCAAAGGGCGGGGCCTGTGGTTTAGAGAAAGGGCTTTGGAAACTACAAGGTAGCACTTTGACCACTTACTAGCTATAACCCAGGCTTTAGATTTGCCACTGTAAATGGGACCCTTGTGAAGCATGCAGGATGCTGCTATTAATTTCCTTCCAAGTAGTCCATAAGAAAATACGACTCTATTGCCCTCGTTCTGGTTTTTAATGGTCATGGTGCCAATATTTTTTTAGACCTGCATTCAACATCCAGTTACCTCCATTTGTTCAAGAAAACACTAGAAGATGCTATAGCCTTGGGGAGGCAGCTGCCAGTCTGGCAAGTTTGGGATGGGAAGCACCAGGCCAGGCCCTTTCTTAGGATGAGCCCTTCCATAATGCTGGGTGGATATGGTGTTGGTTCTTGGCTTGGGCAGGGGCTGACAGGAAAGCACAAGTGACTAGTGATGACTGCTGGGAAAGAGGATGGAGGCACATTATGACCTGGTGGTTCAGTTGGTGTTGATCTAAGCCTGTGGTTCACCTAACAGGGAGCTGGGAAAGATTCCCTTTAGAACCAATGCCCCTCTTCTCTAAACTTATGAGAAAGCAAACGTACAGGGCTGGTGAGTCTTCAACAGGCTGAGAGACTACGCCTGAACTCCTCCAAGTCAGAGAATTAGCCTGAAGAGAAACCTACAGCCCAAAGCCAAGTGCTAACATTATGCTGGCTCTCAAAATTTGCTCACCAGAAACCTCCTGCAAACACCAGCACAGTAAGAGGGCCTGGTAGCATAATACACCCACTCCTTCTACACTTGATTGTCCACACAGCATTAGTGGACAGCTCTGTGGCATTTTGATTCTGTTTCTTTCTTAGGCCAAAATACCCTGACATTTGGGTTACCTCTTAGACACACTCAAGACTTCTGCATGAGGAGTAAATAAAGCAATGAGGAGTAGCTCGGAGGTGAGGGTACAGGTGTGACAGCTCTGCTGGCCAAGGCCAGGGAGTGTGGGCTCCCGGGGCTGTGGGAAGGGCATGTGGAGAAGCCTCCTCACCTGCGGGGGCCATGTGCCTCTCAAGCTCACCTCCCACTGTCGGGGACCATTGCTGCTGCCCAGTTTTATTGGGGCAAATTATATATTCTTGTGGGAATCAAGTGGCTGCAAAGCCTCTTTCCACATGGCTCCGCTCTTCCTTCCCTATGAAGGAAATCCTCCACAGCTGTTTTTGGGGTGGCAGGAGGGCCGCATTGGTGGATGAGTGTTATATGCCACAGCAGTTTATGCAGAGGATAGAAGGCTGGTTCTCCTACCAGGCCCCAAGATAAGTAGATTCTACTGCCAAGTTTGCTTCAGCATAGGAGTTTCTATACAACATGCTGGTGTTATTTCTTCAAATTTTTTGGTTTTTTTTTTTTTATTTTTTCTTTAAAGTCCATTGATCATCACAAAAACCCAGGAGATGCAACTAAGGAGAAAACAAATGTCCAACCAAGATCTAAGGACCCAGAGCTACGAAGGAAACGTGGCACTGGACCTCTGGGTGTGCACAGGGGGCAGGAGGGCTGATCCCACGGGGCATGGTTGTGGCCGTGGAGACAGAGGAGGGAGGCAGCAGTGGCCAGGTGTTTATGTTAACCGCTGCACAATGACAGCGTTGAGCAGGTTGGCCTCCTTCAGGGTCTGGCTCTCGTCAGCCAGCTCTTTGTTCGGGAAAGTAGTCATAAGAACAAAGCTAGTGGCAGCCATGGCTGGCCGGGCATCCACGATGAAGAGTCGGATGTCACTGATCCTGGAGGAATGGGTAGAGGAGGAGAGGCAGTGAGTGTCCTCCACCAACCACATCCCTGCCCTTGGAGGGATGAACACCTCCTGACTCCCCTCCCCTTCCCAGAGCAGCCAAAGCTGTCATTTGGGAAACATCAGATAAATCCCTCCCCGGCTGGACCCCCATCTTTCTAGGAATAAGCACCAACGTCCTTACTGGGTCCTAAGGCCTGCATCATTCTGTCCTCTTTTCCATTCTCTACTTCCTCTTTTAGTTGTCAGGCCATATGCCCTTCCCACATTTGGGTCCTCTGCCTCCCTGTAATCCCAGCCTCACCTCAGGCAGCCATCTGCTGAAATGCCACCTCTGCAGGGCAACCTCCCCCTGCCCCTGGCTTCCATGCCGACCTTCCCTCCAGGGCACTGGGCAAGTTTGTAAGCAAACATTTATGGATGACTTGATTCACAAGGGCAGACATATCTCTTGTATGTTATAGGGAGCATTCAAGTTATCAGCAACCCCTCAGAGCTAGAAATCCCTTCTCCACATGACTGGAAACAGATCCCTTCTCTTGGAGTGCTTCAACAGAAGTTTCCTTCTGTCTCCAATCCCTGGGATCAATGCAATCTACAGAGTAGCACATCTAAGGGTCTGAACGTGCAAGACACAGACCAGGCTCTCAACCGCATTGCACTCTGCATGAACTGTCCACCCCGGGTGAGCAGCAGTCATGCTAGGGTTAACTAGTGAACTGAAACCGATGCAAGTAACTCAGTCAGTGAGACGAGCCACTCCCCTCTCAGGAGTCTGAGCAAGCAAGGCACCTGATGCTCCTGGCTCAGCTAGCCCATTGATGAAACTTGGACACCTCTATTCTACAGAAAGAAGTTGCCAGATATCTTTGCTGGCAACAGTCCTCCAGCACCTCCCCCACTAGTCTTTTAATCTCGTGTTGCCTCAGTTTCCCCATTTTTCAAACAGAAGAGGCAGAGGCTCCTGGGGACAGAGGTGGAGAGAGTCAAGTGGGTAGGGTGCAGGTACTGTACCTTCTCATCTCCATGAACCAGAGCAATTCTGATTTGATCTCTTCTACACCTGGGCTTTGGCCTGAGATTACTTGTGAACAGTCTGATGGTTTAAAAAAACCCTCAGAAAAAGGAATAAGGCCACACTAATGGAAGAATGGGACTTCAGACTTGTGCCCCTCCTGCCCCCATAAGCATGCAGTGCCTCTTCCCAGGTCCCTGGGACACTGCTAGAAAAGCAAGGCCAGAAAGTGCAAGTACCTGTGGCTGTGGTTAAATTTCTGCACCAGCCTGCCGCCATCTGCAAGCCGGATTTGGATGTTTGTAGTAGGCTCTGACTCGTTGATTAAGATGGAGGAGCTGGCTTTGGCTTCGTTTTCTGCCTGCTGGGCTGGAGAGCTGGTACTCAACACTTGGGGAGCCGTGCTGAGGAGAGAGGAGCACATGAGGACAGAGCAGATGGGGGCTCCTGTCTGGATTGTTACTGGGCATCAGTTATGTGCCTGGACTCTTTGGTGCAGCTGACATAGTGCCCAGGACAGAGAGAATTACTGCCCTGCAGGGCTCAAGGGTCCAGAAAAATCAACTCCTGACCTCCGGAGTCATTGGTCACTGCTGGTTCCTTCACTCCTGAGGAGCCTTGGGCCAGTTGCTTACTGTCTTTCCTGGTGTCCTCACTTGAACAAAGGCTTAAAGGGAGGAGAGAATGAGGTGGGAGACAGGGTCATGAGACTGGGTGAGTGATGGCCTCTAAAAAGTAGCTGAAGGGAACCATTCCAAGGCTGAAGCTGAGGTCACCTTGGCATAGCCTGGCAGGCAACTGGCTGGGATAGAGTCTTTTTTTTTTTTTTTGCAGTACTGAAGATGGAACCCAGGGGCATTGTACCTCCGAGCTACGTCCGCATCCCTATCTTTTTTTAGTCTTTTTAATTTTGAAACAGGGTCTCACTGAGTTACAAAGGGCCTCGCTAAGTAGCTAAAGCTGTCCGTGAACCATGATCCTCTGGTCTCAGCTTCCTGAATACTGGATGAATGGGACATGCCATGGTCTTTTTTTTTTTTTTTTTTTGGTATTGGAAATTGAACTTGGGGGGCATTCTACCCCAGCCCTATTTTTTTTTTTTTTTTTTTTTTGCGGCACTGGAGATGGAACCTAGGAGCATTCTACCTCCAAGTTATATCCCCAGCCCTATTTTTTTATCTTTATTTTGAAACAGGGTCTCATTGAGTTGCAGAGGGCTTCACTAAGTAGCTGAGGCTGTCCGCGAACCATGATCCTCCTGTCTCAGCCTCCCAAATCCTGGGATTACAAGCGTTTGCCACCACGCCTGGCCACCCCAACCCTATTTTATATTGTCTTTTTGAAATGGAATCTTGTTATGTTGCTGAGATTCTTCCTTCATTGCTGAGGTTCTTCTTGAACTGTGATTCTCCTAAGCATCCCAAGTACTGAGATTACAGACATGAACCATTGTGCCCAGCCTGCCACAATATTTATAGCTCAAAATTTAGGGTTGGACGGACTAGGGTCTGTATTCACTGACTACATGTGGCTGTGGGTAAGTTACTCAAGCTCTCTTAGTTTTATTTATTTATTTATTTATTTATTTATTTATTTATTTATTTATTTATTTATTTGTGGTACTGGGGGTGGAACCCAGAGGCTTTCTACTTCTGGGCTATACTCCTAGACCTATTTATATATTTTTTTATTTGGAAACAGGGTCTCACTAAGTAGCTGAGGCTGGCTTTGAACCTGTGTGATCCTCCTGTCTTAGCCTCCCAAGCGCAGGGATTACAAGCATGCGCCATCACGCCGGCTCTCTTAGTTTTAATAAAGGCAGTAACAAGGATCTTTCTTTGGCATTACTAGGGATTGAACCCAGGGGTACTCTTCCATTAAGTTATATCTCCAGCCATTTTATTTTTTATTTTGAGATAGAGTCTTGCCAAATTGCCCAGACTGGCCTTGAACTTGTGATCCTCCTGCTTCAGCCTCCTGAGTATCTGGGAAGTGGGTAGTATCTGGGATATGCATATGGAACTGCTTGAGGCAGTAACAACTTTTTTTCCCTCTAGGACTGAGGATTGAACCCAGGTACACTATACCCTCACACCTATTTATTTATTTATTTTTGCGGCACTGAAGATTAAACCCAGGGGCATATTACCTCTGAGCTACACCCGAGCCTGATTTTATTTATTATTTTGAAACAGGGTATCACTAAGCTCTGGAGGGCCTCACTAAGCTCTGGAGGGCCTCACTAAGATGAGGCTGGCTGTGAACTCGGATCCTCTTGTCTCAGCCTTCCAAGTACTGGAATTACAAAGCGTGCGCCACCAGCCCGGCAGCCTTATTTTATTTTTATTTTTAAACAAAGTCTAACTAAGTTAAGGAAGGCCTCACTAAATAGCTGAGGCTGGCCTCCAACCTATGAGCCTCTTATCAGCCTCCCAAGAACTGGGAGTACAAGTGTGTGGCACCATGCTCCTCTCAGTAACAACTTTTAACAAGGGTTAAGGCTGCCTGCTTTGCTCAGTTTTTGTGAGGATTAACGCAGTCAGGGAAGTTGGCAACCACCAGTTCTCCACAATGGTTAGGAGCCTTCTTCTCTATACTACTCACCTGCCATCTTTCTTAGTTTCTCTTTTAGCAGATGACTGACCCAGATCTTTGCAGAGAAGAAAGGCCATTAGTTCTCTTCACCCATCCTCCCCAAGCTTCTAATTAGATCGGTTCCTATACCTCATCCTTCCTCTTGTTAAAAAAATCTGAGGCGGGGTCACTAGGAATTGAACCCAGGACTGTTCTTCCTCTGAGCCTTACCGCTCAGCCCTTTTTATTTTGAGACAGGGTGTTGCTAAGTGCATGCTGGCCTTAAGCCTTTGAATTTCCTGTCTCAGCTTCCCAAGTACTGGGATTACAGGCATGAGCCACTATGTCCAGCTCTTTCCTCTTATTTTTATGCTCTAAAAGAGGTATTTGTAGAAAATCCAACTGAATGCTGTCCAAACTGTGTTCCACAGGGTTCTTATTCCTTTGAGATGTATCTAGGAAGGTTTAGGAAAAACCACATATTATCCTATCAGCACCACAGGGTATTAACATATTAGGCTCCTTTTCACATGTAATACTTGTTAACCTCCTGCAGAATAAGTATTTCATAGAACTGAATTTTTGGACAATGCCCAGGAACATCTAAATAGCACATACTTTTTTTTTTTTTTAAAGTATCAATATAGGCTTAAGAAACTTACAAAATGGAGCTAAGAGGAGAATGCTGGCCACTTAGGCACTACAAGAGAAGTTGCTTCTGTGCATCAGCCTCACAACACATGGAACTCAACAGTGGGCTGGAACATGCAAATAAATGACACTACTATAGCCCTCAATGGTTGCTTAAAAATAGTGGAAAGTCAGGCTGGGCGTGGTGGCGCACGCTTGTAATCCCAGCGCTTAGGAGGCTGAGACTGGAGGATCACACAGGTTCAAAGCCAGCCTCAGCTACTTAGTGAGGCTCTCAGCAACTCAGCGAGACCCTGTTTCCAAATAAAATATAAAATAGGTCTGGGAGTATAGCCCGAAGGTAGAAAGCCTCTAGGTTTCACCCCCAGCACCACAAGAAAGAAAAAAAAAAATAGTGGAAAGTCAGTGGGGTGTGGTGATACATGCTTATAATCTTAGTACTTGGGCGATTGAGACAGGAGGATCGCAAGTTCACAGCCAGCCTCACAGGTATTTTGTGAGTCCCACTGCAACTTAGTGGCCCTTGTTTCAAAATAAAGGATAAAAAACAGGGCTGGGAAGCTGGGTGTGGTGGCGCATGCTTGTAATCCCAGCATTTGGGAGGGTGAGACAGGAGGATCCAGGTTCGCGGACAGCCTCAGCTACTACTTAGTTGAGGCCCTTTGCAACTTAGTGAGACCCTGTTTCAAAATAAAGACTAATAAATAGGGCTGGGGGTGTAGCTTGGAGGTAGAATGCTTCTGGGTTCCATCCCCAATACCGCAAACAAACAAACAAAACAAAACAAACAAAAAACAAAAACAGGGCTGGAAGCCAGGTGCACACTTGTAATCTCAGTACTTGGGAGGCTGAAACAGGAGGATCATAGGTTCAGAACCAGCCCCAGCAACTTACTGAGACTCTGTGCAACCTAGTGAGACCTTGTTTCCAAATAAAAAATAAAATCAGCCTGGGAGTATAACTTGGAGGTAGTAGGCCCCTGAGTTTAATCCCCAGCATCATAAATATTTGTCTATATGGTTGTGTAAGAACATCCAGGATTACCAAAGCATGGCAGCTAAGAGCAGACACTGGAGGAACCTAGCTCTACACTGGCCAGTGGTAGCCATGGATAAAGTATGACCTCTCCAAACCTTAGAGACTTTATCTACAGAATGGGGATCAATACAGAATAAAGGAGATGACACATGGAAATGTTCATTACAGTGCTTAGCTCATAGTAACTACTTACTATCATTCTTTAAGGGTTTGCTCCATTATATTCACCTGGTTTCTGGACCAAAGTCACTTGGCAATGTTACTGTCTACCCGTGGACTATAAGCGAGTCACCTGAGAGGGGCTCCCAGCCTGTGACGCTATAGGTCAGGGTTGGGGGAGGTAAAAAAGGGGGAAATGTCAACACTGCGCCTCCTTCTTCTTCAAAGAGTGAGATGCTCAAAGAGCATTAGTTCCAAATCACTCTATTCACTGTGTTGAAACTCCTGAACATCTGTTCTGAGAACCAAATACTGTACAGTCTTGAGACCTCCTTCCACCTGGCCACCTGCAACAATGAGGGCATTTCAAACAAGGCAGGAGCAGATCGCTAGGAAAAGAGGCATTCCTTTGGTGTCTTCCTGCCAATATCATTAGGAATCATAGGAAACCAAGTTTTTCTCAAAACAAGAGCCTCAGTCACCCAACTACTCATTGTCTTCATAGTGGAATAAACTGGCACTAAGGTACTTTTTTGAGGTTGCCCATCTGATTTACACTGAAAGGCTAAAATCCCTTCTCATTTAACTATATAAAACTGTTAAATAACACTTTTTTTTAAAGCTGGTCTGGGGATGGAACCAGGAGCATTCAACCTCTGAGTCAAACCCCTTCCCTATTTTTTATTCTTTATTTTGAAAAAGGGTCTCACTAAGTTGCTGAGGGCTTAAGTAGCTGAGGCTGTTGGCGAACTGCTATCCTCCAATCTCAGCCTCCTAAATGCTGGGTTTACAAGTGTTCACCACCACACCTGGCTAAATAAAACTGTTTTTTTTTTGTTTGTTTTAAACTCAGCTTTCATAAAAAGCCAGAACTGAAACAAAATGCAATTAGGACTATTTAGCTGTCAAATATCACACCTGATTATTACACTCTGTTGTGACTTGCTGAGCTCGTCCTCCACATTAATGAAGTATTTATTTTTATCCTGCTTGACTAGAGTTCGTTAAAAGTATTTTAATTTCTTGAGATGTAGAGGCCTACACACATAATATGTACATTTTCTTTCTTCCTTTCTTTTTTTTGGTGGCACTGGGGTTCCTGGAAGCCCTTCTACCTCCGGGCTACACTTCCAAGGGCTACACTCCCAGACCTATTTTTAAACTTTTTTATGTGGAAACAGGGTCTCTTAAGCCAGTGAGGCTGGCTCCAAACCAGCGAGATCCTCCTGTCTCCGCCTCCCAAGCTCGGGGATTACAAGCATGCACCACCATGCCCGGCTATATGTAGATTTTCAAACAACCATTTCCTGTTAGTATTATGATAGCAAACAAAGCCTCACTGAATGTTGTTGTGACTCTTCCTTTTTTTTTAATGGTATTGAAGATTGAACTCAGGGGCATTATAACTCTGAGGGAAACTCCCAGTTCTATTTTATTTTTTATTTTGAAACAGTGTCTCGCTAACTTGCTGAGGCTGTCCACAAACTTATGATCCTCCTGCCTCAGCCCCCCAAGTACTGGTATTACAGGTGTGCACTACCATGCTTGGCTTGAGCCTTCCCTATTACTGGTGAAGAAGTTAAAATAAAAAAAAAAAAAGATACCACCTTTTTGGAGGACAATTTTACAATATCTTAAACAGATGGGAAGATGGCAACTGAGGGAAGCAGCTCATCTCGGTCCTGCTGACACTGGATCTCTATTGCCATGAAAACAGTGTCTTTTCAAGAGATTTTAAAAAATAGCATAAAACTGAACAGAGTATGGAGAATTAAAAGGTGATGGAAACAAAGCTAGAAGGCAGAACAGAGGGCAAGTAGTGCCCTGTTCGCCTCCAACAGCTGCAGCCGAGCTGGGACTACAGGCACTGCACTTCCAGAGACCCCAGCAAAAAAAAAAAAAAAAAAAAAAAAAAAAAAAAGCCAATGATTTGAAGCAAAATAAATGACTGCAGCTCAGCAGAATTTTAAGCAGTCAGTTTCTCCTACTATACGGCACAAAGACACTATTGTCTGGAACCCAGCTAGACCTGAAGCAGTGGCAGTGGTGGTTGATCCCAGTGTATCTTCAGAAGATCCAGAGCAGCGCTCAACAACCTTTACGTGAACTTGTCACTGCTGTGGACAACCACTGGTGCAGTTGCAGAGACTCCCAAAGCAAGTGATAGACTTGATAAACTCACAGGGTGTGAGACTCTGTGGCTCACCCTGGTGAAGGTGGGTGGGAAATTGGCTGTCGAAGGGGCACAGATTAGCAGAGTGCCCAGGGCCAATTAGTCAAAGAGGCCTACAGTCTGCAAAGTAGAGTGCCATAATAGGGCCTCTGGAGATTGCCACAGACCACCTAATAGTGGTGTCTGGGGAGAAGTCAGACCAACTCAGCCCTATCTGTGGAAAATAGAGACCCTAACACTGGGTCTGTTCCCAGTGGCACCTGCCGCCCACGAAGGCAGGGAGAGACACAAGCTCAGGGTCTGTGAAAAGTGTGGAGACCCATGCTTACACTAGATCCAGCTCCATGCTTACACTAGATCCCACCGCCTATAGACTTAAGACAGGCCTGTATTGAGAGCTCAGAGACCCAGGCTTTCAGTGGAAGAGGAATTGGAGGCATTTGATGTCTGCAAAATGTCACTAGGCCAGAGTCCCAATCATTGGAGGAGAGCAAAAAGTGGGGTTACAAACTGACATCATTACTATAGATTTCAGAGCAAATGAGAGTGCTTGGAACATACTTAAGAACCTAAATTGAAAGTGAACCTTAAATGGCTGAAAGAATCCATGCAGACTCAGGAGGACTGCAGAGGCCAAGTCTGCTCAGTATTCATATATTTGTAGGATTCTTTCATTTTTTTATTTTTTTATTTTGTGTGTGTGCTTGTTTCCTCTCTTCCCTACTCCCCTTCTTCCCTCTTTCCTATCTACTCTCCTCTATCTGTCCCTTTTCTTCTTCTCTCATCTTTGTCTTGTATTAAATTCACTTCATATCACTATACCTAAATACTCTGGTTATTAGAACTCTTTTACACATACACTATCTCTAATTTCTACTATATTTAACCTTACCACATTCAAACCCTCATTCTATTCAATCCTATCTGCTCTTTACCCTATTCTTGTGAGAACTGCAGAGACTGCCTGAAGGAGAAATCAGAACTTCAGTAGTAGAAATGATATAGGATTCCAGAAAAGAATTTAGAGAGCAGCTGAAAGAAATAAAGGAATAAATAAATAATCTGACACCCTGAACAGGAATGAGAAGAACTGAAGGAAGTGAAGGATACAATCACTGAAGTGAAACAATAAACAATATACTACACCATATGAAAAAAAAGAATTTCACTTTTTTTTGTGGTACTGGGGATGGAACCCAGGGGCATTTTACCTTCAAGCTACAACCCCAGCCCTATTTTTTATTCTTTATCTGGAAACAGGGTCTGAGTTGTCAAGGACCTAAGTAGTAAATGAGGCTGTCTTTGCACCATGAGCCTCCTGTCTCAGCCTCCCGAATGCTGGGATTACAAGTGTGCGCCACCACACCCAGCTAGAATCTCTCTTATAAAATGACTACTCCAAAATGAGCATATAGTATATAATTTAGAAAAACAATTGACAGCATGCATTGGACATTGAAGAGATATGGGACCATTTTTTATATTTTATTTGGAAACAGAGTCTCACTAAGTTGCTGAGAGCCTAAGTAGCCGAGGCTGGCTTTGAACCCGTGCGATCCTCCTGTCTCAGCCTCCCAAGTGCAGGGATTACAAAAGTGCGCCACCACGCCCAGTGATATGGGCCCATTTTAAAAGACCTAACCTGAGCTGGGCGTGGTAGCACATGCTTGTAAACCTAGTATTTGGGAGGCTGAGAGAGAAGGATCTTGGTTCGCAGACAGCCTCAGCTACTTAGTGAGGTCCTCTGCAACTCAGTGAGACCGTTTTATTTTATTTATTTATTTATTTTTGGTGGTACTGGGGTTCCTGGAAACACTTCTACCTCTGGGCTACACTCTCAGACCTATTTTTTAATAGTTTTATTTGTTTCCAAATAAAACTATTAAAAAATAGGTCTGAGAGTGTATATTGCACTGGCTTTGAACCTGCGCAATCCTCTTGTCTCCGCCTCCCAAGCGCGGGTATTACAAGTGTGCACCACCACACCCAGCAAGACCCTGTTTTAAAATAAAGAATAACAACTAGGGCTGAAGGTACCTCGGAGGTTCCATCCCCAGTACCAAAAAAAAAAAAAAAAAAAAGGATCAAACCTAAGAATAATAGAAGCGGGAATAGAGGTGAAACCAAAGGGGTTATCAATCTTATCAAATAAGTAATACATCAGAAAATTTTCTAAACATAGAAAAAGAGGTCAATACACAGTTACAGGAAACATATAGAACCTCCTTATCTTTAGATAAAATCAGAGAAAAGGTTCACCATACCATGTAATAGTCAAACTGACTAACACAGAGACCAAGGAGAGAATGTTAAAGGCAACAAAAGCAAAAGACCAAGTGACACTCAGAGTAAAATCAATTAGAATCACTCCAGACTTCCCAAACCATGTAAAAGCTCCAGAAGGTCTGGAACAACAAATTCCAACTCTGAAAGAAAACAACTTGCAGCCCAAAATTTTCTACCCAGTAAAACTATCTTTCAAATCTGAGAGAAATAAAAATCTTCCACAACAAACAGAAGCTGAAAAAATGTATGTCTTCCACAACAGCACTAGAAAAAGTATTCAAAGGGATTAACTGCAAAGAAGAAATAAGCAATAAACGCCAGAACCAGAGAAACAATAATCTCCATCAAATAAACAACTAATCAAAGAACAAACACTACCAAAAAAAGTTAAAACTAAACATGTTAGGAATTAAAAATCATCTCTCAAAAAATCACACAATATAAATGGCCTCAACTCCCCAGTAAAAAGACATAAGGTGGCAAAATGGATTATAAACCAGAATCCAAGGCCGAGTGTCAGAGCACACACCTGTAATCCCAGCATTTGGTAGGCTGACACAGGAGGATTGCAGCTTGCAGCCAGCCTCAGCTAGTTAGAGGTCCTTTGCAACTCAGTGAGACCCTGTTTCAAAATAAAGAATAAGCTGGGCGAGGTGGTGCACGCTTGAAATACCAGCGCTTGGGAGGCTGAGACAGAAGGCTCACACAGGTTCAAAGCCAGCCTCAGCTACTTAGTGAGGCTCTCAGCAACTTAGTGAGACCCTGTTTCCAAATAAATTATGAAATAGGGCTGGGGGAGTGTATCCCAGAGGTAGAAAGTCCCTGGGTTCTACCCCCCCAGCACCACCAAAATTTTTAAAAAATTAAAAAAAAAAAAAAAGAATAAAGAATAGGGCTGGGAGTGTAGCTCAGAGTAGAATAACCCTGGTTCCATTCCCAGTAATGCAAAAACAACAAACAACCCTCGCCCCCCCAGAATCCATCCATACGCTGCCTGCAAGAAACATACCTTACAAGTAAAGATACAAACTAAAGGTGATGGGCTGGAGCAAGATAATACATGCCAACAAAACTGGAAGACAAAGAGAAGTAGCAACTATGCTATCAGACAAATTAGACTTCAAGCTCAAGCTTATCAGAAGAGAAAAAGCAGGTCTTTTTTTTTTTCCTGGTAAAAGGAACAATCCAGCAAGAGGAAATAAGATATTCAACATTTATGCCCCAAACATAAATGTAGTCACTTTTCATCAAACAAACTCTTTGTGACATTAAGTCACATCCCAATACAATAATGCTCGGAGACTTTAACATTTCTCTCACACCACTAGAACAATCTTCTAGACAAAAGGTCATTAAAGATGACCTAAAGAACACTGAGATTTCACCTAACCCCAATTAGAATAGCAGTCATTAAAAAACAAACAACAATAAATGCTGGCAAGGATGTGGAGAAGTGGGAACTGTAATACATTGTTGGTAGGACTGTAAATTAGTGCAACCTCTTTGGAAAACAGTATGGAGGATCCTCGGAAGAATGGAAACAAACCTACCATAAACCATACCAGCAATATCATATGGTCACCTCTGGGTATCTACCCAAAAGAATGGAAACCAGACTACTATGTATGAGTATCTATGTTCATAGCCACACAATTCACAATTGCCAAACTATGGAGCCAGCCAAGATATCCATCAAAAGATAAAAGGATTACAAAACTATGGGGTATGTACACAATGGAATTTTACTCAGCCATAAAGAAAAAAATTACATAATTTGGGGGAAAATGGGTAAAATTGGAGAACATTATGTTACGTAAGATTAGTTAGTGAAGCCGGGCGTGGTGGTGCACACTTATAATCCCAGCATTCAGGAGGCTAAGACCAAAGGATAGCGGTTCACAGACAGGCCCAGCTACTTAGTGAGGCCCTCCGTAATTTAGTGAGCCTTGTTTCAAAATAATAAATAAAAAATAGGGCAGGGGGTGTAGCTCGAAGGTCAAATGCTCCTGGGTTTTATCCTCAGACCCACAAAAAACAAAAAACAAAAAAGATTAGTCACAAAAAGTAAAAAGTCAGAGGTGTTCTTCCTAATATGCTAAAGCTAGAGAGAAAGAGTAATAGGAGGATCTCTAGATGAGAAAGGAGAAACCATAGATGAGCAAATAAAATGACCTGAGGGGCATGGGAGGGAGGAAAGAGAGAAATTCCCTAATATACATGATATACATTCACAAAACATATCAATACTAAGCCAAACATGAGAAGGAGAGAGGGGGGAGGGAATGGGGTAGGAATTGGGGGAGGGCTAAATGAGTGATGTGTGCATGTATGCCTCTACCATCTTGTGCCCCACTAAGACAGTAATGCTCCAATAAAATAAACATAAAGACCCTTTGAGCCAGAGAATTTACCTGTATGACAACATTAGAGAATAAATATTTAGCTACAAAGATAATTCACTACAATATTGTTCAGAGTACTGGCAGCTTGCTTAATGTTTTAGCAAGGACTGCTTAAATTACAACATCTATAGGATAGAAAACTATGTAAGCATTAGAAATAAATGTGCAGAAATACATGTACTGATTTGGAATAATAGCTGTACTTTACTGATTAGGCAAAAAGTGGCAGATACAGCAGCATCCACCACTTCATACCACTATAATGAAATGCTTAAGAGAATTAACTTACAAAGAGAAAAAAAAATTATCTGGGGTCATATACTAGAAATTTCAGTCCCCACATGCTTTGGGCTTCTGGCAGTCATGCCAGATAGCAATGGCAGAAAGTATATGATGAAGCAAAAGAGAAAGAAGAGGATGGGGCCCTGTAATCCCCTTCGAGGGTACATCTCCCAGTGACCTAAGAACTTCCTGCTAGATCCCACCTTCTAAAGGTTCTTCTATCTTGTAACATTATCATGCTGGAGACCAAGCCTTTAACACATGGACTTTTTGAGGACATGTGTCCAAATCACAGTAGAATACTGAGAGGCAGAGAGAGAGAGTGTCACAGACAAACAGATACACACACACACACACACACACACACACACACACACACACACACACAATCACTTAGTATACATATAAGTGATTAAGATTAGAAAGATATATTCCATAGACACTATACTAACCTGGGTACGTTTAGTGTTGATTTAAAAATACTTTACTCTGGGGAGGCTGAGACAGGAGGATTCAGCTTCGTAGACAGTCTCAGCTACTTAGGCAAGACTTTCTGCAACTTAGTGAGACCCTGTTTCAAAATAAAGAATAAAAAAATAGGGCTAGGGTTGTAGCTTGGAGGTAGAATGCCCCTGAGTTCCATCTAGTACTGCCAAAAAAACGAAACAAAACAAAACCCCAAAAAACAAACTTTATTCTTATCTGAATTTCCTATTTTTTAAAGGATGACGATATTTTATGTTACTAATATTATCAGGTGCTCTACAAAGCTTACCAGAGCTGACAGGAAAATTCATTCTGAGAATGGCTATCTGGACTAGCTCTTGACAACGAGCCTGGGTTCTGGTCCTGACTCTACCACATGCCAGCCAAGTGCCCAAGGGCAAGCCCTTAAAGCACAAGAACTTCAGCTTTCCCTCTGTAAAATCAGGACTGTATTAGGCACGTGTGGTAGCACATGCTTATAATCCCCGTGTTGGGAGACTGAAACAGGAGGATTGCACAGGTTCAAAGCCAGCTTCAGCTACTTAGTGAGGCTCTCAGTAAGTTAGTGAGACCCTGTTTCGAAATAAAATATAAAATAGGTCTGGGAGTATAGCCCAGAAGTAGAAAGCCTCTAGGTTCCACCCCCAGTACCACCACCAAAAAAAAAAAAAAAAAAAAAAATCAGGACTGTATTGGCAGCAGGTTGGGATGGGGGAAGGGTTCCTATGCTCTGAGGGCCTGTCATGTACACAGTTCTCTTTGAAGAACACTGACAAAGTGACCACTTGGCCACGGTCAAAGCTGAGTGAAGCCCTGAGAGAAGACAGCCTGCTTATAGGCTGGCCAAGGGTCTGTTGGGAAAACTCTGCTTGTCAGGGATAATGGCAATTATTAACAATCAGATCCTATTGGGGGTTTGAATGCACGATGGCAGGGTTGGGGGAATTCAGAGGTGCAAAGGGAAGGCAGCAACAGGGGACATAAGGCAGAAAAGTCACAGGAAAGAAAGTCAGGCAGGGCCAGAAAAGTGAGGGAAGAGCTGCTGAGCTGCTCTATGGGGCAGCACCAGTGGGCACAGGGCCAACAATGCCCTGGAGCTCCCTTGGAACCTAAGCAATGCCACCAGGAAGCCTGGCTGTGTGGAAACGTTTGGAATTCCTGGTCCTCCTCAGAACCCCCAGTTTAGGCTTTAAGCCATCAAGGAGATAACACCTTCCTTGAACACCCTGGATTACTGAGTCAAGCAACCAATCATGCCACACTTACTGCTCAGTATGGGGAGTGTTCTCTATGTATCAGCTTTATTCCTTGCAACAATAATCCTAAGAGGTAGGACTGTTAGCAGTTTCAAACTGAGGGAACCGAGGCTGTCCAGACCAAGGTCACAGTCACAAAAGTGAGGAAGCAAAGACTTAAACTCAAGGCTGTTAACTCCAAAGTTCACACTCTCCACATTCTTCCTCCCATTAAAATAAAATCTGAACTTTTATTTTTCTTTGCAGTACTGGGGATGGAACCCAGGGGCATTCTACTTCTGAGTTACACCCCCAGTCCTATTTTTTAGTCTTTTTATTTTTTGAAACAAGTTTCCACTGAGTTGTGGAGGGCCTTGCTAAGCAGCTGAGGCTGTCCACAAACTGTGATCCTCTGGTCTCCGTCTCCTGAATGCTGGGATTACAAGTGTGTGCCACCACACCCGGCAAATCTAAACGTCTTTGTCAATAGTGAAGAGTTATCCACAGTGGCTGGTAGGACAAGAGTCTAGTGCCCGCTGGTGACACTCCTTACCTGCCTAGTTTCTGGCCCTCACCAGTGAAGGCTTTGAAGGTCCCCTTGGGCTTCACGAACTCCTCATCTCGATGGTCCTCCATATCCAAGTTCACTTGCCCACCGTGAGCTAACCTCCGCAGTTCTGCTGGCACTTCCCTGAGAGGAAAAGGCAACGTGGTGATTGACAGAGCAAGATGAAAACACCAGATGGGGGAGAAGAAACCGCTCAGTTCCAATGGTGAGAGCCAGCAGGGGCTGGCTCCTCCAGTGACTGCTTATCTATCTCCACCTCCTCTCTTGCCTGCTTAGTCACAGCAGACACCCATTTATTTGGCCACTTGACTCTATTCCAGGATGAAGGGGAGAAAATGTGAACAAAGTTTCTAGAGATTTGTAAATCTGTACCTCAATTGTTCAAAACCTACTTTGAAAAATTTCATTTAATAAATATTTTGCCTCTCCTTTTCCTACCTGCTGTCACATTCACTACTGGGACTCAAAGGAGGGCATTTCTCCTCACCCTCTGCGGATGGACTCCAGAAACTGGGCATTGGCTGGGTCTTGGTAGCTTCTAAGTTCACCACTGTCCAGGCTGAACCCACTTTTCCAAAGCTTAAGCACGACATGAACCTGTGATGAGAGAAGGGGAAATAAGTAATAGATGGGCAGAAACCTAGAAGGTGCCCTGATTTAAACCTGTACACTAGCAGGTCCTGGCCACTTCACTTCACTGTGTTGCTATTTTTAAACACAGAGAATCAAACACATACAAATACACATATACAAAGGGAAATTAGTCACCAATCAACCAAATAAGCATTAGCCTAAAATAAGGTGATAGAGAACAGGTTAGGAGCATGGATATTTTTTAAGGGGACCTGTCTTAACTCTGCAATGTAGCTTTGATCAAGGAACTCAGTTGAAGTTGTAGCTTCCTCCTCTGGATGGCTGCCAGTGCAGCTGGTATGAGACTAGTGTTCTAATAAATTACCATGGCAAATATACTCATGAACTATTTTTCAGTCATTAAAAATGGTATCTAAGCCGGGCGTGGTGGCACACACTTATAATCCCCGCATTTGGGAGGCTGAAACAGGAGGATCGCACAGGTTTGAAGCCAGCGTCGGTTACTTAGTGAGTCTCTCAGGGACTTAGTGAGACCCTGTTTTCAAATAAAGTATAAAATAGGTCTGAGAGGATAGCCCAAAGGTAGAAAGCCCCTGGGTTCCACCCCCAGTACCACACACACACACACACAAAAAAAAAACCTGTGTCTACAATTTCTGTCGACAACTCCCTATACACATTCTTAGAAAAGGGCCTACAAGGTTAAAAGCTAATGCCTTAGCAACTGCTGCCAAGAGTAAATAAGATTTTTTAATTTCTTCTTGCTTGACTTTATTTTGGAATAAAAACCAAAATTATTTAAAACATACATTACAGAAAGTAATAGTCCAGCATGGTGGCACGTGCTTGCAATCCCAGCATTTGGAAAGCTGAGACAGGAGGATAGCGGTTCATGGACAGCCTCAGCTACTTCATGAGGCCCTTTGCAACTCAGTGAGATCCTGTTTCAAAAAATAAAGAATAGAGCTGGGCGTGGTGGCGCACGCTTGTAATCCCAGCACTTGGGAGGCTGAGAGAGGAGGATTGCACAGGTTCGAAGCCAGCCGCAGCTACTTAGTGAGGCTCTCAGCAACTTAGTGAGACCTTGTTTCCAAATAAAATAGAAAATAGGTCTGGGAGTGTAGCCTGGAGGTAGAAAGCCTCTGGGTTCCATCCCCAGTACTAACAACAACAACAACAACAACAAAAAGCTAAATAAAAAATAGGGCTTGAGGTGTAGTTCAGAGGTAGAACACCCCTGAGTTCCATCCCAAGTACTGAAAAAAAAAAAAAAAAAAAAAGGGCACAAGGCTGTATGAAAATTTTGTGGCATAATATTAATGCATCTATAGGGGGAGGGACCCTATGCACATGGGTCCCAGAACTACTTTATAAATATATAGGTCCCAGACCTATTTATATTTATATTGGACAATAATAAGGAAAACTTAAACAAAAAAAAAAAAAAAAGAAAGAAAAAAAGAAAGAAAGAAAAGGGTTGTATTTTAGGTCACCAGGCCTTCTCCAAGACCAAGTTCTTCAGCCACATTCACATTCAGAGAATTCTGGGTACACTTCCTCTGCCTGAGATCCATGGAATGCTCAGAAAACTTCTTGCCAGCCCCCTGCCCAGCCAGATGAGAGCTATCTCTGATTCCTCAGTAAGACTTTTGTTAAAGGCCACAGGACAGGCAATATTTCTGTAGGCCTCTCTACCAGAGGCCACTTGTTTGTGCACGTCACCAATCCCTTTGGAAAAATGGCAGAACAAATATCCACGAGCTTCCATAAGGAAGGCAGAAGCACACTCACATCTTGGCCGGAATGCCGCCTCCTTTCTCCTGCCACATAGGCAGACTCTTCCTCTGGTGCTGCCCCGAGGCGGTAGCCACCACCTGCAAATGGCTATAAAGGACAAGTTCGTAAACAACTGGTGATGGAGTACTCAGATACAATGATGAACCTTAGGTAGGTGAAAGAAAAAGTACCCTGCATGAGCTTGTGAATTACCAAATGCACATCTTCTGCATATCACACTCAGTGATGGTTTGGTAAATTAACATGAAATTGGTAAATTGGCCAGGATTGGGGTGAGAATGGGAAGGGTGTGTGTGGGTGACCAGCTACAAGGAACAGTTGTTACTAAACTCTATACTTACTTAATCATTGCCAGGTAGGAATCTGAGAACAGAATAATTCTAAAGACTTTGATTTCCCAAAGACAGAAATCTGGATTTTATGAAAAATTGGTAGTGATTAAGTCAATTAAAACAAAACACTTAGTTGGTCAAATTGGATGGGCCAAGACAAACATGTCTGCAGAAAGTGATCCAGACTCAGGTTTCACTTTGATCCCAATAATGGTTTCATGATAAAGGTGTTAACTATACCAATTGTCTACACAGGAAACCAAGTAAGCAAATAAAAGAGAAAAAAGAGAAAAACAAAACAAAACAAAACAATCACTACTGGGGCAAAGAAAGTCTCCCTCCTCTGGGGGACCCAAGTCCTGTATGCTCACTCTTGGTTTACTGGTCTCTCCAGGGCTCTTGGTCATTCGCTCCACAGCTACGGCTCCATGTTCCTTGGCACCTTTAAAGAGATCATCCACCAACTCATTGGGACTTTTCTTCCGGGGAGGGCCAACAATCTGCTGTCCACTTCTCTCAGAGCCCCCAGCATAAAACCTGTGTAGAATATACACTTGTAACACCAAATGCTTTTAGAAAATGAACAGAAGATGCATCAAGTTCTGTGCTGGTGCTACGCACACTGTAGAGAATGACACAATGCCCATCTTTAAGAAACATGGCTAGTTGGGGACACATGTAAGGAGGCAGGCAGGCACAATGTAACGTGAGCAGCCATGAAGTCAAGTTAAGGGGACTCTGGCACAATGCACGGGGGGGAGGATAGCCAAGGCTTCCTAAAAGGCTGTCCTCTGGGCTTTCTTGAGGATGAGTGTATCAGGTGAAGAATCAGGAAGGGCATTCGAAGCATGCAGGACAGCATGTCAGCAGAGAAGAGCACTAGCTAGGAATCATCCATCCAGAGGCCAGCACAGGACTACAGTCCTAGTTGGACACAACTACCTCTAGCAGTTCGGGTTAATGTGGCAGTGGCATAGTTAGTGTAACAGTTCTGGCTCTGCTGCTGTGTGTGCTGGGTAAGCCAGTGCTCTGTTCTTACACAGTCCTTGTCTTTGGAAGGGGAGGGAGAGAAAGCATGCCCTACCTACCTGCTCCTTAAGCCAGGGCCGTGAGGTTCAAATCAGCAGATGTATGCAAAAGAACAAGCAGAGGGATGCACACACATGAGGTGGTGTGACAGCACCAAGTGTCCCCAGAGACTCACCTTGTCATTTTAGGGACATACACTGGGAGCCCTGAGGAGATGGGACTAGAAAAGGACAGAGAAACTCTAATCTCAAATATCAGTCCCAAAACATCCACGTTGGGCTTTGTAATGGGCTAAGGCTGGTTTGGGATTAAGTTAGTAATTTTTTTTTTTAACTTGGGTCTGAAAACTAGTCACATACTGCCCCATCACTCTTATTCACAGCTAAGCCAATAGCATGTCCTCCAAGTGAGAACTGAGAACCTGTGACAATTAGTCTCAACCCTCTCATGCCTGGCATTCATTAGGGAATGGGTGGACCTTAGATGAGTGGTAGTGCCACTGCAGGTCTGAAGAAGTGCCGAGGAAGGGGCCGAGGAAGCTAAGGGGCATGAAATGACCAGCCGGCTGGACAGAAGGTGAGGGAGCTATTTAGGAGCAAGGCACTCACACTTCTTTTTTCTTATTTTTTTGGTGGTACTGGGGTAGTGGGTCTCACTAAGTTGCAAAGGGCCTCACTAAGTTAGCTGAGGGTGTCTGTGAACTGTGATCCTCCTGTCTTAGCCTTAAGTGGTGGGATTACAAGTGTGCACCACCATGCCCAGCTCTCACTCACATTCTTGATGTCACTACTTTTCCCTCAATTTCAAAGACCTGGAATTGACATATATCCCTAAACTTTGAGTGTATTTAAAAGGAAGGTCTGGCCAGGCGTGGTGGCGCACGCTTGTAATTCTAGCATTCCGGAGGCTAAAACAGGAGGATTGTAGTTCAAGGACTGCCCTAGCTACTTAGTGAGGCCCTTTGCAACTCAGTGAGACCCTGTTTCAAAATAAAAAATAAAAAATAGGGCTGGGGGTATAGCTCAGAGGTAGAATGCCCCTGAGTTCCATCCCTGGTACTGCAAAAACTAACTAACTAACTAACTAAAAGGTCTGATGTAGTATGAAGGCAATATGGATTAAAAAAAAAAAAACACAAGTAATTTCTTAACCCAATTCCCAAAGAATGACCATTGTAAGGAAATTTCCATATGATTATTATATAATGTTCTTGAAGAATGTCTGATAGACAGAGGTAGACCCATGGAGAACCAAAACCCATGAAATAAGGCTGTTGCCAGTTTATTCTTGTTTAATACAGGTAGACAACTGTTCTGCTTGATGGACTGTAAAGTCTTTATTAAAGTTCTCTAAGCCTTCTATTTCCATTTTTACAAATTATTCTAAGAAAATGATCTGAAATATGGCCAAAGATAATACACAAAGATGCTCACAGAACTGAGAGGCTCACTAGTAAACGTTGGAAACCCATATAATGATTATTGTAGTCATTGAAAATACTTACAAAGAAGTGTGTGTGTGTGTGTGTGTGTGTGTGTGTGTGTGTGTGTGTTACCGACAACAGAACCCAGTATCTATCTGGGGTATTCTACCTCTGAGCCACATACCCAATCCTATTTTATTCTTTTCTGTGTGTGTGGTTCTGAGGGTGGAACCCAGGGGCTTTTCTACCTCTGGGCTATACTCCCAGACCTATTTTATAATTTATTTGGAAACAGGGTCTCACTAAGTCACTGAGAGTCTCACTCAGTAGCTGAGGCTGGCCTCGAACCTGTGCGACCCTTCTGTCTCAGCCTCCCAAGCACTGGGATTACAAGTGTGTGCCACCACGCCCGGCCTATTTTATTCTTTTTTTTCAAGTTGTGAAACAGGATTTCATTAAGTTGCTGAGGCTGGTCTGGAAACTTGTGATCCTCCTGTCTCAGCTTCCCCAGTACTGGGATTACAAGCATGCACAATCACACCTGGCTTTTATGAAGAATTTTTCTTTTTTTGGCAGTACTGGGGTTGGAACCCAGGGGCAGTCTACCTCCAAACTACACTCTCAGCCCTACTTTTTATTCTTTATTTGAAACAGGGCCTCACTGAGTTGCAAAGGGCCTCACTAAGTATTTGAGGTTGTCCATGAGTCACAATCCCTCTGTCTCAGCCTCCCAAATGCTGGGATTACAAGTATGCGCCACCATGCCTGGCTTTTTTATGAAGTTTTTTTTTTTTTTTGCGGTACTGGGGATGGAACCCAGGGACATTCTACCTCCAAGCTACACCCCCAGCCCTATTTTTTGAAACAGGGTCTCAGTGAATTGCAAAGGGCCTCACTAAGTAGCTGAGGCTGTCTTTGAACCATGATCCTCCTGTCTCAACCTCTCAAATATTAGGATTACAAGCCAGGCGTGGTGGCACACGCTTATAATCCCAGCGCTTAGAAGGCTGAGACAGGAGGATCGCATAGGTTCAAAGCCAGCCTCAGCTACTTAGTGAGGCTCTCAGTAACTTAGTGAGACCCTGTTTCCAAATAAAGTATAAAACAGGTATGGGAGTATAACCCAGAGGTAGAAAAGCCCCTGGGTTCCAATCTCAGTACCACAAAAAAAAAAAAAAAAAAGGATTACAAGTGTACCACACCCGGCTTTTTATGAAGAATTTTAACATATGAATTAGTGTTCAGGACCTAGCATTAATCCAAGAACAGCACATTATCTGACTTTCACCATGTAAAATATACACAAAATATATTATAGAATAAAAATGAATGAATGAGATTATACCAAAATATTTATAGTTACCAAAGGGTAAATTAATGTTATACTTTTTCATTACACTGGTATGAATTTTATTTTATTTTTTGTGGAACTGCAGACTGAACCCAGGGGCATCTACCTTTGAGCTACAGTCCCAGCCCTATTTTTTATTCTTTATTTTAAAACAGGGTCTCACTAAATTACTAAGTTGCAGAGGGCCTCACATGTTGCTGAGGCTGGCCGAAAACCTGCGATTCTTCTGTCTCAGCCTTCCAAGTACTGGGATTACAAGTGTGCACAACCATGTCTGGCACTGTCTGTATGTTCAACAATGGATGCTACTAAATGTTAAAACAGTGTGTTTGTGTTCACTGGGAGAACGTATAAATTATAAGTCTATTAAACTATTATTTAATATATTGCTTTATCCTATATAAAGGAAAGGCTGGAAAAAATACACTAAAAGTGTCAATACCTAGTTATATCTAGGTATAGTATTATAAATGACTTTGCCCTACGTGATTTATGCATCATTCTGACCATCCTGTGGGCTGTGCCCCCAATCAAAGACTTACCTCTGGCCCTCTTCCTCTTCCTCTTCTTCATCTTGGTCATGAATGAGGTCTCTGAAGGATGTTACTCTATTATCACTGGAAACACAGAAAGAAGCAACATGATTTCAGGGAGAATTTTTCTTCAAAGCCACACAGGATTAAAAATAAGTTAGAAAAGGCTACTGTGGAGCTGGGCGTGGTGGCACACACTTGCAATTCCTGTACTTTGGGAGGCTGAGACAGGAGAATCGCAGATTCTCCACCAGCCTCAGCAACTTAGTGAGGCCCTCTGCAACTTAGTTGAGATCTGGGTTCAAAATAAAAAATAAAACAGGGATAAGCTACTGAGAGGGGAAAATGGAATATAACTTAAGCTGTCCTGGAGAAATAGAATAGGATCTTTGCTACTATGAAATATTACTACTGGACAACTGCTTTTATCACTTAGTTTTTTCTTTTCTTTTTTTTTTAGTACTGGGGGTGGAACCTAGGGGCATTCTACCTATACCCTAGCCCTATTTATTATTATTTTTTTGTGGTATTAGGGATGGAACCCAGGGGCTTTTTCTACCTCTGTGCTATACTCCCAGACCTATTTTTATATCTTATTTGGAAACAGGGTCTCACTAAGCTGCTGAGAGCCTCACTAAGTAGCTCAGGCTGGTTTCGAACCTGTGTGATCCTCCTGTCTCAGCCTCCCAAGTGCTGGGATTACAAGTGTACACCACCACGCCTGGCTTTTATTCTTTATTTTGAAATAGGGTCTGAGTTGCAAAGGGCCTCACTAAATAGCTGAGGCTGTCTGCGAAGCCACAATCCTCCTGTCTCAGCCTCCTAAGTGCTGGGATTACAAGGGTGCACCACCACACCTGGCTTCACTTAGTTTTAAATATTGAGGAAATGCTAGGCCCTGAACTGGATGCTGGGTCTATAAAGATAATTAAATACAGTTCTTACAAGCTAGGGGGAGGATTGTGAGTGTCTACAAGAAGAGGCAGTACGTTGTTGTGGGTGAGAGCTGAAATGCTGGGAACAAAACAGCCCTGCCCTTAAATCACTGTTTTATTAGCTGTGTGATCATGGGAAGAAACCTAGCTCTGGTGTCATACGTAAAACAGGGAGCTTAATAGTACTCACTGAGGACTAAAAAGATTTGTATGGCCGAGTGTGGTGGTGTACTCTTGTAATCCTAGCATTCGGAGGCTGAGACCAGGGGATCACGGTTCACGGACAGTCTCAGCTACTTAGTGAGGCCCTCTGCAACTTAGTGAGACCTTGTTTCAAAATAAAGAATTAAAAAAAAAAAAAAAACAGGCAAGGGGTGTAGCTTGGAAGCCGAATGCCCCTGGGTTCCATCCCCGGAATCCCCCCAAAATAAAAAAATAAATAAAATGATTTGTAGGTAAAGGCTTAACTCAGAACCCGGCACCTACTAAATGACGAGTTTACACTTCCTCTCATTGCAGTGGTTAAACTTCTTATTTCCTATACCCCTTTGAGAATCTGATCAAGTCTACGGAGTCTCTTGCCAGAAAAGATACTGGCTGACACATATAGAAACTTGTGCCTAAACTTCAAGTAATCTATAGACCCTCTCAGAGCCACCCCACAGACTCCTCCTAGGGATGCACAGGCTCTACATTAAACACCCCTGCTCTAGAGTCAAAGCTAAGACTGCGTGACAGCATGACAGGCCGATGGGAAGATGATGGATGGAAATGGACAGAGGTCCAAAGCAGGCCCAAGAGTACCTCGACAGCCCAGCTGAAGGGAGAAGCAGGCCCTCTCAGAATTTTCTCTGGGGTGTTACCATAAGCTTGGCTTCTCCTAAGAATGTAGTCAGCATTATCCTCCCAGAAAAGGACAATGATGTAACAAACTGTGCCCTCCCCCACCCTCTGTTAGTTTCACCAAGTCAGAGGCCTAACCAGGAATGAGAAAGGCTTAAGCCTGAATGTGTATCTAGCCTTTTATTCCCTTCAGGCTTAATGTTAAACTCTATTTTCTTGATTTAAAGTGATCTTACCTTTATGCCTATTTTTAATATATGTACTTGTTCTTGAATGAGATAAGGTACAAAAATGAGGAAGAGGAGAATGGACACTAAAAGTGATAACAATTAAATGATGCTATCAGTGGATAATACATATTGTGCTCTAAGTGCTATTGAAGAATTCCTTTAATCTGACACATGGCAGGCCCTACTATCATGTCCATTAGACAGGAGAGGAAAACTGAGGAACTGAGATAAGTAACCTGCCTGAGATCACAGAGCTCTGAAGTGGTCAAGCAGTTAGGTTCCTGGGCCTCTACCGTGATAAGACTTTGAAACTACAAAAGAAGAGGAGCAAGCATCTGATGGCATTAGAGGTTAAAATTCTACTCTCCCCATCGGTACTTCTGACATGCACATCCCACCAGTAACCTGAGGTGGTTATCAAAGACTCAGATCCCAGGAACGAGCTGCCTCTACCAGTAGCTGCAAGAAGAACCTTACCCTAATAACCATGTCCAGGTAGGAATGTCCCTTTGTGACCACCAGCACCTTACAATTTAGCACCTGCAAAAAGCTGAGACTGCATTTCTATTACCTTTTTTTTTTTTTTTTTTTGGTGTTGGTACTGGGGTTCCTAGAAACCCTTCTACCTCTGGGCTACACTCCCAGACACCTATTTTTTTTTATTTTTATTTGGAAACAAGGTCTCTTAAGCCAGCACGGTTGGCTTCAAACCTGTGTGATCCTCCTGTCTCCGCCTCCCAAGCTTGGGGATTACAAGTGTGCGCCACCACGCCCGGCTCCTATTACCTTTTTTCTCGGGAGATGGAAGGCTGGGAAAGACATGAAGGAAAAACAATGAGATCTGGTGCTAGTGTTTCTTCTTCCAAGGGAGGAAATATAGCTTAATAGTTACATGCCCTCAGAAGGGTATTTACTACTGCATGGCCCAATAAAATCTTTTCTATATTCTGAGGTCGAATTCAAATTCAGGTAAAATTTTCTGGCTAAAACATACCAGAAAGTACAAGTAAACAGGCCAAAGCAGAGGGAGCATCACTAGCACTGTCTTACTCTGTAGACTACAGGATGATCTACTATGGAAGCCAGCAGGACAAGAAAGGTGATACAAACTGCATCCCAAAGGTCAAAACTGTTTGACTTCCCTAAATTAACCTGGAAAAGGACTGGTTGTGCAGGTTAATTTTAAGATTTATTTGATTGTTTTACAGTACCAGGAATTGAACCCAGGGGCTTGTGCATACTAGGCAAACATTTGACCCCTGAGTTACACCCCTAGCCCTTTTCAAAATTTGAGATAATGTCTCACAAAGTTGCCTAAATTGGCCTCCAACTTGCAATCCTCTTGCTTCAGTCTACTGAATACTCGGGAATATAGACATGCACAGCTATGCCCAGATCTCTGTAAGATTTACTATTGTAATTGGGCGTCCTAAAATACAAAAGCAGCATTCCTAAAGTCATCTGGCCTAAAAGTTTATATCTATAGCACCCTTGAAAGGAAGTCCTTTGGCTTCTACTTAAAAATTTCCAGAGATGAAGCAATCCTCATGTTTTATGAATAAAAGGCCCTCACAAAGGTTCTGTGGTTTCCCCCAAACTAAACCATAACCACAGCTGGGCGTGGTGGCTCACACTTGAAATCCCAGCATTTGGGAGGCTGAGACCAGAGGATTGCAGTTTGCAGACAGCCTCAGCTACTTAGTGAGGCCCTCTGCAACTTAGTGAGACCCTGTTTCAAAATAAAGAATAAAAAATAGGGTAGGCAGTGTAGCTCAGAAGTAGAATGCCCCTGGATTCCATCTCCAGACCCACAAAATAAATAAATAAATAAATTAATTAAAAAGATAAACCACAACCACACTCAGTAAGTCACACTCAGTAAATCTTAATGCAGGAAAGAACTATGGATGGCTTGCAGGGAGTTTCTACCCACCACTTGGTCTAACTTTCACTCGAACCCCTGGGGCACACACACTCACAAGCACAAATCCTCTGTCAAGTCAGAAAATAGCTTCTCATCACTACTGAAAATAATCATGTAACAATAAGTAAAGTTGGCCCTTACCTGGGGGCTGTGCCTCTGGATACTGAACTGGGGGTGGCCTGTGAAATGGTCACAATGTCTTCATCCCCTCCGTCCTCATAAAAGCTTGCTAGTGCAATCTGTAACAGAGAGGTAGTACTATGGGACCCTTAAACAGTCCCTCACCTAATATATAGCTCCTCTGAGCACAAAATAACAAACACGTTAAAACATGGCCCACATATACAAGATGGTTTGTACCTGGAACCATAGAAAATTAAGACCAAAAGATAACAAACCAGTTATTAATCATCATATCACCTGAATCAAATTCCACTGAGGAAAGGCAAGAAGCAAAATTAGAGTAGAAGACACTCTTCATTCTTATTTTATAAAGTAAAAGCATATGTACCAGATGTGGTGGTACACACTTGTAATCTCAATACTTGGGAGGCTGAAAGAGGAGGACCACAGGTTTGAGGCCAGCCTCAGCAACTTAGCAAGACCCTGTTTTCAAGTAAGAAATAAGGGCGGGCGTGGTGGTGCGCACTTGTAATCCCAGCATTCAGGAGGCTGAGAACAGAGGATCACGGGGATCGTGGTTCGTGGACACCTTTAGTTACTTAGTGAGGCCCTCCACAACTTGGTGAGACCCTGTTTCAAAATAAAGAATAAAAACTAGGGCAGGGGATATAGCTTGGAGGTCACATGCCCCTGGGTTCCATCCACAGACCCGGAAAAAAATAAATAAAATTAAATAGGGCTGGGAGTAAAGCTAAGAGGTAGAAATGTCCCTGGGTTTAACCTCCAGCATCACAAAAGACAAAACAAAACCAAACAAAAAACACCCAAAAGCACCGGGCATGGTGGTGCATGACTAATCCCCCCACCCCCACTTGGGAGGTGGAGAGGGGGATTAAAAAAAAAACAAAACATATATTTATTGAGCATTCATTTATGTTCCAGGTTGTTCTAAGAATTCTATATGTACTAATTTATTTAAATCTTCATACAAGCCGGGCGTGGTGGTGCACGCTTGTAATCCCAGCATTTGGGAGGCTGAGACCGGAGGACAGCCTCAGCTACTTAGTGAGGCCCTCTGCAACTCAGTGAGACCCAGTTTCAAAATAAAGAATAAAAAATAGGGCAGGGGGTGTAGCTCGGAGGTCGAATGCTCCTGGGTTCCAGTCCCAGACCCGCAAAATAAATAAATAAATAAATAAATCCTCATACAATTCCATAAAATTAGTACTATTATTTCTCATTTTATTTTTGCCCTATTTTATATTCTTTATTTTGAAACAGTCTGAGTTGTAAAGGGCCTCACTAAATAGCTGAGGCTGTCCTTGAACCATGATCTCAGCCTCCTACTAGGATTACCTACTAAGATTACAAGCAAGTGCCCAGCTTTATTGTCTCATTTAATAGTTTATACAGAAATACTGAGAAGAAAACTGCTTAAGGTTGCACCATTGATAAGGAGTGAAGCCATGACTGATCTCAGGCCCTCACTTTTTTTTTTTTTTGGTGGTACTGGGGTTCCTGGAAGCCCTTCTACCTCCAGGCTACACTCCCAGACCTATTTTACATTTTTATTTGGAGACAGGGTTTCTTAAGCCAGGGCAGCTTAAGAAACCCTCCTGTCTCTGCCTCCCAAACATGGGGATTACAAGCATACGCCACCACACTCACTTTTTAAGTTCTGGGGTTTTTTTTTTTTTTGGTTTTTTTTTTTTTGCGGTACTGGGGATGGAACCCAAAGGCATTCTACCTCCAAGCAACACCCACAGCGCTATTTTTTATTCTTTATTTTGAAACAGGGTCTCACTGAGTTGCAAAGGGCCTCACTAAGTAGCTGAGACTGGCTTTGAACCTGTGCAATCCTCCTGTCTCAGCCTCCCAAATGCTGAGATTACAAGTGTGCACCACCACGCCTGGCTACTCTTTACATTCTTATGGTCAGAGGCCAGGAACCAGGGACCAATTTGGTTGCTACATTTCCTTTCTTTCTGATAATTGTTTCTTAATCTGTGACATGGGGCACCTGTCCACCAACCCTGCATAATGGATAAGATGATCCATTAAGATTTATGCAAGCCAGGCATGGTGGCGCATGCCGGACATGGTGGCGCATCTTTGTAATCCCAGGACTTGGAAGGAGTGCAGGTTGAGAGAGGAGTGCAGGTTCGCAGCCAGCCTCAGCTACTTAGTGAGGTCCTCTACAACTTAGTGAGACCCTGTTTCGAAATAAAATATAAAAAATAGGGCTAGAGTA
This sequence comes from Muscardinus avellanarius, assembly GCF_963383645.1. Classification (NCBI taxonomy): domain Eukaryota; kingdom Metazoa; phylum Chordata; class Mammalia; order Rodentia; family Gliridae; genus Muscardinus; species Muscardinus avellanarius. The sequence continues at coordinate 50,185,707 of NC_137805.1, forward strand.
TAGCTCAGAGGTAGAATGCCCCTGGGTTCCATTCCCCGTACTGCAGAAAAAAGAAAAAGAAAAGAAAAAAAAAGATTTACGCACAGCTGTGTGTTAGCTCTACACATAAAGAAGGACTATAGGAGTTATGTTGGCCATTTGTGATTGTCTGTCTCTGTCTCTGTCATTAGCTTAATGGATAGGCATTTACTAATGGCATACTATGCACAAAGAAATAAGATGACACACGTTTTGTACTTAGATGACCAGCTATTTAGGAGGTCATCTAAGCTGTCATAGGACACGCCAGCCTGCTGCGAGGCAGTGTGCTTTCTTGCTAATGTCAGCATTGAACTGACATGCAGAAAGCAGAAAGCCCACATTCAAGGCCTGGCTCTGCTGGGCAACTTACACATGCATGAGCCTCACTTTCTCCATCTATAGTGTAAGGAGAATGGGGCACTGACCCTCGACCATAACACTATGCATTTCAGAGTGCTTTTCTATCCTGACCTTCTGCTCAGCACACGTTCTTTACACCTTGCCTGTGTGGGCAGTGACACCCTATCTAACTCTTGTTTGGGAAGCAATTTGAAAGACTATGAGCAGACCCATTTCAAACACCAACCTCACTATTTACTAGCTGTGAGACCGTAGGCACATTTCTTGCTCTCTAGGCTTTAAATTTCTCATTCATAGAACAGGGCTAGTCTATCTGTCTCTGTCTGGCAGAAATGAGTTCTATCTCTTCCATTTGATAGCTAGTGAGGCCTTGGGCAAGTTACTTGGCTTCTTTTTTTTTTTTATTTTTTGGTGGTACTGGGGTTCCTGGAAGCCCTTCTATCCCCGGGCTACACTCCCACGGGCTACACTCCCAGACCTATTTTTCAACTGTTTTATGTGGAAACAGGGTCTCTTAAGCCAGCGAGGCTGGCTCCAAACCAGCGCGATCCTCCTGTCTCCGCCTCCCAAGCGCGGGGATTACAAGCGTGCGCCACCACGCCCGGCTGTTACTTGGCTTCTTTAAACCTCAGCTGCAACATACTCAGGTAACATGACATCAGGCATGTAATGCAGTAAGAACAGTGCCTGGCGTGTAGTAACTACTCGATAAATGTTATTCATAATCATCTAAGACGTAGTACGTGCCAGTGAACGAGACTGTAAATTCCCGTTTAAACCGAAAAAAGGCTCCAACTTTGAGCTACCGCCCCAGAGGCAGTTTCTCCCAGCAGTTAGGTAAGAGGGGGCGTGGGTCACCTCCCGGGGCCGGGTTCCTCCCCCCACCGCGGCCGCGCTGGAGATTAGAAACTGACAGATCACATCCTCCGGAGCGAAGACTAGAAACTGACAAAGCACTCCCTTCCGAGCGCAGCTTCCCCTGGCCCTTCATTATCTTTCGGACCCGCCAGGCCACCAGCCAGCGGCGGCGCGGCAGCCACGCCCCCGGGCGACCCCTGTCCTTGCGGGCTGCAGCAGTGCCGGAACTCTCGCCGACGCGGCGAGGACGAGGCAACAGGGGAAACTGAGGCCCAGCAGGGCAGTCTGGGGCGTCCCGCGTTCCTCCGGTCCCCAGCCGAGCCGGCGACGCGTGGCAGGCGGCCCCGGGACCATGAGGCCTGGGTCGCTCCGGCGGGGCAGGGATGACTGTGCGCTTCGGCCGCCTCGGGCTCCAGCGGCAGGCGCCCGCGCCCGCAGCCCCGGCCCGCCCGAGGCTGTCCGCCTCGCGGCGCTACCTGCAAGTCCCAGCCCGCAGACTCCAGGAAGAAGCGGGCCCGGTCCTCCTCGGCGCCGGTCACCGCCACGAACTCTCTCAAGGCGTCCTGTCGTTCCGCCGCCATCTTCGCCCCGTGCACTTCCCAAACCGCTCCGGCCGCCGCGGCACAGCCCAGCCCGGCTGCGGCGTTCCGCCCGCCAGTCGACCCGGCCCAGCCGCTGGGCGCCCGCCCGCCCGCAGGCCCCGCCCCACGCGGTGCCACACGCAAAGGCCTCCGTGCGGGAAACCCGCCGCGCCCTCTGGCGGCCACGGCGCGCATCGCAGCCTAACAACGGAAGCAGGAGGAGGCGGAGGAGGAGGCAAGGCAGGTCTTCCACCTGCCTGGTCGGAGGAAAGACCCCGAAAGAGTCAGATTCACCATGATTCATAGACTCTCTTCACCGACCATTTCATTAAGTTATTCATTATTTGTTCAAACATTTCCTGAGGGATATCCGTGGTTTGATGCTTCCAAGTTAGGGAACAAAACAAAGTGCCTACCCCTTCCGGCTTATACTCTAAGGGATCCCACACTCTGTAGGCCTTGAACCTGACACCCCTCTGCTCACAACCCTCTTTCACCCTGCATAAATGACAGTCACATGGCCTGCAAGACCCGAGTCTCCTCCATCCCATCCTCTTCTCTGCTTCATAAAGACCTTCTTGCTGTTCTGGTTGGAGCCAGGCACCCATTGGCCTCAGGGCCTTTGCAATTTGCTGCTCGCTCTGCCTAGAGCACCTTTTTACATCACAGGCAGACAAGGAGCTCTCTCATTTTCTGACTTCTGCTCCAAGAGATCATTTCAGACACGATTCTTTAAGGTTCTTGACTTTTTTTTCTTTGGCCTCCTGCCACCCTGCCTGGGACGGTCTTCCCTTCCCTTTCCCTCGGAAAGCTCCTGCTCATTCTTCAGGCCTCAGGTTAGGTGACCCCTTTCTCAAGGAGTTCTTGAGATGTCCCCCAGCCTCAGTCCAAACCTCTCTTTTTTGCAGTACTGGGGATGGAACCCAGGGGCATTCTATCTCCGAGCTACACCCCCAGCCCTATTTTTTATTCTTTATTTTGAAACAGGGTCTCCTGAGTTGCAAAGGGCCTCACTAAGTAGCTGAGGCCATCTGTGAACTGTGATCCTCCTGTCTCAGCCTCCCAAATGCTGGGATCACAAGTGTGTGCCATCATACTTGGCCCAAACCCTTCTTAACAAAGTTATGAACAACACAAGATTCAGTCTTCCCTCCATTGACACAGTAGTTATTTACATGAAATTTTGGTGTACATTAAAACTGCAAAAATATTTATTTATTTTATTTATTTATTTATTTGGTGGTACTGGGGTTCCTGGAAGCCCTTTTACCTCCGGGCTACACTCCCAGACCTATTTTATATTTTTATTTGGAAACAGGGTCTCCTAAGCCAGCGCTGCTGGCTTCAAACCTGCGCAATCCTTCTGTCTCTGCCTCCCAAGCATGGGTATTACAAGCGTGCGCCACCATGCCCGGCAATATTTAACCTTTCTATGTCAAACGAATTAGGTTCCTGAAATCTCATCTATGTAGGAGGCTGAGGAAGATAGCAAGTTCAAAGCCAGCCTGGGAAACTTAGTGAGACCCTGTCTCAAATGAAAAAATTTAAAAGGGCTGATAGCCAAGCACAGTGGTGTTTTCCTGTAGCCTCTGGCTGAGGCAGGAGGATCTCAGGTTTGAGACCAGCCTCGGCAACTAAGTGAGACTAAGAGGCTTGCTCTGGACCATACAAACTGACGGTGACTTACCCTAGCTTAAAGACTTATGGTAACCCAGGTGTGGTAGTATACGTCTGCAATCCCAGTACTTGGGAGGCTGAGACACAAAGATTGAAGTTTTTTAGGCAGCCGCAGCTACTTAGGCCCTCCATAACTCAGTGAGACTGTTTCAAAATAAAGAATAAAAAAATAGAGCTGGTGATGTACCTTAAAGATAGAATGCTCCTGGGTTTAACCCCAGTTCCATAATAAATAAATAAAATTTAAAAGGACTCCAAAGATGACAGGGGCCTTTCTCACACTCTTGAGGAGGCCCACATTCTTCCTTGACTGTGTATTCCCAGCTTTCCTAAATAAAACCTCTGTCTTTATTTCTGACTGGTGTGTGCTGAAATTTCACCATGGAAGCCAAGGACCCTGAGTGATAGGTTGTGTCCCCTTCCTCTCCCCTCATGGGACTCTGCAGCTGGGACAGGAGGCAGAACCCTGTAAGCCGGAAGCAGAGGTGAGGCAGACTCCAGAGACTGTGAGAGGACATTCTCTGGCCTCACTAGCCCCACCCCAAGACCCTGGCTGCATAAATACCCTCACTTCCTCTTTCAGAGGTGACTCTGCTGACCGATCAGGATCAGTCCCTCCCCCCACAATATGATCAGCAGACCTCGCCCAGGGGTGCCAATTAATTAAAAAGTGCTTGGTCTCACCGGGCATGGTGGCACACGCTTGTAATCTCAGCATTCGGGAGACCGAGACAGGAGGATCGCAGTTCACGGCCAGCCTCAGCTACTTAGTGAGGCCCTTTGCAACTCAGTGAGACCCTGTTTCAAAATAAGCAATAAAATATAGGGCTGAAGGTGTACCTTGGAGGGAGAACCCCCTGGGTTAGATCCCCAGTACCGCCAAAAAAAAAGAAAAGTGCCTGGTCTCACATTCCTTTGCTGGATTTTGCCTCCCTTGCAACCCCTGACTTGATTTCAACATCTGGTGCTGAGACCCAGGAGGAGGTGTGTCTTTCTCTCCCTCCCTGAGTCCCAGCAGATTGTCCATGCCAGGCCCCTGAGGGGAGCTCTCCTCTCTACTCCCCTGAACCTGGAACCATTCTCGGGACGGGTTGAATTCCCTTCCCTTACTCTGGTTTGCAGGTCACTGTCTTGGCTTCTCTGTTTGTCCAAGCATGCGGCCACATCAGAGTTGCTCTAAACAACCAGGTTGTCCTCCTCTGGCCCTGAGAGGGGAGTGGAGATATCCCTCCCATCCTCTTGGCCCTGTTCCTAGATGTTTATTAGGATAATGGGAACACCTGTCTCCTGTTCTTCGTTTTTGCCCGCAGACCAAACATGGGAAACCAAAATTCTCTTTGTCCCCACTGTTCTACCGCACAGGTTCTGTTGGCACAGGACACTTTTTTTTTTTTTTTTGAGGTACCTGGGATGGAACCCAGGGTCATTCTACCTCCGAGCTACACCCCCAGCCCTATTTTTTATTCTTTATTTTGAAACAGGGTTTCACTGAGTTGCAAAGGGCCTCGCTAAGTAGTAGCTGAGGCTGTCCATGAACCCGGATCCTCCTTGTCTCAGTCTCCCAAATGCTGGGATTACAAGCGTGCACCACCATGCCCGGCTGGTATGGGACAATTCTGCTCGTCTTTCCAACCCTGCTCTGACCCCCTCCCCCATAAGCCGCCATTTTATGACTCCACTGAGACAGGTGCCATTTTTTGACTCTACCCCTGATCCCCAGGGTCTTTCCTCACCACCAGACCACCACCATACTCTACAGTTAATCTCCCTTCACCACCGAGTTCACCTCTGCACCCCCAGTTCCCTCTATCTACCCCTTCCTCTCTGCCAATCGCCATTGGAGCCCCCTCCGATGGCCTCTCACCCTAACTTGCTCCTTTTTCCCCCACCATCCTCCTTTAAGGGACCAACCCTTACCTCCCCCCACAAGTCACCACTTCTGCTCCAAGGACCCTCCTCCTCTCTCAGCCCCACTCCATGAGGTGGCTGGTGTGGAGGATATGGTCCATGTCCATGTTTCTTTCTCCCTGGACCTTGCTCAAATTGAAAGAAAACTGGATTATTTTTCTGCCAATACATCTGGTTTTTCTTTTTTTTTTGGGGGGTGTCTAGGGATGGATCCCAGGGGCATTCGACCTCCGAGCTATACCCCCTTCCCTATTTTTTTTTTTATTCTTTATTTTGAAACAGTGTCTCACTAAGTTGCAGAGGGCCTCACTAAGTAGCTGAGGCTGCCCACAAACTACAATTCCCCAGTCTCAGCCTCCCAAATGCTGGGATTGCAAGTGTGCGCCAACGCCCGGCTCCATCTGGTTTTATTAAGGAATTCCAACATATCATCCAAGCATATGATCTCACATGGCAGGATCTTCATGTTATTTTGACTTCTGCCTCAAACCCTGATAAACGGGATCATATCTTAACAGCTGCCCGAGAATGGGCCAACCAAGCCCATTTGACTAACCCTGCCATCCCTACTGGAGTGGCCACAGTACCTTCTGAAGATCCCCACTGGGATTGCCAGTCAGCCCCGAATGGTGGGGGTGAGGGAGTAAAAAAGAATCACTCAAGGTCCAGATAAAAACCCAGGGCCAGTTGTAAATTCCTCTGGGACTTTTGGCACCTTGTCACAAGGTGGACTTTTAGACCTTGTCACAAGCTTCCATACTAAAGCTTCATTTTTCTTGTTCTCCCTCATGTCTCCTTTCCAGCTATTGATTTTATTTCTTCTTCTTTTACATCAAGGGGATCCCCCATAATTTCTCCTGAGGCCTCAGGAGGCACCCTTCCCCATAACACTCTTCCCCTAGAAACTCTTTTTCCGGGTCTGGGGATGGAACCCTGGGGCATTTGACCTCCGAGCTATACCTCCTGGCCTGTTTTTTATTCTTTATTTGAAACAGGGTCTCACTAAGTAGCTGAGACTGTCCACAAACCCCGATCCTCCAGTCTCAGCCTCCCAAATGCTGGGATAACAAGTGTGCACCACCACACCTGACTTCCTAGACACTCTTAGGGAGCTTTAAATATACTACTAACTCATTCACCTTCTTGACAACCTAATTGATAGGCCGGGTCCCCTCCCCCTCCCCTCATGGGACCCTGCAGCTGGGACAGGAGACCCCAGAGCTGGAGAAGCCAGAAGCAGAGATGGGCAGACCCCAGATGTTGCGAGAGGCCCGGCATTCTAGCTCTCACCTCACCAGCTCCACCCTGTCTGCCTAAATGCCCTTACTTCCTCTCTCAGGCTCAACTCTGCTATTGGTCGACACACCTTGCCCAAGAGTGAAAAATAAAAAGTGCCTGGTTTCACACTCCTTTGCTGGATCTTGCCTCCTTTGCGACCCCCAACTCAATTTCAACATTATACCAATGATAGGTCAGATCCCGCCCTTCCCCCAGCAGACCTTGCAGTGGGAACTGGAGGCTGAACCCCAGAAGCCAGAAGCGGAGATACTTTGAGAATTCAGGTGCCTCAAGACTCCAGGCATCACAACGCAGACTCCAGAGGTTGCGAGACTACAGATATCATGAGAAAATGGGCATTCCTATAAAATACCCTGACTTCCCCTCTGCTGTGCAACTCTGTCAGCCGACCAGGACTACACACAACTATTTTATTGAAAAATAAAGAGTAAAAAATAGGGCTGTATATATACCTCAGTAAAAAATAGGGCTGTATATATACTGAGTGAGGTATATATATAAAAATGGGAGTATAGCCTGGAGGTAGAAAAGCCCCTGGGTTTCACCTGTCCTGTACCACCCCCCCAAAAAAATAGGGCTAGGGATGTAGCTTGGAGAAAGAACCTCCTGGGTTTAATTCCCAGTACCTTAGAAAAAAATAAAATAAATCTAGATATATCATAATTTTTTTGTGTGTTTATGGTACTGGGGATTGAACCCAGGGGCATTCTACCTCTGAGCTACCTCCCAACACTATTTTCATCCTTTAATTTGAAACAGCATCTCACTAGGTGGGGAGGGCAGAGGGCCATCTCACTAAGGAGCTGAAGCTGGAATTATAAGCATGTATCATCAAGCTTAGTTTAGAAACTTCATAATCTTTAAGTATACCCTACAAGGTGTGTTCCATTTTATACAAAGCCTCAATAGGTCCACACCCTTAATCTAACTTCACCCTAGGGATCTGTTCTATCTTAAGAGAAAGCTTCGATAAGCCCACAACTTTCATCATAGCAGGTCTTCTCTGCGCCTGAAATTCCTGGGAAGCTTAGTTAAAAAAAAAAAAAAAGATTCCTAAGGAAGGACAAGGTCAGATGCCACCCAACCATCACCTATGTTGCCAGAAAGCTGAGGATTAAGAGGTCCTACGCTGCTGTAGGGCCCTACCCATCCCCTGGTTGGGGTTCTATAAGGACTGTCAATGCTGGTGGGGGCTCTCACCCTTTCTCTTCCATTCCTCACTTTCCTAAATAAACCTGTCTCTATCGAGTGCTGCAATTCTTTCCTGCCATGGAAGCCAAGAACCCCACAAAATTGTTTTGTTTTCCTCCGAGAAGATTTATAATTTAGGACACTGTCCAGCTTATCACTTATAATAAAGACTTCAATCACCCTGAGAACCCTTAAGCTGACTAGATCCCCAGAACCTGCCTTGTGGCTACTGGACTGAGATCATTCTCCCATACTCTCTCTAGCCCACCCCTCATGAAAGTCTCCTATAGAAAAAGAGCCCTGGGCTCTCCAAAACATTCTCTCCTTCTTGAGATGGCTTAGATTCTGCCTTCAATGTATATTTCTTACTTTCCTAAATAAACCTCTATGTCTTTGGCTTGTGCAAAAATTCTTTTCTGTCATGAGTTCCTGGACCTACCACCTCTAACACCATCACCTCCTGACCCAGCCAGCCCCACTTTTGGTCTTAACTTCCATGGTGACACATGACTCTGCTCTCTGGCCCACATTCATTTCCTGTTTCATCTCCCACTTGCCCCAGCTGCCTTCCACCCCAACCTTACCTCCAGGCCCATACTTATTTTCCACTGTCCACTACCTTCAGCCCTTGGTATGTGCTCTGTGGCTTCCTCATTCATTATGGTTTCCCTGTGGGTGGGGGCTGTGTCCCCACAGCAGAAGCCCCTCCTCTGTGCTCCCATCCAGTCCCTGAGAACTAGACCCCCTATAGTTAGCAGCCCAGGGATTGCTGGCAAGTGGCACCAACTATTGCTTTCTCAGCTGACATTCAAACCTTCTGGAGGCTTTTACACAATACCTGTCACCTTCCCTCTTCCTCTGCCCTCTCAGCCACGTGGAGGTCATTCCCCTCTTTCCACAACTTCCCCAAACCAAGAACAATAATAAAAAATAATGCAGTGCTGCTGCCAACCTGCACATGGAAAGATACTGGCCTGCGAGTGGCCAGCAGTGATGCAGCAGATCTCTGAGCAACCTCTGTTGCTCCCCTTTCCCTTTGCCTGCCCCCCTTCTTAATTCTTTGGCTGAAGAGAAGCCCCATCTAGCTGTTAATGAAATCTTTCTTTTTTTGTTTTGGTGGTACTGGGGTTCCTGGAAGCCCTTCTACCTCTGGGCTACACTCCCAGACCTATTTTATATTTTTTTATTTGGAAACAGGGTTTCTTAAACCAGCAAGGCTGGCTCCGAACCAGCACAATCCTCCTGTCTCCGCCTCCCAAGCGCAGGGATTACAAGCGTGCACCCCCACGCCCAGCCTAATGAAATCTTTCTATAGGTTCACAGGACTTGACATGGGAAAATGTTTCTGATAAGTAAAATAAAAAATTAATGTGAGTAAAATAAAAAATAATGTGAGTACGGCGGAGTATGAAAAACACAAGAGAGATCCGGTACATGTGGCATGTAAAGTTTTAATGGCACGGCTCTCCCGGGGATCAGGGCGAGGCACCGTGGGGCCCGCGCGCCTGTCCGAAGCTTGAGGACGCAGGCTCTCCTTTTCAAGGTATGCATCTCCTGAGATGAGGGTTTACTCGCAGGAACGCCCAATTCTCGCGGGGGTTTCAGCCCCTCCCTTGCCCTGCAGAGGTCATGTGACACAAAGTCACATTAGTGCAGGACCCAACTTATCAGTTTCATTCCTCAACCTCAGGATCTACTGGATCCCTGGCTTATATGACAGAAAAGAATTCCAATCTATGCAACCCAGAGAGACAGACAGAGGTTTTTTTAGGGAAGTAAGAAATACACATTTGAGAGAGAACACAGGTCACCTCTAGAGTGGGAGAGAGATGCCCTTGGGAGTGTAGGGCTCTTGCTTTCCAGGACCCTTTCCTGGGGGGTGGGAAAAAAGTGAGCATGTAAGGGAGTAGCTGGTTTCCCTTGATTTATCAGTCTAACATACATTATGTAGGTTAGCAAAATATATGCACCAATTAACTGGATGTATAGTGCTATAATACTTACTGAACTGTGTAGGAATTTAGATCTGAAGGAAAACAGACTTTCAGGGTAAAGGTGAAGGTCATTGTATTTATTTATTTATTTATTTATTTATTTATTTATGGTTTAGGGAACGGAATCCAGGGGCCATCTACCTCCAGACTATATCCCAGCCCTATTTTATTTTATTTTTTTGGAAGTAGAGTCTTGCTAAGTTGCTGAGAGCCTCACTAAATTGATGAGGTTGGCTTCAAGCCTGAGAACCTCTTGTCTCAGCTTCCCAAGTACTGGAATTACAGACATGCACCAACATGCCTGGCTGGAATTTTTAGATTTTTTTTTTTCAGCACTGGGGATGGAACCCAGGGGCATTCTACCTTTGAGCTACACCCCCTGCTCTATTTCTATTCTTTATTTTGAAACAGGGTCTCACTGAATTGCAAAGGGCCTCACTAAGTAGCTGAGGTTGTCCGTGAACTCGAATTCTCCTGACTCAGCCTCCTGAATGCTGGGATTACAAGCATGCGCCACCATGCCTGGCTCTGGAATTTTTAGATTTAAAGATATAGTCTTTCTTTTCTTACCTGTTTGTCTCCTTTCTTTCATTTTTTTTTTTTTTTTGGCGTTACTGGGGATGGAACCCAGGGGCATTCTACCTCTGAGCTATGCCCCCAGCCCTATTTTTTATTATTTATTTTGAAACAGGGTCTCACTGAGTTGCAAAGGGCCTAAGTAGCTGAGGCTGTCTGTGAACCGTGATCCTTCTGTCTCAGCCTCCCAAATGCTGGGATTACAAGCATGAGCCACCACACCCAACTTATTTGTCTTCTTTCTACCCATTACTCTTATTTTTCCTATCCTACCTCAGACCCAGATGGCTTTTCCTCAGACTCAGATGGCTGGGATTATATGTATAGGTCACCACGCCCAACTCAAATACTGCTTCTTCTGATAGCGATAAATGTTATGCAGAAAACTCAAGTAGCATGGGGGAAGAGAGAGTGAAACTGGTGCCATCATGGATGAAATGGTCTAGAGAGGCCTCTTGTAGAGAACTGTTAGGGAGCACTTGAATTAGGGAGCGTGGTGTGGTCACAGCCTGATGGGTGCTGGGTGGAGTTACTTAAGGGATGGTGGGGACTGAGGTTGGAGGGCTGACAGGGACAGGTGCACACATGGGCCTGAGGGGTGAAGGCTCAAAAGGGCTGGCTTGGACTCCCTACCATTATTTTATTTTATTTTATTTATTATTTTTTATTTTTTGGTGTTAATGGGGTTCCTGGAAGCCCTTCTACCTCTGGGATACACTCCCACGGGCTACACTCCCAGACCTATTTTTTAACTTTTTTATGTGGTACGGCAGACTGGCTCAGTCGTGCACAATAAATCTGGCACTGAATCCGCTCGAGACCGAGTTTCTCAGAAAGATGGGCAAAGTCTTCGGTTACAGTTCTGCAGCCACTTATCTGCAGCGATTTTTTCCCTTTTTATGAAATAAACTCCTTTAAGTTCCTATTCATGGCACTAAAAGTGGAGATTCCTCACCAGGAAAGAATCTGACATGGACAAATGCCTCTAGTGAAATTGACCCTTTATTACAAGAACCCAGGAAAATTTATATCCTTCACCAGTGAGATTAATAGTAAAAAAAAAAGAAGTGTAATCACCACAAATAGTGAAGGACATGTAAACAAAGTTAAAAAAAAAAAAAAAAAAAAAAACTAGTCCGGGCATGCAAGATTAGCTCCGATTAGCTCGGATCCTGTGACCAAATCCAGCCCCCTGCCCTTGAGCCCCCTGCCCTTGCAGACAGGTGGCTCCAAAGGGCAAATTCCAGAAGACACAGGCACGCCCAGGGCTTGGAGAAGACGGCCTCTTATGGAATCTCCTTTAACTTTTTGGAACTTTCTGTTCCTAGGGCTTAGTCCATATGGCAGGCATGGGGAGATATGGCGATCCAAGGGGATATGATGGAGGTCTCCCAGATTTCGTCTGCATTGCCATCTAAAGTCTGAAAGCTTAAACAAGCTCACAACACAATTTAGCAGATAAACACCAAAAAGTAACATGAAGTTTTTAGATTTAGTTGTCAGATGTACTTCTCTAGCTGCTGAGCACTTTTCCTCAAACGATAGGCTTATTAGAAGCCTATTCCTCTTTTTATAATCCATTTTCCTATCACAAACCCTCTGCAACTTCGTTTTCTTTTCTGATTACCCTGATTCTCTCTTTCCCATTTGGGACAATCTTAGGATAAGCTCTTCTTCATACAAAATGCTTTCTTATTCTCACCATATTTCCTTTCTTTCACACTTACACATTTATTATATCTGTCCTTTGTTCTGACATATTCATTTCTTAACCACGTGGCGCCTCCCTCCCTGTCTCGGGCAGCACACATACTGGGTGTAAAGATCAAGAATCTTCCTAGCCTTCGGCTCTATTGTATTGGGCAGTATTAGCTGCTCATCAACTAGGCTGCTTTTTTTGTGTGTGTGTGGGTCTGGGGATGGAACTCAGGGGCATTTGACCTCCGAGCTACACCCCCTGCCCTATTTTTTATCCTTATTTTGAAACCAGGTCTCACTGAGTTGCAGAGGGCCTCACTAAGTAGCTGAGGCTGTCCGCGAACCATGATCCTCCGGTCTCAGCCTCCCGAATGCTGGGATTACAAGCGTGCGCCACCACGCCCGGCCAACTAGGCTGCTTTGAAGTCACACAAAAAGTTTATCTTCTCTGTATCTAGGTCAGATCACAAGGAGAGGGGGTAAACAGAGGCACGGTTGCCTCCCTTGCAAGTTTTTAGGGCTAATGACTTCACCTGACTCTTAAGGCTTTTACTATAGGTTAATGATTAGAATGAAGGTCAGAGATAGAGGGGAAATCTGTGTTTGTAATTGCTGTAACTGGAATGGTTCTACAGCATTTGAATTCTGACTAGATTTTATTACCATTTGAGCAAAGCCGAGGGCATTTAGAGGCTTAGACAAATTACTAGAAAATTTATTTTCCACGGACTCAGTTTCTCTCACAGTCCTGATCTTACATCACCGGAGCAATTCGTGTGGGAAGTTAAAGAATCATTACCAAAAGAATAGTAGTTATGAAAGAATATCTAAGAGTGTGGGAGTACTTTGGCCAGAGACAACACTTCCCCTCGGGGCTCTGCTTCCTTTAAGCTTAGCCAATTTCTTGCGTGGAAATATCTTCACGCAGATGCCGAGGAAAAGGTGGCAATGTGGAAACAGGGTCTCTTAAACCAGTGAGGCTGGCTCCGAACCAGCGCGATCCTCCTGTCTCTGCCTCCCAAGTGCGGGGATTACAAGCGTGCACCACCACTCCCGGCCCTACCATTATTTTAGAGGTCTAGCGCCATGCTTCCTGCTTCGTTGGCCTCATGGGGATTTTGTAGCAAATGACCACAGATTTGGTGGTTTAAAGCAACAGAACTTTACTTTTTCATCTTTAGGCCATGAATCTGAATCAAGGTGGCCTCTGGGAGAGAAAGAATCCTTTCTTTTTCTTCCAGCTGCTGGGGGCTGCTCAGGCCACAGCACTCCAGCTCTGCCTTAGTGGCCCCACTGCTTTCTGCTCTTCAGCACCAGCTCTCCCTCTCTCTCTCCCTCTCAGAAGGACATGTGATTGCATTCAGGGCCCAGAACAATGGACCCATCTCAGGACCCTTAATTTAATCACACTTGCAAAGCCTTCCTTCTCTTTCTCTTTCTTTTCTTTTTCTTTTATTTGCCATGTGAGGCAACAGGCTCCAGAGATTAATATTTAGTGATCATTGCCTACCTAACTATCCTTTCTAGTATCTGGCAATTCAATGATTGACTCATCTCTCAGACTCAATGTCTTTTTTTAGAGTTCAAGCTGTTTTCCTGTTTGTTACAATAAAAAAACATCCAGACTGATTAACTTCCCTCCAGGGTAGATGTTAATGGATGTTTGTGTGGAGAGAGAAGGAATTCTCATGTACTGAATGCAAAGATGAAATTAAATCAATTTTTACATAATTAGAAAATGTTCACATTATCATTCCGAATGTTATGTGAGGTGAAGTGACTGCAGAGCCACCGAGGATGAACAGTGAAGGTGCAGGGGGAGGCAGGTCTGACTCTGCCACACATGCTCCCCCCTACCACCCCCTGCTCAGGACTTCTCATCCCTGGTGCTGTTGCACCTTGGCCAGGCAGCCCAAAGATTCTTAGAGGGTTTTTGGCAGCACTGCTGGCTTCTGCCCCCCAGGTGGCAGTAGCAACTCCCAGTTGCCACAACCAAAACACCCTTTTCAGAAACTGTCCCATGGGAGGGGGAGCGGGGTGCAAAATCAATTTTTTTGCATGGTACTGGGGGTGGAACCCAGGGGCTTTTCTGCCTACAGGCTATACTCCCAGACCTATTTTATACTTTATTTGGAATCAGGGTCTCACTAAGTTGCTGAGTGCCTCACTAAGTAGCTGAGGCTGGCTTTGAACCTGTGCAATCCTCCTGTCTCTGCCTCCCAAATGCTGTGATTACAAGCATGCACCACCACACCCAGCTGCAAAATCACTTTTTTTGAGGACATTGTGCCCCTCTAATGGAGGTGATGTTGGGAAGAGCTGGTGGATCTGCTGGAAATTAAACTCAGGTGTGCCAAATAGTAAGCAATAGGCTGGCTGCCCCACTGGTGGAGGTCACCCTGATTATTTACCTTCTGATTTTCTAATGAGAAATTGCAGCAGGGCATGCTATTGCCAGAATAAAGACTACATTCCCAGCCTTCCTTGCAGCCAGGTGTGGACATGTGACCATATCCCAGCCAAGGAGAGGTAAGCAAGGGGGACAAGTTGCTGATTGTGCCTTTAAAGAGGAGGCTCACATTCCCTTCCTTTGATTTTTTCTCTTCTCCCAGAATGTGGACCTTGTACTGATAAAGTTATGGTTGCGATGATCAGTGGGCTCTTTTTCTCTGTTCAACTAAAATTTGTTGATTAGGAAAATAAAAACTAATAGGCAGCTTTAACAAGTCTTTATTACAAAAGCAGTAGGAAATAGAAAGAGAAGAGAAGAAAAAAACAGTGTTCCTTGGGGCACACTGGAGAACCCGATTGTGAAACTCTGATCCCCTCTTGGAACCTCAGCCTTTAAATAGATTTTGTATTGGTATATCCTTATCAGTCTTACCAAGGGAATGGACTAGTAACTTATTTCTTAGCCAGATGGTGCCTCTGGACAGTGCACTTACTAATTCCAGAGCTTAACAATCTCCCTGGGTTTTGCCCTACCTATGGCTCTGAAATGCCCCTGGCAAAGTCACTGTGGTTTTAGGGTTTTTAATATTTTTAGGGCTAAGGGCTTCACTATGGGTAAAAATTAGTACAAAGGGCAGAGAGAGAAACTCTGCATTGTAACAGCTGCTGCCCCTCCCTGCCTGAGTGCCTGCTCAGCACCCGGGCTCTGACTGCTTTTTCTTATATTTTGTAAATTAATACCAGAGCAATTTTCCAATACCAGTACTATGAGATCATGGTATTGTCATGGTTTTCACTCCTAGGGAACTCTTCTATTGCCTGGCCTGCTTATGACTGGGGTATTCCTAGGGGAATCAACTCTCTTCTGGTTGAAACCAGAATTATTTAAGAGCTTTGAGCTTTGTTAGGGTTGCAGAACCTGCCTTCTAACTATATATTGGCCCAGGAAAAGAGGAAGCAGGGGGAGGGGTGCAAATGGAGAGCACAGGTTGGCTGGCCAGACACGCTGAGGCGCCCAGGAGAACCTTCTAGAAAGAAGGCTCAGAATTGGATCTTGAAGGATGAGAAAGATACGGAAAGGTATAAGAGGAGGGGCCCATCAGAAAGGGCTGCAGCAGGGCGAGGTCTTCAGTGGACTGGGAAGAGAGAGAGAAACAGCAGAAAAGAGCCTGGTACCAAGTGGGGGGATTTTACCAGATGATTGTAACTGTTACAGTTTTGGGGAGAGTATGGTTGTGGAGAAACTGTTCCCAGGGACCCCTGTTAGGGTCCCAGAAACAATTTCCCTTAAACCACAACAAAATCCAGAATGATCGAAAACAGAAAAAAACTGCGGGTTCTTGTCCTAAGCTAAGAATAAATATGCATAGCTTGGACAGTTGTTGAAGATTTAAAGAAGTTTATTAGAAAGATAGAAATACAGAGGATAGGTACAGCTCCATACCAGACTGGCATGGAGGGGTGACTCGAATGAATACACCAAAGGGATCACATGTGGACTGGACTTTTTATACCCATGACCTCCATCTTGTTTATGTAATTCTGATGTAGTGAATGTCCCTGTAAGGTACCTCCCCTTACCCTGTAAGGTACCTCCCCCAGCAAGGTGTGGCAAGGTGTCTCCTTTCATGAAGGTTGACCCCTCCTACCATCTTAGCTAGCTTATCTAATCATGTTGATCTGTCTTTAGATAGAGAAAGGCCTAGTTCTCCTCTCCTATTGACTTGTTAATTACTTTTAGCTATGTTAATTTACATTGGAATAGTTGCCTGCTTTTAGGCAGAAACCAAGTCCTTGCACAGATTTGCCCCTCACCCAAGTTTTTAAATATATTAATAATCATAGCTTTCTCAAATCTTCCTAGGCCATTCCCAATACTGGTACAGTAACCATGTGGCAGGATCTAGGAGTTTGTCATAAGGTCCAGGGGAATCTGAAGGCTGGGGCTGGAAGGCTGAGAAGTGGTGGAGAAGCCTGACTTGTCTCCACCTCAGAGCACCCTGTGAGGCTGACCCTTGTTGCTTGGTCCATGCTAAGCTGTGCATGGCTCTGAGGGGCCTGGGATCTCGAGATTTCCTTTTCCCAGGGATCTTCCTGCAGGCAGACAGGCAGGTCAAGGAGGGGTGCAGGCAACATCACTGCCTTCAGCCCCAAGACCACAAGTGTGAGCACAAACACCAACCATAATCCACTAAAAAGAAATTCAGAAAACACTTCCACTCAGGATCTCCCACAAAAAATAAAATACCTAGGAATAAACTTGACCAAGGAGGTAAAAGATCTCTACAAAGAAAATTATAAAACACTGAAAAAAGAAATCGAAGAAGATCTTAGAAGATGGAAAGATCTTCCATGTTCATGGATTGGCAGAATAAATATCATTAAAATGGCCATCTTCCCAAAAGTGATCTACAGATTTAACGCAATGCCCATTAAACTACCAAGATCATTCCTCACAGATATAGGAAAATCAGTCCTTAAATTTATCTGGAATAACAAAAAGCCCAGAATAGCCAAGGTAGTTCTCAGCAACAAAAACCACGCAGGAGGAATCACAATACCTGACTTTAAACTATACTACAAAGCCACTGTAATAAAAACAGCATGGTACTGGCAAAAGAACAGATATATAGACCAATGGAGCAGAATAGAAGACCCAGAAACAAGTCCACACACTTTCTTTCAATTGATTTTTGACAAAGGGGCCAAAAACATACACTGGAAAAAAGATAGCCTCTTCAACAAATGGTGTTGGCAAAACTGGTTAACCATATGCAGAAAATTGGATATTAATCCCACTTTTTCACCCTGTACAAAAGTCAACTCACGATGGATCAAAGACTTGGAAATTAAACCAGAGACCTTGAAGCTCCTTGAAGAGGGCATAGGTCCAACACTACAACACATAGACTCAGACAAACATTTCCTCAACAAGACCCCAAAGGAACAACAAATTAAAAGGAGAATCAATACATGGGATTGCATGAAACTAAAGACCTTCTGTTCAGCAAAGGAAACTATCAAGAACCTCAATCGAGGGCCAACAGAATGGGAGAAGATTTTTGCCACCTACACCACCGATAGAGGACTAATATCTAGAATATACAGAGAACTCAAGAAACTTAACACTAAGAAAACAAAGCATCCAATAACAAAATGGGCAAGTGAACTAAATAGACACTTCACAAAAGAAGAAATTCAAATGATGGCCAATAAATGCATGAAAAAATGCTCAACATCACTGGCAATCAGAGAGATGCAAATCAAAACTACCCTGAGATTTCACCTAACTCCAACTAGAATGGCAATCATTCAAAATACAAACAACAACAGATGCTGGCGAGGATATGGAGAAGTGGGAACTCTAAGACATTGTTGGCGGGATTGCAAATTAGTGCAACCACTTTGGAAAACAGTATGGAGAATCCTCAGAAGAATGGGAACAAATCTACCATTTGATCCAGCAATACCACTTCTGGGTATCTACCCAAAAGATGGGAAGCCAAACTACCAAACTAATGCATGTGTATATATGTTCATAGCTGCACAATTCACCATAGCCAAACTATGGAACCAGCCAAGATGTCCATCAACAGATGAATGGATTACAAAACTGTGGGATATGTACACAGTGGAATTTTACTCAGCCATCAAAAAAAAAAAAAAACTCAATTACATCATTTTCAGGGAAATGGATGGAACTGGAGGACATTATGCTAAGTGAGATTAGTCAGTCACAAAAAGTAAGAAATCAGATGCTTTCCCTAATATGTGAGAGTTAGGGAGAAATGGGTCATAGGAGGAACTCTTGAAAGAGGAAATCCTATAGAGGAGCAAACAGACAACCTAAAGGAGGAGAAAGGAGGGGGGAAGAGGAAAATCTCTAAAACACACAATGTACTTAAACATATCGAAGTCAATCACTAAGCCAAGCAAGGGAGGGAGGGCGGGGAGGGAATGGGGTGGGAATTGGGTAGGGGTTAAATCAGCGATGAGTACATGTTTGTACACACAAGTTTTTTACCCCAATATGATGTTTGAATATAATGCACCAATAAAATAAAATAAAATAAAAAATAAAAAATAAAAAAAGAAGAAATATAGCCAGGCATGGTGGCGCATGCTTATAATCTCAGCATTCAGGAGGTGGAGACTGGAAGATCACAGTTCGTGGACAGCCTCAGATACTTAGTGAGGCCCTCTGCAACTTAGTGAGACCCTGTTTCAAAATAAAAAATAGGGCAGGGGATGTAGCTTGGAGGTCAAATGCTCCTGGGTTCCATCCCCAAACCCGCAAAAAAAAAAAAAAAAAAAAAAAAAAAAAGAAAGAGATGATGGGACCCAGGTGATCTAGCTCCTGTTAGGGTTTAAGGAAACTGTCCCTAGGGACCCCTTAGGGACTCGGACACAATTTCCCTCAAACCACAAAAAGATAAAAGATAAAAAGCAGGTTCTTGTCCTGAGCTAAGGATAAATACACATTAGTTCAAACTCTTCCTGAAGATTTAAAGTTTATTAAAAAGATAGAAATACAGAAGACAGTCACAGCCCCATGCCATTCAAGAGTGGCATTGTGGGGGGATGGTCCGAAATAATTCACCGAAATACAAGACACCCTTCATCTTGTTCTCGTAATTCTGACATAGTAAAGGTCCCTGTAAAGTACCTCCCCTTACTTTGTAAGGTACCTCCCCTTACTTTCCCTGCAAAGGTGTACTTTTCATGAAGGTCATGGTCAAAGGTCGACCCCTTCCTCCCATCCTAACTAGATTATCCAATTATTATGTAAACCTGTCTTTAGAATGAGGATGGGGAAGTCCTAGTTCCCCTCTCCTATGGAATTGCTACCTTTAGCTAGGTTAATTTACATTGGAATCGTTACCTGCTTTTTTGGGCAGAAACCAAGTCCTTTCACCAATTTTTGAAATATAATAATTAGAGCTTTCTCAAATATTCCTAGGCCATTCTCAATACTGGTACAGCTCTCACCAGTGACATCAACAGGGCCAGGTATCAGGGAGGCTAATCTGACCACCTCTCCCCAAAGCTGCCCTCGGTCAGCAAGGTCCCCAAGTACTAACAGATGACAAGTCAGATACTCTTCTGGGCATTTGGTACCTATTACCTCATTGGATCTACATACAACCCCAAGAGGCAGGCTCTCTCTTCTTCCTCTTTCTTTTTTTCCTTCCTTCCTTCCATCCTTCCTTCCTTCCTTCCTTTTTTTTTTTTGCGGGTCTGGGGATGGAACCCATTCTACCTCCTGAAGGGTCCAAGAATTGCCCACCAACCCAAATATCGAAGGACTCACAAGAGATGTAAGAATGCAAGCGAGGTTTATTGTCCCGGCTAGCCAGGGGTCGAGACCAAGACACTATGGCCGAGGTTCGACCCCTCCCCACTCCACGCTCTGAATTTTATAATCCTAGGAGGGAGTGGTTACACATGAGGGAGTGGTTACACAAGTCAGAGCCCGCCAACCTTAGAATACAACCAATCAGATACAAGGACAAACAAGTACAACCAATAATTTTAAAACATGCATCCACAAACATCAGAGCCTGCTCTGCCTTTCCCACCCACCTTGGCTGGGCCAGGCTTATCTCTGCACTGAAGAACAGATTATCTCTGCACTGGAGAGCAGATTAGCCTGGCCTTGTTTGCTGATCTAGCTCAGAGATATGGGGTCCCATTTACAAAGACCTTGGCCGGCAAGCTGGAGATTAGAGGCTTTGACCTTGTGGGTCCCCTACCCTTGTCCTTGGATGGATCTTGATTTTATTTTCAATCCTACCCTACTTCTATCTTAACTATATTTTAATACCTTATTTCTAATCCTAATATGGGAGAAGACTTCTCTAGTTAACTTCTCATATAGGGGGGGAAGCACTTCTTCCAGCCTGCTTTCCAGCACCCCTACACTCCAAGCTACACCCCGTCGTATTTTTTATTCTTTATTTTGAAACCGAGTCTCACTGAGTTGCAGAGGACCTCATTAAGTAGCTGAGGCTGTCCACAAACCATGATCCTCCAGGTCTCAGCCTCCTGAATGCTGGGATTACAAGCCTGTGCCACCACGCCCGGCTCGCTCCTTCCTTCCTTCCTTCCTTCCTTCCTTCCTTCCTTCCTTCCTTCCTTCCTTCCTTTCTTCCTTCCTTCCTTCCTTCTTCTTTCTTTCCTTCTTTTCTTTCTTTCAATTGAACCTAGGGGTGAGGTAGGAGAGAAGAAATAAAATATTTGGTAGATTATTACAAGCATGGTGGCACATGCTTGTAAAATTCTAGTACTTGGGAAGCTGAGACAGGAGGGTCGCAAGCTTGAAGCCAGCCTCAGCAGCTTAGTGAGGCTCTCAGCAATTTAGTGAGACCCTTTTTCCAATAAAATGTAAAATAGGTCTGGGTGTGTAGCCCAGCAGTAGAAGGCCTTGGTTTCCTTCCCCAGTCTCACACACACACACACACACACACACACACACACACACACACATACACACACACACACACACACACACACACACACACACACAGAAAGGAGACAAATTGGGAAGGAAAGAAAAATATAGTTTTAAAATCTGGAAAGTTCATAATCTAACTCCATCCTATAGGGTGTGTTCTGTTTTAGACAGAAGTCTCAATGAGTCACACCCTTAATTGCTCTGGGCCCTCTCCCACCTGAAATTCCTGTGATGCTTAGTAAACAAAGCTTCCAAGAGGAGGCCAAAGGTCAGATACCACCACCTAAGAGGAAGTCCATAACTCCACCTGTGCATGTGACCCCACCCACCCCTCAAGGGGGGGTTCTACAAAAGAACTGAAAAAGTGCAAAGACCCTATTGCTGGATGCCCCACCCCCACCCCAAATGGCCTGCCTTCTTCATGAAATCCCTCAATTTCCTAAATAAACCATCTGTCTTTTTCTCTGACCAGTACATGCTGAAATTCTTTTCTGCCATGTAAGACAAGAAGCCTACAGAATTGTCATGTTTCCCATTGTACCAATATTGGGAATGGCCAAGGAAGATTTGAGAAAGCTCTGATTATTAATATATTTCAAAAGAAAATAATTGATATATTTTGAAAATAGTTGTATCAAAATGGCGGCAGAAATGGGTGAGGGGCAAATCTGTGCAAGGACTTGGTTTCTGCCTAAAGCAGGCAGCTATTCCAATGTAAATTAACCTAGCTCAAAGTAATTAACAAGTCAATAGAGGAGAGCTATGGCTTCCTCTTTCTAAAGATAGATCTACATGATAATCTAGGGAAGATGGGGCAGGGTTTGACCTTGCCCTTCAGGAAAGGAGGCACCATGCCACACCTGGCTGGGGGAGGTACCTTACAGGGACGTTTAGTAAGTCAGGATTATGTGAACAAGATGGAGGTCATGGGTATAAAAAAAGGTGGAGTCCACGTGTGATCCCTTTGGAGTACTCATTCAAGTCACCCCTCCATGCCAGACTGCTATGGAGCTGTACCTATCCTCTGTATTTCTATCTTTTAATAAACTTCTTTAAATCTTCAGCAACTGTCCAAGCTATGCATATTTATTATTAGCTTAGGACAAGAACCCACAGTAATTTATTGTTTTTGGTCGTTTTGGGTTTTGTTGTGGCTTGAGGGAAATTGTGTCTGGGACCCTAACAGGGGTCCCTGGGACAGTTTCCCCACAACCATACTCTCCCCAAAACCCCATGACAGAGACATTCTACCACTGAGCTCATCCTGAGCCCTTTTCATTTTATTTTGAAGTAGGGTCTTGCTAATTTGCTCAAGTTAGCCTTGAATTTGTGTTACTCTTTCCTCACCTTTTGTAGTAACTGAATGACAGTCTGTGCCACCATACCTGGCAGGCACTCTGGTTCTTATCCCTCTCCCCTTTCTTCATTGAGTGGGACACCAAAGATTCAAAGTACAAGGCAACACAGTTAGAAGAGGCTCCATGAAATGGTTCTGTAGCACTGTTGTGGATGGCCTCACAATGTAGCTTCACACTGTAAGTTCTGAGGGGCTCACTACCTAATAGCACTGGCTATTAGAAAGCCCTTTCTTTGGTTGAGCTGCTATAACATGGTCTTTGGGTTTCCCAGTCTGCATTGATATGGAGTCCTGGAAATTTTCTTGGTGGTGGGTGAGCCCCAGAAATCTGGGACTGTTTACTTCCTGTGGTTAAGCTATTTGTGCTTTCTGATGCCTATTGAGGACTCATTAACTCCACTGGGGGTAGGTACACTTGTGGTGGTGTACCTGATATTAATTTCTAAAATGTAAAAAAAGCAGTTAGAGCCCAGATGCTGAGCAGGCACTTAGGTAGGGAGGGGTGGCAGCTATTACAATGCAGAGTTCCTCTCTCTCTTTCCACCCTTTGTCCTAATTTTTACCCATAGTAAAGCCTTTAGCCCTAAAAATATGTAGAGAAAATTAAAAACCCTAAAATCACAATGCTCTGCCTGGGGCATTTCAGAGCCATAAAGATAGGGCAGAAGCAGGCTCCTGGAGGTAGTTGTCATTGCTGTCCTTCACCCTTACGTGGCACTCATCATTCAGAGGGCTGAGCCACCACCACTGGCCACAGGGCTGCCACTAAGGCACGGGCTTGCAGATCTGCCTTTTGGCAGAGTTGGATTGTACGCTCCATTTCAGCCTGTTCCTTTTGGGAATTAAAAACTTTAAATGCCATGTTCACCAAATCTCGAATAGGGGTCTGAGAGTCCCTTAAGGGAGGACGGCGGTGGGGTGGGGAGAGGAGCAGGTAAGGGTGAGAGGCTGTTGGAGGGGGCTCTGATGCTGGGTTGAGATCAGAGAGGGAGGAGTAGATATGGGGAACTGGGGTGTGGAGATGAATTCCAGTGGTGAAGGGAGATTAGCCACAGGGTGGTGGTCAGAGCAGAGAGGAGAGATCCTGGGATCAGGGGTGGAATCAGAAGGTTCTGAGAGAAGACACTATCTGTATTACTGTTTTATCCCCCAGTTTTTTAAGTTCCCATACTCACTTTTGCAAAGGCCCATACATTGTCATAGCATTTGTAACACACAGTAATATCATAAAAATCAAGCCTTCTACCTGAGTCTTATCATTAGTAGATCTTGAGTTTGAGTTACTCTCCATCTGTTGTCCTCTGCTGAAGGCTTATTTAGCTGGGTGTGGTGGATCCAAGATGAGATTCCAGAGACCTTCACTGCCCTGTGGGTGGTGAGGGTGATGGAATAGGGTCCTTTCCAGGTTGACTCTGAAGTCCAGGAGGACATCTGTTTTACCCTAGCCAGGTCTCCAGGATGGAAAAAGTGCACTGGCTCCCCAGCGGTGAAAGGGTAGGAGCCTTTCAGCCTGGTGTATAGCCTTCCAGGTTTGCTGGAGTGCCTGTGAGGACTTGAGAAGGGAATGGTCAGACATTTCAACCTTGGGCATATCTTGTAATTTAGGGAGGAGAGGTGGGGGTCTACCAAACATGATTTTAAAGAGTAAAACCTTTTTCATATGCTGTATACCTTACTAATAGGAGGGTAAAGGGGAGAAGAGCAGCCCAACTTTTGCTGGTTTTGGAGACCAGTTTAGTCAAGGTCTCTTTTAGAGTTTTATTTATCATTTTTGTCTGGATCTCTGAGGTCTATAAGTACAATATCATTTCTAATTAACATTTAAAGCCTTTGTCAAACTTTGAGAGAATTTGGCCATGAAGGCCAAGCCATCATTGGACCCCAATGAGAAGGGCAACCCAACCCAAGCTAGTTTCTGTCATCATTTCTTGGTGACAACTGAGCAGTCTCAGTCCAGGTAGGCTAGGCTTCTACCCATCCAGAAAATGTGTCCCCAGACACAAGAAGGTGCCTGTATGTGAAGTGGTTGGTTTTACCTCTATAAAGTCTAGTTCCCAGGGCTCCTCTGGCATGCTGCCCCAAACTTATATTCCTTCTGGAGGTTTCTCTCCTTTTTGGATTCACCATGTTCATGCTTGGCATCTGGACAACAGGTCTTGTGCAATTTGATTTAGCTTTGGGTTGAGAACTGGGTCTGAGGAGTTCACTGAGTTTTGTTGCCCCTTGGTGAGTGGTCTGGTGGAGCTGGAATATTAGTTTTCTTTCCATCCAGTAGTATTCACCACTCTGTTTCATCCAGTATTGCACTTTCCTATTTTGCCCAGTCTTTCTTTTCAGCCTCATATATTGGCTTTTATGGTAATTCTGGCCTTTTGGCTTGCTGCCCTGTTACCTCTGGCTTCAAGGGAATATCCCTTTTGTCTTGGTAGCCAGATGGCCTGTAATAGGGCTAGGATTCTGTTATCCTTTATCTCCTTGCCCATCGAAGTGAGGAATCATCTTTCCTTGTACAATGCCCCATACGCATGAGCAGTGGGCTTAGATTTCCACCACTCTAGGGTCCCCTTCAGGAGCAATTTTTAGCCCAGCATCAGTCTGTTGGCTTCCTTTGCCAACATGGCAGTAGCAGCCACAGCTCATAGGCAGGCCAGCCAGCCTGGCACCACAGGATCTAAGCTACTGGCCACTTCTAAGAGCCCAAGGTCTGAACAAGGTCTCCCTTAACAATGTCCCGACTTCATCCATGAGCAAATGGAATGGCTTAGTAATATCAGGGATCACTAGGGCTGAGGCGGAGACTAAGACCTCCTTTAAAGTCTCAAAAGCTTTACACTTGAGAAAGCCATCTCACTCTGGACTGCTGTATAGTGGCTTGGCGATCTCTGCAAAGCCCAGGATCCACAGTCAGCAATACCTTACTGCATCCTTCCCCACAAATGCCTGCACTTGCCTCTTATTCTCCAGTGTTGGAATCTGGAGGATTGCAGCAATGCCACTCTGAGACAATGTTCTCTTTCCTCCCTCCAGGCTGTAGCCCAAGTAGGTCACACAGGTCCTACAGAGCTGAGCTTTCTTGGCAGACACGCTGTATCCCAGGTCCTGGAGCATTTGTAGGAGCCCCTCTGTGACTCTTTTTGCATACCTCCTCTGTTTCTGAGGCTACAAGGAGATCATCTACATACTGGAGTAACAGGTTGGGTCCTGCAGGGTGGGACCTTTGAAAAGGAGGAGACTGCTGGGCGATATCAGGAGACAGGCGATATGGCGAGAGGGGTGGAGTTTCCATGTGTAACTCCACCCACAAGACATAAACTTTAAAAGGAAGGGCATTTCCCTTCCAGTGTTGGAGGAGCTCGGAGATCTTCAGGAGCAGTCCAGCTCCTAACCCTGGGGGAGACCGCATTAAAATTCTTTTTCTTCTTGGTGCACGGATCTCTCTGGCCTTTTTTATTGCGCCTAAAAACCTAACATGGAGCAGGGTGCTTTTGGGGTACACTTGTCAGGACTCCAGAAGGTCAGCACGCAGGGCCTCATCAAAACAGGTTTTGGGGAGTTCTTCAACCCTTAGAGGAGCTGAGTCCAAGTTAATTGCCCCTTAAATCCCCTCTCAGGATCTGCCCACTCAAATGCAAAGATAGGTTGACTGATGGGGGCTAGTGGCAAGGAAAAGAATGCATAAATCTGTCTTTCAGGGGCAGCAGGCTCAGGAGGGTGCATGGGTCGAGGACTGCTGGATGAATAGTTTCAACCAGCTTGTTGTCCTCACAGAGGTCTTGGTCCTGGGTTCCTGATTTTAAAACTGGGAGCAGTGGTGTGTTCCAAGAAGAATGGCAAGGAATCAGGATTTCAGCTTCTCCGAGTCCATTTAATATGTTTGGCATCTCCTTTTTGGCTGACCTACTCATGCTGGAGTTGCTGTACTTGAAAGCTGAACCATGATCAGAGGCTAATGGGCAGCCAGCCCAGGAGGATTATTTTTTTTTCCATACCTGGGGAAACTTTTCTTTAAGTCACCAGGCCCTTCTCTTCAGGGTGTTAGAGATATTCTTTTGACAGAGGGCACACAAGGACACAAGGACAGTCAGTGATACCCCATCATGTTTATGAAGTGGTGAGGCTCCTTCATGGTGGATGTTCCCTGGGTGAGAGCCTGGGCTCAGATGGTTTTCTTTTCAGTAACCACAGCTGCCCCTGCATACCCGATTCCATCTTGGACAAAGCTGCTCTGTCTTTGTACAGTACCTCATCTGCAACAGTGAAGGGAACATCGGTCAGATCCAATCTGATGGACTAGATTAAATCATTTCCTCTGTGCAGTCTTTCTTGTGGCTCCCTGGATCTGCATCTGCTGCTGGGTGACGGGTCCAGGAGGTTTCTTGAGCACTAAGACAGCTGCTGCTGTATCCATCAGGAAATGAATAGGAGTGCTCCCAACATTTACATTACCATAGGCTACTGGGGGCTTAAGGGGATGGAGCCCCGGCCCCGTCACTCCTTTTTGAACCTGAGGACAGCAATTTGCCCTTCATTTTCCCCTCTGAGTGCATTTTGGTGGCTGGCAGATGTTTTATGCTTTGCAGTTGATACTGACTTCATTAGAAGGACTCGGTTCCTGAGGGAGAGGGCACAACAAACCTTAAGCCATGAGTGTGGGTACTGGAGGAGAAAAAGCCAACCATCAATGTAGGGGACCTGATCTGGGTGCCCAGGGTTTCCCATGACCACTTTCCTAATAGCTCTCACAGTTTCCAGGTCCAGAGTTTCCTCACCCAGCCAGATCACATCAAATGAAGGCCAGTTTTACAGAACATTTGCAGTTTCCTGGCTGAGAAGTGAATTCCATATCACTGTCAGCCTGGAAACCATCTCTTAAATGTCTTATCATGCATTTTAGGAGGGTCCTGGGACAACTGTTTTCTGACCCCCGTATTTTGGCCAATTAGAAACTTACTTATCCTAGACAGAAGAGTTAACATTAGTAACAAGAGAGACAACAGACAAAACAAAGGCCAGCACACAGTTTATCACTCTCACACCCAGACCAGAGATCCAGAGCAGCACTTAGCAGCACTATTAATGAACTAGCCATTCTCACAGGAGACTGCCCAGCATGGCCACAGGTATTTGCACAGAAAGCTATTGACTTGCAGGGTATGAGACTTGGCAGTTCACCCTGGTGAATGTGGGGGTAGAGTCTGTTGTAAGACACAGCAGAAGCACAGATTAGCAGACAGCTCAGGGCCAATTGGGGAAAGAGGCCTAGAGTTCACAGGGTACAACACCCTCATAATCCTCTAGAGATTGCCACAGATCACCCAATCATGGTGACTGGGGAGAAGTCAGATCAACCATCACTGTAGGTGGAGAATGTGGACTCCTATGTTTGCGCTGAGTCTGGTCCCAATAGCACCCACCACCGATGTAGGCAGGGAGAGACACAAACTCAGGGTCTTTAGAAAGTGTGGAGACCCGCACTTATACTAGATCCAGCCCAGTGATACCGGCCTTCTGCATAGATTGAGAGAGTCTGAGACAAAAAATACAAATGGGGTTATATCTCAGAGATAGGATGCCCCTGGGGTTAATCTTCAGTACAAAAAATCTTGCTTTACCCAGTTCTGGTCACGTGACCCTTAGACAATCATTTGAGATGTTTTCAGTTTTAGGCAACTAAAAACAATGCTAAGCCTGGCGTGGTGGCTCATGCTTGTAATTCACCTCGCGTTGGGGAGACAGAGACAGGAGGATCGCACAGGTTCGAAGCCAGCCTCAGCTACTCAGTGAAGCTCTCAGCAACTTAGTGAGACCCTGTTTCCAAATAAAAGTATAAAATATTTCTACCTCTGGGAGTATAGCCCGGAGGTACAAAAGCCCGTGGGTTCCACCCCAAGTACCACCAAAAAACAAAACCAAACAATGACAAAAAACAATGTTATGGAGCCAGGCATGGTGGTGTGTTTGTAATCCCAGTACTTGAGAGGCTGAGACAGGAGGATTGCAGGTTTAAAGCCAGCCTCAGCTACTTAGTGAGGGTCTCAGCAACTTAGCAAGACTCTGTTTTCAAATAAAAAAAACAAAAACCAAATGCCAGAGCCAGCTGGCAAAAGTACGGGTTCTGAAGAGAGGAGTGAGGATTAAAGAATTCATGCATGGGAGGGCCACCAGTCTCTACTGGCGCCCCGATTTATTCTCTCATGGCTCTTTTATACGGTTTCTAGCTTCAGGTTACACAAGAATGCAAGAAAGGCAAGTACAAAGTACATACATCATGGGCAAGTCCAACAATACCCTGGTACAACATAAACCTAATCCTATCTACCAGACAAAACAATTAGCATCAATCATTCTGAGAGGGTCTTATTTACTTTGAAACCCCCATGACTCCAAACTTTGTTGACTCTGGGTGAAAGACAGTCAGAAGTGCACTTTTGGGTAAGGGTGAGACAAGATAAGGTAAAAACCTTAATGGCTCCCCACAACCAAAAAATGCTACTAGGCTGGGCTTGGTGGTACATGCCTCTAATCCCAATACTTGGGAGGCTGAGACAGGAGGATCTCAGATTTGTTAACAGCCTCAGCTACTTAGTGAGGCCCTCTGAAACTTAGTGAGAACTTGTTTAAAAAAATAATAAAAAATTGGGCCAGAGTTGTAGCTTGGGGGTAGACTGCCTCCTGTCTCAGCCTTCCAAATATATCCCAGATATATATTACTAGGAGTGAACACAGGAGCATTCTACCTCCAAGTTACACTCCAGCTCTTTTATTTTGAAACAGGATCTTACTAAGTAGCTGAGGCTGGCCTCAAACCTGCGCTCCTCCTGTCTCAGCCTCCCAAGTACTGGTTTATAAGTGTGCACCACCTCACCTGGCTTTGGTTATCCTTTTGACATGTTACTTGTATATGCTTTTCTCCTCATGGAATGTCCGGGTATCATAATTTTAGTAGAATGTCTAGGGAGGCTCCAAACTCCTATTTGTGTATAGATATAAAATGTTCCATAAAGAGGTCACTTATTAATACTCAGAGTTGTTATAGTTGAGTCATGAGGGTTATAATCCCAGCAGTGGTGGGTTTATCTGGGTGTAGCTGTACAGGTGGGTCCTTGAGGGTCAGTTTGGAGATTATATGGCTCTTCCCCTCCACACTCTCTCTTTTATGCTTCTGGCCTCCGTGATGTGAGGGGTGTAACCCATGAGATTTTCCTCTCTCCACTTTCTGCTCCCGTGCCCTGAGATCTGAGGTCCCAGCCTCACAGGGTCTAAATCCTGAGCAACTAAATCTTACTTTTTCTAAGTTATATGATCAATATTTTAGATTATGGTTATAAGAATGTTAATCAGAACAACAGTATTTGGCACACCACTAATATTCTTTGCAAAGTTTTTTAATCACCCAAGGCTCTGAAGTTAAGATGTCAAGGATCTGTGAAAACCCAGAGAGCACAGGATGTACAAATGGGTGCCCAGTTGGGTGTGATGGTTTTGCTAAGTTGTTGAGGCTGGCCTTGAACCTGCAATCCTCCTGACTCAGCCTCCCAAGTACAGATTACAGGCACTTACCACTGTGCCTGGCTGGGATTGCAATATTTAACAGGCATGGTTCTTCCCTATTAGGTTTTTTTGGTACTAGGGATGGAACCCAGGGGCCTTCTACCTCTGGGCTACACTCCCAGACCTATTTTATATTTTTATTTGGAAACAGGGTCTCACTAAGGTGCTGAGAGCCTCACTAAGTAGCCAAGGCTAGCTTCGAACCCATGAACTCTTCCTGTTTCAGTCTCCCAAGTACTGGGATTACAAGCGTGTGCCACAACAACTAGCTATGGTTCTTCCCTATTAGGAGAGATAGTTTTGCAGATGTTGTTTGAAAGGCCAGTGGCAATAAATAAAGCAGTTTTCTCTGTGAACACTACTGAGCCCAGCATGTCCAATAAACTGGTGACAAGAACAGGAATGCAAAGAGAGACTCTTTGGGGGTGAGGGAGATGAGTGAACCAACCTGGGTGGAAATCAAGAAAGGCTGTTCCTTTTTGTAGAACCTTCTTCTCTCTCTCTCTTGTCTAATCTGTAATGTTGGTGGCCTCTGGGTACAGCCCCAAGGGCCCTTGTTCTGTCTTCACCACTCTCAGGAGGTTCTCACAAGTGGAAGGCCCCCACAAGTGAAGTCAGCTGAGGAGGTGGCCACAGGCCACTGGTGTGGGAAGGCCGTGCGTGGCCAGCCACGGTGCCCCTGGGTTCCATGCTCTGATAACCAGATACCTATGGTGAGATGAAAGGAATAGGGGCAAGAGCATGCTGGGATCAGAGAGAGAGAGGATTTCAGCCCAATTCTTCACAGAAGGTGAAGCAAAGAGGATTGTCTTTCCTTCCTTTCTTCC
Source organism: Muscardinus avellanarius (assembly GCF_963383645.1). Taxonomy (NCBI): domain Eukaryota; kingdom Metazoa; phylum Chordata; class Mammalia; order Rodentia; family Gliridae; genus Muscardinus; species Muscardinus avellanarius. The sequence goes on from NC_137805.1 coordinate 50,216,510, forward strand.
TTGGCACCTGGTGGTGAAAAGGAACAATGTCTCAACATCAGGGAGCATGCCTTTAAGTTGACAGAAAATTGACGGGCTTTGAAGAGTCCTGGATTTGAGCCAACAGCTATCTCACAACCCCTCCTTGCTGTCCAGTATCTAGTACCCCTCCACAAAGAATTATTTTCTTATATATTGTGGTAACTCCTAGCTACAGGTTGTAGGATCAGTTGTGGGCTGAGGGATTTTGTTCATAGCCCTAGACTTTAGGACTCTACTTCCTCCTGACCATCTACCTCCCACCCTCCATTCACCCTTATCTTCATGTCCCCTCTCACCGCCACAGGAGAGACCACAGGGTGCAATCACTCGTTCATTCACTCATGCAACAAATATTGAATGCCCACCATGTGCCAGACACCGCTCTCAGTGCTTAGGAGACATGAGGGAGCAACACAGACAAAAACTCCACTGCCTGTGTGGAGTTTATATTCCAGTTGGAGAGACATGCCATACAAAAAAAGTAAATAAGTAAATGATACCGTATCTTTAAAATCTGGTAAGGACTATGGAAAAATCACAGAGCTGGGAAAGGGGTTTTTGATCTGCAGGTGGTGAGCAGGTACCACAGGACCAAGGGAAGGGGTTCAACTTTTCCACTTAGTGTGATGAGCAGCTACAGCAGATGCAGCTGCTGGCTGTACTGAGAATAGACGAGAGAGGCTAGGGCAGAAGCAGGAGGACCAGAGAGAAGATCCTCGCTGCAACTCAACAGTGGGCAAATCTCAGCAGTAGGGAGTGATGAGAGCTGGCGAGATTCTGGATATATTTTAAGGTAGAATTAACAATAATTTCTTTTTTTTTTCCTTTGGTGGTATTGGGGGTGGAACCCAGAGGCTTTCTACCTCCGGGCCATACTCCCAGACCTTTTTTATATTTTATTTGGAAACAGGGTCTCACTGAGTTGATGAGAGCCTAAGTAGTTGAGGCTGGCTTCGAGAGCCTCACTAAGTAGTTGAGGCTGGCTTCGAACCTGTGCGATCCTCCTGTCTCAGCCTCCCAAGCACGGGGATTACAAGCGTGCGCCACCACGCCTGGCTTAACAATAATTTCTTGATAGAAAGGATGTGGGATGAAAGAGGAGTCAAGGATGCCTCCTAACTGAAATGGGAAAGCGTGTGTGTGTGTGTGTGTGTGTGTGTGTGTGTGTGTGTAGTGAAAAAAAGATCAGATTCTGAAAAGTTAACTTTGAGATATTATTGGGCATCCATGTAGACCTATTGAGTGGGTAATTGGATATGAGATTCAAGGGAGAGATCCCAGCTTGGAGAAATAAATCTAAGAGTCTCTGGGCTATATTTCAGTGGTATACAAAATCATTGGACTGTACAAAAACATCAAAGAAGAATATGTGATGGTTAGAATAAGTGAGTTTGAAGTGCCTAGGTTCAAATCCCAGCCAGGCAATTGGCAGTTGAGGGACCTTAGGTACATTAGAAGAATTTTCTGTGATTTGGGCATGGTGGTGCACCATTTGGAGGCAGAGACAGGAGGATCATGATTCATGGACAGCCTCAGCTACTTAGTGAGGTCCTTTGCAACTCAGTGAGATCCTGTTTCAAAATAAAGAACAAAAAACAGGGGTGGGGTGGAGGCTCATTGTTATTGTCTGACAACATTGCACCATGTCTGGAGTGGGGCTTGGTATTTCAGAATGTTGACCATAGGGTAAGCGGGATGTTGGTCTATGCTTGCTACGTTTCCAGGATGTTGACCATAGGGTAAATAGGAAGCTGGTCTACATTTAACACAGCTGGGTCAAACATGGAGTCTTTCTTGTTCCTAGGGCCTTACACAACCATCTTTTTGTGTGGTACTGGGGATTGAACCCAGGGGCATTCTGCTTTGGAGCTACACCTCCAGCCCTTTTTATGTTTTTGTTTTGAAACAGGGTATCTCTAGGTTGCTGAGAGTCTCACTACATTGCTGAAGCTGTCCTCAAATCTGTGATCCTCCTGCCTCAGGCTCCCAAGTACTGGGATTATAGGTGTGTGCCACCATGCCCAGCTTAAAAAAACATATTTTGATTATAACAAGCTATTTGAAAATGACTGCAATTTAATGTTGATTGTAAAGATAAGAAAACACTATATTTCATTCCATTTCTCCCCATAGTTTGAATATTTATTTATTTATTTATATTTGTGGTACTGAGGATTGAACTCAGGGACATTCTATCTCTTAGCTACACCTCCTGCCCTATTTTACTTTTTATTTTGAAACAGAGTCTCAATAAGAGACCCTGAAAACCTGCTAAGTTGCTGAAGCTGGCCTCAAACCCATGAGCCTTCTGTCCCAGCCTCCCAGATACTGGGATTACAGACATGTACAATCACACTCAGCCATATTTTGAATTTTTGTGATGTCTTATTTTACATGTTTCCATGACATATATCTCTTAATATATTATTGCAGTTATTATTATTTTTGTTTTTAATCTTTATATTAAATATATGAATGTTTTACACACCAAGTTTACAGTGTTAAAATATCTGAATTTGTCTTACCAATAAATTTTATGCCTTCCAATGGTTTCTTCTTACTTGTTAGTATCTTTTTCTTTCAATTTGAAGAATTCTCTTCAGCATTCTTATAGGACAGGTCTGGTGATACATTCTGTTTTTACCTGGGAATATCTTTATGTTTCCTTTATTTCTAAAGGATAACTTTGCAGAGTATAGTATTATATACATTTTCCCCTTCAGAATTATGAAATCTCATTCTACTCTTTCCTCGTCTGTAAGGTTTCTGCTGAGAAATCTAGTGTGAGGAACATGAGGTACTCCTGTGTATTGTTTTTTTCTTTAGCTGTGTTGAGAATCCTGTCTATATCTTTAACCTTTGAGCACTTGATTATGTCCTGAGATAATTCTGGTGAATTGAATCTGACTAGTGGCCTAAGGTGTTTCTGTACCAGGATATTTGTTTCCTTCCATAGGTTTGGAAAGTTCTCTGCTTTTATCTTGAATAGGCTTTCTATGCCTTGGTATTCTCAAGTCCTTCTTGAATCCCCAAAATTGCTCTTTTAATGCTGTCCTAATGTTTTTTATAAGCTTTCTTCATTCCTTTTTATATTTCTTTTTTCTTTCTGTGTTTTCAGTCTGTTTTTAAATCCATTAATTCTTTCTTCTGCTTGATCTATTCTCCTATTGATGCTTTCTCTTACACTGTGAATTTTGTTTAAAGTATTTTTCAGCTTGAGTTTGTTTTTCTCTTCCTCCTCCTCCTCCTCTTCTTCTTCTTCTCCTTCTTCTCCTTCTCCTTCTTCTCCTTCTCCTTCTTCTTCTTCTTATCTGAGGATGGAACCCAGGGGCATTAAACCTCTGAGCTACACCCCGAGACCTATTTTTTATTCTTTAGTTTGAAAAAGGGTCTCACTAAGTTGCAAAGGGCCTCACTAAGTAGCCGAGGCTGTCCATGAGCTGTGATCCTCCAGTCTCAGCCTCCTGAATGCTGGGATTACAAGCATATACCATCACACCCAGCTGTTTTATTTTTCAAAATTACTCCCACCCCTATTTTAAGCCTCCCATACTTAATCATTTCTCTGTGTTTTCTTGAAGTTTGAGTTTCCTAAAAACAACTATTTATATTTATTTATTTATTTATTTATTTATTTATTTATTTATTTATGGTACTGGGGATGGAACCCAGGGACGTTCTACTTTGAGCCTTATTATTATTATTGTTATTATTATTATTAATTTTTTGTGGTACTGGGGATGGAACCCAGGGGAATTGTGCCTCCAATCTACTCCCCCAGCCCTAATTTTTAGTCTTTTACTTACTTACTTAATTAATTAATTTATTTGTTTTGGTGGTACTGGAGATGGAACCCAGGGGCCTTCTACCTCCAGGCTACACTCCCAGACCTATTTTATATTTTTATTTGGAAACAGGGTATCTTAAGCCAGCTGAGGCTGGCTTCGAACCTGCCCGATCCTCCTGTCTCAGCCTCCCAAGCACGGGGATTACAAGCGTGATGCTGGGCTAGTCTTTTTATTTTTTAAAACAGGGTCTCACTGAGTTGTGAAGGGCTTCCCTAAATAGCTGAGGCTGTCCATGAACTGTGATCCTCCAGTCTCTGTCTTCCAAATGTTGGGATTACAAGCATGCACCACCACGTCCAGCCCTATTTTTTTTTTATTCTTTATTTTGAAACAAAGTTTCACTGAGTTGCAGAGGCCTCACTAAGTAGCTGAGGCTGTCTGCAAACCCAGTCCTCCTGTTTTAGGCTCCTATATGCTGGGATTACAAGCATGTGCCACCAGGCCTGGCAACAACCGGCAACAACTGTTTTAAATTGTCTGAGAGTTTCCCTATATTGGCTACTATATGGTTGATTTCTGTTGTCTTATTTTGTCCAGTAGGTAAGGTCATAGTTCTCTAAAAGTTCTTGATGCTTGTAGGTGTGCAGAATTTGCAACTTAATGACTATGTAGGTATTTATTTCAGTCTTCATATTCTGGCTTTAAAATATTCAAAATGTTCCCTTTCCAGAAATTCTAAGCTGGTTTCCTTACTTCTTCTCAGCCTGTGGTCAGTTCTGCTATTTCAACACAAGGTGGAACCCACAACAATTTGTTGGAGTGTTGTCACTGTTTCAGTACTAGGGTCCTTCAGGCCAAGGTTTGTTCCAAATCCACAGTTGGTGTGTAGTTCAGAACGAACTGGGGAATAACTCAAAAGGGCAGGCCAACACTCCAAGCCTCCAAGCTGGAATATGCCCAAATGTCTTGTCCACTGTCATTGGCCTGTGGTCATGCACGGCAGGATTCTGCGCAGCTGTGGGCTTTACCATGGAGAGAACTGTCCAGATTTCTTTGTGATAACTTGGTACCTATTTCCTTTTCCTTCCCTGAGCAGTTAGTTGTCTAGGTCTCCATATTGTGCTGTCTAGGGCTGAGAAAGAAATGAAGTGGGCAGGCCTATGATTGCTAACACCATAATGCTGGGTCACACCTGGAGCCCATAGCCCTGCTAAATCCAGTGCAGCACTGGGGAGGACAAAGCCCATGCTGCTGAGGTGCTCATGGCATCAGACCATTTCAACCAACCACCGGTGATTCTAGCCAGAATAGAAGTCCAGTAGTCTAGGGCCATGGTTCTCTGCTGGGCACTGGTCCAGAGATTCCATCTGTGGACACTAGTCTAGGGACAAGGGCCATTAGGATCTTCCCAGTGTTAGAGTCCACCAGCCTAGCACTAAGTCCAAGGCAGTATTGTCCTTAGCACCCTGTCCTGCCCACAGTGGATGGAGTCTAGATTCATATCATGGAGCCCAAGGTTGGGGCAGGGTTGGTGATGGTAGTTCATTGGCCACTAAGGATAACACTAAGCTGGGTGGACCTTAGTCTCACAGGCACAAGGACTTACATAGTCTCTTGGGGGTTCATCCAGGCCCACAGTACAGCAGGCAGTGATGCATTCTGAAATGTGACTCCTCCTTGCTCGGGCATAGATGTCTGCCTGGCAACGGGCAGGTCTATAGGCGACATCTATGGGCACTGGGCTGGGGTTGGGATCCTTGGGTTCTTCCTGATGTTGAGTCTCATGGAGGTGGATCAGACACCAAGCTCCAACACAAGTCCTGTGCTTATTCTCTTTGCCTGCTCTTTCCTCTGCTGCTTGAAGTTGGGGGAGGGTGGTGGAGGTGGTCCCTTGATCACATGGTTAACACAGTTCCCGAGGCCCAGTTCATAGGTACTAGCCTCAGGGTCAGGACTGTGGGGCTCTGCTTGCCACTGGGTTTCACCATGGGGCTGGGCTGGATTTCAAGTTGGACGCATGGATTTAATTTCCTCTCCCAACCCAGGTGGGGGGCATCTCTCCTCCTACTTTGCTGCTTGAAGTTGTAGGAGGGATGGAGCAGGCAACTCTTTCCTTCCTCCTTCTTAAATGCACCTGGGTCTTGGTCTCCTGCCTCCCACACTGCTACTCCTGGAGCTTGTTATTGTCATTTGCCTGTTTACTTGTTTAGTGAGTTATTTGGATGGATTATTTTAATGAAGTTGATTCCTCCTCTCTGCCTTGGAGTGTAGATTTTTTTTGTTTTTTGTTTTGTTCGTTTGTTTTTGGTACTGGGGGTGGAACCCAGGGGCTTTTCTACCTCTGGGTTATACTCCCAGACCTATTTTATATTTTATTTGGAAACAGGGTCTCACTTAGTTGCCGAGAGCTTCACTAAGTAGCTGAGGCTGGCTTCAATCCTGTGTGATCCTCCTGCCTCAGCCTCCCAAGCACTGGGATTACAAGTGTGTGCCACCATGCCTGGCTATTGGAGTGTAGTCTTTAGAAGGAGAAAAAAGAAGGATTTTTTTGGGTTCAAATTTTACAGATTTTAACTTTTCTTACCCAGTTTGAGTAGTTTTTTAAAAACCTCTCCTTCACTTCCCTTACTAATCTTTCTAAATATTTACATGTGTCTTTTTTTTGTGTGTGTGTGGGTCTGGGGATGGAACCCAGGAGCATTCGACCTCCGAGCTACACCCCCTGCCCTATTTTTTTTTCTTTAATCTTTATTTTGAAACCGGGTCTTACTGAGTTGCAGAGGGCCTCACTAAGTAGCTGAGGCTGTCCTCGAACCGCGATCCTCCAGTTTCAGCCTCCCAAATGCTGGGATTACAAGCATGCACCACCACGCCTGGCTTTTACATGTGTCTTGAAAGCAATTCTCACCAGTTTGTGAGGTGAGTCCGTGGAATTTCCTCATGCTGCCATGAGTCATAATGGTCTTTCCTGTTTTCTAAAGCCTCCAAGTTTGTGTCTATTTTTACACCAGCCACAGATAATGAATACATAGCTCAGTATTTTAAAAATGTATGTATGTGCTTTTTTATGTTAACATATAGTACATGTCTAGCCTGGAGCATGTGTGTGTGTGTGTGTGTGTGTGTGTGTGTGTGTGTGTATGCGTATATATATATTATATATATATATATATATATATATATATATATATATATATATATATATATTTTTTTTTTTTTGGTGGTACTGGGGTTCCTGGAAGCCCTTCAGCCCTTCTACCTCCGGGCTACACTCCCAGACCTACTTTATATATATATTTTTTGGAAACAGGGTCTCTTAAGGCAGTGTGGCTGGCTTCAAACCTGCACAATCCTCCTGTCTTGGCTTCCCAAGCGCGGGGATTACAAGTGTGCACCACCATGCCACCGGCGCAAGCCTGGAGTATTTTGATGTTAATAAGGACAGTGAACTCACAAATTTCTTTTGGTACTAGGGACTGAACACAGAGGTGCTCTACCTCTGAGCTATATTCCCAGCCCTATTTTTAATTTTTAATTTTAAAACAGGCCGACCTCAAATCTGTGATCCTTCCATCTCAGCCTCCTAAGTACTGGGATTACAGGCATGTGCCACCACACCCAACTACATTTACATCCCTCTAAATAACCATCATCTAATATTACACTTCTATACTAACCAGAAAGAGTGTATTAAGTAGATGGCAAAGCCACAAGCCCAAATAGACTTAAGGTAGTTTCATATCTCAATCAGTGATAGGGCACATAGAAATACTTTAAGTGGTTTAAGCTAATGATTAAGAGATGTGATAAACATTGGGAATTCAACCAAAATATTTTTTCTCACTTTATTTAACATTGACTCTCAGTTTCATCTCTTGTAAGATATCTAACTCATAGCTGGTTGAGAGAATTGAAAGGTAAAATGTACATTGTGCTTTCAGTAATACTTGGCATGTAGTAGCTATCCAATGAATGAGAGACATATTTATGAAAATAACAACATACACCAGAAGGCTTAGTAGTCATGCTCACCAATAACAGACACCTGGGTGCCCTGACCAGACTGATACTTCTTCTTATTAAATTTCTCACTTTTGAACTTCACACAATAATAGGTGCTGGCATCTGCAAGGTAGATTCTACTGCTGCAAATTGGAAAAGTCCGTGTTGTGGGGTTTGGTGGCATCTCCAGTTGCATCCATTCTGAGAAAGTGACCTTTCTTGAAATCATAGATTAATTCCTGGTTTAGCCCAGATCCTTTGAAGCATTCAGGAAGTCCAGTTGGGAGAGTATCTGGTATAGTGCAACTCAAGTTGACAGTCTCCCCAGGTGATACAGTCTGTTCCATCTCAAATTGTTGCACCTGGAAGACATTGTGATTCCTGGAAAGAAACTTAAAATCATTTCTCATGGCTTGCATGCAGGTCATAGTTGGGTCTCATTCACTAATTCTGTTAATGACAAATATAAATACCCATATGCTGAGTACAGAAAGGTCTCTATCCCCCTTGGTGCTGAAAAAGGGATTAGTCTAGAGGACTAGATACATTGCCTCCTTGGTTCCAAAACAAGGAAAGAAGAAGACAGAGGAAGTGTTTGGCCCTATGCAGGACTAATGTTCCTGGGGAAATATTAATTCTTCTACCCATTCCAAAACCAGGACTAAAACTTAAGTTTGGAGGTGGGTGTACTCTCCTTCTCCCACCCTGCATCTCAGTGAATTGGGGGTTCATTTATCCTCAGAGGGTGATAGCAACTGAATTTGTTTTTAGAGCTATGGAGAAGGGGAAATCAAGAGATAGCAAAACTGAAAAATGTGGTCATTGTGACTGCACATGGTTCTACTTCTTATCTCTTTAAGAGGTGAGGGGGAAGAGAGGTATAGTTTCCTCCCCTCAAAAACAAGAGAACAGAGCTCAGAGGCTCTTGACAATTGGAAGGCCCTCCACTGACTTCTCCCCCCTCACAAAAGCCACTATCATTACCCTATATTGTTTCAGGTACTAGTAATAATCCCTCCTCTTTAGGTTGACAAACTATCAAAATCACAGACTAGCTGGGCATAGTGGCGCATGCTTGTGATCCCAGCATTTGGGAGGCTGAGACAGGAGGATCGCGGTTTGCAGACAGCCTCCACTACTTAGTGAGGCCCTTTGCAACTCACTGAGACCCTGTTTAAAAATAAAGAATACAAAATAGGGCTGGGGGACTTCCGGGAAGATGGCGACCGAGAAAAGCAGGGCTTAAGAGCCCCGCTAACAACTAATCTCCATTACCACAAAATCAGCGCCTTTCATAGCCAGAAAACACCATCACCAGTGAAACAAAAAATCACCAGGCTCCAGAGAGAAAGCGGACTGAGAACAGAGCCACAGAGGAGATACACTGGCCTCACGCCCGAGGACACGGCAGACGCGGCAGCAGCGCCATACTGCCGGCGGCACCGGCGAATTCACGGGACAGCTACAGCAAGCCGAGGTGAGCCACTGCGGAACAGCCAGGCGGGATTTCTCCGCGCAGAGAGCATCTAAAGCTCCCAGTGGCCGAGCTCAGCACACGCTGCAAGGATTCAGAGTGGAAATCAAAACCAAGAAGAAAAACGCCAGCCCCACAGCCGAGGGTGTAGCAGCGGCGCCATATTGCCACCAGCGGCAGCAGCACCGAATTCAGCGAGGCCAGTACAGCTACATCTGCGTACTAAAGAACAGTGAGTCAAATTGCGGGCCACAGAGGAGAAATCCCAGTACTGTACTCCCTGGGACTTGACCCAGTGGGGGAGGGCGGTGGCAGAGATATCACACCATAGGAGAACGTGCAACCTGGCACCCCCCAGTCTAAAGCAGCCCCTATCGACTCTCTGGGTCGGAGACTCTGTGATAAAACTCAGTAAAGGAGTAGTGGGGTCTGATACTACTGACTCGAGATCCAGAGCACCTTAAGTGAAGTCATAGTGACCCAAGGGAAGAACTCAGAGAAGGCACAAACTTCCGAAATCATGGGAAAGAGGAATAATACTGGAGCAATGAATGCGCACAACCCCACAACATCAGAACCCGATAAAACAGAAATTCAGAGATTTCTAGAAGATCAAATCAGGAAAATAACTGTAGAAATAATAGAGGTGTTTTGAAAAGAATTCAGAGAGAGCCAAAAAGAGATAAAGGATGCAATTAATGAAGTAAAGGCCTCAATTCAAAGCACAAACAACCGATTAGAACACATGGAGAACAGAATCTCGCTCTTAGAAGATGAGCAATCCAAAAATGAACGCATAGTTTCTAATCTAGAAAAAAATATCTGACAGCAGGAATCTGATATTGAAGAAATATGGGCCCATCTTAAGAGAGCTAAGCTAAGAATAATTGGAATAGAGGAGGGAAAAGAAAGTGAAACCAAAGGGATCAACAATCTCTTCAAGGAAGTAATAGCAGAAAATTTTCCAGACATAGAGCAAGAGGTTGATACACAGGTCCAGGAAACTTATAGAACTCCCTTTAGACAGGATCGGAGAAGAGGATCCCCACGCCACATAATTGTCAAAATGACCAATGTGGAAGCCAAGCAGAGAATCTTAAAGGCAACAAAAACAAAGGGCCAAGTGACATTCAGAGGCAAACCAATTAGAATCACTCCAGACTTCCCAAACCAAGTTATGAGAGCCAGAAGGGCTTGGAGTAACATATTCCCAATCTTGAAAGAAAACAGCTTCCAAAATTTCCTACCCAGCAAAACTTTCTATCAAATTAGATGGATAAATAAGAAGCTTCCATGACAAACAGAAACTGAAGGAATTTATGTCTTCAAAACCAGCACTAGAGAAAATACTCAAAGAGATTAACTACAAAGAAGAAATAGGTAACACACTCCAGAACTAGAGAAACAAGATTTTCCATCCAACAGACAACTAAGATTGGTTATCTGTGGAGATTCATTATTTATGTTAGTTTTTTACCTATCTCTAAACTGTATTGTTTTTATTGTTGCTAATTTTAGGATATCTAGTTGGAATATTAATATACCTTCAGATATAGCAATTGGAAATATTTTATCCCATTCTATTAGTAACTGTTAACTCTGTTTACATTGTCTTTGGATATACAATATTTTTTTTTATTTTTTAGGGAGTTTGTATACTCTTCTGTTGCCTGTGCCATTGAAATCATATCCAAGAAATCATTGCCAATTTCAATGTTGTGAGGTTTAATGACCCAGATTTTCTCCTAAAAGTTCATAGTCTTAAGATTTATATTTAGGTCTATTATCTATTTTGAGTTAATATTTGTATATGGGATTAGGTAAGGGTCCAGTTTTATTCTTTTCCATGTAATTATTATTTTTTAACAATATTTAGTTAAAAGATTAATATTTCTACCACCAAATGTTCGTGGAAACCTTGTCAAAAATAACTTGACAATATAGGGAAGAATTTAGCTCTAGGCTTTTATTTAACTCCAATGGTTTATATATCTGCCTTTAGAATAGTACTACACTGTTTAAATTATTGTAGCTTTATATGGTTTGAAATCAGAAAATATATATCTTCTAGCTTTGTTCTTTTTCAAGATCGTTTTGGGTACCTAGAGTCCATATTCCATATTAGGATAGATTTTTTTTCTGAAAAATAAATATATAAATATATGATAGTTTCACCTAAAAAATAGAAAGAAAGCAAAAAGAAATATTGAAATGTTATCTTTAAGACATCAAAAGCTTGGTATCAGACAAATGAAACTGTTATGTGAGATTATCATTTTTAATTTTAGATAAATTGCCATAATACTAGATGTCAACTACTAAGCCAAGCATGGGAGGGAGGGATAGGGAGAGAATGGGGTGGGGATTGTGTGGGGGCTGACTGGGAAAAGTGTGCATGTATGTCTACAAAAGTATGTATCCTACTATGATGTATGAATACAGTGCACCAATAAAAACATAAAAACAAAAAACAAAAAAAACCAAAAACAAAAACAAAATAGGGCTGGGGTGTAACTTGGAAGTAGAATGACCCTGGGTTTCATCCCCAGTATCACAAAAGTAAAATAAAATAAAATATCACAGACTAACTGCCTATGAGGCAGGTAGGAGCAAGGGAACTCTTGGCTAGTGAATCTAGTTAAGAAGCCCACATTTACATCATTTAGCTTCAGGGAAATTGTGGAGTGCTAGTGGCTAGTCAGGTGCCTGGAATGTGCTTGGACTCAAGGGAGACATTGCTGGAGAAGGTCAGGTTTCCCAGCAGAACAGGAACACCTAATCTCACAGCATTTCATAAAATTGATCCAGAAAGCACAGAGAAGGAATCACTGGTTTTCCTGAGGGAATGAAGAAGTAGGCTCTCAGGGCAGACCTGGGAAAGTCCAAATGTCAGAAGCATCCCTAGAACCCTTTGGGAGGGGTTTCTGAAAATAGGGCCTTGAAGGGGATGATGTTCAAGATCGCTCCTGGTCTCACAATGCCCAGAAGCAGTTGTAGCCATAGAATAATCACATACCTAGTCATTGATGCCGGAGCCAGCTGGCAAAAGTATGGGTACTGAAGAGAGGAGTGAGGATTAAAGAATTTAAGCATGGGAGGGCCACCAGTCTCTACTGGGCCTGCATTCCCATTTCAGGAGTTAATACTCTATAGGTGGAGGCACAGAGGTCCAATTCTGTGCTGCCTGGGGTTGCTCTGAATAAGTCCTGAATGGGTTGCTTTGTTGAGGGTTGCCCTGCTCTGGAACAAAAGTCTGGAGTGCCCCATAACATTGTTGTTGCGGGGCCTGAGGTGGGCTCCTCCTCTTGTTTCCTGACAAGAGTTGATTCCCTTGTGCATCAGTCTTTGATTTACTTTGATTTGATTAGCCCAATTCTTCCCTCTTTTACATCGAGGGCATAAGCCTGGCTCTTGTTTGTTACTAGCACTCTGCCTCTGTGGACAATTCTTAACTAAATGACCATTTTGTCCACATCAATAACATTTTGCTTCTTGGGTCCTGATTTTTTATGTTGTTGGAAAAGGATTTCTTGTACAGTTTTCCCTTGTAATGCTGTAGCCATAGCTAATCCCTGTGTATATGCTGGTCCTCTATCAGAACATAACCGAATATAATCAGATAGATTTCCTTTTTTTCTAAAAGGACTTGACAAGCAGTATTAGAATTCTCAAAGGCGAATTTCTTTACAAGCAACAACCCTGCTTCACTGTTACCTATCAGTCAACTAGCAGTTTGTAATAACCTGGCTACAAAATCCTGATGTGGCTCTTCTGGTCTTTGTCTTATTTTTGAAAGATCTTCAGTTTGCTTTCCTGAAGAAGGCAACTTGTTCCATGCTCGACGTGCAGCAGCATTGGTCTGAGCATAAGAAGCTAAACTAAATTCTAATTGCTGAGCAGTCTCCCTAAATTGCCCTTCTCCTGTTAACATATCAAAATTTATGGGTATTCCCTGAGCTATGTTCAAATCTGCTGTGGATTGGCATTGTTCTGCAAATTCAGACTTCCATAATAAAAAATCACCTCATGCGGGAAGATGGCGACCGAGAAAAGCGGGGCTTAAGAGCCCCGCTAACAACAAATCTCCATTACCACAAATTCAGCGCCTTTCAAAGCCAGAAAACAACATCACCAGAGAAACAAAAAAAAATCACCAGGCTCCAGAGAGAAAGCAGACTGAGAACAGAGCCACAGAGGAGATTCTCACGCCCGAGGACGCGGCTTCACGCCCGAGGACGCGGCAGCAGCGCCATACTGCCAGCGGAACCGCGAATTCACGGGACGGCCACAGCAAGCCGAGGGGAGCCGCTGCAGAACAGCCAGGCAGGATTTCTCGGCGCAGAGGGCATCTAAAGCTTCCAGTGGCTGAGCTCAGCACACGCTGCAGGGATTCAGAGTGGAAATCAAAACCAAGAAAAAAAAAATGCCAGCCCCATAGCTGAGGGCATAGCAGTGGCGCCATATTGCCACCGGCGGCAACAGCACTGAATTCACCGAATTCAGTAGAGCTACATCTGCGTACTCAAGAACAGTGAGTCAAATTGTGGGCCACAGCGGAGAAATCCCAGTACTGTACTCACTGGGACTTGACCCAGTGGGAGAGGGGCGGTGGCAGAGATATCACACCATAGGAGAACGTGCAACCTGGCACCCCCCACAGTCTAAAGCAGCCTCTATCGACTCTCTGGGTCGGAGACTCTGTGATATAACCCAGTAAAGGAGTAGTGGGGTATGATACTACTGACTCGAGATCCAGAGCACCTTAAGTGAAGTCATAGTGACCCAAGGGAAGAACTCAGAGAAGGCACAAACTTCCGAAATCATGGGAAAGAGGAATAATACTGGAGCAATGAATGCGCACAACCCCACAACATCAGAACCCGATAAAACAGAAATTCAGAGATTTCTAGAAGATCAAATCAGGAAAATAACTGTAGAAATAATAGAGGTGCTTCGAAAAGAACTCAGAGAGAGCCAAAAAGAGATAAAAGATGCAATTAATGAAGTAAAGGCCTCAATTCAAAGCACAAACAACCAATTAGAACACATGGAGAACAGAATCTCGCTCTTAGAATATGATCATTCCAAAAATGAACGCATAGTTTCTAATCTAGAAAAAAATATCCGACAGCAGGAATCTGATATTGAAGAAATATGGGCCCATTTTAAGAGAGCTAACCTAAGAATAATTGGAATAGAGGAGGGAAAAAAAAGTGAAACCAAAGGGATCAACAATCTCTTCAAGGAAGTAATAGCAGAAAATTTTCCAGACATAGAGCAAGAGGTCGATACGCAGGTCCAGGAAACTTATAGAACTCCCTTTAGACAGGATCGGAGAAGAGGATCCCCACGCCACATAATTGTCAAAATGACCAATGTGGAAGCCAAGCAGAGCATCTTAAAGGCAACAAAAGTAAAGGGCCAAGTGACATTCAGAGGCAAACCAATTAGAATCACTCCAGACTTCCCAAACCAAGTTATGAGAGCCAGAAGGGCTTGGAGTAACATATTCCCAATCTTGAAAGAAAACAGCTTCCAGCCAAAAATTTCCTACCCAGCAAAACTTTCTATCAAATTAGATGGAGAAATAAGAAGCTTCCATGACAAACAGAAACTGAAGGAATTTATGTCTTCAAAACCAGCACTAGAGAAAATACTCAAAGAGATTAACTACAAAGAAGAAATAGGTAACACACATCAGAACTAGAGAAACAAGATTTTCCATCCAACAGACAACTAAGATTGGTTATCTGTGGAGATTCATTATTATGTTAGTCTTTTACCTATCTCTAAAGGGTATTGTTTGCCTTTATTGTTGTTAATTTTTAGGATTTCTAGTTGGAATATTAATATACCTTCAGATATAGCATTTGGAAATATTTTATCCCATTCTATTAGTAACTGTTAACTCTGTTTACATTGTCTTTGGATATACAATATGTTTTTTATTTTTTAGGGAGTTTGTATACTCTTCTGTTGCCTGTGCCATTGAAATCATATCCAAGAAATCACTGCCAATTTCAATGTTGTGAGGTTTTATGACCAAGATTTTCTCCTAAAAGTTTATAGTCTTAAGATTTATGTTTAGGTCTTTTATCTATTTTGAGTTAATATTAGTATATGGGATTAGGTAAGGGTCCAATTTTATTCTTTTCCATGTAATTATTATTTTTCAACAATATTTAGTTGAAAGATTATTATTCCCACCACCAAATGTTTGTGGAAACCTTGTCAAAAATAACTTGACAATATAGGGAAGAATTTAGCTCTAGGCTTTTATTTAACTCCAATATATCTGCCTTTAGAATAGTACTACACTGTTTCATTTATTGTAGCTTTATATGGTTTGAAATCAGAAAATATACATCTTCTAGCTTTGTTCTTTTTCAAGATCATTGTGGGTACCTAGAGTCCATATTCCATATTAGGATAGATTTTTTTTTCTGAAAAATAAATATATAAATATATGATAGTTTCACCTAAAAAATAGAAAAAATAGATTCTCTGGTAAGAAAGAAAGCAAAAAGAAATATTGAAATGTTATCTTTAAGTCATCAAAAGCTTGGTATCAGACAAATGAAACTGTTATGTGAGATTATCATTTTTAATTTTTGATAAATTGCTATAATACTAGATGTCAGTCACTAAGCCAAGCATGGGAGGGAGGGATAGGGAGAGAATGGGGTGGGGATCGGGTGGGGGCTGACTGGGCAATGTGTGCATGTATGTCTACAAAAGTATGTATCCCACTATGATGTATGAATACAGTGCACCAATTAAAAATTAAAAAAAAAAAGAAAAAAAAATCACCTCATGATAAACAGGCTTGGGCTATCTGCTTCCAATCAGAAGGATATAAAGCCTCCATAGAGAGATTCTAACATGGCTTGAGTAAAAGGTGCCATTGGCCCATATTGAGCACAAGCTGTTTTTAATTCTTCTAATTATTTAAAAGGAAAGGGTCTATGTCCTCTAATAACATCTCCTTGACCATCAGGGTCTTCACTAACCATGAAAACTCTGAATCCACTAGTTGTTGCAGTGAGATATGTTTGGTGTGTGAGGGGAGAAATAATTCCCCCAACACAACCACACAAACAGAAAACCAGAAAAAACTGCAGGTTCTTGTTCTAAGTATAAATACACATTAGCTCGAACTCTTGCTGAAGATTTAAAGAAGTTTATTAAAAAGATAGAAATACAGAAGATAGAAGATAGTTACACCTCTGTGCCAAAGAGTGGCACAAGGGGGCAATTCGAATGAACTCACCAAAGAACCCCAGTATGCTGAGTGTTCTTATCTATACCAAGTCTGCAGCAGGTCCTGTGATATGTAGATATGTTGCCTTATCTCTTAGCCCAGTTTTCTGCTGTCTCCATCTCTGAACACAGACATCTACATGTTTTGTTACCCTCCCAAGATGTGTTAAATTGCTTCTCTGGGACCTAGGATTTCCCCCCATCCCTTAGGCCATCTGTCTCTTTAGAAATCTAAAAAGACCTCTTCCCTGGCTCCGGATTTCTTTCCTTCTCTTTAGAAATGTAAATTACAAGTCCCTTCTTCCTGACAGTCCTGGCTTTCTTTAGTACAAAAGATATGTTTTCAAAATTGGAAATCTTTCCCAATACTGGTATATTAATACATTTTAAAACCTCTTCCCAATACTAGTACACTAGTATCTTCTCTGTTTTCTGCAGCCCAATTTATAGATGCTTGAAGCAGTGATATTAAAGATAAAGGTCTAGGTTTTCCCATGCTTTGTTTAGCAAATGCTAGTGTGGAAGTGGAAGAATTTTGAAGGGTTGTATTGCTGATAATAGGAGAATATTGTTGAGGTCATTCTTTCACGGCCCTACACAACTTAGTGAGACTGTTTCAAAATAAGGAATAAAAAATTGGACTGGGGGTGTAGCTTGGAAGTGGAATGCCCCTGAGTTCAATCCCAAGTACCACAAAAAAACAAACAAAACCTCTTTTTACTTCAGCCAGAGTAGCTTTCATACACACTGTTCTGACTATACCTGTCGATTATATAAAATTTTATGTGGATTCTCATTGCTCTTGAAGTCATATAAGCAATCCCTCCTCCCACAACTGACTTGTTCCTTTATAGGCAAAGATATTCCTACCTTTATTCATGTCTATGCTACTGGGGACTGAGCCCAGGACAGTCTACCTCCTAGCTACACTCCCATCCCTTTTTATTTTGAAACAGGGTCTCACTAAGTTGCTTAGTCTGACCTCAAACCAGTGATCTTCCTGTCTCAGCCTCCCAAGTACCAGGATTACAGGATGATAGAACCATGACTGGCTGTATCCCCACCTTTCTGATATGGAGCATGACCTCTTTGTGCCAGGTTGGGTTCCCTGAGACTCTGAAATGAAGATGAACACGTAGGTTATTTTCCAGAGAGTACTTTTACAGTCAACATCTGCAGAAGGGAGAAGGAAACAGGAGTGGTAGGAGAAGTTGAGCTGCAATAAAGTCCCAATGAGCACCTCAGCTGATCCCATATAAAGCCCAATAGTAGGCTGTTCATTCACGCCTCATAGAAATTTATTTAATGTTCTGGGTTAAAACCCAGTGCTACTTTATTTTGTTGTTCAAAATTTTCAAGTCAGTTATTGGGAGCTCTTTTATTTGGTTCCCATGCACCTTTGACATATGATAATCAATGTTGGTTTTTCTGGGGTGAGGAGTACTTCCTTACTGCTACAGTTTGTCTCTTAAATGTCCGCCAAAGGCTCACTAAGGACTTGGACCCTAGCCTAGTGCAGTAGGAGGTTGTGGGACCTTTAAGAGGTGAGTCTAGTAGGAGAGTTTAGGTCATCACTGGGGCTATGGCCTCAAAGTGAACTGTGGGCCTCAGTCTCTTGCTCTTTGTGCCTCTCAGCTACCATAGATGAGAAGCATCCTCACCACAGGCCCCAGAATAATAGGCCAAATGACCATAGATAGAAACCTCCAGAATTGGGAACCAAAATAAACCTTTCCTCCTTGTAAATTGAAGACCGTGGGTATTTTGTCACAGTGATAAAATGATGACATGTTCTGGAGGATATTAAATTTTCAAAGGGATCTTTAAAACTAAAAAAAAAAAAATATAGAGTAGTAAAAAGTGAAGAATATAAGGACCAGGCCATAAAAGGAAAAAAATTAAGTTGAAATACAACATCTAGAAAAAAACAATATCTTCAACAATAGGTTCATTAATTTATTTAAAAAAAAAAACTGTATCCATGTGTGGTGGCACATGCTTGTAATCCTAGAACTTGGGAGGTAGAGATAAGAAGATCATAAATTCTTGGCCAGCCTCAGCAACTTAGTGAGACCCTGTTTCAAGAATAAAAAATAGAACATTTAGGGACTTCCGGGAAGATGGCGACCGAGAAAAGCGGGGCTTAAGAGCCCCGCTAACAACTAATCTCCATTACCACAAAATCAGCGCCTTTCATAGCCAGAAAACACCATCACCAGAGAAACAAAAAAATCACCAGGCTTCAGACAGGAAGGGGACTCAGAACAAAGCTCAAAGCCACAGAGGAGATACACCGGCCTCACGCCTGAGGACGCGGCAGCAGCGCCATACTGTTGGCGGCAGTGGCGAGTTCACCGGATGGCTACAGCGAGCTAAGGTGAGCCACTGTGGAACAGCCGGGTGGGATTTTTCGGCACAGGGAGCATCTAAAGCTCCCAGTGGCTGAGCTCAGCACACGCTGCAGGGACTCAGAGCAGAGCTCAAAACCAGAGAACAAATACGCCAGCCTCACGGCTGAGGGCGTGGCAGCGGCACCATATTGCCACCGGCGGCAGCAGCAGAAAATTCACTGAGTCCAATACAGCTCCATCTGCGTACTCAACAACAGTGAGTCAAATTGCGGGCCACAGAGAAGAATTCCCAGTACTGCACTCCCAGGGACTTGACGCAGTGTGGGAGTGGTGGTGGCAGAGATATCACACCATAGGAGAACGCCCAACCTGGCACCCCCCCATGGTCTAAATCAACCTCAATTGACTCCCAGGGTCTGAGACTCTGCGATACAACACAATAAAGGAGTAGTGGGGTCTGAGATACCACAGACTTGAGATCCAGAGCACCTTAAGTGAAGTCATAGTGACCCAAGGGGAGAACCCAGAGAAGGCACAAACTTCCAAAATCATGGGAAAGAGGAATAACAATGGAGCAATGAATGCCCACAACCCCACAACATCAGAACCTGATAAAACAGAAATTCAGAGATTTCTAGAAGATCAAATCAGGAAAATAACTGTAGAAATGATAGAGGTGCTTCGAAAAGAACTCAGAGAGAGCCAAAAAGAGATAAAGGATGCAATTAATGAAGTAAAGGCCTCAATTCAAAGCACAAACAACCGATTAGACCACATGGAGAACAGAATCTCGCTCTTAGAAGATGAGCAATCCAAAAATGAATGCATAGTTTCTAATCTAGAAAAAAATATCCAACAGCAGGAATCTGACATTGAAGAAATATGGGGCCATCTTAATAGAGTTAACCTAAGAATAATTGGAATAGAGGAGGGAAAAGAAAGTGAAACCAAAGGGATCAACAATCTCTTCAAGGAAGTAATAGCAGAAAATTTTCCAAATATAGAGCAAGAGGTTGATACACAGGTCCAGGAAACTTATAGAACTCCCTTTAGACAGGATCAGAGAAGAGGATCCCCACGCCACATAATTGTCAAAATGACCAATGTGGAAGCCAAGCAGAGAATCTTAAAGGCAACAAAAACAAAGGGCCAAGTGACATTCAGAGGCAAACCAATTAGAATCACTCCAGACTTCCCAAACCAAGTTATGAGAGCCAGAAGGGCTTGGAGTAACATATTCCAAACTCTGAAAGAAAACAACTTCCAGTCAAAAATTTCCTATCCAGCAAAACTTTCTATCAAATTAGATGGAGAAATAAGAAGCTTCCATGACAAACAGAAACTGAAGGAATTTATGTCTTCAAAACCAGCGCTAGAGAAAATACTCAAAGAGATTAACTACAAAGAAGAAATAGGTAACACTCACCAGAACCAGAGAAACAAGAGTTTCCATCCAACAGACAACTAAGATTGGTTATCTGTGGAGATTCATTATTTATGTTAGTCTTTTACCTATCTCTAAGTTGTATTGTTTGCCTTTATTGTTGTTAATTTTTAGGATTTCTAGTTGGAATATTAATATACCTTCAGATAAAGCATTTGGAAATATTTTATCCCATTCTATTAGTAACTTTTAACTCTGTTTACATTGTCTTTGGATATACAATATTTTTTTTATTTTTTAGGGAGTTTGTATATTTTTCTGTTGCCTGTGCCATTGAAATCATATCCAAGAAATCACTGCCAATTTCAATGTTGTGAGGTTTTATGACCCAGATTTTCTTCTAAAAGTTTATAGTCTTAAGATTTATATTTAGGTCTTTTATCTATTTTGAGTTAATATTTGTATATGGGATATGGTAAGGGTCCAATTTTATTCTTTTCCATGTAATTATTATTTTTCAACAATATTTAGTTAAAAGATTATTATTTCCACCACCAAATGTTCGTGGAAACCTTGTCAAAAATAACTTGACAATATAGGGAAGAATTTAGCTCTAGGCTTGTATTTAACTCCAATGGTCTATATATCTGCCTTTAGAACAGTACTACACTGTTTAAATTATTGTAGCTTTATATGGTTTGAAATCAGAAAATATATATCTGCTAGCTTTGTTCTTTTTCATGATCGTTTTGGGTATCTAGAATTCATATTCCATATTAGGATAGATTTTTTTCTGAAAAATAAATATATAAATATATGATAGTTTCACCTAAAAAAACAGAAAAAAATATGCTCTGGTAAGAAAGAAAGCAAAAAGAAATATTGAAATGTTATCTTAAAGTTGCTGAAAGGAAGTGAACGCTCACTGGATCTCCACTTTGGGGGAGAGAGAAGGCAGAGGTGTCTATGGTGATGGAGGTTTCTCGACGCCTTGATGCTCCTGCCTAACCTAGACTGCACCCTGGCTCACCCTGTTGCAGTATCTGGTAGGTGGCCATTGTGAGGTCAAACATTCTGGTTGACACAGCCAGGTCAGGTTTGGGTCAACACATGACTCCTGTGATCAAGGGGTTTGGATTTGATTTGGGGAGTGCCATGTGAGAAATTGGTGAATGCTCACCCTGGCTCAACCACAGGTGACCCAGGATTGGTTGGGCTGATGGCTTCTGGGTTGTGTCTACAGTGAACATGTGATTGATGATGTTTTGTACATCTGTGGGAAATGAGGGGGCAGCTCATAGCTTCCTGCAGGGCCTTCTCAGTCAGCTCCACAAGGTGGTGTCTTGAGGAGAGGGAGTTCATGAGCAAATAGTGAAGATGATGCCCAGGTCCCAGATGTCTGTCTCAGAGCCATATCATGGTCCTGGTAGAAGTCAGGGTGCAGAGGAGGACTGCAGCTGCAGCCCGTTAGAGATCTTGTGCTAAGCCCAACGTTGGAACATCTCACTGCAGCTGCTGTCAGTCGGGGTCCACTGTGGTCCAAGTCAGGGTTCTTGATCTGAGAGATATGTTAATTATAAAGAGTTAGTCATCCACAGTGCAAATAGTTGTCTTTCCATCACACTAAAACCACAAATGCATATAATTATGATTTATTAACTCAAAATGACAAAATACAAACATAAGCAAAAGAAAGCGTTGTAGTATGCTTGCTACTTGGTTGAGTCCATCACAGAGGCCTGCTTCACTGGATACACCTTGTAAGTCTAAAATACAGGGCACTTCTTCTCCCCTTTCACTAGATCTACTTGGGTGGACCCAGGTCAAATCTTTGGGGCCAGCAGGCAACATCAACCGGTTCTTGTGATCTGAGTCACAATTCTCTGGGTTACCTGTTTCCAGCCATGACTGCTGTCCATGGTGGTGGCCACAGGTTCCCAGTAGGGTTGCTGCATGCAGTGGATGTCTTGTTCTGTCAGTCGCTCCTGAGAGGACAAGCTGGCTTGGTGGACCTCAAGGCCACGGTGCTGGGAGTGAGGGCCTCACAGACAAAGAGCTTGCAGGCTGTGTCTCGTCTCCTCTAAGCTGTGAGGAAGAATGGCAGGCCTGCTCTCTGCATCTCCTCTGGGTGGGGCTGGGGACAGAAGTCTGGCTGTGTCTTTCTCCCAGAGTCCCTCCCCTCCTCCAGGCTGAGCAAGGGAGAGGCAGGCGAGCTGTCACTACTACCCTCACACTGCCCAGGGGAATGG
Source organism: Muscardinus avellanarius (assembly GCF_963383645.1). Lineage (NCBI taxonomy): Eukaryota > Metazoa > Chordata > Mammalia > Rodentia > Gliridae > Muscardinus > Muscardinus avellanarius. The sequence continues at coordinate 50,239,039 of NC_137805.1, forward strand.
CAATCAGCCTGTGCCCCCTGCCCCGTTCTGCCCTGACTCCACGCCCTACTTGCTGGGTGGTGTCCACCTGCTTTCGATGGAGATGCCATATTACCAAGTAGTCCGGGGCATGTCTGCTGGCCTTTCTCCTCAGCTCCTTGGGTGGATCCAGGGTGGACCTTTGGGGGCATCAGGCAACTGCAGAGGCTCTTGTGATCCTGGTCCCAATTCTGCAGGTCACTCACCACACGTGTTGTCAGGGGCAGTGGCTGCAGACTCACATGGGCTTCCAGGTGGAGGCTGTGTCTGCCTCTGCCAATAGATCCTGGTTGGACAAGCTGGGCTGCGGCACCTCAATCTGTGCTGGGTGCCATGATGGGAGTTGGTGTCCTCTCACCAGATCTGCACAGAGGAACAGCACCTGGGCTCTGTCCACTTTGCTGAAGGGGGTTCAGGTAAATTATTGCACAGAGGAACAGCAGCCGGGCTCTGTCCACTCTGCTGAAGGGGTTCAGGTAAATCACCACACAGAGGAACAGCAGCCGAGCACTGTACACTCTGCTGTGGGGTGCACAGTTAAATCACCACACAGAGGAACAGCAGCCGGTTCTGTCCACTCTGCTGAAGGGGTTCAGGTAAATCACCACACAGAGGAAAAGGAGCTGGCTCTATCCACTCTACTGTGGGGTGCGCAAGTAAATCACCACACAGAGGAAGAGCAGCATGGCTGTGTCCACTGTGCTGTGGTACGGGCAGGTAAATCACCACACAGAGGAACAGCAGCTGGGCTCTGTCCACTCTGCTGTGGGGTGCGCAAGTAAATCACCACAGAGGAACAGCAGCTGGGCTCTGTCCACTCTGCTGTGGGGTGCGCAAGTAAAACACCACAGAGGAACAGCAGCCAGGCTCTGTTCACTCTGCTGTGGTACGGGCAGGTAAATCAACACAGAGGAACAACAGCCAGGGTCTGTCCACTCTGCTGGGGTACGGGCAGGTAATCACCACAGAGGAACAGCAGCCAGGCTCTGTCCACTCTGCTGTGGGGTGCACAAGTAAATCACCACACAGAGGAACAGCAGTCGGGCTGTGTCTATTGTGCTGTGGTACAGGCAGGAAAATCACCACATAGAGGAACAGCAGCCAGCTCTGTCCACTCTGCTGAAGGGGGTTCAGGTACATCACCACACAGAGGAACATCAGCCGGGCTGTGTCCACTGTGCTGTGGTACAGGCAGGTCAATCACCACACAGAGGAACAGCAGCCGGGCTCTGTCCACACTGCTCTGGTACAGGCAGGTAAATCACCACACAGAGGAACAGCAGCCGGAACAGGAGCCGGCTCTGTCCACTCTGCTGTGGGGTACGCAAGTATATCACCACAGAGGAACAGCAGCTGGCTCTGTCCACTCTGTTGTGGGGTGCGCAAGTAAATCACCACAGAGGAACAGCAGCCAGGCTCAGTCCACTCTGCTGTCGTACGGGCAGGTAATCACCACAGAGGAACAGCAGCTGGCTCTGTCCAATCTGCTGTGGTACAGTCAGGTAATCACCACACAGAGGAACAGCAGCCGGCTCTGTCCACTCTTCTGTGATATGGGCAGGTAAATCACCACACAGAGGAACAGCAGCCGGCTCTGTCCACACTGCTGTGGGGTGCGCAGGTAAATCACCACACAGAGTAAAAGCAGCCGGCTCTGTCCACTCTGCTTTGGTATAAGCAGGTAAATCACCACACAGAGGAAAAGCAGCCGGGCTCTGTCCACTCTGCTGTGAGTCACCAGCAGGTTCTTCACTCTGCTCTGCGATGGTCGGCAGAAGGGGGACTTGGCTGTGTCTTTGCTCCCTGTATTTTCATGTGGAGCAGCAGGAGGGCTCTGCTCTTGCTGGTAGGCTCTCGCTGGGCTGGTGTTGCTGGGCAGCTCTCGCTGGGCAGGCTCTCGCCGGGCTGGTTTTGCTGGGCAGCTCTTGCTGGGCAGGCTCTCGCTGGGCAGGCTCTTGCTGGGCTAGTGTTGCTGGGCAGCCCTCGCTGGGCAGGCTGTCGCTGGGCTGGTGTTGCTGGGCAGCTCTTACTGGGCAGGTTGTGGGACTCTCCTCCACACTGGGCAGTGGGTGGCAGGTGGGCTGTAATGCTCAGGGAAGGCCACTGTGTCTTCTGCGCCCATTGACGTTGCTCACTGGCCTGCTTTAGATGGAGACACCTTAGCTCTGAATCTTTTAGGGCACCTCGTTACTTCTTGGCCAGATCCAGGGCGAATCTTCTTGGCCATCAGGCAGCAGCAGCAGGCTCTCATGATGCTGCCCAGAAATCTCTTGCCAGCCCGCCTCCAGCCCCGGGTGCTGTCAGGGGCTGCAGCCTCAAGGTCGTGCGGGGGTGCCATGCTGGCAGCGGGAGTCTTCTCGCTGATGGTGCATGAGCTCTGTTCATTCAGCTCAGGGGGACACACCTCAGGCACTGACGTGTCCTCCTCTCTCTCTGCGATGGTCGGCAGAGAGGGGGCCCAGCTGTCTTCTTTTTTCTGGCGCCAGAGCTCAATGGTAGGGAGCCTGTGCCTTCTCCACTTCGGGCTCAGCAGGTGAACGCTGGGCAGGTTCTCCCTGAGCAGGATCTTTCTGGGCAGGCTCTGTCTCCCCTTCGGGCCGAGCTGGCTCTCGCTTGGCAAGTTGTTGGCACTCTCCGTCAGGCTAGCTCTATTCCCTCCCACACTGACCAGGGGAATGGCTGGGAGGCTGTGTCTCCTCTCCCCCTTCTGCCCTGACTCTGAGTCCTCCTGGTCCAGGGAATGCCCAGAGAGCAACGGGCTGGTGGGATGGGCAGGCTCACTAGCTCTCCGCACTGGGGGGAGAGCAGAAGGGTGTGCTGGTGTGGGAGGTGGCGCGCTGCCCTGATGTTGTTTCTGCCTCGCCTGGACTGTACCCTGGCTCACCCTCTGTTGTACCATGAGGTAGGTGGCACTCAGATGGTCAAATCGTCTGTCTGACACAGACATCCAGGTGAGGTGTGGGTCATACCCCAGGCAACGCATGACCCTTAAAATCGAGGCATTCGGCTCCATGGGGAGAGGCTTGGGAGGAGGTGGTATGACTTCGCCCTGGACTAGCCATGGGTGCCCTAGAATCTCTTCAGCTGTCGGCCTCTGGGCTGGGTCGAATGCCAGCAGCTGCCTGATGAGATCTTGAGCCTTGGTGGAAAGGCTAGTGGGCTCCTTATAACTTTCCCACACAACCTGCTCCTTCAGCTCCTCATAGGTGTCTCCATTAAAGGGGAGAGTGCTTGTCAATATAAAGTAAAGGAGAACGCCCAGGGCCCAGATGTCCACCTCACGGCCATATGGGAGGTTCTGGTAGAGCTCAGGGGCACAGAATTCGTAAGTGCCACAAAAAGTGATGAGCTCCTGCCCAGCCTTGACTTTACAGCTCAGCCCGAAATCAATTAGCTTAATGTTCCCCTCCTGGTCCAGCAGGATGTTCTCTGGCTTCAGGTCCCTGTGAATGATGTTTTCATGGTGGAGATAGTGGACTGCCCAGAGGATCTGCCTGAATAATGGCCGGGCCTCCATCTCCCACAGGCCAATGGGCAGCTGGCCCCCGCTCACGAACTCCATGATCAAAAACCGTGTGTTTGGTGTCTCCACAACCTCAAATAGCTGGACCACGTGTGGATGTTCCACCATCTTCATGATCTCTACCTCCTGCTCTACGGGGGCCCAATCATCGTATTTCTCTACAACTTTTATCACTACCTCCGTCCCAGTGAGAATATGGCAGGCCAGGTAGATGCTGCCAAAGGAACCCTTGTCGAGTTCCCTCATGATGGTATACTGGCCCTTGAGGGCCTCCTCCCAGGGATTGTCAGTGGAGACGCCACGACCCGCCTCCCGCCCTTCTTGCTTACCAGCCATAGAGTCCCCAACACTTAAAGACATAGCCTAAGTCCAAAATCCAAAGTCCTGAGCCAAAAACGAAGCCAAAGTCAAAAATCCAAAAGGTCCACAGTCCAAATGTGCAACACCAAATCCAAATTCCAGAGTCCAAAGTCAGATGTCAAAGCCAAGCCGAATCCAAATCCACACAAGCACCAAGACGCAGTCCTACAGGTCACCACACACTAGCTCCCTGTACTCAACGGACAAAGGACCAGCAACTTCCGGGCCCTTATATAGCCCATGCCTGACGCCTCACAGAGGCTCTTTGTGATGTCACCGCTAGACATGGCCCAATCAGGGCGAGGCATAGCCTGCTGGGGCTGTCTTACCTTTGGCCTCCAAGACCTTTTCTACTCTAATAAAAAGAATGAGGACAAACTCTAGCAGCTTCTTTGCTTCCATGGGCTATGAAAACTAACTTGTTTAGAAATTAAAATGTATAGGGAGCTCCAATGGCTTTTTCAATTTAACTGTAAAAATAACATGTAAGTTTTGGCTTTTAAAGACCTCATCAGAGGGAGGACTTCCGGGAAGATGGTGACGGAGAAAAACAGGACTTAAGAACCCCGCTAACAACCAATCTCTATTACCACAAAATCAGCGCCTTTCATAGCCAGAAAACACCATCAGCAGAGAAAAAACGAATGTAAATACAAGGGACAGAGAAAAAGAGGGCTGGAAAAATGAGACACCAGGAAGAAGCCAGACCGCAGTGCTGCAGCCCGAAGCCATGGCACGGGCACCATCTTCTCTTGCAGCACCAGGCCCCAGAGAGGAGGGGAACTCAGAACGGAGCTTAGAGCCAACAGATAGCCTGGCCTCACGGCCGAGGACACAGCAGCAGCACCATACTGCCGACGGCAGCAGCCAGCTCACCAGACGGCACCAGACTATTGCACTCAACAGCCCACCAGGCTCCAGAAAGGAGCGGCAGACAGACATCTCTTATCCATCCCCAACCCCATCCCAGTGTCCCTCATCCTGCTGCCATCCCCACCTGTGTCTCCTAACCAACCCCAACCACAACCCCATCTCCATGTCCCTCACAACATCACCATCACCGACCGAGTCTCTTAAGCATCACAACCCCCATCTCAGTATCCCTCATGCCAACACCATCTCCACAGGTGTCTCTCAACCACCCAACCCCCATGTTCCTCACAACATCACTATCACCACCAGTGTCTCTTAACAACCCCCAACCCCATCCCATCGCCCCTCACCCCTCACCATCACCACAGGTGGTACTTAACCATCCCCAACCCCAGTTCCATGTCCCTCATCCCATCTCCATCCCCAACCATGTCCCTTAATCATCTCTAACCTCATTGCTATGTCCCTCATCCCATCTCAATTCCCACTTGTGTCCCTTAACCATCCACAAACACATCCTCATTTCCATATCTCTCATCCCATTGCCATCCCCACTTGTGTCACTTTATCCATCCCCAATCCCATCCCCATCCCCACCCATGTCTCACTTCCAATCCATCCCCATGGCCCTCAAAACATCTTCATCCCCATCCATGCTTCACTTAGCAATCCTCATCCACACCCCAGGTATCCCTCAAAGCATCTCTATCCCAGCCCTTTGTCCCCTAACCCACTTTTACTCACATACTCACATCCTATATCCCACCCCATCCCTCTGCTGCTCAGCCCTCCCCATCCCAATATCCTCACACAACCCTATCCCCTAACCTAGATCTGTTACCCCACTCCTAGGTCTCTATCCTCATCCCTATGTTTCTCATCACAACTCCACGCCCATCCCTGCATCACTTAGCCAGCCCATACATCTCTCTACCTGTATCCCTCACCCCATGTCTATTCCCTAATGACTTACCATCCTCATGTCCTTGTCCAATTCCATTCCAATCCCTGTGTCACTTGGCCCATCTTCATCCCAACCTGTGGCTCTTCTCCCATCTACACCCCACCCCATCCCCACTGTTTACCCCATCCCGTGTTCCTTACTCCATCCCCATCCCCATCCCCATGTGTCCCTAACCCCATCCTCATCTCTACTATCCCTTACCATACCTCCATCTCAGTGTCCCTTACCAAATCTCCATCCCACTGTCCCTCACCCCATCCCCACCCGTGCACTGCTCAATAACATCCCTGTTTGGTCCCTCACTCTGTCTCTGTGCCTGCAGCATGCCTCTGCAGGTACCTGAAAATATCCATACACAATGAGCACAAGACTCACATTTAGACGTCCTGGGTCTGCTACTTCTCAACATCTGAGGAGGACGACAGCCTCCACTTCCACTTCTGACAGAGGCCACAGAGGCCAAGCAGTAGTGTCCTGGCAGGCCCTGTGCTGGGACCCCTCCTCAGGGCTAGGTGAGGCAGCAGGGCCGGATGAGCCCTGGGGACAATGTTGCAGGGACGTTCTATCTCTAAGCCATACTTCCAGTCTCGTTTTATATTTTCTTTGGAGACAGGGTCTCATAAGTCGCAGAGGGCCTGAGTTGCTGAGGCTGGCTGTGAACCTGCAATCCTCCTGTCTCTGCCTCCCAAGTGCTGGAATAACAAACATGCACCTGGATAGATTATATATATATATATATATATATATATATATATATATATATATATATATTTAATTACTCACTGTGATTAAAGAAGGTGCATATGACAAAGGAACACTGCAACTCTAACAAGTGGTGTGTTAGAAAAGAGAGGTCCTTGAAGAGGGAGCTACTTTGGCAAGCATGTGCTTGCCATGCAGAGCAAGATCTGGAGCCCCCAGGTGTGGGGAACCCCGCCTAGGACAATGAGAAATCAGGGTGTGGGCAGCTGCTGGCTGAGCTGAGCCGAGCTGACGCTCAGTTCTACTACAGGGTGGTGCTGGCCACTCAGTTCCCAGGGAGACCCTGGATGGCCTCCTCCCCCCAGCCAGCAAGCAGTGGAACCCATCCTGCAAACTGTGGGGGTGTCTGAGTCCCCTCCCCCATGCCTGGTAGCCCCTGTGTCCACGCTCACAAAGCAGGGGCCTTTTTTTCTACAATCAGGAAAGCCCAGGGAATCAGGGGACCATCGGATCCAGAGACGAGGTGAGGCCTGGGCCCAGGGCATCCTCCTGACCTAGCACATGGCTTGGACTTCATGGAAGGCCCTTGGTGACTGGCTCCTCACTCTACCTGCAGCTCCAGGTGCAGCCTGTGCCTCTAGAGGCCAGGCCTTCTCTAGACCTCAGGACCTGGGAGGACCCCGAGCCCAGGAACCCTCATGCCCTCCCCTCTGTGTGCACAAGACACAGCTGCCTTCTACCTTAGGATTTAGAATGCCCCCTGCATTCAATCCCTATACTGCAAAAGAAAAAACAATGACTGGTTTGAGAAGGAATGTAGCACTTCACTTGCACAGTGATACTATAAAAATTTGTGTTTATGTCACTACCGCCAGGAACCACACTGTGATGTGAGAGTACAATGCATAAAGCATATAAAAAATTAAGAACCAGTAAAACAATATCTCCAACTGTTATCAAGGAAAGTCTGGTTGTGAACCACTTGAGCAGAGGGGCCCTGGAGACGCCACCGGGGCGTCTCACACATCGATCCCAGCACTGTTAATAATGTACAAGTGTGGCCAGGCGTGGGGGCGCACGCTTTTAATCCCCACACTTGGGAGGCGGAGACAGGAGGATCACGCAGGTTCGATCATAAGAGACCCTGTTTTAAAAATATAAAAAAATAGGTCTGGGAGTGGAGCCCGGAGGTAGCAGGGCTTCCAGGAATCCCAGGACCACCAAAAAAAAAAAAAAAAAAAAAAAATGTACAAGTGCCCGTGAACTGGGGATCCCGCCATTACCCATCTCCTACCTTTACTGTACTTCAGACTGGCCCCTACTTATGTGGAATAGAAGAAATAAATAGAAAGACAGTACCGAACAGTAAAATATATCTTTAATATAAGAACTGGGTGCTAACCTACCCAACTTTTATTCCCAAACTAGTTCTCTTTCCCAGGCCTGTCTCTCCAAAATTCCTGAGAAATTTCTAGATCCTCAAGTTAATTGAAAGAAATTTCTAGATCCTCAAGTTAATTGAAAGAATCTATAATTGTTCTGCACATGGTTAACAAGATATCTTGAGAATCCTATACTTTAGGGGACTCTACAGCTTATCTATTGATCAAATCATGGAGACATCGCTTAGCCTGAGGATCCTAAGAATGACCAAGCCCGAAGGACCACCAAGAAACTTCCTCAAAACTACCAGCCCGAGGTTCATCCTCACATAGGTCCTCTTACCCACCCCTCATAAAGCCCCCATAACACAAGAGCCCCCAGCCCCAAAGGCATCTCTCCTCAAAAGGCCTGCATTTTACCTTGAACGTGTATCTCCTACTTTCCAAAATCAGCCTCTGAGCATGTCTCAGATTAGCACATTCTTTTCCACCACATAAGCCAAGGACCCTGTCCATTCTGAGTTAAGATCAACCCTTCGCTCATGACTCTACCATCTACCCCCTTCCTGCCCCATCTTTGCAAAGCAGTGATTGATTTCTCCCACTCAGACACACTGTGAACTCAGGTCACTCCACAGGCTTGCTCACTCCATTGATACCTGCACATTGTGATTTAATAAACCTTGCTGTGGCCAGACACCTGTGATTAATAAAGAGTTTCATAGATGATTCTGATGCATAATTCCAACTGGAGCACCTTTCTGTAAAAGCTCAGCAAGATATAAGATGCGCATGATGGAATATTTTCGTATTCCTGAGGGTGGACTGGGGATACTTTTTATTTGAAAATAGAGTATTTTTAAGAAATTGGGCCTAATTGAAGAAGGAGATTGTTTCATGATCTGCCTTCCGTGTGTCAATTACTATTATTCATAAGTATTGTAACAAAGACTGTATTGCTAAAAAAAAATGTGGGCACTCCTCTAAAACTAATTTCTCCAGAAATCACAGCAGAACCAATTTTGATAAGGAACATTTTTACACTGAACTAACACTGCTCATCCAGGCACAAATGTGCCAAAGAACAGGTTTACAAATAACTTAAGAAGCTGCTTCATAATACCCTACTTCTCATTAAGGCATGTGATTAGGATGGCATCTCCTGGTTTTTTAAATTTTGCGTTCAGGAATCTATTTCATTACATGAATCACACACTACTGGCCCGGCACCATGGTCTCCTCCCGAGCTTGCTCTTCACCTGCTCATCTGTCTCCTCTTCCTTAGAGTAGACTGGAAAACCCAGGGGTTTGGATTCTGACTCACTCTGCTTGGGAACTGTGGTGTAGAACTACACTGCCAGAGATGTCGCTCAGAGGTTGGGGGTTCTAGAAACAGACTAACCTGAAACAGCATCTTTTCTCTGGGGTTATATTTTACCTTCAGAAGACAGATTCTGAGGCTATTTTTAAATGTAAAAATGTTGAAGGGAGATTTGTGCAAACCCCCAGATGACAAAAGTAGACATTCTGCCTCTATCAGAATGACATACTGACAGAGCCATATTGCTTTTTTACTGACTTAATTTCTTGGTAATGGGGATTAAAGCCAAAGTCTCATTAAGTTGCAGAGGGCCTCACTAAGTAGCTGAATCAGGCTGCAAACCTGTGATTCTCCTGTCTCGGCCTCCCAAGTACTAGGATTACAAGTGAAGGCTACCACGCCCGGCTATCTACTATTAATCCTACAATATTTGTTCTAGTATTATTTTATTTTCAAAATGAAAACTCTATTATTAACTTATATATGTCCCAGGGCTTTTGTTTTGTGTTTTTGTGATTTTACCAGAGGTCGAAAGAAGTTACATTTATTGAGTAGGGAGAACACAGAATGTCGGAGATCACTGGCAATTCCCCGCAGAGGCAGGGCAGAGGTCTGGAAACAGCAAGGGTTAAAAGAAACCATAAGTGTAAGAACCATACTTATACAAATATTCATATAAAAATACTTCCACAATGAAGGACAGTTGGTAAGATATAATGACCAGGCAAAGGCTATGGAAATCAAACAAAACTGTAGCCCCTCCCATGAGCCACATCCTGAGGAGAATTGCTGCAGATAAATTCCCAGGCTGATCACAGTAAGGAGGCAGACAAGTGTCCCCAGGAGAACAGAGCCCCCCAGCCACCCAGGGGTTAAAGTCCACTCACCAGCAAGACACAGATTCAAATTAAGGATGGAAACTGGGCACCAGACAGGGGGGCTCTCAAGACCCAGTTCTGACCAATCACAAAGAGAGATGGGAACCACCCAACTCTGACCAATCACAAAGGAGAGATGGGGAACTGCCCAACTCTGACCATTCACAAAAGAGAAATGGGAACCTCCCAACTCTGACTAATCACAAAATAGAGATGGGAACCACCCAGCTCTGACCAATCACCAAGCAGCGATAGGAACCACCCAGCTCTGACCAATCACAAAACAGAGATGGGAACTGCCCAACTCTGACCAATCACAAAGGAGATGTGGGAACCACAAGAAAGAATAAAAGCACACCTGCAGAGGCTGCCCTGCTGAGAGCCCCTCTGCCTTGCAGGAGCTATTGTTTCTATTTTCTAGCTTTCCTTGGACAACCAACATCATATTCCTACATCCTCCATTGGTCCTTGGACTTCATTCTTTGGCATCATTAGATAAGAATCCAGTAAGAGGACTCAGCGTGTATGGCACCCACTTCTCCCTTCCTGGATCTACACCCCCCAGCTGGACTCGGTGCCCAGCCGCCCTCAGAGTGTGCTACCCATGTGGATCTGGGCTCTAGTCCACAGACAGAAGGCTGGCCACAGCGATGCCCCACGCTAGGTCAGGGCAAGCCACACCCTCCACGCCCTCTGCTTCCTGAGGTGTGAGGTGGATGGGCAGGGAAATCACACCGTGATGGCGCAGTCGCAGGCAGGTGTGATGGGGTCTCTGGACCTCACCTTGCAGGACGCTGTGACGGTCACCCACGTGGGACTTGACGAGAACGAGAAATGCAGTTATTTCACACACGAGGTGACGTGCTTTCTGAACTCATTTGGTGTAGCTATAAAAGCACAATCTGAGAGCAAGTTGTGGCAGGCACACCTGTCATCCCAGTACTTGGGAGGCGAAGGCAAGAGGATCACATGTTGTCAGCCTGTCTCAGAAACTTAGTGAGAATCTGTTTCAAAATAAAAAATAAATTAAAAAAGAGCAGTAGGGTTAAGGGAACTTTTGGAAAGGTAGAATGACTGTAGATTCAATGCCCAGTAACACACACACACACGCACACACACACGCACACACACGCACACACTAACACACATACAAACCCCTCTATCCCAATATAGCCATGCTCTTTACCTAGTTTCTAATATTTAACTTTTATCACAAGGCAATGAAATAGATATTATAGCTGATACAGTAGCCTATGCCTGTAACCCCAGAACTTAGGAGGCTGAGACAGGAGGCCAGCCTTAATATCTGGGCTAGACCCTCAGGGACTTAGATTCTGTTTCAAAGTAAAACATAAAATTGGCTCGGGATGTTGCTCAAAGATAGAATGCACCTTAGTATTCAAGGCCCATTATAAATGAATGAATGAATAAATAAATAAATAAATAAATAAGAAAGAAAATAAAAAGGAGTAGGTGTTATCCCAACATTATAGCTAAGAATGCAGGGCTCACAGAAGTAATGGAATTATCTTGCCTGATAGTCTGGCTGCAATGAATGGGCAGTGTCTGGCTCCGCGTGCGTCTTATCCCAGGCCAGGGGCTCTCTGCTGAGATGTGCAAGACGCCCTTCCTTCCCTCACTCATGGGCCCACCACAGGGCGTGAGTCTAAATGTCATCATTGCAGTCTCTCTCCCCTTCGAGGGAAGGAGGATGCTCCCTCCAAGCACGGGGGTCTCTTTACCAGAGGAGTCGGACAGGACGTGAGGGGTCTTTGCCCCCTGATCAGGAGGGGCAGATCAATGGCCACGGTGCACAGATACCAAGTGCAGAGCAGAGATGAGAGAACAAAAACAAGAAATAATACTGAACCAGCTGAGAGCTAAGCTGGGGTGTTCATCCAGGGGCATCGCACAACAATCCACTGGGATATGTAGAAATATTAGAACTTCCTGGCTATGTTTCTTTATTTGCCCTTTAGTTTCTTATTGTGTGGAGGGTGTTTTTGTTCGGTGGGCTGGTTTTGGGTTTTATTTTTTCATAGTATTAGGGATTGAACCCAGGGGCTACCTTTGATTTACTCCCAGAATCCTTTTTATTATTACTTTTGTTCTCAAATAAGGTCTTGCTAGGCTGGTGAAGATCTCACTAAAGCTGACCTCCCCTTGGGAGTAAAAAGATATACTGCAGGAGGCAGGGAGAGAGGAAACCCAGAAGTTTGAGCCTCCAGGGTGGCAGCCTAGGCTCCCTACTTACGACCAATCCCGGTGTGGAGCCCCATGAGTGCCCTGCCTGTGATTGCCCTCCCCACCCTCCTAGCGCTTGCAGCAGCTGCAAAAACCCAGCGCCACTGAGTTCTGCAATCCTGGCATTTCCAGACTGGAGAGACCCAGGGGCTGGAGCCAGCTAGCAGCCAAGCTGGGCATGTGCACTGAGCCACCTGGTGGAGACAGTCTACTGCACCTGCTGGGCTAAGGTGAGGCCCCAGCCTGCACCTCATGCCAGGCCTGGAAGGAGCCTCGTGCCCTGCGCCCTGGCTCAGGCAGGTGGATGCAATTATGAGCCCAGTCCCTGCAGAGATAGCTTGCCCGGGGACAGCCCGAAGCTTTTCTTTGCCAAGCTATTGGGCATCAGGAATCAGGACTTGCCTAGGTACCAAATCCTGGGTTGCCTAGAGAGCTGGGATTTGCCCTAGCCAGCAAATCAAGTATTTTTACTTCAGTACTGGAACTTGCTGGGCCTGGCTTTTCCCTTCACTGTGGAAAAAAATAATAATAATAGTAAAAAGCTTCTTTTAGTGTGGGTCTCCTTGAAACAGAATCTGTCAAATCGTGTTCCTTTGGAATTTTCTATTTATGCTTTTGTTGCTGAAGATGCCCCTCCCGCCCATTTAGAATTCTAAGATTCCTTCTAGATTGACTTTTTATCATATTTTAAGAGTTATTCTGCTGGGCTTGGTGGCACACACTTGTAATCTCAGCATTTGGGAGGCTGAGACAGGAGGATCCCAGTTCGTGAACAGCCTCAGCTACTTAGTGAGGCCCTTTGCGACTCAATGAGACCGTTTCAAAATAAAGAATAAAAAATAGGTCGGGGAGTCTAGCTTGAAGGTAAATTCCCCTAGTACTGCAAAATAAATTAATTAACAAAATAAATAATAAATAAATAAAACAGAGGCACGGGTGTGGCTTGAAAATAGAAATCCCAAATGTTCGTGGAAACCTTGTCAAAAATAACTTGACAATATAGGGAAGAATTTAGCTCTAGGCTTTTATTTAACTCCAATGGTTTATATATCTACCTTTAGAACAGTACTACACCGTTTCAATTATTGTAGCTTTATATGGTTTGAAATCAGAAAATATATATCTGCTAGCTTTGTTCTTTTTCAAGATCGTTTTGGGTATCTAGAATTCATATTCCATATTAGGATAGATTTTTTTCTGAAAAATAAATATATAAATATATGATAGTTTCACCTAAAAAAACAGAAAAAAATATGCTCTAGTAAGAAAGAAAGCAAAAAGAAATATTGAAATGCTATCTTTAAATCATCAAATGCTTGGTATCAGACAAACGAAACTGTTATGTGAGATTATCATTTTTAATTTTGGATAAATTGCTATAATACTAGATGTCAACCACTAAGCCAAGCATGGGAAGGAGGTATGGGGAGAGAATGGGGTGGGGATCGGGTGGGGGCTGACTGGGCGATGTGTGCATGTATGTCTACAAAAGTTTGTATCCCACTATGATGTATGAATACAGTGCACCAATAAAATAAAATTAAAAAAAAAGAATAAGAAAAAAAAAAGAAAATAGAATCCCTTGTGTTCAATGCCCACTACCAAAATAATCCAACAAAATCCGTAGAATAAACAATGGAGAGGACCCTAATGTACACTATGGTCTTTAGTTTATTACAAAGTATCAACTACTCAGTAGCTGGGGCTGTCGGCCAAGCCAGTCCTCCTGCCTCAGCCTCTCAAATGCTGGATTACAAGCTTGAGGCAACACGCCCACATCTATTTTTAAATTTTGAATCGCTGGAGAAGTAACCTACAGTGGATTCTGCAGAAACTGAGGACCCTCAGGATTAGAGAAATAGAGGGTTGCTTGGAGGAAAGGCCCAGGTGGCGGTGATGGGCGACTGTTGATTCATATCTGTTAGAGAATAAAGGCTCCACCTGTTAGAATATGGTGGTGGTTGTCCTGCTTCGCTTGTGTCTAGTGTTACCAAAAAAAAATTTTTTTTTCAGGAATTAAAGGTTTGGTTTCTGTATCAGGCACTATACATAGTAATGTCTTTGTACACAATCTGTTTTTTAGAAAATAAAAACCAAATACCTGTAGTAATATGTGCCATAAAGCAAGAGAACTAAATAAATGGCGTGTGGTAATGTGAAAGAAGAGAGCACATCTGTACAGCTGCGAAGGAGAACAGCGAGGTCATGAAAGCAAGTGGCAGGCACACCAGTGCTATGGCTCAAGAAGCAGAACAGACCCTCGCTGTTTCCAGGTGCTGAAGCTTTAGGCATGGCTTCCACAGGCTTCTCAGGAGGAAATGGACAGTCAACAAGACTGATCAACTGACTTTAGGCCACTGGAGAAGGTGTTATTGCTCTGCATAGTGATTCTTTTCTCCCCTAAATTCAGGCACTAGATATCATAATCTTGGTCACTTAAACAAATTTCTCCATGGTGGCACACGCTTGGAATCCCAGCATTTGGGAGGCTGAGACAGGAAGATTGCAGTTCGAGGACAGCCTCAGCTACTTATGCCACTTGCAACTCAGTGAGACCCTGTTTCAAAATAAAGAATTAAAATTAGGGCTGGGGTGTAGTTCAGAGGTAGAATGCCCCTGGATTCCATTCACAGTACAAGTTGTATTTACCTTTCCTTTAAAGCAAGTGAATGCTTCAGTGGGTAAATATCAACACAACAGGAATTAGGAAGTACCTGAAATCAAAATATAGGAATATATTTTTTTTGTGGGTCTCAGGATGAAACCCAGAGGTATTTGACCTCTGAGCTACACTCCCTGCCCAATTTGTTTTATTCTTTATTTTGAAATATGGTCTCAACTGAGTTGTGGAGGGCCTCACTAAGTAGCTGAGGCTATCTGCAAACCACGATCCTCCAGTCTCAGCCTCCCCAATGCTGGGATTAAAAGCGTGCGCCCCCATGCCCGGCCCGGTTTTTTTTTTTGTTGTTGTTTTTTTGTTTTTTTTTTTTGCAGTACTGGGGATGGAACCCAGGGGCATTCTACCTCCAAGTGATACCCCCAGCCCTATTTTTTATTCTTTATTTTGAAACAGGGTCTCACTGTGTTGCAAAGGACCTCACTAAGTAGCTGAGGCTGTCGTTGAACCACAATCCTCCTGTCTTAAGCTCCCAAAGGCTAGGATTACAAACGTGTGCCACCACACCCAGGTATATGAATACTTTTGAAAAGTATTCTTCTCATGCTGAAGAGTAAGGATAACAGGGAGCCTTCAAAGGCTCTGGGTCATGGAACTGTATATCAAGCCTGTAAATCTAAACACTAAGACATTCTTCTCTTGTGTTCTGGCTTTGGCGTTAATACTCCCAGCCTCACCTCAGCAACCTGGTTTCCTGTCCCAGCTTCCCTGACTGGCTACATCTGCTTCCTAACCCAGGGCACACCATATTTCTAGTCCCCAGTCTGACACTCAATTCTTGACTCATTTGCTCAATGATGTACTTGGTCTTATCCTCAGCTGATTATTTTTACCACAATGGACAAGCATAAAGGACCCATGCACCATCACCATTGAGGGATAGGACTTTTTCTAAGCCTAATGAAACACTTATCTTGGTGCAATGATCACCATCCTGCCTAGGCCAATACCAGACTCTAGAAAAAAAGGGTAATATTGGCACAGTACCATTCCTGTTTAGGGACTTAGGGTAGCGATGCTTGTGGGGAAGCGCCTCGGCATTCAGGTGAGTGGCACACTCCTGTAATCCCAGCACTTGGGAGCTGGAGGCGGGAGGATTGGAGGTTTGAGATTAGCCTCAGCAATTTAAGAGACTCTGTTTCAAAATAAAAAATAAATAGAGCCGGGGATGTAGCTCAAAAGTAGAATGCTCCTGGGTTTGAGCAACAGTACAAAAAAAAAAAAAAAAAAAAAAAAAAAAGCCTAGTAAAGTTGCAGAACAGTGCCAAAGCCTTATAAACTTCAGTAGGGATTTGCCTAAAATGTATTATTTGTTGAGCTATGATTGGATAGTTGCCAATATATATAAGCCACTATAAAAATAAGACATAGAGCTGGGTTCAGTGGCACATGCCTGTAATCCCAGTACTTGGGAGGCTGAGACAAGTGGATCACAGGTTCAAGGACAGCCACAGCAAGTAGTGAGACTCATCAACCTAGCAAGATCCTGTTTCCAAAAATAAAAATGACCCGGGCATGGTGGTTCGCACTTTTGATCCCCGTGCTTAGGAGGTGGAGACAGGAGGATTGCGCAGGTTCGAGGCTAGACTCGCTGGCTTAAGAGACCCTGATTCCAAATAAAAAAGCATAATATAGGTATGGGAGTGTAGCCCAGCCCAGAGGCGGAAGGGCTTCCAGGAACCCCAGTACCACAATAATAATAATAATAATAATAATAATAATAATAATAATAATAACAACAACAATAATAATAATATAAAAATAAAACTAAAATAGGACTGGGGGTATAGCTCAGAGAATGGCCTCTGGGTTTAATTCCCCGTACCTCACACACACACAGTCACACAGCATGAGTGTGATTATTTATAAATGAAACATTAATAAGATTAAACAGAAATATCAGATGACACCATTCTTAAACTAAATGTATGCTAGCAACTGTGCAGTGACTTATAACCAACATTATTAAAACTATCACTATTTGTGGCACTTACCTTTATTCTGATGAAACTGTTTAACCAGATCTTTTATATCCAGACTTCTTTTCTGGAGAAATAAATACAGGAAATCAAATATCGGTACATAAAACTCCCAACTTAAAATGCTTTTTCAAAGCAGAAAATATGTGATCAAAAGCATTAACAAACCTTCTCTAAACACACGAAGTTCTTTAAAATAAATTGCTGCAAACTGGGTGATGTCTGCTGGTCTGTTTTGGAACTTGGCTCTGCTAAGTCCTTCAAAACGTGTCTCGAGGTCATAGGGTACGTCAAATCTGGGCTTTGAAGGAATCATTTAGGCAGGATAATCGCAACCGTAATGAAGAAAAACAAAGTCTTACACGTAGCATATTAGTTTTTTATATGAGTTAACTATGGTTTCCAAGAACAAATAAATCTCCTATTAGCTTTAGTTCTAGTTTCCAGGCATTCTAGTAAAATGTGTGTGGTTGTTTTGTGATCATGGAGGTTGAACCCAGGGCTATTCTACCACTGATCTACATACCCAGCACTTTTTTAATTTTTATTTTATTTTTAACAATTTTTTTATTGAACATAAATAGTATACATTTAAACTATACTTGGTGCCCTCCCCCCCGCCTCTGTTTTCCCTTCCCCCCTCCCACCAATGGTTGTCCAGGTTAACCACTACATATCTTACTATGTGCCTATGAGTTACCTACACTATTAGAAAAATCCATAGGAAAAGCTCTGCCAAGACTCCCACAGTGATATTAACAATAAAAACAACCAAGCAAAACCTACTTCTTTAAAACCTAGGGAATATTCTGCAAATTAATATTCAAAAAAGATAAATTAGGCCCATGTATCTGTTTCCAAACAATGCTCACACAGGCACTGGTTTTTCTGGATATTTAAAGAGTATTACAAAACAGTGTTGCTATAAGAAAAAGACTTCTTCGCTTTTCTAAATATATCCCCAACACACTGCTCATTTTTGAGTACGTTTTTTTTTTTTGCTTTTGCTTTAATTTTAATCTTGCTTCTAACAGGGAGAATAGGTACACGTTATCTGTGGCGTTATGCCACACACCTTTCTCTCACACCTCCCTCGCCTTCTACCCTAATTTCTCCATCTTCCCTTCTCCTGCCTTTCTGGCTGCTAAGTACCAAGGGTATTACATGGTCTAATCTATAATCCTCAACGGTGGCAGAGATTGTCAATCCTAAACTGTGTATTAGTGTGTGTGTTTTCTGTCTCATTCTAAAAATATATTTTTGAAAGCTTATAAATACTCAAAGTGGAAATACTGTTCAGTGGTTAAGGGAAAATTTATGATAGGAAAAGCAGGATGAAGTTTCAAGTGAGGTTAGCACCCGAATGCAAGCCATGCATACCGTCACTTTGATAGAGGTGGGTATCGGATGGTCTTGAGGGACCAAGCAGCATACACAAAATAGGAAGTGAGTAAATTTAGGTTTCCTAAAGCTTTTTTTTTTTTTTTTTTTAAAAAGCAGCTTCTTGGGGGAGATCACAGCTCTTCTAGACACTGAGACCCAGGAGAAATATCTCCCATGGGTCCCAGTAAAGAGCAGAACATTTTGACATAATAAACCATGACCTTAACAACACCCCTCAGTACAGAGTAACGGGTTTCATGAAGCTAAGTGGCACGGTTTAGTTGCCAGCATTATACAAGGGACCAACTTGTAATAAAAGGCAATGGATGTGTCAGAAAAAAGCTGAATATTTAAAAGCACATTTCATCTCCTCACAGGTCAGGATAAAATGAATCTGTACAGTCAACGTGAAGCATTTGAGAATATATGCAAGTGTATTCAATCACATAAGAAAAAAACTCCTTAGGAGCTTGGCTAAATTAAATCACCTTTTCAAAAACAGTGCAGCTTTGGCAAGCCTACATGCTAAATGATAAAGGCCAAAGGCAGTGGTAATGTATGATCCATGTAATACATTCACATACATGTTTTACACATAACTTTTAGACAGCCTCAGGTGAGGAAGTCGTTTTCAAAGGGTCTACCAGCAGGCAGATGGAGGGACAAAACACTTTCTTTGGGCGTTAGCAGCCGGACCAACTGCGCACATTGGCCCAGGTGCTGCTAGTTCTCACCTTGGGCGGGACACACCCCCACCCTCTTCTGGGAACATGTGGACACAGAGCACCTCAATTTCCTACAAGGCAGTTCTGTATAAAAGACCCGAGTAAATTGAAAAATATGCAAAACAGTCAAAAATACAGATATTGGGCAGGGTGTGGTGGCACATGCCTGTAATCCTAGTACTTGGGAGACTGTGACAAAAGGACCACAGATTCACAGCCAGCTTCAACAACCCTGCGAGCCTCTGTTTCAAAGCAAAAAATAAAGCCAGGCTTTTCCGGCCTTTCCTTTACATCTGGGGAAGAGGACTGTGAACCGACTTTGGGGCTCCCGACAACTAGGCCAGGAGCAGCAGGCGGACACTGGCCTAGGCCCGGTGCAGCCCCCAGGGGCTGGCCGAGTTGCTGCCCTGCTGGGGTGGGACGGCCCCTCCCTCTCCGGGAACCCTCTTCCCCAAAACTTGAGACTTGGTTCTTCTCCCTGCCCCAACTGCCTAACTGCCTGTCTCTGGGGCACAGTTGCCCCAACTTCCTCTTTCAGGCACAAAAAATCTTCCTGATTGCTCCTTTGCTGGCTGCTCCAGTAAAAGTTTTGACCTGAGAGGGGCTTTTATAACCCCTTGATGTCAAGGCATGCATCACAATGTCTACACCCCCTCTCAGGAGGCTCCAAGCATCAGGTAAGGAGGCGGGACCACAGCGGCTCTAGCCAATGGGGAGCCGAGAGGAACAAAGGCCAGAACTGAGAGGTGGGCCTTATGCTATCTAAGGAACTGGTAGTGAGCCATTAACTGACATAACTGACATAAGAGCTGACATAAACTGACATAACTGACATACAGTTGTCTGCATGTATCTGTGAGCTGCAGCCAAATGCAGTGTCCAAAACTGGAATACAGATCCATATAAACATATAGTTTCAAATTATTTAATCCAGCAAATGATTTTACAGACTTTCTGTGTGCCTGATATTGTTTTATCTCTGAGAAATAAGTCATGTACAAAGCACACTGTGCTCATCCCACAATCTAGGAACAGGAGAGGAAAGAAGGTATTTAATTTTTTCGAAAGGTCAAGTGCAAATGAATGATCTATTTATGGGATATACACAATGTTATTCTACTCAGCAATTAAGAAGAGCAAAATCATGTAATTTGAAGGAAAAAAATGGATGGACCTGGGGAGCAGCAGCTAAGTGAGATTAGCCAGTCACCAAGAGTAAAGGGGTCATGTGCTTTCTCTCATATGTGGAAGCTAGGGTATAATTGGTATGCAGGAGGCACCAGGGGAGGGCTGGCTGAAATGGGCAGATAGAGACTGGGATTGGTTAGCTGAAAGGACTCAAGAGTCATCCTATCTGAAGTCCTCATTGTGGCTGGTGTGAAGAATTCAGACCTGTACTTAGATTCTGTCTCCTCTTCTGCTCTTGAGCTCTAGAGTAACTGTGTCAAGGCATGCCCCCTTTCTGGGAGTTAGTTTTGCCATCTGTAAACAAGGAGATTCGTCTAGAGCCAGGGTGGCAGCAGTTTCTGTCACTGTGGTTCTCACACATTTCTGCATACCTTGCCATGATAGGAGAAATTAATAATGGCAACTTTGTTGCTGAACCTAGCCTGATCCTCAGAATCCTACCAAACCTCAAACTTTAGTTGACAAGGCACAATCACTGAGGTCCAGCACTAGAAGTGAGGCATATTTGAGGATTGTGACTAAGACCCCTTCCTTCCTTTGTTCCTTCCTTCCTTCCTTTCTTCATACTGGAAATTGAACCCAGGGGTGTTCTATCTATGAGTCATATCCTCAGCTCTTTTAGTTTCTATTTTGAAGCAGGGACTTGCTAAGTTGCTGAGGCAGGCTCTGAACCTGTGATCCTTCTGCCTCGGCCTCCCAAGTACTGTGATTACAAGTGTGCACCACCACATATGGCTTTGGACACATTTTATTTCTAAAATTAAGTAACTCTAAGTATTTTAGACTCTTGAAAATAAAGATAATAAGTAAGTAGTGAGGAATTCCCCATAGCAGACAAACCCAGAACACTGTACAACTGCATTTTAGGAGAATTTCCCTGTTTGGAAAACTTTCTGAAGGATACAGACTGGCTCAAAAGTTTCCTGTTATAATTTTGTATCAGATCACGAAGCCAAGTGAAACTGGAGGGAGAATGGGGTTCATAATGAAAATGCTTCTCCCCTAGTTCTGAAAGCAGTTGCATATATATATATATATATATATATATATATATATATATATATATATATATATATATCCAGAGGGGAGGGAGACCACTCTGCTGTAGCTTAACACCATCTAAAATCTGCTTTATCGGGAGTTATCTGTGGTGGAAAGAAACATTTTGCATCTGAACTTTGAACTGACCAAGAAATTCTCTAGAATGATATACATGATTTCCTAGGATCTTTTTTTTTTTCTTTTTCTTTTCCTTCTTTTTTTTTTTTTTGTGGTACTTGGATTCCTAGAAGCCCTTCTACCTCCGGACTACAATCACAGACCAATTTTTTTTTTTCAAACAGGGTCTGTTAAGCCAGCACGGCTGGCTTTGAATCTGCGCGATCTTCCTGTCTCTGCCTCCCAAGCGCGGGGATTACAAGCCACCACACCCAGCTCCTAGAATCTTAAATAATCTTTATTTCCCCTACAGTATAATGTGTATGAGTGAACACAAGTGATGGTGAAAGATTAAGAACTTGTTTTATAAGTCATTTTGTAAACCACTGGAAGGTTACTTTTATACTGACCTTCTTTCATGTTTCATTTACCTATTTTTTTTTGATACTGGGGATTGAACTCAGAGACATTCCATTTCTGAACCATACCCCCCAGACCTGTTTTATGTTTTGGTTTTAAATAGGGTCTCACTCTAAATTGCTGAGACTGGTCTTGAACCTACAATCCCGTCTCAACCACCTAAGTACTGGGATTATAGGAATATTCCCCCCTTCCTGGCTCTTACCAGGCTTTAGGCAACATGCCATGATGGTTAAGGACTCTAGACAAATTTCTACATGTAGAACTCTCCTTACCGTGGAGACTGAAGATGTAGCTCTGTACATGCCTGGTATACAACGGCCCTGGGTTTAGTCTCTAGCACTACATTAAAAACAAATAAATAAGCCGGGAATGGTGGTGCACACTTGTAATTCCCAGGCTTGGGAGGCGGAGACAGGAGGATTGTTCAGGTTCAAAGCCAGCCGAGCTGGCTTAAGAGACCCTGTTTCCAAATAAAAAAGTATAAAAATAGGTCTGGGAATGTAGCCCAGAAGTAGAAGGGTTTCCAGGAACCCCAGTACCACCAAATAATAATAATAATAATAATAATAATAATAATAATAATAATAAAAAACAATAAAAACAATAACAACAATAAAAATAATAACAATAACAATAATAACAACAATAAATATTATAAATAAATAAATAAATGGAACTGCTGTTACTTTTTAGTGAACTTGGGCAAATGAACTGAAATCTCTATGTAAGAAGGCCTGGGGATCAGGAGGGGTTAGGAGAGGCCATCTGTGTCACCTTCTGTGCCTGCATTATCATGACAACCTGTGTAAACAAGGATGGGAGAAAATGAGCAGCAAATAGCACCAGAAGATGAGAATCAACCAGCCCATGAGGTAAAGATTTAAACTGATGATTGCAATGGGTTAAGACATTGGCTCCTCAAAAATCAAGTTTGACCAGTCACAAAACAGCAGATGGGGAGCTGTAAGTAGGTATAAAATCTCACCTCCCAAGAACTTCAGTGGTCACCCTTTTGTGGAGCTCTCCCCATCCCTTGTGTAGGGAAAGCTGTTTTTCTGCCTTTGACTTAAGCTTTAATATTTCTTACTCTTCATTAATCTTAAACTTTATTCATTTAACCCACTGGACAGGAACCCAATAAGAGGAGACACCCATATCATATTGGTGCCCTAAATGGGACTACAAAGGAAGGGTACCAGTGAAGAAAGAATTTGGCTACACTTGCCTGTTTTCCTCTAGTGAAATGGGATAATCATGTCCTGTTATGATGTCAGTGTTGAGAGAGGTCTTTAACTTGGCAGAGTCTCCGTGCTCAATAAATTGGATCTCAGTTCATTATTTCCAAAAAGCAAGAGAGACTTGGTGACTTTTCCCTATTACTTATAAATCAAATTATTTAATTTTTTTACTCAATTATAATTAGAGCAACGTGAGAGCTTTTCTATTCTGAGTTTCTTTCTTTACTTTTTTTTTTTTTTTGGTGTTACTGGTGTACCTGGAAACCCTTCTACTTCCAGGCTACACTCCCAGACCTAGTTTATATTTTTATTTGGAAACAGGGTCTCTTAAGCCAGCACGGCTGGCTTCAAACCTGCACAATGCTCCTGTCTTCGCCTCCCAAACACGGGGATTACAAGTGTGCACCACCACACCAGACATATATTCTGAGTTTCTAAAGGTTCTTGCTTGTAGTAATAAGGGGAACTTAGGCTAGTACATAGTCCTGACCTTTCAGAACCTTCCTGGTTAGAGGTTATTCTTGACGTTTGTAGATGGGCTCATCACAGAAACACAAAATGTAGTCCTGTGGACACAGAGAAAACAATAATGTTTCCAAAGGGTTGGGGTTAGCATTCTGACCCTTTACATCAAGAGCTGGGAGAAGCCATAGAGCCTTGTTTTCACTATGTAAGAACTGGACGTCATCGTGAGCATCTAAATAAATAAAACTTTGCACATCAGTGTATTCGTGTTGTTATTGCTCTCTCACCCCCATTCCCATCGAGCATAAGGCTTTCCTTGGGAGGTTGGAAGCTAGACTACAACAGTAGCTTCTAACCTAGACTACTGTTGTACTGTTGTAGTCTAGCTTCCAACCTCATTGCATCCTCTGCGATCATCTTTCTAAACTCAAACCTGGGGAACATCCGGGAAGATGGCGATGGAGAAAAGCGGGGCTTACAAGACCCGCTAAAAACCAATCTCTATTACCACAAAATCAGTGCCTTTCATAGCCAGAAAACACCATCAGCAGAGAAACAAAAAATGTAATTTCAAGGGCCAGAGAAAAAGAGGGCTGGAAAAACGAGACACCAGAAACCAGACTGAAGTGCTGCAGCTGGAGCTGTGGCACAAAGCGGTGGGCCCCATTTGCCCTTGCAGAACCAGGCTCCAGAGAGGAAGGGAACTCATAACGGAGCTCAGAGCCACGGAGGAGATACCCCGGCCTCATGCCCGAGGACGCGGCAGCAGCGCCTTACTGCTGGCGGCAGTGGCAAATTCACCGCACGGCACCAGACCAACACACTCAACAGCCCACCAGGCTCCAGAGAGGAGTGGAGGAAAGCAAGCCAAGGTGAGCCGCTGCAGATCAGTGAGGAGGAATTCGGCAGATTTCTCGGCGCAGGGAGCATCTAAAGCTCCCAGAAGCTGGGCTCAGCACACCTTGCAGGGACTCAGAGCGGAGCTCAAAAACAGAAAAGATATAAGCAAGCCTCACGGCCAAGGGTGTGACAGCGGCACCATATTGCTACCGGCGGTAGCAGCAGCAAATTCACCGAGTCCACAACAGCTCCGTCTGCGCACTCAACAACAGTGAGTCAAATTGTGGCCCCTAGAGGAGAAATCCCAGTACTGTACTCCCAGGGACTTGACCCAGTGGTGGAGTGGAGGTGGCAGAGATATGACACCATAGGAGAATGCCCAATCTGGCACCACCCCATGGACTAAAGCAGCCTCAATTGACTCCCAGAGTCTGAGACTCTGCGATACAACCCAGTAAAGGAGTAGTGGTGACTGAGATACCACAGACTCGAGATCCAGAGCCCCTTAAGTGAAGTCGTAGTGACCCAGGGAAGAACCCAGAGAAGGCACAAACTTCTGAAATCATGGGAAAGAGGAATAACAATGGAGCAATAAATGCCCACAACCCCACAACATTAGAACCTGATAAAACAGAAATTCGGAGATTTCTAGAAGATCAAATCAGGAAAATAACTGTAGAAATAATAGAGGTGTTTCGAAAAGAATTCAGAGAGAGCCAAAGAGAGATAAAGGATGCAATTGATGAAGTAAAGGCCTCAATTCAAAGTACAAACAACCGATTAGACCACATGGAGAATAGAATCTCGCTCCTAGAAGATGATCATTCAAAAAACGAATGCACAGTTTCCAATTTAGAAAAAAAAAATGTCTGACAGCAGGAATCTGACATTGAAGAAATATGGGCCCATTTTAAGAGAGCTAACCTAAGAATAATTGGAATAGAGGAGGGAAAAGAAGGTGAAACCAAAGGGATCAACAATCTCTTCAAGGAAGTAATAGCAGAAAATTTTCCAAACGTAGAGCAAAAGGTCGATACACAGGTCCAGGAAACTTATAGAACTCCCTTCAGAGAGGATCAGAGAAGAGGATCCCCATGCCACATAATTGTCAAAATGACCAATGTGGAAGCCAAGCAGAGCATCCTAAAGGCAAAAAAGGGCCAAGTGACATTCAGAGGCAAACCAATTAGAATCATTCCAGACTTCCCAAACCAAGTCATGAGAGCCAGAAGGGCTTGGAATAACATATTCCAAACTCTGAAAGAAAACAACTTCCAGCCAAAAATTTCCTATCCAGCAAAACTTTCTATCAAATTAGAGGGAGAAATAAGAATCTTCCATGACAAACAGAAACTGAAGGAATTTATGTCTTCAAAACCAGCGCTAGAGAAAATACTCAAGGAGATTAACTACAAAGAAGAAATAAGTAACACACACCAGAACCAGAGAAACAAGATTTTCCATTCAACAGAAAACTAAGAGTGGATATCTGTGGAGATTCATTATTTATGTTAGTCTTTTACCTATCTCTAAATTGTATTGTTTGCTTTTATTGTTGTTAATTTTTAGGATTTCTAGTTGGAATATTAATATACCTTCAGATATAGCATTTGGAAATATTTTATCCCATTCTATCAGTAACTTTTTACTCTGTTTACATTGTCTTTGGATACACAAATTTTATTTTTTTATTTTTTAGGGAGTTTATTTACCCTTTTGTTGCCCGTGCCATTGAAATCATATCCAAGAAATCACTGCCAATTTCAATGTTGTGAGGTTTTATGACCCAGATTTTCTTCTAAAAGTTTATAGTCTTAAGATTTATATTTAGGTCTTTTATCTATTTTGAGTTAATATTTGTATATGGGTTATGGTAAGGGTCCAATTTTATTCTTTTTCATGTAACTATTATTTTTCAACAATATTTAGTTAAAAGATTAGTACTTCCTCCAGGAAATGTTTGTGGAAACCTTGTCAAAAATAACTTGACAATATATGGAAGAATTTAGCTCTAGGCTTTTATTTAACTCCAATTGTTTATATATCTATCTGCCTTTAGAACAGTACTACACTGTTTCAATTATTGTAGCTTTTAATGGTTTGAAATCAGAAAATATACATATTCTAGCTTTGTTCTTCTTTGAGATTGTTTTGGGTATCTAGAGTCCATATTCCATATCAGGATAGATTTTTTTCTGAAAAATAAATAAATAAATGTATGATAGTTTCACCTAAAAAAAAGAAAAAGAAAAAAAATATTCTCTGGTAAGAAAGAAAGCAAAAAGAAATATTGAAATGTTATCTTTAAGTCATCAAAAGCTTGGTATCAGACAAATGAAACTGTTACGTGAGATTATCATCATTAATATTCGATAAATTGCAATAAAACTAGATGTCAACCACTAAGCCAAGCATGGGAAGGAGGGATGGGGAGGGAACGGGGTGGGGATCGAGTAGGGCTAACTGGGCGATGTGTGCATGTATGTCTACAAAAGTATTTTCTTTATACCATTATGATGTATGAATACATTGCACCAATAAAAATAAATTTAAATAAATAAATAAATAAATAAATTCAAACCTGACCATTTTCTTCCCCCACTGAAAGCCCAAGAATTGATCTCTCCAGGTAAAGCTCCATTCCATGCATAACCATGAGCCTCTTTCCAAAAACCTGGAAAGTTGGAAAATTTTAAGGTACTTCCCTACAGAACAGAGATTAGTTTAGTATTAATTGAGAGTGCATATTAATTTAAATACATTGAAATATATTCTTGTTGTGTGCAGGCACCAATTTTTCAACTCACCTGCAAATGTTAGCATCTCAAATTTTTCTATAAAAATGTTTTCTACATATAAGCAATTGCTAATACAATATAGGGAGATGATAAATACATTTGGATGCTTTTATAAATTAAAGATAATTGATATGAAGTTAATTAAGCACACTTTTTGTGTGTGTGTGTGTGGTACTGGGGTTCCTAGAAGCCCTTCTACCTCCAGGCTACACTCCCAGACCCATTTTATATTTTTTATTTGGAAACAGGGTCTCTTAAGCAAGCCAGGCTGGCTTCAAACCGGTGCGATCCTCCTGTCTCCACCTCCCAAGCACGGGGATTACAAGCGTGTTCCACCATACCTGGCATAAGCACACTTATTTTAAAAAAATAAAAAAGCTTTCAAATTCAACAAATGGTCCCTAACACTCTTGGTGGTAGAACGATGAATCATGAGAAACCAAATCTGTTCTCCTTGATCTCAAAACTTTTTTGTTGCTGCAAGTCACTTCTGGTGTCTCTAGAAACACCTACCCGAAATTTATAAAGTAGCATTCTCTTCTTGCCATTAGCAAGAAGATAGAAAGACCTGGAGAATGTTATGTGCATGAGTCATCCAAGCACAGAAAGAGAAGGGACATATGTTTTCTCTAATATGCCCAAACTAGGGACTATTAGAAACACCAGAGGGACTCCAGATAATGATGGGGAAACCTAAATACTGAAATGGAAGGGTAGGAGAAAAGGTGAGGTTGATTAATGGAGGAGCTACATCCAAATATGTATAAAAGTATGAATACATCATGGCTAACCTGGACACTTACTGCTGGGAAGGGATAAGGGGATGTGGGGGAGGAGAGGGCACCAAACACATTCTGAATGTATGCCATTTTCAATATGAAACACATAAAAATAAAAAAATATAGAAACAAAAGAATCAAAATAATCTTGTAAATTGTCTTAGGAAGATGCACACCAGATATTATATGGAAAAATATCAAAAAACAATACAATGAAAACCATATTTTCTTGTCCTTTTTATCAGAAGAAAAGTTTTATCAAAAATTTGTACCAGGGTGCATACTTGTAATCCCAGCATTTGGGAGGCTGAGACCAGAGGATCACTGTTCATGAAAGGCTTCAGCTACTTAGTGAGGCCCTTTGCAACTCACTGAGACCCAGTTTAAAAATAAAAAATAAAAAATAAGGCTAGGGGTGCATCTTAGAGGTAGAATGCCCCTGGGTTTCATTCCCAGTACTGAAAAAAAAAATTGTACCAGATTTGGTTTCCAAAGTAAATAGAAAATATGGTGAGTCCATCACCATAAATTTGCATTTTACTCACTAAATTCCAAGCCTCCTCCTCCTCCAATGTTTTGAAGTTTTATGTCCCTGGTTTTCTTCTAAAAGTTTATAGTCTTAAGATTTACATTTAGGTCTTTTATCTATTTTGAGTTAATATTTGTGTATGGTGTTAGGTAAGGGCCCAATTTTATTCTTTTTCACATAGCTATTATTTTTCAACAATATTTAGCCAACCTAACTAAAAAAAGAGAGAATCAACCCAAATTATGAAGATAGGAGATGAAAAAGGAGACATTAATACAGATAATGCAGAAATCCAGAGGATTATCAGAAATTACTTTGAAAAACTATACTCCAACAAAATGGAAAATCTGGAGGAAATTGACAACTTCCTAGATGAATACAACCTTCCTAAACTGAGTCAAGAAGATATAGAATACTTAAACCAACCAATAATCATCAAAGAGATTAAAACAACAATAAAGAGCTTACCATCAAAGAAAAGCCCTGGAACAGATGGTTTCCCAAGTGAATTCTATAAAACCTTTATAGAAGAGCTAACCCCAATACTACTCAAACTATTTCATGGAATAGAAAAAACCAAAATTCTCCCAAATACATTCTTTGAAGCCAATATCACACTAATATCCCAACCAAATAAAAACAGTTCAAGGAAGGAAAAGTTCAGGCCTATATCTCTGATGAACTTGGATGCAAAACTATTAAACAAAATCCTAGCAATACACATTCAAAACCACATCAAGAAAATCCCACACCATGACCAGGTAGGGTTCATCCCAGGAATGCAAGGCTGGTTCAACATATGAAAATCAATCCATGTAGTTCATCATAAAAACAGTCTCAAAGACAAATCACATGATCATTTCAATAGATGCTGCAAAAGCATTTGATAAAATTCAACATCCATTTATGATAAAAACACTGCAGAGAATTGGAATAGAAGGAACATATCTCAACATCATAAAGGCAATCTGTAATAAGCCCATCACCAACATCATATTAAATGGGGAAAACATTTCCAGAATTCCCCCTAAAAACAGGAACAACACAAGGATGTCCACTTTCACCACTTCTCTTCAATATAGTCTTAGAGACTCTAGCCAGAGCAATAAGGCAAGAAAAGGAAATCAATAGAGTACAAATAGGAAGCGAAGAACTCAAACTTTCATTATTTGCAGATGACATGATACTAAATTTAGAAAGCCCAACAAACTCAACCAAAAAAATTCAGCAAAGTGTCTGGATACAAAATCAGTCTTAAAAAATCAGAAGCTTTCCTGTACACCAACCATAAAGCCACTGAAAAAGAAATTTAGAAAATACTTCCACTGAAGATCTCACAAAAAAATAAGTTAGGAATAAACTTAACCAAGAAGGTAAAAGATCTCTACAAAGAAAATTATAAAACACTGAAAAAAGAAATCAAAGAAGATCTTAGAAGATGGAAAGATCTTCCCTGTTCATGGATAGGCAGAATAAATATCATTAAAATGGCCATCCTTCCAAAAGTGATCTACAGATTCAACACAATGCCCATTCAACTACCAAGATCATTCCTCACAGACATAGAAAAATCATTTTATCTGGAATAACAAAAAGCCCTGAATAGCCAAAGTAGTTCTCAGCAACAAAAACCATGCGGGAGGAATCACAATACCTGACTTTAAACTATACTAAAAATAAAAACAGCATGGTCCTGGCGCAAAAACAGATATATAGACCAATGGAGCAGAATAGAAGACCCAGAATCAAGTCCATACACTTTCAGCCAATTGATTGTTGACAAAGGGGCCAAAACATACACTGGAAAAAAGATAGCCTATTCAACAAATGGTGCTGGCAAAACTGGTTAACCACATGCAGAAAATTGGAAATTAATCCCACTTTCTCACCCTGCACAAGAGTCAGTTCAAGATAGATCAAAGACTTGGAAATCAAACCAGAGACCCTGCAGCTCCTTGAAGCGGGCATAGGTCCAACAGGCAACACATAGGCACACTTTCTCAACAAGACCCCAAAGGTGCAACAAATTAAAGGCCACGGGACTCTGGGCCCCGGGCCGAACTGCACGTAGCATGCCAGACCCCTGGAGAAACCAGGCCCAGTAAGATGCTGGGTTCCGGGCGGGGGGCACGCGGGGCACGCCAGCCGGGGCCAGGGTCGGGGAATTTGAGCCCCGGGCCAGAACACGCGTAGCACGCCAGACCCCTGGAGAAACCGGGCCCAGTACCCTGGGACCCGGGCGGGGGTCAGGCGGGGCACACCAGCCAGGGCTCGGGTCGCGAGACTCTGGGCCCCGGGCCGAACAGCGTGTAACACGCCAGACCCCTGGAGAAAACGGGCTCAGTACCCTGGGTTCCGGGCAGGGTTCGCGTGGAGCACACCAGCCGGGGCCCGGGTCGCGGGACCCTGGGTCCCAGGTGGAGTAGTGCGGATCACTCTGGACCCATGGGGAAACCGACCGGGTTACAGTGCTACTGAGTGAGTGCCTGATCCCACTACCTCCTCAAACCACATATACTGTCTTCTCTTATTTAAAAAAAAAAAAAAAGGAACAGAAAAAGAAAAATATCGGAGAGGAGGTAAGAAAGCCGTTATGGATGCCAGGACACTGGAGATACAGACAAAACTTATCTAAATGCACTGGAACTTATGGAAAAATTCCCCGTGAAGGAGGACAGCTATTTCTCTATATTGTTAAGAATCTCGGACATCACCTGTAAGGAGAGAGTTTAGTGGAGACCAAGGAGAAAGGCGGTGTTGAAAGAGGTCTCCGCGATGGTGGTGGAGACTTGTATTCAGGAGAAGCACAAACTGGATCCTACCAACCTTATTTTTTGGAGAAATTACACCAAATGTCGAATGCTACCATCACGCATGCTTAGGAACACTGGAAAACATTCAGAGTGGAAAAAGAACCTGGGAAGGAAGGATTTGAAATGGTGGAGGCAGTGGCAATGGCAGTGGCCAGTACTCAGGGGAGGCAGACATCTGATACATTACACCTGGAACCTTTGAAATAATAACCACAGAGACAGTGATCAAAACCTGCCCAGGGGTTAGGTGGGCGCCAGAGCCAGTGGCCGATATCGGAGCTTGCTGTGAGGCAAGGCCACTACTGAGGCCTCTGTGGCCAGGATTGGAGCCTGCCGAGGGGTTTGGCCGGTGCTGGGGCCAGCGAGGCCAGCACCGGGAGCCTGCCATGAGGCACGGCTGGTACTGGGGCCTCCGAGGCCAGGATAAGAGCCTGCCGAGGGGTTAGGCCGGTGCTGGGGTCAGCGAGGCCAACACTGGAGCTTGCCATGAGGCAAGGCCGATGCTGGGGCCTCCGAGGATGGGACCGGAGCTTGCCGAGGGGTTAGGCTGGTGCTGGGGCCAGTGATGCCGGCATTGGAGCCTGTCGTGAGGCAAGGCCGGTGCTGGGTCTCCGAGGCCGGGATCAGAGTCTGCCGTGAGGCAAGGCTGGTGCTGGGGCCTCCGAGGCCAGGATAAGAGCCTGCTGAGGGGTTAGGCCGGTGCTGGGGCCAGCGAGGCTGGCATCGGAGCCTACAGTGAGGCAAGGCCGGTTCTGGGGCCTCCGAGGCCAGGATAAGAGCCTGCCGAGGGGTTAGGCCGGTGCTGGGGCCAGCGAGGCTGGCACTGGAGCCTGCCATGAGGCAACGCCAATACTGGGGCCTCCGAGGCCAGGATTGGAGCCTGCCGAGGGGTTAGTCCGGAGCTGGGGACAGTGAGGCCGGCATCGGAGCCTGCAGTGAGGCAAGGCTGGCGCTGGGGCCTCCGAGGCCGGGATCGGAGCCTGCCTTGAGGCAAGGCTGGTACTGGGGCCTCCGAGGCCAGCATAAGAGCCTGCCGAGGGGTTAGGCCGGTGCTGGGGCCAGCGAGGCCGGCATCAGAGCCTGCCGTGAGGCAAGGCCTGTGCTGGGGCCTCTGAGGCCGGGATCGGAGCCTGCCTTGAGGCAAGGCCAGGATAAGAGCCTGCCGAGGGGTTAGGCTGGTGCTGGGGCCAGCGCGGCCGGCATCGGAGCCTGCCATTAGGCATGGCCAGTGCTGGGGCCTCCAAGGCCGGAATTGGAGCCTGCCGAGGGCTAAGGCCGCTGCTGGGGCCAGCGCGGCCGGCATCAGAGCCTGCCATTAGGCATGGCCAGTGCTGGAGCCAGCGAGGTCTGGATCAGTCCACTGAGTAGCCAGGCCACTATTGGGGCCATCAAGAGTGGGATCGGTACTTGCAACGCAGCATGCACAGAGAAATATCGCAGAAAATATAAATCAGATGCTTCTCTTAATCAGCAATAACTAGGAAGAAAGGGGCAACAGGAAGAGGTTGAGCTATAGAAAGGGCCCTATAGTGATGCAACTAATGTGACCAATCAGAGGGTATGTAACAGTGGAGGATGGAGCCTCTTTAAAACGCAGGAGGTACATAAACAAATGTATCAAAGTTAATCACCAAAGAAGCGAGGGATGGAGGGAGAGGGAGGGAGTGGGATGGGGGCTGGAGGAGGGCTAATTGGATGATGTGTGCTTGTATATCCTCTCAAGTCTTGTACTCCAATGTGATTGATATATGACTACAATGAACCAATTTATAAAATAAATAAATTAATTTATAAAAATAAAAAAATGCGAATCAATACATGGGATTGCATGAAACTGAAGAACTTCTGTTCAGCAAAGCAAACTGTCAAGAACCTCAACCGAGAGCCAACATAATGGGAGAAGATTTTTGCCACCTACATCTCTGATAGAGGACTGATATCTAGAATATACAGAGGACTCAAGAAACTCAACACTAAAAACAAATCATCTAATAATAAAATGGGTAAGTGAACTAAATAAATGCCAACACCAAAGCAGAGGCTGTTGGCCAAACCAATCTGTAGGGCCTTTGGCTGAACCAAGGTGAATATTAGTCATCTCACAAGCTGCTCCCCCAAAAAACTGAACCCCAGTATCTTAAGGGTCATGCGTTGCATGAAGTATGACCTGTACCAACATTGGGAAGACATTTCAAAAGGTATTAATGTACCGGTATTGGGAAAGATTTCCAATTTTAAAAATATATCTTTGGTAGTGAAGAAAGCCAGGACCTGTGGGGAGAGGGCTTGCAGATTTCCCCATGGATAATTAGCAAAGAATAGAATAAGCCTAGGGCCTTTTGACATTTCTAAAGAGAAGCAGAGTTCCTCAAGGATGGGAGGAAATTCCAGATTCCAGAGAAGCAACTTAACACACTTAGGAGTGTAACAAAAGGTGTGGGGGTTGTGCCAGAGACAGAGCTTACCCCACCCCAACTCAGAGGGGGAGGATCTGCCTGGGATGCAGACAGAGCAGATACCTGGGCTAGAGATAGGGCAGCACATCTACATATCAAAGGACCTGCCAGGATCTGAGTTGGCTGCCTATAAGAAAGCTCCACATGTTATATCTTTGGCGAATTCATTTGAACCACCCCCTCGTGTTACCCTTGGGTACATGAGGCTGTAAATGTGTTTTGTATTTCTATCTTTTTAATAAACTTCTTTAAATCTTTAGCAAGAGTTTGGGCTAATGTATTTTTACCCTTAGCTCAGGATAAGAACCCGTGTTTTTTTTTTTTTTTCTGTTTTAGATTTTTTTTGTGTATGTGTTTTGAGGGAAATTATATCCGGAACCCTAAACGGGGTCCTCGGGGAAAGTTTCCCCAAAACCATATCATCTTCACAAACCTGTAGCATGACCCACACTGCATCTGGATACTTCTGTCCAACAGAATTATGGTGCACACAATGGCCACCCAGTTGCTATCTTTGCACATCGATCTAGCTTATACAAGCATAAAATGTGTGTGCCTGTCTTAGCTCACTTTGTCATCATTCACGTAAAAGCATAATGTTTCTTTCCAAGATCACTTCCCTAAGTTTCAACATTTTTATTTTTGTTATCAAATTCATCATTAGGCTAGTTTTGCTTGTTTAGTCTTTTCTTTGGTCTGATATCACCCATGACTTCATAAGAAGGTGTAAAGGGTTCTTTGTTAATTCTTTTACTTATCTGTGGGTCTATAACTTTGAGATTTTAAAATTGTCTTATGCTGAAAAGTCAGCTTCTGCCTGCCTGTGGAGCAGGACAGTGATGGAAATGTTGTTGTTTAACCCTTCAAATGCTTTCTCTGCTTTAGGACAAGGCATTGAATGAAATTATCCATTCCCACATCACTAAGGCTCACAACAAGAGTTTCAATAGCTGTTTGCTTCCTGACCAAAGCCAAGCCTTTCTCTCTCCAGGTCTGCCGCCATTTTGACACAATTATTTTTGAAATATATTAATAATCAGAGCTTTCTCAAATCTTCCTAGGCCATTCCTATTATTTTGTATAAAGGCAAAAATAGAGTGCTTTAAACTTCGACTTTACATTAAGAAAAAATAATATAATTGATGCTTTTATTAGTAGGCAAAGAAATTCTAATGCTTAAAGATCTGACTTTTTAAATGAAATATCCTATTAATATTCTGTTAAATTTTAGAAATAGGAACAGCTATGGAGATGGGAGATGTTTTTGCAAGTATCTTTGGGAAATATAGTCTGCCAGGCTATAGTTCATTTTAATAATGAGTGACTTGCTGAAGAAAAGTATTGGCTTTTGAAATATGAGAAGAACCAGTCATTTTCCAAAAGAGGCCACACCATAAAGAATACTGTGTATTCTTCAGGAGATATCATAATCCTCTTCTCCTCTAATGATGGAAAAATAAGTGATTGTTTGTTAAATATAAACAAACTAGCCTATAGATGAATTTGGTAACAAAAGTAAAACTATTGAAACTTAGAAGGCCACAGTCTTGAGAACTGAACTTGGAAAGAAACATAAGAAACATTGTGCTTTCACACACATATTTTATGCTGGTATAAGCAAAGATAACAATTAGGCTGCAAAAAAAGGATTGTAGCAACTTATATAAGTTCTGTAATTTGGGGAAAATCTCTCTCTCTCTCTCTCTCTCTCTCTCTCTCTCTCTCTCTCTTCGTGTGTGTGTGTGTGTGTGTGTGTGTGTGTGTGTGTATGTGTGGAATGGGATGTCTGTAGCTCTAATAGAGTAACAATAAATCTTTGGTGATAATCTTTCATAGAACAAAAATAAATAGGCTATACATGGTGGCACATGTCTGTAATTGCAGTATTTTGGAGGCTGAGATAGGAGGATTTCAGGTTCATGACCAGCCTCGGGAACTTAGGACCTCTAAACTTTAGTGAGATCCTGCTTCAAAATAACAAATAAGCCAGGCGTGGTGATGCAAACTTGTAATCCCACACTAGGGAGGCTGAGAGAGGGGGATTGCACATTTCGAATCCAGCCTTAGCTACTTAGTGAGGCTCTCAGCAACTTATTGAGACCCTGTTTCCAAATAAAGTATAAAATAGGTCTGGAAGAATAGCCTGGAGGTAGAAAGTCTCTGGCTTCCACCCCAAGTACCACAGAAAAAGGGGACTAAGGGTAGAAGTCTCTTTGTTTCCTGAATGAATGATAGCAGAGCCAGAATAATTTTAGAGAAAATTGTTATTTAAAAAGAGAGCATCTGAGTTGGGGTGGGCAGGAAAGAGATATCACTCCTAACTCCACCAGTGTCTTTTTTATATTAAGGTTTTTAGCAAAACATTGTAAGAAATGATTAATCACAGGAAACAGCAAAACAATCATGGCATGATTCAGGGAAAATATCAAGCTAGTCATCCTTGAAGGACAGAATTCTGAGAAATAAGGAAGTCGTCAGGGTCTCTGCTTAACATCAGGGTTCCGGCTTATCAGTCTCATATTGTCCTTGTGTGGGGGTCACATGCTCACTGAGGACCCTTTGGACTGGGCTCCCCAGGGGGCTTTTCATCATTCCCCAGACAATAAAAGCACAGGCCTGCAGAGAGATGCGTTTAAGTCACACTTTCTGTGAATCTGCAGGTTCATCTCAGGTGCTCAGAGTCCTCCCACCTCATCCGTCTGGGTGAGTGCCTCTGCATCCATGGTGCAGCATCACAGAGAGCCTGGAGTCCCGGGCGGAGGAAGGAGGAAGATGGGGCTCATTAGTGAGGTCTCGGCAGCTGCGGAAGAGACATCCAGCTCTAAGAGTTTGTGCCCATTTCAAAGGATTGGGTTCTGTTTAGGGCAATGAGGACATTTTTTTTAATTGAAAGTAAATGCTATACATTTAATCTGTATTTGGTGCCCTGTCTCCCCGCCTCATTTCCCTTCCCCCCTGCCGATACTTAATACCCAGGCAAACCTTGCTCTATTCATACTTATACACCTATTTGGAAATAGCCGCTCATCAATCAAGTTCAGCCTCCTTCCTCTTAGTTTTCCATTCAAACTTTGCTGAGATTTCCCTTCCATTATCTGGAGTTCCTCTTTTCATGAATCTATTGGCCTTTTTTTATCTCTTCTTTTGTAAAGTGTCTATTCAATTTGATTTCCCATTTCTTGATTGGGTTGTTTGTTTTGCTAGTACACAGTCTTTTGAGCTCTTTGTATATTCTGGATATTAGCCCCCTATCGAAGTGGTGACTGGTAAAGATCTTCTCCCATTCTGTAGGCTTCCTCTTTAGGTTCTTGATGGTTTCCTTTGATGATAAGAAGCTTTTTAGTTTGATGCTATCCCACTTGTTGATTCTTGCTTTAATTTCCTGAGCTTTGGAGGTTTTGTTGAGAAAGTTACTGCCTATATGTTATAGTGATGAGCCTATGTTCTCCTCTAATAACTTCACAGTCTCTGGTCTGATTTCTAAGTCTTTGATCCATCTCAAGTTGATTCCTTTGCATGGTGAGTGATAGGGGTTTAGTTCCATCTTTCTACAAATGGATAGCCAGTTCTCCCAGCACCATTTGTTGAAAAGGCTGTCTTTTCTCCAGCATATGAGTTTGGCCCCTTTGTCAAAGATTAATTGATTGTAGGTGTGAGGATTTGTTTCTGTATCTTCTATTCTGATCCACTGGTCAGTGTACCTGTTATTGTGCCAGTACCATGCTGTTTTTACTACTATTGATCTATAGTATAGTTTGAAGTCTGGGATTGTGATGCCTCCTGCATGATTCTTGTTGCTGAGAATTGCTTTGGCTATTCTGGGTCTTTTCTTTCTCCATATAAAGTTCATAATTGCCTTTTATAGGTCTGTGAAGAATGTACTTGGTATTTTAATGGGGATTGCATTGAATCTATAAATCATTTTGGGCAGAATGGCCATTTTGATGATATTTATTCTGCCTATCCACGAGCATGGGAGGTCTTTCCATCTTCCAGAGGACTTAACTCACCAATCAAAAGACATAGACTGGCAAAGTGGATCAAAAAACATAACCCAAAAATATGTTGTTTGCAAGAAACTCATCTAACAGCCAAAGACACTCACAGACTGAAAGTGAAAGGATGGAAAAAGATATACCATGCTACTAGAGAACAAAATAGGGCAGGCATAGCAAACCTGATATCCAACAAAACAGACTTTAAACTAAGACACATCAGAAGAGACAAATCAGGGCACTTCCTTTTATTAAAAAGAATGATACACCAAGATGATATAATGATAGTAGATGTTTATGCTCCAAATGTGAATGCAACCACATTTGATGTCCCTTTGGGACATCAGATCTCAAATAGACCCAAATACAATAATTCTGGGAGACTTCAATACGCCTCTTACACCACTGGATTGATCTTCAAAGCAAAAGTTGACTAAAGACTCTTTAGAACTAAAGAAAACTATAAACCAAATAAACCTAATAGACATATACAGAACATTTCATCCAGGAACTACAGAATACACATTCTTCTCATCAGCCCATGGAACCTTCTCCAAAATAGATCACATCCTGGTGCACAAAGAAAGCACCAGCAAATTCAAAAGATGTAATATAATTCCTTGCATCTTTTCAGACCATAATGGAATTAAAGTAGAAATCAACAACAGGAAACTCAAAAGAAACTATGCAAATACATGGAAAAAGAATGATACACTATTGAATGATGAATGGGTGAGAGCAGAAATTAGGAAAGAAATAAAGAAATTTTTGGAAATAAATGAAAACAGAGACACAACTTACCAAAATCTCTGGGACACTATGAAGGCAGTATTAAGAGGAAAGTTTATTGCATTGAGTGCCCACATAAGAAGGACTCAGAATCACCAAGTTCAGACCCTATTGACACAACTCAAGGACCTAGAAAAACTGCAACAGTCCAGTCCCAAATCCAGCAGGAGACAGGACATTATTAAAATTTGAGCAGAAATAAATGAAATAGAGAACAAAAAACAATTCAAAGAACCAACAAAACAAAAAGCTGGTTCTTTGAAAAGGTTAATAGAATTGATAAACCCCTGGCCAACCTAACCAAAAGAAAGATAAACAAGGCAAATTACTAAAATCAGAAATGAAAAAGGAGACATCACCACATATAGTCAAGAAATTCAAAGGAATATCAGAAACTACTTTAAAAATTTATACTCCAATAGACAAGAAAACATGGAAGAAATCGATAGATTCCTAAACACAGTTAACCTACCTAAACTGAACCAAGAGGACATAGCAAGCCTAAACCAACCAATAGAAAACAATGAAATAGGAATGGCAATAAAAATTCTTCCATCAAAGAAAAGCCCAGGCCCAGATGGATTTCCAACTGAATTTTACAAAACCTTCAGTAAAGAACTAATACCAATACTGCATAACTTATTCCAGGAAATTGAAAGAGATGGAACTCTCCCAAATTCCTTCTATGAGGCCAGTATCACATCAATCCCCAAACCAAATAAAGATACCTCAAGAAAGGAAAACTACAGACCAATATCTTTAATGAACATAGATGCAAAAATTCTATACAAAATACTAGCCATATGCATTCAAAACGATATCAAGAGAATAATACACCATGACCAAGTTGGTTTCATCCCGGAAAAACAAGATTGGTTCAACATACGCAAATCAATACATGTCATCCACCACATAAATAGAATCAAGAATAATAACTATATCATCATAGCAATAGACGCTGAAAAAGCTTTCGACAACATCCAACACCCATTCATGTTAAAAACACTACAGAAAATTGGAATGAAAGGAACATACCTCAACATCATTAAGGCAATACACAACAAACCCCAAGCCAACATTATACTGAATGGGGAAAAACAGCAAGAATTTCCCCTAAAATTGGGAACAAGACAAGGATGTCCACTATCACCACTCCTTTTCAATATAGGACATTTTCTTTGAATATCTAGTTCTGTAACTTTCAGATATTAAAATTCGTACATGATTTATAGGAAATATCCCCTGACTCCAGGTGTGCACTTATGGTTGTGAATTAAATGTCTGTCACCGGCTGGCCATATTAGTCCTCAGGCCACATGTAGGTGTTATCTAGAGATTTTAAGCATCATCAACATTCGCATATAATCAAAGCATGGATAAATTAATTTCATTCCAATAGTTCTATTAAACATACTCAGATTTGTTTGTTGCCTTCACTAATCAAACCGAGCTCGTACTGATATGCGACTTTCAGAGTTGGAGCAATTAGACAGTGTTAGCCAGGCACTGGTGGCATACACCTTTAACCTCAGGACTTGGAAGGCTACAAAGAAGGGTCACAAATTCAAGGCCAGCATGTATTAATTCAGCAAGACCATGTTCCATTTTAAAAATAAATGGTCGCTTGGTATGAGGACACACGCTTGGGAGGCAGAGACAGGAGAATCATGCTGGTTGGAAGCCAGTCTTGCTGGTTGAGACCCTGTTTCCAAATTTAAAACAAATATAAAAGAGGTCTGGGAGTGTAGCCTGGAGGTAGAAGGGTTTCCATAAACCCCAGTACCACCAAAAATAAATAAATAAATAAATAAATAAATAAATAAATAAATAAATAAATAAAGGCTGGGCGTGGTGGCTCACGGTTGTAATCTCTGTGCTTGGGAGGCAGAGACAGGAGGATTGCACAGGTTCAAAGCCAGCCTCTGCTACTTAGTGAGGCTCTAAGCAACTTAGTGAGATCCTTCTTCCAAATAAAATATAAAATCGATCTAAGAGTATAGCCCAGAGGTAGAAAGCCCTTGTGTTCCACCCCCAGTACTACCAAAAATAAATAAATAAATAAATAAACAAACAAACAAAACAAAACAAAAGAAAAAAGTCTAGAATTACAGAAGTGAAATCAGCTTGGGTTTAATCCTCAGTACCACGAGATGAGAGACAGGGAAGAGAGGTGGGGGGAGAGAGAGAGAGAGAGAGCGAGAGCAAGAGCTAGAGCGAGAGCGAGAGCGAGAGAGGGAGGGAGGAGAGGAGAGGAGAGATAGAGAAGAACAGTCAGTGATAACTTTGCGAATACATTCAATGATTTAAAAAACAAGGAATGATAGTTGTGTCCCATGCTTGGCTTCAAAAGACCTGGAAAAGCCGGGCGTGGTGGCGCATGCTTGTAATCCCCGCGCGTGGGAGGCAGAGACAGGAGGATCGCTCAGGTTCGAAGCCAGCCACCCGCGCTGGCTTAGTAGACCCTGTTTCCAAATAAAAATGTAAAAATAGGTCTAGGAGTGTAGCCCGCCGGTAGAAGGGCTTCCAGGAACCCCAGTACCACCAAAAAAAAAAAAAAGACCTGGAAATACCATTTCTAATACTTTGGGGAAGAAATATTAATATTGCTGTACACTAATCTTTTTCCCTACATTGTCTTTCATTTTAAAATACCCATTCTCATTTTTTCTTACTCTCTTATGTCTCTGTCAATGGGGACTAAATCTAGGAGCATCTTCTCTGCGCTGCACCCCAGTCCTTTTGACGTTTTATTTCAACATGGTCTTGCTAAGTTCCTGAGCCTGGCCTCAACCCTGCGATCCTCCTGTCTCACCTTCCCAAGTACTAGGATTGCAGGTGTGGCCACCACACCAGCTCTCTTGTCCCATCTGATGACACCTCTGTCACAGGACTGCCCATCCATTCAGAAATGGCAGAATGCAGGGCATCCTCCGTGTCTGCCTCCTTGATTCACCTAATAAGGGCATCTTGACCGGGATGTCCTTCCTCAGACAGTCCCAGCCTCCACTCTCCCCTCTAATCAAGGATTGCTCAGATTTCTCCATGACATATTTTCCTCCCTGTGTGTCTTGTTTTCCTGATGTGCCCAGGTGGCCTTTCCTTTGTCCTGAGGTGGCCTCTGCAAATGGGACCTGTTTCATATCCATGCTACTTTACCTTTCATTCATTTCTTTCTTTTTCTTTTTTTTTCTCTCTCTCTCTTTCTTCTTTCTCTCTCTCTCCGTGTGTGTGTGTGTGTGTGTGTGTGTGTGTGTGTGTGTGTGTGTGTGTTTGGCACTAGGGACTGAACCAGTGGCATTCCAGTTTTGAACTACACTGCTAGTCCTATATATTCTACTTTGAAACAGGACCTTATTAAGTTGCTGAGAGTCTGGCTAAGTTCCTGAGGCTTCCCTGGAACCTGTGATCCTCCTGGCTCAGCTTCCCAAGTATTGGAATTATAGGTATGTACACTATGCCTGGCTTAAAATATGTCTTCTAAGAAAATTTATGAAGGCTTGGTATGGTGGCACACACCTGTAATACCAGTGCTTGGGAGGTTGAAGACAGGAGGATTGCAGGTTTGAAGTCAGCCTCAGCAACTTAGGGATGCTGTCAGCAACTTGGCATAATCCTATTTCAGAAAAAACAAATAGGGCTGGGAGTGGAGTGTAGAGGTAGAATGCCCCT
This sequence comes from Muscardinus avellanarius, assembly GCF_963383645.1. Classification (NCBI taxonomy): domain Eukaryota; kingdom Metazoa; phylum Chordata; class Mammalia; order Rodentia; family Gliridae; genus Muscardinus; species Muscardinus avellanarius. Next base: position 50,281,208 of record NC_137805.1, read on the forward strand.
GGGTTCAATCTCCAGTATAATAATAAATAACAATAATTAATAATAATAATAATAATAATGATGATGATGATGATGATGATGATGATGATGATGATGTAGCACAGAAATTGCTACATACCTTAGCTTTGGACACTTATATGAAATTACTAAACATAGATACTTCGTGTACTTGTTTCACTGATATACTGGTGTGTGGTCCACAAAACTTGGAAACTGTTGGGTGATTAGGGCCATATTTTCTGCGGTTTCTCTTGGTGTTTCAGGGTGCTAATAGAAGTCATTACTCGTCAATGCATCAAATTATACCACTTTTTTGGCACTCTAGAAACATGTAAACTTCTGTTCTCTTAATACAAATGTTCTCCTATGCAAAAGGGATATTTTAGCCATAGAGGGTGGCACATATCTGTTAACTGGGTCCTTGAGAGGGTGAGTGGGAGGTTCAAGGTTTGAGAACAGCCATGGCAATTTTTAGTGTGGCAATTAGTAGCTTAGACTCAGTTTCATTCAGTGTGTGTGTGTGTGTGTGTGTGTGTGTGTGTGTGTGTGTGTCTGTGTGTTAGAGAGGGAACCCAGGGTCCTTCTTATTCTGGAATATGCAATCAGCTCTATTTTATTTTCTATTTGAAAAGAGAGTTGCACTGGGCCATTGAATGCCTTACTATGTTGCTGAGGATGTCCACAAATCTGTGATCCTCCTGTCTTGGCCTCCCAAGTACTGGGATTATTACATGAGTATGCCTTCATGTTGGGCTCCAAACTTTTTTCTCTCTCTCTTTCTTTCCCTCTTTCTTTCCCTCTTTCTTTCTTTCTTTCTTTCTTTCTTTCTTTCTTTCTTTCTTTCTTTCTTTCTTTCTTTCTTTCTTTCTTTCTGTGTGTAGTACTGGAAGATTGCACCCAGGGACATTCTACCTCCAAGTTACATATCCCGCCCTATTTTTTGTTCTTTATTTTAAATTATTTTAAATTATTTAAATATAAAAAAATATATATTTGTGGTATTGGGGTTCCTGTAAACCCTTCTACCTCTGAGCTACTCTACCAGACCTATTTTATATTTTTATTTAGAAACAGGGTCTCTTAAGCCAGCGAGGCTGGTTTTGAACCAGCAGGATCCCTCCTGTTTCCGCCTCCCAAGTGTGCACCACCATGCTCAGCACTGTTTTTTATTTTTAAACAGGGCCTCACTACATTGCAGAGGGGCTCACTAAGGATCTGAGGCTGGCAGTGAACCTGTGATCCTCCTTCCTCAGCCTCCCAAGTACTGGGATTATAAGCATGCACCACCATGCCTGGCAATTTGACTCTATTTTAAATGTAGTAATATTTAAAACCTTGATTCCACATGCCTAAAGAAAAAAAATGGCATGTGATTCTACTAAGTGATAACCTGCTCACATAGGCTAGTTATTCTGGCATAAGGATAAAAAACACACAGCTGTCTTGAAGAAATGAGATAAAGACTTAAAATTCTATTAGAGTTCTCCTAACAGAGATAGTGAACATTTCCTATTTTGATAACTTTTTGTCTTCTCTCTTTTGGCAGAGACAGAGTTAATCAGTTATTAAAAGAGCCATACTAAATGTCCCAAGACACATAGATGAGGAACTACATAATTATAAAAATGATAGTCAACATTTCTGTAGAGATCAGAGTGTGTCAGAAACACTCTCATTTTGGTACATATAGGTAAACTTTATTTATCACATGTCTAGTATCTAAAATGTCTGTTTATAAGGCACCAATAAAAGCACATTATGTAAAAATAAAAATAGAAAATGAAATATTGTTGTGCATATTTCACAGAAAAGATGACTACAGCTCGTGGGGTAGACAACTCAAGATTGCACACCTGGTAAATGGCAGATCACAGATCACAGCAAAGTCTGAATTCAATGCCCATATTTTTTTTAGGTACTGGGGATGGAACCTAGGGGGCCATTCTACCTCCCAGCTACACCCCCAGTCCTATTTTTTATTCTTTATTTGGAAACAGGGTCTCACTGAGTTGTAAAGGGCCTAAGTAGCTGAGGCAGGCTGTGAACCGCAATCCTCCTGTCTCAGCCTCCCAAATGCAGGGATGACAAGCGTGCACCACCACGCCCGGATCTCAATGCCCATATTGATCAATATTTGTCCTTTTAATATATGGAGAATATTTGGCCTATAATCCCAATGCTTGGAAGGCTAAGATATGAGAATCACAGGCACAGGTCCAACCTCAGCAACTTAGCAGGAACTAGTAGTTTCAAAAGTAAAATAGGTTTCGGAGTATGGCTTGGACGTAGAATGCCACTGTGTTTAAATACCAGTACACCCCACACAAAAAAAGAATATTTGGTTTGGCAATAAAGCAATCAAAATAGAGCTCTGAAATAATATAACTCTGTGTATATGTAATATATTCTGGATATCCAGTTTTCCAGCACCATTTGGGGAAAACACTGGCTTTTCTCCAGTGCATTGTTTGTTTCTTTGGCAAAAAACAACTGGCTATGAGTATGAGGACTGGTCTCTATATCTATTCCATTGGTCTCTATGTCTGTTTTGTGTTACTACCGTGCTGTTTCTATTACTATAGCTCTGAAGTACAATTTGAAGTCAGGTACTGTGTTGCCTTCAGCATGCTTCTTATTGCTCAGAATTGCTTTGGCTATGCTGGGTCTGTTGTTCTTCCCGTATGAATTTTAGGACTTTTCTGTCTAGGATGACATTGATATTTCCATAGGGATCGCATCAAAACTGTAGATCACTTTTGATGGTTTGTCCATTTTAATGATATTAATTCTGCCTATGCAGGAATGCTGGAGGTCTTGCCAGCTTCTGAGATATTCATTTCTTTCTTTCTTTAGGGTACTATAATTTTCATTATATTAGACCTTTACCTTCTTTGTGAGATTTACTCCTTAGTAATTTTTTGAGGCTACTGTGATTGGAATGGTTTTTGTGACTTCACTTTCAGTGGATTCATTGTTGGTGTGTAGAAAACCTACCGATTTTTTAAATTGATTTTGTTTTGTGCAATTACCCAGTTTATTGCCTTCTGATAAAGCAGCAGACAGGGACCAAGACAGACCCTGAACAGCCAAAGCAAACTTGAACAGAACAAAGCCAGAAGCACCACACTTCCTGATTTCAAAACACATTCCAAGATAGCTGGTGGCGCACTCTTGTAATCCCCGTGCTTGGGAGGCGGAGACAGGAGGATCGCGCTAGTTCAAAGCCAGCTTTGCAGGCTTAAGAGACCCTGTTTCCACATAAAAATGTAAAAAAATAGGTCTGGGAGTGTAGCCCGTGGGAGTGTATCCTGGAGGTAGAAGGGCTTCCAGGAACCCCAGTACCACCAAAAAGATAAATAAATAAACAAAACACATTCCAAGCCAGGCATGGTGGCACATGCTTGTAATCCCAACATTTGACAGGTTGAGACTGGAGGATTGCGGTTTGTGTACAGCCTCAGCTACTATACTACTTAGTGAGGCTCTTTGCAATTCAGTGAGACGCTGTTACAAAATAAAGAATAAAGAAATAGGACAGGGCTATAGCTTAGAAGTAAATTCCTCTTGAGTTCCAGTACCAGCCCCACACAAAAAATATTCTAAAGTGATAGTACTTAAAGCACTGTAGTCTTGAAATAATAAGAAACAGGCAGCCTAACAACACAGAAAAGATAGCCAGGATTCTTGCAGACATGCACAGTGTGCTGATCTTTGACAAGGGAGTTAAGAACGTGTAATGGGTAAGAAACAGTTGCTTCAAAAAGAGGTGCTGAGGATAATGGAAACCCACATGTGGAAGAGTGAAATCAGACCCTGTGCCACGGCCTGCACTATCAATGCCCCGCTGCACTGGCTCTTTGCTATGTGTTTGGTGGCGGATCCTGGAGATCTAACCTGGAGCACTCTAATATAATGTACCACTAAGGTACATCCCCAACTCTTTTAATTTTTATTTTGAGAAAACATCTTTCTAATTTACCCAGGCTGCCCCCAAATGCCTGAGCCTTCGCTTCCCAAGTGGCTGGGATTAAAGGAATATTCTACTGCACTTGGCCTAAACGGATTCCCTATATCCAAGCAACCCAACAGCACAGCTCAGCCTCGCCCACCTAAAGAGGCCCCGGCACTGACATCAGCCTATAGCTGATAGCCTAGAGCCTAGACCTAGGAAAGCACCGAATCCAAAGTCTGTTGGTTACTGAAGGGTGACCAAGTGTAGAGCACTAGTTGTCCCTCATGGTATGGGCCGAGTGGAGCTGAGATGTGCAGCCAGGCTCCAGCATCAGGGGTATCCTACAACATATCACTAACCAGGAAAAATAAGAACGCAAAACTCCAAGTGTGGTTCCCCATGACTGCACACCGCTTTCACACCACTGTAAAGTTGACTGTTAAGTGGACCATTGTAAGTCAGGACCTTCTGCGCGAGCTGCACTCTGGCTAGCCATCCCTCCTCTCCAGGCCTGGTTAGACGAGTAAAAGCCGCAACTCCCAGGGCTGTCTGTCAAGGGTACGACGTCCCTCTGTCCCTAAGAGCACCCCACACTCACCACCAGCTTGCTCTGCTACAGCAGGAATAGGACAGGCCGAGCTGGGTTCTGGAGAAGACCGGCATTAGGGTCAACCTGGGTGGTGTATACAGATGAGTTTCCCCATGGCTGGCTCCACTGCAGAACAGGGGTTGGTGGGGCTGGGCTGGCACCCCACCCAGAGGGTGATGACTTCGGAAAAAGGGGAGCACTCAGACATCTGCTATTGTGTACCCAGGAGCCTGGCTGGTCTCTGGAAGCCCTGGGTCCTCTCTCACTGTGAATATTCAATCCAGCGCTCAGTGACCCTGCAGCTGGAAGATCGTATCTCTGGGGATGAAGCTGGGCTTTCTGAACTGCTCTATGATTCTCTTGCATCTTTTGTGCTCTGGGCACCCCTCCAGAACCTTCTGCTCTGGGGTGCTGCCCTTCTGGGCCTGTCTCCACCTCTGCATCGGGGCTGTGGTGTCTTAAAGGCCAGGACTGGGGCTGAAACCCTCTTCGTCATGTGCCCCCAACCCTGGGTACAGACTCGAACACAGAAAGCTGACTGGTGAGGCCTGAGGGCTGGTGACCGGGGCAGCTGAGTCGCAGCCCTGGCCTCACAGCCCGGGTTCTCACCTTCCTCTCACCAGAATGGGGCGGGTTTTGGCATCATACGCCTGGATCACACTGAGCCCGGTGTCACTGCTGGTGGTCATCCCTTGCGTGATGGCGACTGTGGTTACCAGGTAGCTGGATGAAGACCAGCTGAAGGTCCTGCTGCCCCCTTGGGACTGGAGAAAATAAGAAAGTGATTATTGTCTGTATTTTGAGGATTGGCCTTCTAACTGCAGCCAGATGAATGAATGTCAAGATGGTTTGGGTTTGCATTTCCCCAATTGTTAATGATGTTGAGCATTCACTCACATCTATTGGCCATTTGTGTTTCAAGTCAGGCAGTGTGCGTTCAGTACAATTTACTGTCTTGCTGGATATTTTGCATTGTTTTTAGTGGAGTTTTCAAAGTTCCTTGTATATTCTAGAAATTAGTCATCTAATATATATGATATCTGAAAATACAGGCTGCTTATAAAGTTCCAATAACCAAGTCAGTGAACACATGGGGGGGGCAAATTTTTAAGTAGCGTTATGGCTCCCTCTGCTGTCTAATGTGAGCTTAGCACCTCAAAGAAGTTAAAACCACACTTAGAGAAGAGGGAGGGTCTGGAGCCAGGTGTTGAAAATTTGACAGGAATAGTGCACGTTTGAGGCCAGCCTGAGCAACAGAGCAAGACACAGTTTCAAAATAAAAACTAAAAGGTGCTGGGTGTGCAAATCAAAAGCAGAATGATCTACTTGGGTTCATGGACACAACACACACACACACAAACACACACACACACACACACACACACACACACACACACACACACACAATACATAGAGAAGGCCAGGCATGGTGGTGCATCCTTGTAATCCCAGTACTTGGGAGGCTAAGACAGGAGATTCACAGGCTCAAGGCCAACGTCAGCTACTAATTGAGGCCCTCTACAACTTTGTGAGATCGTGTTTGAAAATAAAGAATAAAAAATCAACCTGGGGGTATAGCTGAGAGGTTGAATGCCCCTGGATTTAATCCATAGTAACACACACACACACACACACACACACACACACACACACACGAGATACTTTTTCATAAAAATCTAAACAAAGTGGGGCATTATGGCACATGACTAATCTCAGTACTTGGGAGGCAGAGGCAGGAGAATTGCTGATTGAAGACATCCTCAGCAAGTACTGAGACTCTCACCAACATAGCAAGACCCTGTTTCCAAATAAAAATAAAATTGGTCTGGTTGTGTAGCTCTGAGATAAAATGCCTCTGGGTTCAATTTCCAGTGCCACAGGGGAAAAAAAGAAAAAGAAGAAAAAAACAAAAAAAAGAAAAAAGTCCTTGGAGGTGTGGCTTGGAAGTAGCATGGCACTATGTTCCATCCCCAGTACTTTGCACATACACGCACACGCACACTATATGGAGTGGGGCATGGTAGCACATGCCTGCAATTCCAGTACTTGAGAGGCAGAGATAGGAGAATTACAGGTTCAAGACCAGCCTCAGCAACTAAATGAGGCAGGTGGACTTAGCTTCGTGACAGCCCGAGAGTTCTGGTCTGTTTCCCCCTTTACCAGGGCTGGAGGTTCCCGAGGTTCCCTCTCCATTGCTCCTCTTCTGCCACCCCAGGACATCAATACGAGGAGAGTGGGACCCACCAGGGTCCAGCAGAGTCAGCTGCTCACACACGTCCCCTCGCTGCGCCCCCAGGTGACATTGTCAACATAGCAGGCTGCAGAGGGCATGGGAAAGGCCAAGTCCCCAAAGCAACATTCTCAGCACTTGTCCCAGGGTCAGTGTCCCCCAGGGGCCTCAGGGGGACCAGCGCCCGCTCCACCTGAGAGCAGCAGATTTCTTTTTCTTTCTTTCTTTCTTCTTTTGTAGTACTAGGGTTCCTGGAAGCCCTTCTATTTCCAGGCTACACTTCCAGACCTATTTAATATATATCTTTTATTTGGAAACAGGGTCTCTGAAGCCAGCGAGGCTGGCTTCAAACCTGCATGATCCTCCTGTCTCCGCCTCCCAAGCACAGGGATTACAAGGGTGAGCAGCAGATTTCTTGACCTCAGTGATGAGGTGGATGGAGGTCATGAGCAGGCCTCTTCCACTGCCTCCCCTGTCCCCATATGTAAATGGGGAAACTGAAGCCCCGAGAAAACGTTTGAAGTTACATCTGGGCCTGGGGAGCCCAGGGGCCCTGCTGTCTTGTAGTGTTAAAGGACCTGGTCCATGAGATGTCTGACCGGGTTTCTGAAGCCACCTCTGCCTGGGTGATCTCCTGCACTGTCCCAGCCCCGCCCAGTGTTCAGCTCCGCCCACCACTAAGCTCTGCCCAAAGTTCAGTGCCATCCTATGCTTAGCTCTGTTTAAAGTTTAGCTTGGCCCCACCACTCAGCTCCCACCCAGTGTTGAGCTCTATCCCAATGGCTTAGCCCCGCCTGCTGCTCAGCTCTGCCCTCTATTCAGCTCAGCTCTGATTACTTCTTAGCTCAGTCCCAACCACTCAACACTCAATCCTGCCATTGTTCAGTCCTGCCCATTGTTCAGCTCTGCCCACAGCTCAGCTCTGCCCACTGCTAAGGTTCTTCCCAACAGTTCAGCCCCATCCCCTGTTCAGCTTCACCAACTGCTTAGCTTTGCCCACTGGCCAACTCCATCCCAACCACTCAGCACTGTGCACAGCTCAGCCCTGCCCACTGCTTAACTCCATCCCAACTCATCAGCCCCGCCCACTGCTCAGCTCTGCTCCCTGCTTTGTTTCACCAACTGCATAGCTCTGACCACTGGCCAACTCCACCCCAACAGTTCAGCACTGTCCCCTGCTGAGCTCTGCCCACTGCTCAGCTCCCACCAAATACTGAGCTCCATTCCACCTGCTTAACCCCGCCCACTATTTAGGTCCACCTACTGCTTATCTCCATCCCAACAGCTCAGGCCTGCCAATTGCTCAGCCCTGCCCACTGCTCAGCTCCACCCACTACTTAGCTCAGTCCCAATTGCTCAGTCCCTGCCCACTGCTCAGCTCTTCCTCCCCCTCAGCTCTGCACCAGATGCTCCTCCTACCAGTAGGCGCCATTGGCCACTAAACCAGCTCTGCTCAGAACCCCTCTGCTCTCCCTACAGGTGAGTCTCTCATTGGCCGTGCCCTCCCCCTGCTTCCTACTGGCCCCTCTGGGCTCTGCCTCACCTCCAGCTCCGCTCAACAGCTCCTCATACCAGGGAGGACCACTTGCCTGTGAGACTCTCTCCACTTAGCCCCTCCCACTCATCACCACCCCAGCTGCTCCTCACTTGACTTTCCAACTGGTTCCCTTTGGCTTAGTCCCTCCCTATGGAGACCTCAAGCCCCAAGGGCTCCGCCCCACCCTATAGCCCCGCCCACCGGCTCCTCTGTCCAGTTGGCTCCACCTGGTCTTCTCTACCCCGCCCCTCCACATCCCCACATGGCTTCTATTACCAGCTATTGCCTCCCAGGAGGTAGGCCCCGCCCTGCAGCCCGGCCCCTCCTATTGGCCTTGCCCACCCATCACTTGGGCTCATTTGGGCCCCAGGGCCCACCATAGATTGCCCACACTCATGTGTCTCCACTCTCCACCTCTGGTATTTCTCTGTTTCAGCCCACACTTGTCCTCCCTGGTCAGCTGCTCCACCCTTTGCTTGGGATCCACTTGGCTCCCTCCAGGCTCTGAGGCACCCTTTAGCAGATTCTCTTCAGGCAGAGGTACCCAGGGCCTGGCCCTCTGCCTTTGCCTAGCTGCGTGGGCTCCAGCCTGTCTGTAAGGCCAGCCTTTCCCTGCTAATCAATAACTATCCATGCCCGCCTTGACTCCAGCCCCAACATTGCCAAATGAGGCTGCACGGTGTCTGACCATGCCCTCTCCATGTTGAGTCTCAAGATGGCCTTTTTAATGACGTGAGTGTAACAGATTCTTTCCTTTCTGTTGTGTGAATCCAGGGACATTCTACCTCTGAGCTATAATCACAGCCCTATTTTTATTCTTTATTTTGAAAAAAAAAAAGTCTCACTAAGTTCTGGAGATCCTCACTAAATAGCTGAGGCTGGCCAAGAACCCATGATCCTCCTGTCTCAGCCTCCCAAGTACTAAAATTACAAGCATATGCCACCATAGCAGCTTATGTAACGTTCTTTAGTTTCAAATTTGACCTTTTAAAATACTTCTTGCCAGTTTAAGGGTACCTTGTAGAGCTGCATTTTGAGACACTGTCCAAGATATTTTTCTTTTTTTTTTTTTGTGGTATAAATAAGATACTTTTGTAGACATACATGCACACATCGCCCAGTTAGCCCCTACCCGATCCCCACCCCATTCCCTCCCCATCCCTCCTTCCCACGCTTGGCTTAGTGGTTGACATCTAGTATTATAGCAATTTATACAATATTAACATTGATAATCTCACATAACAGTTTCATTTGTCTGGTACCAAACTTTTGATGACTTAAAGATAACATTTTAATATTTCTTTTTGCTTTCTTTCTTACCAGAGAATATTTTTTTTCTTTTTTTTTTTTAGGTGAAAGTATCATACATTTATTTATTTATTTTTCAGAAAAAAAATCTATCCTGATATGGAATATGGGCTCTAGATACCCAAAACAGTCTCAAAGAAGAACAAAGCTAGAAGATGTATATTTTCTGATTTCAAACCATATAAAGCTACAATAATTGAAACAGTGTAGTACTGTTCTAAAGGCAGATATATAAACCATTGGAGCTAAATAAAAGCCTAGAGATAAATTCTTCCATACATTGTCAAGTTATTTTTGACAAGGTTTCCATGAACTTTTGGTGGAGGAAATACTAGTCTTTTAACTAAATATTGTTGAAAAATAATAATAAATGAAAAATAATAAAATTGGACCCTTACCTAACACATATACAAATATTAACTCAAAATAGATAAAGGACCTAAATATAAATCTTAATACTATCAGCTTTTAGAAGAAAATCTGGGTCATAAAACCTCACAACATTGAAATTGGAAGTGATTTCTTGGATATGATTTCAATGGCACAGGCAACAAAAGGGTAAATAAACTCCCTTAAAAAATAAAAAAATATTGTATATCCAAAGACAATGTAAACAGAGTTAAAAGTTACTGATGCTCTTCCAAGAGTTCCTCCTATGACCCATTTCTCCCTAACTCTCACATATTAGGGAAAGCATCTGATTTCTTATTTTTTGTGCCTGACTAATCTCACTTAGCATAATGTCCTCCAGCTCCATCCATTTCCCTGAAAATGATGTAATTGAGTTTTTTTTTGATGGCTGAGTAAAATTCCATTGTGTACATATCCCACAGTTTTGTAATCCATTCATCTGTTGATGGACATCTTGGCTCGTTCCATAGTTTGGCTATGGTGTATTGTGCAGCTATGAACATAGATACACATGCATTAGTTTGATAGTTTGGTTTCTTTTCTTTTGGGTAGATACCCAACAGTGGTATTGCTGGATCAAATGGTAGATTTGTTCCCATTCTTCTGAGGATTCTCCATACTGTTTTCCAAAGTGGTTGCACTAATTTGCAATCCCACCAACAATGTCTTAGAGTTCCCACTTCTCCACATCCTCGCCAGCATCTGTTGTTGTTTGTGTTTTGAATGATGGCCATTCTAGTTGGAGTTAGGTGAAATCTCAGGGTAGTTTTGATTTGCATCTCTCTGATTGCCAGTGATGTTGAGCATTTTTTCATGCATTTATTGGCCATTTGAATTTCTTCTTTTGTGAAGTGTCTATTTAGTTCATTTGCCCATTTTGTTATTGGATGTTTTGTTTTCTTAGTGTTGAGTTTCTTGAGTTCTCTGTATATTCTAGATATTAGTCCTCTATCAGTGGTGTAGGTGGCAAAAATCTTCTCCCATTCTGTTGGCTCTCGATTGAGATTCTTGATAGTTTCCTTTGCTGAACAGAAGCTCTTCAGTTTCATGCAATCCCATGTATTGATTCTCCTTTTAATTTGTTGTGCTTTTGGGGTCTTGTTGAGGAAATGTTTGTCTGTGCCTATGTGTTGTAGTGTTGGACCTATGCCCTCTTCAAGGAGCTTCAAAGTCTCTGGTTTAATTTCCAAGTCTTTGATCCATCGTGAGTTGACTTTTGTACAGGGTGAAAAAGTGGGATTAACATCCAATTTTCTGCATATGGTTAACCAGTTTTGCCAACACCATTTGTTAAAGAGGCTATCTTTTTTCCAGTGTATGTTTTTGGCCCCTTTGTCAAAAATCAATTGGCTGAAAGTGTGTGGACTTGTTTCTGGGTCTTCTATTCTGCTCCATTGGTCTATATATCTGTTCTTTTGCCAGTACCATGCTGTTTTTATTACAATGGCTTTGTAGTATAGTTTAAAGTCAGGTATTGTTATTCCTCCTGCGTGGTTTTTGTTGCTGAGAACTACCTTGGCTATTCTGGGCTTTTTGTTATTCCAGATAAATTTAAGGACTGATTTTTCTATGTCTGTGAGGAATGATCTTGGTAGTTTAATGGGCATTGCATTAAATCTGTAGATCAGTTTTGGGAGTATGGCCATTTTAATAATATTTATTCTGCCAATCCATGAACATGGAAGGTCTTTCCATCTTCTAAGATCTTCTTCGATTTCTTTTTTCAGTGTTTTATAATTTTCTTTGTAGAGATCTTTTACCTCCTTGGTCAAGTTTATTCCTAGGTATTTTATTTTTTTGTGGGAGATCCTGAGTGGAAGTGTTTTCTGAATTTCTTTTTCAGTGGATTTATGGTTGGTGTACAGGAAAGCTTCTGATTTTTTAAGATTGATTTTGTATCCAGATACCTTGCTGAATTTGTTGATCAGTTCTATAAGCCTTTTGGTTGAGTTTGTTGGGTTTTCTAAGTATAGTATCATGTCATCTGCAAATAGTGAAAGCTTGAGTTCTTCTTTTCCTATTTGTACTCCTTTGATTTCCTTTTCTTGCCTTATTGCTCTGGCTAGAGTCTCTAGTACTATATTGAAGAGAAGTGGTGATAGTGGACATCCTTGTCTCGTTCCAGTTTTTAGGGGGAATTCTTGAAGTTTTTCCCCATTTAATATGATGTTGGCAGTGGGCTTATTGTAGATTGCCTTAATAATGTTGAGATATGTTCCTTCTATTCCAATTCTCTGCAGTGTTTTTATCATAAATGGATGTTGAATTTTATCAAATGCTTTTTCAGCATCTATTGAGATGATCATGTGGTTTTTGTCTTTGATTCTGTTTATATGATGAATTACATGGATTGATTTTCGTATATTGAACCAGCCTTGCTTCCCTGGGATGAACCCTACCTGGTCATGGTGAATGATTTTCTTGATGTGGTTTTGAATGCGTGTTGCTAGTATTTTGTTTAATAGTTTTGCATCCAAGTTCATCAGAGATATAGGCCTGTAGTTTTCCTTCCTTGAACTGTCTTTATTCGGTTTGGGTATTAGTGTGATGTTGGCTTCATAGAATGTATTTGGGAGAGTCCCGGTTTTTTCTATTTCCCGAAATAGTTTGAGTAGTATTGGGATTAGTTCTCCTATAAAGGTTTTATAGAATTCACTTGGGAAACCATCTGGTCCTGGGCTTTTCTTTGATGGTAAGCTCTTTATTGCTGTTTCAATCTCTTTAATTGTTATTGGTTGGTTTAAGTGTTCTATATCTTCTTGACTCAGTTTAGGAAGGTTGTATTTATCTAGGAAGTTGTCGATTTCCTCCAGGTTTTCCATTTTGTTGGAGTATAGTTTTTCAAAGTAGTTTCTGATAATCCTCTGGATTTCTACGCTGTCAGTAGTAATGTCTCCTTTTTCATCCCTTATCTTCATAATTTGGGTTGATTCTCTCTTTTTTTTTAGTTAGGTTGGCTAATGGTTTATCAATCTTGTTAATTTTTTCAAGAAACCAGCTTTTAGTTTTGTTGATTTTCTGTATTGTTTTTTTATTCTCTATTTCGTTAATTTCTGCTCTAATTTTAATAATTTCCCGTCTTCTGCTGGCTTTGGGGTTCAATTGTTCCTGCTTTTCAAGGGCTTTGAGGTGTGTCATAAGGCTATTTATTTGAAGATTTTCTGTTTTTCTTATGTGAGCACTCAGTGCTATAAATTTTCCTCTTAATACTGCCTTCAAAGTGTCCCAGAGGTTTTGATATGTTGTTTCTTTATTTTCATTTGTTTCTAGAAATTTCTTGATTTCACCTCTTACATCTTCTATGACCCATTCTTCATTCAGAAGTGTGGTGTTCAGTCTCCACATGTTTATGTTGTTTCTCTGAGTCTTCTTATAGTTGATTTCTAGTTTCATTCCATTATGGTCTGAAATGACACAGGGAAGTATGTAACATTTTTTAAATTTGCTAGTGCTCATTTTGTGTCCCAGGATGTGATCTATTTTGGAGAAGGTTCCATGAGCAGCTGAGAAAAATGTAAACTCTGCTGTAGTTGGGTGAAATATTCTATATGAGTCCAACAGGTCCATTTGGTTAATGGTGTTCTTTAGTTCTGAGACATCTTTACTGACCCTTTGTCTGGAAGATCGGTCTAGTATTGTGAGAGGTGTGTTGAAGTCTCCCAGTATTATTGTGTTGGGATTTATGTGTGACTTCATATCACAAAGAGTTTGATTTATGAAAGTAGCTGCCCCTATGTTTGGGGCATAGATGTTGATTATTGTTATTTCCTCTTGCTGGACTATTCCTTTTACCAGTAAGATGTGACCTTCTTTGTCTCTTCTAATAAGTTTGGGTTTGAAGTCTAACTTGTCTGATATCATAGTTGCTACTCCTGCTTGTCTTCGAGTACCATTAGCATGGATTACCTTGCTCCAGCCCTTTACCTTGAGTTTGTTCCTATCTTTACTTGTAAGGTGTGTTTCTTGTAAGCAGCAGATGGATGGATTCTGGCTTTTAATCCATTTTGCCACTTTATGTCTTTTTATTGGGGAGTTGAGGCCGTTTACATTAAGTGTGATTATAGAGAGATAATTTTTAATTCCCAACATGTTAAGATCTTATTTCTGTTTAAGATACTGTTTATTCTTCTTTGCTTAGTTGTCTGCTGGATGGGAATTCTTGTTTCTTTGGTTCTGGCGTGTATTACCCATTTCCTCTTTGCAGTTAATCTCCTTGAGTATTTTCTCTAGCGCTGGTTTTGAAGACATAAATTCCTTCAGTTGCTGTTTGTCATGGAAGCTTCTTATTTCCCCATCTAATTTGATGGATAGTTTTGCTGGGTAGGAAATTTTTGGCTGGAAGTTGTTTTCTTTCAGAGTTTGGAATATGTTACTCCAAGCCCTTCTGGCTTTCATAACTTGGTTTGGGAAGTCTGGAGTGATTCTAATTGGTTTGCCTCTGTATGTAACGTGGCCTTTTGTTTTTGTTGCCTTTAAGATTCTCTCCTTGGCTTCCACATTAGTCATTTTGACAATTATGTGGCGTGGGGATCCTCTTCTCTGATCCTGTCTAAAGGGAGTTCTATAAGTTTCCTGGATCTGTGTATCGACCTCTTGCTCTATGTTTGGAAAATTTTCTGCTATTACTTCCTTGAAGAGATTGTTGATCCCTTTGGTTTCACCTTCTTTTCCCTCCTCTATTCCAATTATTCTTAGGTTAGCTCTCTTGAAATGGGCCCATATTTCTTCAATGTCAGATTCCTGCTGTCGGGTTTTTTTTTCTAAATTAGAAACTATGCGTTCATTTTTAGAATGATCATCTTCAAGGAGCGAGATTCTATTCTCCATGTGGTCTAATCTGTTGTTTATACTTTGGATTGAGGCCTTTACTTCATTAATTGCATCCTTTATCTCTTTTTGACTCTCTCTAAATTCTTTTCGAAAGTCCTCTATTATTTCTAAAGTTATTTTCCTAATTTGATCTTCTAGAGATCTTTGGATTTCTGTGTTATCAGATTCTGATGTTGTGGGGTTGTTGGCATTCACTGCTCCATTGTTATTTCTCTTTCCCATGATTTTGGAAGTTTGTGCCTTCTCTGGGTTCTTCCCCGAGTCACTACGAGTTCACTTAAGATGCTCTGGATCTCGTGTCTGTGGTATCTCAGTCACCACTACTCCTTAACTGGTTTGTATCACAAAGTCTCAGACCCAGGGAGTCAATCAAGGCTGCTTAGACCGTGGGGAGTGCCAAGTTGGGCGTTCTCCAGTGGGGAGTTGTGACTATGGTATGATATCTCTGCCACTGCCACTCCCCCCCTGGGCTGCACTGCTAAAATCTCCGACCCAGGGAGACTATCTGCGCAAGTCCCTGGGAGCGCAGTACTGGGATTTCTTCCCTAGGGGTCACAATTTGACTCACGGTTATTGAGTGCGCTGATGGAGCTGTAGTGAACTTGGTGGATTCGCTGCTGCCGCCACTGGCAATATGGCACCACTGCCACGCCCTTGGCCGTGATGCGGCGTATTTCTTCTCTGGTTTTGAACTCCGTTCTGAGTCCCTGCCAGTTGTGCTGTGCTCGGCCCTTGGGAGCTTTAGATGTTCCCTGCACCAACAAAACTGCTGACTGCCGCCCGGCTGTTCAGCACCTGCTCACCTCTGCTCGCTGTCAACCGCTCCTCTCAGGCTCCTGGTGGCTGGTTGAATGGATTGGTCTAGGGCCGTCCGGTGAACTCACCACTGCCGCCAGCAGTAAGACGCTGCTTCTGCGTCCTAGGCCGCGAGGCCAAAGTACCTCCTCTCTGGATTTGAGCTCTGTTTTGAGTCTCCCTCCTCTCTGGAGCCTGGTGCTGCTAGGGGAGATGTAGGCCGCTCCGCTCCGGCCGCTCTGCGCCCGGCTCTGGCTGCTCTGCACCGCGGGTCTGGCCACTCCGGCCGCTCCGGCCGTTCCGCAACGCGGCTCTGGCTGCTCCGACTGTTCTGGCCGCTCCGCTCCGGCTGTTCTGGCCGCTCTGCTCGGCTGCTCTGGCCGCTCCGCTCAGCTGTTCTGGCCGCTCCGCTCCGGCTGCTCCAGCCGCTCCACTCCGCGGCTCTGGCCACTCTGCGCGGCCGCTCCAGGCAATCCGCGCTGCGGCTCTGGCTGCTCCGGCTGTTCTGGCCACTCCGCTTGGCTGTTCTGGCCGCTCTACTCGGCTGCTCTGAACCGCGGCTTCGGCTGCTCTGCACCGCGGGTCTGGCCACTCCGGCCGCTCTGGCGGTTCCGCGACGTGGCAGGCCGCTCCACTCTGCGGCTCCCCCCAATCCGCGCTGCGGCTCTGGCCGCTCAGCGCCGCGCGGGCGCGGCACTTCTGGCTGGTTTTTTTCTGGTGTCTTGTTTTTCCAGCCCTTTTTCTCTGTCCCTTGTAGTTACCGTTTTTATTTCTTTGCTGGTGGTGTTTTCTGGCTCTGAAAGGCGCTGGTTTTGTGGTAGTAGAGTTGGATTGTTAGCGGGACTTGTAAGTGCCGCTTTCCTCCGTCGCCATCTTCCCGGAACCAAGATATTTTTCTATGCTGTCATTTGTAATGGGTTTTGTGAGAATCGTTGTGATTAACTTTTGTTTTATTTGGTTTGTTGATCAGGAATGGAACCTAGGGGCATTCTACCTGTGGGCTACACTTACAGCCCTATTTTATTTTCCTTTTTAAATTTCGAAACAGGATCTTTCTAGGTTGGTGAAAGTCTTACTACTCTCTGAGGCTGTCTTGGTGCCTTTGATCCTCCTGTCTCAGTTTCCCCAAGTACTGGAAAAAGAAATATGTACCACCATGTCTGGCTTGAAATAAATTGTCTTAATGATCTCTCATAATTTTGGGTGTTATGAAAATGCATTTCTAAAGGAGGCCAGAGTTGCTAAAAGACCAAATTCTTGACATAATGCTCCTGAAATGAAGGCAAGACTCATAGAAACTCAAGTAGAACAGGCTGTCAGGGGAGCATGTAGCCCTGAGTAGTTGTGCCCGCCCCAGAGTGTTAGAATGAAGCTCCTGAGGTACTTGTGAGTTCAAAGTGATATTTCATGAAAAATAAAGCTGACATTCTTTTTTGCTGTTGGGCAGGGGAGTGGGAGGTGGGCTGTCTTTACCCTCCTGCAGACTGCACAGGGGAACAGTAGACAGGCTGTGTCTCCTGCCCCATTCTGCCATGACTCTGTGCACTCTGTGGCCAGAGAATGCTCACAGAGCAGAACAGAGAGGTAGGAAGGGAATTCTTATTGACTCTCCACTTTGGGAGACAATGATGGCAGAAGTATCTGTGGGTAGGGAGATGGTCCAACACCCTGATGTTCCCACCTAACCTGGAGTGCATCTCGGTCACCCCATTGGCAACATCTGGTAAGTGGCCATTGCAAGGTCAAATATTCTTTGGACACAGAGCCAGGTCCAGTGTGGGTTGTATTCCAGGTGACATATGACCCTCAAGATCCCATGGTTCAGGTGTGTCAAAGCAGCTCAGGAGGACTTGAGGAATACTCACCCTGGCTCAGCCACAGGCATGCTGGGTGGGTTTAGTCAATGGCCTCTGGTTCGGGTCTCCAGTGAGCATCAGATAGATGACGGTTTGTGCAAAGGGAAAGGCGAGCGGGCACCTCGTAGCTCCCTGCAAGGAAGGCCTGCTCCTTCAGTTCCACAAAGGTAGTGCCTTGAGGAAAGAGAGTTTGTGAGCAAATCGTAGGAGTGGATGCCCAGGCCCAGATGTCCATCTCAGAGCATTAGGCTGAAGAACTCGGGATACAAAGTGGAGAGCACCGCAGGAGGACTGCAGCTGCTGCCCAGCGCTGATCTTGTGACTCAGTCCAAAGTCAATGAGTTGGAGAATCTCGCTCTAGCTGCTGTCTGTCAGAGTCCACTGTGGTCAAAGGAGGGCCCAGGGAACTGAGAAATAGGATAATTAGAAGAAGTTAGTCATCCCACAGTGACAGAGTTATCTATCCATCACACAACAACCCAGAAAAGCATCCAATTGTGAGTTAACACTGAAAGTGACATAATAGAGCATATATGAAAGAAAATGCTAGAGTGCATTACATGCTTGGTGTCCACCTCAGCAGCTTGCTTTCGCTGGAGACACCTTGTAAGTACAGAATACTTAATATTCAGCTCATATGGGTTCGGCTGATGGCTTCGGGGTCTGCTCTACTACAGGAAACATGCGATCAGTGGTGTTTTGTGCATTGGTGGAAAGGAGAAGGAGCACCCCATAGCTCCCGGCAGAGCCTGCTCCTTCAGCAGGGAGGGAGTTTGTGAGCAAACATTGGAGGAGGAAGCCCAGGTGCCAGGAGTCCATCTTGGAGCATTATGCCTGGTTCTGGTAGAGCTCAGGGAGCAGAGTGGAGAGCCCCACAGGAGGACTGCAGCTGCTGCCCAGCGCTCATCTTACAGCTCTGCCCAAGTGATGTGTTGGAGCATCTCACTGTCGCTGGTATCATTCAGGTCCACTGTAGTCAAAGCCAGGGCCCAGGGAGCTGAGAGCTTTGATCATTAGAAGTTAGTCATCCCACAGTGTACAGAGTTATCAAAGCATCACACTAAACCCAGAGATGCACACAATTATGACTGATCAATTGAAATGACATGATACAATTCTATGTGTAATACAATGCTGGAGTGCATTACCTGTGGTGTCCATCTCGGCTGCTGCCTTTACTGGACACACCTTGTAAGTATATAATACAGGGCACTTGTGCTCCCCTTGCGTTGGAGCTACTTGAGTGGATCCAAAGTCAGTCCTTAAGGACACGAAGATCTGGGTCACAATTTTCTGTGTTACCTGCTTCCAGCCCCAATTGTTGTCCATGGTGGTGGCTACAGGTCCACAATAGGGTGGCATGATAGAAGGGGAGTCTTTTTGTGCCAATAGCTCCTGGAAAAACAGGCTATATCTGGGACTCAAGTCCATGTTGGGAGTGCAGTGCTTTCATCGCGGCCTCACAGAGGAATAGCAGGCAGGCTTTGTCTCCTCTCCTCAGAGCTGTGCAGCAGAATGACAGGCAGGCTTTCTGCAGTCTCCTCTGGGTGGGGCTGGAGGAAGGAGGGGGCATGGCTGTAGCTTTGCTCCAAAAGTCTCTACTGGGTAACAGCAGGCAGGTTCTCTCTACTCTCCTCCAGGCTGGGCATGGGAATGACAGGCAGCCTGTCTCTACCCTCCTACAGACTGTTCAGGGAAGTGGCAGGCAGGCTGTGTCCCCTGCCCTCTTTTTGCCTTGATTCTGTGCCCTTCCTGGCCAGGTAATTCTCAGAGAGCAAGAAGGGGAGGTGGGAAGGGCAAGCTCACTGGCTCTCTAGGTAGGGGGGAGAGTGAAGTCAGAAGTGTCTGTGTGGATGTAGGTGGCCCAACACTCTGATGCTCCTGCCTAACCTGGAGTGCACCCTGGATCACCCAATTTGCACTATCTGCTATGCGGCCATTGGGTATCAATTATACTTTTAGACCTAGGTAGCCAATCTGGTGTGGGTTGTACCCCGGCAATGCATAATCAGGTGTTTGGGGAATGGCTCATGAAGAATTGGTGAATACTCACCCAGGCTCAGCCAGTGGCGCCCCAGACAGATCTCATGTAAAGTGAACATCCAATCAATGATGTTTTCTGCATCAGTGGAAAGGTGAGTGGACACCTTGTATCTCTCTGCAGGGCCTGCTCCTTCAGCTCCTCAAGGTGGTGTCTTGAGGAAAGGAAGTTTGTGAGAAAATAGTTGGGAAGGACGCCCAGGCCCCAGAAGTCCACCTTAGAGCATTATGTTTGTTCCTGGTAGAACTCAGGGTGCAGAGTGGAGAGCTCCACAGGAGGACGGCAGCTGCTGCCCAGCGGTGATCGTGTAGCTCAGCCCAAAGTCATGAGTTGGAGCATCTCACTCTAGCTGCTGTCTGTCAGAGTCCACTGTGGTCAAAGGGAGGGCCCAGGGAACTGAGAAATAGGATAATTAGAAGAAGTTAGTCATCCCACAGTGACAGAGTTATCTATCCATCACACAACAACCCAGAAAAGCATCCAATTGTGAATTAACACTGTAAGTGACATAATAGAGCATATATGAAAGAAAATGCTAGAGTGCATTACATGCTTGGTGTCCACCTCAGCAGCTTGCTTTCACTGGAGACACCTTATAAGTACAGAATACTTAATATTCAGCTCATATGGGTTCGGCTGATGGCTTCTGGGTCTGCTCTACTACAGTGAACATGCGATCAGTGATGTTTTGTGCATTGGTGGAAAGGAGAAGGAGCACCCCATAGCTCCCGGCAGAGCCTGCTCCTTCAGCAGGGAGGGAGTTTGTGAGCAAACATTGGAGGAGGAAGCCCAGGTGCCAGGAGTCCATCTTGGAGCATTATGCCTGGTTCTGGTAGAGCTCAGGGAGCAGAGTGGAGAGCCCCACAGGAGGACTGCAGCTGCTGCCCAGCGCTCATCTTACAGCTCTGCCCAAGTGATGTGTTGGAGCATCTCACTGTCGCTGGTATCATTCAGGTCCACTGTAGTCAAAGTCAGGGCCCAGGGAGCTGAGAGCTTTGATCATTAGAAGTTAGTCATCCCACAGTGTACAGAGTTATCAAAGATTCACACTAAACCCAGAGATGCACACAATTATGACTGATCAATTGAAAAGGCATGATACAATTCTATGTGTAATACAATGCTGGAGTGCATTACCTGTGGTGTCCATCTCGGCTGCTGCCTTTACTGGACACACCTTGTAAGTATATAATACAGGGCACTTGTGCTCCCCTTGCGTTGGAGCTACTTGAGTGGATCCAAAGCCAGTCCTTAAGGACACGAAGATCTGGGTCACAATTTTCTGTGTTACCTGCTTCCAGCCTGGATTGTTGTCCATGGTGGTGGCTACAGGTCCAAAATAGGGTGGCATGATAGAAGGGGAGTCTTTTTGTGCCAATAGCTCCTGGAAAAACAGGCTATATCTGGGACTCAAGTCCATGTTGGGAGTGCGGTGCTTTCTTCGCGGCCTCACAGAGGAATAGCAGGCAGGCTTTGTCTCCTCTCCTCAGAGCTGTGCAGCAGAATGACAGGCAGGCTTTCTGCAGTCTCCTCTGGGTGGGGCTGGAGGAAGGAGGGGGCATGGCTGTAGCTTTGCTCCAAAAGTCTCTACTGGGTAACAGCCGGCAGGTTCTCTCTACTCTCCTCCAGGCTGGGCAGGGGAATGACAGGCAGCCTGGCTCTACCCTCCTACAGACTGTTCAGGGAACTGGCAGGCAGGTTTTGTCCCCTGCCCTCTTTTTGCCTTGATTCTGTGCCCTTCCTGGCCAGGTAATTCTCAGAGAGCAAGAAGGGGAGGTGAGAAGGGCAAGCTCACTGGCTCTCTAGGTAGGGGGGAGAGTGAAGTCAGAAGTGTCTGTGGGGATGGAGGTGGCCCAACGCTCTGATGCCCCTGCCTAACCTGGAGTGCACCCTGGATCACCCAATTTGCACTATCTGCTATGTGGCCATTGGGTATCAATTATACTTTTAGACCTAGGTAGCCAATCTGGTGTGGGTTGTACCCCGGCAATGCATGATCAGGTGTTTGGGGAATGGCTCATGAAGAATTGGTGAATATTCACCCAGGCTCAGCCAGTGGCGCCCCAGACAGATCTCATGTAAAGTGAACATCCAATCAATGATGTTTTCTGCATCAGTGGAAAGGTGAGTGGACACCTTGTATCTCTCTGCAGGGCCTGCTCCTTCAGCTCCTCAAGGTGGTGTCTTGAGGAAAGGAAGTTTGTGAGAAAATAGTTGGGGAGGACGCCCAGGCCCCAGAAGTCCACCTTAGAGCATTATGTTTGTTCCTGGTAGAACTCAGGGTGCAGAGTGGAGAGCTCCACAGGAGGACGGCAGCTGCTGCCCAGCAGTGATCGTGTAGCTCAGCCCAAAGTCATGAGTTGGAGCATCTCACTCTAGCTGCGGTCTGTCAGAGTCCACGGTGGTCAAAGTCAGGGCGCATTGAGCTGAGAGATACATTAATTAGGAAAAGTTAGTCATCCCACAGTATATAGAGTTGTCTAACCATCATACTACAACCCACAGATACATTCAGTTGGTGTTTATTATTTGAAAATGACATAATATAAATATACATGAGAGAAAACACTGGAGTGTATTACCTGTTTGTGTCCATCTCAGCAGCCTGCTTTAGCTGGAAACACCATATAATTTTATAATGTGGGTCAGTTCCGTTTCCTTTTTACTGGTTGTTCTTGGATGGATGTAGGTAAAAGTTAGGGGCCCACAGGCCCCTAAGGCTGGCTCTCTGCAGCCACCTCTGGGTTAGGCTGGAAAAATAGCAAGCCTGGCTGTGTCTTTGTTCCCAAGGTCTCCAATGGGAAACAGTAAGCAGGTTCTCTCTACTCTCCTCCAGGCTTGGCAGGGTAGTAGCTGATGGGCTCTGTCTCCTTCCCCCCCCCTAAGCTCTGATTCTGTGTCCTCCCTGACCAGGGAATGCTCCGAGAGCAAGAAGGGGGAGGCAGGTCATGCTGAAAGGAAGTGAACGCTCACTGAATCTCCACTTTGGGGGAGAGAGAAGGCAGAGGTGTCTATGGTGATGGAGGTTTCTCGACGCCTTGATGCTCCTGCCTAACCTAGATTGCACCCTGGCTCACCCTGTTGCAGTATCTGGTAGGTGGCCATTGTGAGGTCAAACATTCTGGTTGACACAGCCAGGTCAGGTTTGGGTCAACACATGACTCTTGTGATCAAGGGGTTTGGATTTGATTTGGAGAGTGACATGTGAGAAATTGGTGAATGCTCACCCTGGCTCAACCACGGGTGACCCAGGATTGGTTGGGCTGACGGCCTCTGGGTTGTGTCTACAGCGAACATGTGATTAATGATGTTTTGTACATCTGTGGGAAATGAGGGGGCAGCTCAAAGCTTCCTGCAGGGCCTTCTCCGTCAGCTCCTCAAGGTGGTGTCTTGAGGAGAGGGAGTTCATGAGCAAATAGTGGAAGATGATGCCCAGGTCCCAGATGTCTGTCTCAGAGCCATATCATGGTCCTGGTAGAAGTCAGAGTGCAGAGATGGAGAACGTCACAGGAGGACTGCAGCTGCGGCCCGGTAGAGATCTTGCTGCTCAGCCCAAAGGCAATGAGTTGGAACATCTCACTGCAGCTGCTGTCTGTCGGGGTCCACTGTGGTCCAAGTCAGGGTTCATGATCTGAGAGAGATGTTAATTATGAAGAGTTAGTCATTCACAGTGTAAATAGTTGTCTAATCATCACACTAAAACTACAAATGCATATAATTATGATTTATTAATTCAAAATGACAAAATACAAACATAAGCCAAAGAAAACACTGTAGTGTGCTTGCTACTTGGTTGAGTCCATCACAGAGGCCTGCTTCACTGGAGACACCTCGTAAGTCTATACTATAGGGCACTTCTGCTCCCCTTTCACTAGATCTACTTGGGTGGAACCAGAGCAAATCTTTGAGGCCAGCAGGCAACAGCAACCGTTTCTTGTGATCTGAGTCACCATTCTCTGGGTTACCTGTTTCCAGCCGTGACTGCTGTCCGTGGTGGTGGCCACAGGTTCCCAGTAGGGTTGCTGCATGCAGTGGATGTCTTGTTCTGTCAGTCGCTCCTGTGAGGACAAGCTGGCTTGGTGGACCTCAAGGCCACAGTGCTGGGAGTGAGGGCCTCACAGACAAAGAGCTTGCAGGCTGTGTCTCGTCTCCTCTGAGCTGTGAGGAAGAATGGCAGGCCTGCTCTCTGCATCTCCTCTGGGTGGGGCTGGGGACAGAAGTCTGGCTGTGTCTTTCTCCCAGAGTCCCTCCCCTCCTCCAGGCTGAGCAAGGGAGAGGCAGGCGAGCTGTCACTACTACCTTCACACTGCCCAGGGGAATGGCAATCAGCCTGTGCCCCCTGCCCCGTTCTGCCCTGACTCCACGCCCTACTTGCTGGGTGAGGTCTACCTGCTTTCGCTGGAGATGCCATATTACCAAGTAGTCCGGGGCATGTCTGCTGGCCTTTCTCCTCAGCTCCTTGGGTGGATCCAGGGTGGACCTTTGGGGGCATCAGGCAACTGCAGAGGCTCTTGTGATCCTGGTCCCAATTCTGCAGCTCACTCACCACACGAGTTGTCAGGGGCAGTGGCTGCAGACTCACATGGGCTTCCAGGTGGAGGCTGTGTCTGCCTCTGCCAATAGATCCTGGGTGGACAAGCTGGGCTGCGGCACCTCAATCTGTGCTGGGTGCCATGATGGGAGTGGGTGTCCCCTCACCAGATCTGCACAGAGGAACAGCACCTGGGCTCTGTCCACTTTGCTGAAGGGGGTTCAGGTAAATTATTGCACAGAGGAACAGCAGCCGGGCTCTGTCTACTCTGCTGAAGGGGTTCAGGTAAATCACCACACAGAGGAACAGCAGCCGGGCACTGTACACTCTGCTGTGGGGTGCACAGTTAAATCACCACACAGAGGAACAGCAGCCGGTTCTGTCCACTCTGCTGAAAGGGTTCAGGTAAATCACCACACAGTGGAACAGGAGCTGGCTCTATCCACTCTGCTGTGGGGTGCGCAAGTAAATCAACACACAGAGGAAGAGCAGCATGGCTGTGTCCACTGTGCTGTGGTATGGGCAGGTAAATCACCACACAGAGGAACAGCAGCTGGGCTCTGTCCACTCTGCTGTGGAGTGCGCAAGTAAAACACCACAGAGGACCAGCAGCCAGGCTCTGTTCACTCTGCTATGGTACGGGCAGGTAAATCCCCACAGAGGAACAGCAGCCAGGCTCTGTCCACTCTGATGGGGTATGAGCAGGTAATCTCCACAGAGGATCAGCAGCCAGCCTCTGTCCACTCTGCTGTGGGGTGCGCAAGTAAATCACCACACAGAGGAAGAGCAGCTGGGCTGTGTCTACTGTGCTGTGGTACAGGCAGGAAAATCACCACATAGAGGAACAGCAGCCAGCTCTGTTCACTCTGCTAAAGGGGGTTCAGGTAAATAACCACACAGAGGAACATCAGCTGGGCTGTGTCCACTGTGCTGTGGTACGGGCTGGTCAATCACCACACAGAGGAACATCAGCCGGGCTCTGTCCACCCTGCTCTGGTACGGGCAGGTAAACCACCACACAGAGGAACAGCAGCCAGCTCTGTCCACTCTGCTGTGGGGTACGCAAATATATCATCACAGAGGAACAGCTGCTGGCTCTGTCCACTCTGTTGTGGGGTGCACAAGTAAATCACCACAGAGGAACAGCAGCCAGGCTCAGTCCACTCTGCTGTCGTACGGGCAGGTAATCACCACAGAGGAACAGCAGCTGGCTCTGTCCAATCTGCTGTGGTACAGTCAGGTAATCACCACACAGAGGAACAGCAGCCGGCTCTGTCCACTCTTCTGCGATATGGGCAGGTAAATCACCACACAGAGGAACAGCAGCCGGCTCTGTACACACTGCTGTGGGGTGCGCAGTTAAATCACCACAGAGTAAAAGCAGCTGGTTCTGTCCACTCTGCTTTGGTATAAGCAGGTAAATCACCACACAGAGGAACAGCAGCCGGGCTCTGTCCACTCTGCTGTGAGTCACCAGCAGGTTCTTCACTCTGCTCTGCGCTGGTCGGCAGAAGGGGGACTTGGCTGTGTCTTTGCTCCCTGTATTTTCATGTGGAGCAGCAGGTGGGCTCTGCTCTTGCTGCAGGCTCTCGCTGGGCTGGTGTTGCTAGGCAGCTCTCGCTGGGCAGGCTCTCGCCGGGCTGGTTTTGCTGGGCAGCTCTTGCTGGGCAGGCTCTCGCTGGGCAGGCTCTTGCTGGGCTAGTGTTGCTGGGCAGCCCTCGCTGGGCAGGCTGTCGCTGGGCTGGTGTTGCTGGGCAGCTCTTACTGGGCAGGCTGTGGGACTCTCCTCCACACTGGGCAGTGGGTGGCAGGTGGGCTGTAATGCTCAGGGAAGGCCACTGTGTCTTCTGCGCCCATTGACGTTGCTCACTGGCCTGCTTTAGATGGAGACACCTTAGCTCTGAATCTTTTAGGGCACCTCGTTACTTCTTGGCCAGATCCAGGGCGAATCTTCTTGGCCATCAGGCAGCAGCAGCAGGCTCTCATGATGCTGCCCAGAAATCTCTTGCCAGCCCGCCTCCAGCCCCGGGTGATGTCAGGGGCTGCACCCTCAAGTTCGTGCAGGGGTGCCATGCTGGCAGCAGGGGTCTTCTCGCTGATGGTGCACGAGCTCTGTTCATTTAGCTCAGGGGGACACACCTCAGGCACTGACGCGTCCTCCTCTCTCTCTGTGATGGTCGGCAGAGAGGGGGCCCAGCTGTCTTCTTTTTTCTGGCGCCAGAGCTCAATGGTAGGGAGCCTGTGCCTTCTCCACTTCGGGCTCAGCAGGTGAACGCTGGGCAGGTTCTCCCTGAGCAGGATCTTTCTGGGCAGGCTCTGTCTCCCCTTCGGGCCGAGCTGGCTCTCGCTTGGCAAGTTGTTGGCACTCTCCGTCAGGCTAGCGCTATTCCCTCCCACACTGACCAGGGGAATGGCTGGGAGGCTGTGTCTCCTCTCCCCTTCTGCCCTGACTCTGAGTCCTCCTGGTCCAGGGAATGCCCAGAGAGCAACGGGCTTGTGGGATGGGCAGGCTCACTAGCTCTCCACACTGGGGGGAGAGCAGAAGGGTGTGCTGGTGTGGGAGGTGGCGCGCTGCCCTGATGTTGTTTCTGCCTCGCCTGGACTGCACCCTGGCTCACCCTCTGTTGTACCATGAGGTAGGTGGCACACAGATGGTCAAATCGTCTGTCTGACACAGACATCCAGGTGAGGTGTGGGTCATACCCCAGGCAACGCATGGCCCTTAAAATCGAGGCATTCGGCTCCATGGGGAGAGGCTTGGGAGGAGGTGGTATGACTTCGCCCTGGACTAGCCATGGGTGCCCTAGAATCTCTTCAGCTGTCGGCCTCTGGGCTGGGTCGAATGCCAGCAGCTGCCTGATGAGATCTTGAGCCTTGGTGGAAAGGCTAGTGGGCTCCTTATAACTTTCCCACACAACCTGCTCCTTCAGCTCCTCATAGGTGTCTCCATTAAAGGGGAGAGTGCTTGTCAATATAAAGTAAAGGAGAACGCCCAGGGCCCAGATGTCCACCTCACGGCCATATGGGAGGTTCTGGTAGAGCTCAGGGGCACAGAATTCGTAAGTGCCACAAAAAGTGATGAGCTCCTGCCCAACCTTGACTTTACAGCTCAGCCCGAAATCAATTAGCTTAATGTTCCCCTCCTGGTCCAGCAGGATGTTCTCTGGCTTCAGGTCCCTGTGAATGATGTTTTCATGGTGGAGATAGTGGACTGCCAAGAGGATCTGCCTGAATAATGGCCGGGCCTCCATCTCCCACAGGCCGATGGGCAGCTCGCCCCCGCTCACGAACTCCATGATCAAAAACCGTGTGTTTGGTGTCTCCACAACCTCAAATAGCTGGACCACGTGTGGATGTTCCACCATCTTCATGATCTCTACCTCCTGCTCTACGGGGGCCCAATCATCGTATTTCTCTACAACTTTTATCACCACCTCCGTCCCAGTGAGAATATGGCAGGCCAGGTAGATGCTGCCAAAGGAACCCTTGTCGAGTTCCCTCATGATGGTATACTGGCCCTTGAGGGCCTCCTCCCAGGGATTGTCAGTGGAGACGCCACGACCCGCCTCCCTCCCTCCTTGCTTACCAGCCATAGAGTCCCCAACACTTAAAGACATAGCCTAAGTCCAAAATCCAAAGTCCTGAGCCAAAAACGAAGCCAAAGTCAAAAATCCAAAAGGTCCACAGTCCAAATGTGCAACACCAAATCCAAATTCCAGAGTCCAAAGTCAGATGTCAAAGCCAAGCCGAATCCAAATCCACACAAGCACCAAGACGCAGTCCTACAGGTCACCACACACTAGCTCCCTGTACTCAACGGACAAAGGACCAGCAACTGCCGGGCCCTTATATAGCCCGTGCCTGACGCCTCACAGAGGCTCTTTGTGATGTCACGGCTAGACATGGCCCAATCAGGGCGAGGCATAGCCTGCTGGGGCTGTCTTACCTTTGGCCTCCAAGACCTTTTCTACTCTAATTAAAAGAATGAGGACAAACTCTAGCAGCTTCTTTGCTTCCATGGGCTATGAAAACTAACTTGTTTAGAAATTAAAATGTATAGGGAGCTCCGATGGCTTTTTCAATTTAACTGTAAAAATAACATGTAAGTTTTGGCTTTTAAAGACCTCATCAGAGGGAGGACTTCGGGGAAGATGGTGATGGAGAAAAACAGGACTTAAGAACCCCGCTAACAACCAATCTCTATTACCACAAAATCAGCGCCTTTCATAGCCAGAAAACACCATCAGTAGAGAAAAAACGAATGTAAATACAAGGGACAGAGAAAAAGAGGGCTGGAAAAGTGAGACACCAGGAAGAAGCCAGACCGCAGTGCTGCAGCCCGGAGCCATGGCACCGGCACCATCTTCTCTTGCAGCACCAGGCCCCAGAGAGGAGGGGAACTCAGAACAGAGCTTAGAGCCAACAGATAGCCTGGCCTCACGGCCGAGGACACAGCAGCAGCACCATACTGCCGACGGCAGCAGCCAGCTCACCAGACGGCACCAGACTATTGCACTCAACAGCCCACCAGGCTCCAAAAAGGATCGGCAGACAGACATCTCTTATCCATCTCCAACCCCATCCCAGTGTCCCTCATCCTGCTGCCATCCCCACCTGTGTCTCCTAACCAACCCCAACCACAACCCCATCTCCATGTCCCTCACAACATCACCATCACCGACCGTGTCTCTTAAGCATCACAACCCCCATCTCAGTATCCCTCATGCCAACACCATCTCCACAGGTGTCTCTCAACCACCCTAAACCCCATGTTCCTCACAACATCTCTATCACCACCAGTGTCTCTTAACAACCCCCAACCCCATCCCATCGCCCCTCACCCCTCACCATCACCACAGGTGGTACTTAACCATCCCCAACCCCAGTTCCATGTCCCTCATCCCATCTCCATCCCCAACCATGTCCCTTAATCATCTCTAACCTCATTGCTATGTCCCTCATCCCATCTCAATTCCCACTTGTGTCCCTTAACCATCCACAAACACATCCTCATTTCCATATCCCTCATCCCATTGCCATCCCCACTTGTGTCACTTTATCCATCCCCAATCCCATCCCCATCCCCACCCATGTCTCACTTCCAATCCATCCCCATGGCCCTCAAAACATCTTCATCCCCATCCATGCTTCACTTAGCAATCCTCATCCACACCCCAGGTATCCCTCAAAGCATCTCTATCCCAGCCCTTTGTCCCCTAACCCACTTTTACTCACATACTCACATCCTATATCCCACCCCATCCCTCTGCTGCTCAGCCCTCCCCATCCCAATGTCCTCCCACAACCCTATCCCCTAACCTAGATCTGTTACCCCACTCCTAGGTCTCTATCCTCATCCCTATGTTCCTCATCACAACTCCATGCCCATTCCTGCAACACTTAGCCAGCCCATCCATCTCTCTACCTGTATCCCTCACCCCATGCCTATTCCCTAATGACTTACCATCCTCATGTCCTTGTCCAATTCCATTCCAATCCCTGTGTCACTTGGCCCATCTTCATCCCAACCTGTGGCTCTTCTCCCATCTACACCCCACCCCATCCCACTGCTTACCCCATCCCGTGTTCCTTACTCCATCCCCATCCCCATCACCATGTGTCCCTAACCCCATCCTCATCTCTACTATCCCTTACCATACCTCCATCTCAGTGTCCCTTACCAAATCTCCATCCCACTGTCCCTCACCCCATCCCCACCCCTGCACTGCTCAATAACAACCCTGTTTGGGCCCTCACTCTGTCTCTGTGCCTGCAGCATGCCTCTGCAGGTACCTGAAAATATCCAAACACAATGAGCACAAGACTCACATTTAGACGTCCTGGGTCTGCTACTTCTCAACATCTGAGGAGGATGACAGCCTCCACTTCCACTTCTGACAGAGGCCACAGAGGCCAAGCAATAGTGTCCTGGCAGGCCCTGTGCTGGGACCCCTCCTCAGGGCTAGGTGAGGCAGCAGGGCCGGATGAGCCCTGGGGACAATGTTGCAGGGACATTCTATCTCTAAGCCATACTTCCAATCTCGTTTTATATTTTCTTTGGAGACAGGGTCTCACTAAGTCCCAGAGGGCCTGATTTGTTGAGGCTGGCTGTGAACCTGCAATCCTCCTGTCTCAGCCTCCCAGGTGCTGGAATAACAGACATGCACCTGGATAGATTATATATATATATATATATATATATATATATATATATATATATAATTTTAATTACTCACTGTGATTAAAGAAGGTGCATATGACAAAGGAACACTGAAACTCTAACAAGTGGTGTGTTAGAAAAGAGAGGTCCTTGAAGAGGGAGCTACTTTGGGAAGCATGTGCTTGCCATGCAGAGCAAGATCTGGAGCCCCCAGGTGTGGGGAACCCCGCCTAGGTCAATGAGAAATCAGGGTGTGGGCAGCTGCTGGCTGAGCTGAGCTGAGGTGACGCTCACTTCTACTACAGGGTGGTGCTGGCCACTCAGTTCCCAGGGAGACCCTGGATGGCCTCCTCCCCCCAGCCAGCAAGAAGTGGGACCCATCCTGCAAACTGTGGGGGTGTCTGAGTCCCCACCCCCATGCCTGGTAGCCCCTGTGTCCACCCTCACAAGGCAGGGGCCTCTTGTTCTACAATCAGGGAAGCCCAGGGAGATCAGGGGACCATCGGAGCCAGAGACGAGGTGAGGCCTGGGCCCAGGGCATCCTCCTGACCTAGCACACGGCTTGGACTTCATGGAAGGCCCTTGGTGACTGGCTCCTCACTCTACCTGCAGCTCCAGGTGCAGCCTGTGCCTCTAGAGGCCAGGCCGTCTCTAGACCTCAGGACCTGGGAGGACCCCGAGCCCAGGAACCCTCATGCCCTCCCTTCTGTGTGCACAAGACAGAGCTGCCTTCTACCTTAGGATTTAGAATGCCCCCTGCATTCAATCCCTATACTGCAAAAGAAAAAACAACGACTGGTTTGAGAAGGAATGTAGCACTTCACTTGCACTGTGATACTATAAAAATTTGTGTTTATGTCACTACCGCCAGGAACCACACTGTGATGTGAGAGTACAATGCATAAAGCATGTAAAAAATTAAGAACCAGTAAAACAATATCTCCAACTGTTATCAAGGAAAGTCTGGTTGTGAATCACTTGAGCAGAGGGGCCCTGGAGACGCCACCGGGGCGTCTCACACATCGATCCCAGCACTGTTAATAATGTACAAGTGTGGCCAGGCGTGGGGGCGCACGCTTTAAATCCCCGCGCTTGGGAGGCGGAGACAGGAGAATCACGCAGGTTCGATCGTAAGAGACCCTGTTTCAAAAATATAAAAATATAGGTCTGGGCGTGGAGCCCGGAGGTAGCAGGGCTTCCAGGAATCCCAGGACCACCAAAAAAAAAAAAAAAAATGTACAAGTGCCCGCGAACTGGGGATCCCACCAGTATCCCATCTCCTACCTTTACTGTACTTCAGACTGGCCCCTACTTATGTGGAATAGAAGAAATAAATAGAAAGACAGTACCAAAAAGTAAAATATAACTTTAATATAAGAACTGGGTGCTAACCTACCCAACTTTTATTCCCAAACTAGTTCTCTTTCCCAGGCCTGTCTCTCCAAAATTCCTGAGAAATTTCTAGATCCTCAAGTTAATTGAAAGAAATTTCTAGATCCTCAAGTTAATTGAAAGAATCTATAATTGTTCTGCACATTGTTTACAAGATATCTTGAGAAACCTATACTTTAGGGGACTCTACAGCTTATCTATTGATCAAATCATGGAGACATCGCTTAGCCTGAGGATCCTAAGAATGACCAAGCCCGCAGTACCACCAAGAAACTGCCTCAAAACTACCAGCCCGAGGTTCATCCTCACATAGGTCCTCTTACCCACCCCTCATAAAGCCCCCATAACACAGGAGCCCCCAGCCCCAAAGGCATCTCTCCTCAAAAGGCCTGCATTTTACCTTGAACGTGTATCTCCTACTTTCCAAAATCAGCCTCTGAGCATGTCTCAGATTAGCACATTCTTTTCCACCACATAAGCCAAGGACCCTGTCCATTCTGAGTTAAGATCAACCCTTCGCTCATGACTCTACCATCTACCCCCTTCCTGCCCCATCTTTGCAAAGCAGTGATTGATTTCTCCCACTCAGACACACTGTGAACTCAGGTCACTCCGCAGGCTTGCTCACCCCATTGATACCTGCACATTGTGATTTAATAAACCTTGCTGTGGCCAGACACCTGTGATTAATAAAAAGTTTCATAGATGATTCTGATACATAATTCCAACTGGAGCACCTTTCTGTAAAAGCTCAGCAAGATATAAGATGCGCATGATGGAATATTTTCGTGTTCCTGAGGGTGGACTGGGGATACTTTTTATTTGAAAATAGAGTATTTTTAAGAAATTGGGCCTAATTGAAGAAGGAGATTGTTTCATGATCTGCCTTCCGTGTGTCAATTACTATTATCCATAAGTATTGTAACAAAAACTGTATTGCTAAAAAAAATGTGGGCACTCCTCTAAAACTAATTTCTCCAGAAATCACAGCAGAACCAATTTTGATAAGGAACATTTTTACACTGAACTAACACTGCTCATCCAGGCACAAATGTGCCAAAGAACAGGTTTACAAATAACTTAAGAAGCTGCTTCATAATACCCTACTTCTCATTAAGGCATGTGATTCGGATGGCATCTCTTGGTTTTTTTTAATTTTGCGTTCAGGAATTCTATTTCATTACATGAATCACACACTACTGGCCCGGCACCGTGGTCTCCTCCCGAGCTCGCTCTTCACCTGCTCATCTGTCTCCTCTTCCTTAGAGTAGACTGGAAACCCCAGGGGTTTGGATTCTGACTCACTCTGCTTGGGAACTGTGGTGTAGACCTACACTGCCAGAGATGTCGCTCAGAGGTTGGGGGTTCTAGAAACAGACTAACCTGAAACAGCATCTTTTCTCTGGGGTTATATTTTACCTTCAGAAGACAGATTCTGAGGCTATTTTTAAATGTAAAAATGTTGAAGGAAGATTTGTGCAAACCCCCAGATGACAAAAGTAGACATTCTGCCTCTATCAGAATGACATACTGACAGAGCCATATTGCTTTTTTACTGACTTAATTTCTTGGTAATGGGGATTAAAGCCAAAGTCTCATTAAGTTGCAGAGGGCCTCACTAAGTAGCTGAATCAGGCTGTAAACCTGTGATTCTCCTGTCTCGGCCTCCCAAGTACTAGGATTACAAGTGAAGGCTACCACGCCCGGCTATCTACTATTAATCCTACAATATTTGTTCTAGTATTATTTTATTTTCAAAATGAAAACTCTATTATTAACTTATATATGTCCCAGGGCTTTTGTTTTGTGTTTTTGTGATTTTACCAGAGGTCGAAAGAAGTTACATTTATTGAGTAGGGAGAACACAGAATGTCGGAGATCACTGGCAATTCCCCGCAGAGGCAGGGCAGAGGTCTGGAAACAGCAAGGGTTAAAAGAAACCATAAGTGTAAGAACCATACTTATACAAATATTCATATAAAAATATTTCCACAATGAAGGACAGTTGGTAAGATATAATGACCAGGCAAAGGCTATGGAAATCAAACAAAACTGTAGCCCCTCCCATGAGCCACATCCTGAGGAGATTGATGCAGATAAATTCCCAGGCTGATCACAGTAAGGAGGCAGACAAGTGTCCCCAGGAGAACAGAGCCCCCCAGCCACCCAGGGGTTAAAGTCCACTCACCAGCAAGATACAGATTCAAATTAAGGATGGAAACTGGGCACCAGACAGGGGGGCTCTCAAGACCCAGTTCTGACCAATCACAAAAGAGAGATGGGAACCACCCAACTCTGACCAATCACAAAGGAGAGATGGGGAACTGCCCAACTCTGACCATTCACAAAAGAGAAATGGGAACCTCCCAACTCTGACTAATCACAAAATAGAGATGGGAACCACCCAGCTCTGAACAATCACCAAGCAGCGATAGGAACCACCCAGCTCTGACCAATCACAAAACAGAGATAGGAACTGCCCAACTCTGACCAATCACAATGGAGATGTGGGAACCACAAGAAAGAATAAAAGCACACCTGCAGAGGCTGCCCTGCTGAGAGCCCCTCTGCCTTGCAGGAGCTATTGTTTCTAATTTCTAGCTTTCCTTGGACAACCAACATCATATTCCTACATCCTCCATTGGTCCTTGGACTTCATTCTTTGGCATCATTAGATAAGAGTCCAGTAAGAGGACTCAGCGTGTATGGCACCCACTTCTCCCTTCCTGTATCTACACCCCCCAGCTGGACTCAGTGCCCAGCCGCCCTCAGAGTGTGCTACCCACGTGGATCTGGGCTCTAGTCCACAGACAGAAGGCTGGCCACAGCGACGCCCCACGCTAGGTCAGGGCAAGCCACACCCTCCACGCCCTCTGCTTCCTGAGGTGTGAGGTGGATGGGCAGGGAAATCACACCGTGATGGCGCAGGCGCAGGCAGGTGTGATGGGGTCTCTGGACCTCACCTTGCAGGACGCTGTGACGGTCACCCACATGGGACTTGATGAGAACGACAAATGCAGTTATTTCAAACACGAGGTGACGTGCTTTCTGAACTCATTTGGTGTGGCTATAAAACCACAATCTGAGAGCAAGGTATGGCAGGCACACCTGTCATCCCAGTACTTGGGAGGCCAAGGCAAGAGGATCACATGTTGTCAGCCTGTCTCAGCAACTTAGTGAGAATCTGTTTCAAAATAAAAAATAAATTAAAAAAGAGCAGTAGGGTTAAGGGAACTTTTGGAAAGGTAGAATGACTGTAGATTCAATGCCCAGTAACACACACACACACACACACACACACACACGCACACACGCACACACACACACTAACACACATACAAACCCATCTATCCCAATATAGCCATGCTCTTTACCTAGTTTCTAATATTTAACTTTTATCACAAGGCAATGAAATAGATATTATAGCTGATACAGTAGCCTATGCCTGTAACCCCAGAACTTAGGAGGCTGAGACAGGAGGCCAGCCTTAATATCTGGGCTAGACCCTCATGGACTTAGATTCTGTTTCAAAATAAAACATAAAATTGGCTCGGGATGTTGCTCAAAGATAGAATGCACCTTAGTATTCAAGGCCCATTATAAATGAATGAATGAATGAATAAATAAATAAATAAATAAATAAATGAGAAAGAAAATAAAAAGGAGTTGGTGTTATCCCAACATTATAGCTAAGAATGCAGGGCTCACAGAATTTATGGATTTATCTTGCCTGATAGTCTGGCTGCAATGAATGGGCAGTGTCTGTCTCCGCGTGCATCTTCTCCCAGGCCAGGGGCTCTCTGCTGAGATGTGCAAGATGCCCTTCCTTCCCTCACTCATGGGCCCACAACAGGGCATGAGTCTAAACGTCATCGTTGCAGTCTCTCTCCCCTTCGAGGGAAGGAGGATCCTCCCTCCAAGCACGGGGGTCTCTTTACCAGAGGAGTCGGACAGGACGTGAGGGGTCTTTGCCCCCTGATCAGGAGGGGCAGATCAATGGCCACGGTGCACAGATACCAAGTGCAGAGCAGAGATGAGGAGAGAACAAAAACAAGAAATAATACTGAACCAGCCGAGAGCTAAGCTGGGGTGTTCATCCAGGGGCATCGCACAACAATCCACTGGGATATGTAGAAATATTAGAACTTCCTGGCTATGTTTCTTTATTTGCCCTTTAGTTTCTTATTGTGTGGAGGGTGTTTTTGTTCGGTGGGCTGGTTTGGGTTTTATTTTTTCATAGTATTAGGGATTGAACCCAGGGGCTACCTTTGATTTACTCCCAGAACCCTTTTTATTATTACTTTTGTTCTCAAATAAGGTCTTGCTAGGCTGGTGAAGATCTCACTAAAGCTGACCTCCCCTTGGGAGTAAAAAGATATACTGCAGGAGGCAGGGAGAGAGGAAACCCAGAAGTTTGAGCCTCCAGGGTGGCAGCCTAGGCTCCCTACTTACGACCAATCCCGGTGTGGAGCCCCATGAGTGCCCTGCCTGTGATTGCTCTCCCCGCCCTCCTAGCGCTTGCAGCAGCTGCAAAAACCCAGCGCCACTGAGTTCTGCAATCCTGGCATTTCCAGACTGGAGAGACCCAGGGGCTGGAGCCAGCTAGCAGCCAAGCTGGGCATGCGCACTGAGCCACCTGGTGGAGACAGTCTACTGCACCTGCTGGGCTAAGGTGAGGCCCCAGCCTGCAACTCATGCCAGGCCTGGAAGGAGCCTCGTGCCCTGCGCCCTGGCTCAGGCAGGTGGATGCAATTATAAGCCCAGTCCCTGCAGAGATAGCTTGCCCGGGGACAGCCCGACGCTTTTCTTTGCCAAGCTATTGGGCATCAGGAATCAGGACTTGCATAGGTACCAAATCCTGGGTTGCCTAGAGAGCTGGGATTTGCCCTAGCCAGCAAATCAAGTATTTTTACTTCAGTGCTGGAACTTGCTGGGCCTGGCTTTTTCCTTCACTGTGGAAAAAAACAATAATAATAGTAAAAAACTTCCTTTATTGTGGGTCTCCTTGAAACAGAATCTGTCAAATCGTGTTTCTCTGGAATTTTCTATTTATGCTTTGGTTGCTGAAGATGCCCCTCCCACCCATTTAGAATTCTAAGATTCCTTCTAGATTGACTTTTTATCATATTTTAAGAGTTATTCTGCTGGGCTTGGTGGCACACACTTGTAATCTCAGCATTTGGGAGGCTGAAACAGGGGGATCCCAGTTCGTGAACAGCCTCAGCTACTTAGTGAGGCCCTTTGCGACTCAATGAGACCGTTTCAAAATAAAGAATAAAAAATAGGTTGGGGAGTCTAGCTTGAAGGTAAATTCCCCTAGTACTGCAAAATAAATTAATTAACAAAATAAATAATAAATAAATAAAACAGAG
Source organism: Muscardinus avellanarius (assembly GCF_963383645.1). Taxonomy (NCBI): domain Eukaryota; kingdom Metazoa; phylum Chordata; class Mammalia; order Rodentia; family Gliridae; genus Muscardinus; species Muscardinus avellanarius. Next base: position 50,318,212 of record NC_137805.1, read on the forward strand.
GCACGGGTGTGGCTTGAAAATAGAATCCCTTGTGTTCAATGCCCACTACCAAAATAATCCAACAAAATCCGTAGAATAAACAATGGAGAGGACCCTAATGTACACTACGGTCTTTAGTTTATTACAAAGTATCAATTACTCAGTAGCTGGGGCTGTCGGCCAAGCCAGTCCTCCTGCCTCAGCCTCTCAAATGCTGGATTACAACTTGAGGCAACACGCCCACATCTATTTTTAAATTTTGAATCAGCTGGAGAAGTAACCTACAGTGGATTCTGCAGAAACTGAGGACCCTCAGGATTAGAGAAATAGAAGGTTGCTTGGGGGAAAGGCCCAGGTGGCGGTGATGGGCGACTGTTGATTCATATCAGTTAGAGAATAAAGGCTCCACCTGTTAGAATATGGTGGTGGTTGTCCTGCTTCGCTTGTGTCTAGTGTTACCAAAAAAAAAATTTTTTTCAGGCATTAAAGGTTTGGTCTCTGTATCAGGCACTATACATAGTAATGTCTTTGTACACAATCTGTTTTTTAGAAAATAAAAACCAAATACCTGTAGTAATATGTGCCATAAAGCAAGAGAACTAAATAAATGGCGTGTGGTAATGTGAAAGAAGAGAGCACATCTGTACAGCTGCGAAGCAGAACAGCGAGGTCATGAAAGCAAGTGGCAGGCACACCAGTGCTATGGCTCAAGAAGCAGAACAGACCCTCGCTGTTTCCAGGTGCTGAAGCTTTAGGCATGGCTTCCACAGGCTTCTCAGGAGGAAATGGACAGTCAACAAAACTGATCAACTGACTTTAGGCCACTGGAGAAGGTGTTATTGCTCTGCATAGTGATTCTTTACTCCCCTAAATTCAGGCACTAGATATCATAATCTTGGTCACTTAAACAAATTTCTCCATGGTGGCACACGCTTGGAATCCCAGCATTTGGGAGGCTGAGACAGGAAGATCGCAGTTTGAGGACAGCCTCAGCTACTTATGCCATTTGCAACTCAGTGAGACCCTGTTTCAAAATAAAGATTAAAAATTAGGGCTGGGGTGTAGTTCAGAGGTAGAATGCCCCTGGATTCCATTCACAGTACAAGTTGTATTTACCTTTTTTTTAAAGCAAGTGAATGCTTCAGTGGGTAAATATCAACACAACAGGAATTAGGAAGTACCTGAAATCAAAATATAGGAATATTTTTTTTGTGGGTCTCAGGATGAAACCCAGAGGTATTTGACCTCTGAGCTACACTCCCTGCCCAATTTGTTTTATTCTTTATTTTGAAATATGGTCTCAACTGAGTTGTGGAGGGCCTCACTAAGTAGCTGAGGCTATCTGCAAACCGCGATCCTCCAGTCTCAGCCTCCCCAATGCTGGGATTACAAGCGTGCGCCCCCATGCCCGGCCCGTTTTTTTTTTTTTGTTGTTTTGTTTTGTTTTGTTTTGTTTTGCAGTACTGGGGATGGAACCCAGGGGCATTCTACCTCCAAGTGATACCCCCAGCCCTATTTTTTATTCTTTATTTTGAAACAGGGTCTCACTGAGTTGCAAAGGACCTCACTAAGTAGCTGAGGCTGTCGTTGAGCCACAATCCTCCTGTCTCAAGCTCCCAAAGGCTAGGATTACAAACGTGTGCCACCACACCCAGGTATATGAATACTTTTGAAAAGTATTCTTCTCATGCTGAAGAGTAGGGATAACAGGGAGCCTTCAAAGGCTCTGGGTCATGGAACTGTATATCAAGCCTGTAAATCTAAACACTAAGACATTCTTCTCTTGTGTCCTGGCTCTGGCGTTAGTACTCCCAGCCTCACCTCAGCAACCTGGTTTCCTGTCCCAGCTTCCCTGACTGGCTACATCTGCTTCCTAACCCAGGGCACACCATATTTCTAGTCCCCAGTCTGACATTCAATTCTTGACTCATTTGCTCAATGATGTACTTGGTCTTATCCTCAGCTGATTATTTTTACCACAATGGACAAGCATAAAGGAACCATGCACCATCACCATTGAGGGATAGGACTTTTTCTAAGCCTAATGAAACACTTATCTTGGTGCAATGATCACCATCCTGCCTAGGCCAATACCAGACTCTAGAAAAAAAGGGTATTATTGGCACAGTACCATTCCTGTTTAGGGACTTAGGGTAGCGATGCTTGTGGGGAAGCGCCTCGGCATTCAGGTGAGTGGCACACTCCTGTAATCCCAGCACTTGGGAGCTGGAGGCGGGAGGATTGGAGGTTTGAGATTAGCCTCAGCAATTTAAGAGACTCTGTTTCAAAATAAAAAATAGAGCCGGGGATGTAGCTCAAAAGTAGAATGCTCCTGGGTTTGAGCACCAGTACAAAAAAAAAAAAAAAAAAAAAAAAAAAAAAGCCTAGTAAAGTTGCAGAACAGTGCCAAAGCATTATAAACTTCAGTAGGGATTTGCCTAAAATGTATTATTTGTTGAGCTATGTTTGGATAGTTGCCAATATGTATAAGCATAAAAATAAGACATAGAGCTGGATTCAGTGGAACATGCCTGTAATCCCAGTACTTGGGAGGCTGAGACAAGTGGATCACAGGTTCAAGGACAGCCACAGCAAGTAGTGAGACTCATCAACTTAGCAAGATCCTGTTTCCAAAAATAAAAATGAGCCGGGCATGGTGGTTCGCACTTTTGATCCCCGTGCTTAGGAGGTGGAGACAGGAGGATTGCGCAGGTTCGAGGCTGGACTCGCTGGCTTAAGAGACCCTGATTCCAAATAAAAAAGCATAATATAGGTATGGGAGTGTAGCCCAGCCCAGAGGCGGAAGGGCTTCCAGGAACCCCAGTACCACAATAATAATAATAATAATAATAATAATAATAATAATAATAATAAAAACAACAATAATAATAATATAAAAATAAAACTAAAATAGGACTGGGGGTATAGCTCAGAGAATGGCCTCTGGGTTTAATTCCCCGTACCTCACACACACACAGTCACACAGCATGAGTGTGATTATTTATAAATGAAACATTAATAAGATTAAACAGAAATATCAGATGACACCATTCTTAAACTAAATGTATGCTAGCAACCGTGCAGTGACTTATAACCAACATTATTAAAACTATCACTATTTGTGGCACTTACCTTTATTCTGATGAAACTGTTTAACCAGATCTTTTATATCCAGACTTCTTTTCTGGAGAAATAAATACAGGAAATCAAATATCGGTACATAAAACTCCCAACTTAAAATGCTTTTTCAAAGCAGAAAATATGTGATCAAAAGCATTAACAAACCTTCTCTAAATACACGAAGTTCTTTAAAATAAATTGCTGCATACTGGGTGATGTCTGCTGGTCTGTTTTGGAACTTGGCTCTGCTAAGTCCTTCAAAACGTGTCTCGAGGTCATAGGGTACATCAAATCTGGGCTTTGAAGGAATCATTTAGGCAGGATAATCGCAACCGTAATGAAGAAAAACAAAGTCTTACACGTAGCATATTAGTTTTTTATTTGAGTTAACTATGGTTTCCAAGAACAAATAAATCTCCTATTAGCTTTAGTTCTAGTTTCCAGGCATTCTAGTAAAATGTGTGTGGTTGTTTTGTGATCATGGAGGTTGAACCCAGGGCTATTCTACCACTGATCTACATACCCAGCACATTTTTAATTTTTATTTTATTTTTAACAATTTTTTATTGAACATAAATAGTATACATTTAAACTATACTTGGTGCCCTCCCCCCCCGCCTCTGTTTTCCCTTCCCCCCTCCCACCAATGGTTGTCCAGGTTAACCACTACATATCTTACTATGTGCCTATGAGTTACCTAGACTATTAGAAAAATCCATAGGAAAAGCTCTGCCAAGACTCCCAGAGTGATATTAACAATAAAAACAACCAAGCAAAACCTACTTCTTTAAAACCTAGGGAATATTCTGCAAATTAATATTCAAAAAAGATAAATTAGGCCCATGTATCTGTTTCCAAACAATGCTCACACAGGCACTGGTTTTTCTGGATATTTAAAGAGTATTACAAAACAGTGTTGCTATAAGAAAAAGACTTCTTCGATTTTCTAAATATATCCCCAACACACTGCTCATTTTTGAGTACGTTTTTTTTTTTTTTTTGCTTTTGCTTTAATTTTAATCTTGCTTCTAACAGGGAGAATAGGTACACGTTATCTGTGGCGTTATGCCACACACCTTTCTCTCACACCTCCCTCGCCTTCTACCCTCATTTCTCCATCTTCCCTTCTCCTGCCTTTCTGGCTGCTAAGTACCAAGGGTATTGCATGGTCTAATCTATAATCCTCAAAGGTGGCAGAGATTGTCAATCCTAAACTGTGTATCAGTGTGTGTGTTTTCTGTCTCATTCTAAAAATATATTTTTGAAAGCTTATAAATACTCAAAGTGGAAATACTGTTCAGTGGTTAAGGGAAAATTTATGATAGGAAAAGCAGGATGAAGTTTCAAGTGAGGTTAGCACCCGAATGCAAGCCATGCATAGGTCCGTCACTTTGATAGAGGTGGGTATCAGATGGTCTTGAGGGACCAAGCAGCATACACAAAATACGAAGTGAGTAAATTTAGGTTTCCTAAAGCTTTTTTTTTAAAAAAAATCAGCTTCTTGGGGAAGATCACAGCTCTTCTAGACACTGAGACCCAGGAGAAATATCTCCCATGGGTCCCAGTAAAGAGCAGAACATTTTGATATAATGAACCATGACCTTAACAACACCCCTCAGTACAGAGTAACGGGTTTCATGAAGCTAAGTGGCACGGTTTAGTTGCCAGCATTATACAAGGGACCAACTTGTAATAAAAGGCAATGGATATGTCAGAAAAAAGCTGAATATTTAAAAGCACATTTCATCTCCTCACAGGTCAGGATAAAATGAATCTGTACAGTCAACGTGAAGCATTTGAGAATATAAGCAAGTGTATTCAATCACATAAGAAAAAAACTCCTCAGGAGCTTGGCTAAATTAAATCACCTTTTCAAAATCAGTGCAGCTTTGGCAAGCCTACATGCTAAATGATAAAGGCCAAAGGCAGTGGTAATGTATGATACATGTAATACATTCACATACATGTTTTACACATAACTTTTAGACAGCCTCAGGTGAGGAAGTCGTTTTCAAAGGGTCTACCAGCAGGAAGATGGAGGGACAAAACACTTTCTTTGGGCGTTAGCAGCCCGACCAACTGCGCACATTGGCCCAGGTGCTGCTAGTTCTCACCTTGGGCGGGACACACCCCCACCCTCTTCTGGGAACATGTGGAGACAGAGCACCTCAAGTTCCTACAAGGCAGTTCTGTATAAAAGACCCGAGTAACTTGAAAAATATACAAAACAGTCAAAAATACAGATATTGGGCAGGGTGTGGTGGCACATGCCTGTAATCCTAGTACTTGGGAGGCTGTGACAGGAGGACCACAGATTCTCAGCCAGCTTCAACAACCCTGTGAGCCTCTGTTTCAAAGCAAAAAATAAAGCCAGGCTTTTCCAGCCTTTCCTTTACATCTGGGGAAGAGGACTGTGAACCTACTTTGGGGCTCCCGACAACTAGGCCAGGAGCAGCAGGCGGACACTGGCCTAGGCCCTGGCGCGGCCCCCAGGGTCTGGCCGAGTTGCTGCCCTGCTGGGGTGGGACGGCCCCTCCCTCTCTGTGAACCCTCTTCCCCAAAACTTGAGACTTGGTTCTTCTCCCTGCCCCAACTGCCTAACTGCCTGTCTCTGGGGCACAGTTGCCCCAACTTCCTCTTTCAGGCACAAAAAATCTTCCTGAATGCCCCTTTGCTGGCTGCTCCAGTAAAAGTTTTGACCTGAGAGGGGCTTTTATAACCCCTTCATATCAAGGCATGCATCACAATGTCTACACCCTCTCTCAGGAGGCTCCCAGCATCAGGTAAGGAGGCGGGGCCACAGCGGCTCCAGCCAATGGGGAGCCGAGAGGAACAAAGGTCAGAACTGAGAGGTGGGCCTTATGCTATCTAAGGAACTGGTAGTGAGCCATTAACTGACATAACTGACATAAGAGCAACTGTCTGCATGTATCTGTGAGCTGCAGCCAAATGCAGTGTCCAAAACTGGAATACAGATCCATATAAACATATAGTTTCAAATTATTTAATCCAGCAAATGATTTTACAGACTTTCTGTGTGCCTGATATTGTTTTATCTCTGAGAAATAAGTCATGTACAAAGCACACTGTGCTCATCCCACAATCTAGGAACAGGAGAGGAAAGAAGGTATTTAATTTTTTCGAAAGGTCAAGTGCAAATGAATGATCTATTTATGGGATATACACAATGTTATTCTACTCAGCAATTAAGAAGAACAAAATCATGTAATTTGAAGGAAAAAAGTGGATGGACCTGGGGAGCAGCAGCTAAGTGAGATTAGCCAGTCACCAAGAGTAAAGGGGTCATGTGCTTTCTCTCATATGTGGAAGCTAGGGTATAATTGGTATGCAGGACACACCAGTGGAGGGCTGGCTGAAATGAGCAGATAGAGACTGGGATTGGTTAGCTGAAAGGACTCAAGAGTCATCCTATCTGAAGTCCTCAGTGTGGCTGGTGTGAAGAATTCAGACCTGTACTTAGATTCTGCCTCCTCTTCTGCTCTTGAGCTCTGGAGTAACTGTGTCAAGGCATGCCCCCTTTCTGGGAGTTAGTTTTGCCATCTGTAAACAAGGAGATTCGTCTAGAGCCAGGGTGGCAGCAGTTTCTGTCACTGTGGTTCTCACACATTTCTGCATACCTTGCCATGATAGGAGAAATTAATAATGGCAACTTTGTTGCTGAACCTAGCCTGATCCTCAGAATCCTACCAAACCTCAAACTTTAGTTGACAAGGCACAATCACTGAGTTCCAGCACTAGAAGTGAAGCATATTTGATGATTGTGACTAAGACCCCTTCCTTCCTTCCTTCCTTCCTTCCTTCCTTCCTTCCTTCCTTCCTTTCTTCATACTGGTCATTGAACCCAGGGTTGTTCTATCTATGAGTCATATCCTCAACTCTTTTAGTTTCTATTTTGAAGCAGGGACTTGCTAAGTTGCTGAGGCAGGCTCTGAACCTGTGATCCTTCTGCCTCGGCCTCCCAAGTACTGTGATTACAAGTGTGCACCACCACATATGGCTTTGGACACATTTTATTTCTAAAATTAAGTAACTCTAAGTATTTTAGACTCTTGAAAATAAAGATAATAAGTAAGTAGTGAGGAATTCCCCATAGCAGACAAACCCAGAACACTGTACAACTGCATTTTAGGAGAATTTCCCTGTTTGGAAAACTTTCTGAAAGATACAGACTGGCTCAAAAGTTTCCTGTTATAATTTTGTATCAGATCACGAAGCCAAGTGAAACTGGAGGGAGAATGGGGTTCATAATGAAAATGCTTCTCCCCTAGTTCTGAAAGCAGTTGCATGTATATATATATATATATATAGTGTCCAATAAAGACAGAGCAAGTACTTGCACTTGAATAAGGCACCCTGTTTATGAAGTGATTGATACACAAATAAAACTTCGCACCTGACATTTTCCTTATTGTCTGTTCAAAGTGGCCCTCGGGCAGCCTATATTTTTCTGGCTGGTCTGAATCCTCAGCCTCAGGGGACCCTTTGGACCAGCTACTCAGTTTTCATGGAGGAAAGCAGGCTGTTGAACAGGCTATTACATTCCCAGAGAAAGTTCATAGACCAGGTTTAAGCCTTGTCTGTAAAGTTGGTGGCTTTTAGAAGCAATCAAAACCAAAGGGGAGGGAGACCTCTCTGCGGAGCTTAGCACCATCTAAAATCAGCTTTATCGGGAGTTATCTGTGGTGGAGAGAAACATTTTGCATCTGAACTTTGAACCCACCAAGAAATTCTCTAGAATGATATACATGATTTCCTAGGATCTTTTTTTTTTTCTCTTTCTTTTCCTTCTTTTTTTTTTTTTTTGTGGTACTTGGATTCCTCGAAGCCCTTCTACCTCCAGACGACAATCACAGACCAATTTTTTTTTTTCAAACAGGGTCTCTTAAGCCAGCACGGCTGGCTTTGAACCTGCGCGATTGTCCTGTCTCTGCCTCCCAAGCGCGGGGATTACAAGCCACCACACCCAGCTCCTAGAATCTTAAATAATCTTTATTTCCCCTACAGTATAATGTGTATGAGTGAACACAAGTGATGGTGAAAGATTAAGAACTTGTTTTATAAGTCATTTTGTAAACCACTGGAAGGTTACTTTTATACTGACCTTCTTTCATGTTTCATTTACCTCTTTTTTTTTGATACTGGGGATTGAACTCAGAGACATTCCATTTCTGAACCATACCCCCCAGACCTGTTTTATGTTTTGGTTTTAAATAGGGTCTCACTCTAAATTGCTGAGACTGGTCTTGAACCTACAATCCCGTCTCAACCACCTAAGTACTGGGATTATAGGAATAGTCCCCCCTTCCTGGCTCTTACCAGGCTTTAGGCAACATGCCATGATGGTTAAGGACTCTAGACAAATTTCTACATGTAGAACTCTCCTTACCGTGGGGACTGAAGATGTAGCTCTGTACATGCCTGGTATACAACGGCCCTGGGTTTAGTCTCTAGCACTACATTAAAACAAATAAATAAGCTGGGTATGGTGGCACACACTTGTAATTCCCAGGCTTGGGAGGCGGAGACAGGAGGATTGTGCAGGTTCGAAGCCAGCCGCGCTGGCTTAAGAGACCCTGTTTCCAAATAAAAAAGTATAAAAATAGGTCTGGGAATGTAGCCCAGAAGTAGAAGGGTTTCCAGGAACCCCAGTACCACCAAATAATAATAATAATAATAATAATAATAATAATAATAACAACAACAACAACAACAACAATAAATATTATAAATAAATAAATAAATGGAACTGCTGTTACTTTTTAGTGAACTTGGGCAAATGAACCGAAATCTCCAATGAGGAATGTAAGAAGGCCTGGGGATCAGGAGGGGTTAGGAGAGGCCATCTGTGTCACCTTCTGTGCCTGCATTATCACGACAACCTGTGTAAACAAGGATGGGAGAAAGTGAGCAGCAAATAGCACCAGAAGATGAGAATCAACCAGCCCATGAGGTAAAGATTTAAACTGATGATTGCAATGGGTTAAAAGACATGGGCTCCTCAAAAATCAAGTTTGACCAGTCACAAAACAGCAGATGGGGAGCTGTAAGTAGGTATAAAATCTCACCTCCCAAGAACTTCAGTGGTCACCCTTTTGTGGAGCTCTCCCCATCCCTTGTGTAGGGAAAGCTGTTTTTCTGCCTTTGACTTAAGCTTTAATATTTCTTACTCTTCATTAATCTTAAACTTTATTCATTTAACCCACTGGACAGGAACCCAATAAGAGGAGACACCCATATCATATTGGTGCCCTAAATGGGACTACAAAGGAAGGGTACCAGTGAAGAAAGAATTTGGCTACACTTGCCTGTTTTCTTCTAGTGAAATGGGATAATCATGTCCTGTTATGATGTCAGTGTTGAGAGAGGTCTTTAACTTTGCAGAGTCTCCGTGCTCAATAAATTGGATCTCAGTTCATTATTTCCAAAAAGCAAGAGAGACTTGGTGACTTTTCCCTATTACTTATAAATCAAATTATTTAATTTTTTTACTTAATTTTAATTAGAGCAACGTGAGAGCTTTTCTATTCTGAGTTTCTTTCTTTACTTTTTTTTTTTTTGGTGGTACTGGTGTTCCTGGAAACCCTTCTACTTCCAGACTACACTCCCAGACCTAGTTTATATTTTTATTTGGAAACAGGGTCTCTTAAGCCAGCATGGCTGGCTTCAAACCTGCACAATGCTCCTGTCCTCGCCTCCCAAACACGGGGATTACAAGTGTGCACCACCACACCAGACATATATTCTGAGTTTCTAAAGGTTCTTGCTTGTAGTAATAAGGGTTACTTAGGCTAGTACATAGTCCTGACCTTTCAGAACCTTCCTGGTTAGAGGTTATTCTTGATGTTTGTAGATGGGCTCATCACAGAAACACAAAATGTAGTCCTGTGGACACAGAGAAAACAATAATGTTTCCAAAGGGTTGGGGTTAGCATTCTGACCCTTTACTTCAAGAGCTGGGAGAAGCCATAGAGCCTTGTTTTCACTATGTAAGAACTGGACGTCATCGTGAGCATCTAAATAAATAAAACTTTGCACATCAGTGTATTCGTGTTGTTATTGCTCTCTCGCCCCCATTCCCATCGAGCATAAGGCTTTCCTTGGGAGGTTGGAAGCTAGACTACAACAGTAGCTTCTAACTTAGACTACTGTTGTACTGTTGTAGTCTAGCTTCCAACCTCATCACATCCTCTACGATCATCTTTCTAAACTCAAACCTGGGGAACATCCGGGAAGATGGCGATGGAGAAAAGCGGGGCTTAAGAGACCCGCTAAAAACCAATCTCTATTACCTCAAAATCAGTGCCTTTCATAGCCAGAAAACACCATCAGCAGAGAAACAAAAAATGTAATTTCAAGGGACAGAGAAAAAGAGGGCTGGACAAATGAGACACCAGAAACCAGACGGCAGTGCTGCAGCTGGAGCCGTGGCGCAAAGCAGTGGGCCCCATTTGCCCTTGCAGCACCAGGCTCCAGAGAGGAAGGGAACTCATAACGGAGCTCAGAGCCACGGAGGAGATACCCCGGCCTCATGCCTGAGGACGCGGCAGCAGCGCCTTACTGCCGGCAGCAGCGGCAAATTCACCGCAAGGCACCAAACCAACACACTCAATAGCCCACCAGAATCCAGAGAGGAGTGGAGGACAGCAAGCCAAGGTGAGCCGCTGCAGATCAGTGAGCAGGAATTCGGCATATTTCTCGGCACAGGGAGCATCTAAAGCTCCCAGAAGCTGGGCTCAGCACACCTTGCAGGGACTCAGAGCGGAGCTCAAAAACAGAAAAGATATAAGCAAGCCTCACGGCCGAGGGTGGGACAGCGGCACCATATTGCTACCGGTGGTAGCAGCAGCAAATTCACCGAGTCCACAACAGCTCTGTCTGCGCACTCAACAACAGTGAGTCAAATTGTGGCCCCTAGAGGAGAAATCCCAGTACTGTACTCCCAGGGACTTGACCCAGTCGTGGAGTGGAGGTGGCAGAGATATGACACCATAGGAGAATGCCCAATCTGGCACCACCCCATGGTCTAAAGCAGCCTCAATTGACTCCCAGAGTCTGAGACTCTGCGATACAACCCAGTAAAGGAGTAGTGGTGACTGAGATACCATAGACTCGAGATCCAGAGCCCCTTAAGTGAAGTCGTATTGACCCAGGGAAGAACCCAGAGAAGGCACAAACTTCTGAAATCATGGGAAAGAGGAATAACAATGGAGCAATAAATGCCAACAACCCCACAACATTAGAACCTGATAAAACAGAAATTCAGAGATTTCTAGAAGATCAAATCAGGAAAATAACTGTAGAAATAATAGAGGTGTTTTGAAAAGAATTCAGAGAGAGCCAAAGAAAGATAAAAATGCAATTAATGAAGTAAAATCCTCAATTCAAAGTACAAACAACTGATTAGACCACATGGAGAATAGAATCTCGCTCCTAGAAGATGATCATTCAAAAAACGAATGCACAGTTTCCAATTTAGAAAAAAAAATATCTGACAGCAGGAATCTGACATTGAAGAAATATGGGCCCATTTTAAGAGAGCTAACCTAAGAATAATTGGAATAGAGGAGGGAAAAGAAGGTGAAACCAAAGGGATCAACAATCTCTTCAAGGAAGTAATAGCAGAAAATTTTCCAAACGTAGAGCAAGAGGTCGATACACAGGTCCAGGAAACTTATAGAACTCCCTTCAGAGAGGATCAGAGAAGAGGATCCCCATGCCACATAATTGTCAAAATGACCAATGTGGAAGCCAAGCAGAGCATCTTAAAGGCAACAAAGGGTCAAGTGACATTCAGGGGCAAACCAATTAGAATCAATCCAGACTTCCCAAACCAAGTCATGAGAGCCAGAAGGGCTTGGAATAACATATTCCAAACTCTGAAAGAAAACAACTTCCAGCCAAAAATTTCCTACCCAGAAAAACTTTCTATCAAATTAGAGGGAGAAATAAGAATCTTCTATGACAAACAGAAACTGAAGGAATTTATGTCTTCAAAACCAGCGCTAGAGAAAATACTCAAGGAGATTAACTACAAAGAAGAAATAAGTAACACACACCAGAACCAGAGAAACAAGATTTTCTATTCAACAGAAAACTAAGAGTGGTTATCTGTGGAGATTAATTATTTATGTTAGTCTTTTACCTATCTCTAAATTGTATTGTTTGCTTTTATTGTTGTTAATTTTTAGGATTTCTAGTTGGAATCTTAATATACCTTCAGATATAGCATTTGGAAATATTTTATCCCATTCTATCAGTAACTTTTAACTCTTTGGATATACAAATTTTTTTTTTATTTTTTAGGGAGTTTATTTACCCTTTTGTTGCCTGTGCCATTGAAATCATATCCAAGAAATCACTGCCAATTTCAATGTTGTGAGGTTTTATGACCCAGATTTTCTTCTAAAAGTTTATAGTCTTAAGATTTATATTTAGGTCTTTTATCTATTTTGAGTTAATATTTGTATATGGGATATGGTAAGGGTCCAATTTTATTCTTTTTCATGTAACTATTATTTTTCAACAATATTTAGTTAAAAGATTAGTACTTCCTCCAGGAAATGTTTGTGGAAACCTTGTCAAAAATAACTTGACAATATATGGAGGAATTTAGCTCTAGGCTTTTATTTAACTCCAATTGTTTATATATCTGCCTTTAGAACAGTACTACACTGTTTAAATTATTGTAGCTTTTAATGGTTTGAAATCAGAAAATATACATCTTCTAGCTTTGTTCTTCTTCGAGATTGTTTTGGGTATCTAGAGTCCATATTCCATATCAGGATAGATTTTTTCTGAAAAATAAATAAATAAATGTATGATAGTTTCACCTAAAAAATAGAAAAAGAAAAAAATATTCTCTGGTAAGAAAGAAAGCAAAAAGAAATATTGAAATGTTATCTTTAAGTCATCAAAAGCTTGGTATCAGACAAATGAAACTGTTATGTGAGATTATCATCATTAATATTTGATAAATTGCAATAAAACTAGATGTCAACCACTAAGCCAAGCATGGGAAGGAGGGATGGGGAGGGAACGGGGTGGGGATTCGGTAGGGCTAACTGGGCGATGTGTGCATGTATGTCTACAAAAGTATTTTCTTTATACCATTATGATGTATGAATACATTGCACCAATAAAAATAAATTTAAATAAATAAATAAATAAAAAACTCAAACCTGACCATTTTCTTCCCCCACTGAAAGCCCAAGAATTGATCTCTCCAGGTAAAGCTCCATTCCATGCATAACCATGAGTTAATATTTATGTATGGTTAGGTATGGGCCCAATTTTATTCTTTTTCACATAGCTATTATTTTTTCAACAATATTTAGCCAACCTAACTAAAAAAAGAAAGAATCAACCCAAATTATGAAGATAGGAGATGAAAAAGGAGACATTAATAGGGATAATGTAGAAATCCAGAGGATTATCAGAAATTACTTTGAAAAACTATACTCCAACAAAATGGAAAATCTGGAGGAAATTGACAACTTCCTAGATGAATACAACCTTCCTAAACTGAGTCAAGAAATATAGAACACTTAAACCAACCAATAATCATCAAAGAGATTAAAACAACAATAAAGAGCTTACCATCAAAGAAAAGCCCTGGAACAGATGGTTTCCCAAGTGAATTCTATAAAACCTTTATGGAAGAGCTAACCCCAATACTACTCAAACTATTTCATGGAATAGAAAAAACTGAAATTCTCCCAAATACATTCTTTGAAGCCAATATCACACTAATATCCCAACCAAATAAAAACAGTTTAAGGAAGGAAAACTACAGGCCTATATCTCTGATGAACTTGGATGCAAAACACATTCAAAACCACATCATGACCAGGTAGGGTTCATCCCAGGGATGCAAGGCTGGTTCAACATATGAAAATCAATCCATGTAGTTCATCATAAAAACAGTCTCAAAGACAAATCACATGATCATTTCAATAGATGCTGCAAAAGCATTTGATAAAATTCAACATCCATTTATGAAAAAAACACTGCAGAGAATTGGAATAGAAGGAACATATCTCAACATCATAAAGGCAATCTGTAATAAGCCCACCACCAACATCATATTAAATGGGGAAAACATTTCCAGAATTCCCCCTAAAAACAGGAACAACACAAGGATGTCCACTATCACCACTTCTCTTCAATATAGTCTTAGAGACTCTAGCCAGAGCAATAAGGCAAGAAAAGGAAATCAATAGAGTACAAATAGGAAGCGAAGAACTCAAACTTTCATTATTTGCAGATGACATGATACTAAATTTAGAAAGCCCAACAAACTCAACCAAAAAAATTCAGCAAAGTGTCTGGATACAAAATCAGTCTTAAAAAATCAGAAGCTTTCCTGTACACCAACCATAAAGCCACTGAAAAAGAAATTTAGAAAATACTTCCACTGAAGATCTCACAAAAAATAAGTTATGAATAAACTTAAACAAGAAGGTAAAAGATCTCTACAAAGAAAATTATAAAACACTGAAAAAAGAAATCAAAGAAGATCTTAGAAGATGGAAAGATCTTCCCTGTTCATGGATAGGCAGAATAAATATCATTAAAATGGCCATCCTTCCAAAAGTGATCTACAGATTGAACACAATGCCTATTCAACTACCAAGATCATTCCCCACAGACATAGAAAAATCATTTTATCTGGAATAACAAAAAGCCCTGAATAGCCAAAGTAGTTTTCAGCAACAAAAACCATGCAGGAGGAATCACAATACCTGACTTTAAACTATACTAAAAATAAAAACAGCATGGTCCGGGCGCAAAAACAGATATATAGACCAATGGAGCAGAATAGAAGACCCAGAATCAAGTCCATACACTTTCAGCCAATTGATTGTTGACAAAGGGGCCAAAACATACACTGGAAAAAAGATAGCCTATTCAACAAATGGTGCTGGCAAAACTGGTTAACCACATGCAGAAAATTGGAAATTAATCCCACTTTCTCACCCTGCACAAGAGTCAGTTCAAGATAGATCAAAGACTTGGAAATCAAACCAGAGACCCTGCAGCTCCTTGAAGCGGGCATAGGTCCAACAGGCAACACATAGGCACACTTTCTCAACAAGACCCCAAAGGTGCAACAAATTAAACGCGTAGCACGCCAGACCCCTAGAGAAACCGGGCCCAGTACCCTGGGACCCGGGCGGGGGTCAGGTGGGGCACGCCAGCCAGGGCTCGGGTTGTGAGACTCTGGGCCCCGGGCCGAACTGCGTGTAACACGCCAGATCCCTGGAGAAAACGGGCTCAGTACCCTGGGTTCCGGGCAGGGTTTGCGCGGAGCACACCAGCTGGGGCCCGGGTCGCGGGACCCTGGGCCCCAAACGGAGTAGTGCGGATCACTCAGGACCCATGGGGAAACCGACCGGGTTACAGTGCTACTGAGTGAGTGCCTGATCCCACTACCTCCTCAAACCACATATACTATCTTCTCTTATTAAAAAAAAAAAGGAACAGAAAAAATAAAAATATCGGAGAGGAGGTAAGAAAGCCTTTATGGATGCCAGGACACTGGAGATGCAGACAAAACTTATCTAAATGCACTGGAACTTATGGAAAAATTCCCCGTGAAGGAGGACAGCTATTTCTCTATATTGTTAAGAATCTCGGACATCACCTGTAAGGAGAGAGTTTAGTGGAGACCAAGGAGAAAGGCGGTAATGAAAGAGGTCTCCACGATGGTGGTGGAGACTTGTATTCAGGAGAAGCAGAAACTGGATCCTACCAACCTTATTTTTTGGAGAAATTACACCAAATGTCGAATGCTACCATCACGCATGCTTAGGAACACTAGACAACATTCAGAGTGAAAAAAGAACCAGGGAAGGAAGGATTTGAAATGGTGGAGGCAGTGGCAATGGCAGTGGCCAATACTCAGGGGAGGCCAGTACTCAGGGGAGGCATCTGATACATTACACCTGGATCCTTTGAAATAATAACCACAGAGACAGTGATCAAAACCTGCCCAGGGGTTAGGTGGGCGCCAGGGCCAGTGGCCGATATCGGACTTGCTGTGAGGCAAGGCCACTACTGAGGCCTCTGTGGCCGGGATTGGAGTCTGCCGAGGGGTTTGGCCGGTGCTGGGGCCAGCGAGGCCAGCACCGGAGCCTGCCATGAGGCACGGCTGGTACTGGGGCCTCCGAGGCCAGGATAAGAGCCTGCCGAGGGGTTAGGCCGGTGCTGGGGTCAGTGAGGCCAACACTGGAGCTTGCCATGAGGCAAGGCCGATGCTGGGGCCTCCGAGGACGGGACCGGAGCTTGCCGAGGGGTTAGGCTGGTGCTGGGGCCAGTGAGGCTGGCATTGGAGCCTGTCGTGAGGCAAGGCCGGTGCTGGGTCTCCAAGGCCAGGATCAGAGCCTGCCGTGAGGCAAGGCCGGTGCTGGAGGCTCCGAGGCCAGGATAAGAGCCTGCCGAGGGGTTAGGCTGGTGCTGGGACCAGCGCGGCTGGCATCAGAGCCTGCCGCGAGGCAAGGCCTGTGCTGGGGCCTCCAAGGCCGGAATTGGAGCCTGCCGAGGGGTAAGGCCGGTGCTGGGGCCAGCGCGGCCGGCATCGGAGCCTGCCATTAGGCATGGCCAGTGCTGGAGCCAGCGAGGTCTGGATCAGTCCACTGAGTAGCCAGGCCACTATTGGGGCCATCAAGAGTGGGATCGGTACTTGCAACGCAGCATGCACAGAGAAATATCGCAGAAAATATAAATCAGATGCTTCTCTTAATCAGCAATAACTAGGAAGAAAGGGGCAACAGGAAGAGGTTGAGCTATAGAAAGGGCCCTATAGTGATGCAACTAATGTGACCAATCAGAGGGTATGTAACAGTGGACGACGGAGCCTCTTTAAAACGCAGGGGGTACATAAACAAATGTATCAAAGTTAATCACCAAAGAAGCGAGGGATGGAGGGAGAGGGAGGGAGTGGGATGGGGCCTGGAGGAGGGCTAATTGGATGATGTGTGCTTGTATATCCTCTCAAGTCTTGTACTCCAATGTGATTGATATATGACTACAATGCCCCAATTTATAAAATAAATAAATTAATTTATAAAAATAAAAAAATGCGAATCAATACATGGGATTGCATGAAACTGAAGAACTTCTGTTCAGCAAAGTAAACTGTCAAGAACCTCAACCGAGAGCCAACATAATGGGAGAAGATTTTTGCCACCTACATCTCTGATAGAGGACTGATATCTAGAATATACAGAGGACTCAAGAAACTCAACACTAAAAACAAATCATCTAATAATAAAATGGGTAAGTGAACTAAATAAATGCCAACACCAAAGCAGAGGCTGTTGGCCAAACCAATCTGTAGGGCCTTTGGCTGAACCAAGGTGAATATTAGTCATCTCACAAGCTGCTCCCCCAAAAAACTGAACCCCAGTATCTTAAGGGTCATGCGTTGCATGAAGTATGACCTGTACCAACATTGGGAAGACATTTCAAAAGGTATTAATGTACCGGTATTGGGAAAGATTTCCAATTTTAAAAATATATCTTTGGTAGTGAAGAAAGCCAGGACCTGTGGGGAGAGGGCTTGCAGATTTCCCCATGGATAAATAGCAAAGAATAGAATAAGCCTAGGGCCTTTTGACATTTCTAAAGAGAAGCAGAGTTCCTCAAGGATGGGAGGAAATTCCAGATTCCAGAGAAGCAACTTAACACACTTCGGAGTGTAACAAAAGGTGTGGGGGTTGTGCCAGAGACAGAGCTTACCCCACCCCAACTCAGAGGGGGAGGATCTGCCTGGGATGCAGACAGAGCAGATACCTGGGCTAGAGATAGGGCAGCACATCTACATATCAAAGGACCTGCCCAGATCTGACCTGGCTGCCTATAAGAAAGCTCCACATGTTATATCTTTGGCAAATTCATTTGAACCACCCCCTCGTGTTACCCTTGGGTACATGAGGCTGTAAATGTGTTTTGTATTTCTATCTTTTTAATAAACTTCTTTAAATCTTCAGGAAGAGTTTGGGCTAATGTATTTTTACCCTTAGCTCAGGACAAGAACCCGTGTTTTTTTTTCTGTTTTAGATTTTTTTTTTGTGTATGTGTTTTGAGGGAAATTATATCCGGAACCCTAAACGGGGTCCTCGGGGAAAGTTTCCCCAAAACCATATCATCTTCACAAACCTGTAGCATGACCCACACTGCATCTGGATACTTCTGTCCAACAGAATTATGGTGCACACAATGGCCACCCAGTTGCTATCTTTGCACATCGATCTAGCTTATACAAGCATAAAATGTGCCTGTCTTAGCTCACTTTGTTATCATTCACGTAAAAGCATAATGTTTCTTTCCAAGATCACTTCCCTAAGTTTCAACATTTTTATTTTTGTTACCAAATTCATCATTAGGCTAGTTTTGCTTGTTTAGTCTTTTCTTTGGTCTGATATCACCCATGACTTCATAAGAAGGTGTAAAGGGTTCTTTGTTAATTCTTTTACTTATCTGTGGGTCTATAACTTTGAGATTTTAAAATTGTCTTATGCTGAAAAGTCAGCTTCTGCCTGCCTGTGGAGCAGGACAGTGATGCAAATGTTGTTGTTTAACCCTTCAAATGCTTTCTCTGCTTTAGGACAAGGCATTGAATGAAATTATCCATTCCCACATTACTAAGGCTCACAACAAGAGTTTCAATAGCTGTTTGCTTCCTGACCAAAGCCAAGCCTTTCTCTCTCCAGGTCTGCTGCCATTTTGACACAATTATTTTTGAAATATATTAATAATCAGAGCTTTCTCAAATCTTCCTAGGCCATTCCTATTATTTTGTATAAAGGCAAAAATAGAGTGCTTTAAACTTCGACTTTACATTAAGAAAAAATAATATAATAGATGCTTTTATTAGTAGGCAAAGAAATTCTAATGCTTAAAGATCTGAGATTTTAAATGAAATATCCTATTAATATTCTGTTAAATTTTAGAAATAGGAACAGCTATGGAGATGGGAGATGTTTTTGCAAGTATCTTTGGGAAATATAGCCTGCCAGGCTATAGTTCATTTTAATAATGAGTAACTTGCTGAAGAAAAGTGTTGGCTTTTGAAATATGAGAAGAACCAGTCATTTTCCAAAAGAGGCAACACCATAAAGAATACTGTGTATTCTTCAGGAGATATCATAATCCTCTTCTCCTCTAATGATGGAAAAATAAGTGATTGTTTGTTAAATATAAACAAACTAGCCTATAGATGAATTTGGTAACAAAAGTAAAACTATTGAAACTTAGAAGGCCACAGTCTTGAGAACTGAACTTGGAAAGAAACATAAGAAACATTGTGCTTTCACACACATATTTTATGCTGGTATAAGCAAAGATAACAATTAGGCTGCAAAAAAAGGATGGTAGCAACTTATATAAGTTCTGTAATTTGGGGAAAATCTCTCTCTCTCTCTCTCTCTCTCTCTCTCTCTCTCTTCCTATGTGTGTGTGTGTGTGTGTGTGTGTGTGTGTGTGTGTGTTTGGGTGTGTGTGTGTATGTGTGGAATTGGATGTCTGTAGCTCTAATACAGTAACAATAAATCTTTGGTGATAATCTTTCATAGAACAAAAATAAATAGGCTATACATGGTGGCACATGTCTGTAATTGCAGTATTTGGGAGGCTGAGATAGGAGGATTTCAGGTTCATGACCAGCCTCGGGAACTTAGGACCTCTAAACTTTAGTGAGATCCTGCTTCAAAATAACAAATAAGCCAGGTGTGGTGATGAAAACTTGTAATCCCACACTAGGGAGGCTGAGAGAGGGGGATTGCACATTTCGAATCCAGCCTTAGCTACTTAGTGAGGCTCTCAGCAACTTATTGAGACCCTGTTTCCAAATAAAGTATAAAATAGGTCTGGAAGAATAGCCTGGAGGTAGAAAGTCTCTGGCTTCCACCCCCAGTACCACAGAAAAAGGGGACTAAGGGTAGAAGTCTCTTTGTTACTTGAATGAATGATAGCAGAGCCAGAATAATTTTAGAGAAAATTGTTATTGAAAAAGAGAGCATCTGAGTTGGGGTGGTCAGGAAAGAGATATCACTCCTAACTCCACCAATGTCTTTTTTTTATTAAGGTTTTTAGCAAAACATTGTAAGAAATGATTAATCACAGGAAACAGCAAAACAATCATGGCATGATTCAGGGAAAATATCAAGCTAGTCATCCTTGAAGGACAGAATTCTGAGAAATAAGGAAGTCGTCAGGGTCTCTGCTTAACATCAGGGTTCCGGCTTATCAGTCTCATATGGTCCTTGTTTGGGGGTCACATGCTCACTGAGGACACTTTGGACTGGGCTCCCCAGGGGGCTTTTCATCATTCCCCAGACAATAAAAGCACAGGCCTGCAGAGAGATGAGTTTAAGTCACACTTTCTGTGAATCTGCAGGTTCATCTCAGGTGCTCAGAGTCCTCCCACCTCACCCATCTGGGTGAGTGCCTCTGCATCCATGGTGCAGCATCACAGAGAGCCTGGAGTCCTGGGCGGAGGAAGGAGGAAGATGGGGCTCATTAGTGAGGTCTCAGCAGCTGCGGAAGAGACATCCAGCTCTAAGAGTTTGTGCCCAGTGCAAAGGATTGGGTTCTGTTTAGGGCAATGAGGACATTTTTTTTTAATTGAAAGTAAATGCTATACATTTAATCTGTATTTGGTGCCCTGTCTCCCCGCCTCATTTCACTTCCCCCCTGCCGATACTTAATACCCAGGCAAACCTTGCTCTATTCATACTTTTACACCTATTTGGAAATAGCCGCTCATCAATCAAGTTCAGCCTCCTTCCTCTTAGTTTTCCATTCAAATTTTGCTGAGATTTCCCTTCCATTATCTGGAGTTCCTCTTTTCATGAATCTATTGGCCTTTTTTTATCTCTTCTTTTGTAAAGTGTCTATTCAATTTGATTTCCCATTTCTTGATTGGGTTGTTTGTTTTGCTAGTACACAGTCTTTTGAGCTCTTTGTATATTCTGGATATTAGCCCCCTATCGAAGTGGTGACTGGTAAAGATCTTCTCCCATTCTGTAGGCTTCCTCTTTAGGTTCTTGATGGTTTCCTTTGATGATAAGAAGCTTTTTAGTTTGATGCTATCCCACTTGTTGATTCTTGCTTTAATTTCCTGAGCTTTGGAGGTTTTGTTGAGAAAGTTACTGCCTATATGTTATAGTGATGAGCCTATGTTCTCCTCTAATAACTTCACAGTCTCTGGTCTGATTTCTAAGTCTTTGATCCATCTCAAGTTGATTCCTGTGCATGGTGAGTGATAGGGGTTTAGTTCCATCTTTCTACAAATGGATAGCCAGTTCTCCCAGCACCATTTGATGAAAAGGCTGTCTTTTCTCCAGCATATGAGTTTGGCCCCTTTGTCAAAGATTAATTGATTGTAGGTGTGAGGATTTGTTTCTGTATCTTCTATTCTGATCCACTGGTCTGTGTACCTGTTATTGTGCCAGTACCATGCTGTTTTTACTACTATTGATCTATAGTATAGTTTGAAGTCTGGGATTGTGATGCCTCCTGCATGATTCTTGTTGCTGAGAATTGCTTTGGCTATTCTGGGTCTTTTCTTTCTCCATATAAAGTTCATAATTGCCTTTTCTAGGTCTGTGAAGAATGTACTTGGTATTTTAATGGGGATTGCATTGAATCTATAAATCATTTTGGGCAGAATGGCCATTTTGATGATATTTATTCTGCCTATCCACGAGCATGGGAGGTCTTTCCATCTTCCAGAGGACTTAACTCACCAATCAAAAGACATAGACTGGCAAAGTGGATCAAAAAACATAACCCAAAAATATGTTGTTTGCAAGAAACTCACCTAACAGCCAAAGACACTCACAGACTGAAAGTGAAAGGATGGAAAAAGATATACCATGCTACTAGAGAACAAAATAGGGCAGGCGTAGCAAACCTGATATCCAACAAAACAGACTTTAAACTAAGACACATCAGAAGAGACAAATCAGGGCACTTCCTTTTATTAAAAGGAACGATACACCAAGATGATATAATGATAGTAGATGTTTATGCTCCAAATGTGAATGCAACCACATTTGATGTCCCTTTGGGACATCAGATCTCAAATAGACCCAAATACAATAATTCTGGGAGACTTCAATACGCCTCTTACACCACTGGATTGATCTTCAAAGCAAAAGTTGACTAAAGACTCTTTAGAACTAAAGAAAACTATAAACCAAATAAACCTAATAGACATATACAGAACATTTCATCCAGGAACTACAGAATACACATTCTTCTCATCAGCCCATGGAACCTTCTCCAAAATAGATCACATCCTGGTGCACAAAGAAAGCACCAGCAAATTCAAAAGATGTAATATAATTCCTTGCATCTTTTCAGACCATAATGGAATTAAAGTAGAAATCAACAACAGGAAACTCAAAAGAAACTATGCAAATACATGGAAACTGAATGATACACTATTGAATGATGAATGGGTGAGAGCAGAAATTAGGAAAGAAATAAAGAAATTTTTGGAAATAAATGAAAACAGAGACACAACTTACCAAAATCTCTGGGACACTATGAAGGCAGTATTAAGAGGAAAGTTTATTGCATTGAGTGCCCACATAAGAAGGACTCAGAATCACCAAGTTCAGACCCTATTGACACAACTCAAGGACCTAGAAAAACTGCAACAGTCCAATCCCAAAGCCAGCAGGAGACAGGAAATTATTAAAATTTGAGCAGAAATAAATGAAATAGAGAACAAAAAACAATTCAAAGAATCAACAAAACAAAAAGCTGGTTCTTTGAAAAGGTTAATAGAATTGATAAACCCCTGGCCAACCTAACCAAAAGAAAGAGAATCAAGGCAAATTACTAAAATCAGAAATGAAAAAGGAGACATCACCACATATAGTCAAGAAATTCAAAGGAATATCAGAAACTACTTTAAAAATTTATACTCCAATAGACAAGAAAACATGGAAGAAATCGATAGATTCCTAAACACAGTTAACCTACCTAAACTGAACCAAGAGGACATAGCAAGCCTAAACCAACCAATAGAAAACAATGAAATAGGAATGGCAATAAAAATTCTTCCATCAAAGAAAAGCCCAGGCCCAGATGGATTTCCAACTGAATTTTACAAAACCTTCAGTAAAGAACTAATACCAATACTGTATAACTTATTCCAGGAAATTGAAAGAGATGGAACTCTCCCAAATTCCTTCTATGAGGCCAGTATCACATTAATCCCCAAACCAAATAAAGATACCTCAAGAAAGGAAAACTACAGACCAATATCTTTAATGAACATAGATGCAAAAATTCTAAACAAAATACTAGCCATATGCATTCAAAACCATATCAAGAGAATAATACACCATGACCAAGTTGGTTTCATCCCGGAAAAACAAGATTGGTTCAACATATGCAAATCAATACGTGTCATCCACCACATAAATAGAATCAAGAATAATAACTATATCATCATAGCAATAGACGCTGAAAAAGCTTTCGACAACATCCAACACCCATTCATGTTAAAAACACTACAGAAAATTGGAATGAAAGGAACATACCTCAACATCATTAAGGCAATACACAACAAACCCCAAGCCAACATTATACTGAATGGGGAAAAACAGCAAGAATTTCCCCTAAAATTGGGAACAAGACAAGGATGTCCACTATCACCACTTCTCTTCAATATAGGACATTTTCTTTGAATATCTAGTTCTGTAACTTTCAGATATTAAAATTCGTACATGATTTATAGGAAATATCCCCTGACTCCAGGTGTGCACTTATGGTTGTGAATTAAATGTCTGTCACCGGCTGGCCATATTAGTCCTCAGGCCACATGTAGGTGTTATCTAGAGATTTTAAGCATCATCAACCTTCGCATATAATCAAAGCATGGATAAATTAATTTCATTCCAACAGTTCTATTAAACATACTCAGATTTGTTTGTTGCCTTCACTAATCAAACCGAGCTCGTACTGATATGCGACTTTCAGAGTTGGAGCAATTAGACAGTGTTAGCCAGGCACTGGTGGCATACACCTTTAATCTCAGGACTTGGAAGGCTACAAAGAAGGGTCACAAATTCAAGGCCAGCATGCATTAATTCAGCAAGACCATGTTCCATTTTAAAAATAAATGGTCGCTTGGCATGAGGACACACGCTTCGGAGGCAGAGACAGGAGAATCATGCTGGTTGGAAGCCAGTCTTGCTGGCTTGAGACTCTGTTTCCAAATTTAAAACAAATATAAAAGAGGTCTGGGAGTGTAGCCTGGAGGTAGAAGGGTTTCCAGAAACCCCAGTACCACCAAAAATAAATAAATAAATAAATAAATAAATAAATAAATAAATAAAGGCTGGGCGTGGTGGCTCACGGTTGTAATCTCTGCGCTTGGGAGGCAGAGACAGGAGGATCGCACAGGTTCAAAGCCAGCCTCGACTACTTAGTGAGGCTCTAAGCAACTTAGTTAGATCCTTCTTCCAAATAAAATATAAAATAGATCTAAGAGTATAGCCCAGAGGTAGAAAGCCCCTGTGTTCCACCCCCAGTACTACCAAAAATAAATAAATAAATAAATAAACAAACAAACAAAACAAAACAAAAGAAAAAAGTCTAGAATTACAGAAGTGAAATCAGCTTGGGTTTAATCCTCAGTACCACGAGATGAGAGACAGGGAAGAGAGGAGGGGGGAGAGAGAGCGAGAGCGAGAGCGAGAGCGAGAGAGAGAGAGAGAGAGGGAGGGATGAGAGGAGAGGAGAGATAGAGAAGAACAGTCAGTGATAAATTTGCGAATACATTCAATGATTTAAAAAACAAGGAATGATAGTTGTGTCCCATGCTTGGCTTCAAAAGACCTGGAAAAGGCGGGCGTGGTGGCGCAGGCTTGTAATCCCTGCGCTTGGGAGGCAGAGACAGGAGGATCGCTCAGGTTCGAAGCCAGCCACCCGCGCTGGCTTAGTAGACCCTGTTTCCAAATAAAAATGTAAAAATAGGTCTGGGAGTGTAGCCCGGAGGTAGAAGGGCTTTCAGGAACCCCAGTACCACCAAAAAAAAAAAAAGACCTGGAAATACCATTTCTAATACTTTGGGAAGAAATATTAATATTGCTGTACACTAATCTTTTTCTCTACATTGTCTTTCATTTTAAAATACCCATTCTCATTTTTTCTTACTCTCATATGTCTTTGTCAATGGGGACTAAATCTAGGAGCATCTTCTCTGCGCTGCACCCCAGTCCTTTTGACGTTTTATTTCAACATGGTCTCGCTAAGTTCCTGAGCCAGGCCTCAACCCTGCGATCCTCCTGTCTCACCTTCCCAAGTACTAGGATTGCAGGTGTGGCCACCACACCAGCTCTCTTGTCCCATCTGATGACACCTCTGTCACAGGACTGCCCATCCATTCAGAAATGGCAGAATGCAGGGCATCCTCCGTGTCTGCCTCCTTGATTCACCTAATAAGGGCATCTTGACCGGGATGTCCTTCCTCAGACAGTCCCAGCCTCCACTCTCCCCTCTAATCAAGGATTGCTCAGATTTCTCCATGACATATTTTCCTCCCTGTGTGTCTTGTTTTCCTGATGTGCCCAGGTGGCCTTTCCTTTGTCCTGAGGTGGCCTCTGCAAATGGGACCTGTTTCACATCCATGGTACTTTACCTTTCATTCATTTCTTTCTTTTTCTTTTTTTTCTCTCTCTCTCTTTCTTCTTTCTCTCTCTCTCCGTGTGTGTGTGTGTGTGTGTGTGTGTGTGTGTGTGTGTGTGTGTGTGTGTTTGGCACTAGGGACTGAACCAGTGGCATTCCAGTTTTGAACTACACTGCTAGTCCTATATATTCTACTTTGAAACAGGACCTTTAAGTTGCTGAGGTTCTGCCTAAGTTCCTGAGGCTTCCCTGGAACCTGTGATCCTCCTGGCTCAGCTTCCCAAGTATTGGAATTATAGGTATGTATACTATGCCTGGTTAAAATATGTCTTCTAAGAAAATTTATGAAGGCTTGGTATGGTGGCACACACCTGTAATACCAGTGCTTGGGAGGTTGAAGACAGGAGGATTGCAGGTTTGAAGTCAGCCTCAGCAACTTAGGGATGCTGTCAGCAACTTGGCAAAATCCTATTTCAGAAAAAACAAATAGGGCTGGGAGTGGAGTGTAGAGGTAGAATGCCCCTGGGTTCAATCTCCAGTATAATAATAAATAACAATAATTAATAATAATAATAATGATGATGATGATGATGATGATGATGATGATGATGATGATGTAGCACAGAAATTGCTACATACCTTAGCTGTGCACACTTACATGAAATTACTAAACATAGATACTTCGTGTACTTGTTTCACTGATACACTGGTGTGTGGTCCACCAAACTTGGAAACTGTTGGGTGATTACGGCCATATTTTCTGCGGTCTCTCTTGGTGTTTCAGGGTGTTAATAGAAGTCATTACTCGTCAATGCATCAAATTGTACCACTTTTTTGGCACTCTAGAAACATGTAAACTTCTGTGCTCTTAATGCAAATGTTCTCCTATGCAAAAAGGATATTTTAGCCATAGAGGGTGGCACATATCTGTTAACTGGGTCCTTGAGAGGGTGAGTGGGAGGTTCAAGGTTTGAGACCAGCCATGGCAATTTTTAGTGTGGCAATTAGTAGCTTGAACTCACTTTTATTCAGTGTGTGTGTGTGTGTGTGTGTGTGTGTGTGTGTGTGTGTGTTAGAGAGGGAACCCAGGGTCCTACTTATTCTGGAATATGCAATCAGCTCTATTTTATTTTCTATTTGAAAAGAGAGTTGCACTGGGCCATTGAATGCCTTACTATGTTGCTGAGGATGTCCACAAATCTGTGATCCTCTTGTCTTGGCCTCCCAAGTACTGGGATTATTACATGAGTATGCCTTCAGGTTGGGCTCCAAACTTTTCTCTCTCTTTCTTTCTTTCTTTCTTTCTTTCTTTCTTTCTTTCTTTCTTTCTTTCTTTCTTTCTTTCTTTCTTTCTTTCTTTCTGTGTTTAGTACTGGAAGATTGCACCCAGGGACATTCTACCTCCAAGTTACATATCCCGCCCTATTTTTTGTTCTTTATTTTATTTTTTTTAAATTTTATTTTATTGGTGCACTGTATTCATACATCATAGTGGGATACAAACTTTTGTAGACATACATGCACACATCGCCCAGTCAGCCCCCACCCGATCCCCACCCCATTTTCTCCCCATCCCTCCTTCCCATGCTTGGCTTAGTGGTTGACATCTAGTATTATAGCACTTTATCCAAAATTAAAAATGATAATCCCTCATAACAGTTTCATTTGTCTGATACCAAGCTTTTGATGATTTAAAGATAACAATTCAATATTTCTTTTTGCTTTCTTTCTTACCAGAGCATATTTTTTTCTGTTTTTTTAGGTGAAACTATCATATATTTATATATTTATTTTTCAGAAAAAAAATCTATCCTATTATGAAATATGAATTCTAGATACCCAAAACGATCTTGAAAAAGAACAAAGCTAGAAGATAAATATTTTCTGATTTCAAACCATATAAAGCTACAATAATTGAAACAGTGTAGTACTGTTCTAAAGGCAGATATATAAACCATTGGAGTTAAATAAAAGCCTAGAGCTAAATTCTTCTCTATATTGTCAAGTTATTTTTGACAAGGTTTCCACGAACATTTGTTGGTGGAAATAGTAATCTTTTAACTAAACATTGTTGAAAAATAATACTTACATGGCAAAAAATAAAATTGGACCCTTACCTAATCCCACATACAAGTATTAACTCAAAATAGATAAAAGACCTAAATATAAATCTTAAGACTATAAACTTTTAGGAGAAAATCTGGGTCATAAAACCTCACAACATTGAAATTGGCAGTGATTTCTTGGATATGATTTCAATGGCACAGGCAACAGAAGAATATACAAACTCCCTAAAAAATAAAAAAAATATTGTATATCCAAAGACAATGTAAACAGAGTTAAAAGTTACTAACAGAATTGGATAAAATATTTCCAAATGCTATATCTGTAGGTATATTAATATTCCAACTAGAAATCCTAAAAATTAACAACAATAAAGGCAAACAATACCATTTAGAGATAGGTAAAAGACTAACATAAATAATGAATCTCCACAGCTAACCAATCTTAGTTGTCTGTTGGATGGAAAATCTTGTTTCTCTGGTTCTGGTGTGTGTTACCTATTTCTTCTTTGTAGTTAATCTCTTTGAGTATTTTCTCTAGCGCTGGTTTTGAAGACATAAATTCCTTCAGTTTCTGTTTGTCATGGAAGCTTCTTATTTCTCCATCTAATTTGATAGAAAGTTTTGCTGGATAGGAAATTTTTGGCTGGAAGTTGTTTTCTTTCAGAGTTTGGAATATGTTACTCCAAGCCCTTCTGGCTCTCATGACTTGGTTTGGGAAGTCTGGAGTGATTCTAATTGGTTTGCCTCTGAATGTCACTTGGCCCTTTGTTTTTGTTGCCTTTAAGATTCTCTGCTTGGCTTCCACATTGGTCATTTTGACAATTATGTGGCATGGGGATCCTCTTCTCCGATCCTGTCTAAAGGGAGTTCTATAAGTTTCCTGGATCTGTGTATCAACCTCTTGCTCTATATTTGGAAAATTTTCTGCTATTACTTCCTTGAAGAGATTGTTGATCCCTTTGGTTTCACTTTCTTTTCCCTCCTCTATTCCAATTATTCTTAGGTTAGCTCTCTTAAGAAGGGCCCATATTTCTTCAATGTCAGATTCCTGCTGTCGGATATTTTTTCCTAGATTAGAAACTATGGGTTCATTTTTGGATTGCTCATCTTCTAAGAGTGAGATTCTGTTCTCCATGTGGTCTAATCGTTTGTTTGTGCTTTGAATTGAGGCCTTTACTTCATTAATTGCATCCTTTATCTCTTTTTGGCTCTCTCTGAGTTCTTTTCGAAGCACCTCTATTATTTCTACAGTTATTTTCCTGATTTGATCTTCTAGAAATCTCTGATTTTCTGTTTTATCGGGTTCTGATGTTGTGGGGTTGTGCATATTCATTACTCCAGTGTTATTCCTCTTTCCCATGATTTCGGAGGTTTGTGCCTTCTCTGGATTCTTCCCTTGGGTCACTATGGCTTCACTTAAGGTGCTCTGGATCTCGAGTCAGTGGTATCTCAGACCCCACTACTCCTTTACTGGGTTGTATCACAGAGTCTCCGACCCAGGGAGTCGATAGAGGCTGCTTTTAACTATGGGGGGTGCCATGTTGCACGTTCTCCTATAGTGTGATATCTCTGCCACCACCACTCCCTCACTGGGTCCAGTCCCAGGAGGTACAGTACTGGGATTTCTCCTCCGCTATTTGACTCACTGTTCTTGAGTACGCAGATGTAGCTGTACTGGACTCGTTGAATTCACTGCTGCTGCCGCCACCGGTAACAATATGGTGCCACTGCGACGCCCTCGGCCGTGAGGCTGGCGTATTTTTTCTTCTCTGGTTTTGATTTCCACTCTGAATCCCTGCAGCGTGTGCTGAGCTCGGTCACTGGGAGCTTTAAATGCTCTCTGCGCCGAAAGATCCCGCCTGGCTGTTCCACAGCGGCTCACCTCGGCTTGCTGTAGCCGTCCGTTGAGTTCGCCACTGCCGCCAGCAGTATGGCGCTGCTGCCGCGTCCTCGGGCGCTTGTGTCTCCTATGTGGCCCTGAGCTCTGTTCTCAGTCCGCTTTCTCTCTGGAGCCTGGTGGTTTTTTTGTTTTTCTGGTGATGGTGTTTTCTGGCTATGAAAGGCGCTGGTTTTGTGGTAATGGAGACTGGTTGTTAGCGGGGCTCTTATATATATTTAAATATATAAAATATATGTATTTGTGGTACTGGGGTTCCTGGAAACCCTTCTACCTCTGAGCTACTCTACCAGACCTATTTTATATTTTTATTTAGAAACAGGGTCTCTTAAGCCAGCGAGGCTGGCTTTGAACCAGCAGGATCCCTCCTATCTTAGCCTCCCAAGTGTGCACCACCATGCTCAGCACTGTTTTTTATTTTTAAACAGGGCCTCACTACATTGCAGAGGGACTCACTAAGTATCTGAAGCTGGCAGTGAACCTGTGATCCTCCTTCCTCAGCCTCCCAAGTACTGGGATTATAAGCATGCACCACCATGCCTGGCAATTTGACTCTATTTTAAATGTAGTTATATTTAAAACCTTGATTCCACATGCCTAAAGAAAAAAAAATGGCATGTGATTCTACTAAGTGATAACCTGCTCACATAGGCTAGTTATTCTGGCATAAGGATAAAAAAACACACAGCTGTCTTGAAGAAATGAGATAAAGACTTAAAATTCTATTAGAGTTCTCCTAACAGAGATAGTGAACATATCCTATTTTGATAACTTTTTGTCTTCTCTCTTTTGGCAGAGACAGAGTTCATCAGTTATTAAAAGAGCCATACTAAATGTCCCAAGACACATAGATGAGGAACTACATAATTATAAAAATGATAGTCAACATTTCTGTAGAGATCAGAGTGTGTCAGAAACACTCTCATTTTGGTACATATAGGTAAACTTTATTTATCACATGTCTACTATCTAAAATGTCTGTTTATAAGGCACCAATAAAAGCACATTATGTAAAAATAAAAACAGAAAATAAAATATTGTTGTGCATATTTCACAGAAAAGATGACTACAGCTCGTGGGGTAGACAACTCAAGATTGCACACCTGGTAAATGGCAGATCACAGATCACAGCAAAGTCTGAATTCAATGCCCATATATTTTTAGGTACTGGGGATGGAACCTAGGGGGCCATTCTACCTCCCAGATACACCCCCAGTCCTATTGTTTATTCTTTATTTGGAAACAGGGTCTCACTGAGTTGTAAAGGGCCTAAGTAGCTGAGGCAGGCTGTGAACCGCAATCCTCCTGTCTCAGCCTCCCAAATGCAGGGATGACAAGTGTGCACCACCACGCCCGGGTCCCAATGCCCATATTGATCAATATTTGTCCTTTTAATATACAGAGAATATTTGGCCTATAATCCCAATGCTTGGAAGGCTAAGATATGAGAATCACAGGCACAGGTCCAGCCTCAGCAACTTAGCAGGAACTAGTAGTTTCAAAAGTAAAATAGGTTTCGGAGTATGGCTTGGACGTAGAATGCCACTGTGTTTAAATACCAGTACACCCCACACAAAAAAAGAATATTTTGTTTGGCAATAAAGCAATCAAAATAGAGCTCTGAAATAATATAACTCTGTGTATATGTAATATATTCTGGATATCCAGTTTTCCAGCACCATTTGGGGAAAACACTGGATTTTCTCCAGTGCATTGTTTGTTTCTTTGGCAAAAAACAACTGGCTATGAGTATGAGGACTGGTCTCTATATCTATTCCATTGGTCTCTATGCCTGTTTTGTGTTACTACCGTGCTGTTTCTATTACTATAGCTCTGAAGTACAATTTGAAGTCAGGTACTGTGTTGCCTTCAGCATGCTTCTTATTGCTCAGAATTGCTTTGGCTATGCTGGGTCTGTTGTTCTTCCCATATGAATTTTAGGACTGTTCTGTCTAGGATGACACTGATATTTTTATAGGGATCGCATCAAAACTGTAGATCACTTTTGATGGTTTGTCCATTTTAATTATATTAATTCTGCCTATGCAGGAATGCTGGAGGTCTTGCCAGCTTCTGAGATATTCATTTCTTTCTTTAGGGTACTATAATTTTCATTATATTAGTCCTTTACCTCCTTTGTGAGATTTATTTCTTAGTAATTTTTTGAGGCTACTGTGATTGGAATGGTTTTTGTGACTTCATTTTCAGTGGATTTATTGTTGGTGTGTAGAAAACCTACCGATTTTTTTAATTGATTTTGTTTTGTGCAATTACCCAGTTTATTGCCTTCTGATAAAGCAGCAGACAGGGACCAAGACAGACCCTGAACAGCCAAAGCAAACTTGAACAGAACAAAGCCAGAAGCACCACACTTCCTGATTTCAAAACACTTTCCAAGATAGCTGGTGGCGCACTCTTGTAATCCCCGTGCTTGGGAGGCGGAGACAGGAGGATCTCACTAGTTCAAAGCCAGCTTTGCAGGCTTAAGAGATCCTGTTTCCACATAAAAAAGTAAAAAAATAGGTCTGGGAGTGTAGCCCGTGGGAGTGTATCCTGGAGGTAGAAGGGCTTCCAGGAACCCCAGTACCACCAAAAAGATAAATAAATAAACAAAACACATTCCAAGCCAGGCATGGTGGCACATGCTTGTAATCCCAACATTTGACAGGTTGAGACTGGAGGATTGCGGTTTGTGTACAGCCTCAGCTACTATACTACTTAGTGAGGCTCTTTGCAATTCAGTGAGACGCTGTTACAAAATAAAGAATAAAGAAATAGGACAGGGCTATAGCTTAGAAGTAAATTCCTCTTGAGTTCCAGTACCAGCCCCACACAAAAAATATTCTAAAGTGATAGTACTTAAAGCACTGTAGTCTTGAAATAATAAGAAACAGGCAGCCTAACAACACAAAAAAGATAGCCAGGATTCTTGCAGACATGCACAGTGTGCTGATCTTTGACAAGGGAGTTAAGAACGTGTAATGGGTAAGAAACAGTTGCTTCAACAAGAGGTGCTGAGGATAATGGAAACCCACATGTGGAAGAGTGAAATCAGACCCTGTGCCACGGCCTGCACTATCAATGCCCCGCTGCACTGGCTCTTTGCTATGTGTTGGTGGCGGATCCTGGAGATCTAACCTGGAGCGCTCTAAGATAATGTACCACTAAGGTACATCCCCAACTCTTTTAATTTTTATTTTGAGAAAACATCTTTCTAATTTACCCAGGCTGCCCCCAAATGCCTGAGCCTTCGCTTCCCAAGTGGCTGGGATTAAAGGAATATTCTACTGCACTTGGCCTAAACGGATTCCCTATATCCAAGCAACCCAACAGCACAGCTCAGCCTCGCCCACCTAAAGAGGCCCCGACACTGACATCAGCCTATAGCTGATAGCCTAGAGCCTAGAGCTAGGAAAGCACTGAATCCAAAGTCTGTTGGTTACTGAAGGGTGACCAAGTGTAGAGCATTAGTTGCCACTCATGGTATGGGCCGAGTGGAGCTGAGATGTGCAGCCAGGCTCCAGCATCAGGGGCATCCTACAACATATCACAAGCCAGGAAAAATAACGCAAAACTCAAAGTGTGGTTCCCCATGACTGCACACCGCTTTCACACCACTGTAAAGTTGACTTTTAAGTGGACCACTGTAAGTGAGGACCTTCTGCACTAGCTGCACTCTGGCTAGCCATCCCTCCTCTCCAGGCCTGGTTAGACGAGTAAAAGCCGCAACTCCCAGGGCTGGCTGTCAAGGGTACGATGTCCCTCTGTCCCTGAGAGCACCCCACACTCACCACCAGCTTGCTCTACTACAGCAGGAATAGGACAGGCCGAGCTGTGTTCTGGAGTAGACCGGCATTAGGGTCAAACTGGGTGGTAGATACAGATGAGCTTCCACATGGCCGGCTCCACTGCAGAACAGGGGTTGGTGGGGCTGGGCTGGCACCCCACCCAGAGGGTGATGACCTGGGAAAAAGGGGAGCACTCAGACATCTGCTATTGTGTACCCAGGAGCCTGGCTGGTATCTGGAAGCCCTGGGTCTTCTCTCACTGTGAATATTCAATCCAGCGCTCAGTGACCCTGCAGCTGGAAGATCATATCTCTGGGGCTGAAGCTGGGCTTTCTGAACTGCTCTATGATTCTGTTGCATCTTTTGTGCTCTGGGCACCCCTCCAGAACCTTCTGCTCTGGGGTGCTGCCCTTCTGGGCCTGTCTCCACCTCTGCATCGGGGCTGTGGGGTCTTAAAGGCCAGGACTGGGGCTGAAACCCTCTTCATCATGTGCCCCCAACCCTGGGTACAGGCTCGAACACAGAAAGCTGACTGGAGAGGCCTGAGGGCTGGTGACCGGGGCAGCTGAGTCGCAGCCCTGGCCTCACAGCCCGGGTTCTCACCTTCCTCTCACCAGAATGGGGCGGGTTTTGGCATCATATGCCTGGATCACACTGAGCCCGGTGTCAATGCTGGTGGTCATATCTTGTGTGATGGCGACTGTGGTGACCAGGTAGCTGGATGAAGACCAGCTGAAGGTCCTGCTGCCCCCTTGGAACTGGAGAAAATGAGATACTGATTAATGTCTGTATTTTGAGGATTGGCCTTCTAACTGCAGCCAGATGAATGAATCTCATGATGGTTTGGGTTTGCATTTCCCCAATTGTTAATGATGTTGAGCATTCACTCACATCTATTGGCCATTTGTGTTTCAAGTCAGGCAGTGTTCGTTCAGTACAATTTACTGTCTTGCCGGATATTTTGCATTGTTTTTAGTGGAATTTTCAAAGTTCCTTGTATATTCTAGAAATTAGTCATCTAATATATATGATATCTGAAAATACAGGCTACTCATAAAGTTCCAATAACCAAGTCAGTGAACACATGGGGCGGGGAGCAAATTTTGAAGTAGCGTTATGGCTTCCTCTGCTGTTTAATGTGAGCTTAGCACCTCAAAGAAGTTAAAACCACACTTAGAGCAGAGGGAGAGTCTGGAGCCAGGTGTTGAAAATTTGACAGGAATAGTGCACGTTTGAGGCCAGCCTGGGCAACGGAGCAAGAAACAGTTTCCAAATAAAAACTGAAAGGTGCTGGGTGTGCAGATCAAAAGCAGAATGATCTACTTGGGTTCATGGACACAACACACACACACACACACACACACACACACACACACACACAATACATAGAGAAGGCCAGGCATGGTGGTGCATCCTTGTAATCCCAGTACTTGGAAGGCTAAGACAGGAGATTCACAGGCTCTAGGCCAACGTCAGCTGCTAATTGAGGCCCTCTACAACTTAGTGAGATCGTGTTTCAAAATAAAGAATAAAAAATCGACCTGTGGGTATAGCTCAGAGGTTGATTGCCCCTGAATTTAATCCATAGTAACACACACACACACACACACACACACACACACACACACACGAGATATTTTTTCATAAAAATCTAAACAAAGTGGGGCATTATGGCACATGACTAATCTCAGTACTTGGGAGGCAGAGGCAGGAGAATTGCTGATTGAAGACAGCCTCAGCAAGTACTGAGACTCTCACCAACATAGCAAGACCCTGTTTCCAAATAAAAATAAAATTGATCTGGTTGTGTAGCTCTGACATAGAATGCCTCTGGGTTCAATTTCCAGTGCCACAGGGGAAAAAAAGAAACAGAAGAAAAAAACAAAAAAAAGAAAAAAGTCCTTGGAGGTGTGGCTTGGAAGTAGCATGGCACTGGGTTCCATCCCCAGTACTTTGCACATACACGCACACGCACACGCACACTATATGGAGTGGGGCATGGTAGCACATGCCTGCAATTCCAGTACTTGAGAGGCAGAGATAGGAGAATTACAGGTTCAAGACCAGCCTCAGCAACTAAATGAGGCAGGTGGACTTAGCTTCGTGACAGCCCGAGAGCCTGGAGTCCCTGGTCTGTTTTCTCCTTTACCAGGGCTGGAGGCTCCTGAGGTTCCCTCTCCATTGCTCCTCTTCTGCCACCCCAGGACATCAATACGAGGACAGTGGGACTCACCAGGGTCCAGCAGAGTCAGCTGCTCACACACGTCCCCTCGCTGCGCCCCCAGGTGACATTGTCAACATAGCAGGCTGCAGAGGGCATGGGAAAGGCCAAGTCCCCAAAGCAACATTCTCAGCACTTGTCCCAGGGTCAGTGTCCCCCAGGGGCCTCAGGGGGACCAGCGCCCGCTCCACCTGAGAGCAGCAGATTTCTTTTTCTTTCTTTTTTCTTTTTTTGTAGTACTAGGGTTCCTGGAAGCCCTTCTATTTCCGGGCTACACTTCCAGACCTATTTAATATATATCTTTTATTTGGAAACAGGGTCTCTGAAGCCAGCGAGGCTGGCTTCAAACCTGCACGATCCTCCTGTCCCCGCCTCCCAAGCACAGGGATTACAAGGGTGAGCAGCAGATTTCTTGACTTCAGTGATGAGGTGGTTAGAGGTCATGAGCAGGCCTCTTCCACTGCCTCCCCTGTCCCCATATGTAAATGGGGAAACTGAAGCCCTGAGAAAAAGTTTGAAGTTACATCTGGGCCTGGGGAGCCCAGGGGCCCTGCTGTCCTGTAGTGCCAAGACATCCTGCTGCCTCGGCATCTATGTGTTGAGACCCCCACTCCTCATAGTTTATCGGCAGAACGCCCCGAGAAAGAGGTATCGTCTCTGGCCAAAATATCCCCCACTTATACCCTTCATGACTATTAATATTTCCTTTAACTTTCTACACGAATTGCTCCAGTGATGTGAAATTAGGACTATAAATAGAAACTGAGTCCGTGGAAATAAACGTCCTTGGCTTTGTTCAATAATAATAAAAACTGGCCAGAATTCAGATGCTGTGATAAGCATTCCAGCTGCAGCAATTACAAAGGGTCTCTGACCCTCACTATCACTAACTTAGGTTAAGCTATTAACTCAGGTAAGGTAGTTCAGTTTAAGGAAACTTTGTTTACCCTTGAGATCCTGCCTAGAGACAGAGAAGATAAAAACCTTGTGTGTGACCTTAAAGCAATTTAGTTGATAAATAACTTAGTTGCCCAAATACAATAGACTCAAGGAGAAAGATTGGTGACTTTTACGCCCAGTGTAAATATTCCTGAAGACAGAGAGGCTGATCGCATGGTTAATGAATATGACAAAATAAAGGACAGACGTTCTAAATATATATGTATGAAGGAAAGGAAATACCGTGTAAGAGTAAGAAAAGCATTTTTGCATGAAGAAGAGCTTATCATAAGAAAATCCCAACTGGGAAAGAAAGGAATTAGAAAGTTAGAAGCAAGTTGCAGAGGGTTTGTGACAGAGAATTGGATTATTAAAGATGGTTAGACTTTTAATAGGCTTATTGTCTAAAGAAGAGTGTTCAGCAGTTAAGGAAATATATCTGACAATTAAAACCAAGAACTTTGTGGTGTTGTTTGTGGTATTTTGTCTGCAAAACTGTGTTGTGAGTTTGCTTAAGCTTTCAGATTTAGGAGATAAAATGCCAACACCTGGGGAAACTTTATCACATCCACCTGAATCACCACGTCTCCCCACACTTGCTATATGAACTGAGCCCAAAAGATGGAAAGTACCAAGAAAGCCAAAGAAGATTCCCCGAGAAACCCCCAAGCCTTGGCCATGCTTGTTTATTTTGGGAAGTGGCCCCCTGGGACTGCTTATCTGCAAAGACCTTGGAAAAGAATCAGGAGTCAGGAGTCTCTCGAAGATCAACATTCAGCTGAAGGACTAGTTTTATTACCTTTGTTTACATGTCATTCATTATTACTTCACAATGATTACACCCACCATCCTCTCCTCTTACTATTAACTTTACTGGTGAAAGGTATAAATTTCTTGGAGTTTTTGTAATAAAGTGTCATTGGCTCAAGAAGCCTTTGTCCACCTCAAATTCTTTCCCAAGCGCCGTACCTAAAAACTTAGGGAATTCATAGAGGGGAAGGAATTGCTGCAGATAAGTTTCTGCAGAACTCCACCTGCCTTTTGTCCCATCTTTCTGAGGATTTGACTGGGAGCTGACAATAACGACCCAACTGAGATTAGTCGGCGACACTGTAGTGTTAAAGGACCTGGTCCATGAGATGTCTGACCGGGTTTCTGAAGCCACCTCTGCCTGGGTGATCTCCTGTGCTGTCCCAGCCCTGCCCAGTGTTCAGCTCCGCCCACCACTAAGCTCTGCCCAAAGTTCAGTGCCATCCTATGCTTAACTCTGTCTAAAGTTTAGCTTGGCCCCACCCCTCAGCTCCCACCCAATGTTGAGCTCTATCCCAATGGCTTAGCCCCGCCTGCTGCTCAGCTCTGCCCTCTATTCAGCTCAGCTCTGATTACTTCTTAGCTCAGTCCCAACCACTCAACACTCAATCCTGCCATTGTTCAGTCCTGCCCATTGTTCAGCTCTGCCCACAGCTCAGCTCTGCCCACTGCTAAGGTTCTTCCCAACAGTTCAGCCCCGTCCCCTGTTCAGCTTCACCAACTGCTTAGCTTTGCCCACTGGCCAACTCCATCCCAACCACTCAGCACTGTGCACAGCTCAGCCCCGCCCACTGCTTAACTCCATCCCAACTACTCAGCCCCGCCCACTGCTCAGCTCTGCTCCCTGCTTTGTTTCACCAACTGCATAGCTCTGACCACTGGCCAACTCCACGCCAACAGTTCAGCACTGTCCCCTGCTGAGCTCTGCCCACTGCTCAGCTCCCACCAAATACTGAGCTCCATTCCAACTGCTTAACCCACCACTACTTAGCTCAGTCCCAATTGCTCAGTCCCTGCCCACTGCTCAGCTCTTCCACCCCCTCAGCTCTGCACCAGATGCTCCTCCTACCAGTAGGCGCCATTGGCCACTAAACCAGCTCTGCTCAGAACCCCTCTGCTCTCCCAACAGGTGAGTCTCTCATTGGCCCTGCCCTCCCCCTGGTTCCTACTGGCCCCTCTGGGCTCTGCCTCACCTCCAGCTCCGCTCAACAGCTCCTCATACCAGGGAGGCCACTTGCCTGTGAGACTCTCTCCACTTAGCCCCTCCCACTCATCACCACCCCAGCTGCTCCTCACTTCACTTTCCAACTGGTTCCCTTTGGCTTAGTCCCTCCCTATGGAGACCTCAAACCCCAAGGGCTCCGCCCCACCCTATAGCCCCGCCCACCAGCTCCTCTGACCAGTTGGCTCCACCTGGTCTTCTCTACCCCGCCCCTCCACATCCCCACATGGCTTCTATTACCAGCTATTGCCTCCCAGGAGGTAGGCCCCGCCCTGCAGCCCGGCCCCTCCTATTGGCCTCGCCCACCCATCACTTGGGCTCATTTGGGCCCCAGGGCCCACCATAGATTGCCCACACTCATGTGTCTCCACTCTCCACCTCTGGTATTTCTCTGTTTCAGCCCACACTTGTCCTCCCTGGTCAGCTGCTCCACCCTTTGCTTGGGATCCACTTGGCTCCCTCCAGGCTCTGAGGCACCCTTTAGCAGATTCTCTTCAGGCAGAGGTACCCAGGGCCTGGCCCTCTGCCTTTGCCTAGCTGCGTGGGCTCCAGCCTGTCTGTAAGGCCAGCCTTTCCCTGCTAATCAATAACTATCCGTGCCCGCCTTGACTCCAGCTGCAACATTGCCAAATGAGGCTGCACGGTGTCTGACCATGCCCTCTCCATGTTGAGTCTCAAGATGGCCTTTTTAATGATGTGAGTGTAACAGATTCTTTCCTTTCTGTCGTGTGAATCCAGGGACATTCTACCTCTGAGCTATAATCACAGCCCTATTTTTATTCTTTATTTTGAAAAAAAAAAGTCTCACTAAGTTCTGGAGATCCTCACTAAATAGCTGAGGCTGGCCAAGAACCCATGATCCTCCTGTCTCAGCCTCCCAAGTACTAAAATTACAAGCATATGCCACCATAGCAGCTTATGTAACGTTCTTTAGTTTCAAATTTGACCTTTTAAAATACTTCTTGCCAGTTTAAGGGTACCTTGTAGAGCTGTATTTTGAGACACTGTCCAAGATATTTTTCTATGCTGTCATTTGTAATGGGTTTTGTGAGAATCGATGTGATTAACTTTTGTTTTATTTGGTTTGTTGATCGGGGATGGAACCTAGGGGCATTCTACCTGTGGGCTACACTTACAGCCCTATTTTATTTTCCTTTTTAAATTTCGAAACAGGATCTTTCTAGGTTGGTAAAAGTCTTACTACTCTCTGAGGCTGTCTTGGTGCCTTTGATCCTCCTGTCTCAGTTTCCCCAAGTACTGGAAAAAGAAATATGTACCACCATGTCTGGCTTGAAATAAATTGTCTTAATGATCTCTCGTAATTTTTGGTGTTCTGAAAATGCATTTCTAAAGGAGGCCAGAGTTGCTAAAAGACCAAATTCTTGACATAATGCTCCTGAAATGAAGGCAAGACTCATAGAAACTCAAGTAGAACAGGCTGTCAGGGGAGCATGTAGCCCTGAGTAGTTGTGCCCGCCCCAGAGTGTCAGAATGAAGCTCCTGAGGTACTTGTGAGTTCACAGTGATATTTCATGAAAAGTAAAGCTGACATTCTTTTTTGCTGTTGGGCAGGGGAGTGGGAGGTGGGCTGTCTTTACCCTCCTGCAGACTGCACAGGGGAACAGTAGACAGGCTGTGTCTCCTGCCCCATTCTGCCATGACTCTGTGCCCTCTGTGGCCAGAGAATGCTCACAGACCAGAACAGAGAGGCAGGAAGGGAATTCTTATTGACTCTCCACTTTGGGAGACACTAAAGGCAGAAGTATCTGTGGGTATGGATATGGTCCAACACCCTGATGTTCCCACCTAACCTGGAGTGCATCTCGGTCACCCCATTGGCAACATCTGGTAAGTGGCCATTGCAAGGTCAAATATTCTTTGGACACAGAGCCAGGTCCAGTGTGGGTTGTATTCCAGGTGACATATGACCCTCAAGATCCCATGGTTCAGGTGTGTCAAAGCAGCTCAGGAGGACTTGAGGAATACTCACCCTGGCTCAGCCACAGGCATGCTGGGTGGGTTTAGTCAATGGCCTCTGGTTCGGGTCTCCAGTGAGCATCAGATAGATGACGGTTTGTGCAAAGGGAAAGGCGAGCGGGCACCTCGTAGCTCCCTGCAAGGCCTGCTCCTTCAGTTCCACAAAAGTAGTGCCTTGAGGAAAGAGAGTTTGTGAGCAAATCGTAGGAGTGGATGCCCAGGCCCAGATGTCCATCTCAGAGCATTAGGCTGAAGAACTCGGGATACAAAGTGGAGAGCACCGCAGGAGGACTGCAGCTGCTGCCCAGCGCTGATCTTGTGACTCAGCCCAAAGTCAATGAGTTGGAGAATCTCGCTCTAGCTGCTGTCTGTCAGAGTCCACTGTGGTCAAAGGGAGGGCCCAGGGAACTGAGAAATAGGATAATTAGAAGAAGTTAGTCATCCCACAGTGACAGAGTTATCTATCCATCACACAACAACCCAGAAAAGCATCCAATTGTGAATTAACACTGAAAGTGACATAATAGAGCATATATGAAAGAAAATGCTAGAGTGCATTACATGCTTGGTGTCCACCTCAGCAGCTTGCTTTCACTGGAGACACCTTGTAAGTACAGAATACTTAATATTCAGCTCATATGGGTTCGGCTGATGGCTTCTGGGTCTGCTCTACTAGAGTGAACATGCGATCAGTGATGTTTTGTGCATTGGTGGAAAGGAGAACGAGCACCCCATAGCTCCCGGCAGAGCCTGCTCCTTCAGCAGGGAGGGAGTTTGTGAGCAAACATTGGAGGAGGAAGCCCAGGTGCCAGGAGTCCATCTTGGAGCATTATGCCTGGTTCTGGTAGAGCTCAGGGAGCAGAGTGGAGAGCCCCACAGGAGGACTGCAGCTGCTGCCGAGCGCTCATCTTACAGCTCTGCCCAAGTGATGTGTTGGAGCATCTCACTGTCGCTGGTATCATTCAGGTCCACTGTAGTCAAAGTCAGGGCCCAGGGAGCTGAGAGCTTTGATCATTAGAAGTTAGTCATCCCACAGTGTACAGAGTTATCAAAGATTCACACTAAACCCAGAGATGCACACAATTATGACTGATCAATTGAAATGACATGATACAATTCTATGTGTAATACAATGCTGGAGTGCATTACCTGTGGTGTCCATCTCGGCTGCTGCCTTTACTGGACACACCTTGTAAGTATATAATACAGGGCACTTGTGCTCCCCTTGCGTTGGAGCTACTTGAGTGGATCCAAAGCCAGTCCTTAAGGACACGAAGATCTGGGTCACAATTTTCTGTGTTACCTGCTTCCAGCCTGGATTGTTGTCCATGGTGGTGGCTACAGGTCCAAAATAGGGTGGCATGTTAGAAGGGGAGTCTTTTTGTGCCAATAGCTCCTGGAAAAACAGGCTATATCTGGGACTCAAGTCCATGTTGGGAGTGCGGTGCTTTCTTCGCGGCCTCACAGAGGAATAGCAGGCAGGCTTTATCTCCTCTCCTCAGAGCTGTGCAGCAGAATGACAGGCAGGCTTTCTGCAGTCTCCTCTGGGTGGGGCTGGAGGAAGGAGGGGGCATGGCTGTAACTTTGCTCCAAAAGTCTCTAATGGGTAACAGCAGGCAGGTTCTCTCTACTCTCCTCCAGGCTGGGCAGGGGAATGACAGGCAGCCTGTCTCTACCCTCCTACAGACTGTTCAGGGAACTGGCAGGCAGGTTTTGTCCCCTGCCCTCTTTTTGCCTTGATTCTGTGCCCTTCCTGGCCAGGTAATTCTCAGAGAACAAGAAGGGGAGGTGGGAAGGGCAAGCTCACTGGCTCTCTAGGTAGGGGGGAGAGTGAAGTCAGAAGTGTCTGTGGGGATGGAGGTGGCCCAACGCTCTGATGCTCCTGCCTAACCTGGAGTGCACCCTGGATCACCCAATTTGCACTATCTGCTATGTGGTCATTGGGTATCAATTATACTTTTAGACCTAGGTAGCCAATCTGGTGTGGGTTGTACCCCGGCAATGCATGATCAGGTGTTTGGGGAATGGCTCATGAAGAATTGGTGAATACTCACCCAGGCTCAGCCAGTGGCGCCCCAGACAGATCTCATGTAAAGTGAACATCCAATCAATGATGTTTTCTGCATCAGTGGAAAGGTGAGTGGACACCTTGTATCTCTCTGCAGGGACTGCTCCTTCAGCTCCTCAAGGTGGTGTCTTGAGGAAAGGAAGTTTGTGAGAAAATAGTTGGGGAGGACGCCCAGGCCCGAGAAGTCCACCTTAGAGCATTATGTTTGTTCCTGGTAGAACTCAGGGTGCAGAGTGGAGAGCTCCACAGGAGGATGGCAGCTGCTGCCCAGCAATGATCATGTAGCTCAACCCAAAGTCATGAGTTTGAGCATCTCACTCTAGCTGCGGTCTGTCAGAGTCCACGGTGGTCTAAGTCAGGGCGCATTGAGCTGAGAGATACATTAATTAGGAAAAGTTAGTCATCCCACAGTATATAGAGTTGTCTAACCATCATACTACAACCCACAGATACATTCAGTCGGTGTTTATAATTTGAAAATGACATAATATAAATATACATGAGAGAAAACACTGGAGTGTATTACCTGTTTGTGTCCATCTCAGCAGCCTGCTTTAGCTGGAAACACCATATAATTTTATAATGTGGGTCAGTTCCGTTTCCTTTTTACTGGTTGTTCTTGGATGGATGTAGGTAAAAGTTAGGGGCCCACAGGCCCCTAAGGCTGGCTCTCTGCAGCCACCTCTGGGTTAGGCTGGAAAAATAGCAAGCCTGGCTGTGTCTTTGTTCCCAAGGTCTCCAATGGGAAACAGTAAGCAGGTTCTCTCTACTCTCCTCCAGGCTTGGCAGGGTAGTAGCTGATGGGCTCTGTCTCCATCCCCCCCCCTAAGCTCTGATTCTGTGTCCTCCCTGACCAGGGAATGCTCAGAGAGCAAGAAGGGGGAGGCAGGTCATGCTGAAAGGAAGTGAACGCTCACTGGATCTCCACTTTGGGGGAGAGAGAAGGCAGAGGTGTCTATGGTGAAGGAGGTTTCTCGACGCCTTGATGCTCCTGCCTAACCTAGATTGTACCCGGGCTCACCCTGTTGCAGTATCTGGTAGGTGGCCATTGTGAGGTCAAACATTCTGGATGACACAGCCAGGTCAGGTTTGGGTCAACACATGACTCTTGTG
Source organism: Muscardinus avellanarius (assembly GCF_963383645.1). NCBI lineage: Eukaryota > Metazoa > Chordata > Mammalia > Rodentia > Gliridae > Muscardinus > Muscardinus avellanarius. The sequence goes on from NC_137805.1 coordinate 50,362,080, forward strand.
ATCAAGGGGTTTGGATTTGATTTGGGGAGTGCCATGTGAGAAATTGGTGAATGCTCACCCTGGCTCAATCACAGGTGACCCAGGATTGGTTGGGCTGACGGCCTTTGGGTTGTATCTACAGTGAACATGTGATTGATGATGTTTTGTACATCTGTGAGAAATGAGGGGGCAGCTCATAGCTTCCTGCAAGGGCCTTCTCCGTCAGCTCCTCAAGGTGGTGTCTTGAGGAGAGGGAGTTCATGAGCAAATAGTGGAAGATGATGCCCAGGTCCCAGATGTCTGTCTCAGAGCCATATCATGGTCCTGGTAGAAGTCAGGGTGCAGAGATGGAGAACGTCACAGGAGGACTACAGCTCGGCCCGGTAGAGATCTTGCTGCTCAGCCCAAAGGCAATGATTTGGAACATCTCACTGCAGCTGCTGTCTGTCGGGGTCCACTGTGGTCCAAGTCAGGGTTCATGATCTGAGAGAGATGTTAATTATGAAGAGTTAGTCATTCACAGTGTAAATAGTTGTCTAATCATCACACTAAAACTACAAATGCATATAATTATGATTTATTAATTCAAAATGACAAAATACAAACATAAGCCAAAGAAAACACTGTAGTGTGCTTGCTACTTGGTTGAGTCCATCACAGAGGCCTGTTTCACTGGAGACACCTCATAAGTCTATACTACAGGGCACTTCTGCTCCCCTTTCACTAGATCTACTTGGGTGGACCCAGAGCAAATCTTTGGGGCCAGCAGGCAACAGCAACCGGTTCTTGTGATCTGAGTCACAATTCTCTGGGTTACCTGTTTCCAGCCGTGACTGCTGTCCGTGGTGGTGGCCACAGGTTCCCAGTAGGGTTGCTGCATGCAGTGGATGTCTTGTTCTGTCAGTCGCTCCTGAGAGGACAAGCTGGCTTGGTGGACCTCAAGGCCACGGTGCTGGGAGTGAGGGCCTCACAGACAAAGAGCTTGCAGGCTGTGTCTCGTCTCCTCTGAGCTGTGAGGAAGAATGGCAGGCCTGCTCTCTGCATCTCCTCTGGGTGGGGCTGGGGACAGAAGTCTGGCTGTGTCTTTCTCCCAGAGTCCCTCCCCTCCTCCAGGCTGAGCAAGGGAGAGGCAGGCGAGCTGTCACTACTACCTTCACACTGCCCAGGGGAATGGCATTCAGCCTGTGCCCCCTGCCCCGTTCTGCCCTGACTCCATGCCCTACTTGCTGGGTGGTGTCCACCTGCTTTCTCTGGAGATGCCATATTACCAACTAGTCCGGGGCATGTCTCCTGGCCTTTCTCCTCAGCTCCTTGGGGGGAACCAGGGTGGACCTTTGGGGGCATCAGGCAACTGCAGAGGCTCTTGTGATCCTGGTCCCAATTCTGCAGCTCACTCACCACCCGTTTTGTCAGGGGCAGTGGCTGCAGACTCACATGGGCTTCCAGGTGGAGGCTGTGTCTGCCTCTGCCAATAGATCCTGGGTGGACAAGCTGGGCTGCGGCACCTCAATCTGTGCTGGGTGCCATGATGGGAGTTAGTGTCCTCTCACCAGATCTGCACAGAGGAACAGAACCTGGGCTCTGTCCACTTTGCTGAAGGAGGTTCAGGTAAATTATTGCACCTAGGAACAGCAGCCGGGCTCTATCTACTCTGCTGAAGGGGTTCAGGTAAATCACCACACAGAGGAATAGCAGCCGGGCACTGTACACTCTGCTGTGGGGTGCACAGGTAAATCACCACACAGAGGAACAGCAGCCGGTTCTGTCCTCTCTGCTGAAAGGGTTCAGGTAAATCACCACACAGAGGAACAGCAGCCGGGCACTGTACACTCTGCTGTGGGGTGCACAGTTAAATCACCACACAGAGGAACAGCAGCCGGTTCTGTCCACTCTGCTGAAAGGGTTCAGGTAAATCACCACACAGTGGAACAGGAGCTGGCTCTATCCACTCTGCTGTGGGGTGCGCAGGTAAATCACCACACAGAGGAAGAGCAGCATGGCTGTGTCCACTGTGCTGTGGTATGGGCAGGTAAATCACCACACAGAGGAACAGCAGCTGGGCTCTGTCCACTCTGCTGTGGAGTGCGCAAGTAAAACACCACAGAGGAACAGCAGCCAGGCTCTGTTCGCTCTGCTATGGTACGGGAAGGTAAATCACTACAGAGGAATAGCAGCCAGGCTCTGTCCACTCTGCTGTGCGGTGCGCAAGTAAATCACCACACAGAGGAACAGCAGCTGGGCTGTGTCTACTCTGCTCTGGTACAGGCAGGAAAATCACCACATAGAGGAACAGCAGCCAGCTCTGTCCACTCTGCTAAAGGGGGTTCAGGTAAATCACCACACAGAGGAACATCAGCCGGGCTGTGTCCACTGTGCTGTGGTACGGGCTGGTCAATCACCACACAGAGGAACAGCAGCCGGGCTCTGTCCACCCTGCTCTGGTACGGGCAGGTAAACCACCACACAGAGGAACAGCAGCCAGCTCTGTCCATTCTGCTGTGGGGTACGCAAGTATATCACCACAGAGGAACAGCAGCTGGCTCTGTCCACTCTGTTGTGGGGTGCACAAGTAAATCACCACACAGAGGAACAGCAGCCAGGCTCAGTCCACTCTGCTGTCGTACGGGCAGGTAATCACCACAGAGGAACAGCAGCTGGCTCTGTCCACTCTGCTGTGGTACAGTCAGGTAATCACCACACAGAGGAACAGCAGCCAGCTCTGTCCACTCTTCTGCGATATGGGCAGGAAATCACCAAACAGAGGAACAGCAGCCGGCTCTGTCCACACTGCTGTGGGGTGCGCAGGTAAATCACCACACAGAGTAAAAGCAGCCGGTTCTGTCCACTCTGCTTTGGTATAAGCAGGTAAATCACCACACAGAGGAACAGCAGCCGGGCTCTGTCCACTCTGCTGTGAGTCACCAGCAGGTTCTTCACTCTGCTCTGCGATGGTCGGCAGAAGGGGGACTTGGCTGTGTCTTTGCTCCCTGTATTTTCATGTGGAGCAGCAGGAGGGCTCTGCTCTTGCTGGTAGGCTCTCGCTGGGCTGGTGTTGCTGGGCAGCTCTCGCTGGGCAGGCTCTCGCCGGGCTGGTTTTGCTGGGCAGCTCTTGCTGGGCAGGCTCTCGCTGGGCAGGCTCTTGCTGGGCTAGTGTTGCTGGGCAGCCCTCGCTGGGCAGGCTGTCGCTGGGCTGGTGTTGCTGGGCAGCTCTTACTGGGCAGGCTGTGGGACTCTCCTCCACACTGGGCAGTGGGTGGCAGGTGGGCTGTAATGCTCAGGGAAGGCCACTGTGTCTTCTGTGCCCATTGACGTTGCTCACTGGCCTGCTTTAGATGGAGACACCTTAGCTCTGAATCTTTTAGGGCACCTTGTTACTTCTTGGCCAGATCCAGGGCGAATCTTCTTGGCCATCAGGCAGCAGCAGCAGGCTCTCATGATGCTGCCCAGAAATCTCTTGCCAGCCCGCCTCCAGCCCCGGGTGATGTCAGGGGCTGCAGCCTCAAGGTCGTGCGGGGGTGCCATGCTGGCAGCGGGGGTCTTCTCGCTGATGGTGCACGAGCTCTGTTCATTCAGCTCAGGGGGACACACCTCAGGCACTGACGCGTCCTCCTCTCTCTCTGCGATGGTCGGCAGAGAGGGGGCCCAGCTGTCTTCTTTTTTCTGGCGCCAGAGCTCAATGGTAGGGAGCCTGTGCCTTCTCCACTTCGGGCTCAGCAGGTGAATGCTGGGCAGGTTCTCCCTGAGCAGGATCTTTCTGGGCAGGCTCTGTCTCCCCTTCGGGCCGAGCTGGCTCTCGCTTGGCAAGGTGTTGGCACTCTCCGTCAGGCTAGAGCTATTCCCTCCCACACTGACCAGGGGAATGGCTGGGAGGCTGTCTCCTCTCCCCCTTCTGCCCTGACTCTGAGTCCTCCTGGTCCAGGGAATGCCCAGAGAGCAACGGGCTGGTGGGATGGGCAGGCTCACTAGCTCTCCGCACTGGGGGGAGAGCAGAAGGGTGTGCTGGTGTGGGAGGTGGCGCGCTGCCCTGATGTTGTTTCTGCCTCGCCTGGACTGCACCCTGGCTCACCCTCTGTTGTACCATGAGGTAGGTGGCACACAGATGGTCAAATCGTCTGTCTGACACAGACATCCAGGTGAGGTGTGGGTCATACCCCAGGCAACGCATGGCCCTTAAAATCGAGGCATTCGGCTCCATGGGGAGAGGCTTGGGAGGAGGTGGTATGACTTCGCCCTGGACTAGCCATGGGTGCCCTAGAATCTCTTCAGCTGTCGGCCTCTGGGCTGGGTCGAATGCCAGCAGCTGCCTGATGAGATCTTGAGCCTTGGTGGAAAGGCTAGTGGGCTCCTTATAACTTTCCCACACAACCTGCTCCTTCAGCTCCTCATAGGTGTCTCCATTAAAGGGGAGAGTGCTTGTCAATATAAAGTAAAGGAGAACGCCCAGGGCCCAGATGTCCACCTCACGGCCATATGGGAGGTTCTGGTAGAGCTCAGGGGCACAGAATTCGTAAGTGCCACAAAAAGTGATGAGCTCCTGCCCAGCCTTGACTTTACAGCTCAGCCCGAAATCAATTAGCTTAATGTTCCCCTCCTGGTCCAGCAGGATGTTCTCTGGCTTCAGGTCCCTGTGAATGATGTTTTCATGGTGGAGATAGTGGACTGCCCAGAGGATCTGCCTGAATAATGGCCGGGCCTCCATCTCCCACAGGCCGATGGGCAGCTCGCCCCCGCTCACGAACTCCATGATCAAAAACCGTGTGTTTGGTGTCTCCACAACCTCAAATAGCTGGACCACGTGTGGATGTTCCACCATCTTCATGATCTCTACCTCCTGCTCTACGGGGGCCCAATCATCGTATTTCTCTACAACTTTTATCACCGCCTCCGTCCCAGTGAGAATATGGCAGGCCAGGTAGATGCTGCCAAAGGAACCCTTGTCGAGTTCCCTCATGATGGTATACTGGCCCTTGAGGGCCTCCTCCCAGGGATTGTCAGTGGAGACGCCACGACCCGCCTCCCTCCCTCCTTGCTTACCAGCCATAGAGTCACCAACACTTAAAGACATAGCCTAAGTCCAAAATCCAAAGTCCTGAGCCAAAAACGAAGCCAAAGTCAAAAATCCAAAAGGTCCACAGTCCAAATGTGCAACACCAAATCCAAATTCCAGAGTCCAAAGTCAGATGTCAAAGCCAAGCCGAATCCAAATCCACACAAGCACCAAGACGCAGTCCTACAGGTCACCACACACTAGCCCCCTGTACTCAACGGACAAAGGACCAGCAACTGCCGGGCCCTTATATAGCCCGTGCCTGACGCCTCACAGAGGCTCTTTGTGATGTCACGGCTAGACATGGCCCAATCAGGGCGAGGCATAGCCTGCTAGGGCTGTCTTACCTTTGGCCTCCAAGACCTTTTCTACTCTAATTAAAAGAATGAGGACAAACTCTAGCAGCTTCTTTGCTTCCATGGGCTATGAAAACTAACTTGTTTAGAAATTAAAATGTATAGGGAGCTCCAAAGCCTTTTTCAATTTAACTGTAAAAATACCATGTAAGTTTTGGCTTTTAAAGACCTCATCAGAGGGAGGACTTCCGGGAAGTTGGTGACGGAGAAAAACAGGACTTAAGAACCCCGCTAACAACCAATCTCTATTACCACAAAATCAGCGCCTTTCATAGCCAGAAAACACCATCAGCAGAGAAAAAACGAATGTAAATACAAGGGACAGAGAAAAAGAGGGCTGGAAAAATGAGACACCAGGAAGAAGCCAGACCGCAGTGCTGTAGCCCGGAGCCATGGCACGGGCACCATCTTCTCTTGCAGCACCAGGCCCCAGAGAGGAGGGGAACTCAGAACAGAGCTTAGAGCCAACAGATAGCCTGGCCTCACGGCCGAGGACACAGCAGCAGCACCATACTGCCGACGGCAGCAGCCAGCTCACCAGACGGCACCAGACTATTGCACTCAACAGCCCACCAGGCTCCAAAAAGGAGCGGCAGACAGACATCCCTTATCCATTTCCAACCCCATCCCAGTGTCCCTCATCCTGCTGCCATCCCCACCTGTGTCTCCTAACCAACCCCAACCACAACCCCATCTCCATGTCCCTCACAACATCACCATCACCGACCGTGTCTCTTAAGCATCACAACCCCCATCTCAGTATCCCTCATGCCAACACCATCTCCACAGGTGTCTCTCAACCACCCCAAACCCCATGTTCCTCACAACATCTCTATCACCACCAGTGTCTCTTAACAACCCCCAACCCCATCCCATCGCTCCTCACCCCTCACCATCACCACAGGTGGTACTTAACCATCCCCAACCCCAGTTCCATGTCCCTCATCCCATCTCCATCCCCAACCATGTCCCTTAATCATCTCTAACCTCATTGCTATGTCCCTCATTCCATCTCAATTCCCACTTGTGTCCCTTAACCATCCACAAAAAACATCCTCATTTCCATATTTCTCATCCCACTGCCATCCCCACTTGTGTCACTTTATCCATCCCCAATCCCATCCCCATCCCCACCCATGTCTCACTTCCAATCCATCCCCATGGCCCTCACAACATCTTCATCCCCATCCATGCTTCACTTAGCAATCCTCATCTACACCCCAGGTATCCTTCAAAGCATCTCTATCCCAGCCCTTTGTTCCCTAACCCACTTTTACTCACATACTCACATCCTATATCCCACCCCATCCCTCTGCTGCTCAGCCCTCCCCATCCCAATGTCCTCCCACAACCCTATCCCCTAACCTAGATCTGTTACCCCACTCCTAGGTCTCTATCCTCATCCCTATGTTCCTCATCACAACTCCACGCCCATCCCTGCATCACTTACCAGCCCATCCATCTCTCTACCTGTATCCCTCACCCCATGTCTATTCCCTAATGACTTACCATCCTCATGTCCTTGTCCAATTCCATTCCAATCCCTGTGTCACTTGGCCCATCTTCATCCCAACCTGTGGCTCTTCTCCCATCTACACCCCACCCCATCCCACTGTTTACCCCATCCCGTGTTCCTTACTCCATCCCCATCCCCATCCCCATGTGTCCCTAACCCCATCCTCATCTCTACTATCCCTTACCATACCTCCATCTCAGTGTCCCTTACCAAATCTCCATCCCACTGTCCCTCACCCCATCCCCACCCCTGCACTGCTCAATAACATCCCTGTTTGGGCCCTCACTCTGTCTCTGTGCCTGCAGCATGCCTCTGCAGGTACCTGAAAATATCCATACACAATGAGCACAAGACTCACTTTTAGACGTCCTGGGTCTGCTACTTCTCAACATCTGAGGAGGACGACAGCCTCCACTTCCACTTCTGACAGAGGTCACAGAGGACAAGCAGTAGTATCCTGGCAGGCCCTGTGCTGGGACCCCTCCTCAGGGCTAGGTGAGGCAGCAGGGCCGGATGAGCCCTGGGGACAATGTTGCAGGGATGTTCTATCTCTAAGCCATACTTCCAGTCTCGTTTTATATTTTCTTTGGAGACAGGGTCTCACTAAGTCGCAGAGGGCCTGAGTTGCTGAGGCTGGCTGTGAACCTGCAATCCTCCTGTCTCTGCCTCCCAAGTGCTGGAATAACAGACATGCACCTGGATAGATTATATATTAATTACTCACTGTGATTAAAGAAGGTGCATATGACAAAGGAACACTGCAACTCTAACAAGTGGTGTGTTAGAAAAGAGAGGTCCTTGAAGAGGGAACTACTTTGGGAAGCATGTGCTTGCCATGCAGAGCAAGATCTGGAGCCCCCAGGTGTGGGGAACCCCGCCTAGGACAATGAGAAATCAGGGTGTGGGCAGCTGCTGGCTGAGCTGAGCCGAGCTGACGCTCAGTTCTACTACAGGGTGGTGCTGGCCACTCAGTTCCCAGGGAGACCCTGGATGGCCTCCTCCCCCCAGCCAGCAAGAAGTGGGACCCATCCTGCAAACTGTGGGGGTGTCTGAGTCCCCACCCCCATGCCTGGTAGCCCCTGTGTCCACCCTCACAAGGCAGGGGCCTCTTGTTCTACAATCAGGGAAGCCCAGGGAGATCAGGGGACCATCGGAGCCAGAGACGAGGTGAGGCCTGGGCCCAGGGCATCCTCCTGACCTAGCACACGGCTTGGACTTCATGGAAGGCCCTTGGTGACTGGCTCCTCACTCTACCTGCAGCTCCAGGTGCAGCCTGTGCCTCTAGAGGCCAGGCCGTCTCTAGACCTCAGGACCTGGGAGGACCCCGAGCCCAGGAACCCTCATGCCCTCCCTTCTGTGTGCACAAGACAGAGCTGCCTTCTACCTTAGGATTTAGAATGCCCCCTGCATTCAATCCCTATACTGCAAAAGAAAAAACAACGACTGGTTTGAGAAGGAATGTAGCACTTCACTTGCACTGTGATACTATAAAAATTTGTGTTTATGTCACTACCGCCAGGAACCACACTGTGATGTGAGAGTACAATGCATAAAGCATGTAAAAAATTAAGAACCAGTAAAACAATATCTCCAACTGTTATCAAGGAAAGTCTGGTTGTGAACCACTTGAGCAGAGGGGCCCTGGAGACGCCACCGGGGCGTCTCACACATCGATCCCAGCACTGTTAATAATGTACAAGTGTGGCCAGGCGTGGGGGCGCACGCTTTAAATCCCCGCGCTTGGGAGGCGGAGACAGGAGAATCACGCAGGTTCGATCGTAAGAGACCCTGTTTCAAAAATATAAAAAAATAGGTCTGGGCGTGGAGCCCGGAGGTAGCAGGGCTTCCAGGAATCCCAGGACCACCAAAAAAAAAAAAAAAAAAAATGTACAAGTGCCTGTGAACTGGGGATCCCACCAGTATCCCATCTCCTACCTTTACTGTACTTCAGACTGGCCCCTACGTATGTGGAATAGAAGAAATAAATAGAAAGACAGTACCAAAAAGTAAAATATAACTTTAATATAAGAACTGGGTGCTAACCTACCCAACTTTTATTCCCAAACTAGTTCTCTTTCCCAGGCCTGTCTCTCCAAAATTCCTGAGAAATTTCTAGATCCTCAAGTTAATTGAAAGAAATTTCTAGATCCTCAAGTTAATTGAAAGAATCTATAATTGTTCTGCACATTGTTTACAAGATATCTTGAGAAACCTATACTTTAGGGGACTCTACAGCTTATCTATTGATCAAATCATGGAGACATCGCTTAGCCTGAGGATCCTAAGAATGAGCAAGCCCGCAGGACCACCAAGAAACTGCCTCAAAACTACCAGCCTGAGGTTCATCCTCACATAGGTCCTCTTACCCACCCCTCATAAAGCCCCCATAACACAAGAGCCCCCAGCCCCAAAGGCATCTCTCCTCAAAAGGCCTGCATTTTACCTTGAACGTGTATCTCCTACTTTCCAAAATCAGCCTCTGAGCATGTCTCAGATTAGCACATTCTTTTCCACCACATAAGCCAAGGACCCTGTCAATTCTGAGTTAAGATCAACCCTTCGCTCATGACTCTACCATCTACCCCCTTCCTGCCCCATCTTTGCAAAGCAGTGATTGATTTCTCCCACTCAGACACACTGTGAACTCAGGTCACTCCGCAGGCTTGCTCACCCCATTGATACCTGCACATTGTGATTTAATAAACCTTGCTGTGGCCAGACACCTGTGATTAATAAAAAGTTTCATAGATGATTCTGATACATAATTCCAACTGGAGCACCTTTCTGTAAAAGCTCATCAAGATATAAGATGCGCATGATGGAATATTTTCGTGTTCCTGAGGGTGGACTGGGGATACTTTTTATTTGAAAATAGAGTATTTTTAAGAAATTGGGCCTAATTGAAGAAGGAGATTGTTTCATGATCTGCCTTCCGTGTGTCAATTACTATTATTCATAAGTATTGTAACAAAAACTGTATTGCTAAAAAAAATGTGGGCACTCCTCTAAAACTAATTTCTCCAGAAATCACAGCAGAACCAATTTTGATAAGGAACATTTTTACACTGAACTAACACTGCTCATCCAGGCACAAATGTGCCAAAGAACAGGTTTACAAATAACTTAAGAAGCTGCTTCATAATACCCTACTTCTCATTAAGGCATGTGATTCGGATGGCATCTCTTGGTTTTTTTTAATTTTGCGTTCAGGAATTCTATTTCATTACATGAATCACACACTACTGGCCCGGCACCGTGGTCTCCTCCCGAGCTCGCTCTTCACCTGCTCATCTGTCTCCTCTTCCTTAGAGTAGACTGGAAACCCCAGGGGTTTGGATTCTGACTCACTCTGCTTGGGAACTGTGGTGTAGACCTACACTGCCAGAGATGTCGCTCAGAGGTTGGGGGTTCTAGAAACAGACTAACCTGAAACAGCATCTTTTCTCTGGGGTTATATTTTACCTTCAGAAGAGAGATTCTGAGGCTATTTTTAAATGTAAAAATGTTGAAAGAAAATTTGTGCAAACCCCCAGATGACAAAAGTAGACATTCTGCCTCTATCAGAATGACATACTGACAGAGCCATATTGCTTTTTTATTGACTTAATTTCTTGGTAGTGGGGATTAAAACCAAAGTCTCATTAAGTTGCAGCGGGCCTCACTAAGTAGCTGAATTAGGCTGCAAACCTGTGATTCTCCTGTCTCGGCCTCCCATGTACTAGGATTACAAGTGAAGGCTACCATGCCCGGCTATCTACTATTAATCCTACAATATTTGTTCTAGTATTATTTTATTTTCAAAATGAAAACTCTATTATTAACTTATATATGTCCCAGGGCTTTTGTTTTGTGTTTTTGTGATTTTACCAGAGGTCGAAAGAAGTTTCATTTATTGAGTAGGGAGAACACAGAATGTCGGAGATCACTGGCAATTCCCCGCAGAGGCAGGGCAGAGGTCTGGAAACAGCAAGGGTTAAAAGAAACCATAAGTGTAAGAACCATACTTATACAAATATTCATATAAAAATACTTCCACAATGAAGGACAGTTGGTAAGATATAATGACCAGGCAAAGGCTATGGAAATCAAACAAAACTGTAGCCCCTCCCATGAGCCACATCCTGAGGAGAATTGCTGCAGATAAATTCCCAGGCTGATCACAGTAAGGAGGCAGACAAGTGTCCCCAGGAGAACAGAGCCCCCCAGCCACCCAGGGGTTAAAGTCCACTCACCAGCAAGACACAGATTCAAATTAAGGATGGAAACTGGGCACCAGACAGGGGGGCTCTCAAGACCCAGTTCTGACCAATCACAAAAGAGAGATGGGAACCACCCAACTCTGACCAATCACAAAGGAGAGATGGGGAACTGCCCAAATCTGACCATTCACAAAAGAGAAATGGGAACCTCCCAACTCTGACTAATCACAAAATAGAGATGGGAACCACCCAGCTCTGACCAATCACCAAGCAGCGATAGGAACCACCCAGCTCTGACCAATCACAAAACAGAGATGGGAACTGCCCAACTCTGACCAATCACAAAGGAGATGTGGGAACCACAAGAAAGAATAAAAGCACACCTGCAGAGGCTGCCCTGCTGAGAGCCCCTCTGCCTTGCAGGAGCTATTGTTTCTATTTTCTAGCTTTCCTTGGACAACCAACATCATATTCCTACATCCTCCATTGGTCCTTGGACTTCATTCTTTGGCATCGTTAGATAAGAGTCCAGTAAGAGGACTCAGCATGTATGGCACCCACTTCTCCCTTCCTGGATCTACACCCCCCAGCTGGACTCGGTGCCCAGCCGCCCTCAGAGTGTGCTACCCACGTGGATCTGGGCTCTAGTCCACAGACAGAAGGCTGGCCACAGCGACGCCCCACGCTAGGTCAGGGCAAGCCACACCCTCCACGCCCTCTGCTTCCTGAGGTGTGAGGTGGATGGGCAGGGAAATCACACCGTGATGGCGCAGGCACAGGCAGGTGTGATGGGGTCTCTGGACCTCACCTTGCAGGACGCTGTGACGGTCACCCACATGGGACTTGACGAGAACGAGAAATACAGTTATTTCAAACATGAGGTGATGTGCTTTCTGAACTCATTTGGTGTAGCTATAAAACCACAATCTGAGAGCAAGGTATGGCAGGCACACCTGTCATCCCAGTACTTGGGAGGCCAAGGCAAGAGGATCACATGTTTGCAGCCTGTCTCAGCAACTTAGTGAGAATCTGTTTCAAAATAAAAAATAAATTAAAAAAGAGCAGTAGGGTTAAGGGAACTTTTGGAAAGGTAGAATGACTGTAGATTCAATGCCCAGTAACACACACACACACACACACACACACACACGCACACACGCACACACACACGCACACACACACACACACGCACACACACGCACACACTAACACACATACAAACCCATCTATCCCAATATAGCCATGCTCTTTACCTAGTTTCTAATATTTAACTTTTATCACAAGGCAATGAAATAGATATTATAGCTGATACAGTAGCCTATGCCTGTAACCCCAGAACTTAGGCTGAGACAGGAGGCCAGCCTTAATATCTGGGCTAGACCCTCATGGACTTAGATTCTGTTTCAAAATAAAACATAAAATTGGCTCGGGATGTTGCTCAAAGATAGAATGCACCTTAGTATTCAAGGCCCATTATAAATGAATGAATGAATGAATAAATAAATAAATAAATAAATAAATAAATAAATGAGAAAGAAAATAAAAAGGAGTAGGTGTTATCCCAACATTATAGCTAAGAATGCAGGGCTCACAGAAGTTATGGAATTATCTTGCCTGATAGTCTGGCTGCAATGAATGGGCAGTGTCTGGCTCCGCGTGCATCTTCTCCCAGGCCAGGGGCTCTCTGCTGAGATGTGCAAGATGCCCTTCCTTCCCTCAGTCATGGGCCTACAACAGGGCATGAGTCTAAACGTCATCGTTGCAGTCTCTCTCCCCTTCGAGGGAAGGAGGATGCTCCCTCCAAGCACGGGGGTCTCTTTACCAGAGGAGTCGGGCAGGATGTGAGGGGTCTTTGCCCCCTGATCAGGAGGGGCAGATCAATGGCCACGATGCACAGATACCAAGTGCAGAGCAGAGATGAGGAGAGAACAAAAACAAGAAATAATACTGAACCAGCCAAGAGCTAACCTGGGGTGTTCATCCAGGGGCATCGCACAACAATCCACTGGGATATGTAGAAATATTAGAACTTCCTGGCTATGTTTCTTTATTTGCCCTTTAGTTTCTTATTGTGTGGAGGGTGTTTTTGTTCAGTTGGCTGGTTTTGGGTTTTATTTTTTCATAGTATTAGGGATTGAACCCAGGGGCTACCTTTGATTTACTCCCCAGACCCTTTTTATTATTACTTTTGTTCTCAAATAAGGTCTTGCTAGGCTGGTGAAGATCTCACTAAAGCTGACCTCCCCTTGGGAGTAAAAAGATACACTGCAAAGGCAGGGAGAGAGGAAACCCAGAAGTTTGAGCCTCCAGGGTGGCAGCCTAGGCTCCCTACTTACGACCAATCCCGGTGTGGAGCCCCATGATTGCCCTGCCTGTGATTGCCCTCCCCGCCCTCCTAGCGCTTGCAGCAGCTGCAAAAACCCAGCACCACTGAGTTCTGCAATCCTGGCATTTCCAGACTGGAGAGACCCAGGGCCTGGAGCCAACTAGCAGCCAAGCTGGGCATGCGCACTGAGCCACCTGGTGGAGACAGTCTACTGCACCTGTTGGGCTAAGGTGAGGCCCCAGCCTGCACCTCATGCCAGGCCTGGAAGGAGCCTCGTGCCCTGTGCCCTGGCTCAGGCAGGTGGATGCAATTATGAGCCCAGTCCCTGCAGAGATAGCTTGCCCGGGGACAGCCTGAAGCTTTTCTTTGCCAAGGTATTGGGCATCAGGAATCAGGACTTGCCTAGGTACCAAATCCTGGGTTGCCTAGAGAGCTGGGATTTGCCCTAGCCAGCAAATCAAGTATTTTTACTTCAGTGCTGGAACTTGCTGGGCCTGGCTTTTTCCTTCACTGTGGAAAAAAATAATAATAATAGTAAAAAGCTTCTTTTACTGTGGGTCTCCTTGAAACAGAATCTGTCAAATCGTGTTTCTCTGGAATTTTCTATTTATGCTTTGGTTGCTGAAGATGCCCCTCCCGCCCATTTAGAATTCTAAGATTCCTTCTAGATTGACTTTTTATCATATTTTAAGAGTTATTCTGCTGGGCTTGGTGGCACACACTTGTAATCTCAGCATTTGGGAGGCTGAGACAGGAGGATCCCAGTTCGTGTACAGCCTCAGCTACTTAGTGAGGCCCTTTGCGACTCAATGAGACCGTTTCAAAATAAAGAATAAAAAATAGGTCGGGGAGTCTAGCTTGAAGGTAAATTCCTCTAGTACTGCAAAATAAATTAAGTAACAAAATAAATAATAAATAAATAAAACAGAGGCACGGGTGTGGCTTGAAAATAGAATCCCTTGTGTTCAATGCCGACTACCAAAATAATCCAACAAAATCCATAGAATAAACAATGGAGAGGACCCTAATGTACACTATGGTCTTTAGTTTATTACAAAGTATCAACTACTCAGTAGCTGGGGCTGTCGGCCAAGCCAGTCCTCCTGCCTCAGCCTCTCAAATGCTGGATTACAAGCTTGAGGCAACACGCCCACATCTATTTTTAAATTTTGAATCAGCTGGAGAAGTAACCTACAGTGGATTCTGCAGAAACTGAGGACCCTCAGGATTAGAGAAATAGAGGGTTGCTTGGAGGAAAGCCCCAGGTGGCGGTGATGGGTGACTGTTGATTCATATCAGTTAGAGAATAAAGGCTCCACCTGTTAGAATATGGTGGTGGTTGTCCTGCTTCGCTTGTGTCTAGTGTTACCAAAAAAAATTTTTTTTTCAGGCATTAAAAGTTTGGTCTCTGTATCAGGCACTATACATAGTAATGTCTTTGTACACAATCTGTTTTTTACAAAATAAAAACCAAATACCTGTAGTAATATGTGCCATAAAGCAAGAGAACTAAATAAATGGCGTGTGGTAATGTGAAAGAAGAGAGCACATCTGTACAGCTGCGAAGGAGAACAGCGAGGTCATGAAAGCAAGTGGCAGGCACACCAGTGCTATGGCTCAAGAAGCAGAACAGACCCTCGCTGTTTCCAGGTGCTGAAGCTTTAGGCATGGCTTCCCCAGGCTTCTCAGGAGGAAATGGACAGTCAACAAGACTGATCAACTGACTTTAGGCCACTGGAGAAGGTGTTATTGCTCTGCATAGTGATTCTTTACTCCCCTAAATTCAGGCACTAGATATCATAATCTTGGTCACTTAAACAAATTTCTCCATGGTGGCACACGCTTGGAATCCCAGCATTTGGGAGGCTGAGACAGGAAGATTGCAGTTTGAGGACAGCCTCAGCTACTTATGCCATTTGCAACTCAGTGAGACCCTGTTTCAAAATAAAGATTAAAAATTAGGGCTGGGGTGTACTTCAGAGGTAGAATGCCCCTGGATTCCATTCACAGTACAAGTTGTATTTACCTTTCCTTTAAAGCAAGTGAATGCTTCAGTGGGTAAATATCAACACAACAGGAATTCAAAATATAGGAATATTTTTTTTTTTGTGGGTCTCAGGATGAAACCCACAGGTATTTGACCTCTGAGCTACACTCCCTGCCCAATTTGTTTTATTCTTTATTTTGAAATATGGTCTCAACTGAGTTGTGGAGGGCCTCACTAAGTAGCTGAGGCTATCTGCAAACCGCGATCCTCCAGTCTCAGCCTCCCCAATGCTGGGATTACAAGCGTGCGCCCCCATGCCCGGCCCGTTTTTTTTTTTTTTTTTTTTTTTTTTTTTGTTTTGTTTTGCAGTACTGGGGATGGAACCCACGGGCATTCTACCTCCAAGTGATACCCCCAGCCCTATTTTTTATTCTTTATTTTGAAACAGGGTCTCAATGAGTTGCAAAGGACCTCACTAAGTAGCTGAGGCTGTCGTTGAGCCACAATCCTCCTGTCTCAAGCTCCCAAAGGCTAGGATTACAAACGTGTGCCACCACACCCAGGTATATGAATACTTTTGAAAAGTATTCTTCTCATGCTGAAGAGTAGGGATAACAGGGAGCCTTCAAAGGCTCTGGTTCATGGAACTGTATATCAAGCCTGTAAATCTAAACACTAAGACATTCTTCTCTTGTGTCCTGGCTCTGGCGTTAGTACTCCCAGCCTCACCTCAGCAACCTGGTTTCCTGTCCCAGCTTCCCTGACTGGCTACATCTGCTTCCTAACCCAGGGCACACCATATTTCTAGTCCCCAGTCTGACATTCAATTCTTGACTCATTTGCTCAATGATGTACTTGGTCTTATCCTCAGCTGATTATTTTTACCACAATGGACAAGCATAAAGGACCCATGCACCATCACCATTGAGGGATAGGACTTTTTCTAAGCCTAATGAAACACTTATCTTGGTGCAATGATCACCATCCTGCCTAGGCCAATACCAGACTCTAGAAAAAAAGGGTATTATTGGCACAGTACCATTCCTGTTTAGGGACTTAGGGTAGCGATGCTTGTGGGGAAGCGCCTCGGCATTCAGGTGAGTGGCACACTCCTGTAATCCCAGCACTTGGGAGCTGGAGGCGGGAGGATTGGAGGTTTGAGATTAGCCTCAGCAATTTAAGAGACTCTGTTTCAAAATAAAAAATAAATAGAGCCGGGGATGTAGCTCAAAATTAGAATGCTCCTGGGTTTGAGCACCAGTACAAAAAAAAAAAAAAAAAAAGCCTAGTAAAGTTGCAGAACAGTGCCAAAGCCTTATAAACTTCAGTAGGGATTTGCCTAAAATGTATTATTTGTTGAGCTATGATTGGATAGTTGCCAATATGTATAAGCCACTATAAAAATAAGACATAGAGCTGGGTTCAGTGGCACATGCCTGTAATCCCAGTACTTGGGAGGCTGAGACAAGTGGATCACAGGTTCAAGGACAGCCACAGCAAGTAGTGAGACTCATCAACCTAGCAAGATCCTGTTTCCAAAAATAAAAATGAGCCGGGCACAGTGGTTCGCACTTTTGATCCCCGTGCTTAGGAGGTGGAGACAGGAGGATTGCGCAGGTTCGAGGCTGGACTCGCTGGCTTAAGAGACCCTGATTCCAAATAAAAAAAGCATAATATAGGTATGGGAGTGTAGCCCAGCCCAGAGGCGGAAGGGCTTCCAGGAACCCCAGTACCACAATAATAATAATAATAATAATAATAATAATAATAATAATAACAATAACAACAATAATAATAATATAAAAATAAAAATAAAATAGGACTGGAGGTATAGCTCAGAGAATGGCCTCTGGGTTTAATTCCCCGTACCTCACACACACACAGTCACACAGCATGAGTGTGATTATTTATAAATGAAACATTAATAAGATTAAACAGAAATATCAGATGACACCATTCTTAAACTAAATGTATGCTAGCAACCGTGCAGTGACTTATAACCAACATTATTAAAACTATCACTATTTGTGGCACTTACCTTTATTCTGATGAAACTGTTTAACCAGATCTTTTATATCCAGACTTCTTTTCTGGAGAAATAAATACAGGAAATCAAATATCGGTACATAAAACTCCCAACTTAAAATGCTTTTTCAAAGCAGAAAATATGTGATCAAAAGCATTAACAAACTTCTCTAAACACACGAAGTTCTTTAAAATAAATTGCTGCAAACTGGGTGATGTCTGCTGGTCTGTTTTGGAACTTGGCTCTGCTAAGTCCTTCAAAACGTGTCTCGAGGTCATAGGGTACATCAAATCTGGGCTTTGAAGGAATCATTTAGGCAGGATAATCGCAACCGTAATGAAGAAAAACAAAGTCTTACACGTAGCATATTAGTTTTTTATTTGAGTTAACTATGGTTTCCAAGAACAAATAAATCTCCTATTAGTTTTAGTTCTAGGTTCCAGGCATTCTAGTAAAATGTGTGTGGTTGTTTTGTGATCATGTAGGTTGAACCCAGGGCTATTCTACCACTGATCTACATACCCAGCACTTTTTTAATTTTTATTTTATTTTTAACAATTTTTTTATTGAACATAAATAGTATACATTTAAACTATACTTGGTGCCCTCCCCCCCGCCTCTGTTTTCCCTCCCCCCCTCCCACCAATGGTTGTCCAGGTTAACCACTACATATCTTACTATGTGCCTATGAGTTACCTACACTATTAGAAAAATCCATAGGAAAAGCTCTGCCAAGACTCCCAGAGTGATATTAACAATAAAAACAACCAAGCAAAACCTACTTCTTTAAAACCTAGGGAATATTCTGCAAATTAATATTCAAAAAAGATAAATTAGGCCCATGTATCTGTTTCCAAACAATGCTCACACAGGCACTGGTTTTTCTGGATATTTAAAGAGTAATACAAAACAGTGTTGCTATAAGAAAAAGACTTCTTTGCTTTTCTAAATATATCCCCAACACACTGCTCATTTTTGAGTACTTTTTTTTTTTTTTTTTGCTTTTGCTTTAATTTTAATCTTGCATCTAACAGGGAGAATAGGTACACGTTATCTGTGGCATTATGCCACACACCTTTCTCTCACACCTCCCTCGCCTTCTACCCTAATTTCTCCATCTTCCCTTCTCCTGCCTTTCTGGCTGCTAAGTACCAAGGGTATTGCATGGTCTAATCTATAATCCTCAAAGGTGGCAGAGATTGTCAATCCTAAACTGTGTATCAGTGTGTGTGTTTTCTGTCTCATTCTAAAAATATATTTTTGAAAGCTTATAAATACTCAAAGTGGAAATACTGTTCAGTGGTTAAGGGAAAATTTATGATAGGAAAAGTAGGATGAAGTTTCAAGTGAGGTTAGCACCCGATTGCAAGCCATGCATAGGTCCATCACTTTGATAGAGGTAGGTATCGGTTGGTCTTCAGGGACCAAGCAGCATACACAAATTAGGAAGTGAGTAAATTTAGGTTTCCTAAAGCTTTTTTTAAAAAAAAAATCAGCTTCTTGGGGGAGATAACAGCTCTTCTAGACACTGAGACCCAGGAGAAATATCTCCCATGGGTCCCAGTAAAGAGCAGAACATTTTGACATAATGAACCATGACCTTAACAACACCCCTCAGTACAGACTAACAGGTTTCATGAAGCTAAGTGGCACGGTTTAGTTGCCAGCATTATACAAGGGACCAACTTGTAATAAAAGGCAATGGATATGTCAAAAAAAGCTGAATATTTAAAAGCACCTTTCATCTCCTCACAGGTCAGGATAAAATGAATCTGTACAGTCAACGTGAAGCATTTGAGAATATAAGCAAGTATATTCAATCACATAAGAAAAAAACTCCTCAGGAGCTTGGCTAAATTAAATCACCTTTTCAAAAACAGTGCAGCTTTGGCAAGCCTACATGCTAAATGATAAAGGCCAAAGGCAGTGGTAATGTATGATCCATGTAATACATTCACATACATGTTTTACACATAAGTTTTAGACAGCCTCAGGTGAGGAAGTCGTTTTCAAAGGGTCTACCAGCAGGCAGATGGAGGGACAAAACACTTTCTTTGGGCATTAGCAGCCCGACCAACTGCGCACATTGGCCCAGGTGCTGCTAGTTCTCACCTTGGGCGGGACACACCCCCACCCTCTTCTGGGAACATGTGGAGACAGAGCACCTCAAGTTCCTACAAGGCAGTTCTGTATAAAAGACCCGAGTAACTTGAAAAATATACAAAACAGTCAAAAATACAGATATTGGGCAGGGTGTGGTGGCACATGCCTGTAATCCTAGTACTTGGGAGGCTGTGACAGAAGGACCACAGATTCACAGCCAGCTTCAACAACCCTGCGATCCTCTGTTTCAAAGCAAAAAATAAAGCCAGGCTTTTCCAGCCTTTCCTTTACATCTGGGGAAGAGGACTGTGAACCTACTTTGGGGCTCCCGACAACTAGGCCAGGAGCAGCAGGCGGACACTGGCCTAGGCCCCGGCGCGGCCCCCAGGGGCTGGCCGAGTTGCTGCCCTGCTGGGGTGGGACGGCCCCTCCCTCTCCGGGAACCCTCTTCCCCAAAACTTGAGACTTGGTTCTTCTCCCTGCCCCAAATGCCTAACTGCCTGTCTCTGGGGCACAGTTGCCCCAACTTCCTCTTTCAGGCACAAAAAATCTTCCTGATTGCCCCTTTACTGGCTGCTCCAGTAAAAGTTTTGACCTGAGAGGGGCTTTTATAACCCCTTGATGTCAAGGCATGCATCACAATGTCTACACCCCCTCTCAGGAGGCTCCCAGCATCAGGTAAAGAGGCGGGGCCACAGCGGCTCCAGCCAATGGGGAGCCGAGAGGAACAAAGGCCAGAACTGAGAGGTGGGCCTTATGCTATCTAAGGAACTGGTAGTGAGCCATTAACTGACATAACTGACATAAGAGCAACTGTCTGCATGTATCTGTGAGCTGCAGCCAAATGCAGTGTCCAAAACTGGAATACAGATCCATATAAACATATAGTTTCAAATTATTTAATCCAGCAAATGATTTTACAGACTTTCTGTGTGCCTGATATTGTTTTATCTCTGAGAAATAAGTCATGTACAAAGCACACTGTGCTCATCCCACAATCTAGGAACAGGAGAGGAAAGAAGGTATTTAATTTTTTAGAAAGGTCAAGTGCAAATGAATGATCTATTTATGGGATATACACAATGTTATTCTACTCAGCAATTAAGAAGAACAAAATCATGTAATTTGATGGAAAAATATGGATGGACCTGGGGAGCAGCAGCTAAGTGATATTAGCCAGTCACCAAGAGTAAAGGGGTCATGTGCTTTCTCTCATATGTGGAAGCTAGGGTATAATTGGTATGCAGGACGCACCAGTGGAGGGCTGGTTGAAATGAGCAGATAGAGACTGGGATTGGTTAGCTGAAAGGACTCAAGAGTCATCCTATCTGAAGTCCTCAGTGTGGCTGGTGTGAAGAATTCAGACCTGTACTTAGATTCTGCCTCCTCTTCTGCTCTTGAGCTCTGGAGTAACTGTGTCAAGGCATGCCCCCTTTCTGGGAGTTAGTTTTGCCATCTGTAAACAAGGAGATTCGTCTAGAGCCAGGGTGGCAGCAGTTTCTGTCACTGTGGTTCTCACACATTTCTGCATACCTTGCCATGATAGGAGAAATTAATAATGGCAACTTTGTTGCTGAACCTAGCCTGATCCTCAGAATCCTACCAAACCTCAAACTTTAGTTGACAAGGCACAATCACTGAGTTCCAGCACTAGAAGTGAAGCATATTTGAGGATTGTGACTAAGACCCCTTCCTTCCTTCCTTCCTTCCTTCCTTCCTTCCTTCCTTCCTTCCTTCCTTTCTTCATACTGGTCATTGAACCCAGGGTTGTTCTATCTATGAGTCATATCCTCAACTCTATTAGTTTCTATTTTGAAGCAGGGACTTGCTAAGTTGCTGAGGCAGGCTCTGAACCTGTGATCCTTCTGCCTCGGCCTCCCAAGTACTGTGATTACAAGATTGCACCACCACATTTGGCTTTGGACACATTTTATTTCTAAAATTAAGTAACTCTAAGTATTTTAGACTCTTGAAAATAAAGATAATAAGTAAGTAGTGAGGAATTCCCCATAGCAGACAAACCCAGAACACTGTACAACTGCATTTTAGGAGAATTTCCCTGTTTGGAAAACTTTCTGAAAGATACAGACTGGCTCAAAAGTTTCCTGTTATAATTTTGTATCAGATCACGAAGCCAAGTAAAACTGGAGGGAGAATGGCGTTCATAATGAAAATGCTTCTCCCCTAGTTCTGAAAGCAGTTGCATATATATATAGTGTCCAATAAAGACAGAGCAAGTACTTGCACTTGAATAAGGCACCCTGTTTATGAAGTGATTGATACACAAATAAAACTTCGCACCTGACATTTTCCTTATTGTCTGTTCAAAGTGGCCCTCGGGCAGATTATATTTTTCTGGCTGGTATGAATCCTCAGCCTCAGGGGACCCTTTGGACCAGCTACTCAGTTTTCATGGAGGAAAGCAGGCTGTTTACCAGGCTATTACATTCCCAGAGAAAGTTCATAGACCAGGTTTAAGCCTTGTCTGTAAAGTTGGTGGCTTTTAGAAGCAATCAAAACCAGAGGGGAGGGAGACCTCTCTGCGTAGCTTAGCACCATCTAAAATCTGCTTTATCGGGAGTTATCTGTGGTGGAGAGAAACATTTTGCATCTGAACTTTGAACCCACCAAGAAATTCTCTAGAATGATATACATGATTTCCTAGGATCTTTTTTTTTTTTCTTTTTCTTTTCTTTTCTTTTTTTTTTTTTTGTGGTACTTGGATTCCTAGAAGCCCTTCTACCTCCGGATGACAATCACAGACCAATTTTTTTTTTTCAAACAGGGTCTCTTAAGCCAGCACGGCTGGCTTTGAACCTGCGTGATCTTCCTGTCTCTGCCTCCCAAGCGCGGGGATTACAAGCCACCACACCCAGCTCCTAGAATCTTAAATAATCTTTATTTCCCCTACAGTATAATGTGTATGAGTGAACACAAGTGATGGTGAAAGATTAAGAACTTGTTTTATAATTCATTTTGTAAACCACTGGAAGGTTACTTTTATACTGACCTTCTTTCATGTTTCATTTACCTCTTTTTTTTTTGATACTGGGGATTGAACTCAGAGACATTCCATTTCTGAACCATACCCCCCAGACCTGTTTTATGTTTTGGTTTTAAATAGGGTCTCACTCTAAATTGCTGAGACTGGTCTTGAACCTACAATCCCGTCTCAACCACCTAAGTACTGGGATTATAGGAATATTCCCCCCTTCCTGGCTCTTACCAGGCTTTAGGCAACATGCCATGATGGTTAAGGACTCTAGACAAATTTCTACATGTAGAACTCTCCTTACCGTGGGGACTGAAGATGTAGCTCTGTACATGCCTGGTATACAACGGCCCTGGGTTTAGTCTCTAGCACTACATTAAAACAAATAAATAAGCTGGGTATGTTGGCGCACACTTGTAATTCCCAGGCTTGGGAGGCGGAGACAGGAGGATTGTGCAGGTTCGAAGCCAGCCGCGCTGGCTTAAGAGACCCTGTTTCCAAATAAAAAAGTATAAAAATAGGTCTGGGAATGTAGCCCAGAAGTAGAAGGGTTTCCAGGAACCCCAGTACCACCAAATAATAATAATAATAATAATAATAATAATAATAATAATAACAATAATAATAATAATAACAATAATAACAACAACAATAAATATTATAAATAAATAAATAGATGGAACTGCTGTTACTTTTTAGTGAACTTGGGCAAATGAACCGAAATCTCCAATGAGGAATGTAAGAAGGCCTGGGGATCAGGAGGGGTTAGGAGAGGCCATCTGTGTCACCTTCTGTGCCTGCATTATCACGACAACCTGTGTAAACAAGGATGGGAGAAAATGAGCAGCAAATAGCACCAGAAGATGAGAATCAACCAGCCCATGAGGTAAAGATTTAAACTGATGATTGCAATGGGTTAAAAGACATGGGTTCCTCAAAAATCAAGTTTGACCAGTCACAAAACAGCAGATGGGGAGCTGTAAGTAGGTATAAAATCTCACCTCCCAAGAACTTCAGTGGTCACCCTTTTGTGGAGCTCTCCCCATCCCTTGTGTAGGGAAAGCTGTTTTTCTGCCTTTGACATAAGCTTTAATATTTCTTACTCTTCATTAATCTTAAACTTTATTCATTTAACCCACTGGACAGGAACCCAATAAGAGGAGACACCCATATCATATTGGTGCCCTAAATGGGACTACAAAGGAAGGGTACCAGTGAAGAAAGAATTTGGCTACACTTGCCTGTTTTCCTCTAGTGAAATGGGATAATCATGTCCTGTTATGATGTCAGTGTTGAGAGAGGTCTTTAACTTGGCAGAGTCTCCGTGCTCAATAAATTGGATCTCACTCAGTTCATTATTTCCAAAAAGCAAGAGAGACTTGGTGACTTTTCCCTATTACTTATAAATCAAATTATTTAATTTTTTTACTCAATTTTAATTAGAGCAACGTGAGAGCTTTTCTATTCTGAGTTTCTTTCTTTAATTTTTTTTTTGTGGTACTGGGGTACCAGGCTACACTCCCAGACCTAGTTTTTATTTTTATTTGGAAACAGGGTCTCTTAAGCCAGCATGGCTGGCTTCAAACCTGCGCAATGCTCCTGTCTTCGCCTCCCAAACACGGGGATTACAAGTGTGCACCACCACACCAGACATATATTCTGAGTTTCTAAAGGTTCTTGCTTGTAGTAATAAGGGTAACTTAGGCTAGTACATAGTCCTGACCTTTCAGATCCTTCCTAGTTAGAGGTTATTCTTGACGTTTGTAGATGGGCTCATCACAGAAACACAAAATGTAGTCCTGTGGACACAGAGAAAACAATAATTTTTCCAAAGGGTTGGGGTTAGCATTCTGACCCTTTACTTCAAGAGCTGGAAGAAGCCATAGAGCCTTGTTTTCACTATGTAAGAACTGGACGTCATCGTGAGCATCTAAATAAATAAAACTTTGCACATCAGTGTATTCGTGTTGTTATTGCTCTCTCGCCCCCATTCCCATCGAGCATAAGGCTTTCCTTGGGAGGTTGGAAGCTAAACTACAACAGTAGCTTCTAACCTAGACTACTGTTGTACTGTTGTAGTCTAGCTTCCAACCTCATCACATCCTCTACGAACATCTTTCTAAACTCAAACCTGGGGAACATCCGGGAAGATGGCGATGGAGAAAAGCAGGGCTTACAAGACCCGCTGAAAACCAATCTATATTACCTCAAAATCAGTGGCTTTCATAGCCAGAAAACACCATCAGCAGAGAAACAAAAAATGTAATTTCAAGGGACAGAGAAAAAGAGGGCTGGACAAATGAGACACCAGAAACCAGACCGCAGTGCTGCAGCTGGAGCCGTGGCGCAAAGCGGTGGGCCCCATTTGCCCTTGCAGCACCAGGCTCCAGAGAGGAAGGGAACTCATAACGGAGCTCAGAGCCACGGAGGAGATACCCCGGCCTCATGCCCGAGGACGCGGCAGCAGCGCCTTACTGCCGGCGGCAGTGGCTAATTCACTGTAGGGCACCAGACCAACACACTCAACAGCCCACCAGAATCCAGAGAGGAGTGGCGGACAGCAAGCCAAGGTGAGCCGCTGCAGATCAGTGAGGAGGAATTCGGCAGATTTCTCGGCGCAGGGAGCATCTAAAGCTCCCAGAAGCTGGGCTCAGCACACCTTGCAGGGACTCAGAGCGGAGCTCAAAAACAGAAAAGATATAAGCAAGCCTCACGGCCGAGGGTGTGACAGCGGCACCATATTGCTACTGGTGGTAGCAGCAGCAAATTCCCTGAGTCCACAACAGCTCTGTTGTCGCACTCAACAACAGTGAGTCAAATTGTGGCCCCTAGAGGAGAAATCCCAGTACTGTACTCCCAGGGACTTGACCCAGTGGTGGAGTGGAGGTGGCAGAGATATGACTCCATAGGAGAATGCCCAGTCTGGCACCACCCAATGGTCTAAAGCAGCCTCAATTGACTCCCAGAGTCTGAGACTCTGCGATTCAACCCATTAAAGAGTAGTGGTGATTGAGATACCAGAGACTCGAGATCCAGTGCCCCTTAAGTGAAGTCGTAGTGACCCAGGGAAGAACCCAGAGAAGGCACAAACTTCTGAAATCATGGGAAAGAGGAATAACAATGGAGCAATAAATGCCCACAACCCCACAACATTAGAACCTGATAAAACAGAAATTCAGAGATTTCTAGAAAATCAAATCAGGAAAATAACTGTAGAAATAATAGAGGTGTTTCGAAAAGAATTCAGAGAGAGCCAAAGAGAGATAAAGGATGCAATTAATGAAGTAAAGGCCTCAATTCAAAGCACAAACAACCAATTAGAACACATGGAGAACAGAATCTCGCTCTTAGAAGATGATCATTCCAAAAATGAACGCATAGTTTCTAATCTAGGAAAAAATATCCGACAGCAGGAATCTGATATTGAAGAAATATGGGCCCATTTTAAGAGAGCTAACCTAAGAATAATTGGAATAGAGGAGGGAAAAGAAAGTGAAACTAAAGGGATCCACAATCTCTTCAAGGAAGTAATAGCAGAAATTTTTCCAGACATAGAGCAAGAGGTCGATACGCAGGTCCAGGAAACGTATAGAACTCCCTTTAGACAGGATCGGAGAAGAGGATCCCCACGCCACATAATTGTCAAAATGACCAATGTGGAAGCCAAGCAGAGAATCTTAAAGGCAACAAAAGCAAAGGGCCAAGTGACATTCAGAGGCAAACCAATTAGAATCACTCCAGACTTCCCAAAACAAGTTATGAGAGCCAGAAGGGCTTGGAGTAACATATTCCCAATTTTGAAAGAAAACAACTTCCAGCCAAAAATTTCCTACCCAGCAAAACTCTCTATCAAATTAGATGGAGAAATAAGAAGCTTCCATGACAAACAGAAACTGAAGGAATTTGTCTTCAAAACCAGCACTAGAGAAAATACTCAAAGAGATTAACTACAAAGAAGAAATAGGTAACACACATCAGAACCAGAGAAACAAGATTTTCCATCCAACAGACAACTAAGATTGGTTATCTGTGGAGATTCATTATTTATGTTAGTCTGTTACCTATCTCTAAAGGGTATTGTTTGCCTTTATTGTTGTTAATTTTTAGGATTTCTAGTTGGAATATTAATATACCTTCAGATATAGCATTTGGAAATATTTTATCCCATTCTATTAGTAACTCTTAACTCTGGTTACATTGTCTTTGGATATACAATATGTTTTTTATTTTTTAGGGAGTTTGTATACTCTTCTGTTGCCTGTGCCATTGAAATCATAACCAAGAAATCACTGCCAATTTCAATGTTGTGAGGTTTTATGACCCAGATTTTCTCCTAAAAGTTTATAGTCTTAAGATTTATATTTAGGTCTTTTATCTATTTTGAGGTAATACTTGTATATGAGATTAGGTAAGGGTCCAATTTTATTCTTTTCCATGTAATTATTATGTTTCAACAATATTTAGTTAAAAGATTATTATTTCCACCACCAAATATTCGTGGAAACCTTGTCAAAAATAACTTGACAATATAGGGAAGAATTTAGTTCTAGGCTTTTATTTAACTCCAATGGTTTATATATCTGCCTAAAGAATAGTACTACACTGTTTCAATTATTGTAGCTTTATATGGTTTGAAATCAGAAAATATATATCTTCTAGCTTTGTTCTTTTTCAAGATCGATGTGGGTACCTAGAGTCCATATTCCATATTAGGATAGATTTTTTTTCTGAAAAATAAATATATAAATATATGATAGTTTCACCTAAAAAATAGAAAAAAATAGATTCTCTGGTAAGAAAGAAAGCAAAAAGAAATATTGAAATGTTATCTTTAAGTCATCAAAAGCTTGGTATCAGACAAATGAAACTGTTATGAGAGATTATCATTTTTAATTTTGGATAAATTGCTATAATACTAGATTTCAACTACTAAGCCAAGCATAGGAGGGGGGGGATAGAGAGAGAACGGGGTGGCGATCGGGTGGGGGCTGACTGGGCAATGTGTGCATGTATGTCTACAAAAGTATGTATCCCACTATGATGTATGAATACAGTGCACCAATTAAAAATAAATATGAAAAAAAAAACCTACCGAATTTTTAATTGATTTTGTTTTGTGCAATTACCCAGTTTATTGCCTTCTGATAAAGCAGCAGACAGGGACCAAGACAGACCCTGAACAGCCAAAGCAAACTTGAACAGAACAAAGCCAGAAACACCACACTTCCTGATTTCAAAACACATTCCAAGATAGCTGGTGGCGCACTCTTGTAATCCCCGTGCTTGGGAGGCGGAGACAGGAGGATCGCGCTAGTTCAAAGCCAGCTTTGCAGGCTTAAGAGACCCTGTTTCCACATAAAAAAGTAAAAAAATAGGTCTGGGAGTGTAGCCCGTGGGAGTGTATCCTGGAGGTAGAAGGGCTTCCAGGAACCCCAGTACCACCAAAAAGATAAATAAATAAACAAAACACATTCCAAGCCAGGCATGGTGGCACATGCTTGTAATCCCAACATTTGACAGGTTGCGACTGGAGGATCGCGGTTTGTGTACAGCCTCAGCTACTATACTACTTAGTGAGGCTCTTTGCAATTCAGTGAGACGCTGTTACAAAATAAAGAATAAAGAAATAGGACAGGGCTATAGCTTAGAAGTAAATTCCTCTTGAGTTCCAGTACCAGCCCCACACAAAAAATATTCTAAAGTGATAGTACTTAAAGCACTGTAGTCTTGAAATAATAAGAAACAGGCAGCCTAACAACACAGAAAAGATAGCCAGGATTCTTGCAGACATGCACAGTGTGCTGATCTTTGACAAGGGAGTTAAGAACGTGTAATGGGTAAGAAACAGTTGCTTCAACAAGAGGTGCTGAGGATAATGGAAACCCACATGTGGAAGAGTGAAATCAGACCCTGTGCCACGGCCTGCACTATCAATGCCCCGCTGCACTGGCTCTTTGCTATGTGTTTGGTGGCGGATCCTGGAGATCTAACCTGGAGCACTCTAATATAATGTACCACTAAGGTACATCCCCAACTCTTTTAATTTTTATTTTGAGAAAACATCTTTCTAATTTACCCAGGCTGCCCCCAAATGCCTGAGCCTTCGCTTCCCAAGTGGCTGGGATTAAAAGAATATTCTACTGCACTTGGCCTAAACGGATTCCCTATATCCAAGCAACCCAACAGCACAGCTCAGCCTCGCCCACCTAAAGAGGCTCCGGCACTGACATCAGCCTATAGCTGATAGCCTAGAGCCTAGAGCTAGGAAAGCACCGAATCCAAAGTCTGTTGGTTACTGAAGGGTGACCAAGTGTAGAGCATTAGTTGTTCCTCATGGTATGGGCCGAGTGGATCTGAGATGTGCAGCCAGGCTCCAGCATCAGGGGCATCCTACAACATATCACAAGCCAGGAAAAATAACGCAAAACTCCAAGTGTGGTTCCCCATGACTGCACACCGCTTTCACACCACTGTAAAGTTGACTGTTAAATGCACCATTCTAAGTGAGGACCTTCTGCACTAGCTGTACTCTGGCTAGCCATCCCTCCTCTCCAGGCCTGGTTAGACGAGTTAAAGCCGCAACTCCCAGGGCTGGCTGTCAAGGGTATGATGTCCCTCTGTCCCTGAGAGCACCCTACACTCACCACCAGCTTGCTCTGCTATAGCAGGAATAGGAGAGGCCAAGCTGGGTTCTGGAGTAGACCGGCATTAGGGTCAACCTGGGTGGTGGATACAGATGAGCTTCTACATGGCCGGCTCCACTGCAGAACAGGGGTTGGTGGGGCTGGCCTGGCACCCCACCCAGAGGGTGATGACCTGGGAAAAAGGGGAGCACTCAGATATCTGCTATTGTGTACCCAGGAGCCTGGCTGGTCTATGGAAGCCCTGGGTCCTCTCTCACTGTGAATATTCAATCCAGCACTCAGTGACCCTGCAGCTGGAAGATCATATCTCTGGGGCTGAGGCTGGGCTTTCTGAACTGCTCTATGATTCTCTTGCATCTTTTGTGCTCTGGGCACCCCTCCAGAACCTTCTGCTCTGGGGTGCTGCCCTTCTGGGCCTGTCTCCACCTCTGCATCGGGGCTGTGGGGTCTTAAAGGCCAGGACTGGGGCTGAAACCCTCTTCATCATGTGCCCCCAACCCTGGGCACAGGCTCGAACACAGAAAGCTGACTGGTGAAGCCTGAGGGCTGGTGACCGGGGCAGCTGAGTCGCAGCCCTGGCCTCACAGCCCGGGTTCTCACCTTCCTCTCACCAGAATGCAGCGGGTTTTGGCATCATATGCCTGGATCACACTGAGCCCGGTGTCACTGCTGGTGGTCATCCCTTGCGTGATGGCGACTGTGGTGACCAGGTAGCTGGATGAAGACCAGCTGAAGGTCCTGCTGCCCCCTTGGGACTGGAGAAAATGAGAAACTGATTATTGTCTGTATTTTGAGGATTGGCCTTCTAACTGCAGCCAGATGAATGAATCTCAAGATGGTTTGGGTTTGCATTTCCCCAATTGTTAATGATGTTGAGCATTCACTCACATCTATTGGCCATTTGTGTTGCAAGTCAGGCAGTGTGCGTTCAGTACAATTTACTGTCTTGCTGGATATTTTGCATTGTTTTTAGTGGAATTTTCAAAGTTTCTTGTATATTCTAGAAATTAGTCATCTAATATATATGATATCTGAAAATACAGGCTGCTCATAAAGTTCCAATAACCAAGTCAGTGAACACATGGGGTGGGGAGCAAATTTTGAAGTAGCGTTATGGCTTCCTCTGCTGTTTAATGTGAGCTTAGCACCTCAAAGAAGTTAAAACCACACTTAGAGCAGAGGGAGGGTCTGGAGCCAGGTGTTGAAAATTTGACAGGAATAGTGCACGTTTGAGGCCAGCCTGGGCAACGGAGCAAGAAACAGTTTCCAAATAAAAACTGAAAGGTGCTGGGTGTGCAGATCAAAAGCAGAATGATCTACTTGGGTTCATGGACACAACACACACACACACACACACACACACACACACACACACACAATACATAGAGAAGGCCAGGCATGGTGGTGCATCCTTGTAATCCCAGTACTTGGAAGGCTAAGACAGGAGATTCACAGGCTCTAGGCCAACGTCAGCTACTAATTGAGGCCCTCTACAACTTAGTGAGGTCGTGTTTCAAAATAAAGAATACAAAATCGACCTGTGGGTATAGCTCAGAGGTTGAATGCCCCTGGATTTATTCCATAGTAACACACACACACACACACACACACACACACACACACACACACACATTTTTTCATAAAAATCTAAACAAAGTGGGGCATTATGGCACATGACTAATCTCAGTACTTGGGAGGCAGAGGCAGGAGAATTGCTGATTGAAGACAGCCTCAGCAAGTACTGAGACTCTCACCAACATAGCAAGACCCTGTTTCCAAATAAAAATAAAATTGGTCTGGTTGTGTAGCTCTGACATAGAATGCCTCTGGGTTCAATTTCCAGTGCCACAGGGGAAAAAAAGAAACAGAAGTAAAAAACAAAAAAAAGAAAAAAGTCCTTGGAAGTGTGGCTTGGAAGTAGAATGGCACTGGGTTCCATCCCCAGTACTTTGCACATACACGCACACGCACACTATATGGAGTGGGGCATGGTAGCACATGCCTGCAATTCCAGTACTTGAGAGGCAGAGATAGGAGAATTACAGGTTCAAGACCCGCCTCAGCAACTAAATGAGGCAGGTGGACTTAGCTTCACAACAGCCCGAGAGCCTGGAGTCCCTGGTCTGTTTCCTCCTTTACCAGGGCTGGAGGCTCCCGAGGTTCCCTCTCCATTGCTCCTCTTCTGCCACCCCAGGACATCAATACGAGGAGAGTGGGACCCACCAGGGTCCAGCAGAGTCAGCTGCTCACACACGTCCCCTCGCTGCGCCCCCAGGTGACATTGTCAACATAGCAGGCTGCAGAGGGCATGGGAAAGGCCAAGTCCCCAAAGCAACATTCTCAGCACTTGTCCCAGGGTCAGTGTCCCCCAGGGGCCTCAGGGGGACCAGCGACCGCTCCACCTGAGAGCAGCAGATTTCTTTTTCTTTCTTTCTTTCTTTTTTTGTAGTACTAGGGTTCCTGGAAG
Organism: Muscardinus avellanarius; assembly: GCF_963383645.1. NCBI lineage: Eukaryota > Metazoa > Chordata > Mammalia > Rodentia > Gliridae > Muscardinus > Muscardinus avellanarius. The sequence continues at coordinate 50,393,722 of NC_137805.1, forward strand.
CCCTTCTATTTCCGGGCTACACTTCCAGACCTATTTAATATATATCTTTTATTTGGAAACAGGGTCTCTGAAGCCAGCGAGGCTGGCTTCAAACCTGCACGATCCTCCTGTCTCCGCCTCCCAAGCACAGGGATTACAAGGGTGAGCAGCAGATTTCTTGACCTCAGTGATGAGGTGGATGGAGGTCATGAGCAGGCCTCTTCCACTGCCTCCCCTGTCCCCATATGTAAATTGGGAAACTGAAGCCCTGAGAAAAAGTTTGAAGTTACATCTGGGCCTGGGGAGCTCAGGGGCCCTGCTGTCTTGTAGTGTTAAAGGACCTGGTCCATGAGATGTCTGACAGGGTTTCTGAAGCCACCTCTGCCTGGGTGATCTCCAGCCTGCGCTGTCCCAGCCCCGCCCAGTGTTCAGCTCCGCCCACCACTAAGCTCTGCCCAAAGTTCAGTGCCATCCTATGCTTAGCTCTGTCTAAAGTTTAGCTTGGCCCCACTGCTCAGCTCCCACCCAATGTTGAGCTCTATCCCAATGGCTTAGCCCCGCCTGCTGCTCAGTTCTGCCCTCTATTCAGCTCAGCTCTGATTACTTCTTAGCTCAGTCCCAACCACTCAACACTCAATCCTGCCATTGTTCAGCTCTGCCCACAGCTCAGCTCTGCCCACTGCTAAGGTTCTTCCCAACAGTTCAGCCCCATCCCCTGTTCAGCTTCACCAACTGCTTAGCTTTGCCCACTGGCCAACTCCATCCCAACCACTGAGCACTGTGCACAGCTCAGCCCCGCCCACTGCTTAACTCCATCCCAACTACTCAGCCCCGCCCACTGCTCAGCTCTGCTCCCTGCTTTGTTTCACCAACTGCATAGCTCTGACCACTGGCCAACTCCACTCCAACAGTTCAGCACTGTCCCTTGCTGAGCTCTGCCCACAGCTCAACTCCCACCAAATACTGAGCTCCATTCCAACTGCTTAACCCTGCCCACTATTTAGGTCCACCTACTGCTTATCTCCTTCCCAACAGCTCAGGCCTGCCAATTGCTCAGCCCTGCCCACTGCTCAGCTCCACCCACTACTTAGCTCAGTCCCAATTGCTCAGTCCCTGCCCACTGCTCAGCTCTTCCTCCCCCTCAGCTCTGCATCAGATGCTCCTCCTACCAGTAGGCGCCATTGGCCACTAAACCAGCTCTGCTCAGAACCCCTCTGCTCTCCCTACAGGTGAGTCTCTCATTGGCCCTGCCCTCCCCCTGGTTCCTACTGGCCCCTCTGGGCTCTGCCTCACCTCCAGCTCCGCTCAACAGCTCCTCATACCAGGGAGGACCACTTGCCTGTGAGACTCTCTCCACTTAGCCCCTCCCACTCATCACCACCCCAGCTGCTCCTCACTTCACTTTCCAACTGGTTCCCTTTGGCTTAGTCCCTCCCTATGGAGACCTCAAGCCCCAAGGGCTCCGCCCCACCCTATAGCCCCGCCCACCGGCTCCTCTGACCAGTTGGCTCCACCTGGTCTTCTCTACCCCGCCCCTCCACATCCCCACATGGCTTCTATTACCAGCTATTGCCTCCCAGGAGGTAGGCCCCGCCCTGCAGCCCGGCCCCTCCTATTGGCCTCGCCCACCCATCACTTGGGCTCATTTGGGCCCCAGGGCCCACCATAGATTGCCCACACTCATGTGTCTCCACTCTCCACCTCTGGTATTTCTCTGTTTCAGCCCACACTTGTCCTCCCTGGTCAGCTGCTCCACCCTTTGCTTGGGATCCACTTGGCTCCCTCCAGGCTCTGAGGCACCCTTTAGCAGATTCTCTTCAGGCAGAGGTACCCAGGGCCTGGCCCTCTGCCTTTGCCTAGCTGCGTGGGCTCCAGCCTGTCTGTAAGGCCAGCCTTTCCCTGCTAATCAATAACTATCCGTGCCCGCCTTGACTCCAGCCCCAACATTGCCAAATGAGGCTGCATGGTGTCTGACCATGCCCTCTCCATGTTGAGTCTCAAGATGGCCTTTTTAATGACGTGAGTGTAACAGATTCTTTCCTTTCTGTTGTGTGAATCCAGTGACATTCTACCTCTGAGCTATAATCACAGCCCTATTTTTATTCTTTATTTTGAAAAAAAAAAAGTCTCACTAAGTTCTGGAGATCCTCACTAAATAGCTGAGGCTGGCCAAGAACCCATGATCCTCCTGTCTCAGCCTCCCAAGTACTAAAATTACAAGCATATGCCACCATAGCAGCTTATGTAACGTTCTTTAGTTTCAAATTTGACCTTTTAAAATACTTCTTGCCAGTTTAAAGGTACCTTGTAGAGCTGTATTTTGAGACACTGTCCAAGATATTTTTCTATGCTGTCATTTGTAATGGGTTTTGTGAGAATCGTTGTGATTAACTTTTGTTTTATTTGGTTTGTTGATCGGGGATGGAACCTAGGGGCATTCTACCTGTGGGCTACACTTACAGCCCTATTTTATTTTCCTTTTTAAATTTCGAAACAGGATCTTTCTAGGTTGGTGAAAGTCTTACTACTCTCTGAGGCTGTCTTGGTGCCTTTGATCCTCCTGTCTCAGTTTCCCCAAGTACTGGAAAAAGAAATATGTACCACCATGTCTGGCTTGAAATAAATTGCCTTAATGATCTCTCATAATTTTGGGTGTTATGAAAATGCATTTCTAAAGGAGGCCAGAGTTGCTAAAAGACCAAATTCTTGACATAATGCTCCTGAAATGAAGGCAAGACAAATAGAAACTCAAGTAGAACAGGCTGTCAGGGAGCATGTAGCCCTGAGTAGTTGTGCCCGCCCCAGAGTGTCAGAATGAAGCTCCTGAGGTACTTGTGAGTTCAAAGTGATATTTCATGAAAAGTAAAGCTGACATTCTTTTTTGCTGATGGGCAGGGGAGTGGGAGGTGAGCTGTATCTACCCTCCTGCAGACTGCACAGGGGAACAGTAGACAGGCTGTGTCTCCTGCCCCATTCTGCCATGACTCTGTGCCCTCTGTGGCCAGAGAATGCTCACAGAGCAGAACAGAGAGGTAGGAAGGGAATTCTTATTGACTCTCCACTTTGGGAGACACTAAAGGCAGAAGTATCTGTGGGTACGGAGATGGTCCAACACCCTGACGTTCCCACCTTACCTGGAGTGCATCTCGGTCACCCCATTGGCAACATCTGGTAAGTGGCCATTGCAAGGTCAAATATTCTTTGGACACAGAGCCAGGTCCAGTGTGGGTTGTATTCTAGGTGACATATGACCCTCAAGATCCCATGGTTCAGGTGTGTCAAAGCAGCTCAGGAGGACTTGAGGAATACTCACCCTGGCTCAGCCACAGGCATGCTGGGTGGGTTTAGTCAATGGCCTCTGGTTCGGGTCTCAAGTGAGCATCAGATAGATGACAGTTTGTGCAAAGGGAAAGGCGAGCAGGCACCTTGTAGCTCCCTGCAAGGCCTGCTCCTTCAGTTCCACAAAGGTAGTGCCTTGAGGAAAGAGAGTTTGTGAGCAAATCATAGGAGTGGATGCCCAAGTCAGATGTCCATCTCAGAGCATTAGGCTGAAGAACTCGGGATACAAAGTGGAGAGCACCGCAGGAGGACTGCAGCTGCTGCCCAGCGCTGATCTTGTGACTCAGCCCAAAGTCAATGAGTTGGAGAATCTCGCTCTAGCTGCTGTCTGTCAGAGTCCACTGTGGTCAAAGGGAGGGCCCAGGGAACTGAGAAATAGGATAATTAGAAGAAGTTAGTCATCCCACAGTGACAGAGTTATCTATCCATCACACAACAACCCAGAAAAGCATCCAATTGTGAGTTAACACTGAAAGTGACATAATAGAGCATATATGAAAGAAAATGCTAGAGTGCATTACATGCTTGGTGTCCACCTCAGCAGCTTGCTTTTGCTGGAGACACCTTGTAAGTACAGAATACTTAATATTCAGCTCATATGGGTTTGGCTGATGGCTTCTGGGTCTGCTCTACTACAGTGAACATGCGATCAGTGATGATTTGTGCATTGGTGGAAAGGAGAACGAGCACCCCATAGCTCCCGGCAGAGCCTGCTCCTTCAGCAGGGAGGGAGTTTGTGAGCAAACATTGGAGGAGGAAGCCCAGGTTCCAGGAGTTCATCTTGGAGCATTATGCCTGGTTCTGGTAGAGCTCAGGGAGCAGAGTGGAGAGCCCCACAGGAGGACTGCAGCTGCTGCCCAGCGCTCATCTTAGAGCTCTGCCCAAGTGATGTGTTGGAGCACCTCACTGTCGCTGGTATCATTCAGTTCCACTGTAGTCAAAGTCAGGGCCCAGGGAGCTGAGAGCTTTGATCATTAGAAGTTAGTCATCCCACAGTGTACAGAGTTATCAAAGCATCACACTAAACCCAGAGATGCACACAATTATGACTGATCAATTGAAAAGACATGATACAATTCTATGTATAATACAATGCTGGAGTGCATTACCTGTGGTGTCCATCTCGGCTGCTGCCTTTACTGGACACACCTTGTAAATATATAATACAGGGCACTTGTGCTCCCCTTGCGTTGGAGCTACTTGAGTGGATCCAAAGCCAGTCCTTAAGGACATGAAGATCTGGGTCACAATTTTCTGTGTTACCTGCGTCCAGCCTGGATTGTTGTCCATGGTGGTGGCTACAGGTCCACAATAGGGTGGCATGATATAAGGGGAGTCTTTTTGTGCCAATAGCTCCTGGAAAAACAGGCTATATCTGGGACTCAAGTCCATGTTGGGAGTGCGGTGCTTTCATCACGGCCTCACAGAGGAATAGCAGGCAGGCTTTGTCTCCTCTCCTCAGAGCTGTGCAGCAGAATGACAGGCAGGCTTTCTGCAGTCTCCTCTGGGTGGGGCTGGAGGAAGGAGGGGGCATGGCTGTAGCTTTGCTCCAAAAGTCTCTAATGGGTAACAGCAGGCAGGTTCTCTCTACTCTCCTCCAGGCTGGGCAGGGGAATGACAGGCAGCCTGTCTCTACCCTCCTACAGACTGTTCAGGGAACTGGCAGGCAGGCTGTGTCCCCTGTCCTCTTTTTGCCTTGATACTGTGCCCTTCCTGGCCAGGTAATTCTCAGAGAGCAAGAAGGGGAGGTGGGAAGGGCAAGCTCACTGGCTCTCTAGGTAGGGGGGAGAGTGAAGTCAGAAGTGTCTGTGGGGATGGAGGTGGCCCAACGCTCTGATGCTCCTGCCTAACCTGGAGTGCACCCTGGATCACCCAATTTGCACTATCTGCTATTTGGCCATTGGGTATCAATTATTCTTTAGACCTAGGTAGCCAATCTGGTGTGGGTTGTACCCCGGCAATGCATGATCAGGTGTTTGGGGAATGGCTCATGAAGAATTGGTGAATACTCACCCAGGCTCAGCCAGTGGCGCCCCAGACAGATCTCATGTAAAGTGAACATCCAATCAATGATGTTTTCTGCATCAGTGGAAAGGTGAGTGGACACCTTGTATCTCTCTGCAGGGCCTGCTCCTTCAGCTCCTCAAGGTGTTGTCTTGAGGAAAGGAAGTTTGTGAGAAAATAGTTGGGGAGGACGCCCAGGCCCGAGAAGTCCACTTTAGAACATTATGTTTGTTCCTGGTAGAACTCAGGGTGCAGAGTGGAGAGCTCCACAGGAGGACGGCAGCTGCTGCCCAGCAGTGATCTTGTAGCTCAGCCCAAAGTCATGAGTTGGAGCATCTCACTCTAGCTGCGGTCTGTCAGAGTCCGCGGTGGTCAAAGTCAGGGCGCATTGAGCTGAGAGATACATTAATTAGGAAAAGTTAGTGATCCCACAGTATATAGAGTTGTCTAACCATCATACTACAACCCACAGATACATTCCGTTGGTGTTTATTATTTGAAAATGACATAATATAAATATACATGAGAGAAAACACTGGAGTGTATTACCTGTTTGTGTCCATCTCAGCAGCCTGCTTTAGCTGGAAACACCATATAATTTTATAATGTGGGTCAGTTCCATTTCCTTTTTACTGGTTGTTCTTGGATGGATGTAGGTAAAAGTTAGGGGCCCGCAGGCCCCTAAGGCTGGCTCTCTGCAGCCTCCTCTGGGTTAGGCTGGAAAAATAGTGAGCCTGGCTGTGTCTTTGTTCCCAAGGTCTCCAATGGGAAACAGTAAGCAGGTTCTCTCTACTCTCCTCCAGGCTGGGCAGCGTAGTAGCTGATGGGCTATGTCTCCTGCCCCCCTAAGCTTTGATTCTGTGTCCTCCCTGACAGGGAATGCTCAGAGAGCAAGAAGGGGGAGGCAGGTCATGCTGAAAGGAAGTGAACACTCACTGGATCTCCACTTTGGGGGAGAAAGAAGGCAGAGGTGTCTATGGTGATGGAGGTTTCTCGACGCCTTGATGCTCCTGCCTAACCTAGATTGCACCCTGGCTCACCCTGTTGCAGTATCTGGTAGGTGGCCATTGTGAGGTCAAACATGCTGGTTGACACAGCCAGGTCAGGTTTGGGTCAACACATGACTCTTGTGATCAAGGGGTTTGGATTTGATTTGGGGAGTGCCATGTGAGAAATTGGTGAATGCTCACCCTGGCTCAACCACAGGTGACCCAGGATTGGTTGGGCTGACGGCCTCTGGGTTGTGTCTACAGTGAACATGTGATTGATGATGTTTTGTACATCTGTGAGAAATGAGGGGGCAGCTCATAGCTTCCTGCAGGGCCTTCTCAGTCAGCTCCTCAAGGTGGTGTCTTGAGGAGAGGGAGTTCATGAGCAAATAGTGGAAGATGATGCCCAGGTCCCAGATGTCTGTCTCAGAGCCATATCATGGTCCTGGTAGAAGTCAGGGTGCAGAGATGGAGAACGTCACAGGAGGACTGCAGCTGCGGCCCGGTAGAGATCTTGCTGCTCAGCCCAAAGGCAATGAGTTGGAACATCTCACTGCAGCTGCTGTCTGTCGGGGTCCACTGTGGTCCAAGTCAGGGTTCATGATCTGAGAGAGATGTTAATTATGAAGAGTTAGTCATTCACAGTGTAAATAGTTGTCTAATCATCACACTAAAACTACAAATGCATATAATTATGATTTATTAATTCAAAATGACAAAATACAAACATAAGCCAAAGAAAACACTGTAGTGTGCTTGCTACTTGGTTGAGTCCATCACAGAGGCCTGCTTCACTGGAGACACCTCATAAGTCTATACTACAGGGCACTTCTGCTCCCCTTTCACTAGATCTACTTGGGTAAACCCAGAGCAAATCTTTGGGGCCAGCAGGCAACAGCAACCGGTTCTTGTGATCTGAGTCACAATTCTCTGGGTTACCTGTTTCCAGCCGTGACTGCTGTCTGTGGTGGTGGCCACAGGTTCCCAGTAGGGTTGCTGCATGCAGTGGATGTCTTGTTCTGTCAGTCGCTCCTGAAAGGACAAGCTGGCTTGGTGGACCTCAAGGCCACGGTGCTGGGAGTGAGGGCCTCACAGACAAAGAGCTTGCAGTCTGTGTCTCGTCTCCTCTGAGCTGTGAGGAAGAATGGCAGGCCTGCTCTCTGCATCTCCTCTGGGTGGGGCTGGGGACAGAAGTCTGGCTGTGTCTTTCTCCCAGAGTCCCTCCCCTCCTCCAGGCTAGCAAGGGAGAGGCAGGCGAGCTATCACTACTACCCTCACACTGCCCAGGGGAATGGCAATCAGCCTGTGCCCCCTGCCCCGTTCTGCCCTGACTCCACGCCCTACTTGCTTTCGCTGGAGATGCCATATTACCAAGTAGTCCGGGGCATGTCTGCTGGCCTTTCTCCTCAGCTCCTTGGGTGGATCCAGGGTGGACCTTTGGGGGCATCAGGCAACTGCAGAGGCTCTTGTGACCCTGGTCCCTATTCTGCAGCTCACTCACCACACGTGTTGTCAGGGGCAGTGGCTGCAGACTCACATGGGCTTCCAGGTGGAGGCTGTGTCTGCCTCTGCCAATAGATCCTGGGTGGACAAGCTGAGCTGCAGCACCTCAATCTGTGCTGGGTGCCATGATGGGAGTGGGTGTCCTCTCACCAGATCTGCACAGAGGAACAGCACCTGGGCTCTGTCCACTTTGCTGAAGGGGGTTCAGGTAAATTATTGCACAGAGGAACAGCAGCCGGGCTCTGTCCACTCTGCTGAAGGGGTTCAGGTAATTCACCACACAGAGGAACAGCAGCCGAGCACTGTACACTCTGCTGTGGGGTGCACAGTTAAATCACCACACAGAGGAACAACAGCCGGTTCTGTCCTCTCTGCTGAAAGGGTTCAGGTAAATCACCACACAGAGGAACAGGAGCTGGCTCTATCCACTCTGCTGTGGGGTACGCAAGTAAATCACCACACAGAGGAAGAGCAGCATGGCTGTGTCCACTGTGCTGTGGTACGGGTAGGTAAATCACCACACAGAGGAACAGCAGCTGGGCTCTGTCCACTCTGCTGTGCGGTGCGCAAGTAAATCACCACAGAGGAACAGCAGCTGGGCTCTGTCCACTCTGCTGTGGGGTGCGCAAATAAAACACCACAGAGGAACAGCAGCCAGGCTCTGTTCACTCTGCTGTGGTATGGGCAGGTAAATCAACACAGAGGAACAACAGCCAGGGTCTGTCCACTCTGCTGGAGTACGGGCAGGTAATCACCACAGAGGAACAGCAGCCAGGCTGTGTCCACTCTGCTGTGGGGTGTGCAAGTAAATCACCACACAGAGGAACGGCAGTCGGGCTGTGTCTACTGTGCTGTGGTACAGGCAGGAAAATCACCACAGAGGAACAGTAGCTGGCTCTGTCCACTCTGCTGTGGTACAGTCAGGTAATCACCACACAGAGGAACAGCAGCCGACTCTGTCCACTCTTCTGCGATATGGGCAGGTAAATCACCACACAGAGGAACAGCAGCCGGCTCTGTCCACACTGCTGTGGGGTGCGCAGGTAAATCACCACTGAGTAAAAGCAGCCAGTTCTGTCCACTCTGCTTTGGTATAAGCAGGTAAATCACCACACAGAGGAACAGCAGCCGGGCTCTGTCCACTCTGCTGTGAGTCACCAGCAGGTTCTTCACTCTGCTCTGCGATGGTCGGCAGAAGGGGGACTTGGCTGTGTCTTTGCTCCCTGTATTTTCATGTGGAGCAGCAGGTGGGCTCTGCTCTTGCTGCAGGATCTCGCTGGGCTGGTGTTGCTGGGCAGCTCTCGCTGGGCAGGCTCTCGCCGGGCTGGTTTTGCTGGGCAGCTCTTGCTGGGCAGGCTCTCGCTGGGCAGGCTCTTGCTGGGCTAGTGTTGCTGGGCAGCCCTCGCTGGGCAGGCTGTCGCTGGGCTGGTGTTGCTGGGCAGCTCTTACTGGGCAGGCTGTGGGACTCTCCTCCACACTGGGCAGTGGGTGGCAGGTGGGCTGTAATGCTCAGGGAAGGCCACTGTGTCTTCTGCGCCCATTGACGTTGCTCACTGGCCTGCTTTAGATATAGACACCTTAGCTATGAATCTTTTAGGGCACCTCGTTACTTCTTGGCCAGATCCAGGGCGAATCTTCTTGGCCATCAGGCAGCAGCAGCAGGCTCTCATGATGCTGCCCAGAAATCTCTTGCCAGCCCGCCTCCAGCCCCGGGTGATGTCAGGGGCTGCAGCCTCAAGGTCATGCGGGGGTGCCATGCTGGCAGCGGGGGTCTTCTCGCTGATGGTGCACGAGCTCTGTTCATTCAGCTCAGGGGGACACACCTCAGGCACTGACGCGTCCTCCTCTCTCTCTGCGATGGTCGGCAGAGAGGGGGCCCAGCTGTCTTCTTTTTTCTGGCGCCAGAGCTCAATGGTAGGGAGCCTGTGCCTTCTCCACTTCGGGCTCAGCAGGTGAATGCTGGGCAGGTTCTCCCTGAGCAGGATCTTTCTGGGCAGGCTCTGTCTCCCCTTCGGGCCGAGCTGGCCCTCGCTTGGCAAGGTGTTGGCACTCTCCGTCAGGCTAGCGCTATTCCCTTCCACACTGACCAGGGGAATGGCTGGGAGGCTGTGTCTCCTCTCCCCCTTCTGCCCTGACTCTGAGTCCTCCTGGTCCAGGGAATGCCCAGAGAGCAACGGGCTTGTGGGATGGGCAGGCTCACTAGCTCTCCGCACTGGGGGGAGAGCAGAAGGGTGTGCTGGTGTGGGAGGTGGCGCGCTGCCCTGATGTTGTTTCTGCCTCGCCTGGACTGCACCCTGGCTCACCCTCTGTTGTACCATGAGGTAGGTGGCACTCAGATGGTCAAATCGTCTGTCTGACACAGACATCCAGGTGAGGTGTGGGTCATATCCCAGGCAACGCATGACCCTTAAAATCGAGGCATTCGGCTCCATGGGGAGAGGCTTGGGAGGAGGTGGTATGACTTCGCCCTGGACTAGCCATGGGTGCCCTAGAATCTCTTCAGCTGTCGGCCTCTGGGCTGGGTCGAATGCCAGCAGCTGCCTGATGAGATCTTGAGCCTTGGTGGAAAGGCTAGTGGGCTCCTTATAACTTTCCCACACAACCTGCTCCTTCAGCTCCTCATAGGTGTCTCCATTAAAGGGGAGAGTGCTTGTCAATATAAAGTAAAGGAGAACGCCCAGGGCCCAGATGTCCACCTCACGGCCATATGGGAGGTTCTGGTAGAGCTCAGGGGCACAGAATTCGTAAGTGCCACAAAAAGTATTGAGCTCCTGCCCAGCCTTGACTTTACAGCTCAGCCCGAAATCAATTAGCTTAATGTTCCCCTCCTGGTCCAGCAGGATGTTCTCTGGCTTCAGGTCCCTGTGAATGATGTTTTCATGGTGGAGATAGTGGACTGCCCAGAGGATCTGCCTGAATAATGGCCTGGCCTCCATCTCCCACAGGCCGATGGGCAGCTCGCCCCCGCTCACGAACTCCATGATCAAAAACCGTGTGTTTGGTGTCTCCACAACCTCAAATAGCTGGACCACGTGTGGATGTTCCACCATTTTCATGATCTCTACCTCCTGCTCTACGGGGGCCCAATCATCGTATTTCTCTACAACTTTTATCACCACCTCCGTCCCAGTGAGAATATGGCAGGCCAGGTAGATGCTGCCAAAGGAACCCTTGTCGAGTTCCCTCATGATGGTATACTGGCCCTTGAGGGCCTCCTCCCAGGGATTGTCAGTGGAGACGCCACGACCCGCCTCCCTCCCTCCTTGCTTACCAGCCATAGAGTCCCCAACACTTAAAGACATAGCCTAAGTCCAAAATCCAAAGTCCTGAGCCAAAAACAAAGCCAAAGTCAAAAATCCAAAAGGTCCACAGTCCAAATGTGCAACACCAAATCCAAATTCCAGAGTCCAAAGTCAGATGTCAAAGCCAAGCCGAATCCAAATCCACACAAGCACCAAGACGCAGTCCTACAGGTCACCACACACTAGCTCCCTGTACTCAACGGACAAAGGACCAGCAACTGCCGGGCCCTTATATAGCCCGTGCCTGACGCCTCACAGAGGCTCTTTGTGATGTCACGGCTAGACATGGCCCAATCAGGGCGAGGCATAGCCTGCTGGGGCTGTCTTACCTTTGGCCTCCAAGACCTTTTCTACTCTAATTAAAAGAATGAGGACAAACTCTAGCAGCTTCTTTGCTTCCATGGGCTATGAAAACTAACTTGTTTAGAAATTAAAATGTATAGGGAGCTCCAATGGCTTTTTCAATTTAACTGTAAAAATAACATGTAAGTTTTGGCTTTTAAAGACCTCATCAGAGGGAGGACTTCTGGGAAGATGGTGACAGAGAAAAACAGGACTTAAGAACCCCGCTAACAACCAATCTCTATTACCACAAAATCAGCGCCTTTCATAGCCAGAAAACACCATCAGCAGAGAAAAAATGAATGTAAATACAAGGGACAGAGAAAAAGAGGGCTGGAAAAATGAGACACCAGGAAGAAGCCAGACCGCAGTGCTGCAGCCCGGAGCCATGGCACGGGCACCATCTTCTCTTGCAGCACCAGGCCCCAGAAAGGAGGGGAACTCAGAACGGAGCTTAGAGCCAAGAGATAGCCTGGCCTCATGGCCGAGGACACAGCAGCAGCACCATACTGCCGACGGCAGCAGCCAGCTCACCAGACGGCACCAGACTATTGCACTCAACAGCCCACCAGGCTCCAAAAAGGAGCGGCAGACAGACATCTCTTATCCATCTCCAACCCCATCCCAGTGTCCCTCCTCCTGCTGCCATCCCCACCTGTGTCTCCTAACCAACCCCAACCACAACCCCATCTCCATGTCCCTCACAACATCACCATCACCGACCGTGTCTCTTAAGCATCACAACCCCCATCTCAGTATCCCTCATGCCAACACCATCTCCACAGGTGTCTCTCAACCACCCTAAACCCCATGTTCCTCACAACATCTCTATCACCACCAGTGTCTCTTAACAACCCCCAACCCCATCCCATCGCCCCTCACCCCTCACCATCACCACAGGTGGTACTTAACCATCCCCAACCCCAGTTCCATGTCCCTCATCCCATCTCCATCCCCAACCATGTCCCTTAATCATCTCTAACCTCATTGCTATGTCCCTCATCCCATCTCAATTCCCACTTGTGTCCCTTAACCATCCACAAACACATCCTCATTTCCATATCCCTCATCCCATTGCCATCCCCACTTGTGTCACTTTATCCATCCCCAATCCCATCCCCATCCCCACCCATGTCTCACTTCCAATCCATCCCCATGGCCCTCACAACATCTTCATCCCCATCCATGCTTCACTTAGCAATCCTCATCCACACCCCAGGTATCCCTCAAAGCATCTCTATCCCAGCCCTTTGTCCCCTAACCCACTTTTACTCACATACTCACATCCTATATCCCACCCCATCCCTCTGCTGCTCAGCCCTCCCCATCCCAATGTCCTCCCACAACCCTATCCCCTAACCTAGATCTGTTACCCCACTCCTAGGTCTCTATCCTCATCCCTATGTTCCTCATCACAACTCCATGCCCATTCCTGCAACACTTAGCCAGCCCATCCATCTCTCTACCTGTATCCCTCACCCCATGCCTATTCCCTAATGACTTACCATCCTCATGTCCTTGTCCAATTCCATTCCAATCCCTGTGTCACTTGGCCCATCTTCATCCCAACCTGTGGCTCTTCTCCCATCTACACCCCACCCCTTCCCCACTGCTTACCCCATCCCATGTTTCTTACTCCATCCCCATCCCCATCACCATGTGTCCCTAACCCCATCCTCATCTCTACTATCCCTTACCATACCTCCATCTCAGTGTCCCTTACCAAATCTCCATCCCACTGTCCCTCACCCCATCCCCACCCCTGCACTGCTCAATAACGTCCCTGTTTGGGCCCTCACTCTGTCTCTGTGCCTGCAGCATGCCTCTGCAGGTACCTGAAAATATCCATACACAATGAGCACAAGACTCACATTTAGACGTCCTGGGTCTGCTACTTCTCAACATCTGAGGAGGACGACAGCCTCCACTTCCACTTCTGACAGAGGCCACAGAGGCCAAGCAATAGTGTCCGGGCAGGCCCTGTGCTGGGACCCCTCCTCAGGGGTAGGTGAGGCAGCAGGGCTGGATGAGCCCTCGGGACAATGTTGCAGGGACGTTCTATCTCTAAGCCATACTTCCAGTCTCGTTTTATATTTTCTTTGGAGACAGGGTCTCACTAAGTCGCAGAGGGCCTGAGTTGCTGAGGCTGGCTGTGAACCTGCAATCCTCCTGTCTCTGCCTCCCAGGTGCTGGAATAACAGACATGCACCTGGATAAATTATATATATATATATATATATATATATATATATATATATATATATATGTATTAATTACTGTGATTAAAGAAGGTGCATATGACAAAGGAACACTGCAACTCTAACAAGTGGTGTGTTAGAAAAGAGAGGTCCTTGAAGAGGGAGCTACTTTGGGAAGCATGTGCTTGCCATGCATAGCAAGATGTGGAGCCCCCAGGTGTGGGGAACCCCGCCTAGGACAATGAGAAATCAGGGTGTGGGCAGCTGCTGGCTGAGCTGAGCCGAGCTGATGCTCAGTTCTACTACAGGGTGGTGCTGGCCACTCAGTTCCCAGGGAGACCCGGGATGGCCTCCTCCCCCCATCCAGCAAGCAGTGGGACCCATCCTGCTTCAAAATAACAAAGTGAGATCCTGCTTCAAAATAACAAATAAGCCAGGCGTGGTGATGCAAACTTGTAATCCCACACTAGGGAGGCTGAGAGAGGGGGATTGCACAGTTCAAATCCAGCCTTAGCTACTTAGTGAGGCTCTCAGCAACTTATTGAGACCCTGTTTCCAAATAAAGTATAAAATAGGTCTGGAAGAATAGCCTGGAGGTAGAAAGTCTCTGGCTTCCACCCCAAGTACCACAGAAAAAGGGGACTAAGGGTAGAAGTCTCTTTGTTTCCTGAATGAATGATAGCAGAGCCAGAAAAATTTTAGAGAAAATTGTTATTTAAAAAGAGAGCATCTGAGTTGGGGTGGTCAGGAAAGAGATATCACTCCTAACTCCACCAGTGTCTTTTTTATATTAAGGTTTTTAGCAAAACATTGTAAGAAATGATTAATCACAGGAAACAGCAAAACAATCATGGCATGATTCAGGGAAAATATCAAGCTAGTCATCCTTGAAGGACAGAATTCTGAGAAATAAGGAAGTCGTCAGGGTCTCTGCTTAACATCAGGGTTCCGGCTTATCAGTCTCATATGGTCCTTGTGTGGGGGTCACATGCTCACTGAGGACCCTTTGGACTGGGCTCCCCAGGGGGCTTTTCATCATTCCCCAGACAATAAAAGCACAGGCCTGCAGAGAGATGAGTTTAAGTCACACTTTCTGTGAATCTGCAGGTTCATCTCAGGTGCTCAGAGTCCTCCCACCTCATCCGTCTGGGTGAGTGCCTCTGCATCCATGGTGCAGCATCACAGAGAGCCTGGAGTCCCGGGCGGAGGAAGGAGGAAGATGGGGCTCATTAGTGAGGTCTCGGCAGCTGCGGAAGAGACATCCAGCTCTAAGAGTTTGTGCCCAGTTCAAAGGATTGGGTTCTGTTTAGGGCAATGAGGACATTTTTTTAAATTGAAAGTAAATGCTATACATTTAATCTGTATTTGGTGCCCTGTCTCCCCGCCTCATTTCCCTTCCCCCCTGCCGATACTTAATACCCAGGCAAACCTTGCTCTATTCATACTTATACACCTATTTGGAAATAGCCGCTCATCAATCAAGTTCAGCCTCCTTCCTCTTAGTTTTCCATTCAAACTTTGCTGAGATTTCCCTTCCATTATCTGGAGTTCCTCTTTTCATGAATCTATTGGCCTTTTTTTATCTCTTCTTTTGTAAAGTGTCCATTCAATTTGATTTCCCATTTCTTGATTGGGTTGTTTGTTTTGCTAGTACACAGTCTTTTGAGCTCTTTGTATATTCTGGATATTAGCCCCCTATCGAAGTGGTGACTGGTAAAGATCTTCTCCCATTCTGTAGGCTTCCTCTTTAGGTTCTTGATGGTTTCCTTTGATGATAAGAAGCTTTTTAGTTTGATGCTATCCCACTTGTTGATTCTTGCTTTAATTTCCTGAGCTTTGGAGGTTTTGTTGAGAAAGTTACTGCCTATATGTTATAGTGATGAGCCTATGTTCTCCTCTAATAACTTCACAGTCTCTGGTCTGATTTCTAAGTCTTTGATCCATCTCAAGTTGATTCCTGTGCATGGTGAGTGATAGGGGTTTAGTTCCATCTTTCTACAAATGGATAGCCAGTTCTCCCAGCACCATTTGTTGAAAAGGCTGTCTTTTCTCCAGCATATGAGTTTGGCCCCTTTGTCAAAGATTAATTGATTGTAGGTGTGAGGATTTGTTTCTGTATCTTCTATTCTGATCCACTGGTCAGTGTACCTGTTATTGTGCCAGTACCATGCTGTTTTTACTACTATTGATCTATAGTATAGTTTGAAGTCTGGGATTGTGATGCCTCCTGCATGATTCTTGTTGCTGAGAATTGCTTTGGCTATTCTGGGTCTTTTCTTTCTCCATATAAAGTTCATAATTGCCTTTTCTAGGTCTGTGAAGAATGTACTTGGTATTTTAATGGGGATTGCATTGAATCTATAAATCATTTTGGGCAGAATGGCCATTTTGATGATATTTATTCTGCCTATCCACGAGCATGGGAGGTCTTTCCATCTTCCAGAGGACTTAACTCACCAATCAAAAGACATAGACTGGCAAAGTGGATCAAAAAACATAACCCAAAAATATGTTGTTTGCAAGAAACTCACCTAACAGCCAAAGACACTCACAGACTGAAAGTGAAAGGATGGAAAAAGATATACCATGCTACTAGAGAACAAAATAGGGCAGGCGTAGCAAACCTGATATCCAACAAAACAGACTTTAAACTAAGACACATCAGAAGAGACAAATCAGGGCACTTCCTTTTATTAAAAAGAACAATACACCAAGATGATATAATGATAGTAGATGTTTATGCTCCAAATGTGAATGCAACCACATTTGATGTCCCTTTGGGACATCAGATCTCAAATAGACCCAAATACAATAATTCTGGGAGACTTCAATACGCCTCTTACACCACTGGATTGATCTTCAAAACAAAAGTTGACTAAAGACTCTTTAGAACTAAAGAAAACTATAAACCAAATAAACCTAATAGACATATACAGAACATTTCATCCAGGAACTACAGAATACACATTCTTCTCATCAGCCCATGGAACCTTCTCCAAAATAGATCACATCCTGGTGCACAAAGAAAGCACCAGCAAATTCAAAAGATGTAATATAATTCCTTGCATCTTTTCAGACCATAATGGAATTAAAGTAGAAATCAACAACAGGAAACTCAAAAGAAACTATGCAAATACATGGAAAAAGAATGATACACTATTGAATGATGAATGGGTGAGAGCAGAAATTAGGAAAGAAATAAAGAAATTTTTGGAAATAAATGAAAACAGAGACACAACTTACCAAAATCTCTGGGACACTATGAAGGCAGTATTAAGAGGAAAGTTTATTGCATTGAGTGCCCACATAAGAAGGACTCAGAATCACCAAGTTCAGACCCTATTGACAGAACTCAAGGACCTAGAAAAACTGCAACAGTCCAGTCCCAAATCCAGCAGGAGACAGGACATTATTAAAATTTGAGCAGAAATAAATGAAATAGAGAACAAAAAACAATTCAAAGAACCAACAAAACAAAAAGCTGGTTCTTTGAAAAGGTTAATAGAATTGATAAACCCCTGGCCAACCTAACCAAAAGAAAGATAAACAAGGCAAATTACTAAAATCAGAAATGAAAAAGGAGACATCACCACATATAGTCAAGAAATTCAAAGGAATATCAGAAACTACTTTAAAAATTTATACTCCAATAGACAAGAAAACATGGAAGAAATCGATAGATTCCTAAACACAGTTAACCTACCTAAACTGAACCAAGAGGACATAGCAAGCCTAAACCAACCAATAGAAAACAATGAAATAGGAATGGCAATAAAAATTCTTCCATCAAAGAAAAGCCCAGGCCCAGATGGATTTCCAACTGAATTTTACAAAACCTTCAGTAAAGAACTAATACCAATACTGCATAACTTATTCCAGGAAATTGAAAGAGATGGAACTCTCCCAAATTCCTTCTATGAGGCCAGTATCACATCAATCCCCAAACCAAATAAAGATACCTCAAGAAAGGAAAACTACAGACCAATATCTTTAATGAACATAGATGCAAAAATTCTATACAAAATACTAGCCATATGCATTCAAAACGATATCAAGAGAATAATACACCATGACCAAGTTGGTTTCATCCCGGAAAAACAAGATTGGTTCAACATACGCAAATCAATACATGTCATCCACCACATAAATAGAATCAAGAATAATAACTATATCATCATAGCAATAGACGCTGAAAAAGCTTTCGACAACATCCAACACCCATTCATGTTAAAAACACTACAGAAAATTGGAATGAAAGGAACATACCTCAACATCATTAAGGCAATACACAACAAACCCCAAGCCAACATTATACTGAATGGGGAAAAACAGCAAGAATTTCCCCTAAAATTGGGAACAAGACAAGGATGTCCACTATCACCACTCCTTTTCAATATAGGACATTTTCTTTGAATATCTAGTTCTGTAACTTTCAGATATTAAAATTCGTACATGATTTATAGGAAATATCCCCTGACTCCAGGTGTGCACTTATGGTTGTGAATTAAATGTCTGTCACCGGCTGGCCATATTAGTCCTCAGGCCACATGTAGGTGTTATCTAGAGATTTTAAGCATCATCAACATTCGCATATAATCAAAGCATGGATAAATTAATTTCATTCCAATAGTTCTATTAAACATACTCAGATTTGTTTGTTGCCTTCACTAATCAAACCGAGCTCGTACTGATATGCGACTTTCAGAGTTGGAGCAATTAGACAGTGTTAGCCAGGCACTGGTGGCATACACCTTTAACCTCAGGACTTGGAAGGCTACAAAGAAGGGTCACAAATTCAAGGCCAGCATGTATTAATTCAGCAAGACCATGTTCCATTTTAAAAATAAATGGTCGCTTGGTATGAGGACACACGCTTGGGAGGCAGAGACAGGAGAATCATGCTGGTTGGAAGCCAGTCTTGCTGGTTGAGACCCTGTTTCCAAATTTAAAACAAATATAAAAGAGGTCTGGGAGTGTAGCCTGGAGGTAGAAGGGTTTCCATAAACCCCAGTACCACCAAAAATAAATAAATAAATAAATAAATAAATAAATAAATAAATAAATAAAGGCTGGGCGTGGTGGCTCACGGTTGTAATCTCTGTGCTTGGGAGGCAGAGACAGGAGGATTGCACAGGTTCAAAGCCAGCCTCTGCTACTTAGTGAGGCTCTAAGCAACTTAGTGAGATCCTTCTTCCAAATAAAATATAAAATAGATCTAAGAGTATAGCCCAGAGGTAGAAAGCCCTTGTGTTCCACCCCCAGTACTACCAAAAATAAATAAATAAATAAATAAACAAACAAACAAAACAAAACAAAAGAAAAAAGTCTAGAATTACAGAAGTGAAATCAGCTTGGGTTTAATCCTCAGTACCACGAGATGAGAGACAGGGAAGAGAGGTGGGGGGAGAGAGAGAGAGAGAGAGCGAGAGCAAGAGCTAGAGCGAGAGCGAGAGCGAGAGAGGGAGGGAGGAGAGGAGAGGAGAGATAGAGAAGAACAGTCAGTGATAACTTTGCGAATACATTCAATGATTTAAAAAACAAGGAATGATAGTTGTGTCCCATGCTTGGCTTCAAAAGACCTGGAAAAGCCGGGCGTGGTGGCGCATGCTTGTAATCCCCGCGCGTGGGAGGCAGAGACAGGAGGATCGCTCAGGTTCGAAGCCAGCCACCCGCGCTGGCTTAGTAGACCCTGTTTCCAAATAAAAATGTAAAAATAGGTCTAGGAGTGTAGCCCGCCGGTAGAAGGGCTTCCAGGAACCCCAGTACCACCAAAAAAAAAAAAAAGACCTGGAAATACCATTTCTAATACTTTGGGGAAGAAATATTAATATTGCTGTACACTAATCTTTTTCCCTACATTGTCTTTCATTTTAAAATACCCATTCTCATTTTTTCTTACTCTCTTATGTCTCTGTCAATGGGGACTAAATCTAGGAGCATCTTCTCTGCGCTGCACCCCAGTCCTTTTGACGTTTTATTTCAACATGGTCTTGCTAAGTTCCTGAGCCTGGCCTCAACCCTGCGATCCTCCTGTCTCACCTTCCCAAGTACTAGGATTGCAGGTGTGGCCACCACACCAGCTCTCTTGTCCCATCTGATGACACCTCTGTCACAGGACTGCCCATCCATTCAGAAATGGCAGAATGCAGGGCATCCTCCGTGTCTGCCTCCTTGATTCACCTAATAAGGGCATCTTGACCGGGATGTCCTTCCTCAGACAGTCCCAGCCTCCACTCTCCCCTCTAATCAAGGATTGCTCAGATTTCTCCATGACATATTTTCCTCCCTGTGTGTCTTGTTTTCCTGATGTGCCCAGGTGGCCTTTCCTTTGGCCTGAGGTGGCCTCTGCAAATGGGACCTGTTTCATATCCATGCTACTTTACCTTTCATTCATTTCTTTCTTTTTCTTTTTTTTTCTCTCTCTCTTTCTTCTTTCTCTCTCTCTCCGTGTGTGTGTGTGTGTGTGTGTGTGTGTGTGTGTGTGTGTGTGTGTGTGTTTGGCACTAGGGACTGAACCAGTGGCATTCCAGTTTTGAACTACACTGCTAGTCCTATATATTCTACTTTGAAACAGGACCTTATTAAGTTGCTGAGAGTCTGGCTAAGTTCCTGAGGCTTCCCTGGAACCTGTGATCCTCCTGGCTCAGCTTCCCAAGTATTGGAATTATAGGTATGTACACTATGCCTGGCTTAAAATATGTCTTCTAAGAAAATTTATGAAGGCTTGGTATGGTGGCACACACCTGTAATACCAGTGCTTGGGAGGTTGAAGACAGGAGGATTGCAGGTTTGAAGTCAGCCTCAGCAACTTAGGGATGCTGTCAGCAACTTGGCATAATCCTATTTCAGAAAAAACAAATAGGGCTGGGAGTGGAGTGTAGAGGTAGAATGCCCCTGGGTTCAATCTCCAGTATAATAATAAATAACAATAATTAATAATAATAATAATAATAATGATGATGATGATGATGATGATGATGATGATGATGTAGCACAGAAATTGCTACATACCTTAGCTTTGGACACTTATATGAAATTACTAAACATAGATACTTCGTGTACTTGTTTCACTGATATACTGGTGTGTGGTCCACAAAACTTGGAAACTGTTGGGTGATTAGGGCCATATTTTCTGCGGTTTCTCTTGGTGTTTCAGGGTGCTAATAGAAGTCATTACTCGTCAATGCATCAAATTATACCACTTTTTTGGCACTCTAGAAACATGTAAACTTCTGTTCTCTTAATACAAATGTTCTCCTATGCAAAAGGGATATTTTAGCCATAGAGGGTGGCACATATCTGTTAACTGGGTCCTTGAGAGGGTGAGTGGGAGGTTCAAGGTTTGAGAACAGCCATGGCAATTTTTAGTGTGGCAATTAGTAGCTTAGACTCAGTTTCATTCAGTGTGTGTGTGTGTGTGTGTGTGTGTGTGTGTGTGTGTGTCTGTGTGTTAGAGAGGGAACCCAGGGTCCTTCTTATTCTGGAATATGCAATCAGCTCTATTTTATTTTCTATTTGAAAAGAGAGTTGCACTGGGCCATTGAATGCCTTACTATGTTGCTGAGGATGTCCACAAATCTGTGATCCTCCTGTCTTGGCCTCCCAAGTACTGGGATTATTACATGAGTATGCCTTCATGTTGGGCTCCAAACTTTTTTCTCTCTCTCTTTCTTTCCCTCTTTCTTTCCCTCTTTCTTTCTTTCTTTCTTTCTTTCTTTCTTTCTTTCTTTCTTTCTTTCTTTCTTTCTTTCTTTCTGTGTGTAGTACTGGAAGATTGCACCCAGGGACATTCTACCTCCAAGTTACATATCCCGCCCTATTTTTTGTTCTTTATTTTAAATTATTTTAAATTATTTAAATATAAAAAAATATATATTTGTGGTATTGGGGTTCCTGTAAACCCTTCTACCTCTGAGCTACTCTACCAGACCTATTTTATATTTTTATTTAGAAACAGGGTCTCTTAAGCCAGCGAGGCTGGTTTTGAACCAGCAGGATCCCTCCTGTTTCCGCCTCCCAAGTGTGCACCACCATGCTCAGCACTGTTTTTTATTTTTAAACAGGGCCTCACTACATTGCAGAGGGGCTCACTAAGGATCTGAGGCTGGCAGTGAACCTGTGATCCTCCTTCCTCAGCCTCCCAAGTACTGGGATTATAAGCATGCACCACCATGCCTGGCAATTTGACTCTATTTTAAATGTAGTAATATTTAAAACCTTGATTCCACATGCCTAAAGAAAAAAAATGGCATGTGATTCTACTAAGTGATAACCTGCTCACATAGGCTAGTTATTCTGGCATAAGGATAAAAAACACACAGCTGTCTTGAAGAAATGAGATAAAGACTTAAAATTCTATTAGAGTTCTCCTAACAGAGATAGTGAACATTTCCTATTTTGATAACTTTTTGTCTTCTCTCTTTTGGCAGAGACAGAGTTAATCAGTTATTAAAAGAGCCATACTAAATGTCCCAAGACACATAGATGAGGAACTACATAATTATAAAAATGATAGTCAACATTTCTGTAGAGATCAGAGTGTGTCAGAAACACTCTCATTTTGGTACATATAGGTAAACTTTATTTATCACATGTCTAGTATCTAAAATGTCTGTTTATAAGGCACCAATAAAAGCACATTATGTAAAAATAAAAATAGAAAATGAAATATTGTTGTGCATATTTCACAGAAAAGATGACTACAGCTCGTGGGGTAGACAACTCAAGATTGCACACCTGGTAAATGGCAGATCACAGATCACAGCAAAGTCTGAATTCAATGCCCATATTTTTTTTAGGTACTGGGGATGGAACCTAGGGGGCCATTCTACCTCCCAGCTACACCCCCAGTCCTATTTTTTATTCTTTATTTGGAAACAGGGTCTCACTGAGTTGTAAAGGGCCTAAGTAGCTGAGGCAGGCTGTGAACCGCAATCCTCCTGTCTCAGCCTCCCAAATGCAGGGATGACAAGCGTGCACCACCACGCCCGGATCTCAATGCCCATATTGATCAATATTTGTCCTTTTAATATATGGAGAATATTTGGCCTATAATCCCAATGCTTGGAAGGCTAAGATATGAGAATCACAGGCACAGGTCCAACCTCAGCAACTTAGCAGGAACTAGTAGTTTCAAAAGTAAAATAGGTTTCGGAGTATGGCTTGGACGTAGAATGCCACTGTGTTTAAATACCAGTACACCCCACACAAAAAAAGAATATTTGGTTTGGCAATAAAGCAATCAAAATAGAGCTCTGAAATAATATAACTCTGTGTATATGTAATATATTCTGGATATCCAGTTTTCCAGCACCATTTGGGGAAAACACTGGCTTTTCTCCAGTGCATTGTTTGTTTCTTTGGCAAAAAACAACTGGCTATGAGTATGAGGACTGGTCTCTATATCTATTCCATTGGTCTCTATGTCTGTTTTGTGTTACTACCGTGCTGTTTCTATTACTATAGCTCTGAAGTACAATTTGAAGTCAGGTACTGTGTTGCCTTCAGCATGCTTCTTATTGCTCAGAATTGCTTTGGCTATGCTGGGTCTGTTGTTCTTCCCGTATGAATTTTAGGACTTTTCTGTCTAGGATGACATTGATATTTCCATAGGGATCGCATCAAAACTGTAGATCACTTTTGATGGTTTGTCCATTTTAATGATATTAATTCTGCCTATGCAGGAATGCTGGAGGTCTTGCCAGCTTCTGAGATATTCATTTCTTTCTTTCTTTAGGGTACTATAATTTTCATTATATTAGACCTTTACCTTCTTTGTGAGATTTACTCCTTAGTAATTTTTTGAGGCTACTGTGATTGGAATGGTTTTTGTGACTTCACTTTCAGTGGATTCATTGTTGGTGTGTAGAAAACCTACCGATTTTTTAAATTGATTTTGTTTTGTGCAATTACCCAGTTTATTGCCTTCTGATAAAGCAGCAGACAGGGACCAAGACAGACCCTGAACAGCCAAAGCAAACTTGAACAGAACAAAGCCAGAAGCACCACACTTCCTGATTTCAAAACACATTCCAAGATAGCTGGTGGCGCACTCTTGTAATCCCCGTGCTTGGGAGGCGGAGACAGGAGGATCGCGCTAGTTCAAAGCCAGCTTTGCAGGCTTAAGAGACCCTGTTTCCACATAAAAATGTAAAAAAATAGGTCTGGGAGTGTAGCCCGTGGGAGTGTATCCTGGAGGTAGAAGGGCTTCCAGGAACCCCAGTACCACCAAAAAGATAAATAAATAAACAAAACACATTCCAAGCCAGGCATGGTGGCACATGCTTGTAATCCCAACATTTGACAGGTTGAGACTGGAGGATTGCGGTTTGTGTACAGCCTCAGCTACTATACTACTTAGTGAGGCTCTTTGCAATTCAGTGAGACGCTGTTACAAAATAAAGAATAAAGAAATAGGACAGGGCTATAGCTTAGAAGTAAATTCCTCTTGAGTTCCAGTACCAGCCCCACACAAAAAATATTCTAAAGTGATAGTACTTAAAGCACTGTAGTCTTGAAATAATAAGAAACAGGCAGCCTAACAACACAGAAAAGATAGCCAGGATTCTTGCAGACATGCACAGTGTGCTGATCTTTGACAAGGGAGTTAAGAACGTGTAATGGGTAAGAAACAGTTGCTTCAAAAAGAGGTGCTGAGGATAATGGAAACCCACATGTGGAAGAGTGAAATCAGACCCTGTGCCACGGCCTGCACTATCAATGCCCCGCTGCACTGGCTCTTTGCTATGTGTTTGGTGGCGGATCCTGGAGATCTAACCTGGAGCACTCTAATATAATGTACCACTAAGGTACATCCCCAACTCTTTTAATTTTTATTTTGAGAAAACATCTTTCTAATTTACCCAGGCTGCCCCCAAATGCCTGAGCCTTCGCTTCCCAAGTGGCTGGGATTAAAGGAATATTCTACTGCACTTGGCCTAAACGGATTCCCTATATCCAAGCAACCCAACAGCACAGCTCAGCCTCGCCCACCTAAAGAGGCCCCGGCACTGACATCAGCCTATAGCTGATAGCCTAGAGCCTAGACCTAGGAAAGCACCGAATCCAAAGTCTGTTGGTTACTGAAGGGTGACCAAGTGTAGAGCACTAGTTGTCCCTCATGGTATGGGCCGAGTGGAGCTGAGATGTGCAGCCAGGCTCCAGCATCAGGGGTATCCTACAACATATCACTAACCAGGAAAAATAAGAACGCAAAACTCCAAGTGTGGTTCCCCATGACTGCACACCGCTTTCACACCACTGTAAAGTTGACTGTTAAGTGGACCATTGTAAGTCAGGACCTTCTGCGCGAGCTGCACTCTGGCTAGCCATCCCTCCTCTCCAGGCCTGGTTAGACGAGTAAAAGCCGCAACTCCCAGGGCTGGCTGTCAAGGGTACGACGTCCCTCTGTCCCTAAGAGCACCCCACACTCACCACCAGCTTGCTCTGCTACAGCAGGAATAGGACAGGCCGAGCTGGGTTCTGGAGAAGACCGGCATTAGGGTCAACCTGGGTGGTGTATACAGATGAGTTTCCCCATGGCTGGCTCCACTGCAGAACAGGGGTTGGTGGGGCTGGGCTGGCACCCCACCCAGAGGGTGATGACTTCGGAAAAAGGGGAGCACTCAGACATCTGCTATTGTGTACCCAGGAGCCTGGCTGGTCTCTGGAAGCCCTGGGTCCTCTCTCACTGTGAATATTCAATCCAGCGCTCAGTGACCCTGCAGCTGGAAGATCGTATCTCTGGGGATGAAGCTGGGCTTTCTGAACTGCTCTATGATTCTCTTGCATCTTTTGTGCTCTGGGCACCCCTCCAGAACCTTCTGCTCTGGGGTGCTGCCCTTCTGGGCCTGTCTCCACCTCTGCATCGGGGCTGTGGTGTCTTAAAGGCCAGGACTGGGGCTGAAACCCTCTTCGTCATGTGCCCCCAACCCTGGGTACAGACTCGAACACAGAAAGCTGACTGGTGAGGCCTGAGGGCTGGTGACCGGGGCAGCTGAGTCGCAGCCCTGGCCTCACAGCCCGGGTTCTCACCTTCCTCTCACCAGAATGGGGCGGGTTTTGGCATCATACGCCTGGATCACACTGAGCCCGGTGTCACTGCTGGTGGTCATCCCTTGCGTGATGGCGACTGTGGTTACCAGGTAGCTGGATGAAGACCAGCTGAAGGTCCTGCTGCCCCCTTGGGACTGGAGAAAATAAGAAAGTGATTATTGTCTGTATTTTGAGGATTGGCCTTCTAACTGCAGCCAGATGAATGAATGTCAAGATGGTTTGGGTTTGCATTTCCCCAATTGTTAATGATGTTGAGCATTCACTCACATCTATTGGCCATTTGTGTTTCAAGTCAGGCAGTGTGCGTTCAGTACAATTTACTGTCTTGCTGGATATTTTGCATTGTTTTTAGTGGAGTTTTCAAAGTTCCTTGTATATTCTAGAAATTAGTCATCTAATATATATGATATCTGAAAATACAGGCTGCTTATAAAGTTCCAATAACCAAGTCAGTGAACACATGGGGGGGGCAAATTTTTAAGTAGCGTTATGGCTCCCTCTGCTGTCTAATGTGAGCTTAGCACCTCAAAGAAGTTAAAACCACACTTAGAGAAGAGGGAGGGTCTGGAGCCAGGTGTTGAAAATTTGACAGGAATAGTGCACGTTTGAGGCCAGCCTGAGCAACAGAGCAAGACACAGTTTCAAAATAAAAACTAAAAGGTGCTGGGTGTGCAAATCAAAAGCAGAATGATCTACTTGGGTTCATGGACACAACACACACACACACAAACACACACACACACACACACACACACACACACACACACACACACACAATACATAGAGAAGGCCAGGCATGGTGGTGCATCCTTGTAATCCCAGTACTTGGGAGGCTAAGACAGGAGATTCACAGGCTCAAGGCCAACGTCAGCTACTAATTGAGGCCCTCTACAACTTTGTGAGATCGTGTTTGAAAATAAAGAATAAAAAATCAACCTGGGGGTATAGCTGAGAGGTTGAATGCCCCTGGATTTAATCCATAGTAACACACACACACACACACACACACACACACACACACACACGAGATACTTTTTCATAAAAATCTAAACAAAGTGGGGCATTATGGCACATGACTAATCTCAGTACTTGGGAGGCAGAGGCAGGAGAATTGCTGATTGAAGACATCCTCAGCAAGTACTGAGACTCTCACCAACATAGCAAGACCCTGTTTCCAAATAAAAATAAAATTGGTCTGGTTGTGTAGCTCTGAGATAAAATGCCTCTGGGTTCAATTTCCAGTGCCACAGGGGAAAAAAAGAAAAAGAAGAAAAAAACAAAAAAAAGAAAAAAGTCCTTGGAGGTGTGGCTTGGAAGTAGCATGGCACTATGTTCCATCCCCAGTACTTTGCACATACACGCACACGCACACTATATGGAGTGGGGCATGGTAGCACATGCCTGCAATTCCAGTACTTGAGAGGCAGAGATAGGAGAATTACAGGTTCAAGACCAGCCTCAGCAACTAAATGAGGCAGGTGGACTTAGCTTCGTGACAGCCCGAGAGTTCTGGTCTGTTTCCCCCTTTACCAGGGCTGGAGGTTCCCGAGGTTCCCTCTCCATTGCTCCTCTTCTGCCACCCCAGGACATCAATACGAGGAGAGTGGGACCCACCAGGGTCCAGCAGAGTCAGCTGCTCACACACGTCCCCTCGCTGCGCCCCCAGGTGACATTGTCAACATAGCAGGCTGCAGAGGGCATGGGAAAGGCCAAGTCCCCAAAGCAACATTCTCAGCACTTGTCCCAGGGTCAGTGTCCCCCAGGGGCCTCAGGGGGACCAGCGCCCGCTCCACCTGAGAGCAGCAGATTTCTTTTTCTTTCTTTCTTTCTTCTTTTGTAGTACTAGGGTTCCTGGAAGCCCTTCTATTTCCAGGCTACACTTCCAGACCTATTTAATATATATCTTTTATTTGGAAACAGGGTCTCTGAAGCCAGCGAGGCTGGCTTCAAACCTGCATGATCCTCCTGTCTCCGCCTCCCAAGCACAGGGATTACAAGGGTGAGCAGCAGATTTCTTGACCTCAGTGATGAGGTGGATGGAGGTCATGAGCAGGCCTCTTCCACTGCCTCCCCTGTCCCCATATGTAAATGGGGAAACTGAAGCCCCGAGAAAACGTTTGAAGTTACATCTGGGCCTGGGGAGCCCAGGGGCCCTGCTGTCTTGTAGTGTTAAAGGACCTGGTCCATGAGATGTCTGACCGGGTTTCTGAAGCCACCTCTGCCTGGGTGATCTCCTGCACTGTCCCAGCCCCGCCCAGTGTTCAGCTCCGCCCACCACTAAGCTCTGCCCAAAGTTCAGTGCCATCCTATGCTTAGCTCTGTTTAAAGTTTAGCTTGGCCCCACCACTCAGCTCCCACCCAGTGTTGAGCTCTATCCCAATGGCTTAGCCCCGCCTGCTGCTCAGCTCTGCCCTCTATTCAGCTCAGCTCTGATTACTTCTTAGCTCAGTCCCAACCACTCAACACTCAATCCTGCCATTGTTCAGTCCTGCCCATTGTTCAGCTCTGCCCACAGCTCAGCTCTGCCCACTGCTAAGGTTCTTCCCAACAGTTCAGCCCCATCCCCTGTTCAGCTTCACCAACTGCTTAGCTTTGCCCACTGGCCAACTCCATCCCAACCACTCAGCACTGTGCACAGCTCAGCCCTGCCCACTGCTTAACTCCATCCCAACTCATCAGCCCCGCCCACTGCTCAGCTCTGCTCCCTGCTTTGTTTCACCAACTGCATAGCTCTGACCACTGGCCAACTCCACCCCAACAGTTCAGCACTGTCCCCTGCTGAGCTCTGCCCACTGCTCAGCTCCCACCAAATACTGAGCTCCATTCCACCTGCTTAACCCCGCCCACTATTTAGGTCCACCTACTGCTTATCTCCATCCCAACAGCTCAGGCCTGCCAATTGCTCAGCCCTGCCCACTGCTCAGCTCCACCCACTACTTAGCTCAGTCCCAATTGCTCAGTCCCTGCCCACTGCTCAGCTCTTCCTCCCCCTCAGCTCTGCACCAGATGCTCCTCCTACCAGTAGGCGCCATTGGCCACTAAACCAGCTCTGCTCAGAACCCCTCTGCTCTCCCTACAGGTGAGTCTCTCATTGGCCGTGCCCTCCCCCTGCTTCCTACTGGCCCCTCTGGGCTCTGCCTCACCTCCAGCTCCGCTCAACAGCTCCTCATACCAGGGAGGACCACTTGCCTGTGAGACTCTCTCCACTTAGCCCCTCCCACTCATCACCACCCCAGCTGCTCCTCACTTGACTTTCCAACTGGTTCCCTTTGGCTTAGTCCCTCCCTATGGAGACCTCAAGCCCCAAGGGCTCCGCCCCACCCTATAGCCCCGCCCACCGGCTCCTCTGTCCAGTTGGCTCCACCTGGTCTTCTCTACCCCGCCCCTCCACATCCCCACATGGCTTCTATTACCAGCTATTGCCTCCCAGGAGGTAGGCCCCGCCCTGCAGCCCGGCCCCTCCTATTGGCCTTGCCCACCCATCACTTGGGCTCATTTGGGCCCCAGGGCCCACCATAGATTGCCCACACTCATGTGTCTCCACTCTCCACCTCTGGTATTTCTCTGTTTCAGCCCACACTTGTCCTCCCTGGTCAGCTGCTCCACCCTTTGCTTGGGATCCACTTGGCTCCCTCCAGGCTCTGAGGCACCCTTTAGCAGATTCTCTTCAGGCAGAGGTACCCAGGGCCTGGCCCTCTGCCTTTGCCTAGCTGCGTGGGCTCCAGCCTGTCTGTAAGGCCAGCCTTTCCCTGCTAATCAATAACTATCCATGCCCGCCTTGACTCCAGCCCCAACATTGCCAAATGAGGCTGCACGGTGTCTGACCATGCCCTCTCCATGTTGAGTCTCAAGATGGCCTTTTTAATGACGTGAGTGTAACAGATTCTTTCCTTTCTGTTGTGTGAATCCAGGGACATTCTACCTCTGAGCTATAATCACAGCCCTATTTTTATTCTTTATTTTGAAAAAAAAAAAGTCTCACTAAGTTCTGGAGATCCTCACTAAATAGCTGAGGCTGGCCAAGAACCCATGATCCTCCTGTCTCAGCCTCCCAAGTACTAAAATTACAAGCATATGCCACCATAGCAGCTTATGTAACGTTCTTTAGTTTCAAATTTGACCTTTTAAAATACTTCTTGCCAGTTTAAGGGTACCTTGTAGAGCTGCATTTTGAGACACTGTCCAAGATATTTTTCTTTTTTTTTTTTTGTGGTATAAATAAGATACTTTTGTAGACATACATGCACACATCGCCCAGTTAGCCCCTACCCGATCCCCACCCCATTCCCTCCCCATCCCTCCTTCCCACGCTTGGCTTAGTGGTTGACATCTAGTATTATAGCAATTTATACAATATTAACATTGATAATCTCACATAACAGTTTCATTTGTCTGGTACCAAACTTTTGATGACTTAAAGATAACATTTTAATATTTCTTTTTGCTTTCTTTCTTACCAGAGAATATTTTTTTTCTTTTTTTTTTTTAGGTGAAAGTATCATACATTTATTTATTTATTTTTCAGAAAAAAAATCTATCCTGATATGGAATATGGGCTCTAGATACCCAAAACAGTCTCAAAGAAGAACAAAGCTAGAAGATGTATATTTTCTGATTTCAAACCATATAAAGCTACAATAATTGAAACAGTGTAGTACTGTTCTAAAGGCAGATATATAAACCATTGGAGCTAAATAAAAGCCTAGAGATAAATTCTTCCATACATTGTCAAGTTATTTTTGACAAGGTTTCCATGAACTTTTGGTGGAGGAAATACTAGTCTTTTAACTAAATATTGTTGAAAAATAATAATAAATGAAAAATAATAAAATTGGACCCTTACCTAACACATATACAAATATTAACTCAAAATAGATAAAGGACCTAAATATAAATCTTAATACTATCAGCTTTTAGAAGAAAATCTGGGTCATAAAACCTCACAACATTGAAATTGGAAGTGATTTCTTGGATATGATTTCAATGGCACAGGCAACAAAAGGGTAAATAAACTCCCTTAAAAAATAAAAAAATATTGTATATCCAAAGACAATGTAAACAGAGTTAAAAGTTACTGATGCTCTTCCAAGAGTTCCTCCTATGACCCATTTCTCCCTAACTCTCACATATTAGGGAAAGCATCTGATTTCTTATTTTTTGTGCCTGACTAATCTCACTTAGCATAATGTCCTCCAGCTCCATCCATTTCCCTGAAAATGATGTAATTGAGTTTTTTTTTGATGGCTGAGTAAAATTCCATTGTGTACATATCCCACAGTTTTGTAATCCATTCATCTGTTGATGGACATCTTGGCTCGTTCCATAGTTTGGCTATGGTGTATTGTGCAGCTATGAACATAGATACACATGCATTAGTTTGATAGTTTGGTTTCTTTTCTTTTGGGTAGATACCCAACAGTGGTATTGCTGGATCAAATGGTAGATTTGTTCCCATTCTTCTGAGGATTCTCCATACTGTTTTCCAAAGTGGTTGCACTAATTTGCAATCCCACCAACAATGTCTTAGAGTTCCCACTTCTCCACATCCTCGCCAGCATCTGTTGTTGTTTGTGTTTTGAATGATGGCCATTCTAGTTGGAGTTAGGTGAAATCTCAGGGTAGTTTTGATTTGCATCTCTCTGATTGCCAGTGATGTTGAGCATTTTTTCATGCATTTATTGGCCATTTGAATTTCTTCTTTTGTGAAGTGTCTATTTAGTTCATTTGCCCATTTTGTTATTGGATGTTTTGTTTTCTTAGTGTTGAGTTTCTTGAGTTCTCTGTATATTCTAGATATTAGTCCTCTATCAGTGGTGTAGGTGGCAAAAATCTTCTCCCATTCTGTTGGCTCTCGATTGAGATTCTTGATAGTTTCCTTTGCTGAACAGAAGCTCTTCAGTTTCATGCAATCCCATGTATTGATTCTCCTTTTAATTTGTTGTGCTTTTGGGGTCTTGTTGAGGAAATGTTTGTCTGTGCCTATGTGTTGTAGTGTTGGACCTATGCCCTCTTCAAGGAGCTTCAAAGTCTCTGGTTTAATTTCCAAGTCTTTGATCCATCGTGAGTTGACTTTTGTACAGGGTGAAAAAGTGGGATTAACATCCAATTTTCTGCATATGGTTAACCAGTTTTGCCAACACCATTTGTTAAAGAGGCTATCTTTTTTCCAGTGTATGTTTTTGGCCCCTTTGTCAAAAATCAATTGGCTGAAAGTGTGTGGACTTGTTTCTGGGTCTTCTATTCTGCTCCATTGGTCTATATATCTGTTCTTTTGCCAGTACCATGCTGTTTTTATTACAATGGCTTTGTAGTATAGTTTAAAGTCAGGTATTGTTATTCCTCCTGCGTGGTTTTTGTTGCTGAGAACTACCTTGGCTATTCTGGGCTTTTTGTTATTCCAGATAAATTTAAGGACTGATTTTTCTATGTCTGTGAGGAATGATCTTGGTAGTTTAATGGGCATTGCATTAAATCTGTAGATCAGTTTTGGGAGTATGGCCATTTTAATAATATTTATTCTGCCAATCCATGAACATGGAAGGTCTTTCCATCTTCTAAGATCTTCTTCGATTTCTTTTTTCAGTGTTTTATAATTTTCTTTGTAGAGATCTTTTACCTCCTTGGTCAAGTTTATTCCTAGGTATTTTATTTTTTTGTGGGAGATCCTGAGTGGAAGTGTTTTCTGAATTTCTTTTTCAGTGGATTTATGGTTGGTGTACAGGAAAGCTTCTGATTTTTTAAGATTGATTTTGTATCCAGATACCTTGCTGAATTTGTTGATCAGTTCTATAAGCCTTTTGGTTGAGTTTGTTGGGTTTTCTAAGTATAGTATCATGTCATCTGCAAATAGTGAAAGCTTGAGTTCTTCTTTTCCTATTTGTACTCCTTTGATTTCCTTTTCTTGCCTTATTGCTCTGGCTAGAGTCTCTAGTACTATATTGAAGAGAAGTGGTGATAGTGGACATCCTTGTCTCGTTCCAGTTTTTAGGGGGAATTCTTGAAGTTTTTCCCCATTTAATATGATGTTGGCAGTGGGCTTATTGTAGATTGCCTTAATAATGTTGAGATATGTTCCTTCTATTCCAATTCTCTGCAGTGTTTTTATCATAAATGGATGTTGAATTTTATCAAATGCTTTTTCAGCATCTATTGAGATGATCATGTGGTTTTTGTCTTTGATTCTGTTTATATGATGAATTACATGGATTGATTTTCGTATATTGAACCAGCCTTGCTTCCCTGGGATGAACCCTACCTGGTCATGGTGAATGATTTTCTTGATGTGGTTTTGAATGCGTGTTGCTAGTATTTTGTTTAATAGTTTTGCATCCAAGTTCATCAGAGATATAGGCCTGTAGTTTTCCTTCCTTGAACTGTCTTTATTCGGTTTGGGTATTAGTGTGATGTTGGCTTCATAGAATGTATTTGGGAGAGTCCCGGTTTTTTCTATTTCCCGAAATAGTTTGAGTAGTATTGGGATTAGTTCTCCTATAAAGGTTTTATAGAATTCACTTGGGAAACCATCTGGTCCTGGGCTTTTCTTTGATGGTAAGCTCTTTATTGCTGTTTCAATCTCTTTAATTGTTATTGGTTGGTTTAAGTGTTCTATATCTTCTTGACTCAGTTTAGGAAGGTTGTATTTATCTAGGAAGTTGTCGATTTCCTCCAGGTTTTCCATTTTGTTGGAGTATAGTTTTTCAAAGTAGTTTCTGATAATCCTCTGGATTTCTACGCTGTCAGTAGTAATGTCTCCTTTTTCATCCCTTATCTTCATAATTTGGGTTGATTCTCTCTTTTTTTTTAGTTAGGTTGGCTAATGGTTTATCAATCTTGTTAATTTTTTCAAGAAACCAGCTTTTAGTTTTGTTGATTTTCTGTATTGTTTTTTTATTCTCTATTTCGTTAATTTCTGCTCTAATTTTAATAATTTCCCGTCTTCTGCTGGCTTTGGGGTTCAATTGTTCCTGCTTTTCAAGGGCTTTGAGGTGTGTCATAAGGCTATTTATTTGAAGATTTTCTGTTTTTCTTATGTGAGCACTCAGTGCTATAAATTTTCCTCTTAATACTGCCTTCAAAGTGTCCCAGAGGTTTTGATATGTTGTTTCTTTATTTTCATTTGTTTCTAGAAATTTCTTGATTTCACCTCTTACATCTTCTATGACCCATTCTTCATTCAGAAGTGTGGTGTTCAGTCTCCACATGTTTATGTTGTTTCTCTGAGTCTTCTTATAGTTGATTTCTAGTTTCATTCCATTATGGTCTGAAATGACACAGGGAAGTATGTAACATTTTTTAAATTTGCTAGTGCTCATTTTGTGTCCCAGGATGTGATCTATTTTGGAGAAGGTTCCATGAGCAGCTGAGAAAAATGTAAACTCTGCTGTAGTTGGGTGAAATATTCTATATGAGTCCAACAGGTCCATTTGGTTAATGGTGTTCTTTAGTTCTGAGACATCTTTACTGACCCTTTGTCTGGAAGATCGGTCTAGTATTGTGAGAGGTGTGTTGAAGTCTCCCAGTATTATTGTGTTGGGATTTATGTGTGACTTCATATCACAAAGAGTTTGATTTATGAAAGTAGCTGCCCCTATGTTTGGGGCATAGATGTTGATTATTGTTATTTCCTCTTGCTGGACTATTCCTTTTACCAGTAAGATGTGACCTTCTTTGTCTCTTCTAATAAGTTTGGGTTTGAAGTCTAACTTGTCTGATATCATAGTTGCTACTCCTGCTTGTCTTCGAGTACCATTAGCATGGATTACCTTGCTCCAGCCCTTTACCTTGAGTTTGTTCCTATCTTTACTTGTAAGGTGTGTTTCTTGTAAGCAGCAGATGGATGGATTCTGGCTTTTAATCCATTTTGCCACTTTGTCTTTTTATTGGGGAGTTGAGGCCGTTTACATTAAGTGTGATTATAGAGAGATAATTTTTAATTCTCAACATGTTAAGATCTTATTTCTGTTTAAGATACTGTTTATTCTTCTTTGCTTAGTTGTCTGCTGGATGGGAATTCTTGTTTCTTTGGTTCTGGCGTGTATTACCCATTTCCTCTTTGCAGTTAATCTCCTTGAGTATTTTCTCTAGCGCTGGTTTTGAAGACATAAATTCCTTCAGTTGCTGTTTGTCATGGAAGCTTCTTATTTCCCCATCTAATTTGATGGATAGTTTTGCTGGGTAGGAAATTTTTGGCTGGAAGTTGTTTTCTTTCAGAGTTTGGAATATGTTACTCCAAGCCCTTCTGGCTTTCATAACTTGGTTTGGGAAGTCTGGAGTGATTCTAATTGGTTTGCCTCTGTATGTAACGTGGCCTTTTGTTTTTGTTGCCTTTAAGATTCTCTCCTTGGCTTCCACATTAGTCATTTTGACAATTATGTGGCGTGGGGATCCTCTTCTCTGATCCTGTCTAAAGGGAGTTCTATAAGTTTCCTGGATCTGTGTATCGACCTCTTGCTCTATGTTTGGAAAATTTTCTGCTATTACTTCCTTGAAGAGATTGTTGATCCCTTTGGTTTCACCTTCTTTTCCCTCCTCTATTCCAATTATTCTTAGGTTAGCTCTCTTGAAATGGGCCCATATTTCTTCAATGTCAGATTCCTGCTGTCGGGTTTTTTTTTCTAAATTAGAAACTATGCGTTCATTTTTAGAATGATCATCTTCAAGGAGCGAGATTCTATTCTCCATGTGGTCTAATCTGTTGTTTATACTTTGGATTGAGGCCTTTACTTCATTAATTGCATCCTTTATCTCTTTTTGACTCTCTCTAAATTCTTTTCGAAAGTCCTCTATTATTTCTAAAGTTATTTTCCTAATTTGATCTTCTAGAGATCTTTGGATTTCTGTGTTATCAGATTCTGATGTTGTGGGGT
Organism: Muscardinus avellanarius; assembly: GCF_963383645.1. Lineage (NCBI taxonomy): Eukaryota > Metazoa > Chordata > Mammalia > Rodentia > Gliridae > Muscardinus > Muscardinus avellanarius. The sequence goes on from NC_137805.1 coordinate 50,429,298, forward strand.
TGTTGGCATTCACTGCTCCATTGTTATTTCTCTTTCCCATGATTTTGGAAGTTTGTGCCTTCTCTGGGTTCTTCCCCGAGTCACTACGAGTTCACTTAAGATGCTCTGGATCTCGTGTCTGTGGTATCTCAGTCACCACTACTCCTTAACTGGTTTGTATCACAAAGTCTCAGACCCAGGGAGTCAATCAAGGCTGCTTAGACCGTGGGGAGTGCCAAGTTGGGCGTTCTCCAGTGGGGAGTTGTGACTATGGTATGATATCTCTGCCACTGCCACTCCCCCCCTGGGCTGCACTGCTAAAATCTCCGACCCAGGGAGACTATCTGCGCAAGTCCCTGGGAGCGCAGTACTGGGATTTCTTCCCTAGGGGTCACAATTTGACTCACGGTTATTGAGTGCGCTGATGGAGCTGTAGTGAACTTGGTGGATTCGCTGCTGCCGCCACTGGCAATATGGCACCACTGCCACGCCCTTGGCCGTGATGCGGCGTATTTCTTCTCTGGTTTTGAACTCCGTTCTGAGTCCCTGCCAGTTGTGCTGTGCTCGGCCCTTGGGAGCTTTAGATGTTCCCTGCACCAACAAAACTGCTGACTGCCGCCCGGCTGTTCAGCACCTGCTCACCTCTGCTCGCTGTCAACCGCTCCTCTCAGGCTCCTGGTGGCTGGTTGAATGGATTGGTCTAGGGCCGTCCGGTGAACTCACCACTGCCGCCAGCAGTAAGACGCTGCTTCTGCGTCCTAGGCCGCGAGGCCAAAGTACCTCCTCTCTGGATTTGAGCTCTGTTTTGAGTCTCCCTCCTCTCTGGAGCCTGGTGCTGCTAGGGGAGATGTAGGCCGCTCCGCTCCGGCCGCTCTGCGCCCGGCTCTGGCTGCTCTGCACCGCGGGTCTGGCCACTCCGGCCGCTCCGGCCGTTCCGCAACGCGGCTCTGGCTGCTCCGACTGTTCTGGCCGCTCCGCTCCGGCTGTTCTGGCCGCTCTGCTCGGCTGCTCTGGCCGCTCCGCTCAGCTGTTCTGGCCGCTCCGCTCCGGCTGCTCCAGCCGCTCCACTCCGCGGCTCTGGCCACTCTGCGCGGCCGCTCCAGGCAATCCGCGCTGCGGCTCTGGCTGCTCCGGCTGTTCTGGCCACTCCGCTTGGCTGTTCTGGCCGCTCTACTCGGCTGCTCTGAACCGCGGCTTCGGCTGCTCTGCACCGCGGGTCTGGCCACTCCGGCCGCTCTGGCGGTTCCGCGACGCGGCAGGCCGCTCCACTCTGCGGCTCCCCCCAATCCGCGCTGCGGCTCTGGCCGCTCAGCGCCGCGCGGGCGCGGCACTTCTGGCTGGTTTTTTTCTGGTGTCTTGTTTTTCCAGCCCTTTTTCTCTGTCCCTTGTAGTTACCGTTTTTATTTCTTTGCTGGTGGTGTTTTCTGGCTCTGAAAGGCGCTGGTTTTGTGGTAGTAGAGTTGGATTGTTAGCGGGACTTGTAAGTGCCGCTTTCCTCCGTCGCCATCTTCCCGGAACCAAGATATTTTTCTATGCTGTCATTTGTAATGGGTTTTGTGAGAATCGTTGTGATTAACTTTTGTTTTATTTGGTTTGTTGATCAGGAATGGAACCTAGGGGCATTCTACCTGTGGGCTACACTTACAGCCCTATTTTATTTTCCTTTTTAAATTTCGAAACAGGATCTTTCTAGGTTGGTGAAAGTCTTACTACTCTCTGAGGCTGTCTTGGTGCCTTTGATCCTCCTGTCTCAGTTTCCCCAAGTACTGGAAAAAGAAATATGTACCACCATGTCTGGCTTGAAATAAATTGTCTTAATGATCTCTCATAATTTTGGGTGTTATGAAAATGCATTTCTAAAGGAGGCCAGAGTTGCTAAAAGACCAAATTCTTGACATAATGCTCCTGAAATGAAGGCAAGACTCATAGAAACTCAAGTAGAACAGGCTGTCAGGGGAGCATGTAGCCCTGAGTAGTTGTGCCCGCCCCAGAGTGTTAGAATGAAGCTCCTGAGGTACTTGTGAGTTCAAAGTGATATTTCATGAAAAATAAAGCTGACATTCTTTTTTGCTGTTGGGCAGGGGAGTGGGAGGTGGGCTGTCTTTACCCTCCTGCAGACTGCACAGGGGAACAGTAGACAGGCTGTGTCTCCTGCCCCATTCTGCCATGACTCTGTGCACTCTGTGGCCAGAGAATGCTCACAGAGCAGAACAGAGAGGTAGGAAGGGAATTCTTATTGACTCTCCACTTTGGGAGACAATGATGGCAGAAGTATCTGTGGGTAGGGAGATGGTCCAACACCCTGATGTTCCCACCTAACCTGGAGTGCATCTCGGTCACCCCATTGGCAACATCTGGTAAGTGGCCATTGCAAGGTCAAATATTCTTTGGACACAGAGCCAGGTCCAGTGTGGGTTGTATTCCAGGTGACATATGACCCTCAAGATCCCATGGTTCAGGTGTGTCAAAGCAGCTCAGGAGGACTTGAGGAATACTCACCCTGGCTCAGCCACAGGCATGCTGGGTGGGTTTAGTCAATGGCCTCTGGTTCGGGTCTCCAGTGAGCATCAGATAGATGACGGTTTGTGCAAAGGGAAAGGCGAGCGGGCACCTCGTAGCTCCCTGCAAGGAAGGCCTGCTCCTTCAGTTCCACAAAGGTAGTGCCTTGAGGAAAGAGAGTTTGTGAGCAAATCGTAGGAGTGGATGCCCAGGCCCAGATGTCCATCTCAGAGCATTAGGCTGAAGAACTCGGGATACAAAGTGGAGAGCACCGCAGGAGGACTGCAGCTGCTGCCCAGCGCTGATCTTGTGACTCAGTCCAAAGTCAATGAGTTGGAGAATCTCGCTCTAGCTGCTGTCTGTCAGAGTCCACTGTGGTCAAAGGAGGGCCCAGGGAACTGAGAAATAGGATAATTAGAAGAAGTTAGTCATCCCACAGTGACAGAGTTATCTATCCATCACACAACAACCCAGAAAAGCATCCAATTGTGAGTTAACACTGAAAGTGACATAATAGAGCATATATGAAAGAAAATGCTAGAGTGCATTACATGCTTGGTGTCCACCTCAGCAGCTTGCTTTCGCTGGAGACACCTTGTAAGTACAGAATACTTAATATTCAGCTCATATGGGTTCGGCTGATGGCTTCGGGGTCTGCTCTACTACAGGAAACATGCGATCAGTGGTGTTTTGTGCATTGGTGGAAAGGAGAAGGAGCACCCCATAGCTCCCGGCAGAGCCTGCTCCTTCAGCAGGGAGGGAGTTTGTGAGCAAACATTGGAGGAGGAAGCCCAGGTGCCAGGAGTCCATCTTGGAGCATTATGCCTGGTTCTGGTAGAGCTCAGGGAATAGAGTGGAGAGCCCCACAGGAGGACTGCAGCTGCTGCCCAGCGCTCATCTTAGAGCTCTGCCCAAGTGATGTGTTGGAGCATCTCACTGTCGCTGGTATCATTCAGGTCCACTGTAGTCAAAGCCAGGGCCCAGGGAGCTGAGAGCTTTGATCATTAGAAGTTAGTCATCCCACAGTGTACAGAGTTATCAAAGCATCACACTAAACCCAGAGATGCACACAATTATGACTGATCAATTGAAATGACATGATACAATTCTATGTGTAATACAATGCTGGAGTGCATTACCTGTGGTGTCCATCTCGGCTGCTGCCTTTACTGGACACACCTTGTAAGTATATAATACAGGGCACTTGTGCTCCCCTTGCGTTGGAGCTACTTGAGTGGATCCAAAGCCAGTCCTTAAGGACACGAAGATCTGGGTCACAATTTTCTGTGTTACCTGCTTCCAGCCCCAATTGTTGTCCATGGTGGTGGCTACAGGTCCACAATAGGGTGGCATGTTAGAAGGGGAGTCTTTTTGTGCCAATAGCTCCTGGAAAAACAGGCTATATCTGGGACTCAAGTCCATATTGGGAGTGCAGTGCTTTCATCGCGGCCTCAAAGAGGAATAGCAGGCAGGCTTTGTCTCCTCTCCTCAGAGCTGTGCAGCAGAATGACAGGCAGGCTTTCTGCAGTCTCCTCTGGGTGGGGCTGGAGGAAGGAGGGGGCATGGCTGTAGCTTTGCTCCAAAAGTCTCTACTGGGTAACAGCAGGCAGGTTCTCTCTACTCTCCTCCAGGCTGGGCATGGGAATGACAGGCAGCCTGTCTCTACCCTCCTACAGACTGTTCAGGGAAGTGGCAGGCAGGCTGTGTCCCCTGCCCTCTTTTTGCCTTGATTCTGTGCCCTTCCTGGCCAGGTAATTCTCAGAGAGCAAGAAGGGGAGGTGGGAAGGGCAAGCTCACTGGCTCTCTAGGTAGGGGGGAGAGTGAAGTCAGAAGTGTCTGTGTGGATGTAGGTGGCCCAACACTCTGATGCTCCTGCCTAACCTGGAGTGCACCCTGGATCACCCAATTTGCACTATCTGCTATGCGGCCATTGGGTATCAATTATACTTTTAGACCTAAGTAGCCAATCTGGTGTGGGTTGTACCCCGGCAATGCATAATCAGGTGTTTGGGGAATGGCTCATGAAGAATTGGTGAATACTCACCCAGGCTCAGCCAGTGGCGCCCCAGACAGATCTCATGTAAAGTGAACATCCAATCAATGATGTTTTCTGCATCAGTGGAAAGGTGAGTGGACACCTTGTATCTCTCTGCAGGGCCTGCTCCTTCAGCTCCTCAAGGTGGTGTCTTGAGGAAAGGAAGTTTGTGAGAAAATAGTTGGGGAGGACGCCCAGGCCCCAGAAGTCCACCTTAGAGCATTATGTTTGTTCCTGGTAGAACTCAGGGTGCAGAGTGGAGAGCTCCACAGGAGGACGGCAGCTGCTGCCCAGCGGTGATCTTGTGACTCAGCCCAAAGTCATGAGTTGGAGCATCTCACTCTAGCTGCTGTCTGTCAGAGTCCACAGTGGTCAAAGGGAGGGCCCAGGGAACTGAGAAATAGGATAATTAGAAGAAGTTAGTCATCCCACAGTGACAGAGTTATCTATCCATCACACAACAACCCAGAAAAGCATCCAATTGTGAATTAACACTGTAAGTGACATAATAGAGCATATATGAAAGAAAATGCTAGAGTGCATTACATGCTTGGTGTCCACCTCAGCAGCTTGCTTTCACTGGAGACACCTTATAAGTACAGAATACTTAATATTCAGCTCATATGGGTTCGGCTGATGGCTTCTGGGTCTGCTCTACTACAGTGAACATGCGATCAGTGATGTTTTGTGCATTGGTGGAAAGGAGAAGGAGCACCCCATAGCTCCCGGCAGAGCCTGCTCCTTCAGCAGGGAGGGAGTTTGTGAGCAAACATTGGAGGAGGAAGCCCAGGTGCCAGGAGTCCATCTTGGAGCATTATGCCTGGTTCTGGTAGAGCTCAGGGAGCAGAGTGGAGAGCCCCACAGGAGGACTGCAGCTGCTGCCCAGCGCTCATCTTACAGCTCTGCCCAAGTGATGTGTTGGAGCATCTCACTGTCGCTGGTATCATTCAGGTCCACTGTAGTCAAAGTCAGGGCCCAGGGAGCTGAGAGCTTTGATCATTAGAAGTTAGTCATCCCACAGTGTACAGAGTTATCAAAGATTCACACTAAACCCAGAGATGCACACAATTATGACTGATCAATTGAAAAGGCATGATACAATTCTATGTGTAATACAATGCTGGAGTGCATTACCTGTGGTGTCCATCTCGGCTGCTGCCTTTACTGGACACACCTTGTAAGTATATAATACAGGGCACTTGTGCTCCCCTTGCGTTGGAGCTACTTGAGTGGATCCAAAGCCAGTCCTTAAGGACACGAAGATCTGGGTCACAATTTTCTGTGTTACCTGCTTCCAGCCTGGATTGTTGTCCATGGTGGTGGCTACAGGTCCAAAATAGGGTGGCATGATAGAAGGGGAGTCTTTTTGTGCCAATAGCTCCTGGAAAAACAGGCTATATCTGGGACTCAAGTCCATGTTGGGAGTGCGGTGCTTTCTTCGCGGCCTCACAGAGGAATAGCAGGCAGGCTTTGTCTCCTCTCCTCAGAGCTGTGCAGCAGAATGACAGGCAGGCTTTCTGCAGTCTCCTCTGGGTGGGGCTGGAGGAAGGAGGGGGCATGGCTGTAGCTTTGCTCCAAAAGTCTCTACTGGGTAACAGCAGGCAGGTTCTCTCTACTCTCCTCCAGGCTGGGCATGGGAATGACAGGCAGCCTGGCTCTACCCTCCTACAGACTGTTCAGGGAACTGGCAGGCAGGTTTTGTCCCCTGCCCTCTTTTTGCCTTGATTCTGTGCCCTTCCTGGCCAGGTAATTCTCAGAGAGCAAGAAGGGGAGGTGAGAAGGGCAAGCTCACTGGCTCTCTAGGTAGGGGGGAGAGTGAAGTCAGAAGTGTCTGTGGGGATGGAGGTGGCCCAACGCTCTGATGCCCCTGCCTAACCTGGAGTGCACCCTGGATCACCCAATTTGCACTATCTGCTATGTGGCCATTGGGTATCAATTATACTTTTAGACCTAGGTAGCCAATCTGGTGTGGGTTGTACCCCGGCAATGCATGATCAGGTGTTTGGGGAATGGCTCATGAAGAATTGGTGAATATTCACCCAGGCTCAGCCAGTGGCGCCCCAGACAGATCTCATGTAAAGTGAACATCCAATCAATGATGTTTTCTGCATCAGTGGAAAGGTGAATGGACACCTTGTATCTCTCTGCAGGGCCTGCTCCTTCAGCTCCTCAAGGTGTTGTCTTGAGGAAAGGAAGTTTGTGAGAAAATAGTTGGGGAGGACGCCCAGGCCCCAGAAGTCCACCTTAGAGCATTATGTTTGTTCCTGGTAGAACTCAGGGTGCAGAGTGGAGAGCTCCACAGGAGGACGGCAGCTGCTGCCCAGCAGTGATCATGTAGCTCAACCCAAAGTCATGAGTTTGAGCATCTCACTCTAGCTGCGGTCTGTCAGAGTCCACGGTGGTCTAAGTCAGGGCGCATTGAGCTGAGAGATACATTAATTAGGAAAAGTTAGTCATCCCACAGTATATAGAGTTGTCTAACCATCATACTACAACCCACAGATACATTCAGTTGGTGTTTATTATTTGAAAATGACATAATATAAATATACATGAGAGAAAACACTGGAGTGTATTACCTGTTTGTGTCCATCTCAGCAGCCTGCTTTAGCTGGAAACACCATATAATTTTATAATGTGGGTCAGTTCCGTTTCCTTTTTACTGGTTGTTCTTGGATGGATGTAGGTAAAAGTTAGGGGCCCACAGGCCCCTAAGGCTGGCTCTCTGCAGCCACCTCTGGGTTAGGCTGGAAAAATAGCAAGCCTGGCTGTGTCTTTGTTCCCAAGGTCTCCAATGGGAAACAGTAAGCAGGTTCTCTCTACTCTCCTCCAGGCTTGGCAGGGTAGTAGCTGATGGGCTCTGTCTCCTTCCCCCCCCCTAAGCTCTGATTCTGTGTCCTCCCTGACCAGGGAATGCTCCGAGAGCAAGAAGGGGGAGGCAGGTCATGCTGAAAGGAAGTGAACGCTCACTGAATCTCCACTTTGGGGGAGAGAGAAGGCAGAGGTGTCTATGGTGATGGAGGTTTCTCGACGCCTTGATGCTCCTGCCTAACCTAGATTGCACCCTGGCTCACCCTGTTGCAGTATCTGGTAGGTGGCCATTGTGAGGTCAAACATTCTGGTTGACACAGCCAGGTCAGGTTTGGGTCAACACATGACTCTTGTGATCAAGGGGTTTGGATTTGATTTGGAGAGTGACATGTGAGAAATTGGTGAATGCTCACCCTGGCTCAACCACGGGTGACCCAGGATTGGTTGGGCTGACGGCCTCTGGGTTGTGTCTACAGCGAACATGTGATTAATGATGTTTTGTACATCTGTGGGAAATGAGGGGGCAGCTCAAAGCTTCCTGCAGGGCCTTCTCCGTCAGCTCCTCAAGGTGGTGTCTTGAGGAGAGGGAGTTCATGAGCAAATAGTGGAAGATGATGCCCAGGTCCCAGATGTCTGTCTCAGAGCCATATCATGGTCCTGGTAGAAGTCAGAGTGCAGAGATGGAGAACGTCACAGGAGGACTGCAGCTGCGGCCCGGTAGAGATCTTGCTGCTCAGCCCAAAGGCAATGAGTTGGAACATCTCACTGCAGCTGCTGTCTGTCGGGGTCCACTGTGGTCCAAGTCAGGGTTCATGATCTGAGAGAGATGTTAATTATGAAGAGTTAGTCATTCACAGTGTAAATAGTTGTCTAATCATCACACTAAAACTACAAATGCATATAATTATGATTTATTAATTCAAAATGACAAAATACAAACATAAGCCAAAGAAAACACTGTAGTGTGCTTGCTACTTGGTTGAGTCCATCACAGAGGCCTGCTTCACTGGAGACACCTCGTAAGTCTATACTACAGGGCACTTCTGCTCCCCTTTCACTAGATCTACTTGGGTGGAACCAGAGCAAATCTTTGAGGCCAGCAGGCAACAGCAACCGTTTCTTGTGATCTGAGTCACCATTCTCTGGGTTACCTGTTTCCAGCCGTGACTGCTGTCCGTGGTGGTGGCCACAGGTTCCCAGTAGGGTTGCTGCATGCAGTGGATGTCTTGTTCTGTCAGTCGCTCCTGTGAGGACAAGCTGGCTTGGTGGACCTCAAGGCCACAGTGCTGGGAGTGAGGGCCTCACAGACAAAGAGCTTGCAGGCTGTGTCTCGTCTCCTCTGAGCTGTGAGGAAGAATGGCAGGCCTGCTCTCTGCATCTCCTCTGGGTGGGGCTGGGGACAGAAGTCTGGCTGTGTCTTTCTCCCAGAGTCCCTCCCCTCCTCCAGGCTGAGCAAGGGAGAGGCAGGCGAGCTGTCACTACTACCTTCACACTGCCCAGGGGAATGGCAATCAGCCTGTGCCCCCTGCCCCGTTCTGCCCTGACTCCACGCCCTACTTGCTGGGTGAGGTCTACCTGCTTTCGCTGGAGATGCCATATTACCAAGTAGTCCGGGGCATGTCTGCTGGCCTTTCTCCTCAGCTCCTTGGGTGGATCCAGGGTGGACCTTTGGGGGCATCAGGCAACTGCAGAGGCTCTTGTGATCCTGGTCCCAATTCTGCAGCTCACTCACCACACGAGTTGTCAGGGGCAGTGGCTGCAGACTCACATGGGCTTCCAGGTGGAGGCTGTGTCTGCCTCTGCCAATAGATGCTGGGTGGACAAGCTGGGCTGCGGCACCTCAATCTGTGCTGGGTGCCATGATGGGAGTGGGTGTCCTCTCACCAGATCTGCACAGAGGAACAGCACCTGGGCTCTGTCCACTTTGCTGAAGGGGGTTCAGGTAAATTATTGCACAGAGGAACAGCAGCCGGGCTCTGTCTACTCTGCTGAAGGGGTTCAGGTAAATCACCACACAGAGGAACAGCAGCCGGGCACTGTACACTCTGCTGTGGGGTGCACAGTTAAATCACCACACAGAGGAACAGCAGCCGGTTCTGTCCACTCTGCTGAAAGGGTTCAGGTAAATCACCACACAGTGGAACAGGAGCTGGCTCTATCCACTCTGCTGTGGGGTGCGCAAGTAAATCAACACACAGAGGAAGAGCAGCATGGCTGTGTCCACTGTGCTGTGGTATGGGCAGGTAAATCACCACACAGAGGAACAGCAGCTGGGCTCTGTCCACTCTGCTGTGGAGTGCGCAAGTAAAACACCACAGAGGACCAGCAGCCAGGCTCTGTTCACTCTGCTATGGTACGGGCAGGTAAATCCCCACAGAGGAACAGCAGCCAGGTTCTGTCCACTCTGATGGGGTACGAGCAGGTAATCTCCACAGAGGATCAGCAGCCAGCCTCTGTCCACTCTGCTGTGGGGTGCGCAAGTAAATCACCACACAGAGGAAGAGCAGCTGGGCTGTGTCTACTGTGCTGTGGTACAGGCAGGAAAATCACCACATAGAGGAACAGCAGCCAGCTCTGTTCACTCTGCTAAAGGGGGTTCAGGTAAATAACCACACAGAGGAACATCAGCTGGGCTGTGTCCACTGTGCTGTGGTACGGGCTGGTCAATCACCACACAGAGGAACATCAGCCGGGCTCTGTCCACCCTGCTCTGGTACGGGCAGGTAAACCACCACACAGAGGAACAGCAGCCAGCTCTGTCCACTCTGCTGTGGGGTACGCAAATATATCATCACAGAGGAACAGCTGCTGGCTCTGTCCACTCTGTTGTGGGGTGCACAAGTAAATCACCACACAGAGGAACAGCAGCCAGGCTCAGTCCACTCTGCTGTCGTACGGGCAGGTAATCACCACAGAGGAACAGCAGCTGGCTCTGTCCACTCTGCTGTGGTACAGTCAGGTAATCACCACACAGAGGAACAGCAGCCAGCTCTATCCACTCTTCTGCGATATGGGCAGGAAATCACCAAACAGAGGAACAGCAGCCGGCTCTGTCCACACTGCTGTGGGGTGCGCAGGTAAATCACCACACAGAGTAAAAGCAGCTGGTTCTGTCCACTCTGCTTTGGTATAAGCAGGTAAATCACCACACAGAGGAACAGCAGCCGGGCTCTGTCCACTCTGCTGTGAGTCACCAGCAGGTTCTTCACTCTGCTCTGCGATGGTCGGCAGAAGGGGGACTTGGCTGTGTCTTTGCTCCCTGTATTTTCATGTGGAGCAGCAGGAGGGCTCTGCTCTTGCTGGTAGGCTCTCGCTGGGCTGGTGTTGCTGGGCAGCTCTCGCTGGGCAGGCTCTCGCCGGGCTGGTTTTGCTGGGCAGCTCTTGCTGGGCAGGCTCTCGCTGGGCAGGCTCTTGCTGGGCTAGTGTTGCTGGGCAGCCCTCGCTGGGCAGGCTGTCGCTGGGCTGGTGTTGCTGGGCAGCTCTTACTGGGCAGGCTGTGGGACTCTCCTCCACACTGGGCAGTGGGTGGCTGGTGGGCTGTAATGCTCAGGGAAGGCCACTGTGTCTTCTGCGCCCATTGACGTTGCTCACTGGCCTGCTTTAGATGGAGACACCTTAGCTCTGAATCTTTTAGGGCACCTCGTTACTTCTTGGCCAGATCCAGGGCGAATCTTCTTGGCCATCAGGCAGCAGCAGCAGGCTCTCATGATGCTGCCCAGAAATCTCTTGCCAGCCCGCCTCCAGCACCGGGTGATGTCAGGGGCTGCACCCTCAAGGTCGTGCGGGGGTGCCATGCTGGCAGCGGGGGTCTTCTCGCTGATGGTGCACGAGCTCTGTTCATTCAGCTCAGGGGGACACACCTCAGGCACTGACGCGTCCTCCTCTCTCTCTGCGATGGTCGGCAGAGAGGGGGCCCAGCTGTCTTCTTTTTTCTGGCGCCAGAGCTCAATGGTAGGGAGCCTGTGCCTTCTCCACTTCGGGCTCAGCAGGTGAACGCTGGGCAGGTTCTCCCTGAGCAGGATCTTTCTGGGCAGGCTCTGTCTCCCCTTCGGGCCGAGCTGGCTCTCGCTTGGCAAGTTGTTGGCACTCTCCGTCAGGCTAGCGCTATTCCCTCCCACACTGACCAGGGGAATGGCTGGGAGGCTGTGTCTCCTCTCCCCCTTCTGCCCTGACTCTGAGTCCTCCTGGTCCAGGGAATGCCCAGAGAGCAACGGGCTGGTGGGATGGGCAGGCTCACTAGCTCTCCGCACTGGGGGGAGAGCAGAAGGGTGTGCTGGTGTGGGAGGTGGCGCGCTGCCCTGATGTTGTTTCTGCCTCGCCTGGACTGCACCCTGGCTCACCCTCTGTTGTACCATGAGGTAGGTGGCACACAGATGGTCAAATCGTCTGTCTGACACAGACATCCAGGTGAGGTGTGGGTCATACCCCAGGCAACGCATGACCCTTAAAATCGAGGCATTCGGCTCCATGGGGAGAGGCTTGGGAGGAGGTGGTATGACTTCGCCCTGGACTAGCCATGCGTGCCCTAGAATCTCTTCAGCTGTCGGCCTCTGGGCTGGGTCGAATGCCAGCAGCTGCCTGATGAGATCTTGAGCCTTGGTGGAAAGGCTAGTGGGCTCCTTATAACTTTCCCACACAACCTGCTCCTTCAGCTCCTCATAGGTGTCTCCATTAAAGGGGAGAGTGCTTGTCAATATAAAGTAAAGGAGAACGCCCAGGGCCCAGATGTCCACCTCACGGCCATATGGGAGGTTCTGGTAGAGCTCAGGGGCACAGAATTCGTAAGTGCCACAAAAAGTGATGAGCTCCTGCCCAGCCTTGACTTTACAGCTCAGCCCGAAATCAATTAGCTTAATGTTCCCCTCCTGGTCCAGCAGGATGTTCTCTGGCTTCAGGTCCCTGTGAATGATGTTTTCATGGTGGAGATAGTGGACTGCCCAGAGGATCTGCCTGAATAATGGCCGGGCCTCCATCTCCCACAGGCCGATGGGCAGCTCGCCCCCGCTCACGAACTCCATGATCAAAAACCGTGTGTTTGGTGTCTCCACAACCTCAAATAGCTGGACCACGTGTGGATGTTCCACCATCTTCATGATCTCTACCTCCTGCTCTACGGGGGCCCAATCATCGTATTTCTCTACAACTTTTATCACCACCTCCGTCCCAGTGAGAATATGGCAGGCCAGGTAGATGCTGCCAAAGGAACCCTTGTCGAGTTCCCTCATGATGGTATACTGGCCCTTGAGGGCCTCCTCCCAGGGATTGTCAGTGGAGACGCCACGACCCGCCTCCCTCCCTCCTTGCTTACCAGCCATAGAGTCCCCAACACTTAAAGACATAGCCTAAGTCCAAAATCCAAAGTCCTGAGCCAAAAACAAAGCCAAAGTCAAAAATCCAAAAGGTCCACAGTCCAAATGTGCAACACCAAATCCAAATTCCAGAGTCCAAAGTCAGATGTCAAAGCCAAGCCGAATCCAAATCCACACAAGCACCAAGACACAGTCCTACAGGTCACCACACACTAGCTCCCTGTACTCAACGGACAAAGGACCAGCAACTGCCGGGCCCTTATATAGCCCGTGCCTGACGCCTCACAGAGGCTCTTTGTGATGTCACGGCTAGACATGGCCCAATCAGGGCGAGGCATAGCCTGCTGGGGCTGTCTTACCTTTGGCCTCCAAGACCTTTTCTACTCTAATTAAAAGAATGAGGACAAACTCTAGCAGCTTCTTTGCTTCCATGGGCTATGAAAACTAACTTGTTTAGAAATTAAAATGTATAGGGAGCTCCAATGGCTTTTTCAATTTAACTGTAAAAATAACATGTAAGTTTTGGCTTTTAAAGACCTCATCAGAGGGAGGACTTCCGGGAAGATGGTGATGGAGAAAAACAGGACTTAAGAACCCCGCTAACAACCAATCTCTATTACCACAAAATCAGCGCCTTTCATAGCCAGAAAACACCATCAGCAGAGAAAAAACGAATGTAAATACAAGGGACAGAGAAAAAGAGGGCTGGAAAAATGAGACACCAGGAAGAAGCCAGACCGCAGTGCTGCAGCCCGGAGCCATGGCACAGGCACCATCTTCTCTTGCAGCACCAGGCCCCAGAGAGGAGGGGAACTCAGAACAGAGCTTAGAGCCAACAGATAGCCTGGCCTCACGGCCGAGGACACAGCAGCAGCACCATACTGCTGACGGCAGCAGCCAGCTCACCAGACGGCACCAGACTATTGCACTCAACAGCCCACCAGGCTCCAAAAAGGAGCGGCAGACAGACATCTCTTATCCATCTCCAACCCCATCCCAGTGTCCCTCATCCTGCTGCCATCCCCACCTGTGTCTCCTAACCAACCCCAACCACAACCCCATCTCCATGTCCCTCACAACATCACCATCACCGACCGTATCTCTTAAGCATCACAACCCCCATCTCAGTATCCCTCATGCCAACACCATCTCCACAGGTGTCTCTCAACCACCCTAAACCCCATGTTCCTCACAACATCTCTATCACCACCAGTGTCTCTTAATAACCCCCAACCCCATCCCATCGCCCCTCACCCCTCACCATCACCACAGGTGGTACTTAACCATCCCCAACCCCAGTTCCATGTCCCTCATCCCATCTCCATCCCCAACCATGTCCCTTAATCATCTCTAACCTCATTGCTATGTCCCTCATCCCATCTCAATTCCCACTTGTGTCCCTTAACCATCCACAAACACATCCTCATTTCCATATCCCTCATCCCATTGCCATCCCCACTTGTGTCACTTTATCCATCCCCAATCCCATCCCCATCCCCACCCATGTCTCACTTCCAATCCATCCCCATGGCCCTCACAACATCTTCATCCCCATCCATGCTTCACTTAGCAATCCTCATCCACACCCCAGGTATCCCTCAAAGCATCTCTATCCCAGCCCTTTGTCCCCTAACCCACTTTTACTCACATACTCACATCCTATATCCCACCCCATCCCTCTGCTGCTCAGCCCTCCCCATCCCAATGTCCTCCCACAACCCTATCCCCTAACCTAGATCTGTTACCCCACTCCTAGGTCTCTATCCTCATCCCTATGTTCCTCATCACAACTCCATGCCCATTCCTGCAACACTTAGCCAGCCCATCCATCTCTCTACCTGTATCCCTCACCCCATGCCTATTCCCTAATGACTTACCATCCTCATGTCCTTGTCCAATTCCATTCCAATCCCTGTGTCACTTGGCCCATCTTCATCCCAACCTGTGGCTCTTCTCCCATCTACACCCCACCCCATCCCACTGCTTACCCCATCCCGTGTTCCTTACTCCATCCCCATCCCCATCACCATGTGTCCCTAACCCCATCCTCATCTCTACTATCCCTTACCATACCTCCATCTCAGTGTCCCTTACCAAATCTCCATCCCACTGTCCCTCACCCCATCCCCACCCCTGCACTGCTCAATAACAACCCTGTTTGGGCCCTCACTCTGTCTCTGTGCCTGCAGCATGCCTCTGCAGGTACCTGAAAATATCCAAACACAATGAGCACAAGACTCACATTTAGACGTCCTGGGTCTGCTACTTCTCAACATCTGAGGAGGACGACAGCCTCCACTTCCACTTCTGACAGAGGCCACAGAGGCCAAGCAATAGTGTCCTGGCAGGCCCTGTGCTGGGACCCCTCCTCAGGGCTAGGTGAGGCAGCAGGGCCGGATGAGCCCTGGGGACAATATTGCAGGGACATTCTATCTCTAAGCCATACTTCCAATCTCGTTTTATATTTTCTTTGGAGACAGGGTCTCACTAAGTCCCAGAGGGCCTGAGTTGCTGAGGCTGGCTGTGAACCTGCAATCCTCCTGTCTCTGCCTCCCAGGTGCTGGAATAACAGACATGCACCTGGATAGAATATATATATATATATATATATATATATATATATATATATATATATATATTAATTACTCACTGTGATTAAAGAAGGTGCATATGACAAAGGAACACTGCAACTCTAACAAGTGGTGTGTTAGAAAAGAGAGGTCCTTGAAGAGGGAACTACTTTGGGAAGCATGTGCTTGCCATGCAGAGCAAGATCTGGAGCCCCCAGGTGTGGGGAACCCCACCTAGGACAATGAGAAATCAGGGTGTGGGCAGCTGCTGGCTGAGCTGAGCCGAGCTTTTGCTCAGTTCTACTACAGGGTGGTGCTGGCCACTCAGTTCCCAGGGAGACCCTGGATTGCCTCCTCCCCCCAGCCAGCAAGAAGTGGGACCCATCCTGCAAACTGTGGGGGTGTCTGAGTCCCCACCCCCATGCCTGGTAGCCCCTGTGTCCACCCTCACAAGGCATTGGCCTCTTGTTCTACAATCAGGGAAGCCCAGGGAGATCAGGGGACCATCGGAGCCAGAGACGAGGTGAGGCCTGGGCCCAGGGCATCCTCCTGACCTAGAACATGGCTTGGACTTCATGGAAGGCCCTTGGTGACTGGCTCCTCACTCTACCTGCAGCTCCAGGTGCAGCCTGTGCCTCTAGAGGCCAGGCCGTCTCTAGACCTCAGGACCTGGGAGGACCCCGAGCCCAGGAACCCTCATGCCCTCCCTTCTGTGTGCACAAGACAGAGCTGCCTTCTACCTTAGGATTTAGAATGCCCCCTGCATTCAATCCCTATACTGCAAAAGAAAAAACAACGACTGGTTTGAGAAGGAATGTAGCACTTCACTTGCACTGTGATACTATAAAAATTTGTGTTTATGTCACTACCGCCAGGAACCACACTGTGATGTGAGAGTACAATGCATAAAGCATGTAAAAAATTAAGAACCAGTAAAACAATATCTCCAACTGTTATCAAGGAAAGTCTGGTTGTGAACCACTTGAGCAGAGGGGCCCTGGAGACGCCACCGGGGCATCTCACACATCGATCCCAGCACTGTTAATAATGTACAAGTGTGGCCAGGCGTGGGGGCGCACGCTTTTAATCCCCGCGCTTGGGAGGCGGAGACAGGAGAATCACACAGGTTCGATCGTAAGAGACCCTGTTTCAAAAATATAAAAAAATAGGTCTGGGCGTGGAGCCCGGAGGTAGCAGGGCTTCCAGGAATCCCAGGACCACCAAAAAAAAAAAAAATGTACAAGTGCCCGAGAACTGGGGATCCCACCAGTATCCCATCTCCTACCTTTACTGTACTTCAGACTGGCCCCTATGTATGTGGAATAGAAGAAATAAATAGAAAGACAGTACCAAAAAGTAAAATATAACTTTAATATAAGAACTGGGTGCTAACCTACCCAACTTTTATTCCCAAACTAGTTCTCTTTCCCAGGCCTGTCTCTCCAAAATTCCTGAGAAATTTCTAGATCCTCAAGTTAATTGACAGAAATTTCTAGATCCTCAAGTTAATTGAAAGAATCTATGATTGTTCTGCACATTGTTTACAAGATATCTTGAGAAACCTATACTTTAGGGGACTCTACAGCTTATCTATTGATCAAATCATGGAGACATCGCTTAGCCTGAGGATCCTAAGAATGACCATGCCCGCAGGACCACCAAGAAACTGCCTCAAAACTACCAGCCTGAGGTTCATCCTCACATAGGTCCTCTTACCCACCCCTCATAAAGCCCCCATAACACAAGAGCCCCCAGCCCCAAAGGCATCTCTCCTCAAAAGGCCTGCATTTTACCTTGAACGTGTATCTCCTACTTTCCAAAATCAGCCTCTGAGCATGTCTCAGATTAGCACATTCTTTTCCACCACATAAGCCAAGGACCCTGTCCATTCTGAGTTAAGATCAACCCTTCGCTCATGACTCTACCATCTACCCCCTTCCTGCCCCATCTTTGCAAAGCAGTGATTGATTTCTCCCACTCAGACACACTGTGAACTCAGGTCACTCCGCAGGCTTGCTCACCCCATTGATACCTGCACATTGTGATTTAATAAACCTTGCTGTGGCCAGACACCTGTGATTAATAAAAAGTTTCATAGATGATTCTGATACATAATTCCACCTGGAGCACCTTTCTGTAAAAGCTCAGCAAGATATAAGATGCGCATGATGGAATATTTTTGTTTTCCTGAGGGTGGACTGGGGATACTTTTTATTTGAAAATAGAGTATTTTTAAGAAATTGGGCCTAATTGAAGAAGGAGATTGTTTCATGATCTGCCTTCCGTGTGTCAATTACTATTATTCATAAGTATTGTAACAAAAACTGTATTGCTAAAAAAAATGTGGGCACTCCTCTAAAACTAATTTCTCCAGAAATCACAGCAGAACCAATTTTGATAAGGAACATTTTTACACTGAACTAACACTGCTCATCCAGGCACAAATGTGCCAAAGAACAGGTTTACAAATAACTTAAGAAGCTGCTTCATAATACCCTACTTCTCATTAAGGCATGTGATTCGGATGGCATCTCTTGATTTTTTTTAATTTTGCGTTCAGGAATTCTATTTCATTACATGAATCACACACTACTGGCCCGGCACCGTGGTCTCCTCCCGAGCTCGCTCTTCACCTGCTCATCTGTCTCCTCTTCCTTAGAGTAGACTGGAAAACCCAGGGGTTTGGATTCTGACTCACTCTGCTTGGGAACTGTGGTGTAGACCTACACTGCCAGAGATGTCGCTCAGAGGTTGGGGGTTCTAGAAACAGACTAACCTGAAACAGCATCTTTTCTCTGGGGTTATATTTTACCTTCAGAAGACAGATTCTGAGGCTATTTTTAAATGTAAAAATGTTGAAGGAAGATTTGTGCAAACCCCCAGATGACAAAAGTAGACATTCTGCCTCTATCAGAATGACATACTGACAGAGCCATATTGCTTTTTTATTGACTTAATTTCTTGGTAGTGGGGATTAAAACCAAAGTCTCATTAAGTTGCAGCGGGCCTCACTAAGTAGCTGAATCAGGCTGCAAACCTGTGATTCTCCTGTCTCGGCCTCCCAAGTACTAGGATTACAAGTGAAGGCTACCATGCCCGGCTATCTACTATTAATCCTACAATATTTGTTCTAGTATTATTTTATTTTCAAAATGAAAACTCTATTATTAACTTATATATGTCCCAGGGCTTTTGTTTTGTGTTTTTGTGATTTTACCAGAGGTCGAAAGAAGTTTCATTTATTGAGTAGGGAGAACACAGAATGTCGGAGATCACTGGCAATTCCCCGCAGAGGCAGGGCAGAGGTCTGGAAACAGCAAGGGTTAAAAAAACCATAAGTGTAAGAACCATACTTATACAAATATTCATATAAAGATACTTCCACAATGAAGGACAGTTGGTAAGATATAATGACCAGGCAAAGGCTATGGAAATCAAACAAAACTGTAGCCCCTCCCATGAGCCACATCCTGAGGAGAATTGCTGCAGATAAATTCCCAGGCTGATTACAGTAAGGAGGCAGACAAGTGTCCCAAGGAGAACAGAGCCCCCCAGCCACCCAGGGGTTAAAGTCCACTCACCAGCAAGATACAGATTCAAATTAAGGATGGAAACTGGGCACCAGACAGGGGGGCTCTCAAGACCCAGTTCTGACCAATCACAAAAGAGAGATGGGAACCACCCAACTCTGACCAATCACAAAGGAGAGATGGGGAACTGCCCAACTCTGACCATTCACAAAAGAGAAATGGGAACCTCCCAACTCTGACTAATCACAAAATAGAGATGGGAACCACCCAGCTCTGACCAATCACCAAGCAGCGATAGGAACCACCCAGCTCTGACCAATCACAAAACAGAGATGGGAACTGCCCAACTCTGACCAATCACAAAGGAGATGTGGGAACCACAAGAAAGAATAAAAGCACACCTGCAGAGGCTGCCCTGCTGAGAGCCCCTCTGCCTTGCAGGAGCTATTGTTTCTATTTTCTAGCTTTCCTTGGACAACCAACATCATATTCCTACATCCTCCATTGGTCCTTGGACTTCATTCTTTGGCATCGTTAGATAAGAGTCCAGTAAGAGGATTCAGCATGTATGGCACCCACTTCTCCCTTCCTGGATCTACACCCCCCAGCTGGACTCGGTGCCCAGCCGCCCTCAGAGTGTGCTACCCACGTGGATCTGGGCTCTAGTCCACAGACAGTAGGCTGGCCACAGCGACGCCCCACGCTAGGTCAGGGCAAGCCACACCCTCCACGCCCTCTGCTTCCTGAGGTGTGAGGTGGATGGGCAGGGAAATCACACCGTGATGGCGCAGGCACAGGCAGGTGTGATGGGGTCTCTGGACCTCACCTTGCAGGACGCTGTGACGGTCACCCACATGGGACTTGACGAGAACGAGAAATGCAGTTATTTCAAACACGAGGTGATGTGCTTTCTGAACTCATTTGGTGTAGCTATAAAACCACAATCTGAGAGCAAGGTATGGCAGGCACACCTGTCATCCCAGTACTTGGGAGGCCAAGGCAAGAGGATCACATGTTTGCAGCCTGTCTCAGCAACTTAGTGAGAATCTGTTTCAAAATAAAAAATAAATTAAAAAAGAGCAGTAGGGTTAACGGAACTTTTGGAAAGGTAGAATGACTGTAGATTCAATGCCCAGTAACACACACACACACACACACACACACACATACACACACACACGCACACACGCACGCACACACGCACACACACACGCACACACACGCACATACTAACACACATACAAACCCATCTATCCCAATATAGCCATGCTCTTTACCTAGTTTCTAATATTTAACTTTTATCACAAGGCAATGAAATAGATATTATAGCTGATACAGTAGCCTATGCCTGTAACCCCAGAACTTAGGCTGAGACAGGAGGCCAGCCTTAATATCTGGGCTAGACCCTCATGGACTTAGATTCTGTTTCAAAATAAAACATAAAATTGGCTCGGGATGTTGCTCAAAGATAGAATGCACCTTCGTATTCAAGGCCCATTATAAATGAATGAATGAATGAATAAATAAATAAATAAATGAGAAAGAAAATAGAAAGGAGTAGGTGTTATCCCAACATTATAGCTAAGAATGCAGGGCTCACAGAAGTTATGGAATTATCTTGCCTGATAGTCTGGCTGCAATAAATGGGCAGTGTCTGGCTCCGCGTGCATCTTCTCCCAGGCCAGGGGCTCTCTGCTGAGATGTGCAAGATGCCCTTCCTTCCCTCACTCATGGGCCTACAACAGGGCATGAGTCTAAACGTCATCGTTTCAGTCTCTCTCCCCTTTGAGGGAAGGAGGATGCTCCCTCCAAGCACGGGGGTCTCTTTACCAGAGGAGTCGTACAGGACGTGAGGGGTCTTTGCCCCCTGATCAGGAGGGGCAGATCAATGGCCACGATGCACAGATACCAAGTGCAGAGCAGAGATGAGGAGAGAACAAAAACAAGAAATAATACTGAACCAGCCGAGAGCTAACCTGGGGTGTTCATCCAGGGGCATCGCACAACAATCCACTGGGATATGTAGAAATATTAGAACTTCCTGGCTATGTTTCTTTATTTGCCCTTTAGTTTCTTATTGTGTGGAGGGTGTTTTTGTTCAGTTGGCTGGTTTTGGGTTTTATTTTTTCATAGTATTAGGGATTGAACCCAGGGGCTACCTTTGATTTACTCCCCAGACCCTTTTTATTATTACTTTTGTTCTCAAATAAGGTCTTGCTAGGCTGGTGAAGATCTCACTAAAGCTGACCTCCCCTTGGGAGTAAAAAGATACACTGCAAAGGCAGGGAGAGAGGAAACCCAGAAGTTTGAGCCTCCAGGGTGGCAGCCTAGGCTCCCTACTTATGACCAATCCCGGTGTGGAGCCCCATGATTGCCCTGCCTGTGATTGCCCTCCCCGCCCTCCTAGTGCTTGCAGCAGCTGCAAAAACCCAGCACCACTGAGTTCTGCAATCCTGGCATTTCCAGACTGGAGAGACCCAGGGGCTGGAGCCAGCTAGCAGCCAAGCTGGGCATGCGCACTGAGCCACCTGGTGGAGACAGTCTACTGCATCTGCTGGGCTAAGGTGAGGCCCCAGCCTGCACCTCATGCCAGGCCTCGAAGGAGCCTCGTGCCCTGCGCCCTGGCTCAGGCAGGTGGATGCAATTATGAGCCCAGTCCCTGCAGAGATAGCTTGCCCGGGGACACCCTGAAGCTTTTCTTTGCCAAGCTATTGGGCATCAGGAATCAGGACTTGCCTAGGTACCAAATCCTGGGTTGCCTAGAGAGCTGGGATTTGCCCTAGCCAGCAAATCAAGTATTTTTACTTCAGTGCTGGAACTTGCTGGGCCTGGCTTTTTCCTTCACTGTGGAAAAAAATAATAATAGTAAAAAGCTTCTTTTAGTGTGGGTCTCCTTGAAACAGAATTTGTCAAATCGTGTTCCTCTGGAATTTTCTATTTATGCTTTGGTTGCTGAAGATGACCCTCCCGCCCATTTAGAATTCTAAGATTCCTTCTAGATTGACTTTTTATCATATTTTAAGAGTTATTCTGCTGGGCTTGGTGGCACACACTTGTAATCTCAGCATTTGGGAGGCTGAGACAGGAGGATCCCAGTTCGTGAACAGCCTCAGCTACTTAGTGAGGCCCTTTGCGACTCAATGAGACCGTTTCAAAATAAAGAATAAAAAATAGGTCGGGGAGTCTAGCTTGAAGGTAAATTCCCCTAGTACTGCAAAATAAATTAATTAACAAAATAAATAATAAATAAATAAAACAGAGGCACGGGTGTGGCTTGAAAATAGAATCCCTTGTGTTCAATGCCCACTACCAAAATAATCCAACAAAATCTATAGAATAAACAATGGAGAGGACCCTAATGTACACTATGATCTTTAGTTTATTACAAAGTATCAACTACTCAGTAGCTGGGGCTGTCGGCCAAGCCAGTCCTCCTGCCTCAGCCTCTCAAATCCTGGATTACAAGCTTGAGGCAACTAGCCCACATCTATTTTTAAATTTTGAATCAGCTGGAGAAGAAACCTACAGTGGATTCTGCAGAAACTGAGGACCCTCAGGATTAGAGAAATGAGGGTTGCTTGGAGGAAAGGCCCAGGTGGCGGTGATGGGCGACTGTTGATTCATATCAGTTAGAGAATAAAGGCTGCACCTGTTAGAATATGGTGGTGGTTGTCCTGCTTCGCTTGTGTCTAGTGTTACCAAAAAAAAATTTTTTTTTAGGCATTAAAAGTTTGGTCTCTGTATCAGGCACTATACATAGTAATGTCTTTATACACAATCTGTTTTTTAAAAAATAAAAACCAAATACCTGTAATAATATGTGCCATAAAGCAAGAGAACTAAATAAATGGCGTGTGGTAATGTGAAAGAAGAGAGCACATCTGTACAGCTGCGAAGGAGAACAGCGAGGTCATGAAAGCAAGTGGCAGGCACACCAGTGCTATGGCTCAAGAAGCAGAACAGACCCTCGCTGTTTCCAGGTGCTGAAGCTTTAGGCATGGCTTCCCCAGGCTTCTCAGGAGGAAATGGACAGTCAACAAGACTGATCAACTGACTTTAGGCCACTGGAGAAGGTGTTATTGCTCTGCATAGTGATTCTTTACTCCCCTAAATTCAGGCACTAGATATCATAATCTTGGTCACTTAAACAAATTTCTCCATGGTGGCACACGCTTGGAATCCCAGCATTTGGGAGGCTGAGACAGGAAGATCGCAGTTTGAGGACAGCCTCAGCTACTTATGCCATTTGCAACTCAGTGAGACCCTGTTTCAAAATAAAGATTAAAAATTAGGGCTGGGGTGTACTTCAGAGGTAGAATGCCCCTGGATTCCATTCACAGTACAAGTTGTATTTACCTTTCCTTTAAAGCAAGTGAATGCTTCAGTGGGTAAATATCAACACAACAGGAATTAGGAAGTTCCTGAAATCAAAATATAGGAATATTTTTTTTTGTGGGTCTCAGGATGAAACCCAGAGGTATTTGACCTCTGAGCTACACTCCCTGCCCAATTTTTTTTATTCTTTATTTTGAAATATGGTCTCAACTGAGTTGTGGAGGGCCTCACTAAGTAGCTGAGGCTATCTGCAAACCGCGATCCTCCAGTCTCAGCCTCCCCAATGCTGGGATTACAAGCGTGCGCCCCCATGCCCGGCCCGGTTTTTTTTTGTTGTTTTGTTTTGTTTTGTTTTGTTTTGTTTTGTTTTGTTTTGTTTTGCAGTGCTGGGGATGGAACCCACGGGCATTCTACCTCCAAGTGATACCCCCAGCCCTATTTTTTATTCTTTATTTTGAAGCAGGGTCTCACTGAGTTGCAAAGGACCTCACTAAGTAGCTGAGGCTGTCGTTGAGCCACAATCCTCCTTTCTCAAGCTCCCAAAGGCTAGGATTACAAACGTGTGCCACCACACCCAGGTATATGAATACTTTTGAAAAGTATTCTTCTCATGCTGAAGAGTAGGGATAACAGGGAGCCTTCAAAGGCTCTGGGTCATGGAACTGTATATCAAGCCTGTAAATCTAAACACTAAGACATTCTTCTCTTGTGTCCTGGCTCTGGCGTTAGTACTCCCAGCCTCACCTCAGCAACCTGGTTTCCTGTCCCAGCTTCCCTGACTGGCTACATCTGCTTCCTAACCCAGGGCACACCATATTTCTAGTCCCCAGTCTGACATTCAATTCTTGACTCATTTGCTCAATGATGTACTTGGTCTTATCCTCAGCTGATTATTTTTACCACAATGGACAAGCATAAAGGACCCATGCACCATCACCATTGAGGGATAGGACTTTTTCTAAGCCTAATGAAACACTTATCTTGGTGCAATGATCACCATCCTGCCTAGGCCAATACCAGACTCAAGAAAAAAAGGGTAATATTGGCACAGTACCATTCCTGTTTAGGGACTTAGGGTAGCGATGCTTGTGGGGAAGCGCCTCGGCATTCAGGTGAGTGGCACACTCCTTTAATCCCAGCACTTGGGAGCTGGAGGCGGGAGGATTGGAGGTTTGAGATTAGCCTCAGCAATTTAAGAGACTCTGTTTCAAAATAAAAAAATAAATAGAGCCGGGGATGTAGCTCAAAAGTAGAATGCTCCTGGCTTTGAGCACCAGTACAAAAAAAAAAAAAAAAAAAAAAAAAAGCCTAGTAAAGTTGCAGAACAGTGCCAAAGCCTTATAAACTTCAGTAGGGATTTGCCTAAAATGTATTATTTGTTGAGCTATGATTGGATAGTTGCCAATATGTATAAGCCACTATAAAAATAAGACAAAGAGCTGGGTTCAGTGGCACATGCCTGTAATCCCAGTACTTGGGAGGCTGAGACAAGTGGATCACAGGTTCAAGGACAGCCACAGCAAGTAGTGAGACTCATCAACCTAGCAAGATCCTGTTTCCAAAAATAAAAATGAGCCGGGCACGGTGGTTCGCACTTTTGATTCCCGTGCTTAGGAGGTGGAGACAGGAGGATTGCGCAGGTTCGAGGCTGGACTCGCTGGCTTAAGAGACCCTGATTCCAAATAAAAAAGCATAATATAGGTATGGGAGTGTAGCCCAGCCCAGAGGCGGAAGGGCTTCCAGGAACCCCAGTACCACAATAATAATAATAATAATAATAATAATAATAATAATAATAATATAAAAATAAAACTAAAATAGGACTGGGGGTATAGCTCAGAGAATGGCCTCTGGGTTTAATTCCCCATACCTCACACACACACAGTCACACAGCATGAGTGTGATTATTTATAAATGAAACATTAATAAGATTAAACAGAAATATCAGATGACACCATTCTTAAACTAAATGTATGCTAGCAACCGTGCAGTGACTTATAACCAACATTATTAAAACTATCACTATTTGTGGCACTTACCTTTATTCTGATGAAACTGTTTAACCAGATCTTTTATATCCAGACTTCTTTTCTGGAGAAATAAATACAGGAAATCAAATATCGGTACATAAAACTCCCAACTTAAAATGCTTTTTCAAAGCAGAAAATATGTGATCAAAAGCATTAACAAACCTTCTCTAAACACACGAAGTTCTTTAAAATAAATTGCTGCAAACTGGGTGATGTCTGCTGGTCTGTTTTGGAACTTGGCTCTGCTAAGTCCTTCAAAACGTGTCTCGAGGTCATAGGGTACGTCAAATCTGGGCTTTGAAGGAATCATTTAGGCAGGATAATCGCAACCGTAATGAAGAAAAACAAAGTCTTACACGTAGCATATTAGTTTTTTATTTGAGTTAACTATGGTTTCCAAGAACAAATAAATCTCCTATTAGCTTTAGTTCTAGTTTCCAGGCATTCTAGTAAAATGTGGGTGGTTGTTTTGTGATCATGGAGGTTGAACCCAGGGCTATTCTACCACTGATCTACATACCCAGCACTTTTTTTATTTTTATTTTATTTTTAACAATTTTTTTTATTGAACATGAATAGTATACATTTAAACTATACTTGGTGCCCTCCCCCCGCCTCTGTTTTCCCTTCCCCCCTCCCACCAATGGTTGTCCAGGTTAACCACTACATATCTTACTATGTGCCTATGAGTTACCTACACTATTAGAAAAATCCATAGGAAAAGCTCTGCCAAGACTCCCAGAGTGATATTTACAATAAAAACAACCAAGCAAAACCTACTTCTTTAAAACCTAGGGAATATTCTGCAAATTAATATTCAAAAAAGATAAATTATGCCCATGTATCTGTTTCCAAACATTGCTCACACAGGCACTGGTTTTTCTGGATATTTAAAGAGTAATACAAAACAGTGTTGCTATAAGAAAAAGACTTCTTCGCTTTTCTAAATATATCCCCAACACACTGCTCATTTTTGAGTACGTTTTTTTTTTTTTTTTTTTTTTTTTTTTTTTTTTTTTTTTTGCTTTTGCTTTAATTTTAATCTTGCATCTAACAGGGAGAATAGGTACACGTTATCTGTGGCATTATGCCACACACCTTTCTCTCACACCTCCCTCGCCTTCTACCCTAATTTCTCCATCTTCCCTTCTCCTGCCTTTCTGGCTGCTAAGTACCAAGGGTATTGCATGGTCTAATCTATAATCCTCAAAGGTGGCAGAGATTGTCAATCCTAAACTGTGTATCAGTGTGTGTGTTTTCTGTCTCATTCTAAAAATATATTTTTGAAAGCTTATAAATACTCAAAGTGGAAATACTGTTCAGTGGTTAAGGGAAAATTTATGATAGGAAAAGCAGGATGAAGTTTCAAGTGAGGTTAGCACCCGAATGCAAGCCATGCATAGGTCCATCACTTTGATAGAGGTGGGTATCGGATGGTCTTGAGGGACCAAGCAGCATACACAAATTAGGAAGTGAGTAAATTTAGGTTTCCTAAAGCTTTTTTTTAAAAAAAAATCAGCTTCTTGGGGGAGATCACAGCTCTTCTAGACACTGAGACCCAGGAGAAATATCTCCCATGGGTCCCAGTAAAGAGCAGAACATTTTGACATAATGAACCATGACCTTAACAACACCCTTCAGTACAGAGTAACGGGTTTCATGAAGCTAAGTGGCACGGTTTAGTTGCCAGCTTTATACAAGGGACCAACTTGTAATAAAAGGCAATGGATGTGTCAAAAAAAGCTGAATATTTAAAAGCACCTTTCATCTCCTCACAGGTCAGGATAAAATGAATCTGTACAGTCAACGTGAAGCATTTGAGAATATAAGTAAGTATATTCAATCACATAAGAAAAAAACTCCTCAGGAGCTTGGCTAAATTAAATCACCTTTTCAAAAACAGTGCAGCTTTGGCAAGCCTACATGCTAAATGATAAAGGCCAAAGGCAGTGGTAATGTATGATCCATGTAATACATTCACATACATGTTTTACACATAAGTTTTAGACAGCCTCAGGTGAGGAAGTCGTTTTCAAAGGGTCTACCAGCAGGCAGATGGAGGGACAAAACACTTTCTTTGGGCGTTAGCAGCCCGACCAACTGCGCACATTGGCCCAGGTGCTGCTAGTTCTCACCTTGGGCGGGACACACCCCCACCCTCTTCTGGGAACATGTGGAGACAGAGCACCTCAATTTCCCACAAGGCAGTTCTGTATAAAATACCCGAGTAACTTGAAAAATATACAAAACAGTCAAAAATACAGATATTGGGCAGGGTGTGGTGGCACATGCCTGTAATCCTAGTACTTGGGAGGCTGTGACAGAAGGACCACAGATTCACAGCCAGCTTCAACAACCCTGCGAGCCTCTGTTTCAAAGCAAAAAATAAAGCCAGGCTTTTCCAGCCTTTCCTTTACATCTGGGGAAGAGGACTGTGAACCTACTTTGGGGCTCCTGACAACTAGGCCAGGAGCAGCAGGCGGACACTGGCCTAGGCCCCGGCGAGGCCCCCAGGGGCTGGCCGAGTTGCTGCCCTGCTGGGGTGGGACGGCCCCTCCCTCTCCGGGAACCCTCTTCCCCAAAACTTGAGACTTGGTTCTTCTCCCTGCCCCAACTGCCTAACTGCCTGTCTCTGGGGCACAGTTGCCCCAACTTCCTCTTTCAGGCACAAAAAATCTTCCTGATTGCCCCTTTACTGGCTGCTCCAGTAAAAGTTTTGACCTGAGAATGGCTTTTATAACCCCTTGATGTCAAGGCATGCATCACAATGTCTACACCCCCTCTCAGGAGGCTCCCAACATCAGGTAAAGAGGCGGGGCCACAGCGGCTCCAGCCAATGGGGAGCCGAGAGGAACAAAGGCCAGAACTGAGAGGTGGGCCTTATGCTATCTAAGGAACTGGTAGTGAGCCATTAACTGACATAACTGACATAAGAGCAACTGTCTGCATGTATCTGTGAGCTGCAGCCAAATGCAGTGTCCAAAACTGGAATACAGATCCATATAAACATATAGTTTCAAATTATTTAATCCAGCAAATGCTTTTACAGACTTTCTGTGTGCCTGATATTATTTTATGTCTGAGAAATAAGTCATGTACAAAGCACACTGTGCTCATCCCACAATGTAGGAACAGGAGAGGAAAGAAGGTATTTAATTTTTTAGAAAGGTCAAGTGCAAATGAATGATCTATTTATTTGATATACACAATGTTATTCTACTCAGCAATTAAGAAGAACAAAATCATGTAATTTGAAGGAAAAAAGTGGATGGACCTGGGGAGCAGCAGCTAAGTGAGATTAGCCAGTCACCAAGAGTAAAGGGGTCATGTGCTTTCTCTCATATGTGGAAGCTAGGGTATAATTGGTATGCAGGACGCACCAGTGGAGGGCTGGCTGAAATGAGCAGATAGAGACTGGGATTGGTTAGCTGAAAGGACTCAAGAGTCATCCTATCTGAAGTCCTCAGTGTGGCTGGTGTGAAGAATTCAGACCTGTACTTAGATTCTGCCTCCTCTTCTGCTCTTGAGCTCTAGAGTAACTGTGTCAAGGCATGCCCCCTTTCTGGGAGTTAGTTTTGCCATCTGTAAACAAGGAGATTCGTCTAGAGCCAGGGTGGCAGCAGTTTCTGTCACTGTGGTTCTCACACATTTCTGCATACCTTGCCATGATAGGAGAAATTAATAATGGCAACTTTGTTGCTGAACCTAGCCTGATCCTCAGAATCCTACCAAACCTCAAACTTTAGTTGACAAGGCACAATCACTGAGTTCCAGCACTAGAAGTGAAGCATATTTGAGGATTGTGACTAAGACCCCTTCCTTCCTTCCTTCCTTCCTTCCTTCCTTCCTTCCTTCCTTCCTTCCTTCCTTTCTTCATACTGGTAATTGAACCCAGGGTTGTTCTATCTATGAGTCATATCCTCAACTCTATTAGTTTCTATTTTGAAGCAGGGACTTGCTAAGTTGCTGAGGCAGGCTCTGAACCTGTGATCCTTCTGCCTCGGCCTCCCAAGTACTGTGATTACAAGATTGCACCACCACATTTGGCTTTGGACACATTTTATTTCTAAAATTAAGTAACTCTAAGTATTTTAGACTCTTGAAAATAAAGATAATAAGTAAGTAGTGAGGAATTCCCCATAGCAGACAAACCCAGAACACTGTACAACTGCATTTTAGGAGAATTTCCCTGTTTGGAAAACTTTCTGAAAGATACAGACTGGCTCAAAAGTTTCCTGTTATAATTTTGTATCAGATCACAAAGCCAAGTGAAACTGGAGGGAGAATCGGGTTCATAATGAAAATTCTTCTCCCCTAGTTCTGAAAGCAGTTGCATATATATATATACATATAGTGTCCAATAAAGACAGAGCAAGTACTTGCACTTGAATAAGGAACCCTGTTTATGAAGTGATTGATACACAAATAAAACTTCGCACCTGACATTTTCCCTATTGTCTGTTCAAAGTGGCCCTCGGGCAGATTATATTTTTCTGGCTGGTATGAATCCTCAGCCTCAGGGGACCCTTTGGACCAGCTACTCAGTTTTCATGGAGGAAAGCAGGCTGTTTACCAGGCTATTACATTCCCAGAGAAAGTTCATAGACCAGGTTTAAGCCTTGTCTGTAAAGTTGGTGGCTTTTAGAAGCAATCAAAACCAGAGGGGAGGGAGACCACTCTGCTGTAGCTTAACACCATCTAAAATCTGCTTTATCGGGAGTTATCTGTGGTGGAGAGAAACATTTTGCATCTGAACTTTGAACCCACCAAGAAATTCTCTAGAATGATATACATGATTTCCTAGGATCTTTTTTTTTTTCTTTTTCTTTTCTTTTTTTTTTTTTGTGGTACTTGGATTCCTAGAAGCCCTTCTACCTCCGGATGACAATCACAGAACAATTTTTTTTTTTCAAACAGGGTCTCTTAAGCCAGCACGGCAGGCTTTGAACCTGCGCAATCTTCCTGTCTCTGCCTCCCAAGCGCGGGGATTACAAGCCACCACACCCAGCTCCTAGAATCTTAAATAATCTTTATTTCCCCTACAGTATAATGTGTATGAGTGAACACAAGTGATGGTGAAAGATTAAGAACTTGTTTTATAAGTCATTTTGTAAACCACTGGAAGGTTACTTTTATACTGACCTTCTTTCATGTTTCATTTACCTCTTTTTTTTTGTTACTGGGGATTGAACTCAGAGACATTCCATTTCTGAACCATACCCCCCAGACCTGTTTTATGTTTTGGTTTTAAATAGGGTCTCACTCTAAATTGCTGAGACTGGTCTTGAACCTACAATCCCGTCTCAACCACCTAAGTACTGGGATTATAGGAATATTCCCCCCTTCCTGGCTCTTACCAGGCTTTAGGCAACATGCCATGATGGTTAAGGACTCTAGACAAATTTCTACATGTAGAACTCTCCTTACCGTGGGGACTGATGATGTAGCTCTGTACATGCCTGGTATACAACGGCCCTGGGTTTAGTCTCTAGCACTACATTAAAACAAATAAATAAGCTGGGTATGGTGGCGCACACTTGTAATTCCCAGGCTTGGGAGGTGGAGACAGGAGGATTGTGCAGGTTCGAAGCCAGCCGCGCTGGCTTAAGAGACCCTGTTTCCAAATAAAAAAGTATAAAAATTGGTCTGGGAATGTAGCCCAGAAGTAGAAGTGTTTCCAGGAACCCCAGTACCACCAAATAATAATAATAATAATAATAATAATAATAATAATAATAATAACAATAATAACAACAACAATAAATATTATAAATAAATAAATAGATGGAACTGCTGTTACTTTTTAGTGAACTTGGGCAAATGAACCGAAATCTCCAATGAGGAATGTAAGAAGGCCTGGGGATCAGGAGGGGTTAGGAGAGGCCATCTGTGTCACCTTCTGTGCCTGCATTATCACGACAACCTGTGTAAACAAGGATGGGAGAAAATGAGCAGCAAATAGCACCAGAAGATGAGAATCAACCAGCCCATGAGGTAAAGATTTAAACTGATGATTGCAATGGGTTAAAAGACATGGGTTCCTCAAAAATCAAGTTTGACCAGTCACAAAACAGCAGATGGGGAGCTGTAAGTAGGTATAAAATCTCACCTCCCAAGAACTTCAGTGGTCACCCTTTTGTGGAGCTCTCCCCATCCCTTGTGTAGGGAAAGCTGTTTTTCTGCCTTTGACTTAAGCTTTAATATTTCTTACTCTTCATTAATCTTAAACTTTATTCATTTAACCCACTGGACAGGAACCCAATAAGAGGAGACACCCATATCATATTGGTGCCCTAAATGGGACTACAAAGGAAGGGTACCAGTGAAGAAAGAATTTGGCTACACTTGCCTGTTTTCCTCTAGTGAAATGGGATAATCATGTCCTGTTATGATGTCAGTGTTGAGAGAGGTCTTTAACTTGGCAGAGTCTCCGTGCTCAATAAATTGGATCTCAGTTCATTATTTCCAAAAAGCAAGAGAGACTTGGTGACTTTTCCCTATTACTTATAAATCAAATTATTTAATTTTTTTACTCAATTTTAATTAGAGCAACGTGAGAGCTTTTCTATTCTGAGTTTCTTTCTTTAATTTTTTTTTGGTGTTACTGGGATACCAGGCTACACTCCCAGACCTAGTTTATATTTTTATTTGGAAACAGGGTCTCTTAAGCCAGCATGGCTGGCTTCAAACCTGCGCAATGCTCCTGTCTTCGCCTCCCAAACACGGGGATTACAAGTGTGCACCACCACACCAGACATATATTCTGAGTTTCTAAAGGTCTTGCTTGTAGTAATAAGGGAAACTTAGGCTAGTACATAGTCCTGACCTTTCAGATCCTTCCTGGTTAGAGGTTTTTCTTGACGTTTGTAGATGGGCTCATCACAGAAACACAAAATGTAGTCCTGTGGACACAGAGAAAACAATAATGTTTCCAAAGGGTTGGGGTTAGCATTCTGACCCTTTACTTCAAGAGCTGGGAGAAGCCATAGAGCCTTGTTTTCACTATGTAAGAACTGGACGTCATCGTGAGCATCTAAATAAATAAAACTTTGCACATCAGTGTATTCGTGTTGTTATTGCTCTCTCGCCCCCATTCCCATCGAGCATAAGGCTTTCCTTGGGAGGTTGGAAGCTAGACTACAACAGTAGCTTCTAACCTAGACTACTGTTGTACTGTTGTAGTCTAGCTTCCAACCTCATCACATCCTCTACGATCATCTTTCTAAACTCAAACCTGGGGAACATCCGGGAAGATGGCGATGGAGAAAAGCGGGGCTTACAAGACCCTCTAAAAACCAATCTATATTACCTCAAAATCAGTGCCTTTCATAGCCAGAAAACACCATCAGCAGAGAAACAAAAAATGTAATTTCAAGGGACAGAGAAAAAGAGGGCTGGACAAATGAGACACCAGAAACCAGA
Organism: Muscardinus avellanarius; assembly: GCF_963383645.1. Lineage (NCBI taxonomy): Eukaryota > Metazoa > Chordata > Mammalia > Rodentia > Gliridae > Muscardinus > Muscardinus avellanarius. The sequence goes on from NC_137805.1 coordinate 50,461,818, forward strand.
CCGCAGTGCTGCAGCTGGAGCCGTGGCGCAAAGCGGTGGGCCCCATTTGCCCTTGCAGCACCAGGCTCCAGAGAGGAAGGGAACTCATAATGGAGCTCAGAGCCACGGAGGAGATACCCCAGCCTCATGCCCGAGGACGCGGCAGCAGCGCCTTACTGCTGGCGGCAGTGGCAAATTCACTGCACGGCACCAGACCAACACACTCAACAGCCCACCAGAATCCAGAGAGGAGTGGCGGACAGCAAGCCAAGGTGAGCCGCTGCAGATCAGTGAGGAGGAATTCGGCAGAATTCTCTACGCAGGGAGCATCTAAAGCTCCCAAGAGCTGGGCTCAGCACACCTTGCAGGGACTCAGAGCGGAGCTCAAAAACAGAAAAGATATAAGCAAGCCTCACGGCCGAGGGTGTGACAGCGGCACCATATTGCTACTGGCGGTAGCAGCAGCAAATTCCCCGAGTCCACAACAGCTCTGTTGTCGCACTCAACAACAGTGAGTCAAATTGTGGCCCCTAGAGGAGAAATCCCAGTACTGTACTCCCAGGGACTTGACCCAGTGGTGGAGTGGAGGTGGCAGAGATATGACTCCATAGGAGAATGCCCAATCTGGCACCACCCAATGGTCTAAAGCAGCCTAAATTGACTCCCAGTGTCTGAGACTCTGCGATACAACCCAGTAAAGGAGTAGTGGTGACTGAGATACCACAGACTCGAGATCCAGAGCCCCTTAAGTGAAGTCGTAGTGACCCAGGGAAGAACCCAGAGAAGGCACAAACTTCTGAAATCATGGGAAAGAGGAATAACAATGGAGCAATAAATGCCCACAACCCCACAACATTAGAACCTGATAAAACAGAAATTCAGAGATTTCTAGAAAATCAAATCAGGAAAATAACTGTAGAAATAATAGAGGTGTTTCGAAAAGAATTCAGAGAGAGCCAAAGAGAGATAAAGGATGCAATTAATGAAGTAAAGGCCTCAATTCAAAGCACAAACAACCAATTAGAACACATGGAGAACAGAATCTCGCTCTTAGAAGATGATCATTCCAAAAATGAACGCATAGTTTCTAATCTAGGAAAAAATATCCGACAGCAGGAATCTGATATTGAAGAAATATGGGCCCATTTTAAGAGAGCTAACCTAAGAATAATTGGAATAGAGGAGGGAAAAGAGAGTGAAACTAAAGGGATCAACAATCTCTTCAAGGAAGTAATAGCAGAAATTTTTCCAGACATAGAGCAAGAGGTCGATACGCAGGTCCAGGAAACGTATAGAACTCCCTTTAGACAGGATCGGAGAAGAGGATCCCCACGCCACATAATTGTCAAAATGACCAATGTGGAAGCCAAGCAGAGAATCTTAAAGGCAACAAAAGCAAAGGGCCAAGTGACATTCAGAGGCAAACCAATTAGAATCACTCCAGACTTCCCAAACCAAGTTATGAGAGCCAGAAGGGCTTGGAGTAACATATTCCCAATTTTGAAAGAAAACAACTTCCAGCCAAAAATTTCCTACCCAGCAAAACTCTCTATCAAATTAGATGGAGAAATAAGAAGCTTCCATGACAAACAGAAACTGAAGGAATTTATGTCTTCAAAACCAGCACTAGAGAAAATTCTCAAAGAGATTAACTACAAAGAAGAAATAGGTAACACACATCAGAACCAGAGAAACAAGATTTTCCATCCAACAGACAACTAAGATTGGTTATCTGTGGAGATTCATTATTTATGTTAGTCTGTTACCTATCTCTAAAGGGTATTGTTTGCCTTTATTGTTGTTAATTTTTAGGATTTCTAGTTGGAATATTAATATACCTTCAGATATAGCATTTGGAAATATTTTATCCCATTCTATTAGTAACTCTTAACTCTGGTTACATTGTCTTTGGATATACAATATGTTTTTTATTTTTTAGGGAGTTTGTATACTCTTCTGTTGCCTGTGCCATTGAAATCATAACCAAGAAATCACTGCCAATTTCAATGTTGTGAGGTTTTATGACCCAGATTTTCTCCTAAAAGTTTATAGTCTTAAGATTTATATTTAGGTCTTTTATCGATTTTGAGTTAATACTTGTATATGAGATTAGGTAAGGGTCCAATTTTATTCTTTTCCATGTAATTATTATGTTTCAACAATATTTAGTTAAAAGATTATTATTTCCACCACCAAATGTTCGTGGAAACCTTGTCAAAAATAACTTGACAATATAGGGAAGAATTTAGTTCTAGGCTTTTATTTAACTCCAATAGTTTATATATCTGCCTTTAGAATAGTACTACACTGTTTCAATTATTGTAGCTTTATATGGTTTGAAATCAGAAAATATATATCTTCTAGCTTTGTTCTTTTTCAAGATCGATGTGGGTACCTAGAGTCCATATTCCATATTAGGATAGATTTTTTTTCTGAAAAATAAATATATAAATATATGATAGTTTCACCTAAAAAATAGAAAAAAATAGATTCTCTGGTAAGAAAGAAAGCAAAAAGAAATATTGAAATGTTATCTTTAAGTCATCAAAAGCTTGGTATCAGACAAATGAAACTGTTATGAGAGATTATCATTTTTAATTTTGGATAAATTGCTATAATACTAGATTTCAACTACTAAGCCAAGCATAGGAGGGGGGGATAGAGAGAGAACGGGGTGGCGATCGGGTGGGGGCTGACTGGGCAATGTGTGCATGTATGTCTACAAAAGTATGTATCCCACTATGATGTATGAATACAGTGCACCAATTAAAAATAAATATGAAAAAAAAAACCTACCGAATTTTTAATTGATTTTGTTTTGTGCAATTACCCAGTTTATTGCCTTCTGATAAAGCAGCAGACAGGGACCAAGACAGACCCTGAACAGCCAAAGCAAACTTGAACAGAACAAAGCCAGAAGCACCACACTTCCTGATTTCAAAACACATTCCAAGATAGCTGGTGGCGCACTCTTGTAATCCCCGTGCTTGGGAGGCGGAGACAGGAGGATCGCGCTAGTTCAAAGCCAGCTTTGCAGGCTTAAGAGACCCTGTTTCCACATAAAAATGTAAAAAAATAGGTCTGGGAGTGTAGCCCGTGGGAGTGTATCCTGGAGGTAGAAGGGCTTCCAGGAACCCCAGTACCACCAAAAAGATAAATAAATAAACAAAACACATTCCAAGCCAGGCATGGTGGCACATGCTTGTAATCCCAACATTTGACAGGTTGAGACTGGAGGATCGCGGTTTGTGTACAGCCTCAGCTACTATACTACTTAGTGAGGCTCTTTGCAATTCAGTGAGACGCTGTTACAAAATAAAGAATAAAGAAATAGGACAGGGCTATAGCTTAGAAGTAAATTCCTCTTGAGTTCCAGTACCAGCCCCACACAAAAAATATTCTAAAGTGATAGTACTTAAAGCACTGTAGTCTTGAAATAATAAGAAACAGGCAGCCTAACAACACAGAAAAGATAGCCAGGATTCTTGCAGACATGCACAGTGTGCTGATCTTTGACAAGGGAGTTAAGAACGTGTAATGGGTAAGAAACAGTTGCTTCAACAAGAGGTGCTGAGGATAATGGAAACCCACATGTGGAAGAGTGAAATCAGACCCTGTGCCACGGCCTGCACTATCAATGCCCCGCTGCACTGGCTCTTTGCTATGTGTTTGGTGGCGGATCCTGGAGATCTAACCTGGAGCACTCTAATATAATGTACCACTAAGGTACATCCCCAACTCTTTTAATTTTTATTTTGAGAAAACATCTTTCTAATTTACCCAGGCTGCCCCCAAATGCCTGAGCCTTCGCTTCCCAAGTGGCTGGGATTAAAGGAATATTCTACTGCACTTGGCCTAAACGGATTCCCTATATCCAAGCAACCCAACAGCACAGCTCAGCCTCGCCCACCTAAAGAGGCCCCGGCACTGACATCAGCCTATAGCTGATAGCCTAGAGCCTAGACCTAGGAAAGCACCGAATCCAAAGTCTGTTGGTTACTGAAGGGTGACCAAGTGTAGAGCACTAGTTGTCCCTCATGGTATGGGCCGAGTGGAGCTGAGATGTGCAGCCAGGCTCCAGCATCAGGGGTATCCTACAACATATCACTAACCAGGAAAAATAAGAACGCAAAACTCCAAGTGTGGTTCCCCATGACTGCACACCGCTTTCACACCACTGTAAAGTTGACTGTTAAGTGGACCATTGTAAGTCAGGACCTTCTGCGCGAGCTGCACTCTGGCTAGCCATCCCTCCTCTCCAGGCCTGGTTAGACGAGTAAAAGCCGCAACTCCCAGGGCTGTCTGTCAAGGGTACGACGTCCCTCTGTCCCTAAGAGCACCCCACACTCACCACCAGCTTGCTCTGCTACAGCAGGAATAGGACAGGCCGAGCTGGGTTCTGGAGTAGACCGGCATTAGGGTCAACCTGGGTGGTGTATACAGATGAGTTTCCCCATGGCTGGCTCCACTGCAGAACAGGGGTTGGTGGGGTTGGGCTGGCACCCCACCGAGAGGGTGATGACTTGGGAAAAAGGGGAGCCCTCAGACATCTGCTATTGTGTACCCAGGAGCCTGGCTGGTCTCTGGAAGCCCTGGGTCCTCTCTCACTGTGAATATTCAATCCAGCGCTCAGTGACCCTGCAGCTGGAAGATCGTATCTCTGGGGCTGAAGCTGGGCTTTCTGAACTGCTCTATGATTCTGTTGCATCTTTTGTGCTCTGGGCACCCCTCCAGAACCTTCTGCTCTGGGGTGCTGCCCTTCTGGGCCTGTCTCCACCTCTGCATCGGGGCTGTGGTGTCTTAAAGGCCAGGACTGGGGCTGAAACCCTCTTCGTCATGTGCCGCCAACCCTGGGCACAGGCTCGAACACAGAAAGCTGACTGGTGAGGCCTGAGGGCTGGTGACCGGGGCAGCTGAGTCGCAGCCCTGGCCTCACAGCCCGGGTTCTCACCTTCCTCTCACCAGAATGGGGCAGGTTTTGGCATCATACGCCTGGATCACACTGAGCCAGGTGTCACTGCTGGTGGTCATCCCTTGCGTGATGGCGACTGTGGTGACCAGGTAGCTGGATGAAGACCAGCTGAAGGTCCTGCTGCCCCCTTGGGACTGGAGAAAATAAGAAAGTGATTATTGTCTGTATTTTGAGGATTGGCCTTCTAACTGCAGCCAGATGAATGAATGTCAAGATGGTTTGGGTTTGCATTTCCCCAATTGTTAATGATGTTGAGCATTCACTCACATCTATTGGCCATTTGTGTTTCAAGTCAGGCAGTGTGCGTTCAGTACAATTTACTGTCTTGCTGGATATTTTGCATTGTTTTTAGTGGAGTTTTCAAAGTTCCTTGTATATTCTAGAAATTAGTCATCTAATATATATGATATCTGAAAATACAGGCTGCTTATAAAGTTCCAATAACCAAGTCAGTGAACACATGGGGGGGAGCAAATTTTTAAGTAGCGTTATGGCTCCCTCTGCTGTCTAATGTGAGCTTAGCACCTCAAAGAAGTTAAAACCACACTTAGAGCAGAGGGAGGGTCTGGAGCCAGGTGTTGAAAATTTGACAGGAATAGTGCACGTTTGAGGCCAGCCTGAGCAACAGAGCAAGACACAGTTTCAAAATAAAAACTAAAAGGTGCTGGGTGTGCAAATCAAAAGCAGAATGATCTACTTGGGTTCATGGACACAACACACACACACACAAACACACACACACACACACACACACACACACACACACACACACAAAATACATAGAGAAGGCCAGGCATGGTGGTGCATCCTTGTAATCCCAGTACTTGGGAGGCTAAGACAGGAGATTCACAGGCTCAAGGCCAACGTCAGCTACTAATTGAGGCCCTCTACAACTTCGTGAGATCGTGTTTGAAAATAAAGAATAAAAAATCAACCTGGGGGTATAGCTCAGAGGTTGAATGCCCCTGGATTTAATCCATAGTAACACACACACACACACACACACACACACACACACACACACACGAGATATTTTTTCATAAAAATCTAAACAAAGTGGGGCATTATGGCACATGACTAATCTCAGTACTTGGGAGGCAGAGGCAGGAGAATTGCTGATTGAAGACAGCCTCAGCAAGTACTGAGACTCTCACCAACATAGCAAGACCCTGTTTCCAAATAAAAATAAAATTGGTCTGGTTGTGTAGCTCTGAGATAGAATGCCTCTGGGTTCAATTTCCAGTGCCACAGGGGAAAAAAAGAAAAAGAAGAAAAAAACAAAAAAAAAAGAAAAAAGTCTTTGGAGGTGTGGCTTGGAAGTAGCATGGCACTGGGTTCCATCCCCAGTACTTTGCACATACACGCACACGCACACTATATGGAGTGGGGCATGGTAGCACATGCCTGCAATTCCAGTACTTGAGAGGCAGAGATAGGAGAATTACAGGTTCAAGACCAGCCTCAGCAACTAAATGAGGCAGGTGGACTTAGCTTCGCGACAGTTCGAGAGCCTGGAGTCCCTGGTCTGTTTCCTCCTTTACCAGGGCTGGAGGTTCCCGAGGTTCCCTCTCCATTGCTCCTCTTCTGCCACCCCAGGACATCAATACGAGGAGAGTGGGACCCACCAGGGTCCAGCAGAGTCAGCTGCTCACACACGTCCCCTCGCTGCGCCCCCAGGTGACATTGTCAACATAGCAGGCTGCAGAGGGCATGGGAAAGGCCAAGTCCCCAAAGCAACATTCTCAGCACTTGTCCCAGGGTCAGTGTCCCCCAGGGGCCTCAGGGGGACCAGCGCCCGCTCCACCTGAGAGCAGCAGATTTCTTTTTCTTTCTTTCTTTCTTCTTTTGTAGTACTAGGGTTCCTGGAAGCCCTTCTATTTCCAGGCTACACTTCCAGACCTATTTAATATATATCTTTTATTTGGAAACAGGGTCTCTGAAGCCAGCGAGGCTGGCTTCAAACCTGCATGATCCTCCTGTCTCCGCCTCCCAAGCACAGGGATTACAAGGGTGAGCAGCAGATTTCTTGACCTCAGTGATGAGGTGGATGGAGGTCATGAGCAGGCCTCTTCCACTGCCTCCCCTGTCCCCATATGTAAATGGGGAAACTGAAGCCCTGAGAAAACGTTTGAAGTTACATCTGGGCCTGGGGAGCCCAGGGGCCCTGCTGTCTTGTAGTGTTAAAGGACCTGGTCCATGAGATGTCTGACCGGGTTTCTGAAGCCACCTCTGCCTGGGTGATCTCCTGCACTGTCCCAGCCCCGCCCCGTGTTCAGCTCCGCCCACCACTAAGCTCTGCCCAAAGTTCAGTGCCATCCTATGCTTAACTCTGTCTAAAGTTTAGCTTGGCCCCACTGCTTAGCTCCCACCCAATGTTGAGCTCTATCCCAATGGCTTAGCCCCGCCTGCTGCTCAGTTCTGCCCTCTATTCAGCTCAGCTCTGATTACTTCTTAGCTCAGTCCCAACCACTCAACACTCAATCCTGCCATTGTTCAGTCCTGCCCATTGTTCAGCTCTGCCCACAGCTCAGCTCTGCCCACTGCTAAGGTTCTTCCCAACAGTTCAGCCCCGTCCCCTGTTCAGCTTCACCAACTGCTTAGCTTTGCCCACTGGCCAACTCCATCCCAACCACTCAGCACTGTGCACAGCTCAGCCCCGCCCACTGCTTAACTCCATCCCAACTACTCAGCCCCGCCCACTGCTCAGCTCTGCTCCCTGCTTTGTTTCACCAACTGCATAGCTCTGACCACTGGCCAACTCCACGCCAACAGTTCAGCACTGTCCCCTGCTGAGCTCTGCCCACTGCTCAGCTCCCACCAAATACTGAGCTCCATTCCAACTGCTTAACCCCGCCCACTATTTAGGTCCACCTACTGCTTATCTCCATCCCAACAGCTCAGGCCTACCAATTGCTCAGCCCTGCCCACTGCTCAGCTCCACCCACTACTTAGCTCAGTCCCAATTGCTCAGTCCCTGCCCACTGCTCAGCTCTTCCTCCCCCTCAGCTCTGCACCAGATGCTCCTCCTACCAGTAGGCACCATTGGCCACTAAACCAGCTCTGCTCAGAACCCCTCTGCTCTCCCTACAGGTGAGTCTCTTATTGGCCCTGCCCTCCCCCTTGTTCCTACTGGCCCCTCTGGGCTCTGCCTCACCTCCAGCTCCGCTCAACAGCTCCTCATACCAGGGAGGACCACTTGCCTGTGAGACTCTCTCCACTTAGCCCCTCCCACTCGTCACCACCCCAGCTGCTCCTCACTTCACTTTCCAACTGGTTCCCTTTGGTTTAGTTCCTCCCTATGGAGACCTCAAGCCCCAAGGGCTCCGCCCCACCCTATAGCCCCACCCACCGGCTCCTCTGACCAGTTGGCTCCACCTGGTCTTCTCTACCCCGCCCCTCCACATCCCCACATGGCTTCTATTACCAGCTATTGCCTCCCAGGAGGTAGGCCCCGCCCTGCAGCCTGGCCCCTCCTATTGGCCTTGCCCACCCATCACTTGGGCTCATTTGGGCCCCAGGGCCCACCATAGATTGCCCACACTCATGTGTCTCCACTCTCCACCTCTGGTATTTCTCTGTTTCAGCCCACACTTGTGCTCCCTGGTCAGCTGCTCCACCCTTTGCTTGGGATCCACTTGGCTCCCTCCAGGCTCTGAGGCACCCTTTAGCAGATTCTCTTCAGGCAGAGGTACCCAGGGCCTGGCCCTCTGCCTTTGACTAGCTGCGTGGGCTCCAGCCTGTCTGAAAGGCCATCCTTTCCCTGCTAATCAATAACTATCCGTGCCTGCCTTGACTCAGGCCGCAACATTGCCAAATGAGGCTGCACGGTGTCTGACCATGCCCTCTCCATGTTGAGTCTCAAGATGGCCTTTTTAATGACGTGAGTGTAACAGATTCTTTCCTTTCTGTCGTGTGAATCCAGGGACATTCTACCTCTGAGCTATAATCACAGCCCTATTTTTATTCTTTATTTTGAAAAAAAAAAGTCTCACTAAGTTCTGGAGATCCTCACTAAATAGCTGAGGCTGGCCAAGAACCCATGATCCTCCTGTCTCAGCCTCCCAAGTACTAAAATTACAAGCATATGCCACCATAGCAGCTTATGTAACGTTCTTTAGTTTCAAATTTGACCTTTTAAAATACTTTTTGCCAGTTTAAGGGTACCTTGTAGAGCTGTATTTTGAGACACTGTCCAAGATATTTTTCTATGCTGTAATTTGTAATGGGTTTTGTGAGAATCGTTGTGATTAACTTTTGTTTTATTTGTATTGTTGTTCGGGGATGGAACCTAGGGGCATTCTACCTGTGGGCTACGCTTACAGCCCTATTTTATTTTCCTTTTTAAATTTCGAAACAGGATCTTTCTAGGTTGGTAAAAGTCTTACTACTCTCTGAGGCTGTCTTGGTGCCTTTGATCCTCCTGTCTCAGTTTCCCCAAGTACTGGAAAAAGAAATATGTACCACCATGTCTGGCTTGAAATAAATTGTCTTAATGATCTCTCGTAATTTTTGGTGTTCTGAAAATGCATTTCTAAAGGAGGCCAGAGTTGCTAAAAGACCAAATTATTGACATAATGCTCCTGAAATGAAGGCAAGACTCATAGAAACTCAAGTAGAACAGGCTGTCAGGGGAGCATGTAGCCCTGAGTAGTTTTGCCCGCCCCAGAGTGTCAGAATGAAGCTCCTGAGGTACTTGTGAGTTCAAAGTGATATTTCATGAAAAATAAAGCTGACATTCTTTTTTGCTGTTGGGCAGGGGAGTGGGAGGTGGGCTGTCTTTACCCTCCTGCAGACTGCACAGGGGAACAGTAGACAGGCTGTGTCTCCTGCCCCATTCTGCCATGACTCTGTGCACTCTGTGGCCAGAGAATGCTCACAGAGCAGAACAGAGAGGTAGGAAGGGAATTCTTATTGACTCTCCACTTTGGGAGACACTAAAGGCAGAAGTATCTGTGGGTAGGGAGATGGTCCAACACCCTGATGTTCACACCTAACCTGGAGTGCATCTCGGTCACCCCATTGGCAACATCTGGTAAGTGGCCATTGCAAGGTCAAATATTCTTTGGACACAGAGCCAGGTCCAGTGTGGGTTGTATTCCAGGTGACATATGACCCTCAAGATCCCATGGTTCAGGTGTGTCAAAGCAGCTCAGGAGGACTTGAGGAATACTCACCCTGGCTCAGCCACAGGCATGCTGGGTGGGTTTAGTCAATGGCCTCTGGTTCGGGTCTCCAGTGAGCATCAGATAGATGACGGTTTGTGCAAAGGGAAAGGCGAGCGGGCACCTCGTAGCTCCCTGCAAGGCCTACTCCTTCAGTTCCGCAAAAGTAGTGCCTTGAGGAAAGAGAGTTTGTGAGCAAATCGTAGGAGTGGATGCCCAGGCCCAGATGTCCATCTCAGAGCATTAGGCTGAAGAACTTGGGATACAAAGTGGAGAGCACCGCAGGAGGACTGCAGCTGCTGCCCAGCGCTGATCTTGTGACTCAGCCCAAAGTCAATGAGTTGGAGAATCTCGCTCTAGCTGCTGTCTGTCAGAGTCCACTGTGGTCAAAGGGAGGGCCCAGGGAACTGAGAAATAGGATAATTAGAAGAATTTAGTCATCCCACAGTGACAGAGTTATCTATCCATCACACAACAACCCAGAAAAGCATCCAATTGTGAGTTAACACTGAAAGTGACATAATAGAGCATATATGAAAGAAAATGCTAGAGTGCATTACATGCTTGGTGTCCACCTCAGCAGCTTGCTTTCACTGGAGACACCTTGTAAGTACAGAATACTTAATATTCAGCTCATATGGGTTCGGCTTATGGCTTCTGGGTCTGCTCTACTACAGTGAACATGCGATGAGTGATGTTTTGTGCATTGGTGGAAAGGAGAACGAGCACCCCATAGCTCCCGGCAGAGCCTGCTCCTTCAGCAGGGAGGGAGTTTGTGAGCAAACATTGGAGGAGGAAGCCCAGGTGCCAGGAGTCCATCTTGGAGCATTATGCCTGGTTCTGGTAGAGCTCAGGGAGCAGAGGGAAGAGCCCCATAGGAGGACTGCAGCTGCTGCCCAGCGCTCATCTTAGAGCTCTGCCCAAGTGATGTGTTGGAGCATCTCACTGTCGCTGGTATCATTCAGGTCCACTGTAGTCAAAGTCAGGGCCCAGGGAGCTGAGAGCTTTGATCATTAGAAGTTAGTCATCCCACAGTGTACAGAGTTATCAAAGATTCACACTAAACCCAGAGATGCACACAATTATGACTGATCAATTGAAATGGCATGATACAATTCTATGTGTAATACAATGCTGGAGTGCATTACCTGTGGTGTCCATCTCGGCTGCTGCCTTTACTGGACACACCTTGTAAGTATATAATACAGGGCACTTGTGCTCCCCTTGCGTTGGAGCTACTTGAGTGGATCCAAAGCCAGTCCTTAAGGACACGAAGATCTGGGTCACAATTTTCTGTGTTACCTGCTTCCAGCCTGGATTGTTGTCCATGGTGGTGGCTACAGGTCCACAATAGGGTGGCATGTTAGAAGGGGAGTCTTTTTGTGCCAATAGCTCCTGGAAAAACAGGCTATATCTGGGACTCAAGTCCATGTTGGGAGTGCGGTGCTTTCATCGCGGCCTCACAGAGGAATAGCAGGCAGGCTTTGTCTCCTCTCCTCAGAGCTGTGCAGCAGAATGACAGGCAGGCTTTCTGCAGTCTCCTCTGGGTGGGGATGGAGGAAGGAGGGGGCATGGCTGTAGCTTTGCTCCAAAAGTCTCTCCTGGGTAACAGCAGGCAGGTTCTCTCTACTCTCCTCCAGGCTGGGCAGGGGAATGACAGGCAGCCTGTCTCTACCCTCCTACAGACTGTTCAGGGAAGTGGCAGGCAGGCTGTGTGCCCTGCCCTCTTTTTGCCTTGATTCTGTGCCCTTCCTGGCCAGGTAATTCTCAGAGAGCAAGAAGGGGAGGTAGGAAGGGCAAGCTCACTGGCTCTCTAGGTAGGGGGGAGAGTGAAGTCAGAAGTGTCTGTGGGGATGGAGGTGGCCCAACGCTCTGATGCCCCTGCCTAACCTGGAGTGCAACCTGGATCACCCAATTTGCACTATCTGCTATGTGGCCATTGGGTATCAATTATACTTTTAGACCTAGGTAGCCAATCTGGTGTGGGTTGTACCCCGGCAATGCATGATTAGGTGTTTGGGGAATGGCTCATGAAGAATTGGTGAATACTCACCCAGGCTCAGCCAGTGGCGCCCCAGACAGATCTCATGTAAAGTGAACATCTAATCAATGATGTTTTCTGCATCAGTGGAAAGGTGAGTGGACACCTTGTATCTCTCTGCAGGGCCTGCTCTTTCAGCTCCTCAAGGTGGTGTCTTGAGGAAAGGAAGTTTGTGAGAAAATAGTTGGGGAGGACGCCCAGGCCCGAGAAGTCCACCTTAGAGCATTATGTTTGTTCCTGGTAGAACTCAGGGTGCAGAGTGGAGAGCTCCACAGGAGGACGGCAGCTGCTGCCCAGCGGTGATCGTGTAGCTCAACCCAAATTCATGAGTTGGAGCATCTCACTCTAGCTGCGGTCTGTCAGAGTCCACGGTGGTCTAAGTCAGGGCGTATTGAGCTGAGAGATACATTAATTAGGAAAAGTTAGTGATCCCACAGTATATAGAGTTGTCTAACCATCATACTACAACCCACAGATACATTCAGTTGGTGTTTATTATTTGAAAATGACATAATATAAATATACATGAGAGAAAACACTGGAGTGTATTACCTGTTTGTGTCCATCTCAGCAGCCTGCTTTAGCTGGAAACACCATATAATTTTATAATGTGGGTCAGTTCCGTTTCCTTTTTACTGGTTTTTCTTGGATGGATGTAGGTAAAAGTTAGGGGCCCACAGGCCCCTAAGGCTGGCTCTCTGCAGCAACCTCTGGGTTAGGCTGGAGAAATAGCGAGCCTGGCTGTGTCTTTGTTCCCAAGGTCTCCAATGGGAAACAGTAAGCAGGTTCTCTCTACTCTCCTCCAGGCTGGGCAGCGTAGTAGCTGATGGGCTCTGTCTCCTTCCCCCCCCAAGCTCTGATTCTGTGTCCTCCCTGACCAGGGAATGCTCAGAGAGCAAGAAGGGGGAGGCAGGTCATGCTGAAAGGAAGTGAACGCTCACTGAATCTCCACTATGGGGGAGAGAGAAGGCCGAGGTGTCTATGGTAATGGAGGTTTCTCGACGCCTTGATGCTCCTGCCTAACCTATATTGCACCCTGGCTCACCCTGTTGCAGTATCTGGTAGGTGGCCATTGTGAGGTCAAACATTCTGGTTGTCACAGCCAGGTCAGGTTTGGGTCAACACATGACTCTTGTGATCAAGGGGTTTGGATTTGATTTGGAGAGTGACATGTGAGAAATTGGTGAATGCTCACCCTGGCTCAACCACGGGTGACCCAGGATTGGTTGGGCTGATGGCCTCTGGGTTGTGTCTACAGTGAACATGTGATTGATGATGTTTTGTACATCTGTGGGAAATGAGGGGGCAGCTCATAGCTTCCTGCAGGGCCTTCTCCGTCAGCTCCTCAAGGTGGTGTCTTGAGGAGAGGGAGTTCATGAGCAAATAGTGGAAGATGATGCCCAGGTCCCAGATGTCTGTCTCAGAGCCATATCATGGTCCTGGTAGAAGTCAGGGTGCGGAGATGGAGAACGTCACAGGAGGACTGCAGCTCGGCCCGGTAGAGATCTTGCTGCTCAGCCCAAAGTCAATGAGTTGGAACATCTTACTGCAGCTGCTGTCTGTCGGGGTCCACTGTGGTCCAAGTCAGGGTTCATGATCTGAGAGAGATGTTAATTATGAAGAGTTAGTCATTCACAGTGTAAATAGTTGTCTAATCATCACACTAAAACTACAAATGCATATAATTATGATTTATTATTTCAAAATTACAAAATACAAACATAAGCCAAAGAAAACACTGTAGTGTGCTTGCTACTTGGTTGAGTCCATCACAGAGGCCTGCTTCACTGGAGACACGTCGTAAGTCTATACTACAGGGCAGTTCTGCTCCCCTTTCACTAGATCTACGTGGGTAGACCCAGAGCAAATCTTTGGGGCCAGCAGGCAACAGCAACTGTTTCTTGTGATCTGAGTCACAATTCTCTGGGTTACCTGTTTCCAGCCGTGACTGCTGTCCGTGGTGGTGGCCACAGGTTCCTAGTAGGGTTGCTGCATGCAGTGGATGTCTTGTTCTGTCAGTCGCTCCTGTGAGGACAAGCTGGCTTGGTGGACCTCAAGGCCACGGTGCTGGGATTGAGGGCCTCACAGACAAAGAGCTTGCAGGCTGTGTCTCGTCTCCTCTGAGCTGTGAGGAAGAATGGCAGGCCTGCTCTCTGCATCTCCTCTGGGTGGGGCTGGGGACAGAAGCATGGCTGTGTCTTTCTCCCAGAGTCCCTCCCCTCCTCCAGGCTGAGCAAGGGAGAGGCAGGCGAGCTGTCACTACTACCTTCACACTGCCCAGGGGAATGGCAATCAGCCTGTGCCCCCTGCCCCGTTCTGCCCTGACTCCACGCCCTACTTGCTGGGTGGTGTCTACCTGCTTTCGCTGGAGATGCCATATTACCAAGTAGTCCGGGGCATGTCTGCTGGCCTTTCTCCTCAGCTCCTTGGGTGGATCCAGGGTGGACCTTTGGGGGCATCAGGCAACTGCAGAGGCTCTTGTGATCCTGGTCCCAATTCTGCAGCTCACTCACCACACGAGTTGTCAGGGGCAGTGGCTGCAGACTCACATGGGCTTCCAGGTGGAGGCTGTGTCTGCCTCTGCCAATAGATCCTGGGTGGACAAGCTGGGCTGCAGCACCTCAATCTGTGCTGGGTGCCATGATGGGAGTGGGTGTCCTCTCACCAGATCTGCACAGAGGAACAGCACCTGGGCTCTGTCCACTTTGCTGAAGGGGGTTCAGGTAAATTATTGCACAGAGGAACAGCAGCCGGGCTCTGTCTACTCTGCTGAAGGGGTTCAGGTAAATCACCACACAGATGAACAGCAGCCGGGCACTGTACACTCTGCTGTGGGGTGCACAGTTAAATCACCACACAGAGGAACAGCAGCCGGTTCTGTCCACTCTGCTGAAAGGGTTCAGGTAAATCACCACACAGTGGAACAGGAGCTGGCTCTATCCACTCTGCTGTGGGGTGCGCAAGTAAATCACCACACAGAGGAAGAGCAGCATGGCTGTGTCCACTGTGCTGTGGTATGGGCAGGTAAATCACCACACAGAGGAACAGCAGCTGGGCTCTGTCCACTCTGCTGTGGAGTGCGCAAGTAAAACACCACAGAGGAACAGCAGCCAGGCTCTGTTCACTCTGCTGTGGTACGGGCAGGTAAATCACCACAGAGGAACAGCAGCCAGGCTCTGTCCACTCTGATGGGGTACGAGCAGGTAATCTCCACAGAGGATCAGCAGCCAGCCTCTGTCCACTCTGCTGTGGGGTGCGCAAGTAAATCACCACACAGAGGAAGAGCAGCTGGGCTGTGTCTACTGTGCTGTGGTACAGGCAGGAAAATCACCACATAGAGGAACAGCAGCCAGCTCTGTCCACTCTGCTAAAGGGGGTTCAGGTAAATAACCACACAGAGGAACATCAGCTGGGCTGTGTCCACTGTGCTGTGGTACGGGCTGGTCAATCACCACACAGAGGAACATCAGCCGGGCTCTGTCCACCCTGCTCTGGTACGGGCAGGTAAACCACCACACAGAGGAACAGCAGCCAGCTCTGTCCATTCTGCTGTGGGGTACGCAAATATATCACCACAGAGGAACAGCTGCTGGCTCTGTCCACTCTGTTGTGGGGTGCACAAGTAAATCACCACAGAGGAACAGCAGCCAGGCTCAGTCCACTCTGCTGTCGTACGGGCAGGTAATCACCACAGAGGAACAGTAGCTGGCTCTGTCCACTCTGCTGTGGTACAGTCAGGTAATCACCACACAGAGGAACAGCAGCCAGCTCTGTCCACTCTTCTGCGATATGGGCAGGTAAATCACCACACAGAAGAACAGCAGCCGGCTCTGTCCACACTGCTGTGGGGTGCGCAGGTAAATCACCACAGAGTAAAAGCAGCCGGTTCTGTCCACTCTGCTTTGGTATAAGCAGGTAAATCACCACACAGAGGAACAGCAGCCGGGCTCTGTCCACTCTGCTGTGAGTCACCAGCAGGTTCTTCACTCTGCTCTGCGCTGGTCGGCAGAAGGGGGACTTGGCTGTGTCTTTGCTCCCTGTATTTTCATGTGGAGCAGCAGGTGGGTTCTGCTCTTGCTGGCAGGCTCTCGCTGGGCTGGTGTTGCTAGGCAGCTCTCGCTGGGCAGGCTCTCGCCGGGCTGGTTTTGCTGGGCAGCTCTTGCTGGGCATGCTCTTGCTGGGCTAGTGTTGCTGGGCAGCCCTCGCTGGGCAGGCTGTCGCTGGGCTGGTGTTGCTGGGCAGCTCTTACTGGGCAGGCTGTGGGACTCTCCTCCACACTGGGCAGTGGGTGGCAGGTGGGCTGTAATGCTCAGGGAAGGCCACTGTGTCTTCTGCGCCCATTGACGTTGCTCACTGGCCTGCTTTAGATATAGACACCTTAGCTCTGAATCTTTTAGGGCACCTCGTTACTTCTTGGCCAGATCCAGGGCGAATCTTCTTGGCCATCAGGCAGCAGCAGCAGGCTCTCATGATGCTGCCCAGAAATCTCTTGCCAGCCCGCCTCCAGCCCCGGGTGATGTCAGGGGCTGCAGCCTCAAGGTCGTGCGGGGGTGCCATGCTGGCAGCTTGGGTCTTCTCGCTGATGGTGCACGAGCTCTGTTCATTCAGCTCAGGGGGACACACCTCAGGCACTGACGCGTCCTCCTCTCTCTCTGCAATGGTCGGCAGAGAGGGGGCCCAGCTGTCTTCTTTTTTCTGGCGCCAGAGCTCAATGGTAGGGAGCCTGTGCCTTCTCCACTTCGGGCTCAGCAGGTGAACGCTGGGCAGGTTCTCCCTGAGCAGGATCTTTCTGGGCAGGCTCTGTCTCCCCTTCGGGCCGAGCTGGCCCTCGCTTGGCAAGGTGTTGGCACTCTCCGTCAGGCTAGAGCTATTCCCTCCCACACTGACCAGGGGAATGGCTGGGAGGCTGTGTCTCCTCTCCCCCTTCTGCCCTGACTCTGAGTCCTCCTGGTCCAGGGAATGCCCAGAGAGCAACGGGCTGGTGGGATGGGCAGGCTCACTAGCTCTCCGCACTGGGGGGAGAGCAGAAGGGTGTGCTGGTGTGGGAGGTGGCGCGCTGCCCTGATGTTGTTTCTGCCTCGCCTGGACTGCACCCTGCCTCACCCTCTGGTGTACCATGAGGTAGGTGGCACTCAGATGGTCAAATCGTCTGTCTGACACAGACATCCAGGTGAGGTGTGGGTCATACCCCAGGCAACGCATGACCCTTAAAATCGAGGCATTCGGCTCCATGGGGAGAGGCTTGGGAGGAGGTGGTATGACTTCGCCCTGGACTAGCCATGGGTGCCCTAGAATCTCTTCAGCTGTCGGCCTCTGGGCTGGGTCGAATGCCAGCAGCTGCCTGATGAGATCTTGAGCCTTGGTGGAAAGGCTAGTGGGCTCCTTATAACTTTCCCACACAACCTGCTCCTTCAGCTCCTCATAGGTGTCTCCATTAAAGGGGAGAGTGCTTGTCAATATAAAGTAAAGGAGAACGCCCAGGGCCCAGATGTCCACCTCACGGCCATATGGGAGGTTCTGGTAGAGCTCAGGGGCACAGAATTCGTAAGTGCCACAAAAAGTATTGAGCTCCTGCCCAGCCTTGACTTTACAGCTCAGCCCGAAATCAATTAGCTTAATGTTCCCCTCCTGGTCCAGCAGGATGTTCTCTGGCTTCAGGTCCCTGTGAATGATGTTTTCATGGTGGAGATAGTGGACTGCCCAGAGGATCTGCCTGAATAATGGCCGGGCCTCCATCTCCCACAGGCCGATGGGCAGCTCGCCCCCGCTCACGAACTCCATGATCAAAAACCGTGTGTTTGGTGTCTCCACAACCTCAAATAGCTGGACCACGTGTGGATGTTCCACCATCTTCATGATCTTTACCTCCTGCTCTACGGGGGCCCAATCATCGTATTTCTCTACAACTTTTATCACCACCTCCGTCCCAGTGAGAATATGGCAGGCCAGGTAGATGCTGCCAAAGGAACCCTTGTCGAGTTCCCTCATGATGGTATACTGGCCCTTGAGGGCCTCCTCCCAGGGATTGTCAGTGGAGACGCCACGACCCGCCTCCCTCCCTCCTTGCTTACCAGCCATAGAGTCCCCAACACTTAAAGACATAGCCTAAGTCCAAAATCCAAAGTCCTGAGCCAAAAACGAAGCCAAAGTCAAAAATCCAAAAGGTCCACAGTCCAAATGTGCAACACCAAATCCAAATTCCAGAGTCCAAAGTCAGATGTCAAAGCCAAGCCGAATCCAAATCCACACAAGCACCAAGACGCAGTCCTACAGGTCACCACACACTAGCTCCCTGTACTCAACGGACAAAGGACCAGCAACTGCCGGGCCCTTATATAGCCCGTGCCTGACGCCTCACAGAGGCTCTTTGTGATGTCACGGCTAGACATGGCCCAATCAGGGCGAGGCATAGCCTGCTGGGGCTGTCTTACCTTTGGCCTCCAAGACCTTTTCTACTCTAATTAAAAGAATGAGGACAAACTCTAGCAGCTTCTTTGCTTCCATGGGCTATGAAAACTAACTTGTTTAGAAATTAAAATGTATAGGGAGCTCCAATGGCTTTTTCAATTTAACTGTAAAAATAACATGTAAGTTTTGGCTTTTAAAGACCTCATCAGAGGGAGGACTTCCGGGAAGATGGTGACAGGGAGAAAAACAGGACTTAAGAACCCCGCTAACAACCAATCTCTATTACCACAAAATCAGCACCTTTCATAGCCAGAAAACACCATCAGCAGAGAAAAAAACGAATGTAAATACAAGGGACAGAGAAAAAGAGGGCTGGAAAAATGAGACACCAGGAAGAAGCCAGACCGCAGTGCTGCAGACCGGAGCCATGGCAGAGGCACCATCTTCTCTTGCAGCACCAGGCCCCAGAGAGGAGGGGAACTCAGAACAGAGCTTAGAGCCAACAGATAGCCTGGCCTCACGGCCGAGGACACAGCAGCAGCACCATACTGCCGACGGCAGCAGCCAGCTCACCAGACGGCACCAGACTATTGCACTCAACAGCCCACCAGGCTCCAAAAAGGAGCGGCAGACAGACATCCCTTATCCATCTCCAACCCCATCCCAGTGTCCCTCATCCTGCTGCCATCCCCACCTGTGTCTCCTAACCAACCCCAACCACAACCCCATCTCCATGTCCCTCACAACATCACCATCACCGACCGTGTCTCTTAAGCATCACAACCCCCATCTCAGTATCCCTCATGCCAACACCATCTCCACAGGTGTCTCTCAACCACCCCAAACCCCATGTTCCTCACAACATCTCTATCACCACCAGTGTCTCTTAACAACCCCCAACCCCATCCCATCGCCCCTCACCCCTCACCATCACCACAGGTGGTACTTAACCATCCCCAACCCCAGTTCCATGTCCCTCATCCCATCTCCATCCCCAACCATGTCCCTTAATCATCTCTAACCTCATTGCTATGTCCCTCATCCCATCTCAATTCCCACTTGTGTCCCTTAACCATCCACAAACACATCCTCATTTCCATATCCCTCATCCCATTGCCATCCCCACTTGTGTCACTTTATCCATCCCCAATCCCATCCCCATCCCCACCCATGTCTCACTTCCAATCCATCCCCATGGCCCTCACAATATCTTCATCCCCATCCATGCTTCACTTAGCAATCCTCATCCACACCCCAGGTATCCCTCAAAGCATCTCTATCCCAGCCCTTTGTCCCCTAACCCACTTTTACTCACATACTCACATCCTATATGCCACCCCATCCCTCTGCTGCTCAGCCCTCCCCATCCCAATGTCCTCCCACAACCCTATCCCCTAACCTAGATCTGTTACCCCACTCCTAGGTCTCTATCCTCATCCCTATGTTCCTCATCACAACTCCATGCCCATTCCTGCAACACTTAGCCAGCCCATCCATCTCTCTACCTGTATCCCTCACCCCATGCCTATTCCCTAATGACTTACCATCCTCATGTCCTTGTCCAATTCCATTCCAATCCCTGTGTCACTTGGCCCATCTTCATCCCAACCTGTGGCTCTTCTCCCATCTACACCCCACCCCATCCCCACTGCTTACCCCATCCCGTGTTCCTTACTCCATCCCCATCCCCATCACCATGTGTCCCTAACCCCATCCTCATCTCTACTATCCCTTACCATACCTCCATCTCAGTGTCCCTTACCAAATCTCCATCCCACTGTCCCTCACCCCATCCTCACCCCTGCACTGCTCAATAACAACCTTGTTTGGGCCCTCACTCTGTCTCTGTGCCTGCAGCATGCCTCTGCAGGTACCTGAAAATATCCATACACAATGAGCACAAGACTCACATTTAGACGTCCTGGGTCTGCTACTTCTCAACATCTGAGGAGGACGACAGCCTCCACTTCCACTTCTGACAGAGGCCACAGAGGCCAAGCAATAGTGTCCTGGCAGGCCCTGTGCTGGGACACCTCCTCAGGGCTAGGTGAGGCAGCAGGGCTGGGTGAGCCCTGGGGACAATGTTGCAGGGACGTTCTATCTCTAAGCCATACTTCCAATCTCGTTTTATATTTTCTTTGGAGACAGGGTCTCACTAAGTCGCAGAGGGCCTGAGTTGCTGAGGCTGGCTGTGAACCTGCAATCCTCCTGTCTCTGCCTCCCAGGTGCTGGAATAACAGACATGCACCTGGATAGATTATATATATATATATTTTTTTTAATTACTCACTGTGATTAAAGAAGGTGCATATGACAAAGGAACACTGCAACTCTAACAAGTGGTGTGTTAGAAAAGAGAGGTCCTTGAAGAGGGAACTACTTTGGGAAGCATGTGCTTGCCATGCAGAGCAAGATCTGGAGCCCCCAGGTGTGGGGAACCCCGCCTAGGACAATGAGAAATCAGGGTGTGGGCAGCTGCTGGCTTAGCTGAGCCGAGCTGACGCTCAGTTCTACTACAGGGTGGTGCTGGCCACTCAGTTCCCAGGGAGACCCTGGATGGCCTCCTCCCCCCAGCCAGCAAGAAGTGGGACCCATCCTGCAAACTGTGGGGGTGTCTGAGTCCCCACCCCCATGCCTGGTAGCCCCTGTGTCCACCCTCACAAGGCAGGGGCCTCTTGTTCTACAATCAGGGAAGCCCAGGGAGATCAGGGGACCATCGGAGCCAGAGACGAGGTGAGGCCTGGGCCCAGGGCATCCTCCTGACCTAGCACATGGCTTGGACTTCATGGAAGGCCCTTGGTGACTGGCTCCTCACTCTACCTGCAGCTCCATGTGCAGCCTGTGCCTCTAGAGGCCAGGCCTTCTCTAGACCTCAGGACCTGGGAGTATCCCGAGCCCAGGAACCCTCATGCCCTCCCTTCTGTGTGCACAAGACAGAGCTGCCTTCTACCTTAGGATTTAGAATGCCCCCTGCATTCAATCCCTATACTGCAAAAGAAAAAACAACGACTGGTTTGAGAAGGAATGTAGCACTTCACTTGCACTGCGATACTATAAAATTTTGTGTTTATGTCACTACCGCCAGGAACCACACTGTGATGTGAGAGTACAATGCATAAAGCATGTAAAAAATTAAGAACCAGTAAAACAATATCTCCAACTGTTATCAAGGAAAGTCTGGTTGTGAACCACTTGAGCAGAGGGGCCCTGGAGACGCCACCGGGGCATCTCACACATCGATCCCAGCACTGTTAATAATGTACAAGTGTGGCCAGGCGTGGGGGCGCACGCTTTAAATCCCCGCGCTTGGGAGGCGGAGACAGGAGAATCACGCAGGTTCGATCGTAAGAGACCCTGTTTCAAAAATATAAAAAAAATAGGTCTGGGAGTGGAGCCCGGAGGTAGCAGGGCTTCCAGGAATCCCAGGACCACCAAAAAAAAAAAAAAAAAGTACAAGTGCCCGCGAACTGGGGATCCCGCCAGTATCCCATCTCCTACCTTTACTGTACTTCAGACTGGCCCCTACTTATGTGGAATATAAGAAATAAATAGAAAGACAGTACCAAAAAGTAAAATATAACTTTAATATAAGAACTGGGTGCTAACCTACCCAACTTTTATTCCCAAACTAGTTCTCTTTCCCAGGCCTGTCTCTCCAAAATTCCTGAGAAATTTCTAGATCCACAAGTTAATTGAAAGAAATTTCTAGATCCTCAAGTTAATTGAAAGAATCTATAATTGTTTTGCACATTGTTTACAAGATATCTTGAGAAACCTATACTTTAGGGGACTCTACAGCTTATCTATTGATCAAATCATGGAGACATCGCTTAGCCTGAGGATCCTAAGAATGAGCAAGCCCGCAGGACCACCAAGAAACTGCCTCAAAACTACCAGCCTGAGGTTCATCCTCACATAGGTCCTCTTACCCACCCCTCATAAAGCCCCCATAACACAAGAGCCCCCAGCCCCAAAGGCATCTCTCCTCAAAAGGCCTGCATTTTACCTTGAACGTGTATCTCCTACTTTCCAAAATCAGCCTCTGAGCATGTCTCAGATTAGCACATTCTTTTCCACCACATAAGCCAAGGACCCTGTCCATTCTGAGTTAAGATCAACCCTTCGCTCATGACTCTACCATCTACCCCCTTCCTGCCCCATCTTTGCAAAGCAGTGATTGATTTCTCCCACTCAGACACACTGTGAACTCAGGTCACTCCGCAGGCTTGCTCACCCCATTGATACCTGCACATTGTGATTTAATAAACCTTGCTGTGGCCAGACACCTGTGATTAATAAAAAGTTTCATAGATGATTCTGATACATAATTCCAACTGGAGCACCTTTCTGTAAAAGCTCAGCAAGATATAAGATGCGCATGATGGAATATTTTCGTGTTCCTGAGGGTGGACTGGGGATACTTTTTATTTGAAAATAGAGTATTTTTAAGAAATTGGGCCTAATTGAAGAAGGAGATTGTTTCATGATCTGCCTTCCGTGTGTCAATTACTATTATTCATAAGTATTGTAACAAAAACTGTATTGCTAAAAAAAATGTGGGCACTCCTCTAAAACTAATTTCTCCAGAAATCACAGCAGAACCAATTTTGATAAGGAACATTTTTACACTGAACTAACACTGCTCATCCAGGCACAAATGTGCCAAAGAACAGGTTTACAAATAACTTAAGAAGCTGCTTCATAATACCCTACTTATCATTAAGGCATGTGATTCGGATGGCATCTCTTGGTTTTTTTTAATTTTGCGTTCAGGAATTCTATTTCATTACATGAATCACACACTACTGGCCCGGCACCGTGGTCTCCTCCCGAGCTCGCTCTTCACCTGCTCATCTGTCTCCTCTTCCTTAGAGTAGACTGGAAAACCCAGGGGTTTGGATTCTGACTCACTCTGCTTGGGAACTGTGGTGTAGACCTACACTGCCAGAGATGTCGCTCAGAGGTTGGGGGTTCTAGAAACAGACTAACCTGAAACAGCTTTTTTTCTCTGGGGTTATATTTTACCTTCAGAAGACAGATTCTGAGGCTATTTTTAAATGTAAAAATGTTGAAGGAAGATTTGTGCAAACCGCCAGATGACAAAAGTAGACATTCTGCCTCTATCAGAATGACATACTGACAGAGCCATATTGCTTTTTTATTGACTTAATTTCTTGGTAATGGGGATTAAAACCAAAGTCTCATTAAGTTGCAGCGGGCCTCACTAAGTAGCTGAATCAGGCTGCAAACCTGTGATTCTCCTGTCTCGGCCTCCCAAGTACTAGGATTACAAGTGAAGGCTACCATGCCCGGCTATCTACTATTAATCCTACAATATTTGTTCTAGTATTATTTTATTTTCAAAATGAAAACTCTATTATTAACTTATATATGTCCCAGGGCTTTTGTTTTGTGTTTTTGTGATTTTACCAGAGGTCGAAAGAAGTTTCATTTATTGAGTAGGGAGAACACAGAATGTCAGAGATCACTGGCAATTCCCCGCAGAGGCAGGGCAGAGGTCTGGAAACAGCAAGGGTTAAAAAAACCATAAATGTAAGAACCATACTTATACAAATATTCATATAAAGATACTTCCACAATGAAGGACAGTTGGTAAGATATAATGCCCAGGCAAAGGCTATGGAAATCAAACAAAACTGTAGCCCCTCCCATGAGCCACATCCTGAGGAGAATTGCTTCAGATAAATTCCCAGGCTGATCACAGTAAGGAGGCAGACAAGTGTCCCCAGGAGAACAGAGCCCCCCAGCCACCCAGGGGTTAAAGTCCACTCACCAGCAAGATACAGATTCAAATTAAGGATGGAAACTGGGCACCAGACAGGGGGGCTCTCAAGACTCAGTTCTGACCAATCACAAAAGAGAGATGGGAACCACCCAACTCTGACCAATCACAAAGGAGAGATGGGGAACTGCCCAACTCTGACCATTCACAAAAGAGAAATGGGAACCTCCCAACTCTGACTAATCACAAAATAGATGGGAACCACCCAGCTCTGACCAATCACCAAGCAGCGATAGGAACCACCCAGCTCTGACAAATCACAAAACAGAGATGGGAACTGCCCAACTCTGACCAATCACAAAGGAGATGTGGGAACCACAAGAAAGAATAAAAGCATACCTGCAGAGGCTGCCCTGCTGAGAGCCCCTCTGCCTTGCAGGAGCTATTGTTTCTATTTTCTAGCTTTCCTTGGACAACCAACATCATATTCCTACATCCTCCATTGGACCTTGGACTTCATTCTTTGGCATCGTTAGATAAGAGTCCAGTAAGAGGACTCAGCGTGTATGGCACCCACTTCTCCCTTCCTGGATCTACACCCCCCAGCTGGACTCGGTGCCCAGCCGCCCTCAGAGTGTGCTACCCACGTGGATCTGGGCTCTAGTCCACAGACAGAAGGCTGGCCACAGCGACGCCCCACGCTAGGTCAGGGCAAGCCACACCCTCCACGCCCTCTGCTTCCTGAGGTGTGAGGTGGATGGGCAGGGAAATCACACCATAATGGCGCAGGCACAGGCAGGTGTGATGGGGTCTCTGGACCTCACCTTGCAGGACGCTGTGAGGGTCACCCACATGGGACTTGACGAGAACGAGAAATGCAGTTATTTCAAACACGAGGTGATGTGCTTTCTGAACTCATTTGGTGTAGCTATAAAACCACAATCTGATAGCAAGGTATGGCAGGCACACCTGTCATCCCAGTACTTGGGAGGCCAAGGCAAGAGGATCACATGTTTGCAGCCTGTCTCAGCAACTTAGTGAGAATCTGTTTCAAAATAAAAAATAAATTAAAAAAGAGCAGCAGGATTAACGGAACTTTTGGAAAGGTAGAATGACTGTAGATTCAATGCCCAGTAACACACACACACACACACACACACACACACACACACGCACACACGCACACACACACGCACACACACGCACACACACGTACACACTAACACACATACAAACCCATCTATCCCAATATAGCCATGCTCTTTACCTAGTTTCTAATATTTAACTTTTATCACAAGGCAATGAAATAGATATTATAGCTGATACAGTAGCCTATGCCTGTAACCCCAGAACTTAGGAGGCTGAGACAGGAGGCCAGCCTTAATATCTGGGCTAGACCCTCATGGACTTAGATTCTGTTTCAAAATAAAACATAAAATTGGCTCGGGATGTTGCTCAAAGATAGAATGCACCTTAGTATTCAAGGCCCATTATAAATGAATAAATGAATGAATAAATAAATAAATAAATAAATAAATAAATGAGAAAGAAAATAAAAAGGAGTAGGTGTTATCCCAACATTATAGCTAAGAACGCAGGGCTCACAGAAGTTATGGAATTATCTTGCCTGATAGTCTGGCTGCAATGAATGGGCAGTGTCTGGCTCCGCGTGCATCTTCTCCCAGGCCAGGGGCTCTCTGCTGAGATGTGCAAGATGCCCTTCCTTCCCTCACTCATGGGCCGACAACAGGGCATGAGTCTAAACGTCATCGTTGCAGTCTCTCTCCCCTTCGAGGGAAGGAGGATGCTCCCTCCAAGCACGGGGGTCTCTTTACCAGAGGAGTCGGACAGGATGTGAGGGGTCTTTGCCCCCTGATCAGGAGGGGCAGATCAATGGCCACGATGCACAGATACCAAGTGCAGAGCAGAGATGAGGAGAGAACAAAAACAAGAAATAATACTGAACCAGCCGAGAGTTAAACTGGGGTGTTCATCCAGGGGCATCGCACAACAATCCACTGGGATATGTAGAAATATTAGAACTTCCTGGCTATGTTTCTTTATTTGCCCTTTAGTTTCTTATTGTGTAGAGGGTGTTTTTGTTCAGTTGGCTGGTTTTGGGTTTTATTTTTTCATAGTATTAGGGATTGAACCCAGGGGCTACCTTTGATTTACTCCCCAGACCCTTTTATTATTACTTTTGTTCTCAAATAAGGTCTTGCTAGGCTGGTGAAGATCTCACTAAAGCTGACCTCCCCTTGGGAGTAAAAATATACACTGCAAAGGCAGGGAGAGAGGAAACTCAGAAGTTTGAGCCTCCAGGGTGGCAGCCTAGGCTCCCTACTTACGACCAATCCCGGTGTGGAGCCCCATGATTGCCCTGCCTGTGATTGCCCTCCCCGCCCTCCTAGCACTTGCAGCAGCTGCAAAAACTCAGCACCACTGAGTTCTGCAATCCTGGCATTTCCAGACTGGAGAGACCCAGGGGCTGGAGCCAGCTAGGAGCCAAGCTGGGCATGCGCACTGAGCCACCTGGTGGAGACAGTCTACTGCACCTGCTGGGCTAAGGTGAGGCCCCAGCCTGCTCCTCATGCCAGGCCTGGAAGGAGCCTCGTGCCCTGCGCCCTGGCTCAGGCAGGTGGATGCAATTATGAGCCCAGTCCCTGCAGAGATAGCTTGCCCGGGGACACCCTGAAGCTTTTCTTTGCCAAGGTATTGGGCATCAGGAATCAGGACTTGCCTAGGTACCAAATCCTGGGTTGCCTAGAGAGCTGGGATTTGCCCTAGCCAGCAAATCAAGTATTTTTACTTCAGTGCTGGAACTTGCTGGGCCTGGCTTTTTCCTTCACTGTGGAAAAAAAATAATAATAATAGTAAAAAGCTTCTTTTAGTGTGGGTCTCCTTGAAACAGAATCTGTCAAATCGTGTTCCTCTGGAATTTTCTATTTATGCTTTGGTTGCTGAAGATGCCCCTCCCGCCCATTTAGAATTCTAAGATTCCTTCTAGATTGACTTTTTATCATATTTTAAGAGTTATTCTGCTGGGCTTGGTGGCACACACTTGTAATCTCAGCATTTGGGAGGCTGAGACAGGAGGATCCCAGTTCGTGAACAGCCTCAGCTACTTAGTGAGGCCCTTTGCGACTCAATGAGACCGTTTCAAAATAAAGAATAAAAAATAGGTCGGGGAGTCTAGCTTGAGGGTAAATTCCCCTAGTACTGCAAAATAAATTAATTAACAAAATAAATAATAAATAAATAAAACAGAGGCACGGGTGTGGCTTGAAAATAGAATCCCTTGTGTTCAATGCCCACTACCAAAATAATCCAACAAAATCCATAGAATAAACAATGGAGAGGACCCTAATGTACACTATGGTCTTTAGTTTATTACAAAGTATCAACTACTCAGTTGCTGGGGTTGTCGGCCAAGCCAGTCCTCCTGCCTCAGCCTCTCAAATGCTGGATTACAAGCTTGAGGCAACACGCCCACATCTATTTTTAAATTTTGAATCAGCTGGAGAAGTAACCTACAGTGGATTCTGCAGAAACTGAGGACCCTCAGGATTAGAGAAATAGAGGGTTGCTTGGAGGAAAGGCCCAGGTGGCGGTGATGGGCGACTGTTGATTCATATCAGTTAGAGAATAAAGGCTCCACCTGTTAGAATATGGTGGTGGTTGTCCTGCTTCGCTTGTGTCTAGTGTTACCAAAAAAAATTTTTTTTCAGGCATTAAAAGTTTGGTCTCTGTATCAGGCACTATACATAGTAATGTCTTTGTACACAATCTGTTTTTTACAAAATAAAAACCAAATACCTGTAGTAATATGTGCCATAAAGCAAGAGAACTAAATAAATGGCGTGTGGTAATGTGAAAGAAGAGAGCACATCTGTACAGCTGCGAAGGAGAACAGCGAGGTCATGAAAGCAAGTGGCAGGCACACCAGTGCTATGGCTCAAGAAGCAGAACAGACCCTCGCTGTTTCCAGGTGCTGAAGCTTTAGGCATGGCTTCCACAGGCTTCTCAGGAGGAAATGGACAGTCAACAAGACTGATCAACTGACTTTAGGCCACTGGAGAAGGTGTTATTGCTCTGCATAGTGATTCTTTACTCCCCTAAATTCAGGCACTAGATATCATAATCTTGGTCACTTAAACAAATTTCTCCATGGTGGCACACGCTTGGAATCCCAGCATTTGGGAGGCTGAGACAGGAAGATCGCAGTTTGAGGACAGCCTCAGCTACTTATGCCATTTGCAACTCAGTGAGACCCTGTTTCAAAATAAAGATTAAAAATTAGGGCTGGGGTGTACTTCAGAGGTAGAATGCCCCTGGATTCCATTCACAGTACAAGTTGTATTTACCTTTCCTTTAAAGCAAGTGAATGCTTCAGTGGGTAAATATCAACACAACAGGAATTAGGAAGTACCTGAAATCAAAATATAGGAATATTTTTTTTTGTTGGTCTCAGGATGAAACCCAGAGGTATTTGACCTCTGAGCTACACTCCCTGCCCAATTTGTTTTATTCTTTATTTTGAAATATGGTCTCAACTGAGTTGTGGAGGGCCTCACTAAGTAGCTGAGGCTATCTGCAAACCGCGATCCTCCAGTCTCAGCCTCCCCAATGCTGGGATTACAAGCGTGCGCCCCCATGCCCGGCCCGTTTTTTTTTGTTGTTGTTGTTTTGTTTTGTTTTGTTTTGTTTTGCAGTACTGGGGATGGAACCCACGGGCATTCTACCTCCAAGTGATACCCCCAGCCCTATTTTTTATTCTTTATTTTGAAACAGGGTCTCACTGAGTTGCAAAGGACCTCACTAAGTAGCTGAGGCTGTCGTTGAGCCACAATCCTCCTGTCTCAAGCTCCCAAAGGCTAGGATTACAAACGTGTGCCACCACACCCAGGTATATGAATACTTTTGAAAAGTATTCTTCTCATGCTGAAGAGTAGGGATAACAGGGAGCCTTCAAAGGCTCTGGGTCATGGAACTGTATATCAAGCCTGTAAATCTAAACACTAAGACATTCTTCTCTTGTGTCCTGGCTCTGGCGTTAGTACTCCCAGCCTCACCTCAGCAACCTGGTTTCCTGTCCCAGCTTCCCTGACTGGCTACATCTGCTTCCTAACCCAGGGCACACCATATTTCTAGTCCCCAGTCTGACATTCAATTCTTGACTCATTTGCTCAATGATGTACTTGGTCTTATCCTCAGCTGATTATTTTTACCACAATGGACAAGCATAAAGGACCCATGCACCATCACCATTGAGGGATAGGACTTTTTCTAAGCCTAATGAAACACTTATCTTGGTGCAATGATCACCATCCTGCCTAGGCCAATACCAGACTCAAGAAAAAAAGGGTAATATTGGCACAGTACCATTCCTGTTTAGGGACTTAGGGTAGCGATGCTTGTGGGGAAGCGCCTCGGCATTCAGGTGAGTGGCACACTCCTGTAATCCCAGCACTTGGGAGCTGGAGGCGGGAGGATTGGAGGTTTGAGATTAGCCTCAGAATTTAAGAGACTCTGTTTCAAAATAAAAAATAAATAGAGCCGGGGATGTAGCTCAAAAGTAGAATGCTCCTGGGTTTGAGCACCAGTACAAAAAAAAAAAAAAAAGCCTAGTAAAGTTGCAGAACAGTGCCAAAGCCTTATAAACTTCAGTAGGGATTTGCCTAAAATGTATTATTTGTTGAGCTATGATTGGATAGTTGCCAATATGTATAAGCCACTATAAAAATAAGACATAGAGCTGGGTTCAGTGGCACATGCCTGTAATCCCAGTACTTGGGAGGCTGAGACAAGTGGATCACAGGTTCAAGGACAGCCACAGCAAGTAGTGAGACTCATCAACCTAGCAAGATCCTGTTTCCAAAAATAAAAATGAGCCGGGCACGGTGGTTCCCTCTTTTGATCCCCGTGCTTAGGAGGTGGAGACAGGAGGATTGCGCAGGTTCGAGGCTGGACTCGCTGGCTTAAGAGACCCTGATTCCAAATAAAAAAGCATAATATAGGTATGGGAGTGTAGCCCAGCCCAGAGGCGGAAGGGCTTCCAGGAACCCCAGTACCACAATAATAATAATAATAATAATAATAATAATAATAATATAAAAATAAAAATAAAATAGGACTGGGGGTATAGCTCAGAGAATGGCCTCTGGGTTTAATTCCCCATACCTCACACACACACAGTCACACAGCATGAGTGTGATTATTTATAAATGAAACATTAATAAGATTAAACAGAAATATCAGATGACACCATTCTTAAACTAAATGTATGCTAGCAACCGTGCAGTGACTTATAACCAACATTATTAAAACTATCACTATTTGTGGCACTTACCTTTATTCTGATGAAACTGTTTAACCAGATCTTTTATATCCAGACTTCTTTTCTGGAGAAATAAATACAGGAAATCAAATATCGGTACATAAAACTCCCAACTTAAAATGCTTTTTCAAAGCAGAAAATATGTGATCAAAAGCATTAACAAACTTCTCTAAACACACGAAGTTCTTTAAAATAAATTGCTGCAAACTGGGTGATGTCTGCTGGTCTGTTTTGGAACTTGGCTCTGCTAAGTCCTTCAAAACGTGTCTCGAGGTCATAGGGTACATCAAATCTGGGCTTTGAAGGAATCATTTAGGCAGGATAATCGCAACCGTAATGAAGAAAAACAAAGTCTTACACGTAGCATATTAGTTTTTTATTTGAGTTAACTATGGTTTCCAAGAACAAATAAATCTCCTATTAGCTTTAGTTCTAGGTTCCAGGCATTCTAGTAAAATGTGTGTGGTTGTTTTGTGATCATGTAGGTTGAACCCAGGGCTATTCTACCACTGATCTACATACCCAGCACTTTTTTTATTTTTATTTTATTTTTAACAATTTTTTTATTGAACATAAATAGTATACATTTAAACTATACTTGGTGCCCTCCCCCCCGCCTCTGTTTTCCCTCCCCCCCTCCCACCAATGGTTGTCCAGGTTAACCACTACATATCTTACTATGTGCCTATGAGTTACCTACACTATTAGAAAAATCCATAGGAAAAGCTCTGCCAAGACTCCCAGAGTGATATTAACAATAAAAACAACCAAGCAAAACCTACTTCTTTAAAACCTAGGGAATATTCTGCAAATTAATATTCAAAAAAGATAAATTAGGCCCATGTATCTGTTTCCAAACAATGCTCACACAGGCACTGGATTTTCTGGATATTTAAAGAGTAATACAAAACAGTGTTGCTATAAGAAAAAGACTTCTTTGCTTTTCTAAATATATCCCCAACACACTGCTCATTTTTGAGTACTTTTTTTTTTTTTTTTTTGCTTTTGCTTTAATTTTAATCTTGCATCTAACAGGGAGAATAGGTACACGTTATCTGTGGCATTATGCCACACACCTTTCTCTCACACCTCCCTCGCCTTCTACCCTAATTTCTCCATCTTCCCTTCTCCTGCCTTTCTGGCTGCTAAGTACCAAGGGTATTGCATGGTCTAATCTATAATCCTCAAAGGTGGCAGAGATTGTCAATCCTAAACTGTGTATCAGTGTGTGTGTTTTCTGTCTCATTCTAAAAATATATTTTTGAAAGCTTATAAATACTCAAAGTGGAAATACTGTTCAGTGGTTAAGGGAAAATTTATGATAGGAAAAGCAGGATGAAGTTTCAAGTGAGGTTAGCACCCGAATGCAAGCCATGCATAGGTCCATCACTTTGATAGAGGTAGGTATCGGTTGGTCTTCAGGGACCAAGCAGCATACACAAATTAGGAAGTGAGTAAATTTAGGTTTCCTAAAGCTTTTTTTTTAAAAAAAAATCAGCTTCTTGGGGGAGATAACAGCTCTTCTAGACACTGAGACCCAGGAGAAATATCTCCCATGGGTCCCAGTAAAGAGCAGAACATTTTGACATAATGAACCATGACCTTAACAACACCCCTCAGTACAGACTAACAGGTTTCATGAAGCTAAGTGGCACGGTTTAGTTGCCAGCATTATACAAGGGACCAACTTGTAATAAAAGGCAATGGATATGTCAAAAAAAGCTGAATATTTAAAAGCACCTTTCATCTCCTCACAGGTCAGGATAAAATGAATCTGTACAGTCAACGTGAAGCATTTGAGAATATAAGCAAGTATATTCAATCACATAAGAAAAAAACTCCTCAGGAGCTTGGCTAAATTAAATCACCTTTTCAAAAACAGTGCAGCTTTGGCAAGCCTACATGCTAAATGATAAAGGCCAAAGGCAGTGGTAATGTATGATCCATGTAATACATTCACATACATGTTTTACACATAAGTTTTAGACAGCCTCAGGTGAGGAAGTCGTTTTCAAAGGGTCTACCAGCAGGCAGATGGAGGGACAAAACACTTTCTTTGGGCATTAGCAGCCCGACCAACTGCGCACATTGGCCCAGGTGCTGCTAGTTCTCACCTTGGGCGGGACACACCCCCACCCTCTTCTGGGAACATGTGGAGACAGAGCACCTCAAGTTCCTACAAGGCAGTTCTGTATAAAAGACCCGAGTAACTTGAAAAATATACAAAACAGTCAAAAATACAGATATTGGGCAGGGTGTGGTGGCACATGCCTGTAATCCTAGTACTTGGGAGGCTGTGACAGAAGGACCACAGATTCACAGCCAGCTTCAACAACCCTGCGATCCTCTGTTTCAAAGCAAAAAATAAAGCCAGGCTTTTCCAGCCTTTCCTTTACATCTGGGGAAGAGGACTGTGAACCTACTTTGGGGCTCCCAACAACTAGGCCAGGAGCAGCAGGCGGACACTGGCCTAGGCCCCGGCGCGGCCCCCAGGGGCTGGCAGAGTTGCTGCCCTGCTGGGGTGGGACGGCCCCTCCCTCTCCGGGAACCCTCTTCCCCAAAACTTGAGACTTGGTTCTTCTCCCTGCCCCAACTGCCTAACTGCCTGTCTCTGGGGCACAGTTGCCCCAACTTCCTCTTTCAGGCACAAAAAATCTTCCTGATTGCCCCTTTACTGGCTGCTCCAGTAAAAGTTTTGACCTGAGAGGGGCTTTTATAACCCCTTGATGTCAAGGCATGCATCACAATGTCTACACCCCCTCTCAGGAGGCTCTCAGCATCAGGTAAAGAGGCGGGGCCACAGCGGCTCCAGCCAATGGGGAGCCGAGAGGAACAAAGGCCAGAACTGAGAGGTGGGCCTTATGCTATCTAAGGAACTGGTAGTGAGCCATTAACTGACATAACTGACATAAGAGCAACTGTCTGCATGTATCTGTGAGCTGCAGCCAAATGCAGTG
The DNA here is from genome assembly GCF_963383645.1 of Muscardinus avellanarius. NCBI lineage: Eukaryota > Metazoa > Chordata > Mammalia > Rodentia > Gliridae > Muscardinus > Muscardinus avellanarius. The sequence continues at coordinate 50,495,417 of NC_137805.1, forward strand.
TCCAAAACTGGAATACAGATCCATATAAACATATAGTTTCAAATTATTTAATCCAGCAAATGATTTTACAGACTTTCTGTGTGCCTGATATTGTTTTATCTCTGAGAAATAAGTCATGTACAAAGCACACTGTGCTCATCCCACAATGTAGGAACAGGAGAGGAAAGAAGGTATTTAATTTTTTAGAAAGGTCAAGTGCAAATGAATGATCTATTTATGGGATATACACAATGTTATTCTACTCAGCAATTAAGAAGAGCAAAATCATGTAATTTGAAGGAAAAAAATGGATGGACCTGGGGAGCAGCAGCTAAGTGAGATTAGCCAGTCACCAAGAGTAAAGGGGTCATGTGCTTTCTCTCATATGTGGAAGCTAGGGTATAATTGGTATGCAGGACGCACCAGTGGAGGGCTGGTTGAAATGAGCAGATAGAGACTGGGATTGGTTAGCTGAAAGGACTCAAGAGTCATCCTATCTGAAGTCCTCAGTGTGGCTGGTGTGAAGAATTCAGACCTGTACTTAGATTCTGCCTCCTGTTCTGCTCTTGAGCTCTAGAGTAACTGTGTCAAGGCATGCCCCCTTTCTGGGAGTTAGTTTTGCCATCTGTAAACAAGGAGATTCGTCTAGAGCCAGGGTGGCAGCAGTTTCTGTCACTGTGGTTCTCACACATTTCTGCATACCTTGCCATGATAGGAGAAATTAATAATGGCAACTTTGTTGCTGAACCTAGCCTGATCCTCAGAATCCTACCAAACCTCAAACTTTAGTTGACAAGGCACAATCACTGAGTTCCAGCACTAGAAGTGAAGCATATTTGAGGATTGTGACTAAGACCCCTTCCTTCCTTCCTTCCTTCCTTCCTTCCTTCCTTCCTTCCTTCCTTTCTTCATACTGGTAATTGAACCCAGGGTTGTTCTATCTATGAGTCATATCCTCAACTCTATTAGTTTCTATTTTGAAGCAGGGACTTGCTAAGTTGCTGAGGCAGGCTCTGAACCTGTGATCCTTCTGCCTCGGCCTCCCAAGTACTGTGATTACAAGATTGCACCACCACATTTGGCTTTGGACACATTTTATTTCTAAAATTAAGTAACTCTAAGTATTTTAGACTCTTGAAAATAAAGATAATAAGTAAGTAGTGAGGAATTCCCCATAGCAGACAAACCCAGAACACTGTACAACTGCATTTTAGGAGAATTTCCCTGTTTGGAAAACTTTCTGAAAGATACAGACTGGCTCAAAAGTTTCCTGTTATAATTTTGTATCAGATCACGAAGCCAAGTAAAACTGGAGGGAGAATGGCGTTCATAATGAAAATGCTTCTCCCCTAGTTCTGAAAGCAGTTGCATATATATATAGTGTCCAATAAAGACAGAGCAAGTACTTGCACTTGAATAAGGCACCCTGTTTATGAAGTGATTGATACACAAATAAAACTTCGCACCTGACATTTTCCTTATTGTCTGTTCAAAGTGGCCCTCGGGCAGATTATATTTTTCTGGCTGGTATGAATCCTCAGCCTCAGGGGACCCTTTGGACCAGCTACTCAGTTTTCATGGAGGAAAGCAGGCTGTTTACCAGGCTATTACATTCCCAGAGAAAGTTCATAGACCAGGTTTAAGCCTTGTCTGTAAAGTTGGTGGCTTTTAGAAGCAATCAAAACCAGAGGGGAGGGAGACCTCTCTGCGTAGCTTAGCACCATCTAAAATCTGCTTTATCGGGAGTTATCTGTGGTGGAGAGAAACATTTTGCATCTGAACTTTGAACCCACCAAGAAATTCTCTAGAATGATATACATGATTTCCTAGGATCTTTTTTTTTTTTCTTTTTCTTTTCTTTTCTTTTTTTTTTTTTTTTTGTGGTACTTGGATTCCTAGAAGCCCTTCTACCTCCGGATGACAATCACAGACCAATTTTTTTTTTCAAACAGGGTCTCTTAAGCCAGCACGGCTGGCTTTGAACCTGTGTGATCTTCCTGTCTCTGCCTCCCAAGCGCGGGGATTACAAGCCACCACACCCAGCTCCTAGAATCTTAAATAATCTTTATTTCCCCTACAGTATAATGTGTATGAGTGAACACAAGTGATGGTGAAAGATTAAGAACTTGTTTTATAATTCATTTTGTAAACCACTGGAAGGTTACTTTTATACTGACCTTCTTTCATGTTTCATTTACCTCTTTTTTTTTTTGATACTGGGGATTGAACTCAGAGACATTCCATTTCTGAACCATACCACCCAGACCTGTTTTATGTTTTGGTTTTAAATAGGGTCTCACTCTAAATTGCTGAGACTGGTCTTGAACCTACAATCCCATCTCAACCACCTAAGTACTGGGATTATAGGAATATTCCCCCCTTCCTGGCTCTTACCAGGCTTTAGGCAACATGCCATGATGGTTAAGGACTCTAGACAAATTTCTACATGTAGAACTCTCCTTACCGTGGGGACTGAAGATGTAGCTCTGTACATGCCTGGTATACAACGGCCCTGGGTTTAGTCTCTAGCACTACATTAAAACAAATAAATAAGCTGGGTATGTTGGCGCACACTTGTAATTCCCAGGCTTGGGAGGCGGAGACAGGAGGATTGTGCAGGTTCGAAGCCAGCCGCGCTGGCTTAAGAGACCCTGTTTCCAAATAAAAAAGTATAAAAATAGGTCTGGGAATGTAGCCCAGAAGTAGAAGTGTTTCCAGGAACCCCAGTACCACCAAATAATAATAATAATAATAATAATAATAATAATAATAACAATAATAACAACAACAATAAATATTATAAATAAATAAATAGATGGAACTGCTGTTACTTTTTAGTGAACTTGGGCAAATGAACCGAAATCTCCAATGAGGAATGTAAGAAGGCCTGGGGATCAGGAGGGGTTAGGAGAGGCCATCTGTGTCACCTTCTGTGCCTGCATTATCACGACAACCTGTGTAAACAAGGATGGGAGAAAATGAGCAGCAAATAGCACCAGAAGATGAGAATCAACCAGCCCATGAGGTAAAGATTTAAACTGATGATTGCAATGGGTTAAAAGACATGGGTTCCTCAAAAATCAAGTTTGACCAGTCACAAAACAGCAGATGGGGAGCTGTAAGTAGGTATAAAATCTCACCTCCCAAGAACTTCAGTGGTCACCCTTTTGTGGAGCTCTCCCCATCCCTTGTGTAGGGAAAGCTGTTTTTCTGCCTTTGACATAAGCTTTAATATTTCTTACTCTTCATTAATCTTAAACTTTATTCATTTAACCCACTGGACAGGAACCCAATAAGAGGAGACACCCATATCATATTGGTGCCCTAAATGGGACTACAAAGGAAGGGTACCAGTGAAGAAAGAATTTGGCTACACTTGCCTGTTTTCCTCTAGTGAAATGGGATAATCATGTCCTGTTATGATGTCAGTGTTGAGAGAGGTCTTTAACTTGGCAGAGTCTCCGTGCTCAATAAATTGGATCTCACTCAGTTCATTATTTCCAAAAAGCAAGAGAGACTTGGTGACTTTTCCCTATTACTTATAAATCAAATTATTTAATTTTTTTACTCAATTTTAATTAGAGCAACGTGAGAGCTTTTCTATTCTGAGTTTCTTTCTTTAATTTTTTTTTTGTGGTACTGGGGTACCAGGCTACACTCCCAGACCTAGTTTTTATTTTTATTTGGAAACAGGGTCTCTTAAGCCAGCATGGCTGGCTTCAAACCTGCGCAATGCTCCTGTCTTCGCCTCCCAAACACGGGGATTACAAGTGTGCACCACCACACCAGACATATATTCTGAGTTTCTAAAGGTTCTTGCTTGTAGTAATAAGGGTAACTTAGGCTAGTACATAGTCCTGACCTTTCAGATCCTTCCTAGTTAGAGGTTATTCTTGACGTTTGTAGATGGGCTCATCACAGAAACACAAAATGTAGTCCTGTGGACACAGAGAAAACAATAATTTTTCCAAAGGGTTGGGGTTAGCATTCTGACCCTTTACTTCAAGAGCTGGAAGAAGCCATAGAGCCTTGTTTTCACTATGTAAGAACTGGACGTCATCGTGAGCATCTAAATAAATAAAACTTTGCACATCAGTGTATTCGTGTTGTTATTGCTCTCTCGCCCCCATTCCCATCGAGCATAAGGCTTTCCTTGGGAGGTTGGAAGCTAAACTACAACAGTAGCTTCTAACCTAGACTACTGTTGTACTGTTGTAGTCTAGCTTCCAACCTCATCACATCCTCTACGAACATCTTTCTAAACTCAAACCTGGGGAACATCCGGGAAGATGGCGATGGAGAAAAGCAGGGCTTACAAGACCCGCTGAAAACCAATCTATATTACCTCAAAATCAGTGGCTTTCATAGCCAGAAAACACCATCAGCAGAGAAACAAAAAATGTAATTTCAAGGGACAGAGAAAAAGAGGGCTGGACAAATGAGACACCAGAAACCAGACCGCAGTGCTGCAGCTGGAGCCGTGGCGCAAAGCGGTGGGCCCCATTTGCCCTTGCAGCACCAGGCTCCAGAGAGGAAGGGAACTCATAACGGAGCTCAGAGCCACGGAGGAGATACCCCGGCCTCATGCCCGAGGACGCGGCAGCAGCGCCTTACTGCCAGCGGCAGTGGCTAATTCACTGTAGGGCACCAGACCAACACACTCAACAGCCCACCAGAATCCAGAGAGGAGTGGCGGACAGCAAGCCAAGGTGAGCCGCTGCAGATCAGTGAGGAGGAATTCGGCAGATTTCTCGGCGCAGGGAGCATCTAAAGCTCCCAGAAGCTGGGCTCAGCACACCTTGCAGGGACTCAGAGCGGAGCTCAAAAACAGAAAAGATATAAGCAAGCCTCACGGCCGAGGGTGTGACAGCGGCACCATATTGCTACTGGTGGTAGCAGCAGCAAATTCCCTGAGTCCACAACAGCTCTGTTGTCGCACTCAACAACAGTGAGTCAAATTGTGGCCCCTAGAGGAGAAATCCCAGTACTGTACTCCCAGGGACTTGACCCAGTGGTGGAGTGGAGGTGGCAGAGATATGACTCCATAGGAGAATGCCCAGTCTGGCACCACCCAATGGTCTAAAGCAGCCTCAATTGACTCCCAGAGTCTGAGACTCTGCGATTCAACCCATTAAAGAGTAGTGGTGATTGAGATACCACAGACTCGAGATCCAGTGCCCCTTAAGTGAAGTCGTAGTGACCCAGGGAAGAACCCAGAGAAGGCACAAACTTCTGAAATCATGGGAAAGAGGAATAACAATGGAGCAATAAATGCCCACAACCCCACAACATTAGAACCTGATAAAACAGAAATTCAGAGATTTCTAGAAAATCAAATCAGGAAAATAACTGTAGAAATAATAGAGGTGTTTCGAAAAGAATTCAGAGAGAGCCAAAGAGAGATAAAGGATGCAATTAATGAAGTAAAGGCCTCAATTCAAAGCACAAACAACCAATTAGAACACATGGAGAACAGAATCTCGCTCTTAGAAGATGATCATTCCAAAAATGAACGCATAGTTTCTAATCTAGGAAAAAATATCCGACAGCAGGAATCTGATATTGAAGAAATATGGGCCCATTTTAAGAGAGCTAACCTAAGAATAATTGGAATAGAGGAGGGAAAAGAAAGTGAAACTAAAGGGATCCACAATCTCTTCAAGGAAGTAATAGCAGAAATTTTTCCAGACATAGAGCAAGAGGTCGATACGCAGGTCCAGGAAACGTATAGAACTCCCTTTAGACAGGATCGGAGAAGAGGATCCCCACGCCACATAATTGTCAAAATGACCAATGTGGAAGCCAAGCAGAGAATCTTAAAGGCAACAAAAGCAAAGGGCCAAGTGACATTCAGAGGCAAACCAATTAGAATCACTCCAGACTTCCCAAACCAAGTTATGAGAGCCAGAAGGGCTTGGAGTAACATATTCCCAATTTTGAAAGAAAACAACTTCCAGCCAAAAATTTCCTACCCAGCAAAACTCTCTATCAAATTAGATGGAGAAATAAGAAGCTTCCATGACAAACAGAAACTGAAGGAATTTGTCTTCAAAACCAGCACTAGAGAAAATACTCAAAGAGATTAACTACAAAGAAGAAATAGGTAACACACATCAGAACCAGAGAAACAAGATTTTCCATCCAACAGACAACTAAGATTGGTTATCTGTGGAGATTCATTATTTATGTTAGTCTGTTACCTATCTCTAAAGGGTATTGTTTGCCTTTATTGTTGTTAATTTTTAGGATTTCTAGTTGGAATATTAATATACCTTCAGATATAGCATTTGGAAATATTTTATCCCATTCTATTAGTAACTCTTAACTCTGGTTACATTGTCTTTGGATATACAATATGTTTTTTATTTTTTAGGGAGTTTGTATACTCTTCTGTTGCCTGTGCCATTGAAATCATAACCAAGAAATCACTGCCAATTTCAATGTTGTGAGGTTTTATGACCCAGATTTTCTCCTAAAAGTTTATAGTCTTAAGATTTATATTTAGGTCTTTTATCGATTTTGAGTTAATACTTGTATATGAGATTAGGTAAGGGTCCAATTTTATTCTTTTCCATGTAATTATTATGTTTCAACAATATTTAGTTAAAAGATTATTATTTCCACCACCAAATATTCGTGGAAACCTTGTCAAAAATAACTTGACAATATAGGGAAGAATTTAGTTCTAGGCTTTTATTTAACTCCAATGGTTTATATATCTGCCTAAAGAATAGTACTACACTGTTTCAATTATTGTAGCTTTATATGGTTTGAAATCAGAAAATATATATCTTCTAGCTTTGTTCTTTTTCAAGATCGATGTGGGTACCTAGAGTCCATATTCCATATTAGGATAGATTTTTTTTCTGAAAAATAAATATATAAATATATGATAGTTTCACCTAAAAAATAGAAAAAAATAGATTCTCTGGTAAGAAAGAAAGCAAAAAGAAATATTGAAATGTTATCTTTAAGTCATCAAAAGCTTGGTATCAGACAAATGAAACTGTTATGAGAGATTATCATTTTTAATTTTGGATAAATTGCTATAATACTAGATTTCAACTACTAAGCCAAGCATAGGAGGGGGGGATAGAGAGAGAACGGGGTGGCGATCGGGTGGGGGCTGACTGGGCAATGTGTGCATGTATGTCTACAAAAGTATGTATCCCACTATGATGTATGAATACAGTGCACCAATTAAAAATAAATATGAAAAAAAAACCTACCGAATTTTTAATTGATTTTGTTTTGTGCAATTACCCAGTTTATTGCCTTCTGATAAAGCAGCAGACAGGGACCAAGACAGACCCTGAACAGCCAAAGCAAACTTGAACAGAACAAAGCCAGAAACACCACACTTCCTGATTTCAAAACACATTCCAAGATAGCTGGTGGCGCACTCTTGTAATCCCCGTGCTTGGGAGGCGGAGACAGGAGGATCGCGCTAGTTCAAAGCCAGCTTTGCAGGCTTAAGAGACCCTGTTTCCACATAAAAAAGTAAAAAAATAGGTCTGGGAGTGTAGCCCGTGGGAGTGTATCCTGGAGGTAGAAGGGCTTCCAGGAACCCCAGTACCACCAAAAAGATAAATAAATAAACAAAACACATTCCAAGCCAGGCATGGTGGCACATGCTTGTAATCCCAACATTTGACAGGTTGCGACTGGAGGATCGCGGTTTGTGTACAGCCTCAGCTACTATACTACTTAGTGAGGCTCTTTGCAATTCAGTGAGACGCTGTTACAAAATAAAGAATAAAGAAATAGGACAGGGCTATAGCTTAGAAGTAAATTCCTCTTGAGTTCCAGTACCAGCCCCACACAAAAAATATTCTAAAGTGATAGTACTTAAAGCACTGTAGTCTTGAAATAATAAGAAACAGGCAGCCTAACAACACAGAAAAGATAGCCAGGATTCTTGCAGACATGCACAGTGTGCTGATCTTTGACAAGGGAGTTAAGAACGTGTAATGGGTAAGAAACAGTTGCTTCAACAAGAGGTGCTGAGGATAATGGAAACCCACATGTGGAAGAGTGAAATCAGACCCTGTGCCACGGCCTGCACTATCAATGCCCCGCTGCACTGGCTCTTTGCTATGTGTTTGGTGGCGGATCCTGGAGATCTAACCTGGAGCACTCTAATATAATGTACCACTAAGGTACATCCCCAACTCTTTTAATTTTTATTTTGAGAAAACATCTTTCTAATTTACCCAGGCTGCCCCCAAATGCCTGAGCCTTCGCTTCCCAAGTGGCTGGGATTAAAAGAATATTCTACTGCACTTGGCCTAAACGGATTCCCTATATCCAAGCAACCCAACAGCACAGCTCAGCCTCGCCCACCTAAAGAGGCTCCGGCACTGACATCAGCCTATAGCTGATAGCCTAGAGCCTAGAGCTAGGAAAGCACCGAATCCAAAGTCTGTTGGTTACTGAAGGGTGACCAAGTGTAGAGCATTAGTTGTTCCTCATGGTATGGGCCGAGTGGATCTGAGATGTGCAGCCAGGCTCCAGCATCAGGGGCATCCTACAACATATCACAAGCCAGGAAAAATAACGCAAAACTCCAAGTGTGGTTCCCCATGACTGCACACCGCTTTCACACCACTGTAAAGTTGACTGTTAAATGCACCATTCTAAGTGAGGACCTTCTGCACTAGCTGTACTCTGGCTAGCCATCCCTCCTCTCCAGGCCTGGTTAGACGAGTTAAAGCCGCAACTCCCAGGGCTGGCTGTCAAGGGTATGATGTCCCTCTGTCCCTGAGAGCACCCTACACTCACCACCAGCTTGCTCTGCTATAGCAGGAATAGGAGAGGCCAAGCTGGGTTCTGGAGTAGACCGGCATTAGGGTCAACCTGGGTGGTGGATACAGATGAGCTTCTACATGGCCGGCTCCACTGCAGAACAGGGGTTGGTGGGGCTGGCCTGGCACCCCACCCAGAGGGTGATGACCTGGGAAAAAGGGGAGCACTCAGATATCTGCTATTGTGTACCCAGGAGCCTGGCTGGTCTATGGAAGCCCTGGGTCCTCTCTCACTGTGAATATTCAATCCAGCACTCAGTGACCCTGCAGCTGGAAGATCATATCTCTGGGGCTGAGGCTGGGCTTTCTGAACTGCTCTATGATTCTCTTGCATCTTTTGTGCTCTGGGCACCCCTCCAGAACCTTCTGCTCTGGGGTGCTGCCCTTCTGGGCCTGTCTCCACCTCTGCATCGGGGCTGTGGGGTCTTAAAGGCCAGGACTGGGGCTGAAACCCTCTTCATCATGTGCCCCCAACCCTGGGCACAGGCTCGAACACAGAAAGCTGACTGGTGAAGCCTGAGGGCTGGTGACCGGGGCAGCTGAGTCGCAGCCCTGGCCTCACAGCCCGGGTTCTCACCTTCCTCTCACCAGAATGCAGCGGGTTTTGGCATCATATGCCTGGATCACACTGAGCCCGGTGTCACTGCTGGTGGTCATCCCTTGCGTGATGGCGACTGTGGTGACCAGGTAGCTGGATGAAGACCAGCTGAAGGTCCTGCTGCCCCCTTGGGACTGGAGAAAATGAGAAACTGATTATTGTCTGTATTTTGAGGATTGGCCTTCTAACTGCAGCCAGATGAATGAATCTCAAGATGGTTTGGGTTTGCATTTCCCCAATTGTTAATGATGTTGAGCATTCACTCACATCTATTGGCCATTTGTGTTGCAAGTCAGGCAGTGTGCGTTCAGTACAATTTACTGTCTTGCTGGATATTTTGCATTGTTTTTAGTGGAATTTTCAAAGTTTCTTGTATATTCTAGAAATTAGTCATCTAATATATATGATATCTGAAAATACAGGCTGCTCATAAAGTTCCAATAACCAAGTCAGTGAACACATGGGGTGGGGAGCAAATTTTGAAGTAGCGTTATGGCTTCCTCTGCTGTTTAATGTGAGCTTAGCACCTCAAAGAAGTTAAAACCACACTTAGAGCAGAGGGAGGGTCTGGAGCCAGGTGTTGAAAAGTTGACAGGAATAGTGCACGTTTGAGGCCAGCCTGGGCAACGGAGCAAGAAACAATTTCCAAATAAAAACTGAAAGGTGCTGGGTGTGCAGATCAAAAGCAGAATGATCTACTTGGGTTCATGGACACAACACACACACACACACACACACACACACACACACACACACACAATACATAGAGAAGGCCAGGCATGGTGGTGCATCCTTGTAATCCCAGTACTTGGAAGGCTAAGACAGGAGATTCACAGGCTCTAGGCCAACGTCAGCTACTAATTGAGGCCCTCTACAACTTAGTGAGGTCGTGTTTCAAAATAAAGAATAAAAAATCGACCTGTGGGTATAGCTCAGAGGTTGAATGCCCCTGGATTTATTCCATAGTAACACACACACACACACACACACACACACACACACACACACACGAGATATTTTTTCATAAAAATCTAAACAAAGTGGGGCATTATGGCACATGACTAATCTCAGTACTTGGGAGGCAGAGGCAGGAGAATTGCTGATTGAAGACAGCCTCAGCAAGTACTGAGACTCTCACCAACATAGCAAGACCCTGTTTCCAAATAAAAATAAAATTGGTCTGGTTGTGTAGCTCTGAGATAGAATGCCTCTGGGTTCAATTTCCAGTGCCACAGGGGAAAAAAAGAAACAGAAGTAAAAAACAAAAAAAAGAAAAAAGTCCTTGGAAGTGTGGCTTGGAAGTAGAATGGCACTGGGTTCCATCCCCAGTACTTTGCACATACACGCACACGCACACTATATGGAGTGGGGCATGGTAGCACATGCCTGCAATTCCAGTACTTGAGAGGCAGAGATAGGAGAATTACAGGTTCAAGACCAGCCTCAGCAACTAAATGAGGCAGGTGGACTTAGCTTCACAACAGCCCGAGAGCCTGGAGTCCCTGGTCTGTTTCCTCCTTTACCAGGGCTGGAGGCTCCCGAGGTTCCCTCTCCATTGCTCCTCTTCTGCCACCCCAGGACATCAATACGAGGACAGTGGGACCCACCAGGGTCCAGCAGAGTCAGCTGCTCACACACGTCCCCTCGCTGCGCCCCCAGGTGACATTGTCAACATAGCAGGCTGCAGAGGGCATGGGAAAGGCCAAGTCCCCAAAGCAACATTCTCAGCACTTGTCCCAGGGTCAGTGTCCCCCAGGGGCCTCAGGGGGACCAGCGACCGCTCCACCTGAGAGCAGCAGATTTCTTTTTCTTTCTTTCTTTCTTTTTTTGTAGTACTAGGGTTCCTGGAAGCCCTTCTATTTCCGGGCTACACTTCCAGACCTATTTAATATATATCTTTTATTTGGAAACAGGGTCTCTGAAGCCAGCGAGGCTGGCTTCAAACCTGCACGATCCTCCTGTCTCCGCCTCCCAAGCACAGGGATTACAAGGGTGAGCAGCAGATTTCTTGACCTCAGTGATGAGGTGGATGGAGGTCATGAGCAGGCCTCTTCCACTGCCTCCCCTGTCCCCATATGTAAATTGGGAAACTGAAGCACTGAGAAAAAGTTTGAAGTTAAATCTGGGCCTGGGGAGCTCAGGGGCCCTGCTGTCTTGTAGTGTTAAAGGACCTGGTCCATGAGATGTCTGACAGGGTTTCTGAAGCCACCTCTGCCTGGGTGATCTCCAGCCTGCGCTGTCCCAGCCCCGCTCAGTGTTCAGCTCCGCCCACCACTAAACTCTGCCCAAAGTTCAGTGCCATCCTATGCTTAGCTCTGTCTAAAGTTTAGCTTGGCCCCACTGCTCAGCTCCCACCCAATGTTGAGCTCTATCCCAATGGCTTAGCCCCGCCTGCTGCTCAGTTCTGCCCTCTATTCAGCTCAGCTCTGATTACTTCTTAGCTCAGTCCCAACCACTCAACACTCAATCCTGCCATTGTTCAGCTCTGCCCACAGCTCAGCTCTGCCCACTGCTAAGGTTCTTCCCAACAGTTCAGCCCCATCCCCTGTTCAGCTTCACCAACTGCTTAGCTTTGCCCACTGGCCAACTCCATCCCAACCACTGAGCACTGTGCACAGCTCAGCCCCGCCCACTGCTTAACTCCATCCCAACTACTCAGCCCCACCCACTGCTCAGCTCTGCTCCCTGCTTTGTTTCACCAACTGCATAGCTCTGACCACTGGCCAACTCCACTCCAACAGTTCAGCACTGTCCCTTGCTGAGCTCTGCCCACAGCTCAACTCCCACCAAATACTGAGCTCCATTCCAACTGCTTAACCCTGCCCACTATTTAGGTCCACCTACTGCTTATCTCCTTCCCAACAGCTCAGGCCTGCCAATTGCTCAGCCCTGCCCACTGCTCAGCTCCACCCACTACTTAGCTCAGTCCCAATTGCTCAGTCCCTGCCCACTGCTCAGGTCTTCCTCCCCCTCAGCTCTGCATCAGATGCTCCTCCTACCAGTAGGCGCCATTGGCCACTAAACCAGCTCTGCTCAGAACCCCTCTGCTCTCCCTACAGGTGAGTCTCTCATTGGCCCTGCCCTCCCCCTGGTTCCTACTGGCCCCTCTGGGCTCTGCCTCACCTCCAGCTCCGCTCAACAGCTCCTCATACCAGGGAGGACCACTTGCCTGTGAGACTCTCTCCACTTAGCCCCTCCCACTCATCACCACCCCAGCTGCTCCTCACTTCACTTTCCAACTGGTTCCCTTTGGCTTAGTCCCTCCCTATGGAGACCTCAAGCCCCAAGGGCTCCGCCCCACCCTATAGCCCCGCCCACCGGCTCCTCTGACCAGTTGGCTCCACCTGGTCTTCTCTACCCCGCCCCTCCACATCCCCACATGGCTTCTATTACCAGCTATTGCCTCCAAGGAGGTAGGCCCCGCCCTGCAGCCCGGCCCCTCCTATTGGCCTCGCCCACCCATCACTTGGGCTCATTTGGGCCCCAGGGCCCACCATAGATTGCCCACACTCATGTGTCTCCACTCTCCACCTCTGGTATTTCTCTGTTTCAGCCCACACTTGTCCTCCCTGGTCAGCTGTTCCACCCTTTGCTTGGGATCCACTTGGCTCCCTCCAGGCTCTGAGGCACCCTTTAGCAGATTCTCTTCAGGCAGAGGTACCCAGGGCCTGGCCCTCTGCCTTTGCCTAGCTGCGTGGGCTCCAGCCTGTCTGTAAGGCCAGCCTTTCCCTGCTAATCAATAACTATCCGTGCCCGCCTTGACTCCAGCCCCAACATTGCCAAATGAGGCTGCATGGTGTCTGACCATGCCCTCTCCATGTTGAGTCTCAAGATGGCCTTTTTAATGACGTGTGTGTAACAGATTCTTTCCTTTCTGTTGTGTGAATCCAGTGACATTCTACCTCTGAGCTATAATCACAGCCCTATTTTTATTCTTTATTTTGAAAAAAAAAAGTCTCACTAAGTTCTGGAGATCCTCACTAAATAGCTGAGGCTGGCCAAGAACCCATGATCCTCCTGTCTCAGCCTCCCAAGTACTAAAATTACAAGCATATGCCACCATAGCAGCTTATGTAACGTTCTTTAGTTTCAAATTTGACCTTTTAAAATACTTCTTGCCAGTTTAAAGGTACCTTGTAGAGCTGTATTTTGAGACACTGTCCAAGATATTTTTCTATGCTGTCATTTGTAATGGGTTTTGTGAGAATCGTTGTGATTAACTTTTGTTTTATTTGGTTTGTTGATCGGGGATGGAACCTAGGGGCATTCTACCTGTGGGCTACACTTACAGCCCTATTTTATTTTCCTTTTTAAATTTCGAAACAGGATCTTTCTAGGTTGGTGAAAGTCTTACTACTCTCTGAGGCTGTCTTGGTGCCTTTGATCCTCCTGTCTCAGTTTCCCCAAGTACTGGAAAAAGAAATATGTACCACCATGTCTGGCTTGAAATAAATTGCCTTAATGATCTCTCATAATTTTGGGTGTTATGAAAATGCATTTCTAAAGGAGGCCAGAGTTGCTAAAAGACCAAATTCTTGACATAATGCTCCTGAAATGAAGGCAAGACAAATAGAAACTCAAGTAGAACAGGCTGTCAGGGAGCATGTAGCCCTGAGTAGTTGTGCCCGCCCCAGAGTGTCAGAATGAAGCTCCTGAGGTACTTGTGAGTTCAAAGTGATATTTCATGAAAAGTAAAGCTGACATTCTTTTTTGCTGATGGGCAGGGGAGTGGGAGGTGAGCTGTATCTACCCTCCTGCAGACTGCACAGGGGAACAGTAGACAGGCTGTGTCTCCTGCCCCATTCTGCCATGACTCTGTGCCCTCTGTGGCCAGAGAATGCTCACAGAGCAGAACAGAGAGGTAGGAAGGGAATTCTTATTGACTCTCCACTTTGGGAGACACTAAAGGCAGAAGTATCTGTGGGTACGGAGATGGTCCAACACCCTGACGTTCCCACCTTACCTGGAGTGCATCTCGGTCACCCCATTGGCAACATCTGGTAAGTGGCCATTGCAAGGTCAAATATTCTTTGGACACAGAGCCAGGTCCAGTGTGGGTTGTATTCTAGGTGACATATGACCCTCAAGATCCCATGGTTCAGGTGTGTCAAAGCAGCTCAGGAGGACTTGAGGAATACTCACCCTGGCTCAGCCACAGGCATGCTGGGTGGGTTTAGTCAATGGCCTCTGGTTCGGGTCTCCAGTGAGCATCAGATAGATGACGGTTTGTGCAAAGGGAAAGGCGAGCGGGCACCTCGTAGCTCCCTGCAAGGCCTACTCCTTCAGTTCCGCAAAAGTAGTGCCTTGAGGAAAGAGAGTTTGTGAGCAAATCATAGGAGTGGATGCCCAAGCCAGATGTCCATCTCAGAGCATTAGGCTGAAGAACTCGGGATACAAAGTGGAGAGCACCGCAGGAGGACTGCAGCTGCTGCCCAGCGCTGATCTTGTGACTCAGCCCAAAGTCAATGAGTTGGAGAATCTCGCTCTAGCTGCTGTCTGTCAGAGTCCACTGTGGTCAAAGGGAGGGCCCAGGGAACTGAGAAATAGGATAATTAGAAGAAGTTAGTCATCCCACAGTGACAGAGTTATCTATCCATCACACAACAACCCAGAAAAGCATCCAATTGTGAGTTAACACTGAAAGTGACATAATAGAGCATATATGAAAGAAAATGCTAGAGTGCATTACATGCTTGGTGTCCACCTCAGCAGCTTGCTTTTGCTGGAGACACCTTGTAAGTACAGAATACTTAATATTCAGCTCATATGGGTTTGGCTGATGGCTTCTGGGTCTGCTCTACTACAGTGAACATGCGATCAGTGATGATTTGTGCATTGGTGGAAAGGAGAACGAGCACCCCATAGCTCCCGGCAGAGCCTGCTCCTTCAGCAGGGAGGGAGTTTGTGAGCAAACATTGGAGGAGGAACCCAGGTTCCAGGAGTTCATCTTGGAGCATTATGCCTGGTTCTGGTAGAGCTCAGGGAGCAGAGTGGAGAGCCCCACAGGAGGACTGCAGCTGCTGCCCAGCGCTCATCTTAGAGCTCTGCCCAAGTGATGTGTTGGAGCACCTCACTGTCGCTGGTATCATTCAGTTCCACTGTAGTCAAAGTCAGGGCCCAGGGAGCTAAGAGCTTTGATCATTAGAAGTTAGTCATCCCACAGTATACAGAGTTATCAAAGCATCACACTAAACCCAGAGATGCACACAATTATGACTGATCAATTGAAAAGACATGATACAATTCTATGTATAATACAATGCTGGAGTGCATTACCTGTGGTGTCCATCTCGGCTGCTGCCTTTACTGGACACACCTTGTAAGTATATAATACAGGGCACTTGTGCTCCCCTTGCGTTGGAGCTACTTGAGTGGATCCAAAGCCAGTCCTTAAGGACACGAAGATCTCGGTCACAATTTTCTGTGTTACCTGCTTCCAGCCTGGATTGTTGTCCATGGTGGTGGCTACAGGTCCACAATAGGGTGGCATGTTAGAAGGGGAGTCTTTTTGTGCCAATAGCTCCTGGAAAAACAGGCTATATCTGGGACTCAAGTCCATGTTGGGAGTGCGGTGCTTTCATCACGGCCTCACAGAGGAATAGCAGGCAGGCTTTGTCTCCTCTCCTCAGGGCTGTGCAGCAGAATGACAGGCAGGCTTTCTGCAGTCTCCTCTGGGTGGGGCTGGAGGAAGGAGGGGGCATGGCTGTAGCTTTGCTCCAAAAGTCTCTAACGGGTAACAGCAGGCAGGTTCTCTCTACTCTCCTCCAGGCTGGGCATGGGAATGACAGGCAGCCTGTCTCTACCCTCCTACAGACTGTTCAGGGAAGTGGCAGGCAGGCTGTGTCCCCTGCCCTCTTTTTGCCTTGATTCTGTGCCCTTCCTGGCCAGGTAATTCTCAGAGAGCAAGAAGGGGAGGTGGGAAGGGCAAGCTCACTGGCTCTCTAGGTAGGGGGGAGAGTGAAGTCAGAAGTGTCTGTGGGTATGGAGGTGGCCCAACGCTCTGATGCTCCTGCCTAACCTGGAGTGCACCCTGGATCACCCAATTTGCACTATCTGCTATGCGGCCATTGGGTATCAATTATACTTTTAGACCTAGGTAGCCAATCTGGTGTGGGTTGTACCCCGGCAATGCATAATCAGGTGTTTGGGGAATGGCTCATGAAGAATTGGTGAATACTCACCCAGGCTCAGCCAGTGGCGCCCCAGACAGATCTCATGTAAAGGGAACATCCAATCAATGATGTTTTCTGCATCAGTGGAAAGGTGAGTGGACACCTTGTATCTCTCTGCAGGGCCTGCTCCTTCAGCTCCTCAAGGTGGTGTCTTGAGGAAAGGAAGTTTGTGAGAAAATAGTTGGGGAGGACGCCCAGGCCCGAGAAGTCCACCTTAGAGCATTATGTTTGTTCCTGGTAGAACTCAGGGTGCAGAGTGGAGAGCTCCACAGGAGGACGGCAGCTGCTGCCCAGCGGTGATCGTGTAGCTCAGCCCAAAGTCATGAGTTGGAGCATCTCACTCTAGCTGCGGTCTGTCAGAGTCCGCGGTGGTCAAAGTCAGGGCGCATTGAGCTGAGAGATACATTAATTAGGAAAAGTTAGTCATCCCACAGTATATAGAGTTGTCTAACCATCATACTACAACCCACAGATACATTCAGTTGGTGTTTATTATTTGAAAATGACATAATATAAATATACATGAGAGAAAACACTCGAGTGTATTACCTGTTTGTGTCCATCTCAGCAGCCTGCTTTAGCTGGAAACACCATATAATTTTATAATGTGGGTCAGTTCCATTTCCTTTTTACTGGTTGTTCTTGGATGGATGTAGGTAAAAGTTAGGGGCCCGCAGGCCCCTAAGGCTGGCTCTCTGCAGCCTCCTCTGGGTTAGGCTGGAAAAATAGCGAGCCTGGCTGTGTCTTTGTTCCCAAGGTCTCCAATGGGAAACAGTAAGCAGGTTCTCTTCTACTCTCCTCCAGGCTGGGCAGGGTAGTAGCTGATGGGCTCTGTATCCTGCCCCCCTAAGCTCTGATTCTGTGTCCTCCCTGACCAGGGAATGCTCAGAGAGCAAGAAGGGGGAGGCAGGTCATGCTGAAAGGAAGTGAACGCTCACTGGATTTCCACTTTGGGGGAGAGAGAAGGCAGAGTTGTCTATGGTGATGGAGGTTTCTCGATGCCTTGATGCTCCTGCCTAACCTAGATT
The DNA here is from genome assembly GCF_963383645.1 of Muscardinus avellanarius. Classification (NCBI taxonomy): domain Eukaryota; kingdom Metazoa; phylum Chordata; class Mammalia; order Rodentia; family Gliridae; genus Muscardinus; species Muscardinus avellanarius. The sequence goes on from NC_137805.1 coordinate 50,512,998, forward strand.
GTACCCGGGCTCACCCTGTTGCAGTATCTGGTAGGTGGCCATTGTGAGGTCAAACATTCTGGTTGACACAGCCAGGTCAGGTTTGGGTCAACACATGACTCTTGTGATCAAGGGGTTTGAATTTGATTTGGGGAGTGCCATGTGAGAAATTGGTGAATGCTCACCCTGGCTCAAACACAGGTGACCCAGGATTGGTTGGGCTGACGGCCTCTGGGTTGTATCTACAGTGAACATGTGATTGATGATGTTTTGTACATCTGTGAGAAATGAGGGGGCAGCTCATAGCTTCCTGCAGGGCCTTCTCCGTCAGCTCCTCAAGGTGGTGTCTTGAGGAGAGGGAGTTCATGAGCAAATAGTGGAAGGTGATGCCCAGGTCCCAGATGTCTGTCTCAGAGCCATATCATGGTCCTGGTAGAAGTCAGGGTGCAGAGATGGAGAACGTCACAGGAGGACTTCAGCTCAGCCCGGTAGAGATCTTGCTGCTCAGCCCAAAGGCAATGAGTTGGAACATCTCACTGCAGCTGCTGTCTGTCGGGGTCCACTGTGGTCCAAGTCAGGGTTCATGATCTGAGAGAGATGTTAATTATGAAGAGTTAGTCATTCACAGTGTAAATAGTTGTCTAATCATCACACTAAAACTACAAATGCATATAATTATGATTTATTAATTCAAAATGACAAAATACAAACATAAGCCAAAGAAAACACTGTAGTGTGCTTGCTACATGGTTGAGTCCATCACAGAGGCCTGTTTCACTGGAGACACCTCGTAAGTCTATACTACAGGGCACTTCTGCTCCCCTTTCACTAGATCTACGTGGGTGGACCCAGAGCAAATCTTTGGGGCCAGCAGGCAACAGCAACCGTTTCTTGTGATCTGAGTCACAATTCTCTGGGTTACCTGTTTCCAGCCGTGACTGCTGTCCGTGGTGGTGGCCACAGGTTCCCAGTAGGGTTGCTGCATGCAGTGGATGTCTTGTTCTGTCAGTCGCTCCTGTGAGGACAAGCTGGCTTGGTGGACCTCAAGGCCACGGTGCTGGGAGTGAGGGCCTCACAGACAAAGAGCTTGCAGGCTGTGTCTCGTCTCCTCTGAGCTGTGAGGAAGAATGGCAGGCCTGCTCTCTGCATCTCCTCTGGGTGGGGCTGGGGACAGAAGCATGGCTGTGTCTTTCTCCCAGAGTCCCTCCCCTCCTCCAGGCTGAGCAAGGGAGAGGCAGGCGAGCTGTCACTACTACCCTCACACTGCCCAGGGCAATGGCAATCAGCCTGTGCCCCCTGCCCGTTCTGCCCTGACTCCACGCCCTACTTGCTGGGTGGTGTCCACCTGCTTTCTCTGGAGATGCCATATTACCAAGTAGTCCGGGGCATGTCTGCTGGCCTTTTTCCTCAGCTCCTTGGGTGGAACCAGGGTGGACCTTTGGGGGCATCATGCAACTGCAGAGGCTCTTGTGATCCTGGTCCCAATTCTGCAGCTCACTCACCACACGTGTTGTCAGGGGCAGTGGCTGCAGACTCACATGGGCTTCCAGGTGGAGGCTGTGTCTGCCTCTGCCAATAGATCCTGGGTGGACAAGCTGGGCTGCGGCACCTCAATCTGTGCTGGGTGCCATGATGGGAGTTGGTGTCCTCTCACCAGATCTGCACAGAGGAACAGCACCTGGGCTCTGTCCACTTTGCTGAAGGGGGTTCAGGTAAATTATTGCACCTAGGAACAGCAGCCGGGCTCTGTCTACTCTGCTGAAGGGGTTCAGGTAAATCACCACACAGAGGAATAGCAGCCGGGCACTGTACACTCTGCTGTGGGGTGCACAGTTAAATCACCACACAGAGGAACAGCAGCCGGTTCTGTCCTCTCTGCTGAAAGGGTTCAGGTAAATCACCACACAGAGGAACAGCAGCCGGGCACTGTACACTCTGCTGTGGGGTGCACAGTTAAATCACCACACAGAGGAACAGCAGCCGGTTCTGTCCACTCTGCTGAAAGGGTTCAGGTAAATCATCACACAGTGGAACAGGAGCTGGCTCTATCCACTCTGCTGTGGGGTGCGCAAGTAAATCACCACACAGAGGAAGAGCAGCATGGCTGTGTCCACTTTGCTGTGGTATGGGCAGGTAAATCACCACACAGAGGAACAGCAGCTGGGCTCTGTCCACTCTGCTGTGGAGTGCGCAAGTAAAACACCACAGAGGAACAGCAGCCAGGCTCTGTTCACTCTGCTGAGGTACGGGCAGGTAAATCACCACAGAGGAACAGCAGCCAGGCTCTGTCCACTCTGCTGGGGTACGAGCAGGTAATCTCCACAGAGGATCAGCAGCCAGGCTCTGTCCACTCTGCTGTGCGGTGCGCAAGTAAATCACCACACAGAGGAACAGCAGCTGGGCTGTGTCTACTCTGCTGTGGTACAGGCAGGAAAATCACCACATAGAGGAACAGCAGCCAGCTCTGTCCACTCTGCTAAAGGGTGTTCAGGTAAATCACCACACAGAGGAACATCAGCCGGGCTGTGTCCACTGTGCTGTGGTTCGGGCTGGTCAATCACCACACATAGGAACAGCAGCCGGGCTCTGTCCACCCTGCTCTGGTACGGGCAGGTAAACCACCACACAGAGGAACAGCAGCCAGCTCTGTCCACTCTGCTGTGGGGTACGCAAATATATCACCACAGAGGAACAGCAGCTGGCTCTGTCCACTCTGTTGTGGGGTGCACAAGTAAATCACCACACAGAGGAACAGCAGCCAGGCTCAGTCCACTCTGCTGTCGTACGGGCAGGTAATCACCACAGAGGAACAGCAGCTGGCTCTGTCCACTCTGCTGTGGTACAGTCAGGTAATCACCACACAGAGGAACAGCAGCCAGCTCTGTCCACTCTTCTGCGATATGGGCAGGAAATCACCAAACAGAGGAACAGCAGCCGGCTCTGTCCACACTGCTGTGGGGTGCGCAGGTAAATCACCACACAGAGTAAAAGCAGCCGGTTCTGTCCACTCTGCTTTGGTATAAGCAGGTAAATCACCACACAGAGGAACAGTAGCCGGGCTCTGTCCACTCTGCTGTGAGTCACCAGCAGGTTCTTCACTCTGCTCTGCGCTGGTCGGCAGAAGGGGGACTTGGCTGTGTCTTTGCTCCCTGTATTTTCATGTGGAGCAGCAGGAGGGCTCTGCTCTTGCTGGCAGGCTCTCGCTGGGCTGGTGTTGCTGGGCAGCTCTCACTGGGCAGGCTGTCACTGGGCTGGTGTTGCTGGGCAGCTCTTACTGGGCAGGCTGTGGGACTCTCCTCCACACTGGGCAGTGGGTGGCAGGTGGGCTGTAATGCTCAGGGAAGGCCACTGTGTCTTCTGCGCCCATTGACGTTGCTCACTGACCTGCATTAGATGGAGACACCTTAGCTCTGAATCTTTTAGGGCACCTCGTTACTTCTTGGCCAGATCCAGGGCGAATCTTCTTGGCCATCAGGCAGCAGCAGCAGGCTCTCATGATGCTGCCCAGAAATCTCTTGCCAGCCCGCCTCCAGCCCCGGGTGATGTCAGGGGCTGCAGCCTCAAGGTCGTGCGGGGGTGCCATGCTGGCAGCGGGGGTCTTCTCGCTGATGGTGCACGAGCTCTGTTCATTCAGCTCAGGGGGACACACCTCAGGCACTGACGCGTCCTCCTCTCTCTCTGCGATGGTCGGCAGAGAGGGGGCCCAGCTGTCTTCTTTTTTCTGGCGCCAGAGCTCAATGGTAGGGAGCCTGTGCCTTCTCCACTTCGGGCTCAGCAGGTGAACGCTGGGCAGGTTCTCCCTGAACAGGATCTTTCTGGGCAGGCTCTGTCTCCCCTTCGGGCCGAGCTGGCTCTCGCTTGGCAAGTTGTTAGCACTCTCCGTCAGGCTAGCGCTATTCCCTCCCACACTGACCAGGGGAATGGCTGGGAGGCTGTGTCTCCTCTCCCCCTTCTGCCCTGACTCTGAGTCCTCCTGGTCCAGGGAATGCCCAGAGAGCAACGGGCTGGTGGGATGGGCAGGCTCACTAGCACTCCGCACTGGGGGGAGAGCAGAAGGGTGTGCTGGTGTGGGAGGTGGCGCGCTGCCCTGATGTTGTTTCTGCCTCGCCTGGACTGCACCCTGGCTCACCCTCTGTTGTACCATGAGGTAGGTGGCACTCAGATGGTCAAATCGTCTGTCTGACACAGACATCCAGGTGAGGTGTGGGTCATACCCCAGGCAACGCATGACCCTTAAAATCGAGGCATTCGGCTCCATGGGGAGAGGCTTGGGAGGAGGTGGTATGACTTCGCCCTGGACTAGCCATGGGTGCCCTAGAATCTCTTCAGCTGTCGGCCTCTGGGCTGGGTCGAATGCCAGCAGCTGCCTGATGAGATCTTGAGCCTTGGTGGAAAGGCTAGTGGGCTCCTTATAACTTTCCCACACAACCTGCTCCTTCAGCTCCTCATAGGTGTCTCCATTAAAGGGGAGAGTGCTTGTCAATATAAAGTAAAGGAGAACGCCCAGGGCCCAGATGTCCACCTCACGGCCATATGGGAGGTTCTGGTAGAGCTCAGGGGCACAGAATTCGTAAGTGCCACAAAAAGTATTGAGCTCCTGCCCAGCCTTGACTTTACAGCTCAGCCCGAAATCAATTAGCTTAATGTTCCCCTCCTGGTCCAGCAGGATGTTCTCTGGCTTCAGGTCCCTGTGAATGATGTTTTCATGGTGGAGATAGTGGACTGCCCAGAGGATCTGCCTGAATAATGGCCGGGCCTCCATCTCCCACAGGCCGATGGGCAGCTCGCCCCCGCTCACGAACTCCATGATCAAAAACCGTGTGTTTGGTGTCTCCACAACCTCAAATAGCTGGACCACGTGTGGATGTTCCACCATCTTCATGATCTCTACCTCCTGCTCTACGGGGGCCCAATCATCGTATTTCTCTACAACTTTTATCACCACCTCCGTCCCAGTGAGAATATGGCAGGCCAGGTAGATGCTGCCAAAGGAACCCTTGTCGAGTTCCCTCATGATGGTATACTGGCCCTTGAGGGCCTCCTCCCAGGGATTGTCAGTGGAGACGCCACGACCCGCCTCCCTCCCTCCTTGCTTACCAGCCATAGAGTCCCCAACACTTAAAGACATAGCCTAAGTCCAAAATCCAAAGTCCTGAGCCAAAAACGAAGCCAAAGTCAAAAATCCAAAAGGTCCACAGTCCAAATGTGCAACACCAAATCCAAATTCCAGAGTCCAAAGTCAGATGTCAAAGCCAAGCCGAATCCAAATCCACACAAGCACCAAGACGCAGTCCTACAGGTCACCACACACTAGCTCCCTGTACTCAACGGACAAAGGACCAGCAACTGCCGGGCCCTTATATAGCCCGTGCCTGACGCCTCACAGAGGCTCTTTGTGATGTCACGGCTAGACATGGCCCAATCAGGGCGAGGCATAGCCTGCTGGGGCTGTCTTACCTTTGGCCTCCAAGACCTTTTCTACTCTAATTAAAAGAATGAGGACAAACTCTAGCAGCTTCTTTGCTTCCATGGGCTATGAAAACTAACTTGTTTAGAAATTAAAATGTATAGGGAGCTCCAATGGCTTTTTCAATTTAACTGTAAAAATAACATGTAAGTTTTGGCTTTTAAAGACCTCATCAGAGGGAGGACTTCCGGGAAGATGGTGATGGAGAAAAACAGGACTTAAGAACCCCGCTAACAACCAATCTCTATTACCACAAAATCAGCGCCTTTCATAGCCAGAAAACACCATCAGCAGAGAAAAAAACGAATGTAAATACAAGGGACAGAGAAAAAGAGGGCTGGAAAAATGAGACACCAGGAAGAAGCCAGACCGCAGTGCTGCAGACCGGAGCCATGGCAGAGGCACCATCTTCTCTTGCAGCACCAGGCCCCAGAGAGGAGGGGAACTCAGAACAGAGCTTAGAGCCAACAGATAGCCTGGCCTCACGGCCGAGGACACAGCAGCAGCACCATACTGCCGACGGCAGCAGCCAGCTCACCAGACGGCACCAGACTATTGCACTCAACAGCCCACCAGGCTCCAAAAAGGAGCGGCAGACAGACATCCCTTATCCATCTCCAACCCCATCCCAGTGTCCCTCATCCTGCTGCCATCCCCACCTGTGTCTCCTAACCAACCCCAACCACAACCCCATCTCCATGTCCCTCACAACATCACCATCACCGACCGTGTCTCTTAAGCATCACAACCCCCATCTCAGTATCCCTCATGCCAACACCATCTCCACAGGTGTCTCTCAACCACCCCAAACCCCATGTTCCTCACAACATCTCTATCACCACCAGTGTCTCTTAACAACCCCCAACCCCATCCCATCGCCCCTCACCCCTCACCATCACCACAGGTGGTACTTAACCATCCCCAACCCCAGTTCCATGTCCCTCATCCCATCTCCATCCCCAACCATGTCCCTTAATCATCTCTAACCTCATTGCTATGTCCCTCATCCCATCTCAATTCCCACTTGTGTCCCTTAACCATCCACAAACACATCCTCATTTCCATATCCCTCATCCCATTGCCATCCCCACTTGTGTCACTTTATCCATCCCCAATCCCATCCCCATCCCCACCCATGTCTCACTTCCAATCCATCCCCATGGCCCTCACAATATCTTCATCCCCATCCATGCTTCACTTAGCAATCCTCATCCACACCCCAGGTATCCCTCAAAGCATCTCTATCCCAGCCCTTTGTCCCCTAACCCACTTTTACTCACATACTCACATCCTATATGCCACCCCATCCCTCTGCTGCTCAGCCCTCCCCATCCCAATGTCCTCCCACAACCCTATCCCCTAACCTAGATCTGTTACCCCACTCCTAGGTCTCTATCCTCATCCCTATGTTCCTCATCACAACTCCATGCCCATTCCTGCAACACTTAGCCAGCCCATCCATCTCTCTACCTGTATCCCTCACCCCATGCCTATTCCCTAATGACTTACCATCCTCATGTCCTTGTCCAATTCCATTCCAATCCCTGTGTCACTTGGCCCATCTTCATCCCATCCTGTGGCTCTTCTCCCATCTACACCCCACCCCATCCCACTGGTTACCCCATCCCGTGTTCCTTATTCCATCCCCATCACCATCACCATGTGTCCCTAACCCCATCCTCATCTCTACTATCCCTTACCATACCTCCATCTCAGTGTCCCTTACCAATTTCCATCCCACTCTCCCTCACCCCATCCCCACCCCTGCACTGCTCAATAACAACCCTGTTTGGGCCCTCACTCTGTCTCTGTGCCTTCAGCATGCCTCTGCAGGTACCTGAAAATATCCATACACAATGAGCACAAGACTCACATTTAGACGTCCTGGGTCTGCTACTTCTCAACATCTGAGGAGGACGACAGCCTCCACTTCCACTTCTGACAGAGGCCACAGAGGCCAAGCAATAGTGTCCTGGCAGGCCCTGTGCTGGGACCCCTCCTCAGGGCTAGGTGAGGCAGCAGGGCCGGATGAGCCCTGGGGACAATGTTGCAGGGACATTCTATCTCTAAGCCATACTTCCAGTCTCGTTTTATATTTTCTTTGGAGACAGGGTCTCACTAAGTCGCAGAGGGCCTGAGTTGCTGAGGCTGGCTGTGAACCTGCAATCCTTCTGTCTCTGCCTCCCAGGTACTGGAATAACAGACATGCACCTGGATAGATTATATATATATATATATATATATATATATATATATATATATATATATATATATTTTTTTTTTTTTAATTACTCACTGTGATTAAAGAAGGTGCATATGACAAAGGAACACTGCAACTCTAACAAGTGGTGTGTTAGAAAAGAGAGGTCCTTGAAGAGGGAACTACTTTGGGAAGCATGTGCTTGCCATGCAGAGCAAGATCTGGAGCCCCCAGGTGTGGGGAACCCCGCCTAGGACAATGAGAAATCAGGGTGTGGGTAGCTGCTGGCTGAGCTGAGCTGAGCTGACGCTCAGTTCTACTACAGGGTGGTGCTGGCCACTCAGTTCCCAGGGAGACCCTGGATGGCCTCCTCCCCCCAGCCAGCAAGCAGTGGGACCCATCCTGCAAACTGTGGGGGTGTCTGAGTCCCCACCCCCATGCCTGGTAGCCCCTGTGTCCACCCTCACAAGGCAGGGGCCTCTTGTTCTACAATCAGGAAAGCCCAGGGAGATCAGGGGACCATCGGAGCCAGAGACGAGGTGAGGCCTGGGCCCAGGGCATCCTCCTGACCTAGCACACGGCTTGGACTTCATGGAAGGCCCTTGGTGACTGGCTCCTCACTCTACCTGCAGCTCCAGGTGCAGCCTGTGCCTCTAGAGGCCAGGCCGTCTCTAGACCTCAGGACCTGGGAGGACCCCGAGCCCAGGAACCCTCATGCCCTCCCTTCTGTGTGCACAAGACAGAGCTGCCTTCTACCTTAGGATTTAGAATGCCCCCTGCATTCAATCCCTATACTGCAAAAGAAAAAACAACGACTGGTTTGAGAAGGAATGTAGCACTTCACTTGCACTGTGATACTATAAATATTTGTGTTTATGTCACTACCGCCAGGAACCACACTGTGATGTGAGAGTACAATGCATAAAGCATGTAAAAAATTAAGAACCAGTAAAACAATATCTCCAACTGTTATCAAGGAAAGTCTGGTTGTGAACCACTTGAGCAGAGGGGCCCTGGAGACGCCACCGGGGCGTGACATCGATCCCAGCACTGTTAATAATGTACAAGTGTGGCCAGGCGTGGGGGCACACGCTTTTAATCCCCGCGCTTGGGAGGCGGAGACAGGAGAATCACGCAGGTTCGGTCGTAAGAGACCCTGTTTCAAAAATATAAAAAAATAGGTCTGGGCATGGAGCCAGGAGGTAGCAGGGCTTCCAGGAATCCCAGGACCACCAAAAAAAAAAAAAAAAAATGTACAAGTGCCCGCGAACTGGGGATCCCAACAGTATCCCATCTCCTACCTTTACTGTACTTCAGACTGGCCCCTACGTATGTGGAATAGAAGAACTAAATAGAAAGACAGTACCGAAAAGTAAAATATAACTTTAATATAAGAACTGGGTGCTAACCTACCCAACTTTTATTCCCAAACTAGTTCTCTTTCCCAGGCCTGTCTCTCCAAAATTCCTGAGAAATTTCTAGATCCTCAAGTTAATTGAAAGAAATTTCTAGATCCTCAAGTTAATTGAAAGAATCTATAATTGTTCTGCACATTGTTTACAAGATATCTTGAGAAACCTATACTTTAGGGGACTCTACAGCTTATCTATTGATCAAATCATGGAGACATCGCTTAGCATGAGGATCCTAAGAATGACCAAGCCCGCAGGACCACCAAGAAACTGCCTCAAAACTACCAGCCCGAGGTTCATCCTCACATAGGTCCTCTTACCCACCCCTCATAAAGCCCCCATAACACAAGAGCCCCCAGCCCCAAAGGCATCTCTCCTCAAAAGGCCTGCATTTTACCTTGAACGTGTATCTCCTACTTTCCAAAATCAGCCTCTGAGCATGTCTCAGATTAGCACATTCTTTTCCACCACATAAGCCAAGGACCCTGTCCATTCTGAGTTAAGATCAACCCTTCGCTCATGACTCTACCATCTACCCCCTTCCTGCCCCATCTTTGCAAAGCAGTGATTGATTTCTCCCACTCAGACACACTGTGAACTCAGGTCACTCCGCAGGCTTGCTCACCCCATTGATACCTGCACATTGTGATTTAATAAACCTTGCTGTGGCCAGACACCTGTGATTAATAAAAAGTTTCATAGATGATTCTGATACATAATTCCAACTGGAGCACCTTTCTGTAAAAGCTCAGCAAGATATAAGATGCTCATGATGGAATATTTTCGTGTTCCTGAGGGTGGACTGGGGATACTTTTTATTTGAAAATAGAGTATTTTTAAGAAATTGGGCCTAATTGAGAAGGAGATTGTTTCATGATCTGCCTTCCGTGTGTCAATTACTATTATTCATAAGTATTGTAACAAAAACTGTATTGCTAAAAAAAATGTGGGCACTCCTCTAAAACTAATTTCTCCAGAAATCACAGCAGAACCAATTTTGATAAGGAACATTTTTACACTGAACTAACACTGCTCATCCAGGCACAAATGTGCCAAAGAACAGGTTTACAAATAACTTAAGAAGCTGCTTCATAATACCCTACTTCTCATTAAGGCATGTGATTCGGATGGCATCTCTTGTTTTTTTTTTTAATTTTGCGTTCAGGAATTCTATTTCATTACATGAATCACACACTACTGGCCCGGCACCGTGGTCTCCTCCCGAGCTCGCTCTTCACCTGCTCATCTGTCTCCTCTTCCTTAGAGTAGACTGGAAAACCCAGGGGTTTGGATTCTGACTCACTCTGCTTGGGAACTGTGGTGTAGACCTACACTGCCAGAGATGTCGCTCAGAGGTTGGGGGTTCTAGAAACAGACTAACCTGAAACAGCATCTTTTCTCTGGGGTTATATTTTACCTTCAGAAGACAGATTCTGAGGCTATTTTTAAATGTAAAAATGTTGAAGGAAGATTTGTGCAAACCCCCAGATGACAAATGTAGACATTCTGCCTCTATCAGAATGACATACTGACAGAGCCATATTGCTTTTTTATTGACTTAATTTCTTGGTAATGGGGATTAAAACCAAAGTCTCATTAAGTTGCAGCGGGCCTCACTAAGTAGCTGAATCAGGCTGCAAACCTGTGATTCTCCTGTCTCGGCCTCCCAAGTAGTAGGATTACAAGTGAAGGCTACCATGCCCGGCTATCTACTATTAATCCTACAATATTTGTTCTAGTATTATTTTATTTTCAAAATGAAAACTCTATTATTAACTTATATATGTCCCAGGGCTTTTGTTTTGTGTTTTTGTGATTTTACCAGAGGTCGAAAGAAGTTTCATTTATTGAGTAGGGAGAACACAGAATGTCGGAGATCACTGGCAATTCCCCGCAGAGGCAGGGCAGAGGTCTGGAAACAGCAAGGGTTAAAAGAAACCATAAGTGTAAGAACCATACTTATACAAATATTCATATAAAAATACTTCCACAATGAAGGACAGTTGGTAAGATATAATGACCAGGCAAAGGCTATGGAAATCAAACAAAACGGTAGCCCCTCCCATGAGCCACATCCTGAGGAGAATTGATGCAGATAAATTCCCAGGCTGATCACAGTAAGGAGGCAGACAAGTGTCCCCAGGAGAACAGAGCCCCCAGCCACCCAGGGGTTAAAGTCCACTCACCAGCAAGATACAGATTCAAATTAAGGATGGAAACTGGGCACCAGACAGGGGGGCTCTCAAGACCCAGTTCTGACCAATCACAAAAGAGAGATGGGAACCACCCAACTCTGACCAATCACAAAGGAGAGATGGGGAACTGCCCAACTCTGACCATTCACAAAAGAGAAATGGGAACCTCCCAACTCTGACTAATCACAAAATAGAGATGGGAACCACCCAGCTCTGACCAATCACCAAGCAGCGATAGGAACCACCCAGCTCTGAACAATCACAAAACAGAGATGGGAACTGCCCAACTCTGACCAATCACAAAGGAGATGTGGGAACCACAAGAAAGAATAAAAGCACACCTGCAGAGGCTGCCCTGCTGAGAGCCCCTCTGCCTTGCAGGAGCTATTGTTTCTAATTTCTAGCTTTCCTTGGACAACCAACATCATATTCCTACATCCTCCATTGGTCCTTGGACTTCATTCTTTGGCATCATTAGATAAGAGTCCAGTAAGAGGACTCAGCGTGTATGGCACCCACTTCTCCCTTCCTGGATCTACACCCCCCAGCTGGACTCGGTGCCCAGCCGCCCTCAGAGTGTGCTACCCACGTGGATCTGGGCTCTTGTCCACAGACAGAAGGCTGGCCACAGCGACGCCCCACGCTAGGTCAGGGCAAGCCACACCCTCCACGCCCTCGGCTTCCTGAGGTGTGAGGTGGATGGGCAGGGAAATCACACCGTGATGGCGCAGGCGCAGGCAGGTGTGATGGGGTCTCTGGACCTCACCTTGCAGGACGCTGTGACGGTCACCCACATGGGACTTGACGAGAACGAGAAATGCAGTTATTTCAAACACGAGGTGACGTGCTTTCTGAACTCATTTGGTGTAGCTATAAAACCACAATCTGAGAGCAAGGTATGGCAGGCACACCTGTCATCCCAGTACTTGGGAGGCCAAGGCAAGAGGATCACATGTTGTCAGCCTGTCTCAGCAACTTAGTGAGAATCTGTTTCAAAATAAAAAATAAATTAAAAAAGAGCAGTAGGGTTAAGGGAACTTTTGGAAAGGTAGAATGACTGTAGATTCAATGCCCAGTAACACACACACACACACACACACACACACACACGCACACACGCACACACACACGCACACACACCCGCACACACACGCACACACTAACACACATACAAACCCATCTATCCCAATATAGCCATGCTCTTTACCTAGTTTCTAATATTTAACTTTTATCACAAGGCAATGAAATAGATATTATAGCTGATACAGTAGCCTATGCCTGTAACCCCAGAACTTAGGAGGCTGAGACAGGAGGCCAGCCTTAATATCTGGGCTAGACCCTCATGGACTTCGATTCTGTTTCAAAATAAAACATAAAATTGGCTCGGGATGTTGCTCAAAGATAGAATGCACCTTAGTATTCAAGGCCCATTATAAATGAATGAATGAATGAATAAATAAATAAATAAATGAGAAAGAAAATAAAAAGGAGTAGGTGTTATCCCAACATTATAGCTAAGAATGCAGGGCTCACAGAAGTTATGGAATTATCTTGCCTGATAGTCTGGCTGCAATGAATGGGCAGTGTCTGGCTCCGCGTGCGTCTTCTCCCAGGCCAGGGGCTCTCTGCTGAGATGTGCAAGATGCCCTTCCTTCCCTCACTCATGGGCCTACAACAGGGCATGAGTCTAAATGTCATCGTTGCAGTCTCTCTCCCCTTTGAGGGAAGGAGGATGCTCCCTCCAAGCACGGGGGTCTCTTTACCAGAGGAGTCGGACAGGACGTGAGGGGTCTTTGCCCCCTGATCAGGAGGGGCAGATCAATGGCCACGATGCACAGATACCAAGTGCAGAGCAGAGATGAGGAGAGAACAAAAACAAGAAATAATACTGAACCAGCCGAGAGCTAACCTGGGGTGTTCATCCAGGGGCATCGCACAACAAACCACTGGGATATGTAGAAATATTAGAACTTCCTGGCTATGTTTCTTTATTTGCCCTTTAGTTTCTTATTGTGTGGAGGGTGTTTTTGTTCAGTTGGCTGGTTTTGGGTTTTATTTTTTCATAGTATTAGGGATTGAACCCAGGGGCTACCTTTGATTTACTCCCCAGACCCTTTTTATTATTACTTTTGTTCTCAAATAAGGTCTTGCTAGGCTGGTGAAGATCTCACTAAAGCTGACCTCCCCTTGGGAGTAAAAAGATACACTGCAAAGGCAGGGAGAGAGGAAACCCAGAAGTTTGAGCCTCCAGGGTGGCAGCCTAGGCTCCCTACTTATGACCAATTCCGGTGTGGAGCCCCATGATTGCCCTGCCTGTGATTGCCCTCCCCGCCCTCCTAGCGCTTGCAGCAGCTGCAAAAACCCAGCACCACTGAGTTCTGCAATCCTGGCATTTCCAGACTGGAGAGACCCAGGGGCTGGAGCCAGCTAGCAGCCAAGCTGGGCATGCGCACTGAGCCACCTGGTGGAGACAGTCTACTGCACCTGCTGGGCTAAGGTGAGGCCCCAGCCTGCACCTCATGCCAGGCCTGGAAGGAGCCTCGTGCCCTGTGCCCTGGCTCAGGCAGGTGGATGCAATTATGAGCCCAGTCCCTGCAGAGATAGCTTGCCCGGGGACAGCCCGAAGCTTTTCTTTGCCAAGCTATTGGGCATCAGGAATCAGGACTTGCCTAGGTACCAAATCCTGGGTTGCCTAGAGAGCTGGGATTTGCCCTAGCCAGCAAATCAAGTATTTTTACTTCAATACTGGAACTTGCTGGGCCTGGCTTTTTCCTTCACTGTGGAAAATAATAATAATAATAGTAAAAAGCTTCTTTTAGTGTGGGTCTCCTTGAAACAGAATTTGTCAAATCGTGTTCCTCCGGAATTTTCTATTTATGCTTTGGTTGCTGAAGATGCCCCTCCCGCCCATTTAGAATTCTAAGATTCCTTCTAGATTGACTTTTTATCATATTTTAAGAGTTATTCTGCTGGGCTTGGTGGCACACACTTGTAATCTCAGCATTTGGGAGGCTGAGACAGGAGGATCCCAGTTCGTGAACAGCCTCAGCTACTTAGTGAGGCCCTTTGCGACTCAATGAGACCGTTTCAAAATAAAGAATAAAAAATAGGTCGGGGAGTCTAGCTTGAAGGTAAATTCCCCTAGTACTGCAAAATAAATTAATTAACAAAATAAATAATAAATAAATAAAACAGAGGCACGGGTGTGGCTTGAAAATAGAATCCCTTGTGTTCAATGCCCACTACCAAAATAATCCAACAAAATCCATAGAATAAACAATGGAGAGGACCCTAATGTACACTATGGTCTTTAGTTTATTACAAAGTATCAACTACTCAGTAGCTGGGGCTGTCGGCCAAGCCAGTCCTCCTGCCTCAGCCTCTCAAATGCTGGATTACAAGCTTGAGGCCACACGCGCACATCTATTTTTAAATTTTGAATCAGCTGGAGAAGTAACCTACAGTGGATTCTGCAGAAACTGAGGACCCTCAGGATTAGAGAAATAGAGGGTTGCTTGGAGGAAAGGCCCAGGTGGCGGTGATGGGAGACTGTTGATTCATATCAGTTAGAGAATAAAGGCTCCACCTGTTAGAATATGGTGGTGGTTGTCCTGCTTCGCTTGTGTCTAGTGTTACCAAAAAAAATTTTTTTTTCAGGCATTAAAGGTTTGGTCTCTGTATCAGGCACTATACATAGTAATGTCTTTGTACACAATCTGTTTTTTACAAAATAAAAACCAAATACCTGTAGTAATATGTGCCATAAAGCAAGAGAACTAAATAAATGGCGTGTGGTAATGTGAAAGAAGAGAGCACATCTGTACAGCTGCGAAGGAGAACAGCGAGGTCATGAAAGCAAGTGGCAGGCACACCAGTGCTATGGCTCAAGAAGCAGAACAGACCCTCGCTGTTTCCAGGTGCTGAAGCTTTAGGCATGGCTTCCACAGGCTTCTCAGGAGGAAATGGACAGTCAACAAGACTGATCAACTGACTTTAGGCCACTGGAGAAGGTGTTATTGCTCTGCATAGTGATTCTTTACTCCCCTAAATTCAGGCACTAGATATCATAATCTTGGTCACTTAAACAAATTTCTCCATGGTGGCACACACTTGGAATCCCAGCATTTGGGAGGCTGAGACAGGAAGATCGCAGTTCGAGGACAGCCTCAGCTACTTATGCCATTTGCAACTCAGTGAGACCCTGTTTCAAAATAAAGATTAAAAATTAGGGCTGGGGTGTACTTCAGAGGTAGAATGCCCCTGGATTCCATTCACAGTACAAGTTGTATTTACCTTTCCTTTAAAGCAAGTGAATGATTCAGTGGGTAAATATCAACACAACAGGAATTAGGAAGTACCTGAAATCAAAATATAGGTATATATATATTTTTTTTTGTGGGTCTCAGGATGAAACCCAGAGGTATTTGACCTCTGAGCTACACTCCCTGCCCAATTTGTTTTATTCTTTATTTTGAAATATGGTCTCAACTGAGTTGTGGAGGGCCTCACTAAGTAGCTGAGGCTATCTGCAAACCGCGATCCTCCAGTCTCAGCCTCCCCAATGCTGGGATTACAAGCTTGCGCCCCCATGCCCGGCCCGGTTTTTTTTTGTTGTTTTGTTTTGTTTTGTTTTGTTTTGCAGTGCTGGGGATGGAACCCACGGGCATTCTACCTCCAAGTGATACCCCCAGCCCTATTTTTTATTCTTTATTTTGAAACAGGGTCTCACTGAGTTGCAAAGGACCTCACTAAGTAGCTGAGGCTGTCGTTGAGCCACAATCCTCCTGTCTCAAGCTCCCAAAGGCTAGGATTACAAACGTGTGCCACCACACCCAGGTATATGAATACTTTTGAAAAGTATTCTTCTCATGCTGAAGAGTAGGGATAACAGGGAGCCTTCAAAGGCTCTGGGTCATGGAACTGTATATCAAGCCTGTAAATCTAAACACTAAGACATTCTTCTCTTGAGTCCTGGCTCTGGCGTTAGTACTCCCAGCCTCACCTCAGCAACCTGGTTTCCTGTCCCAGCTTACCTGACTGGCTACATCTGCTTCCTAACCCAGGGCACACCATATTTCTAGTCCCCAGTCTGACATTCAATTCTTGACTCATTTGCTCAATGATGTACTTGGTCTTATCCTCAGCTGATTATTTTTACCACAATGGACAAGCATAAAGGACCCATGCACCATCACCATTGAGGGATAGGACTTTTTCTAAGCCTAATGAAACACTTATCTTGGTGCAATGATCACCATCCTGCCTCGGCCAATACCAGACTCTAGAAAAAAAGGGTAATATTGGCACAGTACCATTCCTGTTTAGGGAATTAGGGTAGCGATGCTTGTGGGGAAGTGCCTCGGCATTCAGGTGAGTGGCACACTCCTGTAATCCCAGCACTTGGGAGCTGGAGGCGGGAGGATTGGAGGTTTGAGATTAGCCTCAGCAATTTAAGAGACTCTGTTTCAAAATAAAAAATAAATAGAGCCGGGGATGTAGCTCAAAAGTAGAATGCTCCTGGCTTTGAGCACCAGTACAAAAAAAAAAAAAAAAAAAAAAAAAAAAAAGCCTAGTAAAGTTGCAGAACAGTGCCAGTATAAGCCACTATAAAAATAAGACAACGAGCTGGGTTCAGTGGCACATGCCTGTAATCCCAGTACTTGGGAGGCTGAGACAAGTGGATCACAGGTTCAAGGACAGCCACAGCAAGTAGTGAGACTCATCAACCTAGCAAGATCCTGTTTCCAAAAATAAAAATGAGCCGGGCACGGTGGTTCGCACTTTTGATCCCCGTGCTTAGGAGGTGGAGACAGGAGGATTGCGCAGGTTCGAGGCTGGACTCGCTGGCTTAAGAGACCCTGATTCCAAATAAAAAAGCATAATATAGGTATGGGAGTGTAGCCCAGCCCAGAGGCGGAAGGGCTTCCAGGAACCCCAGTACCACAATAATAATAATAATAATAATAATAATAATAATAATATAAAAATAAAAATAAAATAGGACTGGGGGTATAGCTCAGAGAATGGCCTCTGGGTTTAATTCCCTGTACCTCACACACACACAGTCACACAGCATGAGTGTGATTATTTATAAATGAAACATTAATAAGATTAAACAGAAATATCAGATGACACCATTCTTAAACTAAATGTATGCTAGCAACCGTGCAGTGACTTATAACCAACATTATTAAAACTATCACTATTTGTGGCACTTACCTTTATTCTGATGAAACTGTTTAACCAGATCTTTTATATCCAGACTTCTTTTCTGGAGAAATAAATACAGGAAATCAAATATCGGTACATAAAACTCCCAACTTAAAATGCTTTTTCAAAGCAGAAAATATGTGATCAAAAGCATTAACAAACCTTCTCTAAACACACGAAGTTCTTTAAAATAAATTGCTGCAAACTGGGTGATGTCTGCTGGTCTGTTTTGGAACTTGGCTCTGCTAAGTCCTTCAAAACGTGTCTCGAGGTCATAGGGTACGTCAAATCTGGGCTTTGAAGGAATCATTTAGGCAGGATAATCGCAACCGTAATGAAGAAAAACAAAGTCTTACACGTAGCATATTAGTTTTTTATTTGAGTTAACTATGGTTTCCAAGAACAAATAAATCTCCTATTAGCTTTAGTTCTAGTTTCCAGGCATTCTAGTAAAATGTGGGTGGTTGTTTTGTGATCATGGAGGTTGAACCCAGGGCTATTCTACCACTGATCTACATACCCAGCACTTTTTTTATTTTTATTTTATTTTTAACAATTTTTTTATTGAACATAAATAGTATACATTTAAACTATACTTGGTGCCCTCCCCCCGCCTCTGTTTTCCCTTCCCCCCTCCCACCAATGGTTGTCCAGGTTAACCACTACATATCTTACTATGTGCCTATGAGTTACCTACACTATTAGAAAAATCCATAGGAAAAGCTCTGCCAAGACTCCCAGAGTGATATTTACAATAAAAACAACCAAGCAAAACCTACTTCTTTAAAACCTAGGGAATATTCTGCAAATTAATATTCAAAAAAGATAAATTAGGCCCATGTATCTGTTTCCAAACATTGCTCACACAGGCACTGGTTTTTCTGGATATTTAAAGAGTAATACAAAACAGTGTTGCTATAAGAAAAAGACTTCTTCGCTTTTCTAAATATATCCCCAACACACTGCTCTTTTTTGAGTACGTTTTTTTTTTTTTTTTTTTTTTTTTGGTTTTGCTTTAATTTTAATCTTGCATCTAACAGGGAGAATAGGTACACGTTATCTGTGGCATTATGCCACACACCTTTCTCTCACACCTCCCTCGCCTTCTACCCTAATTTATCCATCTTCCCTTCTCCTGCCTTTCTGGCTGCTAAGTACCAAGGGTATTGCATGGTCTAATCTATAATCCTCAAAGGTGGCAGAGATTGTCAATCCTAAACTGTGTATCAGTGTGTGTGTTTTCTGTCTCATTCTAAAAATATATTTTTGAAAGCTTATAAATACTCAAAGTGGAAATACTGTTCAGTGGTTAAGGGAAAATTTATGATAGGAAAAGCAGGATGAAGTTTCAAGTGAGGTTAGCACCCGAATGCAAGCCATGCATAGGTCCATCACTTTGATAGAGGTGGGTATCGGATGGTCTTGAGGGACCAGGCAGCATACACAAATTAGGAAGTGAGTAAATTTAGGTTTCCTAAAGCTTTTTTAAAAAAAAAAATCAGCTTCTTGGGGGAGATCACAGCTCTTCTAGACACTGAGACCCAGGAGAAATATCTCCCATGGGTCCCAGTAAAGAGCAGAACATTTTGACATAATGAACCATGACCTTAACAACACCCCTCAGTACAGAGTAACGGGTTTCATGAAGCTAAGTGGCACGGTTTAGTTGCCAGCTTTATACAAGGGACCAACTTGTAATAAAAGGCAATGGATGTGTCAAAAAAGCTGAATATTTAAAAGCACCTTTCATCTCCTCACAGGTCAGGATAAAATGAATCTGTACAGTCAACGTGAAGCATTTGAGAATATAAGTAAGTATATTCAATCACATAAGAAAAAAACTCCTCAGGAGCTTGGCTAAATTAAATCACCTTTTCAAAAACAGTGCAGCTTTGGCAAGCCTACATGCTAAATGATAAAGGCCAAAGGCAGTGGTAATGTATGATACATGTAATACATTCACATACATGTTTTACACATAACTTTTAGACAGCCTCAGGTGAGGAAGTCGTTTTCAAAGGGTCTACCAGCAGGCAGATGGAGGGACAAAACACTTTCTTTGGGCGTTAGCAGCCCGACCAACTGCGCACATTGGCCCAGGTGCTGCTAGTTCTCACCTTGGGCGGGACACACCCCCACCCTCTTCTGGGAACATGTGGAGACAGAGCACCTCAATTTCCTACAAGGCAGTTCTGTATAAAAGACCCGAGTAACTTGAAAAATATACAAAACAGTCAAAAATACAGATATTGGGCAGGGTGTGGTGGCACATGCCTGTAATCCTAGTACTTGGGAGGCTGTGACAGAAGGACCACAGATTCACAGCCAGCTTCAACAACCCTGCGAGCCTCTGTTTCAAAGCAAAAAATAAAGCCAGGCTTTTCCGGCCTTTCCTTTACATCTGGGGAAGAGGACTGTGAACCTACTTTGGGGCTCCCGACAACTAGGCCAGGAGCAGCAGGCGGACACTGGCCTAGGCCCCGGCACGGCCCCCAGGGGCTGGCCGAGTTGCTGCCCTGCTGGGGTGGGAAGGCCCCTCACTCTCCGGGAACCCTCTTCCCCAAAACTTGAGACTTGGTTCTTCTCCCTGCCCCAACTGCCTAACTGCCTGTCTCTGGGGCACAGTTGCCCCAACTTCCTCTTTCAGGCACAAAAAATCTTCCTGATTGCCCCTTTACTGGCTGCTCCAGTAAAAGTTTTGACCTGAGAATGGCTTTTATAACCCCTTGATGTCAAGGCATGCATCACAATGTCTACACCCCCTCTCAGGAGGCTCCCAACATCAGGTAAAGAGGCGGGGCCACAGCGGCTCCAGCCAATGGGGAGCCGAGAGGAACAAAGGCCAGAACTGAGAGGTGGGCCTTATGCTATCTAAGGAACTGGTAGTGAGCCATTAACTGACATAACTGACATAAGAGCAACTGTCTGCATGTATCTGTGAGCTGCAGCCAAATGCAGTGTCCAAAACTGGAATACAGATCCATATAAACATATAGTTTCAAATTATTTAATCCAGCAAATGATTTTACAGACTTTCTGTGTGCCTGATATTGTTTTATCTCTGAGAAATAAGTCATGTACAAAGCACACTGTGCTCATCCCACAATCTAGGAACAGGAGAGGAAAGAAGGTATTTAATTTTTTAGAAAGGTCAAGTGCAAATGAATGATCTATTTATTTGATATACACAATGTTATTCTACTCAGCAATTAAGAAGAACAAAATCATGTAATTTGAAGGAAAAAAGTGGATGGACCTGGGGAGCAGCAGCTAAGTGAGATTAGCCAGTCACCAAGAGTAAAGGGGTCATGTGCTTTCTCTCATATGTGGAAGCTAGGGTATAATTGGTATGCAGGACACACCAGTGGAGGGCTGGCTGAAATGAGCAGATAGAGACTGGGATTGGTTAGCTGAAAGGACTCAAGAGTCATCCTATCTGAAGTCCTCAGTGTGGCTGGTGTGAAGAATTCAGACCTGTACTTAGATTCTGCCTCCTCTTCTGCTCTTGAGCTCTAGAGTAACTGTGTCAAGGCATGCCCCCTTTCTGGGAGTTAGTTTTGCCATCTGTAAACAAGGAGATTCGTCTAGAGCCAGGGTGGCAGCAGTTTCTGTCACTGTGGTTCTCACACATTTCTGCATACCTTGCCATGATAGGAGAAATTAATAATGGCAACTTTGTTGCTGAACCTAGCCTGATCCTCAGAATCCTACCAAACCTCAAACTTTAGTTGACAAGGCACAATCACTGAGTTCCAGCACTAGAAGTGAAGCATATTTAAGGATTGTGACTAAGACCCCTTCCTTCCTTCCTTCCTTCCTTCCTTCCTTTCTTTATACTGGTAATTGAACCCAGGGTTGTTCTATCTATGAGTCATATCCTCAACTCTATTAGTTTCTATTTTGAAGCAGGGACTTGCTAAGTTGCTGAGGCAGGCTCTGAACCTGTGATCCTTCTGCCTCGGCCTCCCAAGTACTGTGATTACAAGTGTGCACCACCACATTTGGCTTTGGACACATTTTATTTCTAAAATTAAGTAACTCTAAGTATTTTAGACTCTTGAAAATAAAGATAATAAGTAAGTAGTGAGGAATTCCCCATAGCAGACAAACCCAGAACACTGTACAACTGCATTTTAGGAGAATTTCCCTGTTTGGAAAACTTTCTGAAGGATACAGACTGGCTCAAAAGTTTCCTGTTATAATTTTGTATCAGATCACGAAGCCAAGTGAAACTGGAGGGAGAATGGGGTTCATAATGAAAATGCTTCTCCCCTAGTTCTGAAAGCAGTTGCATATACATATATATATATATATATATATATATATATATATATATATATATATATATATATAGTGTCCAATAAAGACAGAGCAAGTACTTGCACTTGAATAAGGAACCCTGTTTATGAAGTGATTGATACACAAATAAAACTTCGCACCTGACATTTTCCCTATTGTCTGTTCAAAGTGGCCCTCGGGCAGATTATATTTTTCTGGCTGGTATGAATCCTCAGCCTCAGGGGACCCTTTGGACCAGCTACTCAGTTTTCATGGAGGAAAGCAGGCTGTTGACCAGGCTATTACATTCCCAGAGAAAGTTCATAGACCAGGTTTAAGCCTTGTCTGTAAAGTTGGTGGCTTTTAGAAGCAATCAAAACCAGAGAAGAGGGAGACCTCTCTGCTGTAGCTTAGCACCATCTAAAATCTGCTTTATCGGGAGTTATCTGTGGTGGAGAGAAACATTTTGCATCTGAACTTTGAACCCACCAAGAAATTCTCTAGAATGATATACATGATTTCCTAGGATCTTTTTTTTTTCTTTTTCTTTTCTTTTTTTTTTTTTTTTTTTGTGGTACTTGGATTCCTAGAAGCCCTTCTACCTCCGGATGACAATCACAGACCAATTTTTTTTTTTCAAACAGGGTCTCTTAAGCCAGCACGGCTGGCTTTGAACCTGCGCAATCTTCCTGTCTCTGCCTCCCAAGCGCGGGGATTACAAGCCACCACACCCAGCTCCTAGAATCTTAAATAATCTTTATTTCCCCTACAGTATAATGTGTATGAGTGAACACAAGTGATGGTGAAAGATTAAGAACTTGTTTTATAAGTCATTTTGTAAACCACTGGAAGGTTACTTTTATACTGACCTTCTTTCATGTTTCATTTACCTCTTTTTTTTTGTTACTGGGGATTGAACTCAGAGACATTCCATTTCTGAACCATACCCCCCAGACCTGTTTTATGTTTTGGTTTTAAATAGGGTCTCACTCTAAATTGCTGAGACTGGTCTTGAACCTACAATCCCGTCTCAACCACCTAAGTACTGGGATTATAGGAATAGTCCCCCCTTCCTGGCTCTTACCAGGCTTTAGGCAACATGCCATGATGGTTAAGGACTCTAGACAAATTTCTACATGTAGAACTCTCCTTACCGTGGGGACTGAAGATGTAGCTCTGTACATGCCTGGTATACAACGGCCCTGGGTTTAGTCTCTAGCACTACATTAAAACAAATAAATAAGCTGGGTATGGTGGCGCACACTTGTAATTCCCAGGCTTGGGAGGCGGAGACAGGAGGATTGTGCAGGTTCGAAGCCAGCCGCGCTGGCTTAAGAGACACTGTTTCCAAATAAAAAAGTATAAAAATTGGTCTGGGAATGTAGCCCAGAAGTAGAAGGGTTTCCAGGAACCCCAGTACCACCAAATAATAATAATAATAATAATAATAATAATAATAATAATAATAACAATAACAATAATAACAACAACAATAAATATTATAAATAAATAAATAGATGGAACTGCTGTTACTTTTTAGTGAACTTGGGCAAATGAACCGAAATCTCCAATGAGGAATGTAAGAAGGCCTGGGGATCAGGAGGGGTTAGGAGAGGCCATCTTTGTCACCTTCTGTGCCTGCATTATCACGACAACCTGTGTAATCAAGGATGGGAGAAAATGAGCAGCAAATAGCACCAGAAGATGAGAATCAACCAGCCCATGAGGTAAAGATTTAAACTGATGATTGCAATGGGTTAAAAGACATGGGCTCCTCAAAAATCAAGTTTGACCAGTCACAAAACAGCAGATGGGGAGCTGTAAGTAGGTATAAAATCTCACCTCCCAAGAACTTCAGTGGTCACCCTTTTGTGGAGCTCTCCCCATCCCTTGTGTAGGGAAAGCTGTTTTTCTGCCTTTGACTTAAGCTTTAATATTTCTTACTCTTCATTAATCTTAAACTTTATTCATTTAGCCCACTGGACAGGAACCCAATAAGAGGAGACACCCATATCATATTGGTGCCCTAAATGGGACTACAAAGGAAGGGTACCAGTGAAGAAAGAATTTGGCTACACTTGCCTGTTTTCCTCTAGTGAAATGGGATAATCATGTCCTGTTATGATGTCAGTGTTGAGAGAGGTCTTTAACTTGGCAGAGTCTCCGTGCTCAATAAATTGGATCTCAGTTCATTATTTCCAAAAAGCAAGAGAGACTTGGTGACTTTTCCCTATTACTTATAAATCAAATTATTTAATTTTTTTACTCAATTTTAATTAGAGCAACGTGAGAGCTTTTCTATTCTGAGTTTCTTTCTTTAATTTTTTTTTTTTTGGTGGTACTGGGGTACCAGGCTACACTCCCAGACCTAGTTTATATTTTTATTTGGAAACAGGGTCTCTTAAGCCAGCATGGCTGGCTTCAAACCTGCGCAATGCTCCTGTCTTTGCCTCCCAAACACGGGGATTACAAGTGTGCACCACCACACCAGACATATATTCTGAGTTTCTAAAGGTTCTTGCTTGTAGTAATAAGGGTAACTTAGGCTAGTACATAGTCCTGACCTTTCAGATCCTTCCTGGTTAGAGGTTATTCTTGACGTTTGTAGATGGGCTCATCACAGAAACACAAAATGTAGTCCTGTGGACACAGAGAAAACAATAATGTTTCCAAAGGGTTGGGGTTAGCATTCTGACCCTTTACTTCAAGAGCTGGGAGAAGCCATAGAGCCTTGTTTTCACTATGTAAGAACTGGACGTCATCGTGAGCATCTAAATAAATAAAACTTTGCACATCAGTGTATTCGTGTTGTTATTGCTCTCTCGCCCCCATTCCCATCGAGCATAAGGCTTTCCTTGGGAGGTTGGAAGCTAGACTACAACAGTAGCTTCTAACCTAGACTACTGTTGTACTGTTGTAGTCTAGCTTCCAACCTCATCACATCCTCTACGATCATCTTTCTAAACTCAAACCTGGGGAACATCCGGGAAGATGGCGATGGAGAAAAGCGGGGCTTACAAGACCCGCTAAAAACCAATCTATATTACCTCAAAATCAGTGCCTTTCATAGCCAGAAAACACCATCAGCAGAGAAACAAAAAACGTAATTTCAAGGGACAGAGAAAAAGAGGGCTGGACAAATGAGACACCAGAAACCAGACCGCAGTGCTGCAGCTGGAGCCGTGGCGCAAAGCGGTGGGCCCCATTTGCCCTTGCAGCACCAGGCTCCAGAGAGGAAGGGAACTCATAACGGAGCTCAGAGCCACGGAGGAGATACCCCGGCCTCATGCCCGAGGACGCTGCAGCAGCGCCTTACTGCCGGCGGCAGTGGCAAATTCACTGCACGGCACCAGACCAACACACTCAACAGCCCACCAGAATCCAGAGAGGAGTGGCGGACAGCAAGCCAAGGTGAGCCGCTGCAGATCAGTGAGGAGGAATTCGGCAGATTTCTCGGCACAGGGAGCATCTAAAGCTCCCAGAAGCTGGGCTCAGCACACCTTGCAGCGACTCAGAGCGGAGCTCAAAAACAGAAAAGATATAAGCAAGCCTCACGGCCGAGGGTGTGACAGCGGCACCATATTGCTACTGGCGGTAGCAGCAGCAAATTCCCCGAGTCCACAACAGCTCTGTTGTCGCACTCAACAACAGTGAGTCAAATTGTGGCCCCTAGAGGAGAAATCCCAGTACTGTACTCCCAGGGACTTGACCCAGTGGTGGAGTGGAGGTGGCAGAGATATGACTCCATAGGAGAATGCCCAATCTGGCACCACCCAATGGTCTAAAGCAGCCTCAATTGACTCCCAGAGTCTGAGACTCTGCGATACAACCCAGTAAAGGAGTAGTGGTGACTGAGATACCACAGACTCGAGATCCAGAGCCCCTTAAGTGAAGTCGTAGTGACCCAGGGAAGAACCCAGAGAAGGCACAAACTTCTGAAATCATGGGAAAGAGGAATAACAATGGAGCAATAAATGCCCACAACCCCACAACATTAGAACCTGATAAAACAGAAATTCAGAGATTTCTAGAAAATCAAATCAGGAAAATAACTGTAGAAATAATAGAGGTGTTTCGAAAAGAATTCAGAGAGAGCCAAAGAGAGATAAAGGATGCAATTAATGAAGTAAAGGCCTCAATTCAAAGCACAAACAACCAATTAGAACACATGGAGAACAGAATCTCGCTCTTAGAAGATGATCATTCCAAAAATGAACGCATAGTTTCTAATCTAGGAAAAAATATCCGACAGCAGGAATCTGATATTGAAGAAATATGGGCCCATTTTAAGAGAGCTAACCTAAGAATAATTGGAATAGAGGAGGGAAAAGAAAGTGAAACTAAAGGGATCAACAATCTCTTCAAGGAAGTAATAGCAGAAATTTTTCCAGACATAGAGCAAGAGGTCGATACGCAGGTCCAGGAAACGTATAGAACTCCCTTTAGACAGGATCGGAGAAGAGGATCCCCACGCCACATAATTGTCAAAATGACCAATGTGGAAGCCAAGCAGAGAATCTTAAAGGCAACAAAAGCAAAGGGCCAAGTGACATTCAGAGGCAAACCAATTAGAATCACTCCAGACTTCCCAAACCAAGTTATGAGAGCCAGAAGGGCTTGGAGTAACATATTCCCAATTTTGAAAGAAAACAACTTCCAGCCAAAAATTTCCTACCCAGCAAAACTCTCTATCAAATTAGATGGAGAAATAAGAAGCTTCCATGACAAACAGAAACTGAAGGAATTTATGTCTTCAAAACCAGCACTACAGAAAATTCTCAAAGAGATTAACTACAAAGAAGAAATAGGTAACACACATCAGAACCAGAGAAACAAGATTTTCCATCCAACAGACAACTAAGATTGGTTATCTGTGGAGATTCATTATTTATGTTAGTCTGTTACCTATCTCTAAAGGGTATGGTTTGCCTTTATTGTTGTTAATTTTTAGGATTTCTAGTTGGAATATTAATATACCTTCAGATATAGCATTTGGAAATATTTTATCCCATTCTATTAGTAACTCTTAACTCTGGTTACATTGTCTTTGGATATACAATATGTTTTTTATTTTTTAGGGAGTGTGTATACTCTTCTGTTGCCTGTGCCATTGAAATCATAACCAAGAAATCACTGCCAATTTCAATGTTGTGAGGTTTTATGACCCAGATTTTCTCCTAAAAGTTTATAGTCTTAAGATTTATATTTAGGTCTTTTATCTATTTTGAGTTAATACTTGTATATGAGATTAGGTAAGGGTCCAATTTTATTCTTTTCCATGTAATTATTATGTTTCAACAATATTTAGTTAAAAGATTATTATTTCCACCACCAAATGTTCGTGGAAACCTTGTCAAAAATAACTTGACAATATAGGGAAGAATTTAGTTCTAGGCTTTTATTTAACTCCAATAGTTTATATATCTGCCTTTAGAATAGTACTACACTGTTTCAATTATTGTAGCTTTATATGGTTTGAAATCAGAAAATATATATCTTCTAGCTTTGTTCTTTTTCAAGATCGATGTGGGTACCTAGAGTCCATATTCCATATTAGGATAGATTTTTTTTCTGAAAAATAAATATATAAATATATGATAGTTTCACCTAAAAAATAGAAAAAAAATAGATTCTCTGGTAAGAAAGAAAGCAAAAAGAAATATTGAAATGTTATCTTTAAGTCATCAAAAGCTTGGTATCAGACAAATGAAACTGTTATGAGAGATTATCATTTTTAATTTTGGATAAATTGCTATAATACTAGATTTCAACTACTAAGCCAAGCATAGGAGGGGGGGATATGGAGAGAACGGGGTGGCGATCGGGTGGGGGCTGACTGGGCAATGTGTGCATGTATGTCTACAAAAGTATGTATCCCACTATGATGTATGAATACAGTGCACCAATTAAAAATAAATATGAAAAAAAAACCTACCGAATTTTTAATTGATTTTGTTTTGTGCAATTACCCAGTTTATTGCCTTCTGATAAAGCAGCAGACAGGGACCAAGACAGACCCTGAACAGCCAAAGCAAACTTGAACAGAACAAAGCCAGAAGCACCACACTTCCTGATTTCAAAACACATTCCAAGATAGCTGGTGGCGCACTCTTGTAATCCCCGTGCTTGGGAGGAGGAGACAGGAGGATCGCGCTAGTTCAAAGCCAGCTTTGCAGGCTTAAGAGACCCTGTTTCCACATAAAAATGTAAAAAAATAGGTCTGGGAGTGTAGCCCGTGGGAGTGTATCCTGGAGGTAGAAGGGCTTCCAGGAACCCCAGTACCACCAAAAAGATAAATAAATAAACAAAACACATTCCAAGCCAGGCATGGTGGCACATGCTTGTAATCCCAACATTTGACAGGTTGAGACTGGAGGATCGCGGTTTGTGTACAGCCTCAGCTACTATACTACTTAGTGAGGCTCTTTGCAATTCAGTGAGACGCTGTTACAAAATAAAGAATAAAGAAATAGGACAGGGCTATAGCTTAGAAGTAAATTCCTCTTGAGTTCCAGTACCAGCCCCACACAAAAAATATTCTAAAGTGATAGTACTTAAAGCACTGTAGTCTTGAAATAATAAGAAACAGGCAGCCTAACAACACAAAAAAGATAGCCAGGATTCTTGCAGACATGCACAGTGTGCTGATCTTTGACAAGGGAGTTAAGAACGTGTAATGGGTAAGAAACAGTTGCTTCAACAAGAGGTGCTGAGGATAATGGAAACCCACATGTGGAAGAGTGAAATCAGACCCTGTGCCACGGCCTGCACTATCAATGCCCCGCTGCACTGGCCCTTTGCTATGTGTTTGGTGGCGGATCCTGGAGATCTAACCTGGAGCACTCTAATATAATGTACCACTAAGGTACATCCCCAACTCTTTTAATTTTTATTTTGAGAAAACATCTTTCTAATTTACCCAGGCTGCCCCCAAATGCCTGAGCCTTCGCTTCCCAAGTGGCTGGGATTAAAGGAATATTCTACTGCACTTGGCCTAAACGGATTCCCTATATCCAAGCAACCCAACAGCACAGCTCAGCCTCGCCCACCTAAAGAGGCCCCGGCACTGACATCAGCCTATAGCTGATAGCCTAGAGCCTAGACCTAGGAAAGCACCGAATCCAAAGTCTGTTGGTTACTGAAGGGTGACCAAGTGTAGAGCACTAGTTGTCCCTCATGGTATGGGCCGAGTGGAGCTGAGATGTGCAGCCAGGCTCCAGCATCAGGGGTATCCTACAACATATCACTAACCAGGAAAAATAAGAACGCAAAACTTCAAGTGTGGTTCCCCATGACTGCACACCGCTTTAACACCACTGTAAAGTTGACTATTAAGTGGACCATTGTAAGTCAGGACCTTCTGCGCGAGCTGCACTCTGGCTAGCCATCCCTCCTCTCCAGGCCTGGTTAGACGAGTAAAAGCCGCAACTCCCAGGGCTGGCTGTCAAGGGTACGACGTCACTCTGTCCCTAAGAGCACCCCACACTCACCACCAGCTTGCTCTGCTATAGCAGGAATAGGACAGGCCGAGCTGGGTTCTGGAGTAGACCGGCATTAGGGTCAAACTGGGTGGTGTATACAGATGAGTTTCCCCATGGCTGGCTCCACTGCAGAACAGGGGTTGGTGGGGCTGGGCTGGCACCCCACCCAGAGGGTGATGACTTGGGAAAAAGGGGAGCACTCAGACATCTGCTATTGTGTACCCAGGAGCCTGGCTGGTCTCTGGAAGCCCTGGGTCCTCTCTCACTGTGAATATTCAATCCAGCGCTCAGTGACCCTGCAGCTGGAAGATCGTATCTCTGGGGCTGAAGCTGGGCTTTCTGAACTGCTCTATGATTCTGTTGCATCTTTTGTGCTCTGGGCACCCCTCCAGAACCTTCTGCTCTGGGGTGCTGCCCTTCTGGGCCTGTCTCCACCTCTGCATCAGGGCTGTGGGGTCTTAAAGGCCAGGACTGGGGCTGAAACCCTCTTCATCATGTGCCCCCAACCCTGGGCACAGGCTCGAACACAGAAAGCTGACTGGTGAGGCCTGAGGGCTGGTGACCGGGGCAGCTGAGTCGCAGCCCTGGCCTCACAGCCCGGGTTCTCACCTTCCTCTCACCAGAATGGGGCGGGTTTTGGCATCATACGCCTGGATCACACTGAGCCCGGTGTCACTGCTGGTGGTCATCCCTTGCGTGATGGCGACCAGGTAGCTGGATGAAGACCAGCTGAAGGTCCTGCTGCCCCCTTGGGACTGGAGAAAATAAGAAAGTGATTATTGTCTGTATTTTGAGGATTGGCCTTCTAACTGCAGCCAGATGAATGAATGTCAAGATGGTTTGGGTTTGCATTTCCCCAATTGTTAATGATGTTGAGCATTCACTCACATCTATTGGCCATTTGTGTTTCAAGTCAGGCAGTGTGCGTTCAGTACAATTTACTGTCTTGCTGGATATTTTGCATTGTTTTTAGTGGAGTTTTCAAAGTTCCTTGTATATTCTAGAAATTAGTCATCTAATATATATGATATCTGAAAATACAGGCTGCTTATAAAGTTCCAATAACCAAGTCAGTGAACACATGGGGGGGAGCAAATTTTTAAGTAGCGTTATGGCTCCCTCTGCTGTCTAATGTGAGCTTAGCACCTCAAAGAAGTTAAAACCACACTTAGAGAAGAGGGAGGGTCTGGAGCCAGGTGTTGAAAATTTGACAGGAATAGTGCACGTTTGAGGCCAGCCTGAGCAACAGAGCAATACACAGTTTCAAAATAAAAACTAAAAGGTGCTGGGTGTGCAAATCAAAAGCAGAATGATCTAATTGGGTTCATGGACACAACACACACACACACAAACACACACACACACACACACACACACACACACAAAATACATAGAGAAGGCCAGGCATGGTGGTGCATCCTTGTAATCCCAGTACTTGGGAGGCTAAGACAGGAGATTCACAGGCTCAAGGCCAACGTCAGCTACTAATTGAGGCCCTCTACAACTTCGTGAGATCGTGTTTGAAAATAAAGAATAAAAAATCAACCTGGGGGTATAGCTCAGAGGTTGAATGCCCCTGGATTTAATCCATAGTAACACACACACACACACACACACACACACACACACACACACACGAGATATTTTTTCATAAAAATCTAAACAAAGTGGGGCATTATGGCACATGACTAATCTCAGTACTTGGGAGGCAGAGGCAGGAGAATTGCTGATTGAAGACAGCCTCAGCAAGTACTGAGACTCTCACCAACATAGCAAGACCCTGTTTCCAAATAAAAATAAAATTGGTCTGGTTGTGTAGCTCTGAGATAAAATGCCTCTGGGTTCAATTTCCAGTGCCACAGGGGAAAAAAAGAAAAAGAAGAAAAAAACAAAAAAAAGAAAAAAGTCCTTGGAGGTGTGGCTTGGAAGTAGCATGGCACTATGTTCCATCCCCAGTACTTTGCACATACACGCACACGCACACTATATGGAGTGGGGCATGGTAGCACATGCCTGCAATTCCAGTACTTGAGAGGCAGAGATAGGAGAATTACAGGTTCAAGACCAGCCTCAGCAACTAAATGAGGCAGGTGGACTTAGCTTCGTGACAGCCCGAGAGTTCTGGTCTGTTTCCCCCTTTACCAGGGCTGGAGGTTCCCGAGGTTCCCTCTCCATTGCTCCTCTTCTGCCACCCCAGGACATCAATATGAGGACAGTGGGACCCACCAGGGTCCAGCAGAGTCAGCTGCTCACACACGTCCCCTCGCTGCGCCCCCAGGTGACATTGTCAACATAGCAGGCTACAGAGGGCATGGGAAAGGCCAAGTCCCCAAAGCAACATTCTCAGCACTTGTCCCAGGGTCAGTGTCCCCCAGGGGCCTCAGGGGGACCAGCGCCCGCTCCACCTGAGAGCAGCAGATTTCTTTTTCTTTCTTTCTTTCTTCTTTTGTAGTACTAGGGTTCCTGGAAGCCCTTCTATTTCCAGGCTACACTTCCAGACCTATTTAATATATATCTTTTATTTGGAAACAGGGTCTCTGAAGCCAGCGAGGCTGGCTTCAAACCTGCACGATCCTCCTGTCTCCGCCTCTCAAGCACAGGGATTACAAGGGTGAGCAGCAGATTTCTTGACCTCAGTGATGAGGTGGATGGAGGTCATGAGCAGGCCTCTTCCACTGCCTCCCCTGTCCCCATATGTAAATGGGGAAACTGAAGCCCCGAGAAAACGTTTGAAGTTACATCTGGGCCTGGGGAGCCCAGGGGCCCTGCTGTCTTGTAGTGTTAAAGGACCTGGTCCATGAGATGTCTGACCGGGTTTCTGAAGCCACCTCTGCCTGGGTGATCTCCAGCCTGCACTGTCCCAGCCCCGCCCAGTGTTCAGCTCCGCCCACCACTAAGCTCTGCCCAAAGTTCAGTGCCATCCTATGCTTAACTCTGTCTAAAGTTTAGCTTGGCCCCACCCCTCAGCTCCCACCCAATGTTGAGCTCTATCCCAATGGCTTAGCCCCGCCTGCTGCTCAGCTCTGCCCTCTATTCAGCTCAGCTCTGATTACTTCTTAGCTCAGTCCCAACCACTCAACACTCAATCCTGCCATTGTTCAGTCCTGCCCATTGTTCAGCTCTGCCCACAGCTCAGCTCTGCCCACTGCTAAGGTTCTTCCCAACAGTTCAGCCCCATCCCCTGTTCAGCTTCACCAACTGCTTAGCTTTGCCCACTGGCCAACTCCATCCCAACCACTCAGCACTGTGCACAGCTCAGCCCCGCCCAATGCTTAACTCCATCCCAACTACTCAGCCCCGCCCACTGCTCAGCTCTGCTCCCTGCTTTGTTTCACCAACTGCATAGCTCTGACCACTGGCCAACTCCACGCCAACAGTTCAGCACTGTCCCCTGCTGAGCTCTGCCCACTGCTCAGCTCCCACCAAATACTGAGCTCCATTCCAACTGCTTAACCCCGCCCACTATTTAGGTCCACCTACTGCTTATCTCCATCCCAACAGTTCAGGCCTGCCAATTGCTCAGCCCTGCCCACTGCTCAGCTCCACCCACTACTTAGCTCAGTCCCAATTGCTCAGTCCCTGCCCACTGCTCAGCTCTTCCTCCCCCTCAGCTCTGCACCAGATGCTCCTCCTACCAGTAGGCGCCATTGGCCACTAAACCAGCTCTGCTCAGAACCCCTCTGCTCTCCCTACAGGTGAGTCTCTCATTGGCCGTGCCCTCCCCCTGGTTCCTACTGGCCCCTCTGGGCTCTGCCTCACCTCCAGCTCCGCTCAACAGCTCCTCATACCAGGGAGGACCACTTGCCTGTGAGACTCTCTCCACTTAGCCCCTCCCACTCATCACCACCCCAGCTGCTCCTCACTTGACTTTCCAACTGGTTCCCTTTGGCTTAGTCCCTCCCTATGGAGACCTCAAGCCCCAAGGGCTCCGCCCCACCCTATAGCCCCGCCCACCGGCTCCTCTGTCCAGTTGGCTCCACCTGGTCTTCTCTACCCCGCCCCTCCACATCCCCACATGGCTTCTATTACCAGCTATTGCCTCCCAGGAGGTAGGCCCCGCCCTGCAGCCCGGTCCCTCCTATTGGCCTTGCCCACCCATCACTTGGGCTCATTTGGGCCCCAGGGCCCACCATAGATTGCCCACACTCATGTGTCTCCACTCTCCACCTCTGGTATTTCTCTGTTTCAGCCCACACTTGTGCTCCCTGGTCAGCTGCCAAGACATCCTGCTGCCTCGGCATCTATGTGTTGAAGACGCCACTCCACATAGGTAATCTGGCAAGAACGCCCCGAGAAAGAGGTATCGTCTCTGGCAAAAAAATATCCCCCACTTTAGATATCCTTCATAACTATTATTCTCTTGGTATTCTTTTAACTCTCTACACGAATTGCTCTGATGATGTGAGATCAGAAATTGAGTCCGTGGAAATAAACTCTCTAATAATTTGTCTAAAACGTCCTTGGCTTTGCTCAAAAGTAATGAAAAAACTGGCCAGAACTCAGATGCTGTGATAAGCATTCCAGCTGCAGCAATTACAAAGGGTCTCTGACCCTCACTATCACTAACTTAGGTTAAGCTATTAACTCAGGTAAGGTAGTTCAGTTTAAGGAAACTTTGTTTACCCTTAAGATCCTGCCTAGAGACAGAAGAGATAAAAACCTTGTGTGTGACCTTAAAGCAATTTAGTTGATAAACAACTTAGTTGCCCAAATACAATAGACTCAAGGAAAAAGATTGGTGACTTTTATGCCCAGTGTAAATATTCCTGAAGACAGAGAGGCTGACCGCAGGGTTAGAAATAAATATGACTAAATAAAGGACAGACGTTCTAAATATATATGTATGAAGGAAAGGAAATACCGTAAGAGTAAGAAAAGCATTTTTGCATGAAGAAGAGCTTATCATAAGAAAGTCCCAACTGGGAAAGGAAGGAATTAGAAAGTTAGAAGCAGGTTGCAGAGGGTTTGTGACAGAGAAATGGATTATTAAAGATGGTTAGACTTTTAATAGGCTTATTGTCTAAAGAAGAGTGTTCAGCAGTTAAGGACAATTAAAACCAAGAACTTTGTGGTGTTGTTTGTGGTATTTTGTCTGCAAAACTGTGTTGTGAGTATGCTTAAGCTTTCAGATTAAGAAGATAAGATGCCAACACCTGGAAAAACTCTATCACATCCACCTGAATCACCACATCTCCCCACACTTGCTATATGAACTGAGCCCAAAAGATGGAAAGTTCCAGGAAAGTTAAAGAAGATTCCCCGAGAAACCGCCAAGCCTTGGGCATGCCTGTTTGGAACTGCTTATCTGCAAAACCTGAGAAAGAATCCGAAGGGAGTTAATCTCTCGAAGATCAACAGCCAGCTGAAGGACTAGTTTTATTACCTTTGTTTACATGTCATTCATTATCATTTCACAGTGATTGCATTCACCCCCCTTTTCTCTTATTATTAACCTTACTGGTGAAGGGTATAAATTTCTTGGAGTTTTTGTAATAAAGTGTCATTGGTTCAAGAAGCCTTTGTCCACCTCAGATTTCTTTCCCAAGCGTCGTACCCAAAAACTTAGGGAATTCATAGAGGGAAAGGAATCACTGCAGATAGTTTCTGTAGGACATCACCTGCCTTTTGCCCCATCTTTCTGAGGATTTGACCGGGAGCTGACAATAACGACCCAACTGAGATTAGTCGGCAACAGTCAGCTGCTCCACCCTTTGCTTGGGATCCACTTGGCTCCCTCCAGGCTCTGAGGCACCCTTTAGCAGATTCTCTTCAGGCAGAGGTACCCAGGGCCTGGCCCTCTGCCTTTGCCTAGCTGCGTGGGCTCCAGCCTGTCTGTAAGGCCAGCCTTTCCCTGCTAATCAATAACTATCCATGCCCGCCTTGACTCCAGCCCCAACATTGCCAAATGAGGCTGCACGGTGTCTGACCATGCCCTCTCCATGTTGAGTCTCAAGATGGCCTTTTTAATGACGTGAGTGTAACAGATTCTTTCCTTTCTGTTGTGTGAATCCAGGGACATTCTACCTCTGAGCTATAATCACAGCCCTATTTTTATTCTTTATTTTGAAAAAAAAAGTCTCACTAAGTTCTGGAGATCCTCACTAAATAGCTGAGGCTGGCCAAGAACCCATGATCCTCCTGTCTCAGCCTCCCAAGTACTAAAATTACAAGCATATGCCACCATAGCAGCTTATGTAACGTTCTTTAGTTTCAAATTTGACCTTTTAAAATACTTCTTGCAGTTTAAGGGTACCTTGTAGAGCTGTATTTTGAGACACTGTCCAAGATATTTTTCTATGCTGTCATTTGTAATGGGTTTTGTGAGAATCGTTGTGATTAACTTTTGTTTTATTTGGTTTGTTGATCAGGGATGGAACCTAGGGGCATTCTACCTGTGGGCTACACTTACAGCCCTATTTTATTTTCCTTTTTAAATTTCGAAACAGGATCTTTCTAGGTTGGTGAAAGTCTTACTACTCTCTGAGGCTGTCTTGGTGCCTTTGATCCTCCTGTCTCAGTTTCCCCAAGTACTGGAAAAAGAAATATGTACCACCATGTCTGGCTTGAAATAAATTGTCTTAATGACCTCTCATAATTTTGGGTGTTCTGAAAATGCATTTCTAAAGGAGGCCAGAGTTGCTAAAAGACCAAATTCTTGACATAATGCTCCTGAAATGAAGGCAAGACTCATAGAAACTCAAGTAGAACAGGCTGTCAGGGGAGCATGTAGCCCTGAGTAGTTGTGCCCAACCCAGAGTGTCAGAATGAAGCTCCTGAGGTACTTGTGAGTTCAAAGTGATATTTCATGAAAAATAAAGCTGACATTCTTTTTTGCTGTTGGGCAGGGGAGTGGGAGGTGGGCTGTCTTTACCCTCCTGCAGACTGCACAGGGGAACAGTAGACAGGCTGTGTCTCCTGCCCCATTCTGCCATGACTCTGTGCACTCTGTGGCCAGAGAATGCTCACAGAGCAGAACAGAGAGGTAGGAAGGGAATTCTTATTGACTCTCCACTTTGGGAGACAATGATGGCAGAAGTATCTGTGGGTAGGGAGATGGTCCAACACCCTGATGTTCCCACCTAACCTGGAGTGCATCTCGGTCACCCCATTGGCAACATCTGGTAAGTGGCCATTGCAAGGTCAAATATTCTTTGGACACAGAGCCAGGTCCAGTGTGGGTTGTATTCCAGGTGACATATGACCCTCAAGATCCCATGGTTCAGGTGTGTCAAAGCAGCTCAGGAGGACTTGAAGAATACTCACCCTGGCTCAGCCACAGGCATGCTGAGTGGGTTTAGTCAATGGCCTCTGGTTCGGGTCTCCAGTGAGCATCAGATAGATGACGATTTGTGCAAAGGGAAAGGCGAGCGGGCACCTCGTAGCTCCCTGCAAGGAAGGCCTGCTCCTTCAGTTCCACAAAGGTAGTGCCTTGAGGAAAGAGAGTTTGTGAGCAAATCGTAGGAGTGGATGCCCAGGCCCAGATGTCCATCTCAGAGCATTAGGCTGAAGAACTCGGGATACAAAGTGGAGAGCACCGCAGGAGGACTGCAGCTGCTGCCCAGCGCTGATCTTGTGACTCAGCCCAAAGTCAATGAGTTGGAGAATCTCGCTCTAGCTGCTGTCTGTAAGAGTCCACTGTGGTCAAAGGAGGGGCCAGGGAACTGAGAAATAGGATAATTAGAAGAAGTTAGTCATCCCACAGTGACAGAGTTATCTATCCATCACACAACAACCCAGAAAAGCATCCAATTGTGAGTTAACACTGAAAGTGACATAATAGAGCATATATGAGAGAAAATGCTAGAGTGCATTACATGCTTGGTGTCCACCTCAGCAGCTTGCTTTCGCTGGAGACACCTTGTAAGTACAGAATACTTAATATTCAGCTCATATGGGTTCGGCTGATGGCTTCGGGGTCTGCTCTACTACAGGAAACATGCGATCAGTGGTGTTTTGTGCATTGGTGGAAAGGAGAACGAGCACCCCATAGCTCCCGGCAGAGCCTGCTCCTTCAGCAGGGAGGGAGTTTGTGAGCAAACATTGGAGGAGGAAGCCCAGGTGCCAGGAGTCCATCTTGGAGCATTATGCCTGGTTCTAGTAGAGCTCAGGGAGCAGAGTGGAGAGCCCCACAGGAGGACTGCAGCTGCTGCCCAGCGCTCATCTTAGGGCTCTGCCCAAGTGATGTGTTGGAGCATCTCACTGTCGCTGGTATCATTCAGATCCACTGTAGTCAAAGCCAGGGCCCAGGGAGCTGAGAGCTTTGATCATTAGAAGTTAGTCATCCCACAGTGTACAGAGTTATCAAAGCATCTCACTAAACCGAGAGATGCACACAATTATGACTGATCAATTGAAATGACATGATACAACTCTATGTGTAATACAATGCTGGAGTGCATTACCTGTGGTGTCCATCTCGGCTGCTGCCTTTACTGGACACACCTTGTAAGTATATAATACAGGGCACTTGTGCTCCCCTTGCGTTGGAGCTACTTGAGTGGATCCAAAGCCAGTCCTTAAGGACACGAAGATCTGGGTCACAATTTTCTGTGTTACCTGCTTCCAGCCTGGATTGTTGTCCATGGTGGTGGCTACAGGTCCACAATAGGGTGGCATGTTAGAAGGGGAGTCTTTTTGTGCCAATAGCTCCTGGAAAAACAGGCTATATCTGGGACTCAAGTCCATGTTGGGAGTGCGGTGCTTTCATCGCGGCCTCACAGAGGAATAGCAGGCAGGCTTTGTCTCCTCTCCTCAGAGCTGTGCAGCAGAATGACAGGCAGGCTTTCTGCAGTCTCCTCTGGGTGGGGCTGGAGGAAGGAGGGGGCATGGCTGTAGCTTTGCTCCAAAAGTCTCTACTGGGAAACAGCAGGCAGGTTCTCTCTACTCTCCTCCAGGCTGGGCATGGGAATGACAGGCAGCCTGTCTCTACCCTCCTACAGACTGTTCAGGGAAGTGGCAGGCAGGCTGTGTCCCCTGCCCTCTTTTTGCCTTGATTCTGTGCCCTTCCTGGCCAGGTAATTCTCAGAGAGCAAGAAGGGGCGGTGGGAAGGGCAAGCTCACTGGCTCTCTAGGTAGGGGGGAGAGTGAAGTCAGAAGTGTCTGTGTGGATGTAGGTGGCCCAACGCTCTGATGCTCCTGCCTAACCTGGAGTGCACCCTGGATCACCCAATTTGCACTATCTGCTATGCGGCCATTGGGTATCAATTATACTTTTAGACCTAGGTAGCCAATCTGGTGTGGGTTGTACCCCGGCAATGCATAATCAGGTGTTTGGGGAATGGCTCACGAAGAATTGGTGAATACTCACGCAGGCTCAGCCAGTGGCGCCCCAGACAGATCTCATGTAAAGTGAACATCCAATCAATGATGTTTTCTGCATCAATGGAAAGGTGAGTGGACACCTTGTATCTCTCTGCAGGGCCTGCTCCTTCAGCTCCTCAAGGTGGTGTCTTGAGGAAAGGAAGTTTGTGAGAAAATAGTTGGGGAGGACGCCCAGGCCCGAGAAGTCCACCTTAGAGCATTATGTTTGTTCCTGGTAGAACTCAGGGTGCAGAGTGGAGAGCTCCACAGGAGGACGGCAGCTCCTGTCCAGCAGTGATCGTGTAGCTCAGCCCAAAGTCATGAGTTGGAGCATGTCACTCTAGCTGCGGTCTGTCAGAGTCCACGGTGGTCAAAGTCAGGGCGCATTGAGCTGAGAGATACATTAATTAGGAAAAGTTAGTCATCCCACAGTATATAGAGTTGTCTAACCATCATACTACAACCCACAGATACATTCAGTTGGTGTTTATTATTTGAAAATGACATAATATAAATATACATGAGAGAAAACACTGGAGTGTATTACCTGTTTGTGTCCATCTCAGCAGCCTGCTTTAGCTGGAAACAACATATAATTTTATAATGTGGGTCAGTTCCGTTTCCTTTTTACTGGTTGTTCTTGGATGGATGTAGGTAAAAGTTAGGGGCCCGCAGGCCCCTAAGGCTGGCTCTCTGCAGCCTCCTCTGGGTTAGGCTGGAAAAATAGCGAGCCTGGCTGTGTCTTTGTTCCCAAGGTCTCCAATGGAAACAGTAAGCAGGTTCTCTTCTACTCTCCTCCAGGCTGGGCAGGGTAGTAGCTGATGGGCTCTGTCTCCTGCCCCCCTAAGCTCTGATTCTGTGTCCTCCCTGACCAGGGAATGCTCAGAGAGCAAGAAGGGGGAGGCAGGTCATGCTGAAAGGAAGTGAACGCTCACTGGATCTCCACTTTGGGGGAGAGAGAAGGCAGAGGTGTCTATGGTGATGGAGGTTTCTCGACGCCTTGATGCTCCTGCCTAACCTAGATTGTACCCGGGCTCACCCTGTTGCAGTATCTGGTAGGTGGCCATTGTGAGGTCAAACATTCTGGTTGACACAGCCAGGTCAGGTTTGGGTCAACACATGACTCTTGTGATCAAGGGGTTTGGATTTGATTTGGGGAGTGCCATGTGAGAAATTGGTGAATGCTCACCCTGGCTCAACCACAGGTGACCCAGGATTGGTTGGGCTGACGGCCTCTGGGTTGTATCTACAGTGAACATGTGATTGATGATGTTTTGTACATCTGTGAGAAATGAGGGGGCAGCTCATAGCTT
Organism: Muscardinus avellanarius; assembly: GCF_963383645.1. Classification (NCBI taxonomy): domain Eukaryota; kingdom Metazoa; phylum Chordata; class Mammalia; order Rodentia; family Gliridae; genus Muscardinus; species Muscardinus avellanarius. The sequence continues at coordinate 50,552,833 of NC_137805.1, forward strand.
CCTGCAGGGCCTTCTCCGTCAGCTCCTCAAGGTGGTGTCTTGAGGAGAGGGAGTTCATGAGCAAATAGTGGAAGATGATGCCCAGGTCCCAGATGTCTGTCTCAGAGCCATATCATGGTCCTGGTAGAAGTCAGGGTGCTGAGATGGAGAACGTCACAGGAGGACTGCAGCTCGGCCCGGTAGAGATCTTGCTGCTCAGCCCAAAGGCAATGAGTTGGAACATCTCACTGCAGCTGCTGTCTGTCGGGGTCCACTGTGGTCCAAGTCAGGGTTCATGATCTGAGAGAGATGTTAATTATGAAGAGTTAGTCATTCACAGTGTAAATAGTTGTCTAATCATCACACTAAAACTACAAATGCATATAATTATGATTTATTAATTCAAAATGACAAAATACAAACATAAGCCAAAGAAAACACTGTAGTGTGCTTGCTACTTGGTTGAGTCCATCACAGAGGCCTGTTTCACTGGAGACACCTCGTAAGTCTATACTACAGGGCACTTCTGCTCCCCTTTCACTAGATCTACTTGGGTGGACCCAGAGCAAATCTTTGGGGCCAGCAGGCAACAGCAACCGGTTCTTGTGATCTGAGTCACAATTCTCTGGGTTACCTGTTTCCAGCCGTGACTGCTGTCCATGGTGGTGGCCACAGGTTCCCAGTAGGGTTGCTGCATGCAGTGGATGTCTTGTTCTGTCAGTCGCTCCTGAGAGGACAAGCTGGCTTGGTGGACCTCAAGGCCACGGTGCTGGGAGTGAGGGCCTCACAGACAAAGAGCTTGCAGGCTGTGTCTTGTCTCCTCTGAGCTGTGAGGAAGAATGGCAGGCCTGCTCTCTGCATCTCCTCTGGGTGGGGCTGGGGACAGAAGTCTGGCTGTGTCTTTCTCCCAGAGTCCCTCCCCTCCTCCAGGCTGAGCAAGGGAGAGGCAGGCGAGCTGTCACTACTACCTTCACACTGCCCAGGGGAATGGCAATCAGCCTGTGTCCCCTGCCCCGTTCTGCCCTGACTCCATGCCCTACTTGCTGGGTGGTGTCCACCTGCTTTCTCTGGAGATGCCATATTACCAAGTAGTCCGGGGCATGTCTGCTGGCCTTTCTCCTCAGCTCCTTGGGGGGAACCAGGGTGGACCTTTGGGGGCATCAGGCAACTGCAGAGGCTCTTGTGATCCTGGTCCCAATTCTGCAGCTCACTCACCACACGTGTTGTCAGGGGCAGTGGCTGCAGACTCACATGGGCTTCCAGGTGGAGGCTGTGTCTGCCTCTGCCAATAGATCCTGGGTGGACAAGCTGGGCTGCGGCACCTCAATCTGTGCTGGGTGCCATGATGGGAGTTGGTGTCCTCTCACCAGATCTGCACAGAGGAACAGCACCTGGGCTCTGTCCACTTTGCTGAAGGAGGTTCAGGTAAATTATTGCACCTAGGAACAGCAGCCGGGCTCTGTCTACTCTGCTGAAGGGGTTCAGGTAAATCACCACACAGAGGAATAGCAGCAGGGCACTGTACACTCTGCTGTGGGGTGCACAGGTAAATCACCACACAAAGGAACAGCAGCCGGTTCTGTCCTCTCTGCTGAAAGGGTTCAGGTAAATCACCACACAGAGGAACAGCAGCCGGGCACTGTACACTCTGCTGTGGGGTGCACAGTTAAATCACCACACAGAGGAACAGCAGCCGGTTCTGTCCACTCTGCTGAAAGGGTTCAGGTAAATCACCACACAGTGGAACAGGAGCTGGCTCTATCCACTCTGCTGTGGGGTGCGCAAGTAAATCACCACACAGAGGAAGAGCAGCATGGCTGTGTCCACTGTGCTGTGTTATGGCAGGTAAATCACCACACAGAGGAACAGCAGCTGGGCTCTGTCCACTCTGCTGTGGAGTGCGCAAGTAAAACACCACAGAGGAACAGCAGCCAGGCTCTGTTCACTCTGCTATGGTACGGGAAGGTAAATCACTACAGAGGAATAGCAGCCAGGCTCTGTCCACTCTGCTGTGCGGTGCGCAAGTAAATCACCACACAGAGGAACAGCAGCTGGGCTGTGTCTACTCTGCTGTGGTACAGGCAGGAAAATCACCACATAGAGGAACAGCAGCCAGCTCTGTCCACTCTGCTAAAGGGGGTTCAGGTAAATCACCACACAGAGGAACATCAGCCGGGCTGTGTCCACTGTGCTGTGGTACGGGCTGGTCAATCACCACACAGAGGAACAGCAGCCGGGCTCTGTCCACCCTGCTCTGGTACGGGCAGGTAAACCACCACACAGAGGAACAGCAGCCAGCTCTGTCCATTCTGCTGTGGGGTACGCAAGTATATCACCACAGAGGAACAGCAGCTGGCTCTGTCCACTCTGTTGTGGGGTGCACAAGTAAATCACCACACAGAGGAACAGCAGCCAGGCTCAGTCCACTCTGCTGTCGTACGGGCAGGTAATCACCACAGAGGAACAGCAGCTGGCTCTGTCCACTCTGCTGTGGTACAGTCAGGTAATCACCACACAGAGGAACAGCAGCCAGCTCTGTCCACTCTTCTGCGATATGGGCAGGAAATCACCAAACAGAGGAACAGCAGCCGGCTCTGTCCACACTGCTGTGGGGTGCGCAGGTAAATCACCACACAGAGTAAAAGCAGCCGGTTCTGTCCACTGTGCTTTGGTATAAGCAGGTAAATCACCACACAGAGGAACAGCAGCCGGGCTCTGTCCACTCTGCTGTGAGTCACCAGCAGGTTCTTCACTCTGCTCTGCGATGGTCGGCAGAAGGGGGACTTGGCTGTGTCTTTGCTCCCTGTATTTTCATGTGGAGCAGCAGGAGGGCTCTGCTCTTGCTGGCAGGCTCTCGCTGGGCTGGTGTTGCTGGGCAGCTCTCGCTGGGCAGGCTCTCGCCGGGCTGGTATTGCTGGGCAGCTCTTGCTGGGCAGGCTCTCGCTGGGCAGGCTCTTGCTGGGCTAGTGTTGCTGGGCAGCCCTCGCTGGGCAGGCTGTCGCTGGGCTGGTGTTGCTGGGCAGCTCTTACTGGGCAGGCTGTGGGACTCTCCTCCACACTGGGCAGTGGGTGGCAGGTGGGCTGTAATGCTCAGGGAAGGCCACTGTGTCTTCTGTGCCCATTGACTTTGCTCACTGGCCTGCTTTAGATGGAGACACCTTAGCTCTGAATCTTTTAGGGCACCTCGTTACTTCTTGGCCAGATCCAGGGCCAATCTTCTTGGCCATCAGGCAGCAGCAGCAGGCTCTCATGATGCTGCCCAGAAATCTCTTGCCAGCCCGCCTCCAGCCCCGGGTGATGTCAGTGGCTGCAGCCTCAAGGTCGTGCGGGGGTGCCATGCTGGCAGTGGGGGTCTTCTCGCTGATGGTGCACGAGCTCTGTTCATTCAGCTCAGGGGGACACACCTCAGGCACTGACGCGTCCTCCTCTCTCTCTGCGATGGTCGGCAGAGAGGGGGCCCAGCTGTCTTCTTTTTTCTGGCGCCAGAGCTCAATGGTAGGGAGCCTGTGCCTTCTCCACTTCGGGCTCAGCACGTGAACGCTGGGCAGGTTCTCCCTGAGCAGGATCTTTCTGGGCAGGCTCTGTCTCCCCTTCGGGCCGAGCTGGCTCTTGCTTGGCAAGTTGTTGGCACTCTCCGTCAAGCTAGCGCTATTCCCTCCCACACTGACCAGGGGAATGGCTGGGAGGCTGTGTCTCCTCTCCCCCTTCTGCCCTGACTCTGAGTCCTCCTGGTCCAGGGAATGCCCAGAGAGCAACGGGCTGGTGGGATGGGCAGGCTCACTAGCTCTCCTCACTGGGGGGAGAGCAGAAGGGTGTGCTCGTGTGGGAGGTGGCGCGCTGCCCTGATGTTGTTTCTGCCTCGCCTGGACTGCACCCTGGCTCACCCTCTGTTGTACCATGAGGTAGGTGGCACTCAGATGGTCAAATCGTCTGTCTGACACAGACATCCAGGTGAGGTGTGGGTCATACCCCAGGCAACGCATGACCCTTAAAATCGAGGCATTCGGCTCCATGGGGAGAGGCTTGGGAGGAGGTGGTATGACTTCGCCCTGGACTAGCCATGGGTGCCCTAGAATCTCTTCAGCTGTCGGCCTCTGGGCTGGGTCGAATGCCAGCAGCTGCCTGATGAGATCTTGAGCCTTGGTGGAAAGGCTAGTGGGCTCCTTATAACTTTCCCACACAACCTGCTCCTTCAGCTCCTCATAGGTGTCTCCATTAAAGGGGAGAGTGCTTGTCAATATAAAGTAAAGGAGAACGCCCAGGGCCCAGATGTCCACCTCACGGCCATATGGGAGGTTCTGATAGAGCTCAGGGGCACAGAATTCGTAAGTGCCACAAAAAGTGATGAGCTCCTGCCCAGCCTTGACTTTACAGCTCAGCCCGAAATCAATTAGCTTAATGTTCCCCTCCTGGTCCAGCAGGATGTTCTCTGGCTTCAGGTCCCTGTGAATGATGTTTTCATGGTGGAGATAGTGGACTGCCCAGAGGATCTGCCTGAATAATGGCCGGGCCTCCATCTCCCACAGGCCGATGGGCAGCTCGCCCCCGCTCACGAACTCCATGATCAAAAACCGTGTGTTTGGTGTCTCCACAACCTCAAATAGCTGGACCACGTGTGGATGTTCCACCATCTTCATGATCTCTACCTCCTGCTCTACGGGGGCCCAATCATCGTATTTCTCTACAACTTTTATCACCACCTCCGTCCCAGTGAGAATATGGCAGGCCAGGTAGATGCTGCCAAAGGAACCCTTGTCGAGTTCCCTCATGATGGTATACTGGCCCTTGAGGGCCTCCTCCCAGGGATTGTCAGTGGAGACGCCACGACCCGCCTCCCTCCCTCCTTGCTTACCAGCCATAGAGTCCCCAACACTTAAAGACATAGCCTAAGTCCAAAATCTAAAGTCCTGAGCCAAAAACGAAGCCAAAGTCAGAAATCCAAAAGGTCCACAGTCCAAATGTGCAACACCAAATCCAAATTCCAGAGTCCAAAGTCAGATGTCAAAGCCAAGCCGAATCCAAATCCACACAAGCACCAAGACGCAGTCCTACAGGTCACCACACACTAGCTCCCTGTACTCAACGGACAAAGGACCAGCAACTGCCGGGCCCTTATATAGCCCGTGCCTGACGCCTCACAGAGGCTCTTTGTGATGTCACGGCTAGACATGGCCCAATCAGGGCGAGGCATAGCCTGCTGGGGCTGTCTTACCTTTGGCCTCCAAGACCTTTTCTACTCTAATTAAAAGAATGAGGACAAACTCTAGCAGCTTCTTTGCTTCCATGGGCTATGAAAACTAACTGGTTTAGAAATTAAAATGTATAGGGAGCTCCAATGGCTTTTTCAATTTAACTGTAAAAATAACATGTAAGTTTTGGCTTTTAAAGACCTCATCAGAGGGAGGACTTCGGGGAAGATGGTGATGGAGAAAAACAGGACTTAAGAACCCCGCTAACAACCAATCTCTATTACCACAAAATCAGCGCCTTTCATAGCCAGAAAACACCATCAGCAGAGAAAAAATGAATGTAAATACAAGGGACAGAGAAAAAGAGGGCTGGAAAAATGAGACACCAGGAAGAAGCCAGACCGAAGTGCTGCAGCCCAGAGCCATGGCACAGGCACCATCTTCTCTTGCAGCACCAGGCCCCAGAGAGGAGGGGAACTCAGAACAGAGCTTAGAGCCAACAGATAGCCTGGCCTCACGGCCGAGGACACAGCAGCAGCACCATACTGCCGACGGCAGCAGCCAGCTCACCAGACGGCACCAGACTATTGCACTCAACAGCCCACCAGGCTCCAAAAAGGAGTGGCAGACAGACATCCCTTATCCATTTCCAACCCCATCCCAGTGTCCCTCATCCTGCTGCCATCCCCACCTGTTTCTCCTAACCAACCCCAACCACAACCCCATCTCCATGTCCCTCACAACATCACCATCACCGACCGTGTCTCTTAAGCATCACAACCCCCATCTCAGTATCCCTCATGCCAACACCATCTCCACAGGTGTCTCTCAACCACCCTAAACCCCATGTTCCTCACAACATCTCTATCACCACCAGTGTCTCTTAACAACCCCCAACCCCATCCCATCGCCCCTCACCCCTCACCATCACCACAGGTGGTACTTAACCATCCCCAACCCCAGTTCCATGTCCCTCATCCCATTTCCATCCCCAACCATGTCCCTTAATCATCTCTAACCTCATTGCTATGTCCCTCATCCCATCTCAATTCCCACTTGTGTCCCTTAACCATCCACAAACACATTCTCATTTCCATATCCCTCATCCCATTGCCATCCCCACTTGTGTCACTTTATCCATCCCCAATCCCATCCCCATCCCCACCCATGTCTCACTTCCAATCCATTCCCATGGCCCTCACAACATCTTCATCCCCATCCATGCTTCACTTAGCAATCCTCATCCACACCCCAGGTATCCCTCAAAGCATCTCTATCCCAGCCCTTTGTCCCCTAACCCACTTTTACTCACATACTCACATCCTATATCCCACCCCATCCCTCTGCTGCTCAGCCTTCCCCATCCTAATGTCCTCCCACAACCCTATCCCCTAACCTAGATCTGTTACCCCACTCCTAGGTCTCTATCCTCATCCCTATGTTCCTCATCACAACTCCATGCCCATTCCTGCAACACTTAGCCAGCCCATCCATCTCTCTACCTGTATCCCTCACCCCATGCCTATTCCCTAATGACTTACCATCCTCATGTCCTTGTCCAATTCCATTCCAATCCCTGTTTCACTTGGCCCATCTTCATCCCAACCTGTGGCTCTTCTCCCATCTACACCCCACCCCATCCCCACTGCTTACCCCATCCTGTGTTCCTTAGTCCATCCCCATCCCCATCACCATGTGTCCCTAACCCCATCCTCATCTCTACTATCCCTTACCATACCTCCATCTCAGTGTCCCTTACCAAATCTCCATCCCACTGTCCCTCACCCCATCCCCACCCCTGCACTGCTCAATAACAACCCTGTTTGGGCCCTCACTCTGTCTCTGTGCCTGCAGCATGCCTCTGCAGGTACCTGAAAATATCCATACACAATGAGCACAAGACTCACATTTAGACGTCCTGGGTCTGCTACTTCTCAACATCTGAGGAGGACGACAGCCTCCACTTCCACTTCTGACAGAGGCCACAGAGGCCAAGCAATAGTGTCCTGGCAGGCCCTGTGCTGGGACCCCTCCTCAGGGCTAGGTGAGGCAGCAGGGCCGGATGAGCCCTGGGGACAATGTTGCAGGGACATTTTATCTCTAAGCCATACTTCCAATCTCGTTTTATATTTTCTTTGGAGACAGGGTCTCACTAAGTCCCAGAGGGCCTGAGTTGCTGAGGCTGGCTGTGAACCTGCAATCCTCCTGTCTCTGCCTCCCAGGTGCTGGAATAACAGACATGCACCTGGATAGATTATATATATATATATATTTTTTTTTTTAATTACTCACTCTGATTAAAGAAGGTGCATATGACAAAGGAACACTGCAACTCTAACAAGTGGTGTGTTAGAAAAGAGAGGTCCTTGAAGAGGGAACTACTTTGGGAAGCATGTGCTTGCCATGCAGAGCAAGATCTGGAGCCCCCAGGTGTGGGGAACCCTGCCTAGGACAATGAGAAATCAGGGTGTGGGCAGCTGCTGGCTGAGCTGAGCCGAGCTGACGCTCAGTTCTACTACAGGGTGGTGCTGGACACTCAGTTCCCAGGGAGACCCTGGATGGCCTCCTCCCCCCAGCCAGCAAGAAGTGGGACCCATCCTGCAAACTGTGGGGGTGTCTGAGTCCCCACCCCCATGCCTGGTAGCCCCTGTGTCCACCCTCACAAGGCAGGGGCCTCTTGTTCTACAATCAGGGAAGCCCAGGGAGATCAGGGGACCATCGTAGCCAGAGACGAGGTGAGGCCTGGGCCCAGGGCATCCTCCTGACCTAGCACACGGCTTGGACTTCATGGAAGGCCCTTGGTGACTGGCTCCTCACTCTACCTGCAGCTCCAGGTGCAGCCTGTGCCTCTAGAGGCCAGGCCGTCTCTAGACCTCAGGACCTGGGAGGACCCCGAGCCCAGGAACCCTCATGCCCTCCCTTCTGTGTGCACAAGACAGAGCTGCCTTCTACCTTAGGATTTAGAATGCCCCCTGCATTCAATCCCTATACTGCAAAAGAAAAAAACAACGACTGGTTTGAGAAGGAATGTAACACTTCACTTGCACTGTGATACTATAAAAATTTGTGTTTATGTCACTACCGCCAGGAACCACACTGTGATGTGAGAGTACAATGCATAAAGCATGTAAAAAATTAAGAACCAGTAAAACAATATCTCCAACTGTTATCAAGGAAAGTCTGGTTGTGAACCACTTAAGCAGAGGGGCCCTGGAGACGCCACCGGGGCGTCTCACACATCGATCCCAGCACTGTTAATAATGTACAAGTGTGGCCAGGCGTGGGGGCGCACGCTTTTAATCCCCGCACTTGGGAGGCGGAGACAGGAGAATCACGCAGGTTCGATCGTAAGAGACCCTGTTTCAAAAATATAAAAAAATAGGTCTGGGCGTGGAGCCCGGAGGTAGCAGGGCTTCCAGGAATCCCAGGACCACCAAAAAAAAAAAAATGTACAAGTGCCCGCGAACTGGGGATCCCACCAGTATCCCATCTCCTACCTTTACTGTACTTCAGACTGGCCCCTACGTATGTGGAATAGAAGAAATAAATAGAAAGACAGTACCAAAAAGTAAAATATAACTTTAATATAAGAACTGGGTGCTAACCTACCCAACTTTTATTCCCAAACTAGTTCTCTTTCCCAGGCCTGTCTCTCCAAAATTCCTGAGAAATTTCTAGATCCTCAAGTTAATTGAAAGAAATTTCTAGATCCTCAAGTTAATTGAAAGAATCTATGATTGTTCTGCACATTGTTTACAAGATATCTTGAGAAACCTATACTTTAGGGGACTCTACAGCTTATCTATTGATCAAATCATGGAGACATCGCTTAGCCTGAGGATCCTAAGAATGACCAAGCCCGCAGTACCACCAAGAAACTGCCTCAAAACTACCAGCCCGAGGTTCATCCTCACATAGGTCCTCTTACCCACCCCTCATAAAGCCCCCATAACACAAGAGCCCCCAGCCCCAAAGGCATCTCTCCTCAAAAGGCCTGCATTTTACCTTGAACGTGTATCTCCTACTTTCCAAAATCAGCCTCTGAGCATGTCTCAGATTAGCACATTCTTTTCCACCACATAAGCCAAGGACCCTGTCCATTCTGAGTTAAGATCAACCCTTCGCTCATGACTCTACCATCTACCCCCTTCCTGCCCCATCTTTGCAAAGCAGTGATTGATTTCTCCCACTCAGACACACTGTGAACTCAGGTCACTCCGCAGGCTTGCTCACCCCATTGATACCTGCACATTGTGATTTAATAAACCTTGCTGTGGCCAGACACCTGTGATTAATAAAAAGTTTCATAGATGATTCTGATACATAATTCCAACTGGAGCACCTTTCCGTAAAAGCTCAGCAAGATATAAGATGCGCATGATGGAATATTTTCGTGTTCCTGAGGGTGGACTGGGGATACTTTTTATTTGAAAATAGAGTATTTTTAAGAAATTGGGCCTAATTGAAGAAGGAGATTGTTTCATGATCTGCCTTCCGTGTGTCAATTACTATTATTCATAAGTATTGTAACAAAAACTGTATTGCTAAAAAAAATGTGGGCACTCCTCTAAAACTAATTTCTCCAGAAATCACAGCAGAACCAATTTTGATAAGGAACATTTTTACACTGAACTAACACTGCTCATCCAGGCACAAATGTGCCAAAGAACAGGTTTACAAATAACTTAAGAAGCTGCTTCATAATACCCTACTTCTCATTAAGGCATGTGATTCGGATGGCATCTCTTGGTTTTTTTTTAATTTTGCGTTCAGGAATTCTATTTCATTACATGAATCACACACTACTGGCCCGGCACCGTGGTCTCCTCCCGAGCTCGCTCTTCACCTGCTCATCTGTCTCCTCTTCCTTAGAGTAGACTGGAAAACCCAGGGGTTTGGATTCTGACTCACTCTGCTTGGGAACTGTGGTGTAGACCTACACTGCCAGAGATGTCGCTCAGAGGTTGGGGGTTCTAGAAACAGACTAACCTGAAACAGCATCTTTTCTCTGGGGTTATATTTTACCTTCAGAAGACAGATTCTGAGGCTATTTTTAAATGTAAAAATGTTGAAGGAAGATTTGTGCAAACCGCCAGATGACAAAAGTAGACATTCTGCCTCTATCAGAATGACATACTGACAGAGCCATATTGCTTTTTTATTGACTTAATTTCTTGGTAATGGGGATTAAAACCAAAGTCTCATTAAGTTGCAGCGGGCCTCACTAAGTAGCTGAATCAGGCTGCAAACCTATGATTCTCCTGTCTCGGCCTCCCAAGTACTAGGATTACAAGTGAAGGCTACCATGCCCGGCTATCTACTATTAATCCTACAATATTTGTTCTAGTATTATTTTATTTTCAAAATGAAAACTCTATTATTAACTTATATATGTCCCAGGGCTTTTGTTTTGTGTTTTTGTGATTTTACCAGAGGTCGAAAGAAGTTTCATTTATTGAGTAGGGAGAACACAGAATGTCGGAGATTACTGGCAATTCCCCGCAGAGGCAGGGCAGAGGTCTGGAAACAGCAAGGGTTAAAAGAAACCATAAGTGTAAGAACCATACTTATACAAATATTCATATAAAAATACTTCCACAATGAAGGACAGTTGGTAAGATATAATTACCAGGCAAAGGCTATGGAAATCAAACAAAATGGTAGCCCCTCCCATGAGCCACATCCTGAGGAGAATTGATGCAGATAAATTCCCAGGCTGATCACAGTAAGGAGGCAGACAAGTGTCCCCAGGAGAACAGAGCCCCCCAGCCACCCAGGGGTTAAAGTCCACTCACCAGCAAGATACAGATTCAAATTAAGGATGGAAACTGGGCACCAGACAGGGGGGCTCTCAAGACCCAGTTCTGACCAATCACAAAAGAGAGATGGGAACCACCCAACTCTGACCAATCACAAAGGAGAGATGGGGAACTGCCCAACTCTGACCATTCACAAAAGAGAAATAGGAACCTCCCAACTCTGACTAATCACAAAATAGAGATGGGAACCACCCAGCTCTGACCAATCACCAAGCAGCGATAGGAACCACCCAGCTCTGACCAATCAAAAAACAGAGATGGGAACTGCCCAACTCTGACCAATCACAATGGAGATGTGGGAACCACAAGAAAGAATAAAAGCACACCTGCAGAGGCTGCCCTGCTGAGAGCCCCTCTGCCTTGCAGGAGCTATTGTTTCTAATTTCTAGCTTTCCTTGGACAACCAACATCATATTCCTACATCCTCCATTGGTCCTTGGACTTCATTCTTTGGCATCATTAGATAAGAGTCCAGTAAGAGGACTCAGCGTGTATGGCACCCACTTCTCCCTTCCTGTATCTACACCCCCCAATTGGACTCAGTGCCCAGCCGCCCTCAGAGTGTGCTACCCACGTGGATCTGGGCTCTAGTCCACAGACAGAAGGCTGACCACAGCGACGCCCCACGCTAGGTCAGGGCAAGCCACACCCTCCACGCCCTCTGCTTCCTGAGGTGTGAGGTGGATGGGCAGGGAAATCACACCGTGATGGCGCAGGCGCAGGCAGGTGTGATGGGGTCTCTGGACCTCACCTTGCAGGACGCTGTGACGGTCACCCACGTGGGACTTGACGAGAACGACAAATGCAGTTATTTCAAACACGAGGTGACGTGCTTTCTGAACTCATTTGGTGTAGCTATAAAACCACAATCTAAGAGCAAGGTATGGCAGGCACACCTGTCATCCCAGTACTTGGGAGGCCAAGGCAAGAGGATCACATGTTGTCAGCCTGTCTCAGCAACTTAGTGAGAATCTGTTTCAAAATAAAAAATAAATTAAAAAAGAGCAGTAGGGTTAAGGGAACTTTTGGAAAGGTAGAATGACTGTAGATTCAATGCCCAGTAACACACACACACACACACACACACACACACACACACACACGCACACACGCACACACACACACACACACTAACACACATACAATCCCATCTATCCCAATATAGCCATGCTCTTTACCTAGTTTCTAATATTTAACTTTTATCACAAGGCAATGAAATAGATATTATAGCTGATACAGTAGCCTATGCCTGTAACCCCAGAACTTAGGAGGCTGAGACAGGAGGCCAGCCTTAATATCTGGGCTAGACCCTCATGGACTTCGATTCTGTTTCAAAATAATACATAAAATTGGCTTGGGATGTTGCTCAAAGATAGAATGCACCTTAGTATTCAAGGCCCATTATAAATGAATGAATGAATGAATAAATAAATAAATAAATGAGAAAGAAAATAAAAAGGAGTAGGTGTTATCCCAACATTATAGCTAAGAATGCAGGGCTCACAGAAGTTATGGAATTATCTTGCCTGATAGTCTGGCTGCAATGAATGGGCAGTGTCTGGCTCCGCGTTCGTCTTCTCCCAGGCCAGGGGCTCTCTGCTGAGATGTGCAAGATGCCCTTCCTTCCCTCACTCATGGGCCTACAACAGGGCATGAGTCTAAACGTCATCATTGCAGTCTCTCTCCCCTTCGAGGGAAGGAGGATGCTCCCTCCAAGCACGGGGGTCTCTTTACCAGAGGAGTCGGACAGGTCGTGAGGGGTCTTTGCCCCCTGATCAGGAGGGGCAGATCAATGGCCACGATGCACAGATACCAAGTGCAGAGCAGAGATGAGGAGAGAACAAAAACAAGAAATAATACTGAACCAGCCGAGAGCTAACCTGGGGTGTTCATCCAGGGGCATCGCACAACAATCCACTGGGATATGTAGAAATATTAGAACTTCCTGGCTATGTTTCTTTATTTGCCCTTTAGTTTCTTATTGTGTGGAGGGTGTTTTTGTTCAGTTGGCTGGTTTTGGGTTTTATTTTTTCATAGTATTAGGGATTGAACCCAGGGGCTACCTTTGATTTACTCCCCAGACCCTTTTTATTATTACTTTTGTTCTCAAATAAGGTCTTGCTAGGCTGGTGAAGATCTCACTAAAGCTGACCTCCCCTTGGGAGTAAAAAGATACACTGCAAAGGCAGGGAGAGAGGAAACCCAGAAGTTTGAGCCTCCAGGGTGGCAGCCTAGGCTCCCTACTTACGACCAATCCCGGTGTGGAGCCCCATGATTGCCCTGCCTGTGATTGCCCTCCCCGCCCTCCTAGCGCTTGCAGCAGCTGCAAAAACCCAGCACCACTGAGTTCTGCAATCCTGGCATTTCCAGACTGGAGAGACCCAGGGGCTGGAGCCAGCTAGCAGCCAAGCTGGGCATGCGCACTGAGCTACCTGGTGGAGACAGTCTACTGCACCTGCTGGGCTAAGGTGAGGCCCCAGCCTGCACCTCATGCCAGGCCTGGAAGGAGCCTCGTGCCCTGTGCCCTGGCTCAGGCAGGTGGATGCAATTATGAGCCCAGTCCCTGCAGAGATAGCTTGCCCGGGGACAGCCCGAAGCTTTTCTTTGCCAAGCTATTGGGCATCAGGAATCAGGACTTGCCTAGGTACCAAATCCTGGGTTGCCTAGAGAGCTGGGATTTGCCCTAGCCAGCAAATCAAGTATTTTTACTTCAGTGCTGGAACTTGCTGGGCCTGGCTTTTTCCTTCACTGTGGAAAAAAATAATAATAATAGTAAAAAGCTTCTTTTAGTGTGGGTCTCCTTGAAACAGAATTTGTCAAATCGTGTTCCTCTGGAATTTTCTATTTATGCTTTGGTTGCTGAAGATGACCCTCCCGCCCATTTAGAATTCTAAGATTCCTTCTAGATTGACTTTTTATCATATTTTAAGAGTTATTCTGCTGGGCTTGGTGGAACACACTTGTAATCTCAGCATTTGGGAGGCTGAGACAGGAGGATCCCAGTTCGTGAACAGCCTCAGCTACTTAGTGAGGCCCTTTGCGACTCAATGAGACCGTTTCAAAATAAAGAATAAAAAAAAGGTCGGGGAGTCTAGCTTGAAGGTAAATTCCCCTAGTACTGCAAAATAAATTAATTAACAAAATAAATAATAAATAAATAAAACAGAGGCACGGGTGTGGCTTGAAAATAGAATCCCTTGTGTTCAATGCCCACTACCAAAATAATCCAACAAAATCTATAGAATAAACAATGGAGAGGACCCTAATGTACACTATGGTCTTTAGTTTATTACAAAGTATCAACTACTCAGTAGCTGGGGCTGTCGGCCAAGCCAGTCCTCCTGCCTCAGCCTCTCAATGCTGGATTACAAGCTTGAGGCAACACGCCCACATCTATTTTTAAATTTTGAATCAGCTGGAGAAGAAACCTACAGTGGATTCTGCAGAAACTGAGGACCCTCAGGATTAGAGAAATAGAGGGTTGCTTGGAGGAAAGGCCCAGGTGGCGGTGATGGGCGACTGTTGATTCATATCAGTTAGAGAATAAAGGCTCCACCTGTTAGAATATGGTGGTGGTTGTCCTGCTTCGCTTGTGTCTAGTGTTACCAAAAAAAATTTTTTTTCAGGCATTAAAAGTTTGGTCTCTGTATCAGGCACTATACATAGTAATGTCTTTGTACACAATCTGTTTTTTACAAAATAAAAACCAAATACCTGTAGTAATATGTGCCATAAAGCAAGAGAACTAAATAAATGGCGTGTGGTAATGTGAAAGAAGAGAGCACATCTGTACAGCTGTGAAGGAGAACAGCGAGGTCATGAAAGCAAGTGGCAGGCACACCAGTGCTATGGCTCAAGAAGCAGAACAGACCCTCGCTGTTTCCAGGTGCTGAAGCTTTAGGCATGGCTTCCACAGGCTTCTCAGGAGGAAATGGACAGTCAACAAGACTGATCAACTGACTTTAGGCCACTGGAGAAGGTGTTATTGCTCTGCATAGTGATTCTTTACTCCCCTAAATTCAGGCACTAGATATCATAATCTTGGTCACTTAAACAAATTTCTCCATGGTGGCACACGCTTGGAATCCCAGCATTTGGAAGGCTGAGACAGGAAGATCGCAGTTTGAGGACAGCCTCAGCTACTTATGCCATTTGCAACTCAGTGAGACCCTGTTTCAAAATAAAGATTATAAATTAGGGCTGGGGTGTACTTCAGAGGTAGAATGCCCCTGGATTCCATTCACAGTACAAGTTGTATTTACCTTTCCTTTAAAGCAAGTGAATGCTTCAGTGGGTAAATATCAACACAACAGGAATTAGGAAGTACCTGAAATCAAAATATAGGAATATTTTTTTTGTGTGTGTGGGTCTCAGGATGAAACCCAGAGGTATTTGACCTCTGAGCTACACTCCTGCCCAATTTTTTTTATTCTTTATTTTGAAATATGGTCTCAACTGAGTTGTGGAGGGCCTCACTAAGTAGCTGAGGCTATCTGCAAACCGCGATCCTCCTGTCTCAGCCTCCCCAATGCTGGGATTACAAGCGTGCGCCCCCATGCCTGGCCCGTTTTTTTTTTTTTTTTTTTTTTTTTTTTTTTTTTTTTTTTTTTTGCAGTACTGGGGATGGAACCCACGGGCATTCTACCTCCAAGTGATACCCCCAGCCCTATTTTTTATTCTTTATTTTGAAACAGGGTCTCACTGAGTTGCAAAGGACCTCACTAAGTAGCTGAGGCTGTCGTTGAGCCACAATCCTCCTGTCTCAAGCTCCCAAAGGCTAGGATTACAAACGTGTGCCACCACACCCAGGTATATGAATACTTTTGAAAAGTATTCTTCTCATGCTGAAGAGTAGGGATAACAGGGAGCCTTCAAAGGCTCTGGGTCATGGAACTGTATATCAAGCCTGTAAATCTAAACACTAAGACATTCTTCTCTTGTGTCCTGGCTCTGGCGTTAGTACTCCCAGCCTCACCTCAGCAATCTGGTTTCCTGTCCCAGCTTCCATGACTGGCTACATCTGCTTCCTAACCCAGGGCACACCATATTTCTAGTCCCCAGTCTGACATTCAATTCTTGACTCATTTGCTCAATGATGTACTTGGTCTTATCCTCAGCTGATTATTTTTACCACAATGGACAAGCATAAAGGACCCATGCACCATCACCATTGAGGGATAGGACTTTTTCTAAGCCTAATGAAACACTTATCTTGGTGCAATGATCACCATCCTGCCTAGGCCAATACCAAACTCTAGAAAAAAAGGGTAATATTGGCACAGTACCATTCCTGTTTAGGGACTTAGGGTAGCGATGCTTGTGGGGAAGCGCCTCGGCATTCAGGTGAGTGGCACACTCCTGTAATCCCAGCACTTGGGAGCTGGAGGCGGGAGGATTGGAGGTTTGAGATTAGCCTCAGAATTTAAGAGACTCTGTTTCAAAATAAAAAATAGAGCCAGGGATGTAGCTCAAAAGTAGAATGCTCCTGGGTTTGAGCACCAGTACAAAAAAAAAAAAAAAAAAAAAGCCTAGTAAAGTTGCAGAACAGTGCCAAAGCCTTATAAACTTCAGTAGGGATTTGCCTAAAATGTATTATTTGTTGAGCTATGATTGGATAGTTGCCAATATGTATAAGCCACTATAAAAATAAGACATAGAGCTGGGTTCAGTGGCACATGCCTGTAATCCCAGTACTTGGGAGGCTGAGACAAGTGGATCACAGGTTCAAGGACAGCCACAGCAAGTAGTGAGACTCATCAACCTAGCAAGATCCTGTTTCCAAAAATAAAAATGAGCCGGGCACGGTGGTTCGCACTTTTGATCCCCGTGCTTAGGAGGTGGAGACAGGAGGATTGCGCAGGTTCGAGGCTGGACTCGCTGGCTTAAGAGACCCTGATTCCAAATAAAAAAGCATAATATAGGTATGGGAGTGTAGCCCAGCCCAGAGGCGGAAGGGCTTCCAGGAACCCCAGTACCACAATAATAATAATAATAATAATAATAATAATAATAATAACAACAACAACAACAACAATAATAATAATATAAAAATAAAAATAAAATAGGACTGGAGGTATAGCTCAGAGAATGGCCTCTGGGTTTAATTCCCCGTACCTCACACACACACAGTCACACAGCATGAGTGTGATTATTTATAAATGAAACATTAATAAGATTAAACAGAAATATCAGATGACACCATTCTTAAACTAAATGTATGCTAGCAACCGTGCAGTGACTTATAACCAACATTATTAAAACTATCACTATTTGTGGCACTTACCTTTATTCTGATGAAACTGTTTAACCAGATCTTTTATATCCAGACTTCTTTTCTGGAGAAATAAATACAGGAAATCAAATATCGGTACATAAAACTCCCAACTTAAAATGCTTTTTCAAAGCAGAAAATATGTGATCAAAAGCATTAACAAACTTCTCTAAACACACGAAGTTCTTTAAAATAAATTGCTGCAAACTGGGTGATGTCTGCTGGTCTGTTTTGGAACTTGGCTCTGCTAAGTCCTTCAAAACGTGTCTCGAGGTCATAGGGTACGTCAAATCTGGGCTTTGAAGGAATCATTTAGGCAGGATAATCGCAACCGTAATGAAGAAAAACAAAGTTTTACACGTAGCATATTAGTTTTTTATTTGAGTTAACTATGGTTTCCAAGAACAAATAAATCTCCTATTAGCTTTAGTTCTAGTTTCCAGGCATTCTAATAAAATGTGTGTGGTTGTTTTGTGATCATGGAGGTTGAACCCAGGGCTATTCTACCACTGATCTACATACCCAGCACTTTTTTTATTTTTATTTTATTTTTAACAATTTTTTTATTGAACATAAATAGTATACATTTAAACTATACTTGGTGCCCTCCCCCCGCCTCTGTTTTCCCTTCCCCCCTCCCACCAATGGTTGTCCAGGTTAACCACTACATATCTTACTATGTGCCTATGAGTTACCTACACTATTAGAAAAATCCATAGGAAAAGCTCTGCCAAGACTCCCAGAGTGATATTAACAATAAAACAACCAAGCAAAACCTACTTCTTTAAAACCTAGGGAATATTCTGCAAATTAATATTCAAAAAAGATAAAATAGGCCCATGTATCAGTTTCCAAACAATGCTCACACAGGCACTGGTTTTTCTGGATATTTAAAGAGTATTACAAAACTGTGTTGCTATAAGAAAAAGACTTCTTCGCTTTTCTAAATATATCCCCAACACACTGCTCATTTTTGAGTACGTTTTTTTTTTTTTTTTTTTTTTTGCTTTTGCTTTAATTTTAATCTTGCATCTAACAGGGAGAATAGGTACACGTTATCTGTGGCATTATGCCACACACCTTTCTCTCACACCTCCCTCGCCTTCTACCCTCATTTCTCCATCTTCCCTTCTCCTGCCTTTCTGGCTGCTAAGTACCAAGGGTATTGCATGGTCTAATCTATAATCCTCAAAGGTGGCAGAGATTGTCAATCCTAAACTGTGTATCAGTGTGTGTGTTTTCTGTCTCATTCTAAAAATATATTTTTGAAAGCTTATAAATACTCAAAGTGGAAATACTGTTCAGTGGTTAAGGGAAAATTTATGATAGGAAAAGCAGGATGAAGTTTCAAGTGAGGTTAGCACCCGAATGCAAGCCATGCATAGGTCCATCACTTTGATAGAGGTGGGTATCGGATGGTCTTGAGGGACCAAGCAGCATACACAAAATAGGAAGTGAGTAAATTTAGGTTTCCTAAAGCTTTTTTTTTTTTTAAAAATCAGCTTCTTGGGGGAGATCACAGCTCTTCTAGACACTGAGACCCAGGAGAAATATCTCCCATGGGTCCCAGTAAAGAGCAGAACATTTTGACATAATGAACCATGACCTTAACAACACCCCTCAGTACAGAGTAACGGGTTTCATGAAGCTAAGTGGCACGGTTTAGTTGCCAGCATTATACAAGGGACCAACTTGTAATAAAAGGCAATGGATGTGTCAAAAAAAGCTGAATATTTAAAAGCACCTTTCATCTCCTCACAGGTCAGGATAAAATGAATCTGTACAGTCAACGTGAAGCATTTGAGAATATAAGCAAGTATATTCAATCACATAGAAAAAAAACTCCTCAGGAGCTTGGCTAAATTAAATCACCTTTTCAAAAACAGTGCAGATTTGGCAAGCCTACATGCTAAATGATAAAGGCCAAAGGCAGTGGTAATGTATGATACATGTAATACATTCACATACATGTTTTACACATAACTTTTAGACAGCCTCAGGTGAGGAAGTCGTTTTCAAAGGGTCTACCAGCAGGCAGATGGAGGGACAAAACACTTTCTTTGGGCGTTAGCAGCCTGACCAACTACGCACATTGGCCCAGGTGCTGCTAGTTCTCACTTTGGGCGGGACACACCCCCACCCTCTTCTGGGAACATGTGGAGACAGAGCACCTCAATTTCCTACAAGGCAGTTCTGTATAAAAGACCCGAGTAACTTGAAAAATATACAAAACAGTCAAAAATACAGATATTGGGCAGGGTGTGGTGGCACATGCCTGTAATCCTAGTACTTGGGAGGCTGTGACAGAAGGACCACAGATTCACAGCCAGCTTCAACAACCCTGCGAGCCTCTGTTTCAAAGCAAAAAATAAAGCCAGGCTTTTCCGGCCTTTCCTTTACATTTGGGGAAGAGGACTGTGAACCGACTTTGGGATTGTGAACCGACTAGGCCAGGAGCAGCAGGCGGACACTGGCCTAGGCCCTGGCATGGCCCCCAGGGGCTGGCAGAGTTGCTGCTCTGCTGGGGTGGGACGGCCCCTCCCTCTCTGGGAACCCTCTTCCCCAAAACTTGAGACTTGGTTCTTCTCCCTGCCCCAACGGCCTAACTGCCTGTCTCTGGGGCACAGTTGCCCCAACTTCCTCTTTCAGGCACAAAAAAATCTTCCTGATTGCCCCTTTGCTGGCTGCTCCAGTAAAAGTTTTGACCTGAGAGCGGCTTTTATAACCCCTTGATGTCAAGGCATGCATCACAATGTCTACACCCCCTCTCAGGAGGCTCCCAGCATCAGGTAAGGAGGCGGGGCCACAGCGGCTCCAGCCAATGGGGAGCCGAGAGGAACAAAGGCCAGAACTGAGAGGTGGGCCTTATGCTATCTAAGGAACTGGTAGTGAGCCATTAACTGACATAACTGACATAAGAGCAACTGTCTGCATGTATCTGTGAGCTGCAGCCAAATGCAGTGTCCAAAACTGGAATACAGATCCACATAAACATATAGTTTCAAATTATTTAATCCAGCAAATGATTTTACAGACTTTCTGTGTGCCTGATATTGTTTAATCTCTGAGAAATAAGTCATGTACAAAGCACACTGTGCTCATCCCACAATCTAGGAACAGGAGAGGAAAGAAGGTATTTAATTTTTTAGAAAGGTGAAGTGCAAATGAATGATCTATTTATGGGATATACACAATGTTATTCTACTCAGCAATTAAGAAGAGCAAAATCATGTAATTTGAAGGAAAAAAATGGATGGACCTGGGGAGCAGCAGCTAAGTGAGATTAGCCAGTCACCAAGAGTAAAGGGGTCATGTGCTTTCTCTCATATGTGGAAGCTAGGGTATAATTGGTATGCAGGAGGCACCAGGGGAGGGCAGGCTGAAATGAGCAGATAGGGACTGGGATTGGTTAGCTGAAAGGACTCAAGAGTCATCCTATCTGAAGTCCTCAGTGTGGCTGGTGTGAAGAATTCAGACCTGTACTTAGATTCTGCCTCCTCTTCTGCTCTTGAGCTCTAGAGTAACTGTGTCAAGGCATGCCCCCTTTCTGGGAGTTAGTTTTGCCATCTGTAAACAAGGAGATTCGTCTAGAGCCAGGGTGGCAGCAGTTTCTGTCACTGTGGTTCTCACACATTTCTGCATTCCTTGCCATGATAGGAGAAATTAATAATGGCAACTTTGTTGCTGAACCTAGCCTGATCCTCAGAATCCTACCAAACCTCAAACTTTAGTTGACAAGGCACAATCACTGAGGTCCAGCATTAGAAGTGAGGCATATTTGAGGATTGTGACTAAGACCCCTTCCTTCGTTCCTTCCTTCCTTCCTTTCTTCATACTGGTAATTGAACCCAGGGGTGTTCTATCTATGAGTCATATCCTCAGCTCTTTTAGTTTCTATTTTGAAGCAGGGACTTGCTAAGTTGCTGAGGCAGGCTCTGAACCTGTGATCCTTCTGCCTCGGCCTCCCAAGTACTGTGATTACAAGTGTGCACCACCATATTTGGCTTTGGACACATTTTATTTCTAAAATTAAGTAACTCTAAGTATTTTAGACTCTTGAAAATAAAGATAATAAGTAAGTAGTGAGGAATTCCCCATAGCAGACAAATCCAGAACACTGTACAATTGCATTTTAGGAGAATTTCCCTGTTTGGAAAACTTTCTGAAGGATACAGACTGGCTCAAAAGTTTCCTGTTATAATTTTGTATCAGATCACGAAGCCAAGTGAAACTGGAGGGAGAATGGGGTTCATAATGAAAATGCTTCTCCCCTAGTTCTGAAAGCAGTTGCATATAAATATATATATATATATCCAGAGGGGAGGGAGACCACTCTGCTGTAGCTTAGCACCATCTAAAATCTGCTTTATCGGGAGTTATCTGTGGTGGAAAGAAACATTTTGCATCTGAACTTTGAACTGACCAAGAAATTCTCTAGAATGATATACATGATTTCCTAGGATCTTTTTTTTTTTCTTTTTCTTTTCCTTTTTTTTTTTTTTTTTGTGGTACTTGGATTCCTAGAAGCCCTTCTACCTCCGGACTACAATCACAGACCAATTTTTTTTTTTTCAAACAGGGTCTCTTAAGCCAGCACGGCTGGCTTTGAATCTGCGCGATCTTCCTGTCTCTGCCTCCCAAGCGCGGGGATTACAAGCCACCACACCCAGCTCCTAGAATCTTAAATAATCTTTATTTCCCCTACAGTATAATGTGTATGAGTGAACCAAGTGATGGTGAAAGATTAAGAACTTGTTTTATAAGTCATTTTGTAAACCACTGGAAGGTTACTTTTATACTGACCTTCTTTCATGTTTCATTTACCTATTTTTTTTTGATACTGGGGATTGAACTCAGAGACATTCCATTTCTGAACCATACCCCCCAGACCTGTTTTATGTTTTGGTTTTAAATAGGGTCTCACTCTAAATTGCTGAGACTGGTCTTGAACCTACAATCCCGTCTCAACCACCTAAGTACTGGGATTATAGGAATAGCCCCCCCTTCCTGGCTCTTACCAGGCTTTAGGCAACATGCCATGATGGTTAAGGACTCTAGACAAATTTCTACATGTAGAACTCTCCTTACCGTGGGGACTGAAGATGTAGCTCTGTACATGCCTGGTATACAACGGCCCTGGGTTTAGTCTCTAGCACTACATTAAAACAAATAAATAAGCTGGGTATGGTGGCACACACTTGTAATTCCCAGGCTTGGGAGGCAGAGACAGGAGGATTGTGCAGGTTCGAAGCCAGCCGCGCTGGCTTAAGAGACCCTGTTTCCAAATAAAAAAGTATAAAAATAGGTCTGGGAATGTAGCCCAGAAGTAGAAGGGTTTCCAGGAACCCCAGTACCACCAAATAATAATAATAATAATAATAATAATAATAATAATAATAATAATAACAAAACAACAACAATAAATATTATAAATAAATAAATGGAACTGCTGTTACTTTTTAGTGAACTTGGGCAAATGAACTGAAATCTCCAATGAGGAATGTAAGAAGGCCTGGGGATCAGAAGGGGTTAGGAGAGGCCATCTGTGTCACCTTCTGTGC
Organism: Muscardinus avellanarius; assembly: GCF_963383645.1. Classification (NCBI taxonomy): domain Eukaryota; kingdom Metazoa; phylum Chordata; class Mammalia; order Rodentia; family Gliridae; genus Muscardinus; species Muscardinus avellanarius. The sequence continues at coordinate 50,575,652 of NC_137805.1, forward strand.
CTGCATTATCATGACAACCTGTGTAAACAAGGATGGGAGAAAATGAGCAGCAAATAGCACCAGAAGATGAGAATCAACCAGCCCATGAGGTAAAGATTTAAACTGATGATTGCAATGGGTTAAGACATTGGCTCCTCAAAAATCAAGTTTGACCAGTCACAAAACAGCAGATGGGGAGCTGTAAGTATGTATAAAATCTCACCTCCCAAGAACTTCAGTGGTCACCCTTTTGTGGAGCTCTCCCCATCCCTTGTGTAGGGAAAGCTGTTTTTCTGCCTTTGACTTAAGCTTTAATATTTCTTACTCTTCATTAATCTTAAACTTTATTCATTTAACCCACTGGACAGGAACCCAATAAGAGGAGACACCCATATCATATTGGTGCCCTAAATGGGACTACAAAGGAAGGGTACCAGTGAAGAAAGAATTTGGCTACACTTGCCTGTTTTCCTCTAGTGAAATGGGATAATCATGTCCTGTTATGATGTCAGTGTTGAGAGAGGTCTTTAACTTGGCAGAGTCTCCGTGCTCAATAAATTGGATCTCAGTTCATTATTTCCAAAAAGCAAGAGAGACTTGGTGACTTTTCCCTATTACTTATAAATCAAATTATTTAATTTTTTTTACTCAATTTTAATTAGAGCAATGTGAGAGCTTTTCTATTCTGAGTTTTTTTCTTTACTTTTTTTTTTTTTGGTTGTACTGGGGTTCCTGGAAACCCTTCCACTTCCAGACTACACTCCCAGACCTAGTTTATATTTTTATTTGGAAACAGGGTCTCTTAAGCCAGCACGGATGGCTTCAGACCTGCGCAATGCTCCTGTCTTCGCTTCCCAAACATGGGGATTACAAGTGTGCACCACCACACCAGACATATATTCTGAGTTTCTAAAGGTTCTTGCTTGTAGTAATAAGGGTTACTTAGGCTAGTACATAGTCCTGACCTTTCAGAACCTTCCTGGTTAGAGGTTATTCTTGACGTTTGTAGATGGGCTCATCACAGAAACACAAAATGTAGTCCTGTGGACACAGAGAAAACAATAATGTTTCCAAAGGGTTGGGGATAGCATTCTGACCCTTTACTTCAAGAGCTGGGAGAAGCCATAGAGCCTTGTTTTCACTATGTAAGAACTGGACGTCATCGTGAGCATCTAAATAAATAAAACTTTGCACATCAGTGTATTCGTGTTGTTATTGCTCTCTCGCCCCCATTCCCATCGAGCATAAGGCTTTCCTTGGGAGGTTGGAAGCTAGACTACAACAGTAGGTTCTAACCTAGAATACTGTTTTACTGTTTTAGTCTAGCTTCCAACCTCATCACATCCTCTACGATCATCTTTCTAAACTCAAACCTGGGGAACATCCGGGAAGATGGCGATGGAGAAAAGCGGGGCTTAAGAGACCCGCTAAAAACCAATCTCTATTACCTCAAAATCAGTGCCTTTCATAGCCAGAAAACACCATCAGCAGAGAAACAAAAAATGTAATTTCAAGGGATAGAGAAAAAGAGGGCTGGAAAAATGAGACACCAGAAACCAGACCGCAGTGCTGCAGCTGGAGCTGTGGCACAAAGCGGTGGGCCCCATTTGCCCTTGCAGCACCAGGCTCCAGAGAGGAAGGGAACTCATAACGGAGCTCAGAGCCACGGAGGAGATACCCCGGCTTCATGCCCGAGGACGCGGCAGCAGCGCCTTACTGCCGGCGGCAGCGGCAAATTCACCACAAGGCACCAGACTAACACACTCAACAGCCCACCAGATTCCAGAGAGGAGTGGCGGACAACAAGCCAAGGTGAGCCGCTGCAGATCAGTGAGGAGGAATTCGGCAGATTTCTCGGCGCAGGGAGCATCTAAAGCTCCCAGTTGCTGGGCTCAGCACACCTTGCAGGGACTCAGAGCGGAGCTCAAAAACAGAAAAGATATAAGCAAGCCTCACGGCCGAGGGTGTGACAGCGGCACCATATTGCTACCGGCGGTAGCAGCAGCAAATTCACCGAGTCCACAACAGCTCCGTCTGTGCACTCAACAACAGTGAGTCAAACTGTGGCCCCTAGAGGAGAAATCCCAGTACTGTACTCCCAGGGACTTGACCCAGTGGTGGAGTGGAGGTGGCAGAGATATGACACCATAGGAGAATGCCCAATCTGGCACCACCCCATGGTCTAAAGCAGCCTCAATTGACTCCCAGAGTCTGAGACTCTGCGATACAACCCAGTAAAGGAGTAGTGGTGACTGAGATACCACAGACTCGAGATCCAGAGCCCCTTAAGTGAAGTCGTAGTGACCCAGGGAAGAACCCAGAGAAGGCACAAACTTCTGAAATCATGGGAAAGAGGAATATCAATGGAGCAATAAATGCCCACAACCCCACAACATTAGAACCTGATAAAACAGAAATTCAGAGATTTCTAGAAGATCAAATCAGGAAAATAACTGTAGAAATAATAGATGTGTTTCGAAAAGAATTCAGAGAGAGCCAAAGAGAGATAAAGGATGCAATTAATGAAGTAAAGGCCTCAATTCAAAGTACAAACAACCGATTAGACCACATGGAGAATAGAATCTCACTCCTAGAAGATGATCATTCAAAAAACGAATGCACAGTTTCCAATTTAGAAAAAAAAATATCTGACAGCAGGAATCTGACATTGAAGAAATATGGGCCCATTTTAAGAGAGCTAACCTAAGAATAATTGGAGTAGAGGAAGGAAAAGAAGGTGAAACCAAAGGGATCAACAATCTCTTCAAGGAAGTAATAGCAGAAAATTTTCCCAACGTAGAGCAAGAGGTCGATACACAGGTCCAGGAAACTTATAGAACTCCCTTCAGAGAGGATCAGAGAAGAGGATCCCCATGCCACATAATTGTCAAAATGACCAATGTGGAAGCCAAGCAGAGCATCTTAAAGGCAACAAAGGGCCGAGTGACATTCAGAGGCAAACCAATTAGAATCACTCCAGACTTCCCAAACCAAGTCATGAGAGCCAGAAGGGCTTGGAGTATCATATTCCAAACTCTGAAAGAAAACAACTTCCAGCCAAAAATTTCCTACCCATCAAAACTTTCTATCAAATTAGATGGTCAAATAAGAATCTTCCATGACAAACAGAAACTGAAGGAATTTATGTCTTCAAAACCAGCGCTAGAGAAAATACTCAAGGAGATTAACTACAAAGAAGAAATAAGTAACACACACCAGAACCAGAGAAACAAGATTTTCCATTCAACAGAAAACTAAGAGTGGTTATCTGTGGAGATTCATTATTTATGTTAGTCTTTTACCTATCTCTAAATTGTATTGTTTGCATTTATTGTTGTTAATTTTTAGGATTTCTAGTTGGAATATTAATATACCTTCAGATATAGCATTTGGAAATATTTTATCCCATTCTATCAGTAACTTTTAACTCTTTGGATATACAATTTTTTTTTATTTTTTAGGGAGTTTATTTACCCTTTTGTTGCCTGTGCCATTGAAATCATATCCAAGAAATCACTGCCAATTTCAATGTTGTGAGGTTTTATGACCCAGATTTTCTTCTAAAAGTTTATAGTCTTAAGATTTATATTTAGGTCTTTTATCTATTTTGAGTTAATATTTGTATATGGGATATGATAAGGGTCCAATTTTATTTTTTGCCATGTAAGTATTATTTTTCAACAATGTTTAGTTAAAAGATTACTATTTCCACCACCAAATGTTCGTGGAAACCTTGTCAAAAATAACTTGACAATATAGAGAAGAATTTAGCTCTAGGCTTTTATTTAACTCCAATGGTTTATATATCTGCCTTTAGAACAGTACTACACTGTTTCAATTATTGTAGCTTTTAATGGTTTGAAATCAGAAAATATACATCTTCTAGCTTTGTTCTTCTTCGAGATTGTTTTGGGTATCTAGAGTCCATATTCCATATCAGGATAGGTTTTTTCTGAAAAATAAATAAATAAATGTATGATAGTTTCACCTAAAAAATAGAAAAAGAAAAAAATATTCTCTGGTAAGAAAGAAAGCAAAAAGAAATATTGAAATGTTTTCTTTAACTCATCAAAAGCTTGGTATCAGACAAATGAAACTGTTATGTGAGATTATCATCATTAATATTTGTTAAATTGCAATAAAACTAGATGTCAACCACTAAGCCAAGCATGGGAAGGAGGGATGGGGAGGGAACGGGGTGGGGATCAGGTAGGGCTAACTGGGTGATGTGTGCATGTATGTCTACAAAAGTATTTTCTTTATACCATTATGATGTATGAATACATTGCACCAATAAAAATAAATTTAAATAAATAAATAAATAAATAAATAAATAAATAAACTCAAACCTGACCATTTTCTTCCCCCACTGAAAGCCCAAGAATTGATCTCTCCAGGTAAAGCTCCATTCCATGCATAACCATGAGTTAATATTTGTGTATGGTGTTAGGTAAGGGCCCAATTTTATTCTTTTTCACATAGCTATTATTTTTTCAACAATATTTAGCCAACCTAACTAAAAAAAGAAAGAATCAACCCAAATTATGAAGATAGGAGATGAAAAAGGAGACATTAATAGGGATAATGTAGAAATCCAGAGGATTATCAGAAATTACTTTGAAAAACTATACTCCAACAAAATGGAAAATCTGGAGGAAATTGACAACTTCCTAGATGAATACAACCTTCCTAAACTGAGTCAAGAAATATAGAACACTTAAACCAACCAATAATCATCAAAGAGATTAAAACAACAATAAAGAGCTTACCATCAAAGAAAAGCCCTGGAACAGATGGTTTCCCAAGTGAATTCTATAAAACCTTTATGGAAGAGCTAACCCCAATACTACTCAAACTATTTCATGGAATAGAAAAAACTGAAATTCTCCCAAATACATTCTTTGAAGCCAATATCACACTAATATCCCAACCAAATAAAAACAGTTCAAGGAAGGAAAACTACAGGCCTATATCTCTGATGAACTTGGATGCAAAACACATTCAAAACCACATCATGACCAGGTAGGGTTCATCCCAGGGATGCAAGGCTGGTTCAACATATGAAAATCAATCCATGTAGTTCATCATAAAAACAGTCTCAAAGACAAATCACATGATCATTTCAATAGATGCTGCAAAAGCATTTGATAAAATTCAACATCCATTTATGATAAAAACACTGCAGAGAATTGGAATAGAAGGAACATATCTCAACATCATAAAGGCAATCTGTAATAAGCCCACCACCAACATCATATTAAATGGGGAAAACATTTCTAGAATTCCCCCTAAAAACAGGAACAACACAAGGATGTCCACTATCACCACTTCTCTTCAATATAGTCTTAGAGACTCTAGCCAGAGCAATAAGGCAAGAAAAGGAAATCAATAGAGTACATATAGGAAACGAAGAACTCAAACTTTCATTATTTGCAGATGACATGATACTAAATTTAGAAAGACCAACACACTCAACCAAAAAAATTCAGCAAAGTGTCTGGATACAAAATCAGTCTTAAAAAATCAGAAGCTTTCCTGTACACCAACCATAAAGCAACTGAAAAAGAAATTTAGAAAATACTTCCACTGAAGATCTCACAAAAAAATAAGTTATGAATAAACTTAAACAAGAAGGTAAAAGATCTCTACAAAGAAAATTATAAAACACTGAAAAAAGAAATCAAAGAAGATCTTAGAAGATGGAAAGATCTTCCCTGTTCATGGATAGGCAGAATAAATATCATTAAAATGGCCATCCTTCCAAAAGTGATCTACAGATTGAACACAATGCCTATTCAACTACCAAGATCATTCCCCACAGACATAGAAAAATCATTTTATCTGGAATAACAAAAAGCCCTGAATAGCCAAAGTAGTTTTCAGCAACAAAAACAATGCAGGAGGAATCACAATACCTGACTTTAAACTATACTAAAAATAAAAACAGCATGGTCCTGGTGCAAAAACAGATATATAGACCAATGGAGCAGAATAGAAGACCCAGAATCAAGTCCATACACTTTCAGCCAATTGATTGTTGACAAAGGGGCCAAAACATACACTGGAAAAAAGATAGCCTATTCAACAAATGGTGCTGGCAAAACTGGTTAACCACATGCAGAAAATTGGAAATTAATCCCACTTTCTCACCCTGCACAAGAGTCAGTTCAAGATAGATCAAAGACTTGGAAATCAAACCAGAGACCCTGCAGCTCCTTGAAGCGGGCATAGGTCCAACAGGCAACACATAGGCACACTTTCTCAACAAGACCCCAAAGGTGCAACAAATTAAACGCGTAGCATGCCAGATCCCTAGAGAAACCGGGCCCAGTACCCTGGGACCAGGGCGGGGGTCAGGTGGGGCACGCCAGCCAGGGCTCTCGTCATGAGACTCTGGGCCCCGGGCCGAACTGCGTGTAACATGCCAGACCCCTGGAGAAAACGGGCTCAGTACCCTGGGTTCCAGGCAAGGTTGGCGCGGAGCACACCAGCCGGGGCCCGGGTCGCGGGACCCTGGGCCCCAGACGGAGTAGTGCAGATCACTCTGGACCCATGGGGAAACCGACCGGGTTACAGTGCTACTGAGTGAGTGCCTGATCCCACTACCTCCTCAAACCACATATACTGTCTTCTCTTATTAAAAAAAAAAAAAAGGAACAGAAAAAATAAAAATATCGGAGAGGAGGTAAGAAAGCCTTTATGGATGCCAGGACACTGGAGATGCAGACAAAACTTATCTAAATGCACTGGAACTTATGGAAAAATTCCCCGTGAAGGAGGACAGCTATTTCTCTATATTGTTAAGAATCTCGGACATCACCTGTAAGGAGAGAGTTTAGCGGAGACCAAGGAGAAAGGCGGTGTTGAAAGAGGTCTCCGCGATGGTGGTGGAGACTTGTATTCAGGAGAAGCAGAAACTGGATCCTACCAACATTATTTTTTTGAGAAATTACACCAAATGTCGAATGCTACCATCACGCATGCTTAGGAACACTGGACAACATTCAGAGTGGAAAAAGAACCTGGGAAGGAAGGATTTGAAATGGTGGATGCAGTGGCAATGGCAGTGGCCAATACTCAGGGGAGGCCAGTACTCAGGGGAGGCATCTGATACATTACACCTGGAACCTTTGAAATAATAACCACAGAGACAGTGATCAAAACCTGCCCAGGGGTTAGGTGGGCGCCAGGGCCAGTGGCCGATATCGGAGCTTACTGTGAGGCAAGGCCACTACTGAGGCCTCTGTGGCCGGGATTGGAGCCTGCCGAGGGGTTTGGCCAGTGCTGGGGCCAGCGAGGCCAGCACCGGAGCCTGCCATGAGGCACGGCTGGTACTGGGGCCTCCGAGTCCAGGATAAGAGCCTGCCGAGGGATTAGGCCGGTGCTGGGGTCAGTGAGGCCAACACTGGAGCTTGCCATGAGGCAAGGCCGATGCTGGGGCCTCCGAGGACAGGACCGGAGCTTGCCGAGGGGTTAGGCTGGTGCTGGGGCCAGTGAGGCCGGCATTGGAGCCTGTCGTGAGGCAAGGCCGGTGCTGGGTCTCCAAGGCCAGGATCAGAGCCTGCCGTGAGGCAAGGCCAGTGCTGGAGGCTCTGAGGCCAGGATAAGAGCCTGCCGAGGGGTTAGGCTGGTGCTGGGACCAGCTCGGCCGGCATCAGAGCCTGCCGCGAGGCAAGGCCTGTGCTGGGGCCTCCAAGGCCGGAATTGGAGCCTGCCGAGGGCTAAGGCCGGTGCTGGGGCCAGCGCGGCTGGCATCGGAGCCTGCCATTAGGCATGGCCAGTGCTGGAGCCAGCGAGGTCTGGATCAGTCCACTGAGTAGCCAGGCCACTATTGGGGCCATCAAGAGTGGGATCGGTACTTGCAACGCAGCATGCACAGAGAAATATCGCAGAAAATATAAATCAGATGCTTCTCTTAATCAGCAATAACTAGGAAGAAAGGGGCAACAGGAAGAGGTTGAGCTATAGAAAGGGCCCTATAGTGATGCAACTAATGTGACCAATCACAGGGTATGTAACAGTGGAGGATGGAGCCTCTTTAAAACGCAGGAGGTACATAAACAAATGTATCAAAGTTAATCACCAAAGAAGCGAGGGATGGAGGGAGAGGGAGGGAGTGGGATGGGGGCTGGAGGAGGGCTAATTGGATGATGTGTGCTTGTATATCCTCTCAAGTCTTGTACTCCAATGTGATTGATATATGACTACAATGCCCCAATTTATAAAATAAATAAATTAATTTAGCTGACTGGGCGATGTGTGCATGTATGTCTACAAAAGTTTATATCCCACTATGATGTATGAATACAGTGCACCAATAAAATAAAATTAAAAAAAAATAAAAAATAAAAATAAAAATAAAAAAATGCGAATCAATACATGGGATTGCATGAAACTGAAGAACTTCTGTTCAGCAAAGCAAACTGTCAAGAACCTCAACCGAGAGCCAACATAATGGGAGAAGATTTTTGCCACCTACATCTCTGATAGAGGACTGATATCTAGAATATACAGAGGACTCAAGAAACTCAACACTAAAAACAAATCATCTAATAATAAAATGGGTAAGTGAACTAAATAAATGCCAACACCAAAGCAGAGGCTGTTGGCCAAACCAATCTGTAGGGCCTTTGGCTGAACCAAGGTGAATATTAGTCATCTCACAAGCTGCTCCCCCAAAAAACTGAACCCCAGTATCTTAAGGGTCATGCGTTGCATGAAGTATGACCTGTACCAACATTGGGAAGACATTTCAAAAGGTATTAATGTACCGGTATTGGGAAAGATTTCCAATTTTAAAAATATATCTTTGGTAGTGAAGAAAGCCAGGACCTGTGGGGAGAGGGCTTGCAGATTTCCCCATGGATAATTAGCAAAGAATAGAATAAGCCTAGGGCCTTTTGACATTTCTAAAGAGAAGCAGAGTTCCTCAAGGATGGGAGGAAATTCCAGATTCCAGAGAAGCAACTTAACACACTTAGGAGTGTAACAAAAGGTGTGGGGGTTGTGCCAGAGACAGAGCTTACCCCACCCCAACTCAGAGGGGGAGGATCTGCCTGGGATGCAGACAGAGCAGATACCTGGGCTAGAGATAGGACAGCACATCTACATATCAAAGACCTGCCCAGATCTGACCTGGCTGCCTATAAGAAAGCTCCACATGTTATATCTTTGGCGAATTCATTTGAACCACCCCCTCGTGTTACCCTTGGGTACATGAGGCTGTAAATGTGTTTTGTATTTCTATCTTTTTAATAAACTTCTTTAAATCTTCAGCAAGAGTTTGGGCTAATGTATTTTTACCCTTAGCTCAGGACAAGAACCCGTGTTTTTTTTTTTTTTTTTTCTGTTTTAGATTTTTTTTGTGTATGTGTTTTGAGGGAAATTATATCCGGAACCCTAAACGGGGTCCTCGGGGAAAGTTTCCCCAAAACCATATCATCTTCACAAACCTGTAGCATGACCCACACTGCATCTGGATACTTCTGTCCAACAGAATTATGGTGCACACAATGGCCACCCAGTTGCTATCTTTGCACATCGATCTAGCTTATACAAGCATAAAATGTGTGTGCCTGTCTTAGCTCACATTGTCATCATTCACGTAAAAGCATAATGTTTCTTTCCAAGATCACTTCCCTAAGTTTCAACATTTTTATTTTTGTTACCAAATTCATCATTAGGCTAGTTTTGCTTGTTTAGTCTTTTCTTTGGTCTGATATCACCCATGACTTCATAAGAAGGTGTAAAGGGTTCTTTGTTAATTCTTTTACTTATCTGTGGGTCTATAACTTTGAGATTTTAAAATTGTCTTATGCTGAAAAGTCAGCTTCTGCCTGCCTGTGGAGCAGGACAGTGATGCAAATGTTGTTGTTTAACCCTTCAAATGCTTTCTCTGCTTTAGGACAAGGCATTGAATGAAATTATCCATTCCCACATCACTAAGGCTCACAACAAGAGTTTCAATAGCTGTTTGCTTCCTGACCAAAGCCAAGCCTTTCTCTCTCCAGGTCTGCCACCATTTTGACACAATTATTTTTGAAATATATTAATAATCAGAGCTTTCTCAAATCTTCCTAGGCCATTCCTATTATTTTGTATAAAGGCAAAAATAGAGTGCTTTAAACTTCGACTTTACATTAAGAAAAAATAATATAATTGATGCTTTTATTAGTAGGCAAAGAAATTCTAATGCTTAAAGATCTGACTTTTTAAATGAAATATCCTATTAATATTCTGTTAAATTTTAGAAATAGGAACAGCTATGGAGATGGGAGATGTTTTTGCAAGTATCTTTGGGAAATATAGTCTGCCAGGCTATAGTTCATTTTAATAATGAGTGACTTGCTGAAGAAAAGTATTGGCTTTTGAAATATGAGAAGAACCAGTCATTTTCCAAAAGAGGCAACACCATAAAGAATACTCTGTATTCTTCAGGAGATATCATAATCCTCTTCTCCTCTAATGATGGAAAAATAAGTGATTGTTTGTTAAATATAAACAAACTAGCCTATAGATGAATTTGGTAACAAAAGTAAAACTATTGAAACTTAGAAGGCCACAGTCTTGAGAACTGAACTTGGAAAGAAACATAAGAAACATTGTGCTTTCACACACATATTTTATGCTGGTATAAGCAAAGATAACAATTAGGCTGCAAAAAAAGGATTGTAGCAACTTATATAAGTTCTGTAATTTGGGGACAATCTCTCTCTCTCTCTCTCTCTCTCTCTCTCTCTCTCTCTCTCTCTCTCTCTCTCTCTCTCTCTCTTCCTGTGTGTGTGTGTGTGTGTGTGGAATTGGATGTCTATAGCTCTAATACAGTAACAATAAATCTTTGGTGATAATCTTTCATAGAACAAAAATAAATAGGCTATACATGGTGGCACATGTCTGTAATTGCAGTATTTGGGAGGCTGAGATAGGAGGATTTCAGGTTCATGACCAGCCTCGGGAACTTAGGACCTCTAAACTTTAGTGAGATCCTGCTTCAAAATAACAAATAAGCCAGGTGTGGTGATGAAAACTTGTAATCCCACACTAGGGAGGCTGAGAGAGGGGGATTGCACATTTCGATTCCAGCCTTAGCTACTTAGTGAGGCTCTCAGCAACTTATTGAGACCCTGTTTCCAAATAAAGTATAAAATAGGTCTGGAAGAATAGCCTGGAGGTAGAAAGTCTCTGGCTTCCACCCCCAGTACCACAGAAAAAGGGGACTAAGGGTAGAAGTCTCTTTGTTTCTTGAATGAATGATAGCAGAGCCAGAATAATTTTAGAGAAAATTGTTATTGAAAAAGAGAGCATCTGAGTTGGGGTGGTCAGGAAAGAGATATCACTCCTAACTCCACCAATGTCTTTTTTATATTAAGGTTTTTAGCAAAACATTGTAAGAAATGATTAATCACAGGAAACAACAAAACAATCATGGCATGATTCAGGGAAAATATCAAGCTAGTCATCCTTGAAGGACAGAATTCTGAGAAATAAGGAAGTCGTCAGGGTCTCTGCTTAACATCAGGGTTCCGGCTTATCAGTCTCATATGGTCCTTGTGTGGGGGTCACATGCTCGCTGAGGACACTTTGGACTGGGCTCCCCAGGGGGCCTTTCATCATTCCCCAGACAATAAAAGCACAGGCCTGCAGAGAGATGAGTTTAAGTCACACTTTCTGTGAATCTGCAGGTTCATCTCAGGTGCTCAGAGTCCTCCCACCTCATCCATCTGGGTGAGTGCCTCTGCATCCATGGTGCAGCATCACAGAGAGCCTGGAGTCCCGGGCGGAGGAAGGAGGAAGATGGGGCTCATTAGTGAGGTCTCGGCAGCTGCGGAAGAGACATCCAGCTCTAAGAGTTTGTGCCCAGTGCAAAGGATTGGGTTCTGTTTAGGGCAATGAGGACATTTTTTTTTAATTGAAAGTAAATTCTATACATTTAATCTGTATTTGGTGCCCTGTCTCCCCGCCTCATTTCACTTCCCCCCTGCCGATACTTAATACCCAGGCAAACCTTGCTCTATTCATACTTTTACACCTATTTGGAAATAGCCGCTCATCAATCAAGTTCAGCCTCCTTCCTCTTAGTTTTCCATTCAAATTTTGCTGAGATTTCCCTTCCATTATCTGGAGTTCCTCTTTTCATGAATCTATTGGCCTTTTTTTATCTCTTCTTTTGTAAAGTGTCCATTCAATTTGATTTCCCATTTCTTGATTGGGTTGTTTGTTTTGCTAGTACACAGTCTTTTGAGCTCTTTGTATATTCTGGATATTAGCCCCCTATCGAAGTGGTGACTGGTAAAGATCTTCTCCCATTCTGTAGGCTTCCTCTTTAGGTTCTTGATGGTTTCCTTTGATGATAAGAAGCTTTTTAGTTTGATGCTATCCCACTTGTTGATTCTTGCTCTAATTTCCTGAGCTTTGGAGGTTTTGTTGAGAAAGTTACTGCCTATATGTTATAGTGATGAGCCTATGTTCTCCTCTAATAACTTCACAGTCTCTGGTCTGATTTCTAAGTCTTTGATCCATCTCAAGTTGATTCCTGTGCATGGTGAGTGATAGGGGTTTAGTTCCATCTTTCTACAAATGGATAGCCAGTTCTCCCAGCACCATTTGATGAAAAGGCTGTCTTTTCTCCAGCATATGAGTTTGGCCCCTTTGTCAAAGATTAATTGATTGTAGGTGTGAGTATTTGTTTCTGTATCTTCTATTCTGATCCACTGGTCAGTGTACCTGTTATTGTGCCAGTACCATGCTGTTTTTACTACTATTGATCTATAGTATAGTTTGAAGTCTGGGATTGTGATGCCTCCTGCATGATTCTTGTTGCTGAGAATTGCTTTGGCTATTCTGGGTCTTTTCTTTCTCCATATAAAGTTCATAATTGCCTTTTCTAGGTCTGTGAAGAATGTACTTGGTATTTTAATGGGGATTGCATTGAATCTATAAATCATTTTGGGCAGAATGGCCATTTTGATGATATTTATTCTGCCTATCCACGAGCATGGGAGGTCTTTCCATCTTCCAGAGGACTTAACTCACCAATCAAAAGACATAGACTGGCAAAGTGGATCAAAAAACATAACCCAAAAATATGTTGTTTGCAAGAAACTCACCTAACAGCCAAAGACACTCACAGACTGAAAGTGAAAGGATGGAAAAAGATATACCATGCTACTAGAGAACAAAATAGGGCAGGCGTAGCAATCCTGATATCCAACAAAACAGACTTTAAACTAAGACACATCAGAAGAGACAAATCCGGGCACTTCCTTTTATTAAAAGGAACGATACACCAAGATGATATAATAATAGTAGATGTTTATGCTCCAAATGTGAATGCAACCACATTTGATGTCTCTTTGGGACATCAGATCTCAAATAGACCCAAATACAATAATTCTGGGAGACTTCAATACGCCTCTTACACCACTGGATTGATCTTCAAAGCAAAAGTTGACTAAAGACTCTTTAGAACTAAAGAAAACTATAAACCAAATAAACCTAATAGACATATACAGAACATTTCATCCAGGAACTACAGAATACACATTCTTCTCATCAGCCCATGGAACCTTCTCCAAAATAGATCACATCCTGGTGCACAAAGAAAGCACCAGCAAATTCAAAAGATGTAATATAATTCCTTGCATCTTTTCAGACCATAATGGAATTAAAGTAGAAATCAACAACAGGAAACTCAAAAGAAACTATGCAAATACATGGAAACTGAATGATACACTATTGAATGATGAATGGGTGAGAGCAGAAATTAGGAAAGAAATAAAGAAATTTTTGGAAATAAATGAAAACAGAGACACAACTTACCAAAATCTCTGGGACACTATGAAGGCAGTATTAAGAGGAAAGTTTATTGCATTGAGTGCCCACATAAGAAGGACTCAGAATCACCAAGTTCAGACCCTATTGACACAACTCAAGGACCTAGAAAAACTGCAACAGTCCAATCCCAAAGCCAGCAGGAGACAGGAAATTATTAAAATTTGAGCAGAAATAAATGAAATAGAGAACAAAAAACAATTCAAAGAATCAACAAAACAAAAAGCTGGTTCTTTGAAAAGGTTAATAGAATTGATAAACCCCTGGCCAACCTAACCAAAAGAAAGAGAATCTATGCAAATTACTAAAATCAGAAATGAAAAAGGAGACATCACCACATATAGTCAAGAAATTCAAAGGAATATCAGAAACTACTTTAAAAATTTATACTCCAATAGACAAGAAAACATGGAAGAAATCGATAGATTCCTAAACACAGTTAACCTACCTAAACTGAACCAAGAGGACATAGCAAGCCTAAACCAACCAATAGAAAACAATGAAATAGGAATGGCAATAAAAATTCTTCCATCAAAGAAAAGCCCAGGCCCAGATGGATTTCCAACTGAATTTTACAAAACCTTCAGTAAAGAACTAATACCAATACTGCATAACTTATTCCAGGAAATTGAAAGAGATGGAACTCTCCCAAATTCCTTCTATGAGGCCAGTATCACATTAATCCCCAAACCAAATAAAGATACCTCAAGAAAGGAAAACTACAGACCAATATCTTTAATGAACATAGATGCAAAAATTCTAAACAAAATACTAGCCATATGCATTCAAAACCATATCAAGAGAATAATACACCATGACCAAGTTGGTTTCATCCCGGAAAAACAAGATTGGTTCAACATATGCAAATCAATACGTGTCATCCACCACATAAATAGAATCAAGAATAATAACTATATCATCATAGCAATAGATGCTGAAAAAGCTTTCGACAAAATCCAACACCCATTCATGTTAAAAACACTACAGAAAATTGGAATGAAAGGAACATACCTCAACATCATTAAGGCAATACACAACAAACCCCAAGCCAACATTATACTGAATGGGGAAAAACAGCAAGAATTTCCCCTAAAATTGGGAACAAGACAAGGATGTCCACTATCACCACTCCTCCTCAATATAGGACATTTTCTTTGAATATCTAGTTCTGTAACTTTCAGATATTAAAATTCGTACATGATTTATAGGAAATATCCCCTGACTCCAGGTGTGCACTTATGGTTGTGAATTAAATGTCTGTCACCGGCTGGCCATATTAGTCCTCAGGCCACATGTAGGTGTTATCTAGAGATTTTAAGCATCATCAACCTTCGCATATAATCAAAGCATGGATAAATTAATTTCATTCCAACAGTTCTATTAAACATACTCAGATTTGTTTGTTGCCTTCACTAATCAAACCGAGCTCGTACTGATATGCGACTTTCAGAGTTGGAGCAATTAGACAGTGTTAGCCAGGCACTGGTGGCATACACCTTTAATCTCAGGACTTGGAAGGCTACAAAGAAGGGTCACAAATTCAAGGCCAGCATGTATTAATTCAGCAAGACCATGTTCCATTTTAAAAATAAATGGTCGCTTGGCATGAGGACACACTCTTGGGAGGCAGAGACAGGAGAATCATGCTGGTTGGAAGCCAGTCTTGCTGGCTTGAGACTCTGTTTCCAAATTTAAAACAAATATAAAAGAGGTCTGGGAGTGTAGCCTGGAGGTAGAAGGGTTTCCAGAAACCCCAGTACCCCAAAAATAAATAAATAAATAAATAAATAAATAAATAAATAAATAAATAAAGGCTGGGCGTGGTAGCTCACGGTTGTAATCTCTGCGCTTGGGAGGCAGAGACAGGAGGATCGCACAGGTTCAAAGCCAGCCTCGACTACTTAGTGAGGCTCTAAGCAACTTAGTTAGATCCTTCTTCCAAATAAAATATAAAATAGATCTAAGAGTATAGCCCAGAGTTAGAAAGCCCCTGTGTTCCACCCCCAGTACTACCATAAATAAATAAATAAATAAACAAAAAAAACAAAAGAAAAGAAAAACGTCTAGAATTACAGAAGTGAAATCAGCTTGGGTTTAATCCTCAGTACCACGAGATGAGAGACAGGGAAGAGAGGAGGGGGGAGAGAGAGAGAGAGAGAGCGAGAGCAAGAGCGAGAGCGAGAGCGAGAGCGAGAGAGGGAGGGAGGAGAGGAGAGGAGAGATAGAGAAGAACAGTCAGTGATAACTTTGCGAATACATTCTATGATTTAAAAAACAAGGAATGATAGTTGTGTCCCATGCTTGGCTTCAAAAGACCTGGAAAAGGCGGGCGTGGTGGCGCAGGCTTGTAATCCCCGCGCTTGGGAGGCAGAGACAGGAGGATCGCTCAGGTTCGAAGCCAGCCACCCGCGCCTGCTTAGTAGACCCTGTTTCCAAATAAAAATGTAAAAATAGGTCTGGGAGTGTAGCCCGGAGGTAGAAGGGCTTTCAGGAACCCCAGTACCACCAAAAAAAAAAAAGACCTGGAAATACCATTTCTAATACTTTGGGAAGAAATATTAATATTGCTGTACACTAATCTTTTTCTCTACATTGTCTTTCATTTTAAAATACCCATTCTCATTTTTTCTTACTCTCATATGTCTTTGTCAATGGGGACTAAATCTAGGAGCATCTTCTCTGCGCTGCACCCCAGTCCTTTTGACGTTTTATTTCAACATGGTCTTGCTAAGTTCCTGAGCCTGGCCTCAACCCTGCGATCCTCCTGTCTCACCTTCCCAAGTACTAGGATTGCAGGTGTGGCCACCACACCAGCTCTCTTGTCCCATCTGATGACACCTCTGTCACAGGACTGCCCATCCATTCAGAAATGGCAGAATGCAGGGCATCCTCCGTGTCTGCCTCCTTGATTCACCTAATAAGGGCATCTTGACCGGGATGTCCTTCCTCAGACAGTCCCAGCCTCCACTCTCCCCTCTAATCAAGGATTGCTCAGATTTCTCCATGACATATTTTCCTCCCTGTGTGTCTTGTTTTCCTGATGTGCCCAGGTGGCCTTTCTTTTGTCCTGAGGTGGCCTCTGCAAATGGGACCTGTTTCACATCCATGGTACTTTACCTTTCATTCATTTCTTTCTTTTTCTTTTTTTTCTCTCTCTCTCTTTCTTCTTTCTCTCTCTCTCCGTGTGTGTGTGTGTGTGTGTGTGTGTGTGTGTGTGTGTGTGTGTGTGTTTGGCACTAGGGACTGAACCAGTGGCATTCCAGTTTTGAACTACACTGCTAGTCCTATATATTCTACTTTGAAACAGGACCTTTAAGTTGCTGAGGTTCTGCCTAAGTTCCTGAGGCTTCCCTGGAACCTGTGATCCTCCTGGCTCAGCTTCCCAAGTATTGGAATTATAGGTATGTATACTATGCCTGGCTTAAAATATGTCTTCTAAGAAAATTTATGAAGGCTTGGTATGGTGGCACACACCTGTAATACCAGTGCTTGGGAGGTTGAAGACAGGAGGATTGCAGGTTTGAAGTCAGCCTCAGCAACTTAGGGATGCTGTCAGCAACTTGGCAAAATCCTATTTCAGAAAAAACAAATAGGGCTGGGAGTGGAGTGTAGAGGTAGAATGCCCCTGGGTTCAATCTCCAGTATAATAATAAATAACAATAATTAATAATAATAATAATAATAATAATAATAATAATAATGATGATGATGATGATGTAGCACAGAAATTGCTACATACCTTAGCTGTGCACACTTACATGAAATTACTAAACATAGATACTTCGTGTACTTGTTTCACTGATACACTGGTGTGTGGTCCACCAAACTTGGAAACTGTTGGGTGATTACGGCCATATTTTCTGCGGTCTCTCTTGGTGTTTCAGGGTGTTAATAGAAGTCATTACTCGTCAATGCATCAAATTGTACCACTTTTTTGGCACTCTAGAAACATGTAAACTTCTGTGCTCTTAATGCAAATGTTCTCCTATGCAAAAAGGATATTTTAGCCATAGAGGGTGGCACATATCTGTTAACTGGGTCCTTGAGAGGGTGAGTGGGAGGTTCAAGGTTTGAGACCAGCCATGGCAATTTTTAGTGTGGCAATTAGTAGCTTGAACTCACTTTTATTCAGTGTGTGTGTGTGTGTGTGTGTGTGTGTGTGTGTGTGTGTTAGAGAGGGAACCCAGGGTCCTACTTATTCTGGAATATTCAATCAGCTCTATTTTATTTTCTATTTGAAAAGAGAGTTGCACTGGGCCATTGAATGCCTTACTATGTTGCTGAGGATGTCCACAAATCTGTGATCCTCCTGTCTTGGCCTCCCAAGTACTAGGATTATTACATGAGTATGCCTTCAGGTTGGGCTCCAAACTTTTCTCTCTCTCTTTCTTTCTTTCTTTCTTTCTTTCTTTCTTTCTTTCTTTCTTTCTTTCTGTGTTTAGTACTGGAAGATTGCACCCAGGGACATTCTACCTCCAAGTTACATATCCCGCCCTATTTTTGTTCTTTATTTTTTTTTTAATTTTATTTTATTGGTGCACTGTATTCATACATCATAGTGGGATACAAACTTTTGTAGACATACATGCACACATCGCCCAGTCAGCCCCCACCCGATCCCCACCCCATTTTCTCCCCATCCCTCCTTCCCATGCTTGGCTTAGTGGTTGACATCTAGTATTATAGCACTTTATCCAAAATTAAAAATGATAATCTCACATAACAGTTTCATTTGTCTGATACCAAGCTTTTGATGATTTAAAGATAACAATTCAATATTTCTTTTTGCTTTATTTCTTACCAGAGCATATTTTTTTCTATTTTTTTAGGTGAAACTATCATATATTTATATATTTATTTTTCAGAAAAAAAATCTATCCTAATATGGAATATGAATTTTAGATACCCAAAACGATATTGAAAAAGAACAAAGCTAGAAGATATATATTTTCTGATTTCAAACCATATAAAGCTACAATAATTGAAACAGTGTAGTACTGTTCTAAAGGCAGATATATAAACCATTGGAGTTAAATAAAAGCCTAGAGCTAAATTCTTCTCTATATTGTCAAGTTATTTTTGACAAGGTTTCCACGAACATTTGGTGGTGGAAATAGTAATCTTTTAACTAAACATTGTTGAAAAATAATACTTACATGGCAAAAAATAAAATTGGACCCTTACCTAATCCCACATACAAGTATTACCTCAAAATAGATAAAAGACCTAAATATAAATCTTAAGACTATAAACTTTTAGGAGAAAATCTGGGTCATAAAACCTCACAACATTGAAATTGGCAGTGATTTCTTGGATATGATTTCAAAGGCACAGGCAACAGAAGAATATACAAACTCCCTAAAAAATAAAAAAAAATATTGTATATCCAAAGACAATGTAAACAGAGTTAAAAGTTACTAACAGAATTGGATAAAATATTTCCAAATGCTATATCTGAAGGTATATTAATATTCCAACTAGAAATCCTAAAAATTAACAACAATAAAGGCAAACAATACCATTTAGAGATAGGTAAAAGACTAACATAAATAATGAATCTCCACAGCTAACCAATCTTAGTTGTCTGTTGGATGGAAAATCTTGTTTCTCTGGTTCTGGTGTGTGTTACCTATTTCTTCTTTGTAGTTAATCTCTTTGAGTATTTTCTCTAGCGCTGGTTTTGAAGACATAAATTCCTTCAGTTTCTGTTTGTCATGGAAGCTTCTTATTTCTCCATCTAATTTGATAGAAAGTTTTGCTGGATAGGAAATTTTTGGCTGGAAGTTGTTTTCTTTCAGAGTTTGGAATATGTTACTCCAAGCCCTTCTGGCTCTCATGACTTGGTTTGGGAAGTCTGGAGTGATTCTAATTGGTTTGCCTCTGAATGTCACTTGGCCCTTTGTTTTTGTTGCCTTTAAGATTCTCTGCTTGGCTTCCACATTGGTCATTTTGACAATTATGTGGCTTGGGGATCCTCTTCTCCGATCCTGTCTAAAGGGAGTTCTATAAGTTTCCTGGATCTGTGTATCAACCTCTTGCTCTATATTTGGAAAATTTTCTGCTATTACTTCCTTGAAGAGATTGTTGATCCCTTTGGTTTCACTTTCTTTTCCCTCCTCTATTCCAATTATTCTTAGGTTAGCTCTCTTAAGAAGGGCCCATATTTCTTCAATGTCAGATTCCTGCTGTCGGATATTTTTTCCTAGATTAGAAACTATGGGTTCATTTTTGGATTGCTCATCTTCTAAGAGTGAGATTCTGTTCTCCATGTGGTCTAATCGTTTGTTTGTGCTTTGAATTGAGGCCTTTACTTCATTAATTGCATCCTTTATCTCTTTTTGGCTCTCTCTGAGTTCTTTTCGAAGCACCTCTATTATTTCTACAGTTATTTTCCTGATTTGATCTTCTAGAAATCTCTGATTTTCTGTTTTATCGGGTTCTGATGTTGTGGGGTTGTGCATATTCATTACTCCAGTGTTATTCCTCTTTCCCATGATTTCGGAGGTTTGTGCCTTCTCTGGATTCTTCCCTTGGGTCACTATGGCTTCACTTAAGGTGCTCTGGATCTCGAGTCAGTGGTATCTCAGACCCCACTACACCTTTACTGGGTTGTATCACAGAGTCTCCGACCCAGGGAGTCGATAGAGGCTGCTTTTAACTATGGGGGGTGCCATGTTGCACGTTTTCCTATGGTGTGATATCTCTGCCACCACCACTCCCTCACTGGGTCCAGTCCCAGGAGGTACAGTACTGGGATTTCTCCTCCGCTATTTGACTCACTGTTCTTGACTACGCAGATGTAGCTGTACTGGACTCGTTGAATTCACTGCTGCTGCCGCCGCCGGTAACAATATGGCGCCATTGTGACGCCCTCGGCCGTGAGGCTGGCGTATTTTTTCTTCTCTGGTTTTGATTTCCACTCTGAATCCCTGCAGCGTGTGCTGAGCTCGGTCACTGGGAGCTTTAAATGCTCTCTGCGCCGAAAGATCCCGCCTGGCTGTTCCACAGCGGCTCACCTCGGCTTGCTTGTAGCCGTCCGTTGAGTTCGCCACTGCCGCCAGCAGTATGGCGCTGCTGCCGCGTCCTCGGGTGCTTGTGTCTCCTATGTGGCCCTGAGCTCTGTTCTCAGTCCGCTTTCTCTCTGGAGCCTGGTGGTTTTTTTGTTTTTCTGGTGATGGTGTTTTCTGGCTATGAAAGGCGCTGGTTTTGTGGTAATGGAGACTGGTTGTTAGCGGGGCTCTTATATATATTTAAATATATAAAATATATGTATTTGTGGTACTGGGGTTCCTGGAAACCCTTCTACCTCTGAGCTACTCTACCAGACCTATTTTATATTTTTATTTAGAAACAGGGTCTCTTAAGCCAGCGAGGCTGGCTTTGAACCAGCAGGATCCCTCCTATCTCCGCCTCCCAAGTGTGCACCACCATGCTCAGCACTGTTCTTTATTTTTAAACAGGGCCTCACTACATTGCAGAGGGACTCACTAAGTATCTGAAGCTGGCAGTGAACCTGTGATCCTCCTTCCTCAGCCTCCCAAGTACTGGGATTATAAGCATGCACCACCATGCCTGGCAATTTGACTCTATTTTAAATGTAGTTATATTTAAAACCTTGATTCCACATGCCTAAAGAAAAAAAAATGGCATGTGATTCTACTAAGTGATAACCTGCTCACATAGGCTAGTTATTCTGGCATAAGGATAAAAAACACACAGCTGTCTTGAAGAAATGAGATAAAGACTTAAAATTTTATTAGAGTTCTCCTAACAGAGATAGTGAACATATCCTATTTTGATAACTTTTTGTCTTCTCTCTTTTGGCAGAGACAGAGTTCATCAGTTATTAAAAGAGCCATACTAAATGTCCCAAGACACATAGATGAGGAACTACATAATTATAAAAATGATAGTCAACATTTCTGTAGAGATCAGAGTGTGTCAGAAACACTCTCATTTTGGAACATATAGGTAAACTTTATTTATCACATGTCTACTATCTAAAATGTCTGTTTATAAGGCACCAATAAAAGCACATTATGTAAAAATAAAAACAGAAAATAAAATATTGTTGTGCATATTTCACAGAAAAGATGACTACAGCTCGTGGGGTAGACAACTCAAGATTGCACACCTGGTAAATGGCAGATCACAGATCACAGCAAAGTCTGAATTCAATGCCCATATATTTTTAGGTACTGGGGATGGAACCTAGGGGGCCATTCTACCTCCCAGCTACACCCCCAGTCCTATTGTTTATTCTTTATTTGGAAACAGGGTCTCACTGAGTTGTAAAGGGCCTAAGTAGCTGAGGCAGGCTGTGAACCGCAATCCTCCTGTCTCAGCCTCCCAAATGCAGGGATGACAAGTGTGCACCACCACGCCCGGGTCTCAATGCCCATATTGATCAATATTTGTCCTTTTAATATACAGAGAATATTTGGCCTATAATCCCAATGCTTGGAAGGCTAAGATATGAGAATCACAGGCACAGGTCCAGCCTCAGCAACTTAGCAGGAACTAGTAGTTTCAAAAGTAAAATAGGTTTCGGAGTATGTCTTGGACGTAGAATGCCACTGTGTTTAAATACCAGTACACCCCACACAAAAAAAGAATATTTTCTTTGGCAATAAAGCAATCAAAATAGAGCTCTGAAATAATATAACTCTGTGTATATGTAATATATTCTGGATATCCAGTTTTCCAGCACCATTTGGGGAAAACACTGGCTTTTCTCCAGTGCATTGTTTGTTTCTTTGGCAAAAAACAACTGGCTATGAGTATGAGGACTGGTCTCTATATCTATTCCATTGGTTTCTATGTCTGTTTTGTGTTACTACCGTGCTGTTTCTATTACTATAGCTCTGAAGTACAATTTGAAGTCAGGTACTGTGTTGCCTTCAGCATGCTTCTTATTGCTCAGAATTGCTTTGGCTATGCTGGGTCTGTTGTTCTTCCCATATGAATTTTAGGACTGTTCTGTCTAGGATGACACTGATATTTCCATAGGGATCGCATCAAAACTGTAGATCACTTTTGATGGTTTGTCCATTTTAATTATATTAATTCTGCCTATGCAGGAATGCTGGAGGTCTTGCCAGCTTCTGAGATATTCATTTCTTTCTTTCTTTAGGGTACTATAATTTTCATTATATTAGTCCTTTACCTCCTTTGTGAGATTTATTTCTTAGTAATTTTTTGAGGCTACTGTGATTGGAATGGTTTTTGTGACTTCATTTTCAGTGGATTCATTGTTGGTGTGTAGAAAACCTACCGATTTTTTTAATTGATTTTGTTTTGTGCAATTACCCAGTTTATTGCCTTCTGATAAAGCAGCAGACAGGGACCAAGACAGACCCTGAACAGCCAAAGCAAACTTGAACAGAACAAAGCCAGAAGCACCACACTTCCTGATTTCAAAACACTTTCCAAGATAGCTGGTGGCGCACTCTTGTAATCCCCGTGCTTGGGAGGAGGAGACAGGAGGATCTCACTAGTTCAAAGCCAGCTTTGCAGACTTAAGAGACCCTGTTTCCACATAAAAAAGTAAAAAAATAGGTCTGGGAGTGTAGCCCGTGGGAGTGTATCCTGGAGGTAGAAGGGCTTCCAGGAACCCCAGTACCACCAAAAAGATAAATAAATAAACAAAACACATTCCAAGCCAGGCATGGTGGCACATGCTTGTAATCCCAACATTTGACAGGTTGCGACTGGAGGATTGCGGTTTGTGTACAGCCTCAGCTACTATACTACTTAGTGAGGCTCTTTGCAATTCAGTGAGACGCTGTTACAAAATAAAGAATAAAGAAATAGGACAGGGCTATAGCTTAGAAGTAAATTCCTCTTGAGTTCCAGTACCAGCCCCACACAAAAAATATTCTAAAGTGATAGTACTTAAAGCACTGTAGTCTTGAAATAATAAGAAACAGGCAGCCTAACAACACAAAAAAGATAGCCAGGATTCTTGCAGACATGCACAGTGTGCTGATCTTTGACAAGGGAGTTAAGAACGTGTAATGGGTAAGAAACAGTTGCTTCAACAAGAGGTGCTGAGGATAATGGAAACCCACATGTGGAAGAGTGAAATCAGACCCTGTGCCACGGCCTGCACTATCAATGCCCCGCTGCACTGGCTCTTTGCTATGTGTTGGTGGCGGATCCTGGAGATCTAACCTGGAGCGCTCTAAGATAATGTACCACTAAGGTACATCCCCAACTCTTTTAATTTTTATTTTGAGAAAACATCTTTCTAATTTACCCAGGCTGCCCCCAAATGCCTGAGCCTTCGCTTCCCAAGTGGCTGGGATTAAAGGAATATTCTACTGCACCTGGCCTAAACGGATTCCCTATATCCAAGCAACCCAACAGCACAGCTCAGCCTCGCCCACCTAAAGAGGCCCCGACACTGACATCAGCCTATAGCTGATAGCCTAGAGCCTAGAGCTAGGAAAGCACTGAATCCAAAGTCTGTTGGTTACTGAAGGGTGACCAAGTGTAGAGCATTAGTTGCCCCTCATGGTATGGGCCGAGTGGAGCTGAGATGTGCAGCCAGGCTCCAGCATCAGGGGCATCCTACAACATATCACAAGCCAGGAAAAATAACGCAAAACTCAAAGTGTGGTTCCCCATGACTGCACACCACTTTCACACCACTGTAAAGTTGACTTTTTAGTGGACCACTGTAAGTGAGGACCTTCTGCACTAGCTGCACTCTGGCTAGCCATCCCTCCTCTCCAGGCCTGGTTAGACGAGTAAAAGCCGCAACTCCCAGGGCTGGCTGTCAAGGGTACGATGTCCCTCTGTCCCTGAGAGCACCCCACACTCACCACCAGCTTGCTCTACTACAGCAGGAATAGGACAGGCCGAGCTGTGTTCTGGAGTAGACCGGCATTAGGGTCAAACTGGGTGGTAGATACAGATGAGCTTCCACATGGCCGGCTCCACTGCAGAACAGGGGTTGGTGGGGCTGGGCTGGCACCCCACCCAGAGGGTGATGATCTGGGAAAAAGGGGAGCACTCAGACATCTGCTATTGTGTACCCAGGAGCCTGGCTGGTCTCTGGAAGCCCTGGGTCCTCTCTCACTGTGAATATTCAATCCAGCGCTCAGTGACCCTGCAGCTGGAAGATCGTAACTCTGGGGCTGAAGCTGGGCTTTCTGAACTGCTCTATGATTCTGTTGCATCTTTTGTGCTCTGGGCACCCCTCCAGAACCTTCTGCTCTGGGGTGCTGCCCTTCTGGGCCTGTCTCCACCTCTGCATCGGGGCTGTGGGGTCTTAAAGGCCAGGACTGGGGCTGAAACCCTCTTCATCATGTGCCCCCAACCCTGGGTACAGGCTCGAACACAGAAAGCTGACTGGAGAGGTCTGAGGGCTGGTGACCGGGGCAGCTGAGTCGCAGTCCTGGCCTCACAGCCCGGGTTCTCACCTTCCTCTCACCAGAATGGGGCGGGTTTTGGCATCATACGCCTGGATCACACTGAGCCCGGTGTCAATGCTGGTGGTCATCCCTTGCGTGATGGCGACTGTGGTGACCAGGTAGCTGGATGAAGACCAGCTGAAGGTCCTGCTGCCCCCTTGGAACTGGAGAAAATGAGATACTGATTATTGTCTGTATTTTGAGGATTGGCCTTCTAACTGCAGCCAGATGAATGAATCTCAAGATGGTTTGGGTTTGCATTTCCCCAATTGTTAATGATGTTGAGCATTCACTCACATCTATTGGCCATTTGTGTTTCAAGTCAGGCAGTGTTCGTTCAGTACAATTTACTGTCTTGCCGCATATTTTGCATTGTTTTTAGTGGAATTTTCAAAGTTCCTTGTATATTCTAGAAATTAGTCATCTAATATATATGATATCTGAAAATACAGGCTACTCATAAAGTTCCAATAACCAAGTCAGTGAACACATGGGGCGGGGAGCAAATTTTGAAGTAGCGTTATGGCTTCCTCTGCTGTTTAATGTGAGCTTAGCACCTCAAAGAAGTTAAAACCACACTTAGAGCAGGGGGAGGGTCTGGAGCCAGGTGTTGAAAATTTGACAGGAATAGTGCACGTTTGAGGCCAGCCTGGGCAAAGGAGCAAGAAACAGTTTCCAAATAAAAACTGAAAGGTGCTGGGTGTGCAGATCAAAAGCAAAATGATCTACTTGGGTTCATGGACACAACACACACACACACACACACACACACACACACACACACACACACACAATACATAGAGAAGGCCAGGCATGGTGGTGCATCCTTGTAATCCCAGTACTTGGAAGGCTAAGACAGGAGATTCATAGGCTCTAGGCCAACGTCAGCTACTAATTGAGGCCCTCTACAACTTAGTGAGATCGTGTTTCAAAATAAAGAATAAAAAATCAACCTGTGGGTATAGCTCAGAGGTTGAATGCCCCTGGATTTAATCCATAGTAACACACACACACACACACACACACACACACACACACACACACACGAGATATTTTTTCATAAAAATCTAAACAAAGTGGGGCATTATGGCACATGACTAATCTCAGTACTTGGGAGGCAGAGGCAGGAGAATTGCTGATTGAAGACAGCCTCAGCAAGTACTGAGACTCTCACCAACATAGCAAGACCCTGTTTCCAAGTAAAAATAAAATTGATCTGGTTGTGTAGCTCTGACATAGAATGCCTCTGGGTTCAATTTGCAGTGCCACAGGGGAAAAAAAGAAACAGAAGAAAAAAACAAAAAAAAGAAAAAAGTCCTTGGAGGTGTGGCTTGGAAGTAGCATGGCACTGGGTTCCATCCCCAGTACTTTGCACATACACGCACACGCACACTATATGGAGTGGGGCATGGTAGCACATGCCTGCAATTCCAGTACTTGAGAGGCAGAGATAGGAGAATTACAGGTTCAAGACCAGCCTCAGCAACTAAATGAGGCAGGTGGACTTAGCTTCACAACAGCCCGAGAGCCTGGAGTCCCTGGTCTGTTTCCTCCTTTACCAGGGCTGGAGGCTCCCGAGGTTCCCTCTCCATTGCTCCTCTTCTGCCACCCCAGGACATCA
Source organism: Muscardinus avellanarius (assembly GCF_963383645.1). NCBI lineage: Eukaryota > Metazoa > Chordata > Mammalia > Rodentia > Gliridae > Muscardinus > Muscardinus avellanarius. The sequence goes on from NC_137805.1 coordinate 50,602,499, forward strand.
ATACGAGGACAGTGGGACTCACCAGGGTCCAGCAGAGTCAGCTGCTCACACACGTCCCCTCGCTGCGCCCCCAGGTGACATTGTCAACATAGCAGGCTGCAGAGGGCATGGGAAAGGCCAAGTCCCCAAAGCAACATTCTCAGCACTTGTCCCAGGGTCAGTGTCCCCCAGGGGCCTCAGGGGAAACAGCGCCCGCTCCACCTGAGAGCAGCAGATTTCTTTTTCTTTCTTTTTTCTTTTTTTGTAGTACTAGGGTTCCTGGAAGCCCTTCTATTTCCGGGCTACACTTCCAGACCTATTTAATATATATCTTTTATTTGGAAACAGGGTCTCTGAAGCCAGCGAGGCTGGCTTCAAACCTGCACAATCCTCCTGTCCCCGCCTCCCAAGCACAGGGATTACAAGGGTGAGCAGCAGATTTCTTGACTTCAGTGATGAGGTGGATAGAGGTCATGAGCAGGTCTCTTCCACTGCCTCCCCTGTCCCCATATGTAAATGGGGAAACTGAAGCCCTGAGAAAAAGTTTGAAGTTACATCTGGGCCTGGGGAGCCCAGGGGCCCTGCTGTCCTGTAGTGCCAAGACATCCTGCTGCCTCGGCATCTCTGTGTTGAGACCCCCACTCCACATAGTTTATCGGCAGAACGCCCCGAGAAAGAGGTATCGTCTCTGGCCAAAATATCCCCCACTTATACCCTTCATGACTATTAATATTTCCTTTAACTTTCTACACGAATTGCTCCAGTGATGTGAAATTAGGACTATAAATAGAAACTGAGTCCGTGGAAATAAACGTCCTTGGCTTTGTTCAATAATAATAAAAACTGGCCAGAATTCAGATGCTGTGATAAGCATTCCAGCTGCAGCAATTACAAAGGGTCTCTGACCCTCACTATCACTAACTTAGGTTAAGCTATTAACTCAGGTAAGGTAGTTCAGTTTAAGGAAACTTTGTTTACCCTTGAGATCCTGCCTAGAGACAGAGAAGATAAAAACCTTGTGTGTGACCTTAAAGCAATTTAGTTGATAAATAACTTAGTTGCCCAAATACAATAGACTCAAGGAGAAAGATTGGTGACTTTTACACCCAGTGTAAATATTCCTGAAGGCAGAGAGGCTGATCGCATGGTTAATGAATATGACAAAATAAAGGACAGACGTTCTAAATATATATGTATGAAGGAAAGGAAATACCGTGTAAGAGTAAGAAAAGCATTTTTGCATGAAGAAGAGCTTATCATAAGAAAGTCCCAACTGGGAAAGAAAGGAATTAGAAAGTTAGAAGCAAGTTGCAGAGGGTTTGTGACAGAGAAATGGATTATTAAAGATGGTTAGACTTTTAATAGGCTTATTGTCTAAAGAAGAGTGTTCAGCAGTTAAGGAAATATATCTGACAATTAAAACCAAGAACTTTGTGGTGTTGTTTGTGGTATTTTGTCTGCAAAACTGTGTTGTGAGTTTGCTTAAGCTTTCAGATTTAGGAGATAAAATGCCAACACCTGGGGAAACTTTATCACATCCACCTGAATCACCACGTCTCCCCACACTTGCTATATGAACTGAGCCCAAAAGATGGAAAGTACCAAGAAAGCCAAAGAAGATTCCCCGAGAAACCCCCAAGCCTTGGCCATGCTTGTTTATTTTGGGAAGTGGCCCCCTGGGACTGCTTATCTGCAAAGACCTTGGAAAAGAATCAGGAGTCAGGAGTCTCTCGAAGATCAACATTCAGCTGAAGGACTAGTTTTATTACCTTTGTTTACATGTCATTCATTATTACTTCACAATGATTACACCCACCATCCTCTCCTCTTACTATTAACTTTACTGGTGAAAGGTATAAATTTCTTGGAGTTTTTGTAATAAAGTGTCATTGGCTCAAGAAGCCTTTGTCCACCTCAAATTCTTTCCCAAGCGCCGTACATAAAAACTTAGGGAATTCATAGAGGGGAAGGAATTGCTGCAGATAAGTTTCTGCAGAACTCCACCTGCCTTTTGTCCCATCTTTCTGAGGATTTGACTGGGAGCTGACAATAACGACCCAACTGAGATTAGTCGGCGACACTGTAGTGTTAAAGGACCTGGTCCATGAGATGTCTGACAGGGTTTCTGAAGCCACCTCTGCCTGGGTGATCTCCAGCCTGTGCTGTCCCAGCCCCGCCCAGTGTTCAGCTCCGCCCACCACTAAGCTCTGCCCAAAGTTCAGTGCCATCTATGCTTAACTCTGTCTAAAGTTTAGCTTGGCCCAACCCCTCAGCTCCCACCCAATGTTGAGCTCTATCCCAATGGCTTAGCCCCGCCTGCTGCTCAGCTCTGCCCTCTATTCAGCTCAGCTCTGATTACTTCTTAGCTCAGTCCCAACCACTCAACACTCAATCCTGCCATTGTTCAGTCCTGCCCATTGTTCAGCTCTGCCCACAGCTCAGCTCTGCCCACTGCTAAGGTTCTTCCCAACAGTTCAGCCCCGTCCCCTGTTCAGCTTCACCAACTGCTTAGATTTGCCCACTGGCCAACTCCATCCCAACCACTCAGCACTGTGCACAGCTCAGCCCCGCCCACCGCTTAACTCCATCCCAACTACTCAGCCCCGCCCACTGCTCAGCTCTGCTCCCTGCTTTGTTTCACCAACTGCATAGCTCTGACCACTGGCCAACTCCACGCCAACAGTTCAGCACTGTCCCCTGCTGAGCTCTGCCACTGCTCAGCTCCCACCAAATACTGAGCTCCATTCCAACTGCTTAACCCACCACTACTTAGCTTAGTCCCAATTGCTCAGTCCCTGCCCACTGCTCAGCTCTTCCACCCCCTCAGCTCTGCACCAGATGCTCCTCCTACCAGTAGGTGCCATTGGCCACTAAACAAGCTCTGCTCAGAACCCCTCTGCTCTCCCTACAGGTGAGACTCTCATTGGCCCTGCCCTCCCCCTGGTTCCTACTGGCCCCTCTGGGCTCTGCCTCACCTCCAGCTCCGCTCAACAGCTCCTCATACCAGGGAGGACCACTTGCCTGTGAGACTCTCTCCACTTAGCCCCTCCCACTCATCACCACCCCAGCTGCTCCTCACTTCACTTTCCAACTGGTTCCCTTTGGCTTAGTCCCTCCCTATGGAGACCTCAAGCCCCAAGGGCTCCGCCCCACCCTATAGCCCCGCCCACTGGCTCCTCTGTCCAGTTGGCTCCACCTGGTCTTCTCTACCCCGCCCCTCCACATCCCCACATGGCTTCTATTACCAGCTATTGCCTCCCAGGAGGTAGGCCCCGCCCTGCAGCCCGGCCCCTCCTATTGGCCTTGCCCACCCATCACTTGGGCTCATTTGGGCCCCAGGGCCCACCATAGATTGCCCACACTCATGTGTCTCCACTCTCCACCTCTGGTATTTCTCTGTTTCAGCCCACACTTGTCCTCCCTTGTCAGCTGCTCCACCCTTTGCTTGGGATCCACTTGGCTCCCTCCAGGCTCTGAGGCACCCTTTAGCAGATTCTCTTCAGGCAGAGGTACCCAGGGCCTGGCCCTCTGCCTTTGCCTAGCTGCGTGGGCTCCAGCCTGTCTGTAAGGCCAGCATTTCCCTGCTAATCAATAACTATCCATGCCCGCCTTGACTCCAGCCCCAATATTGCCAAATGAGGCTGCACGGTGTCTGACCATGCCCTCTCCATGTTGAGTCCCAAGATGGCCTTTTTAATGACGTGAGTGTAACAGATTCTTTCCTTTCTGTTTTGTGAATCCAGGGACATTCTACCTCTGAGCTATAATCACAGCCCTATTTTTATTCTTTATTTTGAAAAAAAAAAAAAGTCTCACTAAGTTCTGGAGATCCTCACTAAATAGCTGAGGCTGGCCAAGAACCCATGATCCTCCTGTCTCAGCCTCCCAAGTACTAAAATTACAAGCATATGCCACCATAGCAGCTTATGTAACATTCTTTAGTTTCAAATTTGACCTTTTAAAATACTTCTTGCCAGTTTAAAGGTACCTTGTAGAGCTGTATTTTGAGACACTGTCCAAGATATTTTTCTATGCTGTCATTTGTAATGGGTTTTGTGAGAATCGTTGTGATTAACTTTTGTTTTATTTGGTTTGTTGATCAGGGATGGAACCTAGGGGCATTCTACCTGTGGGCTACACTTACAGCCCTATTTTATTTTCCTTTTTAAATTTCAAAACAGGATCTTTCTAGGTTGGTGAAAGTCTTACTACTCTCTGAGGCTGTCTTGGTGCCTATGATCCTCCTGTCTCAGTTTCCCCAAGTACTGGAAAAAGAAATATGTACCACCATGTCTGGCTTGAAATAAATTGTCTTAATGATCTCTCATAATTTTGGGTGTTATGAAAATGCATTTCTAAAGGAGGCCAGAGTTGCTAAAAGACCAAATTCTTGACATAATGCTCCTGAAATGAAGGCAAGACTCATAGAAACTCAAGTAGAACAGGCTGTCAGGGGAGCATGTAGCCCTGAGTAGTTGTGCCCAACCCAGAGTGTCAGAATGAAGCTCCTGAGGTACTTGTGAGTTCAAAGTGATATTTCATGAAAAATAAAGGTGACATTCTTTTTTGCTGTTGGGCAGGGGAGTGGGAGGTGGGCTGTCTTTACCCTCCTGCAGACTGCACAGGGGAACAGTAGACAGGCTGTGTCTCCTGCCCCATTCTGCCATGACTCTGTGCACTCTGTGGCCAGAGAATGCTCACAGAGCAGAACAGAGAGGTAGGAAGGGAATTCTTATTGACTCTCCACTTTGGGAGACAATGATGGCAGAAGTATCTGTGGGTAGGGAGATGGTCCAACACCCTGATGTTCCCACCTAACCTGGAGTGCATCTCGGTCACCCCATTGGCAACATCTGGTAAGTGGCCATTGCAAGGTCAAATATTCTTTGGACACAGAGCCAGGTCCAGTGTGGGTTGTATTCCAGGTGACATATGACCCTCAAGATCCCATGGTTCAGGTGTGTCAAAGCAGCTCAGGAGGACTTGAGGAATACTCACCCTGGCTCAGCCACAGGCATGCTGGGTGGGTTTAGTCAATGGCCTCTGGTTCGGGTCTCCAGTGAGCATCAGATAGATGACAGTTTGTGCAAAGGGAAAGGCGAGCGGGCACCTCGTAGCTCCCTGCAAGGAAGGCCTGATCCTTCAGTTCCACAAAGGTAGTGCCTTGAGGAAAGAGAGTTTGTGAGCAAATAGTAGGAGTGGATGCCCAGGCCCAGATGTCCATCTCAGAGCATTAGGCTGAAGAACTCGGGATACAAAGTGGAGAGCACCGCAGGAGGACTGCAGCTGCTGCCCAGCGCTGATCTTGTGACTCAGCCCAAAGTCAATGAGTTGGAGAATCTCGCTCTAGCTGCTGTCTGTCAGAGTCCACTGTGGTCAAAGGAGGGCCCAGGGAACTGAGAAATAGGATAATTAGAAGAAGTTAGTCATCCCACAGTGACAGAGTTATCTATCCATCACACAACAACCCAGAAAAGCATCCAATTGTGAGTTAACACTGAAAGTGACATAATAGAGCATATATGAAAGAAAATGCTAGAGTGCATTACATGCTTGGTGTCCACCTCAGCAGCTTGCTTTCACTGGAGACACCTTGTAAGTACAGAATACTTAATATTCAGCTCATATGGGTTCGGCTGATGGCTTCGGGGTCTGCTCTACTACAGGAAACATGCGATCAGTGATGTTTTGTGCATTGGTGGAAAGGAGAACGAGCACCCCATAGCTCCCGGCAGAGCCTGCTCCTTCAGCAGGGAGGGAGTTTGTGAGCAAACATTGGAGGAGGAAGCCCAGGTGCCAGGAGTCCATCTTGGAGTATTATGCCTGGTTCTGGTAGAGCTCAGGGAGCAGAGTGGAGAGCCCCACAGGAGGACTGCAGCTGCTGCCCAGCGCTCATCTTAGGGCTCTGCCCAAGTGATGTGTGGGAGCATCTCACTGTCACTGGTATCATTCAGGTCCACTGTAGTCAAAGCCAGGGCCCAGGGAGCTGAGAGCTTTGATCATTAGAAGTTAGTCATCCCACAGTGTACAGAGTTATCAAAGCATCACACTAAACCCAGAGATGCACACAATTATGACTGATCAATTGAAATGACATGATACAATTCTATGTGTAATACAATGCTGGAGTGCATTACCTGTGGTGTCCATCTCGGCTGCTGCCTTTACTGGACACACCTTGTAAGTATATAATACAGGGCACTTGTGCTCCCCTTGCGTTGGAGCTACTTGAGTGGATCCAAAGCCAGTCCTTAAGGACACGAAGATCTGGGTCACAAATTTCTGTGTTACCTGCTTCCAGCCTGGATTGTTGTCCATGGTGGTGGCTACAGGTCCACAATAGGGTGGCATGTTAGAAGGGGAGTCTTTTTGTGCCAATAGCTCCTGGAAAAACAGGCTATATCTGGGACTCAAGTCCATGTTGGGAGTGCAGTGCTTTCATCGCGGCCTCACAGAGGAATAGCAGGCAGGCTTTGTCTCCTCTCCTCAGAGCTGTGCAGCAGAATGACAGGCAGGCTTTTTGCAGTCTCCTCTGGGTGGGGCTGGAGGAAGGAGGGGGCATGGCTGTAGCTTTGCTCCAAAAGTCTCTACTGGGTAACAGCAGGCAGGTTCTCTCTACTCTCCTCCAGGCTGGGCATGGGAATGACAGGCAGCCTGTCTCTACCCTCCTACAGACTGTTCAGGGAAGTGGCAGGCAGGCTGTGTCCCCTGCCCTCTTTTTGCCTTGATTCTGTGCCCTTCCTGGCCAGGTAATTCTCAGAGAGCAAGAAGGGGAGGTGGGAAGGGCAAGCTCACTGGCTCTCTAGGTAGGGGGGAGAGTGAAGTCAGAAGTGTCTGTGGGTATGGAGGTGGCCCAACGCTCTGATGCTCCTGCCTAACCTGGAGTGCACCCTGGATCACCCAATTTGCACTATCTGCTATTTGGCCATTGGGTATCAATTATTCTTTAGACCTAGGTAGCCAATCTGGTGTGGGTTGTACCCCGGCAATGCATAATCAGGTGTTTGGGGAATGGCTCATGAAGAATTGGTGAATACTCACCCAGGCTCAGCCAGTGGCGCCCCAGACAGATCTCATGTAAAGTGAACATCCAATCAATGATGTTTTCTGCATCAGTGGAAAGGTGAGTGGACACCTTGTATCTCTCTGCAGGGCCTGCTCCTTCAGCTCCTCAAGGTGGTGTCTTGAGGAAAGGAAGTTTGTGAGAAAATAGTTGGGGAGGACGCCCAGGCCCGAGAAGTCCACCTTAGAGCATTATGTTTGTTCCTGGTAGAACTCAGGGTGCAGAGTGGAGAGCTCCACAGGAGGACGGCAGCTGCTGCCCAGCGGTGATCGTGTAGCTCAGCCCAAAGTCATGAGTTGGAGCATCTCACTCTAGCTGCGGTCTGTCAGAGTCCACGGTGGTCAAAGTCAGGGCGCATTGAGCTGAGAGATACATTAATTAGGAAAAGTTAGTCATCCCACAGTATATAGAGTTGTCTAACCATCATACTACAACCCACAGATACATTCAGTTGGTGTTTATTATTTGAAAATGACATAATATAAATATACATGAGAGAAAACACTGGAGTGTATTACCTGTTTGTGTCCATCTCAGCAGCCTGCTTTAGCTGGAAACACCATATAATTTTATAATGTGGGTCAGTTCCATTTCCTTTTTACTGGTTGTTCTTGGATGGATGTAGGTAAAAGTTAGGGGCCCGCAGGCCCCTAAGGCTGGCTCTCTGCAGCCTCCTCTGGGTTAGGCTGGAAAAATAGCGAGCCTGGCTGTGTCTTTGTTCCCAAGGTCTCCAATGGGAAACAGTAAGCAGGTTCTCTTCTACTCTCCTCCAGGCTGGGCAGGGTAGTAGGTGATGGGCTCTGTCTCCTGCCCCCCCTAAGCTCTGATTCTGTGTCCTCCCTGACCAGGGAATGCTCAGAGAGCAAGAAGGGGGAGGCAGGTCATGCTGAAAGGAAGTGAACGCTCACTGGATTTCCACTTTGGGGGAGAGAGAAGGCAGAGGTGTCTATGGTGATGGAGGTTTCTCGACGCCTTGATGCTCCTGCCTAACCTAGATTGTACCCGGGCTCACCCTGTTGCAGTATCTGGTAGGTGGCCATTGTGAGGTCAAACATTCTGGTTGACACAGCCAGGTCAGGTTTGGGTCAACACATGACTCTTGTGATCAAGGGGTTTGGATTTGATTTGGGGATTGCCATGTGAGAAATTGGTGAATGCTCACCCTGGCTCAACCACAGATGACCCAGGATTGGTTGGGCTGACGGCCTCTGGGTTGTATCTACAGTGAACATGTGATTGATGATGTTTTGTACATCTGTGAGAAATGAGGGGGCAGCTCATAGCTTCCTGCAAGGGCCTTCTCCGTCAGCTCCTCAAGGTGGTGTCTTGAGGAGAGGGAGTTCATGAGCAAATAGTGGAAGATGATGCCCAGGTCCCAGATGTCTGTCTCAGAGCCATATCATGGTCCTGGTAGAAGTCAGGGTGCAGAGATGGAGAACGTCACAGGAGGACTGCAGCTCGGCCCGGTAGAGATCTTGCTGCTCAGCCCAAAGGCAATGAGTTTTAACATCTCACTGCAGCTGCTGTCTGTCGGGGTCCACTGTGGTCCAAGTCAGGGTTCATGATCTGAGAGAGATGTTAATGATGAAGAGTTAGTCATTCACAGTGTAAATAGTTGTCTAATCATCACACTAAAACTACAAATGCATATAATTATGATTTATTAATTCAAAATGACAAAATACAAACATAAGCCAAAGAAAACACTGTAGTGTGCTTGCTACTTGGTTGAGTCCATCACAGAGGCCTGTTTCACTGGAGACACCTCGTAAGTCTATACTACAGGGCACTTCTGCTCCCCTTTCACTAGATCTACTTGGGTGGACCCAGAGCAAATCTTTGGGGCCAGCAGGCAACAGCAACTGGTTCTTGTGATCTGAGTCACAATTCTCTGGGTTACCTGTTTCCAGCCGTGACTGCTGTCCATGGTGGTGGCCACAGGTTCCCAGTAGGGTTGCTGCATGCAGTGGATGTCTTGTTCTGTCAGTCGCTCCTGAGAGGACAAGCTGGCTTGGTGGACCTCAAGGCCACGGTGCTGGGAGTGAGGGCCTCACAGACAAAGAGCTTGCAGGCTGTGTCTCGTCTCCTCTGAGCTGTGAGGAAGAATGGCAGGCCTGCTCTCTGCATCTCCTCTGGGTGGGGCTGGGGACAGAAGTCTGGCTGTGTCTTTCTCCCAGAGTCCCTCCCCTCCTCCAGGCTGAGCAAGGGAGAGGCAGGCGAGCTGTCACTACTACCTTCACACTGCCCAGGGGAATGGCAATCAGCCTGTGCCCCCTGCCCCGTTCTGCCCTGACTCCACGCCCTACTTGCTGGGTGGTGTCCACCTGCTTTCTCTGGAGATGCCATATTACCAAGTAGTCCGGGGCATGTCTGCTGGCCTTTCTCCTCAGCTCCTTGGGGGGAACCAGGGTGGACATTTGGGGGATCAGGCAACTGCAGAGGCTCTTGTGATCCTGGTCCCAATTCTGCAGCTCACTCACCACACGTGTTGTCAGGGGCAGTGGCTGCAGACTCACATGGGCTTCCAGGTGGAGGCTGTGTCTGCCTCTGCCAATAGATCCTGGGTGGACAAGCTGGGCTGCGGCACCTCAATCTGTGCTGGGTGCCATGATGGGAGTTGGTGTCCTCTCACCAGATCTGCACAGAGGAACAGCACCTGGGCTCTGTCCACTTTGCTGAAGGAGGTTCAGGTAAATTATTGCACCTAGGAACAGCAGCCGGGCTCTGTCTACTCTGCTGAAGGGGTTCAGGTAAATCACCACACAGAGGAATAGCAGCCGGGCACTGTACACTCTTCTGTGGGGTGCACAGGTAAATCACCACACAGAGGAACAGCAGCTGGGCTGTGTCTACTCTGCTGTGGTACAGGCAGGAAAATCACCACATAGAGGAACAGCAGCCAGCTCTGTCCACTCTGCTAAAGGGGGTTCAGGTAAATCACCACACAGAGGAACATCAGCCGGGCTGTGTCCACTGTGCTGTGGTACGGGCTGGTCAATCACCACACAGAGGAACAGCAGCCGGGCTCTGTCCACCCTGCTCTGGTACGGGCAGGTAAACCACCACACAGAGGAACAGCAGCCAGCTCTGTCCATTCTGCTGTGGGGTACGCAAGTATATCACCACAGAGGAACAGCAGCTGGCTCTGTCCACTCTGTTGTGGGGTGCACAAGTAAATCACCACATAGAGGAACAGCAGCCAGGCTCAGTCCACTCTGCTGTCGTACGGGCAGGTAATCACCACAGAGGAACAGCAGCTGGCTCTGTCCACTCTGCTGTGGTACAGTCAGGTAATCACCACACAGAGGAACAGCAGCCAGCTCTGTCCACTCTTCTGCGATATGGGCAGGAAATCACCAAACAGAGGAACAGCAGCCGGCTCTGTCCACACTGCTGTGGGGTGCGCAGGTAAATCACCACACAGAGTAAAAGCAGCCGGTTCTGTCCACTGTGCTTTGGTATAAGCAGGTAAATCACCACACAGAGGAACAGCAGCCGGGCTCTGTCCACTCTGCTGTGAGTCACCAGCAGGTTCTTCACTCTGCTCTGCGATGGTCGGCAGAAGGGGGACTTGGCTGTGTCTTTGCTCCCTGTATTTTCATGTGGAGCAGCAGGAGGGCTCTGCTCTTGCTGGTAGGCTCTCGCTGGGCTGGTGTTGCTGGGCAGCTCTCGCTGGGCAGGCTCTCGCCCGGCTGATTTTGCTGGGCAGCTCTTGCTGGGCAGGCTCTCGCTGGGCAGGCTCTTGCTGGGCTAGTGTTGCTGGGCAGCCCTCGCTGGGCAGGCTGTCGCTGGGCTGGTGTTGCTGGGCAGCTCTTACTGGGCAGGCTGTGGGACTCTCCTCCACACTGGGCAGTGGGTGGCAGGTGGGCTGTAATGCTCAGGGAAGGCCACTGTGTCTTCTGCGCCCATTGACATTGCTCACTGGCCTGCTTTAGATGGAGACACCTTAGCTCTGAATCTTTTAGGGCACCTCATTACTTCTTGGCCAGATCCAGGGCGAATCTTCTTGGCCATCAGGCAGCAGCAGCAGGCTCTCATGATGCTGCCCAGAAATCTCTTGCCAGCCCGCCTCCAGCCCCGGGTGATGTCAGGGGCTGCAGCCTCAAGGTCGTGCGGGGGTGCCATGCTGGCAGCGGGGGTCTTCTCGCTGATGGTGCACGAGCTCTGTTCATTCAGCTCAGGGGGACACACCTCAGGCACTGACGTGTCCTCCTCTCTCTCTGCGATGGTCGGCAGAGAGGGGGCCCAGCTGTCTTCTTTTTTCTGGCGCCAGAGCTCAATGGTAGGGAGCCTGTGCCTTCTCCACTTCGGGCTCAGCAGGTGAACGCTGGGCAGGTTCTCCCTGAGCAGGATCTTTCTGGGCAGGCTCTGTCTCCCCTTCGGGCCGAGCTGGCTCTCGCTTGGCAAGTTGTTGGCACTCTCCGTCAGGCTAGCGCTATTCCCTCCCACACTGACCAGGGGAATGGCTGGGAGGCTGTGTCTCCTCTCCCCCTTCTGCCCTGACTCTGAGTCCTCCTGGTCCAGGGAATGCCCAGAGAGCAACGGGCTGGTGGGATGGGCAGGCTCACTAGCTCTCCGCACTGGGGAAAGAGCAGAAGGGTGTGCTGGTGTGGGAGGTGGCGCGCTGCCCTGATGTTGTTTCTGCCTCGCCTGGACTGCACCCTGGCTCACCCTCTGTTGTACCATGAGGTAGGTGGCACACAGATGGTCAAATCGTCTGTCTGACACAGACATCAAGGTGAGGTGTGGGTCATACCCCAGGCAATGCATGACCCTTAAAATCGAGGCATTCGGCTCCATGGGGAGAGGCTTGGGAGGAGGTGGTATGACTTCGCCCTGGACTAGCCATGGGTGCCCTAGAATCTCTTCAGCTGTCGGCCTCTGGGCTGGGTCGAATGCCAGCAGCTGCCTGATGAGATCTTGAGCCTTGGTGGAAAGGCTAGTGGGCTCCTTATAACTTTCCCACACAACCTGCTCCTTCAGCTCCTCATAGGTGTCTCCATTAAAGGGGAGAGTGCTTGTCAATATAAAGTAAAGGAGAACGCCCAGGGCCCAGATGTCCACCTCACGGCCATATGGGAGGTTCTGGTAGAGCTCAGGGGCACAGAATTCGTAAGTGCCACAAAAAGTGATGAGCTCCTGCCCAGCCTTGACTTTACAGCTCAGCCCGAAATCAATTAGCTTAATGTTCCCCTCCTGGTCCAGCAGGATGTTCTCTGGCTTCAGGTCCCTGTGAATGATGTTTTCATGGTGGAGATAGTGGACTGCCCAGAGGATCTGCCTGAATAATGGCCGGGCCTCCATCTCCCACAGGCCGATGGGCAGCTCGCCCCCGCTCACGAACTCCATGATCAAAAACCGTGTGTTTGGTGTCTCCACAACCTCAAATAGCTGGACCACGTGTGGATGTTCCACCATCTTCATGATCTCTACCTCCTGCTCTACGGGGGCCCAATCATCGTATTTCTCTACAACTTTTATCACCACCTCCGTCCCAGTGAGAATATGGCAGGCCAGGTAGATGCTGCCAAAGGAACCCTTGTCGAGTTCCCTCATGATGGTATACTGGCCCTTGAGGGCCTCCTCCCAGGGATTGTCAGTGGAGACGCCACGACCCGCCTCCCTCCCTTCTTGCTTACCAGCCATAGAGTCCCCAACACTTAAAGACATAGCCTAAGTCCGAAATCCAAAGTCCTGAGCCAAAAACGAAGCCAAAGTCAAAAATCCAAAAGGTCCAGTGTCCAAATGTGCAACACCAAATCCAAATTCCAGAGTCCAAAGTCAGATGTCAAAGCCAAGCCGAATCCAAATCCACACAAGCACCAAGACGCAGTCCTACAGGTCACCACACACTAGCTCCCTGTACTCAACGGACAAAGGACCAGCAACTGCCGGGCCCTTATATAGCCCGTGCCTGACGCCTCACAGAGGCTCTTTGTGATGTCACGGCTAGACATGGCCCAATCAGGGCGAGGCATAGCCTGCTGGGGCTGTCTTACCTTTGGCCTCCAAGACCTTTTCTACTCTAATTAAAAGAATGAGGACAAACTCTAGCAGCTTCTTTGCTTCCATGGGCTATGAAAACTAACTTGTTTAGAAATTAAAATGTATGGGGAGCTCCAATGGCTTTTTCAATTTAACTGTAAAAATAACATGTAAGTTTTGGCTTTTAAAGACCTCATCAGAGGGAGGACTTCCGGGAAGATGGTGATGGAGAAAAACAGGACTTAAGAACCCCGCTAACAACCAATCTCTATTATCACAAAATCAGCGCCTTTCATAGCCAGAAAACACCATCAGCAGAGAAAAAAACGAATGTAAATACAAGGGACAGAGAAAAAGAGGGCTGGAAAAATGAGACACCAGGAAGAAGCCAGACCGCAGTGCTGCAGCCCGGAGCCATGGCACAGGCACCATCTTCTCTTGCAGCACCAGGCCCCAGAGAGGAGGGGAACTCAGAACGGAGCTTAGAGCCAACAGATAGCCTGGCCTCACGGCCGAGGACACAGCAGCAGCACCATACTGCCGACGGCAGCAACCAGCTCACCAGACGGCACCAGACTATTGCACTCAACAGCCCACCAGGCTCCAAAAAGGAGCGGCAGACAGACATCCCTTATCCATCTCCAACCCCATCCCAGTGTCCCTCATCCTGCTGCCATCCCCACCTGTGTCTCCTAACCAACCCCAACCACAACCCCATCTCCATGTCCCTCACAACATCACCATCACCGACCGTGTCTCTTAAGCATCACAACCCCCATCTCAGTATCCCTCATGCCAACACCATCTCCACAGGTGTCTCTCAACCACCCCAAACCCCATGTTCCTCACAACATCTCTATCACCACCAGTGTCTCTTAACAACCCCCAACCCCATCCCATCACCCCTCACCCCTCACCATCACCACAGGTGGTACTTAACCATCCCCAACCCCAGTTCCATGTCCCTCATCCCATCTCCATCCCCAACCATGTCCCTTAATCATCTCTAACCTCATTGCTATGTCCCTCATACCATCTCAATTCCCACTTGTGTCCCTTAACCATCCACAAACACATCCTCATTTCCATATCCCTCATCCCATTGCCATCCCCACTTGTGTCACTTTATCCATCCCCAATCCCATCCCCATCCCCACCCATGTCTCACTTCCAATCCATCCCCATGGCCCTCACAACATCTTCATCCCCATCCATGCTTCACTTAGCAATCCTCATCCACACCCCAGGTATCCCTCAAAGCATCTCTATCCCAGCCCTTTGTCCCCTAACCCACTTTTACTCACATACTCACATCCTATATCCCACCCATCCCTCTGCTGCTCAGCCCTCCCCATCCCAATGTCCTCCCACAACCCTATCCCCTAACCTAGATCTGTTACCCCACTCCTAGGTCTCTATCCTCATCCCTATGTTCCTCATCACAACTCCATGCCCATTCCTGCAACACTTAGCCAGCCCATCCATCTCTCTACCTGTATCCCTCACCCCATGCCTATTCCCTAATGACTTACCATCCTCATGTCCTTGTCCAATTCCATTCCAATCCCTGTGTCACTTGGCCCATCTTCATCCCAACCTGTGGCTCTTCTCCCATCTACACCCCACCCCATCCCACTGCTTACCCCATCCCGTGTTCCTTACTCCATCCCCATCCCCATCACCATGTGTCCCTAACCCCATCCTCATCTCTACTATCCCTTACCATACCTCCATCTCAGTGTCCCTTACCAAATCTCCATCCCACTGTCCCTCACCCCATCCCCACCCCTGCACTGCTCAATAACAACCCTGTTTGGGCCCTCACTCTGTCTCTGTGCCTGCAGCATGCCTCTGCAGGTACCTGAAAATATCCAAACACAATGAGCACAAGACTCACATTTAGATGTCCTGGGTCTGCTACTTCTCAACATCTGAGGAGGATGACAGCCTCCACTTCCACTTCTGACAGAGGCCACAGAGGCCAAGCAATAGTGTCCTGGCAGGCCCTGTGCTGGGACCCCTCCTCAGGGCTAGGTGAGGCAGCAGGGCCGGATGAGCCCTGGGGACAATGTTGCAGGGACATTCTATCTCTAAGCCATACTTCCAATCTCGTTTTATATTTTCTTTGGAGACAGGGTCTCACTAAGTCCCAGAGGGCCTGAGTTGCTGAGGCTGGCTGTGAACCTGCAATCCTCCTGTCTCTGCCTCCCAGGTGCTGGAATAACAGACATGCACCTGGATAGATTTTATATATATATATATATATATATATATATATATATATATATATATATATATATGTATATATATATATATATATATATTTTAATTACTCACTGTGATTAAAGAAGGTGCATATGACAAAGGAACACTGCAACTCTAACAAGTGGTGTGTTAGAAAAGAGAGGTCCTTGAAGAGGGAACTACTTTGGGAAGCATGTGCTTGCCATGCAGAGCAAGATCTGGAGCCCCCAGGTGTGGGGAACCCCGCCTAGGACAATGAGAAATCAGGGTGTGGGCAGCTGCTGGCTGAGCTGAGCCGAGCTGACGCTCAGTTCTACTACAGGGTGGTGCTGGACACTCAGTTCCCAGGGAGACCCTGGATGGCCTCCTCCCCCCAGCCAGCAAGAATTGGGACCCATCCTGCAAACTGTGGGGGTGTCTGAGTCCCCACCCCCATGCCTGGTAGCCCCTGTGTCCACCCTCACAAGGCAGGGGCCTCTTGTTCTACAATCAGGGAAGCCCAGGGAGATCAGGGGACCATCAGAGCCAGAGACGAGGTGAGGCCTGGGCCCAGGGCATCCTCCTGACCTAGCACACGGCTTGGACTTCATGGAAGGCCCTTGGTGACTGGCTCCTCACTCTACCTGCAGCTCCAGGTGCAGCCTGTGCCTCTAGAGGCCAGGCCGTCTCTAGACCTCAGGACCTGGGAGGACCCCGAGCCCAGGAACCCTCATGCCCTCCCTTCTGTGTGCACAAGACAGAGCTGCCTTCTACCTTAGGATTTAGAATGCCCCCTGCATTCAATCCCTATACTGCAAAAGAAAAAACAACGACTGGTTTGAGAAGGAATGTAGCACTTCACTTGCACTGTGATACTATAAAAATTTGTGTTTATGTCACTACCGCCAGGAACCACACTGTGATGTGAGAGTACAATGCATAAAGCATGTAAAAAATTAAGAACCAGTAAAACAATATCTCCAACTGTTATCAAGGAAAGTCTGGTTGTGAACCACTTGAGCAGAGGGGCCCTGGAGACTCCACCGGGGCGTCTCACACATCGATCCCAGCACTGTTAATAATGTACAAGTGTGGCCAGGCGTGGGGGCGCACGCTTTAAATCCCCGTGCTTGGGAGGCGGAGACAGGAGAATCACACAGGTTCGATCGTAAGAGACCCTGTTTCAAAAATATAAAAAAATAGGTCTGGGCGTGGAGCCCGGAGGTAGCAGGGCTTCCAGGAATCCCAGGACCACCAAAAAAAAAAAAAATGTACAAGTGCCTGCGAACTGGGGATCCCAACAGTATCCCATCTCCTACCTTTACTGTACTTCAGACTGGCCCCTACGTATGTGGAATAGAAGAAATAAATAGAAAGACAGTACCAAAAAGTAAAATATAACTTTAATATAAGAACTGGGTGCTAACCTACCCAACTTTTATTCCCAAACTAGTTCTCTTTCCCAGGCCTGTCTCTCCAAAATTCCTGAGAAATTTCTAGATCCTCAAGTTAATTGAAAGAAATTTCTAGATCCTCCAGTTAATTGAAAGAATCTATAATTGTTCTGCACATTGTTTACAAGATATCTTGATAAACCTATACTTTAGGGGACTCTACAGCTTATCTATTGATCAAATCATAGAGACATCGCTTAGCCTGAGGATCCTAAGAATGACCATGCCCGCAGGACCACCAAGAAACTGCCTCAAAACTACCAGCCTGAGGTTCATCCTCACATAGGTCCTCTTACCCACCCCTCATAAAGCCCCCATAACACAAGAGCCCCCAGCCCCAAAGGCATCTCTCCTCAAAAGGCCTGCATTTTACCTTGAACGTGTATCTCCTACTTTCCAAAATCAGCCTCTGAGCATGTCTCAGATTAGCACATTCTTTTCCACCACATAAGCCAAGGACCCTGTCCATTCTGAGTTAAGATCAACCCTTCGCTCATGACTCTACCATCTACCCCCTTCCTGCCCCATCTTTGCAAAGCAGTCATTGATTTCTCCCACTCAGACACACTGTGAACTCAGGTCACTCCGCAGGCTTGCTCACCCCATTGATACCTGCACATTGTGATTTAATAAACCTTGCTGTGGCCAGACACCTGTGATTAATAAAAAGTTTCATAGATGATTCTGATACATAATTCCAACTGGAGCACCTTTCTGTAAAAGCTCAGCAAGATATAATGCGCATGATGGAATATTTTCGTGTTCCTGAGGGTGGACTGGGGATACTTTTTATTTGAAAATAGAGTATTTTTAAGAAATTGGGCCTAATTGAAGAAGGAGATTGTTTCATGATCTGCCTTCCGTGTGTCAATTACTATTATTCATAAGTATTGTAACAAAAGCTGTATTGCTAAAAAAAATGTGGGCACTCCTCTAAAACTAATTTCTCCAGAAATCACAGCAGAACCAATTTTGATAAGGAACATTTTTACACTGAACTAACACTGCTCATCCAGGCACAAATGTGCCAAAGAATAGGTTTACAAATAACTTAAGAAGCTGCTTCATAATACCCTACTTCTCATTAAGGCATGTGATTCGGATGGCATCTCTTGGTTTTTTTTAATTTTGCGTTCAGGAATTCTATTTTATTACAAAAACCACACACTACTGGCCCGGCACCGTGGTCTCCTCCCGAGCTCGCTCTTCACCTGCTCATCTGTCTCCTCTTCCTTAGAGTAGACTGGAAAACCCAGGGGTTTGGATTCTGACTCACTCTGCTTGGGAACTGTGGTGTAGACCTACACTGCCAGAGATGTCGCTCAGAGGTTGGGGGTTCTAGAAACAGACTAACCTGAAACAGCATCTTTTCTCTGGGGTTATATTTTACCTTCAGAAGACAGATTCTGAGGCTATTTTTAAATGTAAAAATGTTGAAGGAAGATTTGTGCAAACCCCCAGATGACAAAAGTAGACATTCTGCCTCTATCAGAATGACATACTGACAGAGCCATATTGCTTTTTTATTGACTTAATTTCTTGGTAGTGGGGATTAAAACCAAAGTCTCATTAAGTTGCAGCGGGCCTCACTAAGTAGCTGAATTAGGCTGCAAACCTGTGATTCTCCTGTCTCAGCCTCCCAAGTACTAGGATTACAAGTGAAGGCTACCATGCCCGGCTATCTACTATTAATCCTACAATATTTGTTCTAGTATTATTTTATTTTCAAAATGAAAACTCTATTATTAACTTATATATGTCCCAGGGCTTTTGTTTTGTGTTTTTGTGATTTTACCAGAGGTCGAAAGAAGTTTCATTTATTGAGTAGGGAGAACACAGAATGTCGGAGATCACTGGCAATTCCCCGCAGAGGCAGGGCAGAGGTCTGGAAACAGCAAGGGTTAAAAAAACCATAAGTGTAAGAACCATACTTATACAAATATTCATATAAAGATACTTCCACAATGAAGGACAGTTGGTAAGATATAATGACCAGGCAAAGGCTATGGAAATCAAACAAAACGGTAGCCCCTCCCATGAGCCACATCCTGAGGAGAATTGCTGCAGATAAATTCCCAGGCTGATCACAGTAAGGAGGCAGACAAGTGTCCCAAGGAGAACAGAGCCCCCCAGCCACCCAGGGGTTAAAGTCCACTCACCAGCAAGATACAGATTCAAATTAAGGATGGAAACTGGGCACCAGACAGGGGGGCTCTCAAGACCCAGTTCTGACCAATCACAAAAGAAAGATGGGAACCACCCAACTCTGACCAATCACAAAGGAGAGATGGGGAACTGCCCAACTCTGACCATTCACAAAAGAGAAATGGGAACCTCCCAACTCTGACTAATCCCAAAATAGAGATGGGAACCACCCAGCTCTGACCAATCACCAAGCAGCGATAGGAACCACCCAGCTCTGACCAATCACAAAACAGAGATGGGAACTGCCCAACTCTGACCAATCACAAAGGAGACGTGGGAAACACAAGAAAGAATAAAAGCACACCTGCAGAGGCTGCCCTGCTGAGAGCCCCTCTGCCTTGCAGGAGCTATTGTTTCTATTTTCTAGCTTTCCTTGGACAACCAACATCATATTGCTACATCCTCCATTGGTCCTTGGACTTCATTCTTTGGCATCGTTAGATAAGAGTCCAGTAAGAGGACTCAGCATGTATGGCACCCACTTCTCCCTTCCTGGATCTACACCCCCCAGCTGGACTCGGTGCCCAGCCGCCCTCAGAGTGTGCTACCCACGTGGATCTGGGCTCTAGTCCACAGACAGAAGGCTGGCCACAGCGACGCCCCACGCTAGGTCAGGGCAAGCCACACCCTCCACGCCCTCTGCTTCCTGAGGTGTGAGGTGGATGGGCAGGGAAATCACACCGTGATGGCGCAGGCACAGGCAGGTGTGATGGGGGTCTCTGGACCTCACCTTGCAGGACACTGTGACGGTCACCCACATGGGACTTGACGAGAACGAGAAATGCAGTTATTTCAAACACGAGGTGATGTGCTTTCTGAACTCATTTGGTGTAGCTATAAAACCACAATCTGAGAGCAAGGTATGGCAGGCACACCTGTCATCCCAGTACTTGGGAGGCCAAGGCAAGAGGATCACATGTTTGCAGCCTGTCTCAGCAACTTAGTGAGAATCTGTTTCAAAATAAAAAATAAATTAAAAAAGAGCAGTAGGGTAAACGGAACTTTTGGAAAGGTAGAATGACTGTAGATTCAATGCCCAGTAACACACACACACACACACACACACACACACACACACACGCACACACGCACGCACACACGCACACACACACGCACACACACGCACACACTAACACACATACAAACCCATCTATCCCAATATAGCCATGCTCTTTACCTAGTTTCTAATATTTAACTTTTATCACAAGGCAATGAAATAGATATTATAGCTGATACAGTAGCCTATGCCTGTAACCCCAGAACTTAGGCTGAGACAGGAGGCCAGCCTTAATGTCTGGGCTAGACCCTCATGGACTTAGATTCTGTTTCAAAATAAAACATAAAATTGGCTCGGGATGTTGCTCAAAGATAGAATGCACCTTAGAATTCAAGGCCCATTATAAATGAATGAATGAATGAATAAATAAATAAATGAATAAATAAATGAGAAAGAAAATAAAAAGGAGTAGGTGTTATCCCAACATTATAGCTAAGAATGCAGGGCTCACAGAAGTTATGGAATCATCTTGCCTGATAGTCTGCCTGCAATGAATGGGCAGTGTCTGTCTCCGCGTGCATCTTCTCCCAGGCCAGCGGCACTCTGCTGAGATGTGCAAGATGCCCTTCCTTCCCTCACTCATGGGCCTCCAACAGGGCATGAGTCTAAACGTCATCGTTGCAGTCTCTCTCCCCTTCGAGAGAAGGAGGATGCTCCCTCCAAGCACGGGGGTCTCTTTACCAGAGGAGTCGGACAGGACGTGAGGGGTCTTTGCCCCCTGATCAGGAGGGGCAGATCAATGGCCACGGTGCACAGATACCAAGTGCAGAGCAGAGATGAGGAGAGAACAAAAACAAGAAATAATACTGAACCAGCCGAGAGCTAACCTGGGGTGTTCATCCAGGGGCATCGCACAACAATCCACTGGGATATGTAGAAATATTAGAACTTCCTGGCTATGTTTCTTTATTTGCCCTTTAGTTTCTTATTGTGTGGAGGGTGTTTTTGTTCAGTTGGCTGGTTTTGGGTTTTATTTTTTCATAGTATTAGGGATTGAACCCAGGGGCTACCTTTGATTTACTCCCCAGACCCTTTTTATTATTACTTTTGTTCTCAAATAAGGTCTTGCTAGGCTGGTGAAGATCTCACTAAAGCTGACCTCCCCTTGGGAGTAAAAAGATACACTGCAAAGGCAGGGAGAGAGGAAACCCAGAAGTTTGAGCCTCCAGGGTGGCAGCCTAGGCTCCCTACTTACGACCAATCCCGGTGTGGAGCCCCATGATTGCCCTGCCTGTGATTGCCCTCCCCGCCATCCTAGTGCTTGCAGCAGCTGCAAAAACCCAGCACCACTGAGTTCTGCAATCCTGGCATTTCCAGACTGGAGAGACCCAGGGGCTGGAGCCAGCTAGCAGCCAAGCTGGGCATGCGCACTGAGCCACCTGGTGGAGACAGTCTACTGCATCTGCTGGGCTAAGGTGAGGCCCCAGCCTGCACCTCATGCCAGGCCTGGAAGGAGCCTCGTGCCCTGCGCCCTGGCTCAGGCAGGTGGATGCAATTATGAGCCCAGTCCCTGCAGAGATAGCTTGCCCGGGGACACCCTGAAGCTTTTCTTTGCCAAGCTATTGGGCATCAGGAATCAGGACTTGCCTAGGTACCAAATCCTGGGTTGCCTAGAGAGCTGGGATTTGCCCTAGCCAGCAAATCAAGTATTTTTACTTCAGTGCTGGAACTTGCTGGGCCTGGCTTTTTCCTTCACTGTGGAAAAAAATAATAATAATAGTAAAAAGCTTCTTTTAGTGTGGGTCTCCTTGAAACAGAATTTGTCAAATCGTGTTCCTCTGGAATTTTCTATTTATGCTTTGGTTGCTGAAGATGACCCTCCCGCCCATTTAGAATTCTAAGATTCCTTCTAGATTGACTTTTTATCATATTTTAAGAGTTATTCTGCTGGGCTTGGTGGCACACACTTGTAATCTCAGCATTTGGGAGGCTGAGACAGGAGGATCCCAGTTCGTGAACAGCCTCAGCTACTTAGTGAGGCCCTTTGCGACTCAATGAGACCGTTTCAAAATAAAGAATAAAAAATAGGTCGGGGAGTCTAGCTTGAAGGTAAATTCCCCTAGTACTGCAAAATAAATTAATTAACAAAATAAATAATAAATAAATAAAACAGAGGCACGGGTGTGGCTTGAAAATAGAATCCCTTGTGTTCAATGCCCACTACCAAAATAATCCAACAAAATCTATAGAATAAACAATGGAGAGGACCCTAATGTACACTATGGTCTTTAGTTTATTACAAAGTATCAACTACTCAGTAGCTGGGGCTGTCGGCCAAGCCAGTCCTCCTGCCTCAGCCTCTCAAATGCTGGATTACAAGCTTGAGGCAACACGCCCACATCTATTTTTAAATTTTGAATCAGCTGGAGAAGTAACCTACAGTGGATTCTGCAGAAACTGAGGACCCTCAGGATTAGAGAAATAGAGGGTTGCTTGGAGGAAAGGCCCAGGTGGCGGTGATGGGCGACTGTTGATTCATATCAGTTAGAGAATAAAGGCTCCACCTGTTAGAATATGGTGGTGGTTGTCCTGCTTCGCTTGTGTCTAGTGTTACCAAAAAAAATTTTTTTTTCAGGCATTAAAAGTTTGGTCTCTGTATCAGGCACTATACATAGTAATGTCTTTGTACACAATCTGTTTTTTACAAAATAAAAACCAAATACCTGTAGTAATATGTGCCATAAAGCAAGAGAACTAAATAAATGGCGTGTGGTAATGTGAAAGAAGAGAGCACATCTGTACAGCTGCGAAGGAGAACAGCGAGGTCATGAAAGCAAGTGGCAGGCACACCAGTGCTATGGCTCAAGAAGCAGAACAGACCCTCGCTGTTTCCAGGTGCTGAAGCTTTAGGCATGGCTTCCACAGGCTTCTCAGGAGGAAATGGACAGTCAACAAGACTGATCAACTGACTTTAGGCCACTGGAGAAGGTGTTATTGCTCTGCATAGTGATTCTTTACTCCCCTAAATTCAGGCACTAGATATCATAATCTTGGTCACTTAAACAAATTTCTCCATGGTGGCACACGCTTGGAATCCCAGCATTTGGGAGGCTGAGACAGGAAGATCGCAGTTTGAGGACAGTCTCAGCTACTTATGCCATTTGCAACTCAGTGAGACCCTGTTTCAAAATAAAGATTATAAATTAGGGCTGGGGTGTAGTTCAGAGGTAGAATGCCGCTGGATTCCATTCACAGTACAAGTTGTATTTACCTTTCCTTTAAAGCAAGTGAATGCTTCAGTGGGTAAATATCAACACAACAGGAATTAGGAAGTTCCTGAAATCAAAATATAGGAATATTTTTTTTTTGTGGGTCTCAGGATGAAACCCAGAGGTATTTGACCTCTGAGCTACACTCCCTGCCCAATTTTTTTTATTCTTTATTTTGAAATATGGTCTCAACTGAGTTGTGGAGGGCCTCACTAAGTAGCTGAGGCTATCTGCAAACCGCGATCCTCCAGTCTCAGCCTCCCCAATGCTGGGATTACAAGCGTGCGCCCCCATGCCCGGCCCGGTTTTTTTTTGTTGTTTTGTTTTGTTTTATTTTGTTTTGTTTTGCAGTGCTGGGGATGGAACCCACGGGCATTCTACCTCCAAGTGATACCCCCAGCCCTATTTTTTATTCTTTATTTTGAAACAGGGTCTCACTGAGTTGCAAAGGACCTCACTAAGTAGCTGAGGCTGTCGTTGAGCCACAATCCTCCTGTCTCAAGCTCCCAAAGGCTAGGATTACAAACGTGTGCCACCACACCCAGGTATATGAATACTTTTGAAAAGTATTCTTCTCATGCTGAAGAGTAGGGATAACAGGGAGCCTTCAAAGGCTCTTGGTCATGGAACTGTATATCAAGCCTGTAAATCTAAACACTAAGACATTCTTCTCTTGAGTCCTGGCTCTGGCGTTAGTACTCCCAGCCTCACCTCAGCAACCTGGTTTCCTGTCCCAGCTTCCCTACTGGCTACATCTGCTTCCTAACCCAGGGCACACCATATTTCTAGTCCCCAGTCTGACATTCAATTCTTGACTCATTTGCTCAATGATGTACTTGGTCTTATCCTCAGCTGATTATTTTTACCACAATGGACAAGCATAAAGGACCCATGCACCATCACCATTGAGGGATAGGACTTTTTCTAAGCCTAATGAAACACTTATCTTGGTGCAATGATCACCATCCTGCCTCGGCCAATACCAGACTCTAGAAAAAAAGGGTAATATTGGCACAGTACCATTCCTGTTTAGGGAATTAGGGTAGCGATGCTTGTGGGGAAGCGCCTCGGCATTCAGGTGAGTGGCACACTCCTGTAATCCCAGCACTTGGGAGCTGGAGGCGGGAGGATTGGAGGTTTGAGATTAGCCTCAGCAATTTAAGAGACTCTGTTTCAAAATAAAAAATAAATAGAGCCGGGGATGTAGCTCAAAAGTAGAATGCTCCTGGCTTTGAGCACCAGTACAAAAAAAAAAAAAAAATAAATAAAGCCTAGTAAAGTTGCAGAACAGTGCCAGTATAAGCCACTATAAAAATAAGACAAAGAGCTGGGTTCAGTGGCACATGCCTGTAATCCCAGTACTTGGGAGGCTGAGACAAGTGGATCACAGGTTCAAGGACAGCCACAGCAAGTAGTGAGACTCATCAACCTAGCAAGATCCTGTTTCCAAAAATAAAAATGAGCCGGGCACGGTTGTTCGCACTTTTGATCCCCGTGCTTAGGAGGTGGAGACAGGAGGATTGCGCAGGTTCGAGGCTGGACTTGCTGGCTTAAGAGACCCTGATTCCAAATAAAAAAGCATAATATAGGTATGGGAGTGTAGCCCAGCCCAGAGGCGGAAGGGCTTCCAGGAACCCCAGTACCACAATAATAATAATAATAATAATAATAATAATAATAATAATAATAATAATAATATAAAAATAAAAATAAAATAGGACTGGGGGTATAGCTCAGAGAATGGCCTCTGGGTTTAATTCCCCATACCTCACACACACACAGTCACACAGCATGAGTGTGATTATTTATAAATGAAACATTAATAAGATTAAACAGAAATATCAGATGACACCATTCTTAAACTAAATGTATGCTAGCAACCGTGCAGTGACTTATAACCAACATTATTAAAACTATCACTATTTGTGGCACTTACCTTTATTCTGATGAAACTGTTTAACCAGATCTTTTATATCCAGACTTCTTTTCTGGAGAAATAAATACAGGAAATCAAATATCGGTACATAAAACTCCCAACTTAAAATGCTTTTTCAAAGCAGAAAATATGTGATCAAAAGCATTAACAAACTTCTCTAAACACACGAAGTTCTTTAAAATAAATTGCTGCAAACTGGGTGATGTCTGCTGGTCTGTTTTGGAACTTGGCTCTGCTAAGTCCTTCAAAACGTGTCTCGAGGTCATAGGGTACGTCAAATCTGGGCTTTGAAGGAATCATTTAGGCAGGATAATCACAACCATAATGAAGAAAAACAAAGTCTTACAAGTAGCATATTAGTTTTTTATTTGAGTTAACTATGGTTTCAAAGAACAAATAAATCTCCTATTAGCTTTAGTTCTAGTTTCCAGGCATTCTAGTAAAATGTGGGTGGTTGTTTTGTGATCATGGAGGTTGAACCCAGGGCTATTCTACCACTGATCTACATACCCAGCACTTTTTTTATTTTTATTTTATTTTTAACAATTTTTTTTATTGAACATAAATAGTATACATTTAAACTATACTTGGTGCCCTCCCCCCGCCTCTGTTTTCCCTTCCCCCCTCCCACCAATGGTTGTCCAGGTTAACCACTACATATCTTACTATGTGCCTATGAGTTACCTACACTATTAGAAAAATCCATAGGAAAAGCTCTGCCAAGACTCCCAGAGTGATATTTACAATAAAAACAACCAAGCAAAACCTACTTCTTTAAAACCTAGGGAATATTCTGCAAATTAATATTCAAAAAAGATAAATTAGGCCCATGTATCTGTTTCCAAACATTGCTCACACAGGCACTGGTTTTTCTGGATATTTAAAGAGTAATACAAAACAGTGTTGCTATAAGAAAAAGACTTCTTCGCTTTTCTACATATATCCCCAACACACTGCTCATTTTTGAGTACGTTTTTTTTTTTTTTTTTTTTTTTTTTTTTGCTTTTGCTTTAATTTTAATCTTGCATCTAACAGGGAGAATAGGTACACGTTATCTGTGGCATTATGCCACACACCTTTCTCTCACACCTCCCTCGCCTTCTACCCTAATTTCTCCATCGTCCCTTCTCCTGCCTTTCTGGCTGCTAAGTACCAAGGGTATTGCATGGTCTAATCTATAATCCTCAAAGGTGGCAGAGATTGTCAATCCTAAACTGTGTATCAGTGTGTGTGTTTTCTGTCTCATTCTAAAAATATATTTTTGAAAGCTTATAAATACTCAAAGTGGAAATACTGTTCAGTGGTTAAGGGAAAATTTATGATAGGAAAAGCAGGATGAAGTTTCAAGTGAGGTTAGCACCCGAATGCAAACCATGCATAGGTCCATCACTTTGATAGAGGTGGGTATCGGATGGTCTTGAGGGACCAAGCAGCATACACAAATTAGGAAGTGAGTAAATTTAGGTTTCCTAAAGCTTTTTTTAAAAAAAAAATCAGCTTCTTGGGGGAGATCACAGCTCTTCTAGACACTGAGACCCAGGAGAAATATCTCCCATGGGTCCCAGTAAAGAGCAGAACATTTTGACATAATGAACCATGACCTTAACAACACCCCTCAGTACAGAGTAACGGGTTTCATGAAGCTAAGTGGCACGGTTTAGTTGCCAGCTTTATACAAGGGACCAACTTGTAATAAAAGGCAATGGATGTGTCAAAAAAAGCTGAATATTTAAAAGCACCTTTCATCTCCTCACAGGTCAGGATAAAATGAATCTGTACAGTCAACGTGAAGCATTTGAGAATATAAGTAAGTATATTCAATCACATAAGAAAAAAACTCCTCAGGAGCTTGGCTAAATTAAATCACCTTTTCAAAAACAGTGCAGCTTTGGCAAGCCTACATGCTAAATGATAAAGGCCAAAGGCAGTGGTAATGTATGATACATGTAATACATTCACATACATGTTTTACACATAAGTTTTAGACAGCCTCAGGTGAGGAAGTCGTTTTCAAAGGGTCTACCAGCAGGCAGATGGAGGGACAAAACACTTTCTTTGGGCGTTAGCAGCCCGACCAACTGCGCACATTGGCCCAGGTGCTGCTAGTTCTCACCTTGGGCGGGACACACCCCCACCCTCTTCTGGGAACATGTGGAGACAGAGCACCTCAATTTCCTACAAGGCAGTTCTGTATAAAAGACCCGAGTAACTTGAAAAATATACAAAACAGTCAAAAATACAGATATTGGGCAGGGTGTGGTGGCACATGCCTGTAATCCTAGTACTTGGGAGGCTGTGACAGAAGGACCACAGATTCACAGCCAGCTTCAACAACCCTGCGAGCCTCTGTTTCAAAGCAAAAAATAAAGCCAGGCTTTTCCGGCCTTTCCTTTACATCTGGGGAAGAGGACTGTGAACCTACTTTGGGGCTCCCGACAACTAGGCCAGGAGCAGCAGGCGGACACTGGCCTAGGCCCCGGCGCGGCCCCCAGGGGCTGGCCGAGTTGCTGCCCTGCTGGGGTGGGACGGCCCCTCACTCTCCGGGAACCCTCTTCCCCAAAACTTGAGACTTGGTTCTTCTCCCTGCCCCAACTGCCTAACTGCCTGTCTCTGGGGCACAGTTGCCCCAACTTCCTCTTTCAGGCACAAAAAATCTTCCTGATTGCCCCTTTACTGGCTGCTCCAGTAAAAGTTTTGACCTGAGAATGGCTTTTATAACCCCTTGATGTCAAGGCATGCATCACAATGTCTACACCCCCTCTCAGGAGGCTCCCAGCATCGGGTAAAGAGGCGGGGCCACAGCGGCTCCAGCCAATGGGGAGCCGAGAGGAACAAAGGCCAGAACTGAGAGGTGGGCCTTATGCTATCTAAGGAACTGGTAGTGAGCCATTAACTGACATAACTGACATAAGAGCAACTGTCTGCATGTATCTGTGAGCTGCAGCCAAATGCAGTGTCCAAAACTGGAATACAGATCTATATAAACATATAGTTTCAAATTATTTAATCCAGCAAATGATTTTACAGACTTTCTGTGTGCCTGATATTGTTTTATCTCTGAGAAATAAGTCATGTACAAAGCACACTGTGCTCATCCCACAATCTAGGAACAGGAGAGGAAAGAAGGTATTTAATTTTTTAGAAAGGTCAAGTGCAAATGAATGATCTATTTATTTGATATACACAATGTTATTCTACTCAGCAATTAAGAAGAACAAAATCATGTAATTTGAAGGAAAAAAGTGGATGGACCTGGGGAGCAGCAGCTAAGTGAGATTAGCCAGTCACCAAGAGTAAAGGGGTCATGTGCTTTCTCTCATATGTGGAAGCTAGGGTATAATTGGTATGCAGGACACACCAGGGGAGGGCTGGTTGAAATGAGCAGATAGAGACTGGGATTGGTTAGCTGAAAGGACTCAAGAGTCATCCTATCTGAAGTCCTCAGTGTGGCTGGTGTGAAGAATTCAGACCTGTACTTAGATTCTGCCTCCTCTTCTGCTCTTGAGCTCTAGAGTAACTGTGTCAAGGCATGCCCCCTTTCTGGGTGTTAGTTTTGCCATCTGTAAACAAGGAGATTCGTCTAGAGCCAGGGTGGCAGCAGTTTCTGTCACTGTGGTTCTCACACATTTCTGCATACCTTGCCATGATAGGAGAAATTAATAATGGCAACTTTGTTGCTGAACCTAGCCTGATCCTCAGAATCCTACCAAACCTCAAACTTTAGTTGACAAGGCACAATCACTGAGGTCCAGCACTAGAAGTGAGGCATATTTAAGGATTGTGACTAAGACCCCTTCCTTCCTTTGTTCCTTCCTTCCTTCCTTTCTTCCTTCCTTCCTTCCTTCCTTCCTTCCTTCCTTCCTTTCTTCATACTGGTAATTGAACCAAGGGGTGTTCTATCTATGAGTCATATCCTCAGCTCTTTTAGTTTCTATTTTGAAGCAGGGACTTGCTAAGTTGCTGAGGCAGGCTCTGAACCTGTGATCCTTCTGCCTCGGCCTCCCAAGTACTGTGATTACAAGTGTGCACCACCACATTTGGCTTTGGACACATTTTATTTCTAAAATTAAGTAACTCTAAGTATTTTAGACTCTTGAAAATAAAGATAATAAGTAAGTAGTGAGGAATTCCCCATAGCAGACAAACCCAGAACACTGTACAACTGCATTTTAGGAGAATTTCCCTGTTTGGAAAACTTTCTGAAGGATACAGACTGGCTCAAAAGTTTCCTGTTATAATTTTGTATCAGATCACGAAGCCAAGTGAAACTGGAGGGAGAATGGGGTTCATAATGAAAATGCTTCTCCCCTAGTTCTGAAAGCAGTTGCATATATATATATATATATATATATATATATATATATATAGTGTCCAATAACGACAGAGCAAGTAGTTGCACTTGAATAAGGCACCCTGTTTATGAAGTGATTGATACACAAATAAAACTTCGCACCTGACATTTTCCCTATTGTCTGTTCAAAGTGGCCCTCGGGCAGATTATATTTTTCTGGCTGGTATGAATCCTCAGCCTCAGGGGACCCTTTGGACCAGCTACTCAGTTTTCATGGAGGAAAGCAGGCTGTTTACCAGGCTATTACATTCCCAGAGAAAGTTCATAGACCAGGTTTAAGCCTTGTCTGTAAAGTTGGTGGCTTTTAGAAGCAATCAAAACCAGAGGGGAGGGAGACCTCTCTGCTGTAGCTTAGCACCATCTAAAATCTGCTTTATCGGGAGTTATCTGTGGTGGAGAGAAACATTTTGCATCTGAACTTTGAACCCACCAAGAAATTCTCTAGAATGATATACATGATTTCCTAGGATCTTTTTTTTTTCTTTTTCTTTTCTTTTCTTTTTTTTTTTTTTTTTTTGTGGTACTTGGATTCCTAGAAGCCCTTCTACCTCCGGATGACAATCACAGACCAATTTTTTTTTTTCAAACAGGGTCTCTTAAGCCAGCACGGCTGGCTTTGAACCTGCGCAATCTTCCTGTCTCTGCCTCCCAAGCGCGGGGATTACAAGCCACCACACCCAGCTCCTAGAATCTTAAATAATCTTTATTTCCCCTACAGTATAATGTGTATGAGTGAACACAAGTGATGGTGAAAGATTAAGAACTTGTTTTATAAGTCATTTTGTAAACCACTGGAAGGTTACTTTTATACTGACCTTCTTTCATGTTTCATTTACCTCTTTTTTTTTGTTACTGGGGATTGAACTCAGAGACATTCCATTTCTGAACCATACCCCCCAGACCTGTTTTATGTTTTGGTTTTAAATAGGGTCTCACTCTAAATTGCTGAGACTGGTCTTGAACCTACAATCCCGTCTCAACCACCTAAGTACTGGGATTATAGGAATAGTCCCCCCTTCCTGGCTCTTACCAGGCTTTAGGCAACATGCCATGATGGTTAAGGACTCTAGACAAATTTCTACATGTAGAACTCTCCTTACCGTGGGGACTGAAGATGTAGCTCTGTACATGCCTGGTATACAACGGCCCTGGGTTTAGTCTCTAGCACTACATTAAAACAAATAAATAAGCTGGGTATGGTGGCGCACACTTGTAATTCTTAGGCTTGGGAGGCGGAGACAGGAGGATTGTGCAGGTTCAAAGCCAGCCGCGCTGGCTTAAGAGACACTGTTTCCAAATAAAAAAGTATAAAAATTGGTCTGGGAATGTAGCCCAGAAGTAGAAGGGTTTCCAGGAACCCCAGTACCACCAAATAATAATAATAATAATAATAATAATAATAATAATAATAATAATAATAACAATAATAACAACAACAATAAATATTATAAATAAATAAATAGATGGAACTGCTGTTACTTTTTAGTGAACTTGGGCAAATGAACCGAAATCTCCAATGAGGAATGTAAGAAGGCCTGGGGTTCAGGAGAGGTTAGGAGAGGCCATCTGTGTCACCTTCTGTGCCTGCATTATCACGACAACCTGTGTAAACAAGGATGGGAGAAAATGAGCAGCAAATAGCACCAGAAGATGAGAATCAACCAGCCCATGAGGTAAAGATTTAAACTGATGATTGCAATGGGTTAAAAGACATGGGCTCCTCAAAAATCAAGTTTGACCAGTCACAAAACAGCAGATGGGGAGCTGTAAGTAGGTATAAAATCTCACCTCCCAAGAACTTCAGTGGTCACCCTTTTGTGGAGCTCTCCCCATCCCTTGTGTAGGGAAAGCTGTTTTTCTGCCTTTGACTTAAGCTTTAATATTTCTTACTCTTCATTAATCTTAAACTTTATTCATTTAACCCACTGGACAGGAACCCAATAAGAGGAGACACCCATATCATATTGGTGCCCTAAATGGGACTACAAAGGAAGGGTACCAGTGAAGAAAGAATTTGGCTACACTTGCCTGTTTTCCTCTAGTGAAATGGGATAATCATGTCCTGTTATGATGTCAGTGTTGAGAGAGGTCTTTAACTTGGCAGAGTCTCTGTGCTCAATAAATTGGATCTCAGTTCATTATTTCCAAAAAGCAAGAGAGACTTGGTGACTTTTCCCTATTACTTATAAATCAAATTATTTAATTTTTTTACTCAATTTTAATTAGAGCTACGTGAGAGCTTTTCTATTCTGAGTTTCTTTCTTTAATTTTTTTTTTTTTGGTGGTACTGGGGTACCAGGCTACACTCCCAGACCTAGTTTATATTTTTATTTGGAAACAGGGTCTCTTAAGCCAGCATGGCTGGCTTCAAACCTGCGCAATGCTCCTGTCTTTGCCTCCCAAACACGGGGATTACAAGTGTGCACCACCACACCAGACATATATTCTGAGTTTCTAAAGGTTCTTGCTTGTAGTAATAAGGGTAACTTAGGCTAGTACATAGTCCTGACCTTTCAGATCCTTCCTGGTTAGAGGTTATTCTTGACGTTTGTAGATGGGCTCATCACAGAAACACAAAATGTAGTCCTGTGGACACAGAGAAAACAATAATGTTTCCAAAGGGTTGGGGTTAGCATTCTGACCCTTTACTTCAAGAGCTGGGAGAAGCCATAGAGCCTTGTTTTCACTATGTAAGAACTGGATGTCATCGTGAGCATCTAAATAAATAAAACTTTGCACATCAGTGTATTCGTGTTGTTATTGCTCTCTCGCCCCCATTCCCATCGAGCATAAGGCTTTCCTTGGGAGGTTGGAAGATAGACTACAACAGTAGCTTCTAACCTAGACTACTGTTGTACTGTTGTAGTCTAGCTTCCAACCTCATCACATCCTCTACGATCATCTTTCTAAACTCAAACCTGGGGAACATCCGGGAAGATGGCGATGGAGAAAAGCGGGTCTTACAAGACCCGCTAAAAACCAATCTATATTACCTCAAAATCAGTGCCTTTCATAGCCAGAAAACACCATCAGCAGAGAAACAAAAAATGTAATTTCAAGGGACAGAGAAAAAGAGGGCTGGACAAATGAGACACCAGAAACCAGACCGCAGTGCTGCAGCTGGAGCCGTGGCGCAAAGCGGTGGGCCCCATTTGCCCTTGCAGCACCAGGCTCCAGAGAGGAAGGGAACTCATAACGGAGCTCAGAGCCACGGAGGAGATACCCCGGCCTCATGCCCGAGGACGCGGCAGCAGCGCCTTACTGCCGGCGGCAGTGGCAAATTCACTGCACGGCACCAGACCAACACACTCAACAGCCCACCAGAATCCAGAGAGGAGTGGCGGACAGCAAGCCAAGGTGAGCCGCTGCAGATCAGTGAGGAGGAATTCGGCAGATTTCTCGGCACAGGGAGCATCTAAAGCTCCCAGAAGCTGGGCTCAGCACACCTTGCAGGGACTCAGAGCGGAGCTCAAAAACAGAAAAGATATAAGCAAGCCTCACGGCCGAGGGTGTGACAGCGGCACCATATTGCTACTGGTGGTAGCAGCAGCAAATTCCCCGAGTCCACAACAGCTCTGTTGTCGCACTCAACAACAGTGAGTCAAATTGTGGCCCCTAGAGGAGAAATCCCAGTACTGTACTCCCAGGGACTTGACCCAGTGGTGGAGTGGAGGTGGCAGAGATATGACTCCATAGGAGAATGCCCAATCTGGCACCACCCAATGGTCTAAAGCAGCCTCAATTGACTCCCAGAGTCTGAGACTCTGCGATACAACCCAGTAAAGGAGTAGTGGTGACTGAGATACCACAGACTCGAGATCCAGAGCCCTTTAAGTGAAGTCGTAGTGACCCAGGGAAGAACCCAGAGAAGGCACAAACTTCTGAAATCATGGGAAAGAGGAATAACAATGGAGCAATAAATGCCCACAACCCCACAACATTAGAACCTGATAAAACAGAAATTCAGAGATTTCTAGAAAATCAAATCAGGAAAATAACTGTAGAAATAATAGAGGTGTTTCGAAAAGAATTCAGAGAGAGCCAAAGAGAGATAAAGGATGCAATTAATGAAGTAAAGGCCTCAATTCAAAGCACAAACAACCAATTAGAACACATGGAGAACAGAATCTCGCTCTTAGAAGATGATCATTCCAAAAATGAACGCATAGTTTCTAATCTAGGAAAAAATATCCGACAGCAGGAATCTGATATTGAAGAAATATGGGCCCATTTTAAGAGAGCTAACCTAAGAATAATTGGAATAGAGGAGGGAAAAGAAAGTGAAACTAAAGGGATCAACAATCTCTTCAAGGAAGTAATAGCAGAAATTTTTCCAGACATAGAGCAAGAGGTCGATACGCAGGTCCAGGAAACGTATAGAACTCCCTTTAGACAGGATCGGAGAAGAGGATCCCCACGCCACATAATTGTCAAAATGACCAATGTGGAAGCCAAGCAGAGAATCTTAAAGGCAACAAAAGCAAAGGGCCAAGTGACATTCAGAGGCAAACCAATTAGAATCACTCCAGACTTCCAAAACCAAGTTATGAGAGCCAGAAGGGCTTGGAGTAACATATTCCCAATTTTGAAAGAAAACAACTTCCAGCCAAAAATTTCCTACCCAGCAAAACTCTCTATCAAATTAGATGGAGAAATAAGAAGCTTCCATGACAAACAGAAACTGAAGGAATTTATGTCTTCAAAACCAGCACTAGAGAAAATTCTCAAAGAGATTAACTACAAAGAAGAAATAGGTAACACACATCAGAACCAGAGAAACAAGATTTTCCATCCAACAGACAACTAAGATTGGTTATCTGTGGAGATTCATTATTTATGTTAGTCTGTTACCTATCTCTAAAGGGTATGGTTTGCCTTTATTGTTGTTAATTTTTAGGATTTCTACTTGGAATATTAATATACCTTCAGATATAGCATTTGGAAATATTTTATCCCATTCTATTAGTAACTCTTAACTCTGGTTACATTGTCTTTGGATATACAATATGTTTTTTTATTTTTTAGGGAGTTTGTATACTCTTCTGTTGCCTGTGCCATTGAAATCATAACCAAGAAATCACTGCCAATTTCAATGTTGTGAGGTTTTATGACCCAGATTTTCTCCTAAAAGTTTATAGTCTTAAGATTTATATTTAGGTCTTTTATCTATTTTGAGTTAATACTTGTATATGAGATTAGGTAAGGGTCCAATTTTATTCTTTTCCATGTAATTATTATGTTTCAACAATATTTAGTTAAAAGATTATTATTTCCACCACCAAATGTTCGTGGAAACCTTGTCAAAAATAACTTGACAATATAGGGAAGAATTTAGTTCTAGGCTTTTATTTAACTCCAATAGTTTATATATCTGCCTTTAGAATAGTACTACACTGTTTCAATTATTGTAGCTTTATATGGTTTGAAATCAGAAAATATATATCTTCTAGCTTTGTTCTTTTTCAAGATCGATGTGGGTACCTAGAGTCCATATTCCATATTAGGATAGATTTTTTTTCTGAAAAATTAATATATAAATATATGATAGTTTCACCTAAAAAATAGAAAAAAATAGATTCTCTGGTAAGAAAGAAAGCAAAAAGAAATATTGAAAAGTTATCTTTAAGTCATCAAAAGCTTGGTATCAGACAAATGAAACTGTTATGAGAGATTATCATTTTTAATTTTGGATAAATTGCTATAATACTAGATTTCAACTACTAAGCCAAGCATAGGAGGGGGGGATAGGGAGAGAACGGGGTGGCGATCGGGTGGGGGCTGACTGGGCAATGTGTGCATGTATGTCTACAAAAGTATGTATCCCACTATGATGTATGAATACAGTGCACCAATTAAAAATAAATATGAAAAAAAAACCTACCGAATTTTTAATTGATTTTGTTTTGTGCAATTACCCAGTTTATTGCCTTCTGATAAAGCAGCAGACAGGGACCAAGACAGACCCTGAACAGCCAAAGCAAACTTGAACAGAACAAAGCCAGAAGCACCACACTTCCTGATTTCAAAACACATTCCAAGATAGCTGGTGGCGCACTCTTGTAATCCCCGTGCTTGGGAGGAGGAGACAGGAGGATCGCGCTAGTTCAAAGCCAGCTTTGCAGGCTTAAGAGACCCTGTTTCCACATAAAAATGTAAAAAAATAGGTCTGGGAGTGTAGCCCGTGGGAGTGTATCCTGGAGGTAGAAGGGCTTCCAGGAACCCAGTACCACCAAAAAGATAAATAAATAAACAAAACACATTCCAAGCCAGGCATGGTGGCACATGCTTGTAATCCCAACATTTGACAGGTTGAGACTGGAGGATCGCGGTTTGTGTACAGCCTCAGCTACTATACTACTTAGTGAGGCTCTTTGCAATTCAGTGAGACACTGTTACAAAATAAAGAATAAAGAAATAGGACAGGGCTATAGCTTAGAAGTAAATTCCTCTTGAGTTCCAGTACCAGCCCCACACAAAAAATATTCTAAAGTGATAGTACCTAAAGCACTGTAGTCTTGAAATAATAAGAAACAGGCAGCCTAACAACACAAAAAAGATAGCCAGGATTCTTGCAGACATGCACAGTGTGCTGATCTTTGACAAGGGAGTTAAGAACGTGTAATGGGTAAGAAACAGTTGCTTCAACAAGAGGTGCTGAGGATAATGGAAACCCACATGTGGAAGAGTGAAATCAGACCCTGTGCCACGGCCTGCACTATCAATGCCCCGCTGCACTGGCTCTTTGCTATGTGTTTGGTGGCGGATCCTGGAGATCTAACCTGGAGCACTCTAATATAATGTACCACTAAGGTACATCCCCAACTCTTTTAATTTTTATTTTGAGAAAACATCTTTCTAATTTACCCAGGCTGCCCCCAAATGCCTGAGCCTTCGCTTCCCAAGTGACTGGGATTAAAGGAATATTCTACTGCACTTGGCCTAAACGGATTCCCTATATCCAAGCAACCCAACAGCACAGCTCAGCCTCGCCCACCTAAAGAGGCCCCGGCACTGACATCAGCCTATAGCTGATAGCCTAGAGCCTAGACCTAGGAAAGCACCGAATCCAAAGTCTGTTGGTTATTGAAGGGTGACCAAGTGTAGAGCACTAGTTGTCCCTCATGGTATGGGCCGAGTGGAGCTGAGATGTGCAGCCAGGCTCCAGCATCAGGGGTATCCTACAACATATCACTAACCAGGAAAAATAAGAACGCAAAACTACAAGTGTGGTTCCCCATGACTGCACACCGCTTTCACACCACTGTAAAGTTGACTGTTAAGTGGACCATTGTAAGTCAGGACCTTCTGTGCGAGCTGCACTCTGGCTAGCCATCCCTCCTCTCCAGGCCTGGTTAGACGAGTAAAAGCCGCAACTCCCAGGGCTGGCTGTCAAGGGTACGACGTCACTCTGTCCCTAAGAGCACCCCACACTCACCACCAGCTTGCTCTGCTACAGCAGGAATAGGACAGGCCGAGCTGGGTTCTGGAGTAGACCGGCATTAGGGTCAACCTGGGTGGTGTATACAGATGAGTTTCCCCATGGCTGGCTCCACTGCAGAACAGGGGTTGGTGGGGCTGGGCTGGCACCCCACCCAGAGGGTGATGACTTGGGAAAAAAGGGGAGCACTCAGACATCTGCTATTGTGTACCCAGGAGCCTGGCTGGTCTCTGGAAGCCCTGGGTCCTCTCTCACTGTGAATATTCAATCCAGCGCTCAGTGAACCTGCAGCTGGAAGATCGTATCTCTGGGGCTGAAGCTGGGCTTTCTGAACTGCTCTATGATTCTGTTGCATCTTTTGTGCTCTGGGCACCCCTCCAGAACCTTCTGCTCTGGGGTGCTGCCCTTCTGGGCCTGTCTCCACCTCTGCATCGGGGCTGTGGGGTCTTAAAGGCCAGGACTGGGGCTGAAACCCTCTTCATCATGTGCCCCCAACCCTGGGCACAGGCTCGAACACAGAAAGCTGACTGGTGAGGCCTGAGGGCTGGTGACCGGGGCAGCTGAGTCGCAGCCCTGGCCTCACAGCCCGGGTTCTCACCTTCCTCTCACCAGAATGGGGCGGGTTTTGGCATCATACGCCTGGATCACACTGAGCCCGGTGTCACTGCTGGTGGTCATCCCTTGCGTGATGGCGACCAGGTAGCTGGATGAAGACCAGCTGAAGGTCCTGCTGCCCCCTTGGGACTGGAGAAAATAAGAAAGTGATTATTGTCTGTATTTTGAGGATTGGCCTTCTAACTGCAGCCAGATGAATGAATGTCAAGATGGTTTGGGTTTGCATTTCCCCAATTGTTAATGATGTTGAGCATTCACTCACATCTATTGGCCATTTGTGTTTCAAGTCAGGCAGTGTGCGTTCAGTACAATTTACTGTCTTGCTGGATATTTTGCATTGTTTTTAGTGGAGTTTTCAAAGTTCCTTGTATATTCTAGAAATTAGTCATCTAATATATATGATATCTGAAAATACAGGCTGCTTATAAAGTTCCAATAACCAAGTCAGTGAACACATGGGGGGGAGCAAATTTTTAAGTAGCGTTATGGCTCCCTCTGCTGTCTAATGTGAGCTTAGCACCTCAAAGAAGTTAAAACCACACTTAGAGAAGAGGGAGGGTCTGGAGCCAGGTGTTGAAAATTTGACAGGAATAGTGCACGTTTGAGGCCAGCCTGAGCAACAGAGCAAGACACAGTTTCAAAATAAAAACTAAAAGGTGCTGGGTGTGCAAATCAAAAGCAGAATGATCTACTTGGGTTCATGGACACAACACACACACACACACACACACACACACACACACACACACACACAATACATAGAGAAGGCCAGGCATGGTGGTGCATCCTTGTAATCCCAGTACTTGGGAGGCTAAGACAGGAGATTCACAGGCTCAAGGCCAACGTCAGCTACTAATTGAGGCCCTCTACAACTTAGTGAGATCGTGTTTGAAAATAAAGAATAAAAAATCAACCTGGGGGTATAGCTCAGAGGTTGAATGCCCCTGGATTTAATCCATAGTAACACACACACACAGACACACACACACACACACACACACACACACACGAGATACTTTTTCATAAAAATCTAAACAAAGTGGGGCATTATGGCACATGACTAATCTCAGTACTTGGGAGGCAGAGGCAGGAGAATTGCTGATTGAAGACATCCTCAGCAAGTACTGAGACTCTCACCAACATAGCAAGACCCTGTTTCCAAATAAAAATAAAATTGGTCTGGTTGTGTAGCTCTGAGATAAAATGCCTCTGGGTTCAATTTCCAGTGCCACAGGGGAAAAAAAGAAAAAGAAGAAAAAAACAAAAAAAAAGAAAAAAGTCCTTGGAGGTGTGGCTTGGAAGTAGCATGGCACTAGGTTCCATCCCCAGTACTTTGCACATACACGCACACGCACACTATATGGAGTGGGGCATGGTAGCACATGCCTGCAATTCCAGTACTTGAGAGGCAGAGATAGGAGAATTACAGGTTCAAGACCAGCCTCAGCAACTAAATGAGGCAGGTGGACTTAGCTTCGTGACAGCCCGAGAGTTCTGGTCTGTTTCCCCCTTTACCAGGGCTGGAGGTTCCCGAGGTTCCCTCTCCATTGCTCCTCTTCTGCCACCCCAGGACATCAATACGAGGACAGTGGGACCCACCAGGGTCCAGCAGAGTCAGCTGCTCACACACGTCCCCTCGCTGCGCCCCCAGGTGACATTGTCAACATAGCAGGCTACAGAGGGCATGGGAAAGGCCAAGTCCCCAAAGCAACATTCTCAGCACTTGTCCCAGGGTCAGTGTCCCCCAGGGGCCTCAGGGGGACCAGCGTCCGCTCCACCTGAGAGCAGCAGATTTCTTTTTCTTTCTTTCTTTCTTCTTTTGTAGTACTAGGGTTCCTGGAAGCCCTTCTATTTCCAGGCTACACTTCCAGACCTATTTAATATATATCTTTTATTTGGAAACAGGGTCTCTGAAGCCAGCGAGGCTGGCTTCAAACCTGCACGATCCTCCTGTCTCCGCCTCTCAAGCACAGGGATTACAAGGGTGAGCAGCAGATTTCTTGACCTCAGTGATGAGGTGGATGGAGGTCATGAGCAGGCCTCTTCCACTGCCTCCCCTGTCCCCATATGTAAATGGGGAAACTGAAGCCCCGAGAAAACGTTTGAAGTTACATCTGGGCCTGGGGAGCCCAGGGGCCCTGCTGTCTTGTAGTGTTAAAGGACCTGGTCCATGAGATGTCTGACCGGGTTTCTGAAGCCACCTCTGCCTGGGTGATCTCCTGTGCTGTCCCAGCCCCGCCCAGTGTTCAGCTCCGCCCACCACTAAGCTCTGCCCAAAGTTCAGTGCCATCCTATGCTTAACTCTGTCTAAAGTTTAGCTTGGCCCCACCCCTCAGCTCCCACCCAATGTTGAGCTCTATCCCAATGGCTTAGCCCCGCCTGCTGCTCAGCTCTGCCCTCTATTCAGCTCAGCTCTGATTACTTCTTAGCTCAGTCCCAACCACTCAACACTCAATCCTGCCATTGTTCAGTCCTGCCCATTGTTCAGCTCTGCCCACAGCTCAGCTCTGCCCACTGCTAAGGTTCTTCCCAACAGTTCAGCCCCATCCCCTGTTCAGCTTCACCAACTGCTTAGCTTTGCCCACTGGCCAACTCCATTCCAACCACTCAGCACTGTGCACAGCTCAGCCCCGCCCAATGCTTAACTCCATCCCAACTACTCAGCCCCGCCCACTGCTCAGCTCTGCTCCCTGCTTTGTTTCACCAACTGCATAGCTCTGACCACTGGCCAACTCCACGCCAACAGTTCAGCACTGTCCCCTGCTGAGCTCTGCCCACTGCTCAGCTCCCACCAAATACTGAGCTCCATTCCAACTGCTTAACCCCGCCCACTATTTAGGTCCACCTACTGCTTATCTCCATCCCAACAGCTCAGGCCTGCCAATTGCTCAGCCCTGCCCACTGCTCAGCTCCACCCACTACTTAGCTCAGTCCCAATTGCTCAGTCCCTGCCCACTGCTCAGCTCTTCCTCCCCCTCAGCTCTGCACCAGATGCTCCTCCTACCAGTAGGCGCCATTGGCCACTAAACCAGCTTTGCTCAGAACCCCTCTGCTCTCCCTACAGGTGAGTCTCTCATTGGCCGTGCCCTCCCCCTGGTTCCTACTGGCCCCTCTGGGCTCTGCCTCACCTCCAGCTCCGCTCAACAGCTCCTCATACCAGGGAGGACCACTTGCCTGTGAGACTCTCTCCACTTAGCCCCTCCCACTCATCACCACCCCAGCTGCTCCTCACTTGACTTTCCAACTGGTTCCCTTTGGCTTAGTCCCTCCCTATGGAGACCTCAAGCCCCAAGGGCTCCGCCCCACCCTATAGCCCCGCCCACCAGCTCCTCTGTCCAGTTGGCTCCACCTGGTCTTCTCTACCCCGCCCCTCCACATCCCCACATGGCTTCTATTACCAGCTATTGCCTCCCAGGAGGTAGGCCCCGCCCTGCAGCCCGGCCCCTCCTATTGGCCTTGCCCACCCATCACTTGGGCTCATTTGGGCCCCAGGGCCCACCATAGATTGCCCACACTCATGTGTCTCCACTCTCCACCTCTGGTATTTCTCTGTTTCAGCCCACACTTGTCCTCCCTGGTCAGCTGCTCCACCCTTTGCTTGGGATCCACTTGGCTCCCTCCAGGCTCTGAGGCACCCTTTAGCAGATTCTCTTCAGGCAGAGGTACCCAGGGCCTGGCCCTCTGCCTTTGCCTAGCTTCGTGGGCTCCAGCCTGTCTGTAAGGCCAGCCTTTCCCTGCTAATCAATAACTATCCATGCCCGCCTTGACTCCAGCCCCAACATTGCCAAATGAGGCTGCACGGTGTCTGACCATGCCCTCTCCATGTTGAGTCTCAAGATGGCCTTTTTAATGACGTGAGTGTAACAGATTCTTTCCTTTCTGTTGTGTGAATCCAGGGACATTCTACCTCTGAGCTATAATCACAGCCCTATTTTTATTCTTTATTTTGAAAAAAAAAGTCTCACTAAGTTCTGGAGATCCTCACTAAATAGCTGAGGCTGGCCAAGAACCCATGATCCTCCTGTCTCAGCCTCCCAAGTACTAAAATTACAAGCATATGCCACCATAGCAGCTTATGTAACGTTCTTTAGTTTCAAATTTGACCTTTTAAAATACTTCTTGCCAGTTTAAGGGTACCTTGTAGAGCTGTATTTTGAGACACTGTCCAAGATATTTTTCTATGCTGTCATTTGTAATGGGTTTTGTGAGAATCGTTGTGATTAACTTTTGTTTTATTTGGTTTGTTGATCAGGGATGGAACCTAGGGGCATTCTACCTGTGGGCTACACTTACAGCCCTATTTTATTTTCCTTTTTAAATTTCGAAACAGGATCTTTCTAGGTTGGTGAAAGTCTTACTACTCTCTGAGGCTGTCTTGGTGCCTTTGATCCTCCTGTCTCAGTTTCCCCAAGTACTGGAAAAAGAAATATGTACCACCATGTCTGGCTTGAAATAAATTGTCTTAATGATCTCTCATAATTTTGGGTGTTATGAAAATGCATTTCTAAAGGAGGCCAGAGTTGCTAAAAGACCAAATTCTTGACATAATGCTCCTGAAATGAAGGCAAGACTCATAGAAACTCAAGTAGAACAGGCTGTCAGGGGAGCATGTAGCCCTGAGTAGTTGTGCCCAACCCAGAGTGTCAGAATGAAGCTCCTGAGGTACTTGTGAGTTCAAAGTGATATTTCATGAAAAATAAAGCTGACATTCTTTTTTGCTGTTGGGCAGGGGAGTGGGAGGTGGGCTGTCTTTACCCTCCTGCAGACTGCACAGGGGAAGAGTAGACAGGCTGTGTCTCCTGCCCCATTCTGCCATGACTCTGTGCACTCTGTGGCCAGAGAATGCTCACAGAGCAGAACAGAGAGGTAGGAAGGGAATTCTTATTGACTCTCCACTTTGGGAGACAATGATGGCAGAAGTATCTGTGGGTATGGAGATGGTCCAACACCCTGATGTTCCCACCTAACCTGGAGTGCATCTCGGTCACCCCATTGGCAACATCTGGTAAGTGGCCATTGCAAGGTCAAATATTCTTTGGAAACAGAGCCAGGTCCAGTGTGGGTTGTATTCCAGGTGACATATGACCCTCAAGATCCCATGGTTCAGGTGTGTCAAAGCAGCTCAGGAGGACTTGAGGAATACTCACCCTGGCTCAGCCACAGGCATGCTGGGTGGGTTTAGTCAATGGCCTCTGGTTCGGGTCTCCAGTGAGCATCAGATAGATGACGGTTTGTGCAAAGGGAAAGGCGAGCGGGCACCTCGTAGCTCCCTGCTAGGAAGGCCTGCTCCTTCAGTTCCACAAAGGTAGTGCCTTGAGGAAAGAGAGTTTGTGAGCAAATCGTAGGAGTGGATGCCCAGGCCCAGATGTCCATCTCAGAGCATTAGGCTGAAGAACTCGGGATACAAAGTGGAGAGCACCGCAGGAGGACTGCAGCTGCTGCCCAGCGCTGATCTTGTGACTCAGCCCAAAGTCAATGAGTTGGAGAATCTCGCTCTAGCTGCTGTCTGTCAGAGTCCACTGTGGTCAAAGGAGGGCCCAGGGAACTGAGAAATAGGATAATTAGAAGAAGTTAGTCATCCCACAGTGACAGAGTTATCTATCCATCACACAACAACCCAGAAAAGCATCCAATTGTGAGTTAACACTGAAAGTGACATAATAGAGCATATATGAAAGAAAATGCTAGAGTGCATTACATGCTTGGTGTCCACCTCAGCAGCTTGCTTTCGTTGGAGACACCTTGTAAGTACAGAAAACTTAATATTCAGCTCGTATGGGTTCGGCTGATGGCTTCGGGGTCTGCTCTACTACAGGAAACATGCGATCAGTGGTGTTTTGTGCATTGGTGGAAAGGAGAACGAGCACCCCATAGCTCCCGGCAGAGCCTGCTCCTTCAGCAGGGAGGGAGTTTGTGAGCAAACATTGGAGGAGGAAGCCCAGGTGCCAGGAGTCCATCCTGGAGCATTATGCCTGGTTCTGGTAGAGCTCAGGGAGCAGAGTGGAGAGCCCCACAGGAGGACTGCAGCTGCTGCCCAGCGCTCATCTTAGGGCTCTGCCCAAGTGATGTGTTGGAGCATCTCACTGTCGCTGGTATCATTCAGATCCACTGTAGTCAAAGCCAGGGCCCAGGGAGCTGAGAGCTTTGATCATTAGAAGTTAGTCATCCCACAGTGTACAGAGTTATCAAAGCATCTCACTAAACCCAGAGATGCACACAATTATGACTGATCAATTGAAATGACATGATACAACTCTATGTGTAATACAATGCTGGAGTGCATTACCTGTGGTGTCCATCTCGGCTGCTGCCTTTACTGGACACACCTTGTAAGTATATAATACAGGGCACTTGTGCTCCCCTTGCGTTGGAGCTACTTGAGTGGATCCAAAGCCAGTCC
Organism: Muscardinus avellanarius; assembly: GCF_963383645.1. Classification (NCBI taxonomy): domain Eukaryota; kingdom Metazoa; phylum Chordata; class Mammalia; order Rodentia; family Gliridae; genus Muscardinus; species Muscardinus avellanarius. The sequence continues at coordinate 50,646,414 of NC_137805.1, forward strand.
TTAAGGACACGAAGATCTGGGTCACAATTTTCTGTGTTACCTGCTTCCAGCCTGGATTGTTGTCCATGGTGGTGGCTACAGGTCCACAATAGGGTGGCATGTTAGAAGGGGAGTCTTTTTGTGCCAATAGCTCCTGGAAAAACAGGCTATATCTGGGACTCAAGTCCATGTTGGGAGTGCGGTGCTTTCATCGCGGCCTCACAGAGGAATAGCAGGCAGGCTTTTTCTCCTCTCCTCAGAGCTGTGCAGCAGAATGACAGGCAGGCTTTCTGCAGTCTCCTCTGGGTGGGGCTGGAGGAAGGAGGGGGCATGGCTGTAGCTTTGCTCCAAAAGTCTCTACTGGGTAACAGCAGGCAGGTTCTCTCTACTCTCCTCCAGGCTGGGCATGGGAATGACAGGCAGCCTGTCTCTACCCTCCTACAGACTGTTCAGGGAAGTGGCAGGCAGGCTGTGTCCCCTGCCCTCTTTTTGCCTTGATTCTGTGCCCTTCCTGGCCAGGTAATTCTCAGAGAGCAAGAAGGGGAGGTGGGAAGGGCAAGCTCACTGGCTCTCTAGGTAGGGGGGAGAGTGAAGTCAGAAGTGTCTGTGTGGATGGAGGTGGCCCAACGCTCTGATGCTCCTGCCTAACCTGGAGTGCACCCTGGATCACCCAATTTGCACTATCTGCTATGCGGCCATTGGGTATCAATTATACTTTTAGACCTAGGTAGCCAATCTGGTGTGGGTTGTACCCCGGCAATGCATAATCAGGTGTTTGGGGAATGGCTCATGAAGAATTGGTGAATACTCACCCAGGCTCAGCCAGTGGCGCCCCAGACAGATCTCATGTAAAGTGAACATCCAATCAATGATGTTTTCTGCATCAGTGGAAAGGTGAGTGGACACCTTGTATCTCTCTGCAGGGCCTGCTCCTTCAGCTCCTCAAGGTGGTGTCTTGAGGAAAGGAAGTTTGTGAGAAAATAGTTGGGGAGGACGCCCAGGCCCGAGAAGTCCACCTTAGAGCATTATGTTTGTTCCTGGTAGAACTCAGGGTGCAGAGTGGAGAGCTCCACAGGAGGACGGCAGCTGCTGCCCAGCGGTGATCGTGTAGCTCAGCCCAAAGTCATGAGTTGGAGCATCTCACTCTAGCTGCGGTCTGTCAGAGTCCACGGTGGTCAAAGTCAGGGCGCATTGAGCTGAGAGATACATTAATTAGGAAAAGTTAGTCATCCCACAGTATATAGAGTTGTCTAACCATCATACTACAACCCACAGATACATTCAGTTGGTGTTTATTATTTGAAAATGACATAATATAAATATACATGAGAGAAAACACTGGAGTGTATTACCTGTTTGTGTCCATCTCAGCAGCCTGCTTTAGCTGGAAACAACATATAATTTTATAATGTGGGTCAGTTCCGTTTCCTTTTTACTGGTTGTTCTTGGATGGATGTAGGTAAAAGTTAGGGGCCCGCAGGCCCCTAAGGCTGGCTCTCTGCAGCCTCCTCTGGGTTAGGCTGGAAAAATAGCGAGCCTGGCTGTGTCTTTGTTCCCAAGGTCTCCAATGGGAAACAGTAAGCAGGTTCTCTTCTACTCTCCTCCAGGCTGGGCAGGGTAGTAGCTGATGGGCTCTGTCTCCTGAACCCCTAAGCTCTGAATCTGTGTCCTCCCTGACCAGGGAATGCTCAGAGAGCAAGAAGGGGGAGGCAGGTCATGCTGAAAGGAAGTGAACGCTCACTGGATCTCCACTTTGGGGGAGAGAGAAGGCAGAGGTGTCTATGGTGATGGAGGTTTCTCGACGCCTTGATGCTCCTGCCTAACCTAGATTGTACCCGGGCTCACCCTGTTGCAGTATCTGGTAGGTGGCCATTGTGAGGTCAAACATTCTGGTTGACACAGCCAGGTCAGGTTTGGGTCAACACATGACTCTTGTGATCAAGGGGTTTGGATTTGATTTGGGGAGTGCCATGTGAGAAATTGGTGAATGCTCACCCTGGCTCAACCACAGGTGACCCAGGATTGGTTGGGCTGACGGCCTCTGGGTTGTATCTACAGTGAACATGTGATTGATGATGTTTTGTACATCTGTGAGAAATGAGGGGGCAGCTCATAGCTTCCTGCAGGGCCTTCTCCGTCAGCTCCTCAAGGTGGTGTCTTGAGGAGAGGGAGTTCATGAGCAAATAGTGGAAGATGATGCCCAGGTCCCAGATGTCTGTCTCAGAGCGATATCATGGTCCTGGTAGAAGTCAGGGTGCAGAGATGGAGAACGTCACAGGAGGACTGCAGCTGCGGCCCGGTAGAGATCTTGCTGCTCAGCCCAAAGTCAATGAGTTGGAACATCTCACTGCAGCTGCTGTCTGTCGGGGTCCACTGTGGTCCAAGTCAGGGTTCATGATCTGAGAGAGATGTTAATTATGAAGAGTTAGTCATTCACAGTGTAAATAGTTGTCTAATCATCACACTAAAACTACAAATGCATATAATTATGATTTATTAATTCAAAATGACAAAATACAAACATAAGCCAAAGAAAACACTGTAGTGTGCTTGCTACTTGGTTGAGTCCATCACAGAGGCCTGTTTCACTGGAGACACCTCGTAAGTCTATACTACAGGGCACTTCTGCTCCCCTTTCACTAGATCTACTTGGGTGGACCCAGAGCAAATCTTTGGGGCCAGCAGGCAACAGCAACCGGTTCTTGTGATCTGAGTCACAATTCTCTGGGTTACCTGTTTCCAGCCGTGACTGCTGTCCATGGTGGTGGCCACAGGTTCCCAGTAGGGTTGCTGCATGCAGTGGATGTCTTGTTCTGTCAGTCGCTCCTGAGAGGACAAGCTGGCTTGGTGGACCTCAAGGCCACGGTGCTGGGAGTGAGGGCCTCACAGACAAAGAGCTTGCAGGCTGTGTCTTGTCTCCTCTGAGCTGTGAGGAAGAATGGCAGGCCTGCTCTCTGCATCTCCTCTGGGTGGGGCTGGGGACAGAAGACTGGCTGTGTCTTTCTCCCAGAGTCCCTCCCCTCCTCCAGGCTGAGCAAGGGAGAGGCAGGTGAGCTATCACTACTACCCTCACACTGCCCAGGGGAATGGCAATCAGCCTGTGCCCCCTGCCCCGTTCTGCCCTGACTCCACGCCCTACTTGCTTTCGCTGGAGATGCCATATTACCAAGTAGTCCGGGGCATGTCTGCTGGCCTTTCTCCTCAGCTCCTTGGGTGGATCCAGGGTGGACCTTTGGGGGCATCAGGCAACTGCAGAGGCTCTTGTGACCCTGGTCCCTATTCTGCAGCTCACTCACCACACGTGTTGTCAGGGGCAGTGGCTGCAGACTCACATGGGCTTCCAGGTGGAGGCTGTGTCTGCCTCTGCCAATAGATCCTGGGTGGACAAGCAGGGCTGCGGCACCTCAATCAGTGCTTGTTGCCATGATGGGAGTGGGTGTCCTCTCACCAGATCTGCACAGAGGAACAGCACCTGGGCTCTGTCCACTTTGCTGAAGGGGGTTCAGGTAAATTATTGCACAGAGGAACAGCAGCCGGGCTCTGTCCACTCTGCTGAAGGGGTTCAGGTAAATCACCACACAGAGGAACAGCAGCCGAGCACTGTACACTCTGCTGTGGGGTGCACAGTTAAATCACCACACAGAGGAACAACAGCCGGTTCTGTCCTCTCTGCTGAAAGGGTTCAGGTAAATCACCACACAGAGGAACAGGAGCTGGCTCTATCCACTCTGCTGTGGGGTACGCAATTAAATCACCACACAGAGGAAGAGCAGCATGGCTGTGTCCACTGTGCTGTGGTACGGGCAGGTAAATCACCACACAGAGGAACAGCAGCTGGGCTCTGTCCACTCTGCTGTGCGGTGCGCAAGTAAATCACCACAGAGGAACAGCAGCTGGGCTCTGTCCACTCTGCTGTGGGGTGCGCAAATAAAACACCACAGAGGAACAGCAGCCAGGCTCTGTTCACTCTGCTGTGGTATGGGCAGGTAAATCAACACAGAGGAACAACAGCCAGGGTCTGTCCACTCTGCTGGGGTACGGGCAGGTAATCACCACAGAGGAACAGCAGCCAGGCTGTGTCCACTCTGCTGTGGGGTGCGCAAGTAAATCACCACACAGAGGAACGGCAGTCGGGCTGTGTCTACTGTGCTGTGATACAGGCAGGAAAATCACCACAGAGGAACAGTAGCTGGCTCTGTTCACTCTGCTGTGGTACAGTCAGGTAATCACCACACAGAGGAACAGCAGCCGGCTCTGTCCACTCTTCTGCAATATGGGCAGGTAAATCACCACACAGAGGAACAGCAGCCGGCTCTGTCCACACTGCTGTGGGGTGCGCAGGTAAATCACCACTGAGTAAAAGCAGCCGGTTCTGTCCACTCTGCTTTGGTATAAGCAGGTAAATCACCACACAGAGGAACAGCAGCCGGGCTCTGTCCACTCTGCTGTGAGTCACCAGCAGGTTCTTCACTCTGCTCTGCGATGGTCGGCAGAAGGGGGACTTGGCTGTGTCTTTGCTCCATGTATTTTCATGTGGAGCAGCAGGAGGGCTCTGCTCTTGCTGGTAGGCTCTCGCTGGGCTGGTGTTGCTGGGCAGCTCTCGCTGGGCAGGCTCTCGCCCGGCTGATTTTGCTGGGCAGCTCTTGCTGGGCAGGCTCTCGCTGGGCAGGCTCTTGCTGGGCTAGTGTTGCTGGGCAGCCCTCGCTGGGCAGGCTGTCGCTGGGCTGGTGTTGCTGGGCAGCTCTTACTGGGCAGGCTGTGGGACTCTCCTCCACACTGGGCAGTGGGTGGCAGGTGGGCTGTAATGCTCAGGGAAGGCCACTGTGTCTTCTGCGCCCATTGACGTTGCTCACTGTCCTGCTTTAGATGGAGACACCTTAGCTCTGAATCTTTTAGGGCACCTCATTACTTCTTGGCCAGATCCAGGGCGAATCTTCTTGGCCATCAGGCAGCAGCAGCAGGCTCTCATGATGCTGCCCAGAAATCTCTTGCCAGCCCGCCTCCAGCCCCGGGTGATGTCATGGGCTGCAGCCTCAAGGTCGTGCGGAGGTGCCATGCTGGCAGCGGGGGTCTTCTCGCTGATGGTGCACGAGCTCTGTTCATTCAGCTCAGGGGGACACACCTCAGACACTGACGCGTCCTCCTCTCTCTCTGCGATGGTCGGCAGAGAGGGGGCCCAGCTGTCTTCTTTTTTCTGGCGCCAGAGCTCAATGGTAGGGAGCCTGTGCCTTCTCCACTTCGGGCTCAGCAGGTGAATGCTGGGCAGGTTCTCCCTGAGCAGGATCTTTCTGGGCAGGCTCTGTCTCCCCTTCGGGCCGAGCTGGCTCTCGCTTGGCAAGGTGTTGGCACTCTCCGTCAGGCTAGCGCTATTCCCTTCCACACTGACCAGGGGAATGGCTGGGAGGCTGTGTCTCCTCTCCCCCTTCTGCCCTGACTCTGAGTTCTCCTGGTCCAGGGAATGCCCAGAGAGCAACGGGCTTGTGGGATGGGCAGGCTCACTAGCTCTCCACACTGGGGGGAGAGCAGAAGGGTGTGCTGGTGTGGGAGGTGGCGCGCTGCCCTGATGTTGTTTCTGCCTCGCCTGGACTGCACCCTGGCTCACCCTCTGTTGTACCATGAGGTAGGTGGCACTCAGATGGTCAAATCGTCTGTCTGACACAGACATCCAGGTGAGGTGTGGGTCATATCCCAGGCAACGCATGACCCTTAAAATCGAGGCATTCGGCTCCATGGGGAGAGGCTTGGGAGGAGGTGGTATGACTTCGCCCTGGACTAGCCATGGGTGCCCTAGAATCTCTTCAGCTGTCGGCCTCTGGGATGGGTCGAATGCCAGCAGCTGCCTGATGAGATCTTGAGCCTTGGTGGAAAGGCTAGTGGGCTCCTTATAACTTTCCCACACAACCTGCTCCTTCAGCTCCTCATAGGTGTCTCCATTAAAGGGGAGAGTGCTTGTCAATATAAAGTAAAGGAGAACGCCCAGGGCCCAGATGTCCACCTCACGGCCATATGGGAGGTTCTGGTAGAGCTCAGGGGCACAGAATTCGTAAGTGCCACAAAAAGTGATGAGCTCCTGCCCAGCCTTGACTTTACAGCTCAGCCCGAAATCAATTAGCTTAATGTTCCCCTCCTGGTCCAGCAGGATGTTCTCTGGCTTCAGGTCCCTGTGAATGATGTTTTCATGGTGGAGATAGTGGACTGCCCAGAGGATCTGCCTGAATAATGGCCGGGCCTCCATCTCCCACAGGCCGATGGGCAGCTCGCCCCCGCTCACGAACTCCATGATCAAAAACCGTGTGTTTGGTGTCTCCACAACCTCAAATAGCTGGACCACGTGTGGATGTTCCACCATCTTCATGATCTCTACCTCCTGCTCTACGGGGGCCCAATCATCGTATTTCTCTACAACTTTTATCACCACCTCCGTCCCAGTGAGAATATGGCAGGCCAGGTAGATGCTGCCAAAGGAACCCTTGTCGAGTTCCCTCATGATGGTATACTGGCCCTTGAGGGCCTCCTCCCAGGGATTGTCAGTGGAGACGCCACGACCCGCCTCCCTCCCTTCTTGCTTTCCAGCCATAGAGTCCCCAACACTTAAAGACATAGCCTAAGTCCGAAATCCAAAGTCCTGAGCCAAAAACGAAGCCAAAGTCAAAAATCCAAAAGGTCCAGTGTCCAAATGTGCAACACCAAATCCAAATTCCAGAGTCCAAAGTCAGATGTCAAAGCCAAGCCGAATCCAAATCCACACAAGCACCAAGACGCAGTCCTACAGGTCACCACACACTAGCTCCCTGTACTCAACGGACAAAGGACCAGCAACTGCCGGGCCCTTATATAGCCCGTGCCTGACGCCTCACAGAGGCTCTTTGTGATGTCACGGCTAGACATGGCCCAATCAGGGCGAGGCATAGCCTGCTGGGGCTGTCTTACCTTTGGCCTCCAAGACCTTTTCTACTCTAATTAAAAGAATGAGGACAAACTCTAGCAGCTTCTTTGCTTCCATGGGCTATGAAAACTAACTTGTTTAGAAATTAAAATGTATAGGGAGCTCCAATGGCTTTTTCAATTTAACTGTAAAAATAACATGTAAGTTTTGGCTTTTAAAGACCTCATCAGAGGGAGGACTTCCGGCAAGATGGTGACAGAGAAAAACAGGACTTAAGAACCCCGCTAACAACCAATCTCTATTACCACAAAATCAGCACCTTTCATAGCCAGAAAACACCATCAGCAGAGAAAAAATGAATGTAAATACAAGGGACAGAGAAAAAGAGGGCTGGAAAAATGAGACACCAGGAAGAAGCCAGACCGCAGTGCTGCAGCCCGGAGCCATGGCACGGGCACCATCTTCTCTTGCAGCACCAGGCCCCAGAAAGGAGGGGAACTCAGAACGGAGCTTAGAGCCAAGAGATAGCCTGGCCTCATGGCCGAGGACACAGCAGCAGCACCATACTGCCGACGGCAGCAGCCAGCTCACCAGACGGCACCAGACTATTGCACTCAACAGCCCACCAGGCTCCAAAAAGGAGCTGCAGACAGACATCTCTTATCCATCTCCAACCCCATCCCAGTGTCCCTCATCCTGCTGCCATCCCCACCTGTGTCTCCTAACCAACCCCAACCACAACCCCATCTCCATGTCCCTCACAACATCACCATCACCGACCGTGTCTCTTAAGCATCACAACCCCCATCTCAGTATCCCTCATGCCAACACCATCTCCACAGGTGTCTCTCAACCACCCTAAACCCCATGTTCCTCACAACATCTCTATCACCACCAGTGTCTCTTAACAACCCCCAACCCCATCCCATCGCCCCTCACCCCTCACCATCACTACAGGTGGTACTTAACCTTCCCCAACCCCAGTTCCATGTCCCTCATCCCATATCCATCCCCAACCATGTCCCTTAATCATCTCTAACCTCATTGCTATGTCCCTCATCCCATCTCAATTCCCACTTGTGTCCCTTAACCATCCACAAACACATCCTCATTTCCATATCCCTCATCCCATTGCCATCCCCACTTGTGTCACTTTATCCATCCCCAATCCCATCCCCATCCCCACCCATGTCTCACTTCCAATCCATCCCCATGGCCCTCACAACATCTTCATCCCCATCCATGCTTCACTTAGCAATCCTCATCCACACCCCAGGTATCCCTCAAAGCATCTCTATCCCAGCCCTTTGTCCCCTAACCCACTTTTACTCACATAATCACATCCTATATCCCACCCCATCCCTCTGCTGCTCAGCCCTCCCCATCCCAATGTCCTCCCACAACCCTATCCCCTAACCTAGATCTGTTACCCCACTCCTAGGTCTCTATCCTCATCCCTATGTTCCTCATCACAACTCCATGGCCATTCCTGCAACACTTAGCCAGCCCATCCATCTCTCTACCTGTATCCCTCACCCCATGCCTATTCCCTAATGACTTACCATCCTCATGTCCTTGTCCAATTCCATTCCAATCCCTGTGTCACTTGGCCCATCTTCATCCCAACCTGTGGCTCTTCTCCCATCTACACCCCACCCCATCCCCACTGCTTACCCCATCCCATGTTTCTTACTCCATCCCCATCCCCATCACCATGTGTCCCTAACCCCATCCTCATCTCTACTATCCCTTACCATACCTCCATCTCAGTGTCCCTTACCAAATCTCCATCCCACTGTCCCTCACCCCATCCCCACCCCTGCACTGCTCAATAACAACCCTGTTTGGGCCCTCACTCTGTCTCTGTGCCTGCAGCATGCCTCTGCAGGTACCTGAAAATATCCATACACAATGAGCACAAGACTCACATTTAGACGTCCTGGGTCTGCTACTTCTCAACATCTGAGGAGGACGACAGCCTCCACTTCCACTTCTGACAGAGGCCACAGAGGCCAAGCAATAGTGTCCTGGCAGGCCCTGTGCTGGGACCCCTCCTCAGGGCTAGGTGAGGCAGCAGGGCTGGATGAGCTCTGGGGACAATGTTGCAGGGACGTTCTATCTCTAAGCCATACTTCCAGTCTCGTTTTATATTTTCTTTGGAGACAGGGTCTCACTAAGTCGCAGAGGGCCTGAGTTGCTGAGGCTGGCTGTGAACCTGCAATCCTCCTGTCTCTGCCTCCCAGGTGCTGGAATAACAGACATGCACCTGGATAAATTATATATATATATATATATATATATATATATATATATATATATATGTATTAATTACTGTGATTAAAGAAGGTGCATATGACAAAGGAACACTGCAACTCTAACAAGTGGTGTGTTAGAAAAGAGAGGTCCTTGAAGAGGGAGCTACTTTGGGAAGCATGTGCTTTCCATGCATAGCAAGATGTGGAGCCCCCAGGTGTGGGGAACCCCACCTAGGACAATGAGAAATCAGGGTGTGGGCAGCTGCTGGCTGAGCTGAGCCGAGCTGATGCTCAGTTCTACTACAGGGTGGTGCTGGCCACTCAGTTCCAAGGGAGACCCGGGATGGCCTCCTCCCCCCATCCAGCAAGCAGTGGGACCCATCCTGCTTCAAAATAACAAAGTGAGATCCTGCTTCAAAATAACAAATAAGCCAGGCGTGGTGATGCAAACTTGTAATCCCACACTAGGGAGGCTGACAGAGGGGGATTGCACAGTTCAAATCCAGCCTTAGCTACTTAGTGAGGCTCTCAGCAACTTATTGAGACCCTGTTTCCAAATAAAGTATAAAATAGGTCTGGAAGAATAGCCTGGAGGTAGAAAGTCTCTGGCTTCCACCCCAAGTACCACAGAAAAAGGGGACTAAGGGTAGAAGTCTCTTTGTTTCCTGAATGAATGATAGCAGAGCCAGAATAATTTTAGAGAAAATTGTTATTTAAAAAGAGAGCATATGAGTTGGGGTGGGCAGGAAAGAGATATCACTCCTAACTCCACCAGTGTCTTTTTTATATTAAGGTTTTTACCAAAACATTGTAAGAAATGATTAATCACAGGAAACAGCAAAACAATCATGGCATGATTCAGGGAAAATATCAAGCTAGTCATCCTTGAAGGACAGAATTCTGAGAAATAAGGAAGTCGTCAGGGTCTCTGCTTAACATCAGGGTTCCGGCTTATCAGTCTCATATTGTCCTTGTGTGGGGGTCACATGCTCACTGAGGACCCTTTGGACTGGGCTCCCCAGGGGGCTTTTCATCATTCCCCAGACAATAAAAGCACAGGCCTGCAGAGAGATGCGTTTAAGTCACACTTTCTGTGAATCTGCAGGTTCATCTCAGGTGCTCAGAGTCCTCCCACCTCATCCGTCTGGGTGAGTGCCTCTGCATCCATGGTGCAGCATCACAGAGAGCCTGGAGTCCCGGGCGGAGGAAGGAGGAAGATGGGGCTCATTAGTGAGGTCTCGGCAGCTGCGGAAGAGACATCCAGCTCTAAGAGTTTGTGCCCATTTCAAAGGATTGGGTTCTGTTTAGGGCAATGAGGACATTTTTTTTAATTGAAAGTAAATGCTATACATTTAATCTGTATTTGGTGCCCTGTCTCCCCGCCTCATTTCCCTTCCCCCCTGCCGATACTTAATACCCAGGCAAACCTTGCTCTATTCATACTTATACACCTATTTGGAAATAGCCGCTCATCAATCAAGTTCAGCCTCCTTCCTCTTAGTTTTCCATTCAAACTTTGCTGAGATTTCCCTTCCATTATCTGGAGTTCCTCTTTTCATGAATCTATTGGCCTTTTTTTATCTCTTCTTTTGTAAAGTGTCTATTCAATTTGATTTCCCATTTCTTGATTGGGTTGTTTGTTTTGCTAGTACACAGTCTTTTGAGCTCTTTGTATATTCTGGATATTAGCCCCCTATCGAAGTGGTGACTGGTAAAGATCTTCTCCCATTCTGTAGGCTTCCTCTTTAGGTTCTTGATGGTTTCCTTTGATGATAAGAAGCTTTTTAGTTTGATGCTATCCCACTTGTTGATTCTTGCTTTAATTTCCTGAGCTTTGGAGGTTTTGTTGAGAAAGTTACTGCCTATATGTTATAGTGATGAGCCTATGTTCTCCTCTAATAACTTCACAGTCTCTGGTCTGATTTCTAAGTCTTTGATCCATCTCAAGTTGATTCCTTTGCATGGTGAGTGATAGGGGTTTAGTTCCATCTTTCTACAAATGGATAGCCAGTTCTCCCAGCACCATTTGTTGAAAAGGCTGTCTTTTCTCCAGCATATGAGTTTGGCCCCTTTGTCAAAGATTAATTGATTGTAGGTGTGAGGATTTGTTTCTGTATCTTCTATTCTGATCCACTGGTCAGTGTACCTGTTATTGTGCCAGTACCATGCTGTTTTTACTACTATTGATCTATAGTATAGTTTGAAGTCTGGGATTGTGATGCCTCCTGCATGATTCTTGTTGCTGAGAATTGCTTTGGCTATTCTGGGTCTTTTCTTTCTCCATATAAAGTTCATAATTGCCTTTTCTAGGTCTGTGAAGAATGTACTTGGTATTTTAATGGGGATTGCATTGAATCTATAAATCATTTTGGGCAGAATGGCCATTTTGATGATATTTATTCTGCCTATCCACGAGCATGGGAGGTCTTTCCATCTTCCAGAGGACTTAACTCACCAATCAAAAGACATAGACTGGCAAAGTGGATCAAAAAACATAACCCAAAAATATGTTGTTTGCAAGAAACTCATCTAACAGCCAAAGACACTCACAGACTGAAAGTGAAAGGATGGAAAAAGATATACCATGCTACTAGAGAACAAAATAGGGCAGGCATAGCAAACCTGATATCCAACAAAACAGACTTTAAACTAAGACACATCAGAAGAGACAAATCAGGGCACTTCCTTTTATTAAAAAGAATGATACACCGAGATGATATAATGATAGTAGATGTTTATGCTCCAAATGTGAATGCAACCACATTTGATGTCCCTTTGGGACATCAGATCTCAAATAGACCCAAATACAATAATTCTGGGAGACTTCAATACGCCTCTTACACCACTGGATTGATCTTCAAAGCAAAAGTTGACTAAAGACTCTTTAGAACTAAAGAAAACTATAAACCAAATAAACCTAATAGACATATACAGAACATTTCATCCAGGAACTACAGAATACACATTATTCTCATCAGCCCATGGAACCTTCTCCAAAATAGATCACATCCTGGTGCACAAAGAAAGCACCAGCAAATTCAAAAGATGTAATATAATTCCTTGCATCTTTTCAGACCATAATGGAATTAAAGTAGAAATCAACAACAGGAAACTCAAAAGAAACTATGCAAATACATGGAAAAAGAATGATACACTATTGAATGATGAATGGGTGAGAGCAGAAATTAGGAAAGAAATAAAGAAATTTTTGGAAATAAATGAAAACAGAGACACAACTTACCAAAATCTCTGGGACACTATGAAGGCAGTATTAAGAGGAAAGTTTATTGCATTGAGTGCCCACATAAGAAGGACTCAGAATCACCAAGTTCAGACCCTATTGACACAACTCAAGGACCTAGAAAAACTGCAACAGTCCAGTCCCAAATCCAGCAGGAGACAGGACATTATTAAAATTTGAGCAGAAATAAATGAAATAGAGAACAAAAAACAATTCAAAGAACCAACAAAACAAAAAGCTGGTTCTTTGAAAAGGTTAATAGAATTGATAAACCCCTGGCCAACCTAACCAAAAGAAAGAGAAACAAGGCAAATTACTAAAATCAGAAATGAAAAAGGAGACATCACCACATATAGTCAAGAAATTCAAAGGAATATCAGAAACTACTTTAAAAATTTATACTCCAATAGACAAGAAAACATGGAAGAAATCGATAGATTCCTAAACACAGTTAACCTACCTAAACTGAACCAAGAGGACATAGCAAGCCTAAACCAACCAATAGAAAACAATGAAATAGGAATGGCAATAAAAATTCTTCCATCAAAGAAAAGCCCAGGCCCAGATAGATTTCCAACTGAATTTTACAAAACCTTCAGTAAAGAACTAATACCAATACTGCATAACTTATTCCAGGAAATTGAAAGAGATGGAACTCTCCCAAATTCCTTCTATGAGGCCAGTATCACATTAATCCCCAAACCAAATAAAGATACCTCAAGAAAGGAAAACTACAGACCAATATCTTTAATGAACATAGATGCAAAAATTCTAAACAAAATACTAGCCATATGCATTCAAAACCATATCAAGAGAATAATACACCATGACCAAGTTGGTTTCATCCCGGAAAAACAAGATTGGTTCAACATACGCAAATCAATACATGTCATCCACCACATAAATAGAATCAAGAATAATAACTATATCATCATAGCAATAGACGCTGAAAAAGCTTTCGACAACATCCAACACCCATTCATGTTAAAAACACTACAGAAAATTGGAATGAAAGGAACATACCTCAACATCATTAAGGCAATACACAACAAACCCCAAGCCAACATTATACTGAATGGGGAAAAACAGCAAGAATTTCCCCTAAAATTGGGAACAAGACAAGGATGTCCACTATCACCACTCCTCTTCAATATAGGACATTTTCTTTGAATATCTAGTTCTGTAACTTTCAGATATTAAAATTCGTACATGATTTATAGGAAATATCCCCTGACTCCAGGTGTGCACTTATGGTTGTGAATTAAATGTCTGTCACCGGCTGGCCATATTAGTCCTCAGGCCACATGTAGGTGTTATCTAGAGATTTTAAGCATCATCAACATTCGCATATAATCAAAGCATGGATAAATTAATTTCATTCCAATAGTTCTATTATACATACTCAGATTTGTTTGTTGCCTTCACTAATCAAACCGAGCTCATACTGATATGCGACTTTCAGAGTTGGAGCAATTAGACAGTGTTAGCCAGGCACTGGTGGCATACACCTTTAACCTCAGGACTTGGAAGGCTACAAAGAAGGGTCACAAATTCAAGGCCAGCATGTATTAATTCAGCAAGACCATGTTCCATTTTAAAAATAAATGGTCGCTTGGTATGAGGACACACGCTTGGGAGGCAGAGACAGGAGAATCATGCTGGTTGGAAGCCAGTCTTGCTGGTTGAGACCCTGTTTCCAAATTTAAAACAAATATAAAAGAGGTCTGGGAGTGTAGCCTGGAGGTAGAAGGGTTTCCATAAACCCCAGTACCACCAAAAATAAATAAATAAATAAATAAATAAATAAATAAATAAATAAATAAATAAAGGCTGGGCGTGGTGGCTCACGGTTGTAATCTCTGTGCTTGGGAGGCAGAGACAGGAGGATTGCACAGGTTCAAAGCCAGCCTCTGCTACTTAGTGAGGCTCTAAGCAACTTAGTGAGATCCTTCTTCCAAATAAAATATAAAATAGATATAAGAGTATAGCCCAGAGGTAGAAAGCCCCTGTGTTCCATCCCCCAGTACTACCAAAAATAAATAAATAAATAAATAAACAAACAAACAAAACAAAACAAAATAAAAAAGTCTAGAATTACAGAAGTGAAATCAGCTTGGGTTTAATCCTCAGTACCACGAGATGAGAGACAGGGAAGAGAGGAGGGGGGAGAGAGAGAGAGAGAGAGAGCAAGAGTGAGAGCGAAAGGGAGAGCGAGAGCGAGAGCGAGAGAGGGAGGGAGGAGAGGAGAGGAGAGATAGAGAAGAACAGTCAGTGATAACTTTGCGAATACATTCAATGATTTAAAAAACAAGGAATGATAGTTGTGTCCCATGCTTGGCTTCAAAAGACCTGGAAAAGCCGGGCGTGGTGGCGCACGCTTGTAATCCCTGCGCGTGGGAGGCAGAGACAGGAGGATCGCTCAGGTTCGAAGCCAGCCACCCGCGCTGGCTTAGTAGACCCTGTTTCCAAATAAAAATGTAAAAATAGGTCTAGGAGTGTAGCCCGCAGGTAGAAGGGCTTCCAGGAACCCCAGTACCACCAAAAAAAAAAAAGACCTGGAAATACCATTTCTAATACTTTGGGGAAGAAATATTAATATTGCTGTACACTAATCTTTTTCCCTACATTGTCTTTCATTTTAAAATACCCATTCTCATTTTTTCTTACTCTCTTATGTCTCTGTCAATGGGGACTAAATCTAGGAGCATCTTCTCTGCGCTGCACCCCAGTCCTTTTGACGTTTTATTTCAACATGGTCTTGCTAAGTTCCTGAGCCTGGCCTCAACCCTGCGATCCTCCTGTCTCACCTTCCCAAGTACTAGGATTGCAGGTGTGGCCACCACACCAGATCTCTTGTCCCATCTTATGACACCTCTGTCACAGGACTGCCCATCCATTCAAAAATGGCAGAATGCAGGGCATCCTCCATGTCTGCCTCCTTGATTCACCTAATAAGGGCATCTTGACCGGGATGTCCTTCCTCAGACAGTCCCAGCCTCCACTCTCCCCTCTAATCAAGGATTGCTCAGATTTCTCCATGACATATTTTCCTCCCTGTGTGTCTTGTTTTCCTGATGTGCCCAGGTGGCCTTTCCTTTGTCCTGAGGTGGCCTCTGCAAATGGGACCTGTTTCATATCCATGCTACTTTACCTTTCATTCATTTCTTTCTTTTTCTTTTTTTTTTCTCTCTCTCTCTTTCTTCTTTCTCTCTCTCTCCGTGTGTGTGTGTGTGTGTGTGTGTGTGTGTGTGTGTGTGTGTGTTTGGCACTAGGGACTGAACCAGTGGCATTCCAGTTTTGAACTACACTGCTAGTCCTATATATTCTACTTTGAAACAGGACCTTATTAAGTTGCTGAGGGTCTGGCTAAGTTCCTGAGGCTTCCCTGGAACCTGTGATCCTCCTGGCTCAGCTTCCCAAGTATTGGAATTATAGGTATGTACACTATGCCTGGCTTAAAATGTCTTCTAAGAAAATTTATGAAGGCTTGGTATGGTGGCACACACCTGTAATACCAGTGCTTGGGAGGTTGAAGACAGGAGGATTGCAGGTTTGAAGTCAGCCTCAGCAACTTAGGGATGCTGTCAGCAACTTGGCAAAATCCTATTTCAGAAAAAACAAATAGGGCTGGGAGTGGAGTGTAGAGGTAGAATGCCCCTGGGTTCAATCTCCAGTATAATAATAAATAACAATAATTAATAATAATAATAATAATAATAATAATAATAATGATGATGATGATGATGATGATGTAGCACAGAAATTGCTACATACCTTAGCTTTGGACACTTACATGAAATTACTAAACATAGATACTTCGTGTACTTGTTTCACTGATATACTGGTGTGTGGTCCACAAAACTTGGAAACTGTTGGGTGATTAGGCCCATATTTTCTGCAGTTTCTCTTGGTGTTTCAGGGTGCTAATAGAAGTCATTACTCATCAATGCATCAAATTATACCACTTTTTTGGCACTCTAGAAACATGTAAACTTCAGTTCTCTTAATACAAATGTTCTCCTATGCAAAAGGGATATTTTAGCCATAGAGGGTGGCACATATCTGTTAACTGGGTCCTTGAGAGGGTGAGTGGGAGGTTCAAGGTTTGAGAACAGCCATGGCAATTTTTAGTGTGGCAATTAGTAGCTTAGACTCAGTTTCATTCAGTGTGTGTGTGTGTGTGTGTGTGTGTGTGTGTGTGTCTGTGTGTTAGAGAGGGAACCCAGGGTCCTTCTTATTCTGGAATATGCAATCAGCTCTATTTTATTTTCTATTTGAAAAGAGAGTTGCACTGGGCCATTGAATGCCTTACTATGTTGCTGAGGATGTCCACAAATCTGTGATCCTCCTGTCTTGGCCTCCCAAGTACTGGGATTATTACATGAGTATGCCTTCATGTTGGGCTCCAAACTTTTTTCTCTCTCTCTTTCTTTCCCTCTTTCTTTCTTTCCCTCTTTCTTTCTTTCTTTCTTTCTTTCTTTCTTTCTTTCTTTCTTTCTTTCTTTCTTTCTTTCTTTCTGTGTGTAGTACTGGAAGATTGCACCCAGGGACATTCTACCTCCAAGTTACATATCCCGCCCTATTTTTTGTTCTTTATTTTAAATTATTTTAAATTATTTAAATATAAAAAAATATATATTTGTGGTATTGGGGTTCCTGGAAACCCTTCTACCTCTGAGCTACTCTACCAGACCTATTTTATATTTTTATTTAGAAACAGGGTCTCTTAAGCCAGCGAGGCTGGTTTTGAACCAGCAGGATCCCTCCTGTTTCCGCCTCCCAAGTGTGCACCACCATGCTCAGCACTGTTTTTTATTTTTAAACAGGGCCTCACTACATTGCAGAGGGGCTCACTAAGGATCTGAAGCTGGCAGTGAACCTGTGATCCTCCTTCCTCAGCCTCCCAAGTACTGGGATTATAAGCATGCACCACCATGCCTGGCAATTTGACTCTATTTTAAATGTAGTAATATTTAAAACCTTGATTCCACATGCCTAAAGAAAAAAAATGGCATGTGATTCTACTAAGTGATAACCTGCTCACATAGGCTAGTTATTCTGGCATAAGGATAAAAAACACACAGCTGTCTTGAAGAAATGAGATAAAGACTTAAAATTTTATTAGAGTTCTCCTAACAGAGATAGTGAACATTTCCTATTTTGATAACTTTTTGTCTTCTCTCTTTTGGCAGAGACAGAGTTAATCAGTTATTAAAAGAGCCATACTAAATGTCCCAAGACACATAGATGAGGAACTACATAATTATAAAAATGATAGTCAACATTTCTGTAGAGATCAGAGTGTGTCAGAAACACTCTCATTTTGGTACATATAGGTAAACTTTATTTATCACATGTCTACTATCTAAAATGTCTGTTTATAAGGCACCAATAAAAGCACATTATGTAAAAATAAAAATAGAAAATAAAATATTGTTGTGCATATTTCACAGAAAAGATGACTACAGCTCGTGGGGTAGACAACTCAAGATTGCACACCTGGTAAATGGCAGATCACAGATCACAGCAAAGTCTGAATTCAATGCCCATATTTTTTTTAGGTACTGGGGATGGAACCTAGGGGGCCATTCTACCTCCCAGCTACACCCCCAGTCCTATTTTTTATTCTTTATTTGGAAACAGGGTCTCACTGAGTTGTAAAGGGCCTAAGTAGCTGAGGCAGGCTGTGAACCGCAATCCTCCTGTCTCAGCCTCCCAAATGCAGGGATGACAAGCGTGCACCACCACGCCCGGATCTCAATGCCCATATTGATCAATATTTGTCCTTTTAATATATGGAGAATATTTGGCCTATAATCCCAATGCTTGGAAGGCTAAGATATGAGAATCACAGGCACAGGTCCAACCTCAGCAACTTAGCAGGAACTAGTAGTTTCAAAAGTAAAATAGGTTTCGGAGTATGGCTTGGACGTAGAATGCCACTGTGTTTAAATACCAGTACACCCCACACAAAAAAAGAATATTTGGTTTGGCAATAAAGCA
Source organism: Muscardinus avellanarius (assembly GCF_963383645.1). NCBI lineage: Eukaryota > Metazoa > Chordata > Mammalia > Rodentia > Gliridae > Muscardinus > Muscardinus avellanarius. The sequence goes on from NC_137805.1 coordinate 50,664,778, forward strand.
ATCAAAATAGAGCTCTGAAATAATATAACTCTGTGTATATGTAATATATTCTGGATATCCAGTTTTCCAGCACCATTTGGGGAAAACACTGGCTTTTCTCCAGTGCATTGTTTGTTTCTTTGGCAAAAAACAACTGGCTATGAGTATGAGGACTGGTCTCTA